>NC_139723.1:85955330-87245330 GCF_964211835.1 Anser anser
GGGCGTGCCCTATAGGGTGGAGGCCGGGGGGGGGGGGGGGGGGCAAGCGCCGCCCCACAGCGCGGCCCCTTAAAAAAGCGGCGCCCGCCGCCCGCCGAGCCCCGGCCTCAACCCCGAGCCCGCAGCCCCGAGCCCGGCCATGAGCGGCCCCTTCTCCTCCTTCCTCCTCCTCCTCCTCCTCCTCTTCCTCGGCCGCGGCCTCCCGCTGAGCGCCGGCCCCGTGAGGGGGGGGGCCCGGGAGCGAGGTGGGTGCGCGGCCCCACGCGGGGACGGGTGGGGATGGGGATGGGATGGGGGGGGGAGGACGCGTGGGGAGGGGGCTGCCGGCCTCCCCCCCTCCCGTGGAGACCCCAACCCCCGGGCCTCCATCGCGGTCCCCTTCACCTGTCGCTGCGGTTCCAGGTGTCGCCGAGCCGTCGCCGCCGAGGCCGCGGGTGAGGTTCAGCCTCCGCTCGCCGCCGGCCTCCGAGGACGAAGGCTGCCCGCTGGCCGTCGGGCGGGAGGGGAGCCTGGAGGAGTGCGGCTTCAACGCGACCGCCAAGAGCTTCTTCATCATCCACGGCTGGACGGTGAGCCCCGTAGGGTTGGGGGGGGGGTGGTGGAGGCCGGCCTCCACGGAGGACAAGGGACAGGGCCCCCCCCACCCCGGGGACAGCTGCCACCCCGCTGGGTGCTGCTGCCTCCCAGGAGCCCCGTAACGTGGCGCGGGGCGTGCTCGAGGCACTCCCGCGTCTCTCGGTCCTCCTGCACCTGCCCCACTGCGGCTCCACGCCTCGCGGGGCGAACGCCCTCGCGGGCTTTTTCCTATTTTTTTCCCCCCCCCCCGTTAAAACGGGGCCAACCCCGTAAAGGTGGCACTCGGTGCACGTGCAGCTCCGTATCCCCGGCCCTGACTTCTCCTACTCCCTCTCCAATAAAGCAGCAGAGGGCAGATGAAGTCTACCAAGCTTTCTTCTTCTGCCTTTTCGGGGCCGCTTGAGGACTTTTGGACTCCCGCTTATGCGCAGGGCAGCGCCGGGACTGGAAAACGGTGTTGCAATCCATCCGATTTTTCCGAAGTCGTTGAGGGACGAGCGATAAGGTGGCCTCTCCCTCCCGCCGTAAGAGGCAGGGTGGCTAATTACAGCCGGGGTCTGTCAAAACCTTGGCCGTCTTACACCCCTAGCACGCTGCTGAGATGTGCTGGGGTTCGCAGAGAAGCGTATGTCTGGAGCAGCAGGACGCACGTATCCTGGGTGAAGAACTTCGCAGAGCGCAGAATCTGGGTCCCGAGATCCAGAAGCTGACCCCACTCTCTCCCCCCCCCAGATGAGCGGCATGTTCGAAACGTGGCTGGGCAGCCTGGTGGCGGCCCTGCGGGAGAGGGAGAAGGACGCCAACGTGGTGGTGGTGGACTGGCTTGCGCTCGCCCACCAGCTCTACACGGACGCAGTGAACAACACGCAGGTCGTTGGGAAAAGCATAGCCGGGCTGCTCGACTGGTTACAGGTAACGCGCGCGCTGTTGTAACGCTCCGCGAGCCATTCTTGCACAAGGGAGCTGAGTTTACGCCAGCCCCGACGCTCACGAGCGGGGAAGGAGCCGGCGTAAGCCCGACTCCGAGGCGAAGTGGAGCAGTGCCTCGTGGTAGCCTCCCTGCGCGAGGAATCGCTGCGGTGCTTACCTGGGAGATGCTGCTCGGAGCAGCTTGGATTATTTCCCTTCCCTTCGCAGGAGAACCCCCTCTTCAAGCTTGAGAACGTCCACCTGATCGGGTACAGCCTGGGCGCCCACGTCGCTGGCTTCGCTGGGAACCACGTCCACGGGACGATAGGCAGAATTACAGGCAAGTGGCTTTGTAGGCGCTCTTACCTCTCCCGGTGGTGTTGAGCTTCCCTGAAGAGGCTCATTTCTTGTGTTCTCGGCAACGTTTTGGGCTTGCGTAGTCAAAAATGACTAACTTGCTACCCGTGGCCACACGTGAAAGCATCTTAATTTTGGACTGCAGGTATCAAGGTGCGGGGGGTGTCACTGAAAAATCTGAGGACCCATTGGTCTTGAACGCTTCCGAATTTCGATGTGGGTTCAAAAACGAGTCCAGCTCGGGCCCTTGCTATCCAAATCCGAAGCCTTTGAGTGTTACTGTTTCTGTAATCGTAGCTCAGACTAATGAGGGTGAGCTCTCCTGGGTCCACTTTGTCCCATGGGACGCTTGGTCAAAAGAAAAGCGACCCCTCGTTCTGACAGCATCTTGGACAAAGTGCTTCTTACTCCGGAGGGAAACTGATTTCAGTATGTAATAACTTCGGACGTGACAGAAGAGAGCTTTAAGTGTTTAAATTTGACATTGGCAGGGAGAGCTCCTAAGAGCCTAGTAAAAAACGTCTGCATTGGTAAAGCAGGAAAGGCACCAAACAAATTGGGGAATAGCTCAGGTGCACAACTGAAGGCTGTGAGTGAGGCTCAGAGGTTAACAGACCCAAAATCCTCGTGGGATCTCAGATGCAAGAAGTACCTGGCTGCTGCTTAAACCCGTATTAGTCCCTCCGTATGGCCAGGCTGAAAACAGGCTAAACGTAGCCAAGGCAGCTCTGGCAGCCAACAGTCCCTGTGGGGTGCTAGACCTCTTCTGGTCTTCAGTCTTCTGCCACCTCTGAAGTGTTTTGTCGCTGACCTAGCACAGACTGACGGCTGTTGGATGTAATCGCTGTAAATGGAGCAGCCTAGACTGTGTCGTTCCAAAACTTCTGTGGGATATCTTCGTTTGTTTCTTCAGTGAGCCCATGGTGAAGGGTTCCTGGGGAGCGGTATCTGCAACAGGGCAGGGTCTGTCTGTGTAGCACCTGGCTGGGAGGGCTCCTGGCATCAGGCGCTTGTCGATTCCGTGTGAAATAACCCCAATTTCTTACCTGGCATCTCGCACGCTGTCTCCAACACCAGGCTTGGATCCGGCCGGCCCTATGTTTGAAGGAGTGGACCCCAGCAAGCGCCTCTCCCCTGACGATGCCAGCTTTGTGGACGTCCTGCATACCTACACGAGGGAAACGCTGGGTGTTAGCATTGGGATCCAGATGCCTGTAGGCCACGTTGACATCTACCCCAACGGGGGAGACTTCCAGCCCGGCTGTGGATTAAGCGATGTCTTAGGAGCAATTGCCTACGGGAGTAAGTTTCTCGTCACTTATTTAACCTCTAGACTGCTCACAAATAGACTTGGGCTGATGCTCGGGGATGATTTGGTTTTACAAGAGCAGAGAAAATGATTTTTTTTTTTCCCCTTCTAAACTGTCTGTACCCTTGGAAACTAGACCTGCTTTTACTTCTGAATAACGCTTACTCACTAACACCTCGTCATAACCTATGGCTGTCCTGTGCTGCCTGTGGAATCCTCTGTAAAGCTCTAAGTGACCCGTCCTCTTCAAGCATCTAGCACTAACCTCTTGAATTGCTGCTCTTCCAACAAAAAAAAAAGGCCAGTTTGGCCTCACTCGTCTCCTGCTGGGCTACAAAAGGGTGTTGCTCACTGTGTCTTACCAGCTGCCGGGGTGACAAGTACTTAAACAAAATGTATCCCTTGCCACTCTGCTCCTCTAGCACTTGGCGAAGTTGTTAAATGTGAGCACGAGCGGTCTGTGCACCTGTTTGTGGACTCCCTCGTGAACCAAGATAAACAAAGCTTCGCGTTTCAATGTACTGATTCCAGTCGCTTCAAGAAGGGAATCTGCCTGAGCTGCCGGAAGAACCGCTGCAGCGGCATTGGCTACAATGCCAGGAGAACGCGGAACAAAAGAAACAGCAAGATGTACTTAAAAACAAGAGCTGACATGCCGTTCAAAGGTACACGGTCTCGCTTTGAAAGAACGTGGTCTGATTTTTCTAGGAGTGGGGAAGCGGGGGGTGCCCCTTAAATTCAGTAGATTGATTTGGTTTTGCTCTTACCTGGCTGCACTGTTGTGCTTCTTCCCCCATTTATAAATCAATGGGGTTCTGGTCATAAGGGCAGTCCGCCTTCTTTGTATGGCTTACGCACAACCTTGCAGGACCGCTCCAGGTTTGGGGAGCCCTCCCCAGATGTGCCGCTGTTGTGTAAATGCCAGCTTGGTAATCAGTAAGAGCTGGAAAAAAATAATCACTAATTAATCAGTAATGTCTCAGTAAGGAAAGGGTGTAGCTTTTGCCAGCCAACGCTACTTCACAGAGTAATTCTGAGCAGTATTTTCGACTCGCAAAGTTGGTTCAGCGTATGCTCTCCCTGTTTCCCTCCAGTCTACCATTACCAGATGAAAATGCACGTCTTCAGCTACAAAAGCTTGGCAGAGGCTGACCCCACTTTCTCTGTCACCCTTCATGGCACCAATGGAGACTCCGAGCCCCTCTCCTTAGAGATGTAAGTGAGCTGACCTAACCAGCAAGGTCACTGGGACTACACGAGGTGGCATTATTCTCTTTCCTCTGCTAACCCCAGCATTGCAGCTGTGCCTAGCAGCCCCACTTCACCATTCAGGAACTTCGCATCCTGCCACTTCATTGCAACGTATTGCTGAGAAAATAATTTGTGCCCAGTGCTCTACGTTTTGTGGCTCGTTGGTGAAGTACTGTGCTTTCTCCTTCTACCATCTGGGTAGCCTGAAAGCACTTGTATCTCTGGAGGTGGCGTTGACCTCCTTTAGCCTCTCCAGAAGAACCAAGGCGTGGAATTCACCCTTAAGCTACGGAAGGCTGGCTGAGCCAAATTCGTGATGCGTTGTATCGAACCAGCCACCCAAGCTCACTTTCTGTAGTGCAGTCAGCAATTAACCAGAGGCAGGTGAATGTGGAGCACTTGATAAGCTGCAGAGGCTCATTTTAACCTCTTGCATGGGATGAGTAAGCATCTGGCATGCTTCCATAAAGGAGAAATGTTGACTCTCTGCTTGCCTTTCAGGCTCGATCAAATTGGCCTAAATGCTACTAACACCTTCCTGGTCTATACTGAAGAGGACATGGGGGAGCTTTTAAAAATCAAGCTCACCTGGGAGGGCACGTCCCAGTCCTGGTACGATCTGTGGAAAGAGCTGAAGAGTTACTGGTATCGGCCTGCCAAGGCTTCCCAGGAGCTGCACATCAGGCGGATACGCGTGAAATCAGGGGAAACGCAACAGAGGTAAGAGCAAACGCGCAATCTGACACAACTCCCTCAAAACGTCAGTCAAAAGGAGCAATTTTCAGAATCTAGCAAAAAAAAAAAGTGTTTTTTTTTTTGAACTTAGCTGGTAGTCTGAACATCTCATCTTGCTTGTTACCAGCTCACGCACCTTAATGGTACAGGAGAGTGGGTTGCTTGCCAGCATGAGGCCACAGACTAGACTTTGAGTAAGACAAGTCACTGCAGATCAGCTCTGAGACGTTCTTTTCCTTTGTTTAGATCCTGTAACAGTCTCCCCTGCCTTTGGGGACCGAGTTAGCCTACTTCAAGATGGTTTAGATAATACCTGAAGGATTAAAATGCGGTGCCAAAAAACAAATAGCTGAAACCTAGGCATGGCAACTTTGTACATGCATAACGTGACAATTTGGCACAACAGGCTGAATCTAAAACTGCAGCTGATTACATGGTAGCATCAGCTTCTTAAGCACTACGATCTACGAAATGTAAGGGCAGTAAAAGCAAAGATCCACAAACAGAATACGGAAGTAGGAAAGGAAACATTGCGTCCTCCGTCTGAGGAGGTACCGATGTATCAAGATGCTCCAGAGGGAAGATGTCAAACCAAACAACTTGCCCTAGAATTACCTGCAATCCATATTACATCTTGGGTTTTTGACCATGGAGACAATAGGTACCTTCTCTTGACTTCTCATTCTTCCTCCTAGGTTTGCTTTCTGCGTAGAGGACTCCCAGCTGACCAGAATATCTCCTGGTAAAGAGCTCTGGTTTGTGAAGTGCGCAGATGATTGGAAAAAAAGGTAGGGAAAACCAGCTAGGAGAAATCCTGTCTGATGCGTGGGGCTATGCTGGGATGAGTGGAGCCAATATTTCTCTTTTAGACTCTTGAAACCTGCTTTTCTTTCAAAAACTGGAATCCCAGCCTAAGATTCCCAGGTGCTAGACTTTGATATGTGCCTCAACAATCACAAGCCAGCTGATATTATCGCCACTTTTACTCATTTACCTCGTTTTTAGCATCTACCAAGATCCTTGCAGTCGTGGAGAGCTAATTAGGTGCACCTATTAAATGCTACTACCCTGTAAAACAGGAGAGGAAAGCTAGGGGTGGGAGGGGATTGTCCCAAACATTACCTCAGCCTGACGGAAGACCTCGAGCTGCAAAGAAACCTCTTGCTTCGGTTTGGGCTCCGCACATGAGCAACGCGCAGCTGAGGACTTGTCGTGGGGTTACAGTACTGGCGCCTGCTGCTTCATCTCCAGCTCTGCTAATCTGTTCTGGTTCAGGCGTGTGCCAGCTCACCCGTCACCGCAGCATGCCAGTCCCGCTTAACCTCTGCGGGGCTTTCCAGGCACCCAGGATCAGTCCTCAGAGCACGCCTTCCAGTAAGCCAGCCTCAGCAGTGACAGCTCGATCGCTTCAGAGTGCCTCAAGTCATGTTTCTGAATGAATTCACCTTCACTTGACTAAACGGTGGTCTCCTGCAGAGGAAGCCCAGCCTCTCGGCCTCTATTAAATTTCAGTTTTTGAGCGTAGAGCTCTGCCCCTTCTAATCTGGAGACAAAGTGCTTGTTAGGGCTAGCAAATCCCTGTGGAAGCAAGCGCTTTGCACAACCTCCTTGGGCGGCAGAGGTCAGCTGAGAAGCACGAGCTGGCACCCTTTCAGGTCTGGCAGAAGCTAGCAGGCTGTACGTACAGTAGCAAACAATTCTGTGAATGAAAACCCTGTGCGAGAACTTGTTGCTCTGCCGCAAGCCTGGAAAGATCTAAGCGAATGCTCCTGCAGGTACAATAAAAGGCTGCCTTGATATGCTTCTCGGTAACCCCCATAAAAGAGAATTGCTGGCAGATGTGCTCTTCCTGCTTGCTCGAGGAGTTTTGCACGGGGCAGAGGGGCAGATCTGAGCTCCAAAGCACTGTGGTTTCCAGGAAGTTCTCTTGAAATCATGAGCAATTACTTGCTCTTCAGCTGTCCGTTCCTGCCAAGTCGATGGGAGTCTGTAATTCCCTGCATGGAGGTTCAGCCTGTAAACATCTGTCCACCCCAAGTGGCTCTGAACAGGCAGAGTCTGGAGTCGAGACCTGTAAATTTTGTTTGCAGCCTCCTTGTGTGCATAATATCTGCTTCAGATTCCCACTGAATAGCTACTGGGCAGAGAGATTTATTTATTTCTTTTGACAAAAATCAAATACCAGCCCTCCATTTAAACATGTTCTCGATGTCCCAGAATTTCTCAGGAATTCTTTGCTATTTTTCTTAGCCTCTGCATTTCATTTTTTTCCCTCTTTCTGCTCTTCCCAGATCTGTCTCAAACTTGCTCTGAAGACTTTCCTGAAGACTTACAACGGAGTGCCCTAGATGCACGAGGATCACAACAGCGGAAAGATGCTCTGGCAAAAACCTGGCTTGGTAGCACTTAAAGCAAACAGCTTTTCAAGACAATACCTCTTGAATCGGAGGCAGGAAACTGAGGAGAAATTGATGGACTGTGGTCCTACACCTAGAGTAACTAGAACTACATCCTCCCTTCCCCGGGGAGCCTGGCTTATGCATTCAGCCTTACCTTGACGCTGCGTTTTCCTGCCTGCTCCCACTAACCAGAGCTACAGATGAGATCTTTGGAGAGCTAGACCTCAGCGATGATCTTCTGGCCTGCCTGCCAGGGGAGCTGAGAAGATAACCGTGCTAACAGCTCATCAGGCTGCCGGTAACAGAGCTGCCAAGAACAAATTAGCGTCTAGCGTAGGCGTTGCTGCCAATCCTGTAGCGCTGGGGGGAGATGAGACCAGCGCACACCAAGTGCGTGGAGGTCTTTGGGGGGGGGGGAATAAGCACGACGCCACTTCGCCTTGTCCCGTGACTTCGCCTTGTCCCGTGTCTCGAAAATCCGTTCTGTGTCTGGCTGACGGTGAGACCCGTACCCGTCACCTCGTATGAAGGCAGCGCTCCGTCCTCTCCCTGTAGCCAGGGCTAAACACGAGGAAGACGGCAGCTGATGGTGCCGGTAGCCGCTCCCCAGCAAGGCTTTGAGGTCCCGTGTGTTAATCTCCTCGCAGGAGGCAAACAGCAGCTGCCCTTCTACAGACCGTAGCAGAGGAGGAAGGTAACGAACTGTAGCCTTTCAGGAGAGCTCTGCACCACTCCTTGTAACTACTGAGACCGCTTTCGCCCCTGCTCCATTGCTGCTGTAGTTCCAGTGTGTAATTAAGACCTCGTTTCGTAATTAAGACCTGATTTTTTTTATATGCAAAGCACTTAACTGAGCCAAACAGACAACAGCCTGTCTTCATTGCCACAACGCCCCGGTTGGATTCCCAGGTGCCAGATGAGCTGGGCTTTGCTCTGAGTTGGACAGACCGCGGCCGTCCTGTTTGCTACAGCAGAGCGGACCTCGTCAGAGGCGAACTATTTATTTATTGTTTTTAATTTTCGGGAGGAGACTTGGCGTAACAACTCTTGAACGATCGGCGTGCAGAAAGGCAGTCGTAAAAGGGTGTTGCCACATGGTGCACTGAGTTCTGAAGACCGAGCAAGCCCTTTGAGGCCCACAGTTCTCAGAGTTTTTTTGTAGACCTTCAATCCGACCAAAGCAAGCACATTTGGAGATCTTTCTTTTTCCATGGTTTTATGCAAAGGCTTCAATAATTGAAGCCTTTGGTAAGTAGCTGAGGCTTGTCACCATGCCATCCTTACAGTGGTTTCAAAGCCCTGTTTGTATATTGTGGTTTTTGTACGACTTAAAAAACGTTATTTATTTCTCGTACTGTACATATGTAAAGTTTTAAAGATTTTTGGTTTTGAGTAACACTTTTTATAAGCCTTAAGACAAAAAAAAATAAAGAGCTTTGTGAAAATGGTGGAAGTCTCACTATTAATCGATCCCAGGCTTCTCTCAACAACGGGCTGTGGCTGCGTTTTCTTGTCTCCTGCCTCCAGCAAGTCACTGAGGCCAGCAGCCAGGTGGATGCAGTTTATGGCTGCCCTTGTAAAATCATTGCCTGACTTCACTGGTTAGCCTATTGATGAGCACACTGAAGAAAACTGATCACAACCTCCATTTTCCCAGCTTTTCTCCCACCAGCAGCAGCCACCCCATCATGTGTAAGGAAACCCCTCATTGTGCTCTGCCTAACCCTAACACAAGCCAGGGGTGCAAACCCAGCAGCAGCAGGACTTTGCAAACAAAGTAAATAGCCCCAAGCTGGGGGAGATTTACATGAAATTACTGGGTTAACCTTTTCCTAGGAGAAGTAAAGCAAGGACTAGGCTAGCTGCAAGGAAAAACTGCAGCTTCCTAGATTCAGGAGAGCAGTGGGAATGATGTACCCGGTCCGTGGGCCCCAAAAACATTCTGCATCCCAGGTATGGAGCTTTTCCTAATGGGTTTGTGTGTGCAAAAGGAGTTGGAGCTACCAGGACCAGATGTTACTCAAATGCGCAGCAGTTTGCTTTGCTGTGAGATCCCTTCCTGCAGCAGGCACTGCCGTCCCAGCGCTCCTGCGAGTGATGCTCTCCCAGCTGGGTCAGAGAAGCACGGGGCCTGGACAAGTTTCCCCAGTTACAAGCTTCATTGTGCACTAATTAAATTAAAAAAAAATAACAAGAAAAGCAAAGAGGAAGTCCATATTTCCAAACTCTCTAATAAACTTGGGGTGGGCCCAGCGGGCAGACCCCATATGCCAGGCAGGGCTGAGGCCTGAGCCCAGCACAGGGCTGGGGGCCGTGCTCGACGTAGCTCCCCCTCCCCCCGTTTTTCTTTTTGGGATTGCTTTGTCACAGCCCCTCCATTCAGCCCCGCCAGCCGGGTTCCCCCGAAGGTCAGCCTGCGTCTCCGGAGGAACAACGCGCCCTGCACCGGGAATGCTTTACAACCTTCCCCGTCCCACCGCACCGCCCCAGCTCCAGCGAGCAGCCACCTTCGGGCACTGTTCCCCCAGAAACACCCGAGCATCTTTGCTTTTTAAGGTGAGTTGAAGGGAAAGCCCGCCTGCGGGTTGCTTCTCCACCATTTCCCCGCGTAACGGGGCTCAGGAGGTGCCGGCTGCCTCCCCCAGGCAGTTCCCAAGCTACGAGAGTTGGGATAGAATAAATTCGATGCAACAGCTGTGCTGGGGAAGAGAAAGACCCGGCAGCCCTTTCAGGAACAAGAACAGCACATTCTTTGCTGGCTTCCCTTCCTGAGATAACCAGGCAGCCCCACACCACCAGGTAAAGCTTCCCCGGGGCAACCTCACCAAAAGACAACCGCGACCAGCCAAGAAACCCAAGACCCCGCTCCTCTGACAGCGATAACGAGTTGTAATTTTATGCCTGCTCGGATGCTGACATTCCAACATAAATTATACAGCTCATTGACTTCCCGGCCAAAATGCAAGCATTCAGAGTCTCTTCCTTCTGATCTGACTTGTAATAAGGCTGAAAAACAAGGAAAAGGGACCAATAAAGTAAGGATTTTGGGGGCATGCTGTTTCACTTCTCCTAGCCAGCTGTCCTAATTATTGCAAACAGGCAAAGCAGTTCAGACAAAGTAACGACACAAGACTCGGATGAAACCTTCAGGCAAATCTGGTTGATTCTTTACTTCTTTCCGTATGTCTTCCCCTATCCTGTTTTTGGTTGAAAGCAGATGTTTCCTACCAAATTACCAAGAGAAAGACCGCTTGGGCTTGGCTGGAGCTACACTGAAACAATCCTCCTCCTGTGCCATAAAATCTGCAGACGTTAATGGGAAGAAGATCCCCCCCCCGTAGATCTTTGTGAAATAGCCAGAGCTGTCGGTTCTTTGAACAACCCGTTAAGAAACCCCCATGGAAGGATGGATTGTGCATTATTCACCCAGCACAACAGAGGGAATTTCCAGCCATGGATCTCAAAACATCGGTTGGGTAATAATGCTTCAAATTTCCCTCTAAATTTCAGAGCCATCGATCTGGCTGGCTTACAGATGAGTAAGGTTATTCAGAAAACTTGGTTTTCCTTAAATAGAGTTCATCAGCGTTGACTTTATTGTCGAGGAACGTGAATCCGTATCAGAAAAGTCCCAAAGGAACTAACCTGCATCGCTAAGCATAACGTCAAGCAGTTTTTATGCACAGAAAAACACTTGGAGGGGTAGATTTTTTGCTTACTGAAGCTTTCTTCTGCTCATTCAGCCCGGTCTAATAGGGTCTACGACCCCGATCCCATATAAAATGCCAGGAAGTAAAAGGAACTGAAAATGAAAAGGTAGAGAAGGACTCTGATGGCTGTTATGGCATAATACCTTTCCTCAGACAAGAAGCGGTGCATTTACACGTTGTACACGCTCGCTTTAATGATTTCAGCGAGTGAAGCCAAAGCTGGAAAAGCAGGGGCACGTTAGCTGTCCTGTAATGTCTGCGAAGCTTCCTCCTCGCTGAGCACGCGGTCGCGGCCAATTCCTCATCTCAAGAAGCCCGACGAGCCTCTTTTGCTCAAGTTCACCCACCCGGGCACTGCTCGATGGGACACGCACGAGTCCCAGGGCTGGGACGGGAGGGCCCAGCTGGGTTCCCTCTGAAAGCCACAAGAGCTTTTCCTTGGGCAGGGTTTTGGTGGTTTTAACCCACAGCAAGATGCTGGTCCAAGCAGGGGACAGAAGCTGATCTGGTACCGAGATGCCTGCATGAAGAACACACTTCCAAAAGGTGTAAGTTTAGAAAAATTAAACTTCATATATATTTTTTTCCTGTTTCTTCTTCCCGTCATCCTCAGCAACTGGCCTAAATTCCTGTCTGAGGTCCAAGCCACACAGTGCCTCCAAGCCAGCTCCACTAACAACATCAAAGTGCTGACCTACCCTGATTTTGCATCCTGTCCAACAGCTACTTACCAGGACGCGATGAACTTTATATCCCGTGCATCTTCTCAAGACGGAGCCAAAAGAAGGTTTTTCAATTTCATCCAGGGCGCCCAGATAACTTCTGCTGCTCTTGTGGGATTTTAGTGCTCCTCAGAGCTGTTTCCTCTTCCCCACTGGAAGACCATGAGAAATGACCGGGGAAAACTTGCCAGCTACGTGGGAGAAGCAATGAGCCTGACGGTCTAAGTGCAATGCTGTCAAATGAGCAAGGAAGAAAACGGAAATATACGTACCTATTTTCTTCTAATCCCATTACAAGTTACTCAATTTGCACGTGGGGGGGAATCAAATATGTTTGTGATATTTAAATAGGCAGTATCTCCTTAAGATAATGATTTCCAATACTGGAAAAGTAAATGGAACAGGAGAAAGAACCCAGAAATTTTTTTTCCACTCTTCCACTTACACCAAAATAGTGCGCTTCACAAATATTTTAATGAAGATTACGTTAATTCGCATCTCATCCTGTACAGACAACTGGGGACAAAGCCAAGCTCTGCTGTTCATCATTAGTTTCTAAAAAAAACCATAAAAAGACAGCCATTTTAGTTAATTCTGCCTAATTAAACTCCTCTTATCTGGAGAGGCAACCCACATCTGTGTTCCTGCAGCTGCTCCTCCTGCTGCCAGGCATCTGGGGGAGGAGAGGGTTCAGGTCCCCTCTGGACGAGCCTGAGTTTTGCTGATCCCACTGCTCCTCCCCACTACTTCCCTGGGGGCACTCAGCTCTGTGGGGGACACGCAGGTCCTCACCGCCTCCCCAAACCCACCTGATTTCCCACTAAATCCCACCCACAGCTTCTGCCTCCCCCCAGTAGGTCCATACCGGTTTGTTTCCTCGCTGCTTTTTGCGCCGAGCTTTAAAGCAGCAGCCCCTTACACCTATATGGGGAGAAATAGCGAGCCTGTGCTCAGCCGACAACCTGAGCCCCTCCTCATCTTCTTCCCACGCGCTCGCGTTCCTAAACGCAACTCCTGGAAGATCCTGAGTCCTCTCCCCCTCCTTAGCAGAGGAACTGCCAGGTGTAGAAGAGCCCTCAGGCTTTGAAGCACCTGAGGATGAGTTGTTCCCAGCCCAGAGCAGACTCGTGAAGTCGTTTAGGTTGCAAAAGACCCTCGACATCATCACGTCCAACAACAAAAAAAAAAAAGTCCTATACATGGCCCCAGTAACACCTGGGACAAGTTGGTTGATGACACTGCTTTAGGACAACGTGTACACAGGCTCCCGCGTCCCTACATCTCCTGAGCCACCCACCAAAGCAGCCAAGGTCAGGGAAGTGTTTTTATGAGGTTTGTCCTTATTTATAAAGTTTGTCGTTAAACAGCGCCTGAGTGCAGCTTGCTCTGGGGTCAGGCCACCCTCCGCTCCCTGCTGTAACCCTACGGGTGCTGGTGAGGCTGGAGGAGACTGAATCCTGCTGAATATCAACTCCCTCCTTGCTGACGATGCCATAGGAGCCAAGCAAAGGCCCATATGGGCTCCATCCCCAATATCTTACATGTGCTTCACGTGCTCCTGAGCTGCCACCAGCAGGTGACCGTATCCTTACCTGAATTTAAGGTAAATTCGGGAATTTGAAGCCAAGGCCTGGGTCCTTCCTCAGCCACAATCAAGGGGATTGAGAGTGGTTGTACGACAGCAGAGCCGTGCTCCCTGCTCACTCCAGCCATTCAGTTTTTCAACCAGGATGAAGCAACCTGCAGCTCCTGCTTTGCACCAGCTCCAAACCCGCACGGGAGAATTTAAAGATCTGCTCTGCGCCAGGGGTGAACAGGGGCTGATTTACACCTTGAGATACGGGCACACGAGCAAGCTTGCTCGCTTGTAAACCGAGGATGATTTATCCCTCTCGATTCAGTATCTTTCAGGAGGCACGGTATGTCAGCTCCATTCAGCAGCCCTTTTATTTATTATTTTATTCCCGCATAATCTGCGCTCTGAACAAAGCTGCACATTGTTCTAGCCCCTGGCTGACAAACAGAAACTGTTTCTCAAATTCCTGCTGCGTTGTTTTCCTCCCGTTTTGCTGAATCAGCTTTTGACTTTCATGAAAAAGCTTTATTAAAAAAAAAAAAAAAGTGAAATCTGCTTTTCTAATTCCACCTCCCTAAGCAGCTTCAGCAGCGTTTTGTTGCTCTGACAAGCCAGGATGCTCTTTGTGCCAGGTTGCCCAGACCGCTCTGCCCCTAACATCCCATCCCAAAGCTCCGAGAAACAAAGCAAAGGATGCAGACTGGGCTTGGGCACATATTAACACAGCTTTTCCATCCTGCTTTTTTTGGGGAAAAAAAAAAGAAAAAAGTTTTTAAGGTGGGGCACAGCAGGTTGCAGATTTTAGGAGCTGTTTGGGTGAACTGTGCTCGGAACGGGTCCTCCACCCCACAGCGGAAAGGTCTGTGGGAGGTCACAGAAGCCAAGGAAAAGCTCCCAGTGCCCGTTAGGCTGCAGATGGCCTCCCTGGTCGTTGCAATTAGGGCTGACCTATTGCAAAACGCACGCCAAGCATCTCCCTCCTGGTTTCTGGACTCCTGGTGACTCTCCAGAGCCCCCGGAGATTACGCTGAAGCAATCGCAGATAGAATATTTTGACTGGCTGGCTGACCACAAGAAGGGGCTCTGGTTGTAACAGCAGAAGTAGATCCAAGGTTGGTCATCAACAGTGATACTTGTGGACAACCTTGAGGTCACAGTCTAGCCCAGACATACCAAATATACTCCAAACCCCTCAGCAAGCTGCCGAAACCAGACTCTGAGGTCGCTTGTCTCTGTTCCTACAGGATGCTTGAAACCTACCCAATTATTCGGGCCTTGACCCCGCAAATTCCTCCACGACCATAACCTCATTTTCACTGCACCTACAGGCCCCAACCACAGGTGAAACCGCTTCAGGTTTGGACATCAGCTGCTTATTGAAGCTTAGGAGGTGGGAAACGATCAGTGTCACCAGCAACCCAGCCTGGCTGAAGGTGATTTTCAAGGGTAAAATCTGCTTAAAGACAAACATTTATGCTGGCTGCATCTCGAGCTCGTGGTTTTCCTCTTTGATTTGTATTGCAGATGCACAGCAAACACAGGACAGTGTTGCAGAGCCACGTGAAGGTTACCAAGGGACATCTCAGGACATGCCAAGTGTGCCCCCAGTTATCCGTGTGGCAATCCCATACGCAGCTGTGTGCAAGCACAGGTTAGAATAAACAGGAAGACCCGGCCCGTCTGAGTCCCACACACGATGTCAAAGACCAACATTGACCAAAGAAGAAAAGAAAAGCCAAGCTTATTTGGCAGCTACAGCCTTTTCCACTGTAGGACGTTATCAGAGCTCCTACCTGCAGGAGAAACAGTTCCTGATGTTGGGAATTGATGTCTCAATTCCCTGCCTCCGGGTAGAGTCTTGTCCCCAGCATCTTCTTTGCACCCTCAAGGGAACACACCAGGAGGACGGCATTTCTGTGGAGGTCCCTCATTAATCCTGTAGAGCTCCAGGGCAACCTCGCATCAGTTACAGAAGTAAAGCCAACTCCACTCATCCACGACCAGACCTCTCAGGTAACAGCTGAGGGACGGATTCCCCAAGCGCCTTCAGTCTGGGAGCGTTCAGGTCAGGGCACGCCAAACCAAAGGGTCCATTTGCTGTCAGATCGCAAGCCAAAGTGGTGCCAGACCGACTAAAACACAAAAAAAGACACAGAAGGGCCTGAAAGAAGAGCTTTGTGCAGAAAGACCACCGATAAAACACTTTTCTCTGTGACAACACATCTAGTTTTGACTGTATTGGCTTTTTATGGCCCAGTTTAGGGTCTTAAGATTACACATCTGAATTTTTTTTTTATGGCTGTACTTTTAAGGTGTTCAGATGCCAAGAGAACAGGTTTGCAGGTGGGAGAAGAGCTGGCTTAAGTGCTGTCTTCAAGAGATAAACCCAGTAACTGGAGGATGGGACCCCTGTCTCTTGATGAGGGGCCTTGGCTGACCCTGTTTTATACTCATCTGCTGCTCTCATGTCCCTTATTCTTCAATCATCCAGAAAACAGACCTAAGATGGCAATGCTCCCTGCATAGAAGCCCTCTCCTAAAGCAGAGGAGACCGTGCCGTACCTAAATCTGAGGTCCCAGACCAGTTCTCCGGCATGTTTGCAAGCACACTCCCACCAGGACTCGGCATTTTATGGACTTTGTGGTTGATGTTTTCACTCTTGAAGAGACAAGAAACACAGGTTTTGCACAGGAGTTTCTACATACACAGGAGTTTTAGTCTACGAGCACCAATTTCTAGATCTGTAGGTAAAAATAAAACACTCTTCTCAAGTCTACACTCACCTGCTGCACAGGGTCTGGGCTTCTTGTCAATCCTCCCCGACCTCCTCTTCCTCACACCTTCAAGCAAAGCTGGCCCAAGCATACTGAGAGGACACTGGATCAGACCTCAAACTGCTGTAAGCTCTAGGCGCCTTTGGTGTGAAAATTGGCAAGTTCAGGTTATTAAAAAGCTGCTTTGAGTGCCAAGAGCCTCATGAGGCAGGGAAGGCCTCCCACCACGAAGGGGTTCTGCTCCCAGCTGGGGATCTCTGTCTACGTGACAGAATATAAACCCAGGGGAGCTTCCCAAACAGCTAACAATTATTTCAAGAGACACCTATTATTGCTTGTTTGCCCTTTTTTTGGTTCTGTTGAGGTTGGTCTTCACTAAAACTCATCTTAGTATATTGTAATGCATTTATTTTGACACAAAACTATTGACTTTTTCACCCTCCTTCTTTTTGCCCCCCTCACTTAAGGTGCACTTGGGATTTATCCCACCCATACAAAGTGTGTGTTTAGACCACCAACATGCTGGGTAACTCCTGGCTGGAGCAAGGAGCCAGCTTCAAGAAGAGCAAAGGTTTCCCTTTGCATAGCAAGGGTCGCAAATGTCGACCCGCCCATGATGTGTGACCACGAGAAGTGTCAAGGAGGCTTCCCAGAGCCCTTAGACCTCACTGGTAGATATGGAAATCAGGCTGGAAGAATAAAAAGACACACTTGGGGATTAGTTTCGGAGCATATGGCTGCATGGGCCTTGCATTTTCAGCCACTGGCATGTTAGAAGGGGGAGAGGCACTTGTAGGAGATGGAAAAGTTTTGTTGGACATGAGGAAGGAGAGAAACTTCATTATAATCACTTGATCACTCAAAGCAAAGCAGCCCAGTGTACCAAGCCCATCACAGGTTTCCTCTCAGAAGTACTATCAAACATAAATCAACAGCAATTACATGCTATGCAAAATCGGAAAACCTGAGAAGGACCTGCTGTAGATTTCAAGAGAAGAGCAATTATTATTAATAAATAGATCCAACTCCCAGCATGGTCAGTGACGGAAAATAGGACCTCATTTAGTAGTACTCAAAATATCTTCCTAAAAAAAAAAAAAGAAAGTTTTGCAAAGCACTCCGTTTATACCTAGTAAATACGAAGGATGTGCATTAACATGCCTAAGTGAGCGATTTTTGCTCATGGGCTGTTGCAATAAAACCCAAGGTATCTTTTACATGAAGCCAAATGGAAGAGGTTACTTCAGCAGAACTAATATATATATATTTTTTTAACCCAATGCCTCAAGGCCACAGTAGCATTTTGGGACTTGTTTCTTAAAAAAATGTTCCTGTTATTATGTACTGAAGACACAATATTCCCACTTCCATGCCCTGAAAGCTGCTTATCCGGTGAACGCAAAAATACAGCTTCACAGGTATGAAAGGCACCCTTTCCCAATCAGAGCTGATTTTTTCCTTGCTAAATAACTTATTGTTTGTTTGCTTTGAAAAATATGATAAGACAAAGGTTTATATTTTCTTTCTCTGCATTTAAAGTTAAGAACAGTTTGCTCTCCGTGGTCAAGCTTTTGCTTGCGTGATGATAAACCCACCCGATCCCGACTGGATCACGGGCAATACGGTTCCATCCACTTCAGCCCCGCAGCTCAAGAACGCATATATCAGGAAAGTATTCACGCTGACTGACCCCCATAAAGAAATAAAGAGTATCATTTCCTGTGGTTAGCTGTGCCAAGAGTTAAACACCTGATGACTTTCCTTTTACTCTATGCAACTCAGCCGCCAGTGGTAAATGCGTGTCCCTTTTTCCTAGGTTAAAATAGTATTTACTAATTAGGACTTTCTCCTGTGAAAGTAGTCATTTACACAGTGAAGTCACCACGTAATCATCTTGCTGATCCAATAAGTAGACAAGCTCTTCAAACACAGCAGAATTCAACTTCTTCCCCAACCCTTTTCCATTGTCTCAGCCCAACTCGACTTCTGTTTACTCTCATGCACCTTGCCTAAATTGTCAACATCCCGTAGTATTGTATCAGGTCTGTGGAGCTGAAACATTGGTCTGGCTATCACTATACACAACGGTAAAAATGATTATCCCTGGTAACTCCTCCAGAGTTTCTACATTGAGTTCTTTATCTTGTTTTCCTTAAAAAGAACAACACACCAACCATCCAACCAACCACAACAACAAAAAGAGAACCACCACAGTCTGCTCTTCAGACACCAAAGGTTTAGATCCGACTTAAATACCTGAGATGAGGATGCAATACCTGGTCTTTTGGAGTTTATCCTAGGTTCCTCCAAATCACCCCAATCGCAGCCCACTTAATCCTTTTTACGGACACGGGGAACAGTACTGAAATCTTCATCAGTTTTCACAGGGTACAAAGAAGCCTTTCCAACGTCAAAGCATCTTACATCGATATATTGCCTTTATCAACCGAAGCTGTAATTTCCCCGGGTAGTGAAATAGGACTGTTTTGACAAAAATCTGCCACTTGGCAGTGGGGAGCTCAGCATTTAAGAGCACGCTGACAGCACCATATGCCAAACTTCCCATGAATTGTCCTGCTGGTTCATCTTTAAACAATTGCCTCTCTCCAGGTACATATGTTTTAGCTGATTTACATCACAGAGTGTTTTGCCAGGCCAGTCTGGCCAGCACAGCTAGGTTTTAAGGAATATTCCATGCTAAGCCCTTGGTGAGCAATGACCCAGCACCTCTTACGCACCTGAAATCCTCAGCAAGTAAAATCCCCGATCTTTGCTCTGCCTCACGTCATGATAAAAATCCTCTTAAGTGTCACAAGAACAAAATTTTTTCTGATTCCTTAGCCAGTTTGCACACTGCTGTCGTCTCGTTACTTGTCGTCTGCAAGCATGGCGAGCTCACAACAAAAGCAGTGGACTGGGACTGGGAGCAAAGACAAGATACTTTTTTCCATGTTTAAAACAGGGGAAGAGCAAACAAGGACCTAACTAGTAAAATCTCCACTGCTATGGGGTAAGAGAGAGAAGAAATTACAAAAAAATTATCAGATGTTACAGCATCTGAGTCTTATTTGCTACCAAGGAGAACAAGATAATGTACATTTTTCTTTGTTTCTCATAAACCATTTTTTTCATGCCAGGTTTCCAGAGCATGGTTCTGCAACACGGTGTTTTTCTTGACTGGGCTGAAGGATAATCCAGTTCTCTCTCATCTGGAAACACCTTACAAAAACACACTCAGCGTTTATGGAGTACCTTTAATCTTAGCTGAAGTGTTTATGGACCACGGGTCTAATTCCACATTCAGCTGCATCCCTGCAAGCCTGCGCTGGTTGGGAGAGAGAGGAATTAAAGGATGGCAAAAAAAATCACTGCAATGTGTGCAACAGCAAAATACAAATTAACTCCGTATGAAGCCCATTTGGCTCTGGCAGGGCCTATTTGTTTTCTCCCTGTTTTTCTTTATTCCTGGCTATTCCTGCTGCTCAGCATCAAGAGAAGATAAAGAGAAGGCTGTAGTTCACCTCGCATAATAAAACAGAGTATTACAGGGTACTTAATTGGTGTGGGAAAGATCATAGATCTTGGAGGCCTCAAAATTGAGCAAAATCCCATTTTGCCAGGTGCTGTGCAGGTATCCGCTGAATAACAACGTTCCCCAGGGATCATATTGCATAAAGCAGCAATATGAAACGTGTGAAGAGAAATAAAGGCCCAGGAAAAAAAATAAGGCAAATCAGCCAGATCACAAAACCCATCAAGAGCTCCTGCTAAAAACCTACATGGGCCACACAGGCCAAATAACCTCATGGGAAAGCTGCCTCCTTCCTGCATCCTCCAGGCAGTCTCAAGGGCTCAAGGTCTGTCAGCAAGCACGGCCTTAAGAGAACGACCTCCTTAAATAACACACAAAAATCCTGAAACCCTAAAGCCTTTTTAAAAAAAATACAGAAAACCTTTCAGCTGGAAGGACCGGGTCAACCGAAGGCTCAGCACCACCCTGATTTGCTGCAGAGCTGGGGGGAGAAATGCCGTGCATGAGGCACGTGCGTCTTCGTGCTACTCTGCCAACAACCAGGCTTCTGCCTGCTTAGGGGGTCTGCTCCGTCAGGGTCTGCAGAGCTTGAACAGCTTAAGGCTTTCATCTGGAGGGACTGAGACGTGCTGTTTTTCTTTGAGACCTCCCCACGGCATTCATTAACGTATATCGGGAGGAGCTCATTTGCCAGGAGTTTTCCCCAAACCTCTCCAGGTTTTGGAAGACAGACAGAAGTTGGGCACGCTCAGGGATTCCTGTCTTAAAAGTCTGACATCTTCCCCGATCCGACTGTTTCCTCTGCCTAGATCTATCAAGCAAAGTCTTTTCTGAACCATCCAGAGCCGTGAGATTTGCTGAAGCTTGAAACACCTCGGTCTCATGACAAGGACGGCGCTGGGTGCAGAGCACTGGGACGCGATAAATCCCCGCTCAGGACACACGGTGGGCAGCGGTGCAGAGCTCCGTGATCCCAGGGTCCTTTTTGGCTGCTCCCAACCTCAGAGAAAGCAAGGCAGACCATACAGAGGGGCTATTTTGTTTGAAGGGCTTAGCCCAAACGCTGCCAGGTGGAAGCCAGCCAAGATGCAGCAGACCGTGACGGACAGACCCGCACCATCCAGACAACAGCAGGCACCAGAGGCGAGAATTTGGCCAAGAAGGGCAAAACACACACGTCCACAGAGTCACTTACATGCAGGCCCATTTCGGTAGGGGGTCAAGTCCAATTAGGTACTTTATTACCCATTTAAGACTTGTCTGGCTTTCAGGGCTGGAAGAATGGCGGTGTGCGCACGTGAATCCGTGCCTCCACCAGGGACGAACGGTGATTTGCATTTGAAGCGAGCCACTGATCCCATTCCCAGGCGGTTTACTTGATGCATGGCTTAGCAGGAGGGGTGGTTCAGTTTTATTTACCCCGGGACTTGGCACAAGCCGATGGCTCCGCATTCACCAGGGGCTCCGAGGACATCAGCCCCGGCTGCCTCCTCTCGTTTTCAGAGACCACATAGAAAGACTGCAGGTTTGCATGGGAACGAAGGACTGTGCACCTCCAGCGCCAGGTCATCATCCCTAAAACTGAGGCTCTGAAGAGCTGGGTTGTTCTGTCGTTCTGGGTAGAAGTGATGATGTAGTCTTCATAAATCGGTTTTAGGAGAACACTGTCAAAAGTAAATATGCTTTTTATACAGGAACTTGTTCATTATCCAAGTGAAGCGTTCTCATACAGAAGCAGCCAGAACTTCTCTGGCTCTCACGTTGCTGGAAGAAGAAAATCGTGTGACATGTTGCTGGAGGATCAGTTTTTCCCTCGGTCGGCAGAATATCATCAGCTCTGACTCAGATCTTTTCACTTTAGCTAACTGCCCGTTGTCCAAAACACAGAACCCCATTTTCTCAACTTCCATGTGGTCACCCCTTGCATGATTGAGACAGAAAGCGCGTGGCTTGAATGCAAAAGAGAAGAATTTCTTAGAGGTATTTGGCAGAATGCCACTTCAGCCAAGTAACAACAGAGATGGGACTCGTACTCTTATCTCTTCACCTACTTGGGACTTGTACTCTTATCTTTTCACCTACTAGGTGATAAATGCTTCAACAAATTTAAGAAGTCAAGTGGCCTGCACGACAGAGCTCCTAATCCAGGAACAGATGTAAAATCCTTTCCATGTTAGCCAGTTTTGAAAGCTGGAACAGGCATTGGGAATATCCTTGTGCCACGGCTTGCAATCTTAAATGCAATGTACTTGATACGTGGCCACCACTATATTCTTGCTCGGTTGGTATAGCACCCGTGCGGAACAAGATGTCCTATATAAAAGCATTTTAGCAGTGCCCTCAGTACCGCAAAGTTTTTGCGGGCAGAAAAATATAACCTCCTAGTGGAAGGTGCCCCTGCACTCAAAGAGAAGATAGTGGTCAAACATCTAAGTGCTGGGATGTGATTGTTGAAGTTTTTGACCAACGTTTCCCACCGATGCATGGCTACCTTGCTGCAGCACCCAGGTAAGGATGGAAACTTCAGTTCCCGTATAGGAGGTACCTAGCAGAAACAGACAAAGCTCTTTCAACATTTGGTTCGTTTTCCAAATAATACTGTTTGTGACAACCACATTGCACTGAAACGTGCTAAGCATCAGCCAAAATTAAGGAAAAAAAATAATTTGAACCTGAGCTGTTTCTTGAGCAAGGACTGGTGGCCTCAGTCACTTAGTGACGATAAGAAAGAGCAAGGCTTGGGGAAATTGAGGTAGAATACATGAAACAAGGTAAAAGAACATAAAAATCAGGGTTGAATCCTGCTGAAAAGGTGACCGAGAAAGGCTAGGATGGATATAATTGTCAAAAAACTAAGCACAGTAGGAAGCAAGCATGTGGTAGAAGACAGAGTGGTTTGAGTCTGGGTTCAGAAATACCACCAGGCTCAGCCAGCTGAGGTCCGTTATGAAACGGGACAATTTCAAGCAGTCCCAAAGAGACATGTCCCAGAGGTTACCAGAAATGCGAGGTTGATCAAGGACAACAGCACAAGCTGGATGGGGACGACGTGCATGAGAAACCTCAACAATAACAGGGAATGTAACAAGGGAGTGAGTCAAAGGGCTTCAAAATAAAGCATCATCAGGTTCCTAAATATAGTTCAGTTGTCGTGGATGTGAACTTGCACCAGTCTCCCACATGATGGAAAGAAGTCAAGAACAGTCAAAGAGCTGAGGTCAGTTGACAGGATGCGACACTCAATACGTGGACGTATAAAACAATTGTTTCAGGTGACAAATGACAGCAATAATAGATGCTGGGGAAGAGTCAGTGATTCATCAGATGCCCAGACACACAGAACAGTGAATGAGAAAAGTGAATGCTGACATCAAAGTCAGCCACAAAGAAAGTTCAGACACCAAATTAAGGCCCTAGATCTTGAAGGGAATACCGAAATGCCAAGGGGTGCAGAAGAACTGGCTCGCAAGGATCAAAAGCGAAGGTGCCTTTCCTTAGCAATCTGAGTGAAAAACTGAAAATCTGGCTTCTGAACATCTGTTCCAATGTGCAGGACTCAGGCAGCTGAAAATCCAGCCCTGGCCTCTTCGGGGCTGCTGCTGTGTCACAGGAGGAAGGGCTTTTCCTCCCCCATGTGCAAATAATGTAGGCAGAAACCTGATACACCGGTCCCTGAGCCTAGCCAGCAGCACACTGATGCACAGAGACCACTCTCCTGAGCTTAAAATAAGTAAATAAAAGCTCTGTTTGTAGACTTTCTACCTGAAACATTTGTTTAGAAAATTATCAGTTACACATGTTCAGGGAAGTCTGCTTGTTTAATATCCATCTGTTCCTTCTGGTGTAGAAACACAGATTTCCCATACCTAGCTGCATCTCTCAGGTCAGCATTGCACTTGTTGGGACAGTATTTTGGGAGCCATAATCCTGCAGTAGCTCAAAGCCTGGCCAGATCAGTACCTTTTTACCTTTTTCAGATGGTGGAGCACCCAGTTCTGCATCTGGTACATCCTGAAAGGAGCTGCTTAGGTTTATCCGACTGCCCAAACACAGTTTCGAGCTTTTTCCTAAATCCAGCCCTCACTGTATATCCTGACCTTCTGAAAAATCTTGCCTGAATACTTGGAAACACACCCTGGAGCGACTGCACCATAAGGTTTGGACCAGCATCTGAGAGCCTGAATGCTTTAAATGTCATGAACCTGCAAAACTGGGCAGGAGAACTGCCTCACTCCCAGTATTACTGGTATTCTCTGATTTTGCTTGGAACGGCCCGATACTGCAAAATACAGTCTCGGTAGACTTTCAGGGGTTTAGTAAACACTAGTCTGGATATTCATATCTCCATCTATTAATGTAAGCATTATGCAGTGCGTGCACTGCTGTTTCACTCACGGGTCAGCTTAAGGGCTCGCTGTGCTTAACCGGGCTCTGCTCAAGTCCGGCAGCACCACCCCAAAAGATCTGTTATCCAGAATCTGTGCTCGGGACTCAGGTTACACCAGGCTCCAGGGAATTAGTGGTTGGAGCTGGCCTTTTCATCCGGCCACTTCTGTAGTTTAAGCACCTGCGATCTGTGTATTCAGAAAGTCCTGGAGAAAAATGTAATAGGGGATGAAGAGATAAAGGGAAACAATCACAATATTAAACATCAGAAAAGCATGAGAGAAAACTGAGGGGGGAGAAAGCAAGACAAATCTTAACGATTGCATGAGAGGAAGGGGAAAAACAACAAGGATTGATTAAAAAAAACATTTTGGATACAGCTGCTAAGGGGAAATCTTTGCTACGGGGAATTCAGCAGTTGGCGGATGTGGATCGCTCCCTGTTGCTCTGCCTAGAAGTGCATCCTCACTTTTTTTGGCACTCCCAACCTGTCGTCTTTTTCTTCTGTTCAGCTTGTAAGTCATTTGGGATAGGACTTTTTGTTGTACGGCAGACTTGTCCAGCAAGACTCTGAGCATCGTGTCTTCTACAGGTGCTAACAAAGACCGCTCTACCCCAGGGAATTGAGTTTTGACAACCTAGAAACATAGTCAAGAGATTCCTTCTTTCCTGCCAAAAATGTAATTTGCCCTTGTTTAAAGCACACCCATGAAATACATAAACAGGAACACTAAGTTCTGTTTACGGGAAACCTACAGAAACTTGCTGCATAAAGAACAACCACCGCCAATTCTTTTCTCCATCAGGTGGTCCTCCCAGATGTCTCTACCTGGTGGGCATTCATCAGCTTCTCCTCGTGTTTCTGGGACTGCTCCAGGTAATTTTGAGTCAAGTTAACCAGGCGGCTCTGCTTTACCCTGCTTGGCTGCCTTGGCTTTTGCGGAGCGTTTTAGGGATTGCATAAATGACCAGACAGACATAAATTCCCCATGAATATATAATTGTTAAGGAGCATCTGTGTTTATGTCATGACAAACCTTCCCTGCTAGGATCCTATTTATCTAGCCACGGAGCTTGTGTATATATTTCTCTCCTCCTACTTAAACTCTCAACTGAGAATCCCTGTCAAAACCTCTGGATGCTCTTGGAAAGTTTGAAATTAGAGCAGATCTCCTTGGGTGGCTCTTACTTCTACAGTGGATCAAATCCAAACTGGAGGCCAAACTGCAAACAGTTTGGAGGCTGCTCTGGAAGGCTCCATCGAGTCAGCCTTGTACGAGGGCCAAGGCCTTACTTCTGCCCAGACTGTAACTCCCAGAAATGCGTTAAGACTGGGATCAAAGAAGAGAAGAAATGGAGAAGAATCACTGCTGGACTGCTAATCCTCCTCATCCCCACCACACCGTTCCAATTTCAGGCCACCAAGCAGAACACAATAGCTGCATGATGGATGAGTTTGCCCGCTCACTGTACACAGGCCTTTCCCTAAGTTTAATCAGACCGTTTTAGTCACCTCTGGTGCACACGATTTGTGCCAGATCTGGATCTCTAAATCAATCAGCCCTTCAAAGGGAAAGGCTACACCTTCCCACGTGTTTGCACAGCATCGAGGGCAATAAATCTGGTTCTGACAGGGCCTCCAGACAAACAATACCAAAAATAAGTACTCAGCGTCAAAGTACAGCAGCTTTCTCGTTCAATACCAGATGAAAATTGGGCTGGTATCTGCTCAGAGCGAGATGTTCACCAGGACCTTGGCTTTCCCCAGCCTCAGTCAGTCAAAACTCCTACCTGCTCACTCCTCAAAATCGATCTGGAAAATACTTTACATTCCTTTTTCGTACCACATAGCCTCGCTGCCAAATTGCACACGCCTACGTTTGGCAGGACTCCCTGACCTCGTTATGCTCTATCTATGAGTCAGAGTAGATTTCCCATGTATCTTCTGAATTAACGACACCAATACTCGCAGGGTGAAAGGATTCGCTGAGGAACGGCTCCAAGTCCCTCTCTCAGTTCTGAAGTAATTTCTGATCTTCACAGGAAACCCATTCTTCTTCAGGCAAAGCTACTGTGATTAAACAGCACAAGTCCTGCTTCGGCAAGAGCACCTGGGCCTACGGTGGAAGCTAGGAGAGGGCCAAGATCTTTGCCCTTCTTACACCCCTATAACATCTTTGCA
Source organism: Anser anser (assembly GCF_964211835.1). Taxonomy (NCBI): domain Eukaryota; kingdom Metazoa; phylum Chordata; class Aves; order Anseriformes; family Anatidae; genus Anser; species Anser anser. The sequence continues at coordinate 85,981,750 of NC_139723.1, forward strand.
GCTACCAACGGAGGTAAGAAAGCCACCGTTGGCTCTAAGATGTCAATGCTTGAATGCATTGAGTGCTTTCTGTATGCCAACTGCCAGAAAGACATGATTAGGCCTCCCCTCCACGCTCCGTGGGTACGTCCCATGAGTTGCTGTGGCTGAGCCTTACCCCCCTCAATCCCTACGTGCTGTAGGGAGGCTACAACAGAGCCCTTTTTCTGGGGAACCCAAGGAGCCATCTCTTCTCAGGGAGGTGTTGCACCTCAAAGCAATCCACCAAACCTAATTCATCATTTTGAACCGTAATTCATCGCTTGCAGAGGCGCCAGCCCCACAGCAGTGCCCTGAGACCACCACAGCATGGCAACATCCAGCCAGCAGGCCTGGCTCTCCCTTTCCCTAACAAATAACATCTCTGCAGACCCGAGGATCACAGAATCGCAGAATTGTAGGGGTTGGAAGGGACCTCAAGAGATCATTGGGTCCAATCCCCATCATCGGTCCAACCCCCAAAAGGATGCCACTTCCTTCCTGGGGAAGGATCCGCTCACACCATTGGGTTATGCTCGGGTCATGTTTGTCAAGATCTATTTTCCCCTACAGTAAAGGCAGCCAGAGGCTTTGTTTATTTGTTTAATAATTTGTTTGGGTTTGTCGCAAATAGAAGAAATCAAACTTCAGAAAAAGCATCACGGCAAATTGCAAGACTTGTGAAAGAAACCCGTGACCTGGCAACGCTACAGTTACATACAGGAATTTGGGGATTTAAGAAATCAGGGCTTCAGAAAATGCATGCGCTAAGAAACTCTGGGCTGGAGAGCCAGCTTCAAACCCAACATGAAGCCAACCAGTTAGTTTTGCAGCTGTAGTCTTAATCCTATCATCTTTGGCTTTCACCTTCACCCCATAAAAATCCAGAGGAATCGAAAGCAATAGCTTAGCACTGAATTACTGCAACCAAGACCTTCCTGGCCAACCTATTCCCTGCACTTAACCGGTACACAGGCTTACTTAAATTGAAAAAACAAATGGGTAACTTGAAAATATAAAAAGGGCTGAGATTAACTGAACCATACTCCTTGCAATATCATTAGATATCTTCTTGAAATATCACTTTTTGATTCGCAAAGCTTAGGGACATGTGGCACATCCAGGGCCATAAAGGGCTTCAGAGCATGATATTAGAAGTTCTGGGAGAGCAAACCTCCAGATTATTGAAGTTAGCTAAAGAAAAAATTCAGGCTAGCCCCCCTTCCTTTGCAATTTTTGACTATTTTTTTTGGTGTTGTGTGGAACATTACAGAACACACAATAATTACTTTTTCTTACAGTGTTTTAGAGAATCTATTTCTATTTTTAGTTGTGCTTGGTAAAAATATCTATGAAATAAGAAGTCTATAGAAAAATACTCATTTATGAAAAGTATTTTTGAAACAAACTGCAACCACCAAAGAACAACAACAACAAAAGCCAACAAGCAACCACAATTTCTATTTCCCACCGGTTTAGCCATTACTGTGGGCTCAGACTTCTCCTGGATCAGGAAATAAACTTGGAAAGCTTTGCAACTTCTCATCACTCCTCTTTTCCAGCGTGCCATGCTCAGCACTTAGGAACTTTTTGTCCCTCATGGTTCAGGTGTTCCCCTTCCTCCACTTAAAATTTCTCATCAAGTCTTTAATAACTTTTATTTTGCATACAGAAGCAACAGCAAGATGTGCTGTATGAGGTGTGCTGCAGAGCAATGCGCAGTCCTGGCATTCCACATGCTCTGCACAGCTATTTACGAATCTTGCCCCTTTTCTTTTATAAAAATATATTTTTCATATTAGGTGTTTATCTCTGAGGAAAGAAATGACAAAACTCAAGGAATAAATAGCCCAAGATCTTGACTGTGCCTTGCTTACCCCAAGCAATGTGAGTCAACAATCCATAAATACACCTTTGAGAAGGTTCTTGTTGGTACTTGTGACTCCAGTTCCCGTTAAGCTTCACACAAATTGAACCCTAACGCTTCGTGGCTTTTGCCAAACCTCAGTGCTGATATAAACAGCTACGGACCTTCTGAGGTTGGCCACACAGCACCTGCTCATGCTGGGTTTAAGTTTTCCCCATCACAATTCCTATGGTCTTACCTACAACCTCAAAGCCTCTGCCTCATCCTTCCGGGTCTACTGTATGTCTTGGGATGTCAGAAAGGTCTGTGCCTGCTTGAGACTCTCAGCTCCATTTGGACATTCAAAATGAAGATGGCAAAGCTTGGCTCGGAAAAGCGTGCCTCCAACGTAGACACCAACTTTAGGGGGACGTTAGACAATGTCCGGCTGCACGTAAGCCTATGGGAAACAAAGAATTGCCCATAAGAGAAAGGATGGTGCTGTAACTACTTCCAGGAATCAAAGATTATATATATAGTTAGATCTACACATAAATAACGGGTGCATTTGCCAAAAAAATCAGGTGCAACTGCATGTTTTTGTGCCGTATCAAAGAGATTATGGCAGACATGACTTTGGTGCCCAAGCTGCCTCTTTTGCATCCACTCTTGCAAACCAAGTAACGAAGGCAATGAGTTAAACTACCGGGCAGCAGATTCAAAACAAACATCAGGAAGGTCCTTTTTCATCCAGCGCTTAATGAAACTGGGAAAAAAAATGGGGACAAAGTGGTGTAGGTGTCCATGTGAACAGGTTGTGGGTGGGATTAGACACTTCTAAGCCAAAATCCATCCAAGCTGCAGATACTGCCCCTGTCTTGAGAAGTCCCTATGATGCTGCCTGCACTCCAGGAGGACATAGCTGCAGAAATACCACTTTTTTTTTTTTAATATAAGTTCCCCAAGCACCTGCTACCAGCCCCACAGAAGGGCAGCAGGCTGGGCAAACCACCTGCAAGCTGCTATAGCCAGAGCTCGGGGTAGCGTGCGGCACAACCACAGGCACAGCCTCACGCTGCAAGGCCCGTCTGAGCTCACCTATTTGCACTGATAACACAACAGCACGGCGTATTAATTGCAAACAGGAGGGAGACCGGAATACCAGCTGCTTGCTGCACGCGCCGATGGCCGGCCACCTCCCTGCTGTCAGCAGCTGCTGCCTCTCTTGCTACGGTTGGAAATCCTACGTAAAAGTGCCAGGGCAGAGACTTAGAAAAGCCTTTCCAGGGCAAACGCTCTCCCTGATGTGGGCTGGGAGCACCAATGCAAAGCAGGGAAATAGAAACAATAAAATATGTTAATTAACACTCTCGCTTACTGGAGAGCAGAGCTGGGCCCCAAGGGGCAGGCGACTTCGCAGCAAGCTTCATCTCTGCAGCACTGCTCCCTTCAGCTCCGAAAATCAGCGGTAGAAACCACTTTTCTTACAATTATCTGGAATATTCAAGATGTAATTTAACCCAGCCTCAGAGCTGCTCCCGTAGCCACCATCCCTCCGAGAAGCCCGGTGCCTCCCAGCGCGAGCCTGTAACTGCTATCTCCCCTCAGGTTGTTTTGTCTAGTCCTGAACACTTTGATTCGGGGAAAATGAAAACATCCCTGTCTGTTTTGAGCGATTTTTACTGGGATTTCATGCACAAGGACAATTCTGCAACACTCCTCTAAGTGACAACTGAGAGGACAATTAGTTTAACTGCAAGCACTAACCGCATTTTCCCCAGAATTTGTGAAGACTTTTTTTTTTTAATTACTGTTTCAATGCCAAGTGCAGCATCACTGCGAGCTGAGAGGATTAGCATTTACAGCCTAGAAGGGATTTTAATGGAGTAAATATTTTTAAGAGAAGGGAAAGAGCCTTTGTGGGAAAGTAAACTCACTGAGCTTCAAGAACTGGATGAAGGACAGAGAAGGGGACTTTGGGCTCTGCGAGATAACTGTGTCCCCCCTCCCTATTCCCCAAAGGGAAACTTTCCAGTAGGTGCAGGCTGGAAAAGGCGATGGAGTACATGTGGGCACTGCATCTAGGACTCCCAGCTCTGCGGTCCCCTATGCCCTCTCCTTCCTACCTAGGCACTGCAAAGCAAGAACCATAGAAGTTGCACCTACACTCTTAAATAAAACAGCCAAAAAATAAGTTCAAGCACTGAACCAGCTGTAATCCATACTAATAAACTGTTCACATTTCCTAGAAAGTTTTTTTCCCATGCACAACATGGATAGGACTGAGCCCAGCTGGGCTACCAGCACCCACGGCCAGACTGCCATCACCCAAAGCTGTCCTCCAGCAGCCTTCACACCGCGGATGCATGCACCCCCTCAGGGAAGCACTGCAAAAAGTCCCAAATTCCCTGCTAAGCTGCTGCTGAACACACATGCAAGCTGTGTGCACGCAGGCTCCCCAGTCCTCATTCCCTCAAGCTCAGGGGCACGCTTAGGTCCTTAAAAATAAGGGATCCCCCTAGCAAGCCTCTGTGCACAGATCCCTCCATTACACAGTGTGCTGTTACTTCTTTGCATCCTCATTTCATCACAAGAGAGACACTGAAGCAACACCTCTTACAGCATCGAACTGTCTTCTGAGAAAATTAGTGTGTGTCCTATTGCTTGAGTCATGCAAGTCTGGCCTGAATAAAATAAGAAACATAGTTGGATGTAGAGGTTTACTTACAGAAGTTTGCTCGTTTGGATGGCTATATTCAATTTGTGTACGAGCAGCCCAGTTATTTGCATTAGAAAACCTACTACTGCAGCCACGCAAGAACGGATGTTGGTAGTCATTCTTGGATTGTTGCACGCAGTATAACTGACATCAACTTTGAGAAACAACTCAGCTTTCTAGAAAGTACCTGTGGGAGAAGGAAAAGCCCCAGCAGCTGAAAGAAGAGAGAATTCCTCCTTTGCTTGGGGTCTTCAATGTGAAGGGTTTGTCGACATGCCCAGTTTCCATCATCTCTCTGGATCTTTCAAAGGGCGATTACAAAACACGAGAGGATGAGTTTGTGAAACTGCAGCACTCGCCGGGAACACCTCACTTTGCAAAGCATGTTCAGATCAATTTCTGTAAGAGTTTACTACAGTCACAGTTAATTAAATCCTTTTGAATATGCTGGTGTGATACACAGGAGATGAAGGACGCGTTGCTGCTCCTGCATGACGTCAGGAAATTCATGCCACGATCCCACACAACGCTGGGAGGGGTGCATTCACACAGCTTGCTGTGAGGGATGACTGATCCGCTGCAAAAGCAAGAAAAGTAATAACAGCTAAATGGAGGAATCAAGCATCTTGTCATTTAAGATCCTTTTTCTCGACACCACCGAGAACGGCCCTCTCATGCTGCAGGAAATTATTTTTATTCTGAGCAGACTTAATTTTTTCTCCCCTCCTTTTCACAAAAAAAAAAAAAGATCAGGGAGAGGAAGAGAGAGCAAGACAGGGCAAGCAAAACACCTCCTGTTTTTTGGGGAACCAAGATCCCCTTTGACCATATCAGGACAACCTCAGGAAAAGTACATACCAGGTTGGGAATATTTTGCAGGTGGAGTCATAATCAACTGAAACCCAAAAAGCTCACTTGGCATCCTGTTTTCACAAGCATGGCCAAGATTCCTGCTTTGACTTGATCCTGAGCAAGCAAGCCAGCCCATCCCTGCCAGATGCCAAGGCAGGTTGTTCTGTTATCAACCGACAGCAGTTCGGTGACATGATCTTTTCTTTATTACTGTGGGTTAGGTTGGACGCACCATCGTTTGGAACACCAACAAACGACTTTAAAAGCCCCGAACAAACCCTTTCCCCCCCAACCCCTCTTTTGTATTTGTGATAGTGGTATTTGCTGTCGGAGCGCCCACCCTGAAATATGCTTTAATAAAATTAGTGCTTATTACATGTGGAGTCAGCTTTTAACGTCACATAAGCCAAGCCTGAAAGCAATTCTTGGGCTCCCCATGAAATCCCCTTGATCCCCGTGCTAAAAGGCAGCTATTTCCAGATGATACAAAGCACCTGTCTAACAGGGGGGTTTGGGGCAAGAAAATCCCATACTCCAGCCAAAACAGCGGGAGGAACTTCTGCACTGTTGAACTGAATTCCTCGGTTGGCCACGTAGGCTAGATTACACGTTAATGTCATGCTTTGAGAAAAAATTCATCATTAAAGCATCCGAGTGAATTCCTGATCATCACCAAGTCAGGAGGAGGCATCCCCTGCTCCTGCTCCAGGCACACATGCAGCACAACCACCTTTCTCTGTGGCTATAAAGGGTGAGAGTTCAGCTGGCACACCAGTTACGAGCATAATTACGATCCTTGGAAGAGAGAGGAGAGTCTAAAGGTTGGCCATGCCTCTAAGCAAGTCAAGGTACCTGCTTGCAGGGGAGACCTTTGAGCAAACCTCAGTGAAGTCCAAGATGCTCCTTGAGTCTCTTGCATCGACATGTAAAACATCCCAGAAATTGCTTCAGAGAAGAGAGGACCTTGGTGCTGCTCTGGATAAACTGCTTGAAGTTATTTAGGGACCTGTTCTGCTCACAGTTGCACAATTTGATTTAATACTTTATCCAGAGCCAGTTCCTAGCTGTGACTGATCACAGAAAAGTTACAAAATAAGTCATATTTGCAAGGTAAAATTCAGCTGACGTCTCCCCTTCCTGTCTTCCCAGCATGACATAGCCTTTACTCATGGACTCGATTACTCCTAACCTACACATCTGACCCCATCCATCATCTGCAGGATCATTCAGAAAGCATCCCGACCCCACAGCGTCCCACTCCAAGCAGCCAAATGCCTCCAGCCACTGTCCTGCAGCGGTTCGAGCGGCGCAGAGAGCATCCAGCACGTCGCAAGGGCCACACACTGCACCGCCAGCACCTGGGGATGTCTCTTATGGGACAGAGTACATGAAAAAGCAGACAAAAGTAGGACTCGGAGCAGAAAAGAGGCTTGAAATTCTGTTGCCAAAGCACGGAATAAAACATCCAAAGGCTGAGGCACTGTGATCCAGCTGAAGCACCTGCCTCTGGGCCCGGCTCCTGTGAAGGACGGAATTTAGGAAGCAAATCTGAGTGTCCTTGACTGTCTGGATTTTGTTTCTGTGCTGTTACAGACGCAGTGCCAAGATTCGGAGCTGTACAGACTGAACGGAGAAGGGGCTTGCTAATCCCAAGCGTTCAAAGAGGATGAGTCAGGCCCTCGAAAACATCACAAAATCAGAAAACAGAAACAGTTCCCTTGTGACGTTCAAACGCCTGGGGCACGTTTGCTTTGCGGTCCGCAGAATTCCCCTGCTGTGGCGAGGAGCAGCCGTCATTTCAAACAAAACCCTGAAATTTTGACAACGTTACCGAAATCCAGCTCGTGGGACCCCAAGAAAGAAACCCCTGGGAGGTCGTGGAAGCGATCACACCACCAGACGGGGTGATACTGCTGCAACAGGGGGTCTGAGCCTCTCAGCAGGACGAGGGATGACACAGCAGGATGGAGACACCACCGTGGTCCACCACAAGAGAGCAAAAACAAATATTTTGCAGGTCACCGAGTCATAGTCACCTCACTTAATCTTAGGCTGCTGGAAGTTTGACACACAAGTCTCAGCGAGAGGTTTCTTGCAGTCAGAGGAGATAATGGGCACTTCAGAAGATGACTTAACTTGGGTTTATCGTTTTCCTTAGGGAAGGATGAACACGCCTGGAGAATCCCTCCTGGCTGCAGAGGAAAAAAACAATTAACATTGGAGTTCACATTTTTCCTACCCTCACTTTATTCCCCGCTCAATGTCAGCAGCCGCCCTGAAAAGATTAAGTTCTTCCAAGCACTGTCAGCTGCAAACCCGTTAGCTTGTATTTTTGTTTTAAATGACACAAGGACACGAAGGCGTGATTCCTCCTGCATTTCCAGCAGGAAATATCTGCAGCCCTACAGCTCTGAAGCTGCAGACTAGGCACGCTTCTGATCTCTACCAGCTTTAATCCCAATTATCGACTGTTGCCCCGTAATCTGCCTACCAGCAGCTCCTATCTAAGAGAAGCCAAAATAATACAAAACGCAGAAGGAAAGTTGGTGGGCAGAGCTGGCCAGGAATGTTCTCCCTGCCACCCTTGAAGTTGTGTAGGTTTTTGCTTAAAGCCACTCTTTGTAGGGAGAGAGAAAATCCTAAAGGACCCTGGGAGTTAGAGTTTTTAAGTCTACAGTCAATTTGTTGTTCTTCTGTTTCCCCGAATTTGTCGTTCTGTGAACCAAAACCACATTTTCTCCTTCCTATCTCTCAGGTGTTCCTGTTGTCATTTACTGGCAGTGACAAACGGTGAACTTTTTACATTCTGGCTTCTTAGAAAAACAGAAAAATCGAGCTTCTGCTAGGGATGTGCAGCCACTCGGCCTGCGCACAGGAGGAAAATGTCACCAACTAAGTATTAAGCGTCTCATCCAGGTGGACATTTAAACCCAGCTAATCCATCCAACAACGAAAGAGGGGAAGCAGGAGCAGAGAAGCCACTCCCGGAGGAGTTTGCTGCTTTTAGGGCCGGACAGCCCAACTTTCGCATCCAGCCCCAAATTCTTTTTTCCCTGTGGTGTGGCAGCTCAAGCAGACGAAGCTTTCAAGGACAACATCCACTTCTGGCAAAAATATTTGATATAAACATTGGCGAGCCATTTTGAAGGAAGAGGGGACAGTGTTTACTGTCGCCGAGCAGTAGGACAGATAGATAAAAGCATTTTCAAGCATGTTCAGCTGAGAACTGCTACAGGAGAAGTACCGCTCGTTCACGAAGCCTTTGTAGGCCAAACATCAGCCCCCTCTCACCTGGTGCTGCCTGCACACTCTTGCTTCACAGGGGAGGAGCTGTTAGAAGATTTTAAGACCCCTGATAATTAATTCCGTCTTTTTCTGAAGTGTTTCTGCGAACACTGGCCCTTCACCTGCTCCCCCCATGCCACCTTCCTCTCGCCCACGGCCCGGGGAGAGCTCGTGCTCAGAGCAAACACAACCTTGTGCTGACTGCTTACAGAGCAGGTAGGCCGTTCAGTTCTGGTTTTGGAGGTACACGTGGCGTACGCTCAGCCTCAGGCTTGCTCAGGAAATTGCCTTGCATCTAGAAGGAAAAAAAAAAAAAACCCACACAACTCACCACCACAAATCAACCATCCGCAGAACATAAACCAGGGCACCGACGTGAGGCAGCTCTATCAGCACTTACCGCAGCGAGTGCTTCCTGAAACTTTAAACGTTTAAACAACGCGAGGGCTTTTGTCTTTCATAAAAGAAATCCGGTGCTGTAAATTAGCCAGCTCTCCAGGAAACATGACAGAAATCCGCTCACCCGTACCGACCTCCAGGGTTCAGCCCATAAAACCGAGAAGCTTTCCTTGTCAATAAGAGGAACTAAAAAGCTGAGTGTCTCTCAGACGTTTTTAGGGAACAAGGTCACCTCGCGGCCCACCGTGATGTCACCGCAATAAGAGAAGGTGTTTTGGGAAGAGCTGGACAGATGACAGGGCTGGGAGGGAACGGGTGACCAAAGCATGCCTGTCTCTCCTGGCCTTTAGGTGTTTTAAGGACAAACCCCAGCAGCAGCCCCAAAATCCTATTGGTAAGGCTCCGTTAGCTACCCATAACCTCAGCTCTGCAGCATCAGAGGCTCTTTTCCAAACAGAACAGCACTCTACCTTCGTCTTTTTTTCCTTCCCCCACTCATGTCCCCATTTCTTGTAAAGCCTAGAGGCAGATAACTGCTTGTAAGCCAACCCATAGCCAAGAAGGCAGCACAAAATTATCCTCAATTCCTGCAGAATTGGTGCAGGTGGCCACTAAGAGCAACGCCCTTTCCCTCGTGCGCTTGGGCTGGCAAATAACCTTTAATTCTAGGAAATTTCAGCGCGTGGAAACACAGATATCCCTCCCATTTCGCGTGGTTGTACCGACAGAGGGTATAACTTGGGGCTGCGGGGAAAGACAGATGGATTTCTCCCTGCAGAGTCACCTCTAGGGACATAGTTTAAAAAGCAGGTAGATGTTACGAACAACTCGGATCATTTCAGTGCTTAAATTATATCTTCCAGTGGGAAAGTCCATTTTTTTCCCACAGTTTTGGGGAAAGTACCATCATCCTGTAAGACTCTCCAGCACGCATCAGCTTCTTAATAGTTGTTTTTATCTGAAAAACTCTTTTTGCTTCCTGTTTTGTCTACTCTGGTACTTGGGGCTTTATGCAACACTATAAATCAGCGATGGTCTCCAGCTATGAAACGTGGGCTATCAACGATGAAAGCAGACACATAGACTTCGCTTGACTTTGTGACAAGATAGTTTTCTAAGACTTATTTTCTTTACCTGCTCCTTTGCATAAAAGACGTTTAGATTTGGCGCTTAGTGATATGGTTTAGTGGAGGACTTGTTAGTGTTAGGTCAGAGGTTGGACTGGGTGATCTTGGAGGTCTCTTCCAACCTAGGTGGTTCTGTGAAGCCCACATGTGCCCTCAGTACCCTCATGGGATCTCCAAGCCCCACGTCAGAGGCAGCAAGTGGGCCCAGAGACTTGACTCTGACCCTAAAAAACATCCTCGCCAAACAATAGAAAAGCCAGATAATAAAAACAGGAAACCACAAGTGGTTTCACCCGTGCTAAGTTAAGCTGTTTAAAAAAAGTCATACCCTGATGTGTTTTGTGAGATGGGCTAGCCTGGCACCCTCTGGTTCCCAGCTGCTTTGTCTGCCACCATGCCTCGAGGTATCCTACGCTTTCCAGAGCATCACCATCAGCTCCCAGTCAGTTTTTCCGACACTGAAGAAATCTTGTTTTGCTGTTGTTGACAACCCCAGCTTGCAGCCAAATCTCCCTCCAAGCAATCTGGCTAATTGACAGGAAAGGATGAACTTCTCAAGGACCTCTGTCCCAAGGGAATTTGGACAATCACCCCAGGAGGAGGCCTTGGAGCTCTGAAGACTCCCTGAAGCCCCCATCCACTAGCAAAGAGATCACCGGGTTCTGGGTGATCTGCAGAGCCCAAAAGCTGCCACAGAAACACTGACAAACAGCATCACCTACCAGAGAGAGTAGGGGTGGCCCCTTGGGTAAAAAAAGGGCCTTAATTCTGCTGCGTTTTAGAAGAAGGAAACCAAAGGAATTCACCATCATCTGAAACTAGAGGGAGGAAATGAGAGGTAAAGGTAAGTGTAACCTGGGAGAAAAGCACTTTGGGATCTCCAGGAAACACAAGGACCTTGTGTTTGCTTCTCATCAGGAAAATTAAAGATCTAAACAGCCACTGTACTTGAACTAAATCAGTTATTATACAAGTATTGTGTGTTGGAATGGGACCCCCAAGTTTTGTTTCAGTGATGCCTCTGTCTCTCTTCCTTCCTCTTTCCTTCCTTCTTCTCTTCCTCTTTCCTTCAGCAAAGCAGGAAAGAAGAAAAAGAGTCCCATAGTCAGCAATGCCTCACATTTAAAAAAAAAAAAAAGACAAACATTTTCAATAGCATTTTCTACCTTTCTTTTGTCTACAGTTCTGCTGGAGTTGGGTCCACAGAGAAGACTCCATCCCCAGAGATGCCTAAAGCTAAGACAAGGAGTCACACGAGCTGACTGAGATCTCACACCGTGGCCATCCCTGCTTGAGGCAGGGGTGGATCATTCTCCTCTAGAGTTACACCCAACCTAGTTTACTCAGTGATATATTACGCTGCAGGGTCTCAAACACCTTTGTGAAGAGAATGCTGATGGGAAACGTTGTTCCACCTTGCTCTAGCTGTCTCCAAAGCATCTTGTCTACAACCAGGAGGAGGAGGGCATTTCCAGAGGGATTGTCCCAACATAAATATCACTACACGAGAAGATACCTAGTTCAATATGAGTTCAAGAAGAGGGTTTGTCCCCGTGTTAAAAAAAAAAAAAAAAGAAAAGCACAAAAAAATAGGCTGATCAGTTCCTTAAGCTCTCTCTCTAATACCTATGGAGAAGGTGGGATGACTAACTTGCACCACTTTCCTTCTTCAGCAGCCAAGATGGTGAGACACAGCTCACCTACACAATAAAGAACAGATCAAAGACTGCTATATCGTAAATAGAATTTGTATCTAATAACACGATGCTGCAAAACAGGAAAAACACGCAAAGGATTTCACGCAAGGGTGTGCCTTAACTCCCCAGATACTCAGAGATGGATCGTTTGTATGAAGAATACAGCACACTAAGAGATTTGGTAATGTACAGTGCTCCTGGGACCCCGAATGAGGAAATGATCTCATGTTTTATCTTCAAAAAGTCCCAGCTTTTCAGTTCTGTAAAACTTCTGCAATCTGTTGTCTTCATTCCTATCCCAGCGCAAAGATAAATCTGCTTTTGTAAATATATTTAGATGAAAAAGAGTCTATCGAATTATTATTCTATTAACATTGAGCTTCAAGCTATCGCTCATTTTAACAGCACGCATACATATTTTCATGAACTGGCTTCAAAAATCAAAGATTATTCTGAATACATTTAAACCGACAGTAAGAATTACTTTAAATGATAAAGGGAAATTTGGAGAAATGAACCACAGGTTTGAAGACTAGAAGCGTTCACACTACGATAATAAAAAAATCACTTCCCCCAACATTTGTTTAAAATTAATAATTTAAGTATTCCTTCCTTATTGCCATCCAAGAAAGTCGTATGTTCTCTGAGATTAACATATAGATGCATGAAGCTATTAAAAAAGCTATTAAAATAGGTAGACAAGCATTAAGAAATAAGTGAATAATTCACAGTAACTTGGTTCCCAAACACTATACTTCCCAATTCCATCAACACTCCAACAGTTCCATTGAACACCTTTAGACAGAAAATATTTCTCAAACCAGTTTAGTAACTGCACAGAGCAATCTCTCTAAAAATGAAGATCCCTTAGCTCATTTATGAGTACAACACTCTCAAAAAAAGTCTCTAAAGATTGAGGAAAAAAATACATCAATGCCTCTATTCCCTAGTTTGCAATCGCAATCTGTCAGAAACTAATGAAATGCAAGAGACCCTAATTAACAGTTTGGGATTGCAAGTCTTGAGCTACACAAAGCTAATATTCAACCACACTCTTTGTATGGAAGAAACAGCAAAATCCCACCACAACCAAATGAGCAGACACCCAGACAGCTTCTTCTATCTATACCTCCATCAACACCAGCATGTTCTCCTCCTTCTCCTCTCCAAAACCATGACCTCTACTAACCACAACGTAGGCTCATGAAGAAAATCAACAGAAATAAGACACCTTTTTTTCCAAAAGCGGACATTTCATCTGGAAGCCAAGGCAAAGACCACCTTCTACACCACTGCATAGCTTGAAGATCCTGCTTCTCCACCACCCAGCCTCCTGGTGCTCCTCTAGCACTGCTACAACCCCACTGCCCAACCCATTACAACGTTGAGGGGGACACAACCTCATTCATTAACCCTCCCAGCTGATGGGTTAATTAGCATCACGTGTGATTGCATTCTGTCAGCAGTAAGAGCACTTGTCCCTATGGCCAGGGCCCCCATCTACACAGAAACCAATGCAAAGTTGTTGCACTTGGGTGGTGGTTTTACTACAGGGTTATCTTTACTTCTATTTTCCACCTCCGTACCTGAGCTGAAACGACACCTGAACACATTGCGCTGAGCTTGGTGAGCTCAGTGCTGTTCCTGCATCCAGAGGTGTGTGATGAAGTGCATTTGTCATGTCACATCTTCAGCATTATTTTTTTTTTCAGAGTTTTTTGATTGCTTTTGGATTTCTGAAGCAAAGCTACATATCTCCTCCTGAAAGAGAGGCTCTTCTCACTTGGGAGAATTTGGTAACGAATTGCAGATGTGTTCAAAAACAATCCACCAGCGCTTCCCCTTGCAGGTGAGCTGCATCTTTCAGTGCAAATTCTGAAGATGTTCTCAGAAACAAAGGACACCTGCAGGCAAACTACACTAGGGAGCGGAGAGCTGCTTTACGCTGAGATAAGACACTGGATGTGGGAAGCAGCGGTGATTTATGGGCTGCTGAGAATGTCCTGGTTTGTATCAGTTAAGAGAGTTCCAGCAATTGGTGATGGAGCAAGTAATTGTCTGTGTGTTTCCTCCCCTGGCCAACTTCTCGCAGGTATCCACAGCAGCTGCATCGTTGCACAAATTGGGTGATGAGGAAACGTGGCTTCTGGATGAAAGTGAAAGCTCTGACTCACTCCTTAGGGTTAATTGATAACTGAGGTAATCCACCTGGAACTAACTGTTAGCTGGCTTCCTGGTGTTATTAGGCAATTTTCATTAACAAAAAAAAATAGAGAGAGCTCTCCACTGAAAAACTGAAAATAGGGTAGCATGGAGTCCATCCATCTGGCCAAAGACATGACAAGACCTAAAGTCATCTTCAGTTCCACTCTAGATAAAGTCTCGTGATGACTGCAGGCGGTGGAAAGGTTCCTACGTGTCCTACAACATTTTCCATGATGCAACGTGGTGTGATGGTGGCTGCTTTTGCAACAGAAAGTCTAAAGGGGGTTTTGATCTCCAACCCGTCTTTGAAGACCCATCTTGGGTCTTCAGAGACCCATCTTGGGTCTTCTTTGAAGACCCATCTTGGCAGTTCAGAACATTTCCTAATATCAAAGTATACAAATCAGTCCACCCTTACCGTGATTTTAACTATAAGGACAACACAAAGAACATGGGAATTAGGTTAAGTTACGCTACAATCAATAAACTTAAGCACATTGTTGAAATAAATTCAGTAGAGGTAGGATATGAATGATTTTCCTGGCATGTGTAAAATACCAGCTTACCAAAAGGACAGGGGACGAGACTGATGTCAGTGTTTCCATTTTGGGAAAAGTAGTTATGTCACAATTACATTTATTTTTTCCATCCTACGTCTATCATCCCTTCTAATTCTCCTATCTGCACAGTAAAGATGACACAGATGTTAATACGTCCATGCTGACCTCACTTTAAATTCATTCAAAGATGACTGGTTTCCGTTCTGGAGAAGCACAGATGTTTGATCTCTCTTCTTGCACAGATCGTCCAGGAAGATGGTAAAGGAGAAAAACACTAATGTTTACGAGTACGTTACATTTTTGCAAGGGCAGAGCATCATTCACATCAGACAGCAATGAACTAAAACCATCTTTGTTTCAGACTTCAAACGGAAACGTAAAACAAGTTGAGTCAATGGTAATCCCATGGAAACAAAATGCAACTCTCATCCCCAATCCTTTGGGTTTAGAGATACAAATCGTTCACCCGGCACGGGACTGTGAGGGGTGAGCCAACACACAGCTCCGAATCCGACAACAGACTTCCTCCGTTCTTATTTATTAACATCAGATGAGTATGTCAGGATAAGCACGACTTTTTCCGAGGTACCATTCATCCTTTCCCTTTGCTGGAAGGAGCCCAGAACTACGCAGTGCGTATCAGCTCTTGCCCATTCCTAGGATATTTCATCGTGCTCCAGAGAAATGTACTCAGGCATCATCCTCCACTTCAAGCACGTGCAGGATCACGCTACAAAGCGCGTGGTGAACTCCTTGCCCAGGCCGTATTTCCCCAAAGGACAGCTCAGATTCATCTCTTCTCTCTCCTACTGCCAAGAACGGAGGTGAGACGTAGTGGATGCAATATCACACACATTTGGGGCACATTAACTGAGGTCACCCAAGGTGCACGGTGCAACTTGTGGTCAGTTTTCCTCTCCTGTCTGCACAAATCCAGGTTAATCCTTGCGTGGATTACACTCTGTAACTGTAATGACCAAATTTCAAGCCGCGATGACAAGAGGTGTGTCCGCACCGCACAGTTCTCCTCTCTGAGGCTGAAAGTTTGCGATTAAATGAGGAAATAAACCACCACAATGCATGTTTTGAAGCTCCACAGTTTGCTCTGTGGCTCTTCTTTGTACAGTATTTGCCTTCAGCCGCGAGGCAGAGATGGTCACCACGTCCCGACGCTGCCTGCGACATGGGGCCCTGCCTGCCCTCCAACTCAGAAAGATTTATGAGCCCTTCCTTCAATCTCACAAGCCTTCATTTGCACCCTTTAACCTCCCCCGAACCCGCAGTGAGTCAGCACAACTTGTCTGCCGAGGCAAGATTGATGCGCGGCTCTGGAGCAGATAAAGCCTGCCCCTGGGTCAGCCAGGAGGGGTTTTGGCCATATTATTGCTGTCCCTTCTCCCGTCCCATGCCCCCGGAGAAGGAGGGAGTTCAGGCCCTGCGTGAAGATGCTCCGGCTGACGTTGCCTCGCTGACCCTCCCAAGGCAAGCCAAGGTCACGGCACAACTCTGCTGCTCAGAACCAAGTTTATCTTCCAGCCTCTTTGCACAAATCTTGTCCCACAAGTGTTTTTGGGGCCGCTGGAGAAGTTTTCTTCCAAAGGGGAAGAAAACACGAGCGCTGTCAATTGGCACGTACGAGTGAGAACGCGGCTGGCAAAACTATTTTCCCTGGGGTCCTGGCCCAACCCTTCCCACATGGTCACATCCCGACTCCCAAAAGTCTCCCAGAATAAATAAATACAAATAAAAACCATGCCTAAATTTGACGCTGTATTGTGCTTTGGGGGGGGGTAGGGGTCAGCAGCGAGAGTGAGCTCTCCCATGAACCGACAGAGCCACAGACCTTGATCTGGGAAGTCAAACCTACCACCTTAAACCACTTTATTTCTCAGAAGTTGCTCTGCAAATACATCACGGCCTTCACGTCGAAGCAGCACTGCCTACAAATGCCACGGCATCAGATGCGGCTTCTTTTATCCCCAGCAGAGGAGGGCTGGGGGCTAACGCCTGAAAGGATGCTTTTCTTTGGCGACGCCGACAGTTTCCTCAGCAGATTTCTCCCCCAGCCCCCTCCCACCCTAACCCACTTTCACAAAGGAAAAAAAAAAACACACATAAATGGCTCCTGTAGTGTCTGCAATGTAAAGAATTAGCTGAATGGGAAGAAATGAAGCATGGTCTTTATGTCCTAGTTACAGTCAGTGCAAACATTGCCGCTAATCCCCGTTGTTGGAGGGGACTGGGGAAGAGGCACAGATAGATCCCACTGGGAACATTTTGTCTTCCTCAATCTACACTTGAGATCACATTTTTTTTGCGTAATAAGATTGAGCTGTATTAAGAGGCCTGTGTAAAACGTAAAGCTGGGGGGGATATTGTTCGCGGTTTCTTCCACCAACTGTAACACCTACAATCTTCATGTGCAGGGAGGTCTTAGCAACCCATTCATTTCGCAGGAGAGAAAGAAAGCTATTCATTCCCTGCAAATCCCCTTTTGCCATGGCAACCCCCCCCCCCCCTTCCCACCCCTTGCACACAACAGTTGCGCGCAGGGGCCGCTTAAAACAACACAACAAAAAAACAAACCTTCGCCCATCCCGCGCTGACAGTTCTTGCTTTGCATTTTCTGGCCGCCTCCAGCCCCTGCTCCAGAGCGGGACTAACCCAGTAACAGGGGGAGAGAAGGGACAGAAGCGATGCTGTCATTTTATCTCATCCCCTGCCACCCCTGGTGGTATCATACCGGTGTCCCCAAACAGGACCATCCAGGAGATGGCATGTCCTGTCCCCCCCACCGAGGGTGGTTGTGCCACGGGGACAACATAGGACACTTATTTCTGTTCTTTGTGCCAAGGAGAGGGTTTTGGTGTGCCAAACCCCCCAGTAACTGAGTAGGATCAGCCCTGTTTGCTGCTGTGCCTTCCACAGGAACGTGCCCATGGCCTCATCCCAAGAGCTGCTGGGGGCCAGCCCAGCTCCCACCCGTCTGGGGACCTCCAGCCATCCTTGGACACAAGTCCTACCGCTCACAGCTGCAAACAGCAACTCCAGTTTGTGTTGCTCATGGAGCTTTTAGAGGGTTACCAAAGCTGTGTTCAGGCTGCAGGGGAAGCCACAGGGGATGCAGGGGCCTTCTTGGTATGACAGCTTCAGCTCAAGGTCTCCCTTCTGCCTCTCCGCCTCTCTCCTTTCCTCACGTCCCAGCCCTTTGGAGCCGTTAGACCTGCAGGGAGGGCTGGGATAAAGGAACAAGATTCCACATGGCCGAGGGTTTTTGGGACACCTACGTTTTGGTCTTGCACTCAGACCACATCTTGAGTTACAACTTCAATCAGGGCAACCGAAAGAAAGAGATAAATGACCTGCCACTGTCTCACTGGAGGAGAAACTCTTCCCAGAAGGTGTGATTCCTCTTGTTACCCTGAACAAGGACTGATGTTCTGGTACTGGAGTCTCATTTAGCAAGAAACGAAGCAGAGAAATGCCAATCAAAATCCAGTGCTGAGACGACAAAACCTCCTCAGTGTGTCTTCAGTTTTGCTGCATCACCACATCCAACACCTCTGCCGACACCAGTGCTTCCCACAGCTGAAAAACACATCAATTTCTGGTTAACCTGAAATAACATTTAAGAATAAATAAGGGATTCGTGGCACAACTGCAATTTCATTAAGTAGAATTAAGAACTGGTTTTGATTGAGAATTAACGATTTGTTTTATTTTTATAAATGTAAAGGGAATGCAAAACGTCAGGAAATAAACTAAGTCTTTGCACCAGGCATTTTTAGAAGAAATCCCAGCAATACCACAGATTTTAGCCTGCGCTTTATTGTTGACTGAGGTAAACGAAGCCCTTCCGGTGACCCAGACTTTTCCCGGCTACGTCCTGGGCATAAAACCTTTCCTCTCCCAGGCTGGCCAGTTGGTCACACCACAGCCTGTTAACGCAGAGATATTTTAAACACCCTCCAGAACCTTTGGCAAATGACTCCACGTGGGTTTTTCCAAGTACACAACTGATTTCCTGATTTTTAGTGACTCTCCTCCTTCAAGAGTTTATCATCTCTGCAGGACACCTCTGCCTTCTGCCTTCCCAGAAGATCCAGCACATAGCGGGGTCTATCCCAGCTGCAGCCAAAAAAAATTAAAAAAAGGAATTTGAGAGCCAGTGGCAGCTCCTGTCTTCAGAAAGCAAGTTGTCTGTTCCTAAAAATGCCATCCAATTCAGCTGAATGGCACTTTGCTGGACCGTACTCCTCTGCATCCCCAATAATGAGCTTTTGAGATGGCTTGCTTGGATGTCTAGAAGTTAGTCGAGATGAAGCCCACCGAAAAGCCTCCCCAGAAATAAATCCTTTGGTGACAGACTTTGGCTCACAGGACACACCGCAACCGCGGGGCTGGGGTGAGAAAAGGGAGGAAAAGCAATCCAAAGGCCCCTTCACTCTCAAATTTGCGCTCAGAAGGCCCTGACATGAGTAAAGGCAGATTAAAAAGTAAGCGGCTGTAGAAATTACAGCTCCCAGCTGTCTGGCCCGCCTCTTCCCCCCACAGCGTCCCCGTGTACATGGCACAGACAGCCTGGCTCAAGCAGCAGCTGTTAAACCACTGGAAATTTCACAGAGATTTGGGCTTTCTTTCATATGGGAAGCGTAAGCTGCAGCTGTTGAGCAGCTGCTCTGTGGGAGCTTAACCACCAGCATGGCAGAGCCGGGGACGCTAGCACAAGTACCTGGGAAGCAGGAGCAGCCAGAGCACCCCCTTTGAACCTGCCTGCATCTGAAGCTCGGGGCTTGGTCCTCGGTCCACACCCGAGCTTCATTTTGGCTCAGGAACGTGCTTCTTGAAGCTTCTCTTGCTGAGATGTCCTCTGCTTTGGCTCCCAGATGAAACCCAAAGGGAAGGTGCGTTGCAGAAGTGCTCCGATGCCTTCACGGATCTGTTCCACCTCTCCTCATCCTGGGAGTCCCCAGAGCATTCAAGAATGGGATATTTGGATATCTCCAAACGCTTCTCACCTAACGAACCCTCAAAACCTTAAACACTGATGATCATTTGGTGTTTGTTAGGCTCCTCAGTACTGAAACGAAGCCTTGGGTTCATCACAGGGCATTCAGGAAAGACACGCCAGTGCAGAAGCTCGGACCACGTCTCTGGGGGGTGTAGGACCAGGCTGCAAGGGAACATCTCCTTGTTTGGACATTCAGACTTGATACCCACTGAAATTCTCCTTTTCTGGAGAGATTCAGCTGCTGACAACAAGCACAACCCCTGGGCAGCTGTGTCACTGTTCAACGTTACCTCCGTCGGTGTTAGCAACAGCGTATGGCTGCATGGGAGCTGCAGGGACCCCATTTGCTCCTTTAAGCCTCATTAAAAGCAAATTGGCTTCAGCACCTGGATGAACGCTGCCTTTCGACTTCAAAAGCTGTGCTGAAACAAAAGGTTGTATTGTTACGCAAAGGGCCACAGCCGTGCCCAAACAAACAGGCTCAGATGTCCCTCAACAAAAGCAGAATTGTTGCCTCTGTTGTTGGGACTTGCAGCTCCCGAAGTCCCCGAGCTGCCCGAGAGGGCCGGCCCCAGCCCCATGCTGCTGCTCCACACCAGCTGGCCTTCTCCCACCCACTGGGGCTCGACGCTTCCTATCCGTTCTCTGTGCCTTCCTCCAACACAAGAAGATGCTCAGGTGCGGCTGTCCGAGGGTCCAGTGATAGAGTCAACAGATGAAGTATGACCATTGATTTATAACGTCAGCTTCTTGATCAAAAACTGTCAATGCTCCACCATTTCCAGTGGAAAAACCTTTGGCATAATCATAACGTTCTCTTAATTTTACTATAGCCTCCATATCCACTCCAGACAGGTAAAGAAAAGCCAGCAGAACATCAGCAAAATCTCTCTTTAGAAGAAGAAACTAAGTAATTTCTGTACATTACTCTTCTTACAAAGAGAGCTCCAATTCATCTCATCCACTGATCCCATAAGCAGCAGGGAAGACCTTGTCATCCCACTGCTCTCAAAAAGGAACTGCGTAAAAGCTGGAGACAAAAATCAGATTGCTCATTGCTTCCACGTCTTCTGCTGTATTAGGCGTTGTGTAGAAAACTAAAAGTAGATCTATTTAACTGGTTGGTACTTATTAAAAAAATATTTACAACAAATGATCAGTTCCAGTGGCATAATCAGGCCCCCGATAAGGCAGACAAATTTGTGTACTATCCACTGGAAAAAAATAAGCGCTGAAGAACACTATTGCGTATCCCCTCTGTTGTGGAGTATGTTTTTGCCACAGACACTCATGGTGCAAATGCTTTCCTAATTTCTTTGCCTGGAGTTAATTAAAAGCGAAGTTCAGGCTGCACATTTTGAGCAGTCACATCCCCAACAACGGCTTCATTGAGGATGTATATTAAAAATAAATAAAAAGCTTGCTCCGGTTTAAGTCATAGCAGGCTCCACCAAAAGATATAACACTGTCAACACCAAACTCCTGAACCAGAAAATGCTCTGCTGGCAGCACAGCCCCTGCGAGAGCACCCAAGTGGCTGCAGGAGCCTCACACACACGTTTCGGGGCGATGGAGCAGAGAAGTGTTGGGAGATAAGCAGTGTCAGCGCTGTTGCCTGGACTATTTCAATTTAGGAGCAGGGGAGACCTCAGATCTACCCACTCCTGAATTTCCCAGGGCTTTTGGATTTGTGTCGCGGCACGAGTTTGTCTATTCTCGCCCTTTGACATGCTCTCAAAACCAACAAGGCTGTTGAACTCCCGTTGAGGAGCAGCATTTCCAGAGGCTGGCACGTTCTCCACCTCCCCAGCCCCAATAAAAAAAAAGACAAAAACCCAAGCAGCACAACCAAACCTTCCTCACCCTCCTCTACACAAATCCCCCAGGTGCTGTGATGTGAGGGAATGGACCTGTAGGTTTCAGGGTGGGCAAAAGTGGCAAATATTTCAAACCCTAGAGAACTTACTTCATGCAGCATCATCTCTCCTTTCCTTTTAAAGACAAGATTTCATGCCTTTGGAATCTCAAGAATTTTGGAATCAGCTCCGATAATTTTTATTAGGTGAGAAATATCGCAGTGCTAATTGACCTTTTTGATCAGCAATCCTGAAATATGCCTACGCGAGGCCGCTGATAAAATCTGCGGGTAGTATTAGCATTGGCAGGACAGCAGCTAGCAGGGAGGGCAGGGCAATTGCACGGGATGACGGGGATACCTCAGCCAGCCAAAAGTATTCAGACAAATCCCAGTTTCACCGAGCTGTGTGGAAAGTTGCAGTTACAGTTGGTATCTACGCAGTGGGAAAATATGTCCTGGAAGGTTTCAGTTGGAAAGGGTGCGGGGGCTGCGTCTGCAGTGATGGTGAAAAACTGTTAGCAATGCAAAAAAAAGAAAGTTTTGATAAATTACTCACAGGTAGAAGTAGTATTTTCAGGTGCCTGCACCAAGAAGCAAATCCAGCTGTATATTCAGCCACCATCCCAAGGGGGATCCTTGGGAAAGCATCCTGTGCATGGGCAGACCCAAACTGCCCCCACAGCAGTCACCCCAGGCCCACGATCTGGGGAGAGGGGGATGAAGGGCTCGGCCGAGCCGCTCGTGGTCAGGGTGCTCGGAGATGAATCAGGATCTGTGCTGGCCCTCGAAGCTAGAAGACTTGCTCTAGGCTAACAGCGAGCTAAGGAGAGGCTGGGAAGGTCTCGCGGTGGGCTCCATCCACCTGGGGATCTGGGCGTGCCCCCAGGAACCCCCCCCCCCCCCCCAGCAAAAGGAGGGCTCAAGGGGGTCTTGCTCATTGCATTTAAGAGCTTAGATGGGGAGGAAAAGTAAATGGGTGCTAATGGGACAGCAGCAGCTGAAGGCAGACAACTGCAAATTGAGAGTGAAGTGCCTTTTGGCAAAGCACTCGGTTACTCGCATGGGAGATGATAGATCTGCATTTCTTGATGTCTTCAGCCCCAGACGGTGCCTTTCTCAATGGCGTGCCTCAGCCAAATACAACCGACTGTGAATAATGGGGGGAAATAAAGAGGAACTGGATAACTTATCCTTTGTTGAAGAGGCCCTTGGCAGGGTGAATCAGCTTTCGGAGGGAAGCACCACTTGGTAAGAAGGACTCTCCGAGGCATGGCCTGTTCTTTTCAGAGTAAGAAAAACCTCAAAGAATCCCATCTAGTTCTTCCTGCTGTGCTAGCCAGCCCTGATCCTACTCAGGGGACAGCTTTGTCTCTCTCCAGTTGTGTCAGGATATTTGTCATCACTGCAGAGGGGAGTTCTCAGAAGTCGCCGGGTGCTTTAATCCTTCCCCTGCAGAAGCCAGCTTCTCTCCAAGTTTATTTCTCCTCCTCTTTCTGAGAGCCGGGCAAGCGTGAGAGAAGCCTGTGGCCTGGGCATGCCAACGAAGCCCTTGGGGGGAACAGAAAAGCCTCTGAGTAAAGCACTTCATCCACAATATCAGTAAAAATGCACTTAACTGGAACTCAGCAGGGCTTGGGTCGGTCAGAAGGGAGTCTCTGCGCCAAGGATGACCGTGGGGTTTGTAGGGGATGCAGTGTATCGGGGCAGCAGGTCCCAGCATAAATCCATCTATCCATAAGGACAACACATTCTAGAAAAAAAAAAAGCAGAAATGCAGCCATTTAAGAAATCAAACCCATTACGGTGAGAGGCTCAGCTCTCAGCTTTTAGGAAAACACGTGTCTGTGTCCTTACAGCATCACTGCTGTGGCCATCGCGTCGGAGCAGGATGCTGGAAGGTGTTAGCTCAGCAATAAATCCTTTCAGAAATTCAGGACGAGTTCCTGTACGTACAACACGATGTTTTCTGCCCTGGTATTGACAAACTGAGCAAACTGAAAGGCAACGACACCTTTATTTAGTGTTTTTTTTTTCTCCTCCATTCTTAGAGCTGAGCAACGTAAAAGCTCATTTCCTTAGCAGCCTGTGCTGTAGGGTTTCCCTTCCATCCAAAGGCTCCTGGTAGACACCTTGCCATAACTTTATGCTTATGAAATTGCTCCAACCTCTGCAGCTCGGCTCTCCATCGAACAATGCATTCTCTGTGAACCTCTGAATAGAAAACATCAGCCCATGGTGATAGAGCTCCATTTAGCACCCAGCCCTAGACATGGGATAAAAGTGCTTTTCAACGTGTACTTGGGGGAAAAAAAAAAAGTGTCTTTTAATGCTCACACAGTACTCCTTTTAAAACGCTAACACCACTTAAGGCTATTGATAAGAAGAAGCTGGGCTAATCTTAGCGAGAGGTTCCCACGACCTTTCAGTACGTGCAACACTGCAACTCTTCGTAAAATTATCTTTGCAGGGAAAACAATGTAAAATATACCAAAAGGATTCGGAGCAGACAAATGACCGCTTGTTAGGAACCCAAAACATAAGCAGAGATGTTGGTATGAACCTGGTGCTGAGGCTAGCACAATCCAGAGTGGTTCGGTGGGAATACTGAGGAGCAAAATAAGAGCAAGTCAAAGGCACCAGCAGTGATTTCATGCACCTGGGGAACTCCCTGCCCTGTGATATCCTCTCAGATAGGCTGAAGTAGTGAAGCAGCAGGGATAGAGACAGTGATTCTCTTCGCTTTCTTCGCAAGAACAACAGAAAACTCATATAAAGTTTTTAAACCTCTTTTTTTTAGGAAGCAAACCTGTGGAAGTTTGCAAGAATCAGTGGATATTAGATGCTGTGAAATGAATCCTTAAGCAAACTCACGTAAGCCAGCAGCAGCGTGGTCTGAAGAAAGGCTGGATCAGAGAAGAGAGACAAAAGGAGATTTCTCCTCCCCTGTGTCTCTGTGTACAGTAAAGCGTGCTCGCCAAGAAGCTGCTCAGCACCTCTGCCAAACAAAGCATTTAGTCTGCATGTCACAGCCGGCCAGGCAGACTGAAATCCCGAGGAACTACGACAGCTGGAATAAAATAGGAATCCTGGCAGAGCAAACGGCTCCAAACGGTGCAGGATAGTAACAGAAAAACTTGGAGGGCTTGGGAGATCATCCTGAAGTGGAAAATGAAATTCGAACAGGTCTCGCGGCGCAGGAAGAAGCACGCTTTTGAAACGTGTCACCTCGTGCCACTCTTTGGGGGGAGTAACGCTCAAAACCAGCTAGCTGGAAAAGTCATCGGTTTTCTAGTTCAGAACCAGACCTTTTCCACGCCTAAACGATAGGAGAAGCATTTCAGCCTTTTTATGGCATGGAAAAAATAAAAATAAATAACTCAAACTCCCGAGACTGCACCTTTGGCTGCCATTGCAGGACGGTGGTCAGACACATGCTCATAGCCAGGCTGGTGCCCCTGGCTATTGCTCCGGTGCGTATCCTGATGTGATCTCTGGGCTTGCCACTTCACAGGCCAACTTCCAGCAATCCCCTTAAAAGCAGCAACAAAAAAAAACGGAACAGAGTTGTTACAGAGGGGTTTTAGCACAGAGGTTCCCCCCAGCACACGTATGGGGTTTGCACTGGTACCCTTTGTCCAGATGTCCAGAAGCCTAACTTCTTCAGCATGTATTTAAACATTTCTTAAACTAAAACTTATTCACTCTGATGCAAATGCGCGCAAAAACATGCAAAAAACAAACTAGATTCCTTCATTTTCATCAAGCCTTGGAGATGACAGCAGTAATTTTCTACAGGCTGTCTTCTTAACATTTTTTTTTTTAATGTGGCTATTATGAGACAGAACCTGCAGTTTTGACTCAAGTAAAACTCTTTTTCTGCTGTCAGTGAGCAGTTTTTTTCCCAGTAAAAGCCATCATTATTTTTTTTTTTTTACTAGTAACAGCTGTTGTCCTGGACTCAGCTCAGCAGCACCCGCTTTTCTCATCAGATGTGCCTGATACAAGCTTCAGGTTCTGAAACCAGGCAGAGCACAGACCTTTGGCTTTCTTCTTTTTAACCAGCTGCAGCTTGAGGCATCCCTGGCCTTCAGGGATGAGCAGGGCACGAGTTTGGCCCCCTGATTTCGGTAAGAGTTCGGTGACTTTTGGCATCACAGCATCAGGATGAAGACAGCTTGCCGGGCTCATTGCTAGGCGCTGCCCAGCGACAGAGAGGAAGACCAGACCCCAAACCACAGTGCCTTGAACACTTAAACATCAATCCTCCTGTGCCCCCACCGTTGTCGATGGGATTTGGGTTCCTAAACACCTTGGTAGTCCTGGTAGATTCAGAAAAAAATGATCTTTTTGCTGCCGTTCAGTGCAACGCCAGACACTTCAGCTTCCTACAATCAGCCTCAAGGCTTCTTTGTCTAACGCGACTTATTCGTAATTACTCAAGCTGCTAATTTTACTCTCATGGAAATGGCGCTGGGATGCAAAGCATGAAGGCAGCTATGCAGATGGGGGATAATGGATGGCAGGAGGAAAGAATGAAGCTTGCACGGCGCAAGAATGGTGCTGGGTGCTGAGCAGCTTCCAAACAGAAAAGCTTTGGGGAAGTCCCTAGAAAAATCAGGTGGTACAAACAAGCTCCTCTTCAGATGAAGCGCGGAAAAGCTGGAAGGGTGAAACATTCCTTATCAGCTGGAAAAAATCCATCCTGGTGCCACAGGGCTCCCCACTTGAGCACCACAGGCGTCTCTTTTAGCACCAGGTCTGAAGTTCAGCCACCCCAAAGGCAGAGCCCTCGGAAATCCTGACCCAGCCACCTCCAATGTCTTTGTGTCTTCATTTCCTCTGTAGGCAAACTCCAAACGCTGCCTTTAAGCTCGTATTTTGTCACCGCATCTCCACCCGGCAGCTGAGTGGCCACATCCAGGGAATAAATATGCGGAGTTGAGCACTCAGCCACCAGGTCCTCTCTCGCTTTTGGATGCAACGTCAACGCGAGCAGATGCACGCAGCAATTATCAGGAGGCTACCCTAGACACTTCTATTTCAGTGCCTGTATTTACCCACAGAACCAGCACTTGGTTTCCATCTCAAACCTCATTACTCTTTAATAAAAGGAGTTCACGCTCAGTGCATGCATTAGCTCCCTGGCTGGCCTTACCCTATATTTGGCATGCCGTAAAGACGTCAGGAGAGGACAAGATGAGATTCCCACAGAAAGCCGATGTTGTTACTTGTCTCGCATAACGTTGAGAAGTGCTGAAAAGCAAAATGCAGCCTTTAAAAAAAAAACACAACTATCAGAAGTGCAATGAATTCAACAAGTTAATAGACTTCAGCACTAATTTGCCCAACAGTAAACCTTCACTTACAAACCACAGATGTGGGCTGAGGTTTTCACATGTCTCTGTTAATTTTTAACATAATGCGTCTGAGCCCTACGGCCAGCATTTTCAACCTTTATTATTTCCTGGGCCTCTAACCTTTTTCCATGGAGGGTTTGGCCATGTGTGCAGGGACGTTGGTGGTTCATTGACTTTCCCTGGCTTCTTTGCACGGGGCCCCTGCAAGGCGCCCGTGGACTTCTGCAGCCCCACAGACCAAAAAACAGGTTTTGCTCTGGATTTCTTCTTACAGAAGAGAACAAACAAAGATTTGGGATCTGTCTTCATTAATGGAAACAAGAGAAAACAAGAGAAGATGATGTTAACCTCTAAGAGAGAAAGAGAGATTCCAGCTGCTTCTATCTAGAAGAAAGAGCAGCAAGTGCCAGCCAACGTGCTGAGCCAGCTAAGGACAATCTCTGTAATTGAAGATAACCTTAAGAAAGCATTTTCTTGTTTTATCTTCCTTTACCTTTGTTCCTTTACTCCAAATCTATGTTTTCAGTCCTCTTTCATCTTCCCGTCTTGTCTAGCGGTACGGCTGGGTGAGCACGAGCCGAGACACAACAAGGTGTTCTCCTCCCCGGCTGTGCAGAGCCTTCAAACAGGGATACAGGAACACGGCGACCCAGCTCTGGCACCCCAAGGTGCTGCTCCAGTGGGCGAGGAGGTTTGCTTTGGGTCAGACACAGCTTGGTCACGAGCTGGCAATGGTCCCACGCAGGAGGAAAAAAGTGTCTCCTGTGACCAAAATCTCAAGAAAGGTCTGATCTACAGATCACAGATGGATGATAGAAGATAGATGGATGTGTGCATGAACCCACAGTCTCTAAAAAACGTGCAGTGATCACCTAATATCTGCGTACTACTCATCAGGGACAACTCACCTACACCTTGATGCTCTCCTTGGCCTCGGTACCTCACTGAAACTGTTGGGGCAAGAGGTATCTTAAGTCAAATAACATCCTATGTGGTGTGACAGCAGCTGATGCTGTTCAGAATGCCATTTTTGTTTCAGCTTACCCCCTGCCTTGTCTCAATTTTAGCCATCTTTATCCATATACATAGCCACGTAAGTACTTCCAGCTCTGCCAAGCCACAACGGGCAACTTTCCGTGTGAGGCCCTAATTTATCACGTGGCCAAAATCCCTCATGTTTTGGGTTTTCAAACGCAATTTTGTGAAGCAGCACGCTCTCAGGCAGTAGCTCAGTGTGTCTATCTAATCACAATTTTTAACAGTCCCTACGATGCGTTGGGTTGCAGCTACATGAATCAGTGCCTTGTAAGAGAACAGAATTATTTCTCGAGTCTTGACCAGGTAAACAGTGGTTTTAACATATCCAATATTCTCTGGAAGTCAAATTACAGCCAAATAATAGACTGAGGCACTTCCAAACCCTGTAAAATGTACTGAAAACCAAAACACTTCCATACCTGCTCGACAAAGAAGGTACAAAATTATTAACTACTCTGCATGGGGCTGCGGTTTTCCCCTCCTGGGAGGCCATTAGCACAAGCTTTCAGTTCCACATGGAAACCACATGCACTTGTTACAGTTGTACGTACTGAAAATCATCAGCACTGTATTATCCTTTCACAAAGCTGGAAACGTGCCCAGAGAAACTCCACGATCCTTCAGCAGGCATCAGAGAGAAGAAAAAGCATTCCCGTTTCCATCGTATGTCTTCCTTATATCTTTAAAAGATAACTTAAGATTAAAAGCAAAGCCAAGTGGTGGAATTATGCTTACCTGAGCCTTGCACATCTGGAGCAGAATGCTACCTTTCGTGATGGGATAAGAAAGAAAATCAGAGCATCCTCGCTCTCCTACACTGTTGCTGGCTCAGATTCACGGTGTTTAGCAGTTTCTTTAAAATCTTAGCTCCTGAGCTTCTGCGATCGAGCTACAGTGATTTCAAGCAGTTTTCTGTGCTAGGAAGACGACATAGGTAAGTGATTAATTTCTGGTTAATTAAGATATTTTAACCAGTGCTGAGGGTGACGCTGAATTCCAGTGCTCCTATAGGAGAGAGGTGAGGAGGGACAGCTTCAGGCGACACCTTCACTTCTAGAAATGTCCACATCCAAGCAAACGGTTGACACCCATGCCTAAGCTATGGCTGGAAACCTGGCACCATCGAGCACCTTCGCTGAGCTCGAGAGGCCAAAGGAGAGCCTCTCCTACAGCTGCATTTGGGGCCGCTGATATAAAGCACAGTTGCGTAAGTTGTGACAGCTGCCAGAGAAAAAACATCAGGCTGATAACAAGTGTCATGAGGAAGTAGAGACCTCGTGGCATATCCAAACCCTGCAGCTTCCTAGACTAATCTTGTGTCCAAATCCACACAGCATTTCCGAGTACAAAAGCTCTTGCTGTCCAGTACTAAAATCTGGCCTTGCTCCTTTTTGGATGCTGTCCTAGCCTGGAAACCCTCCTGGTCCCTGGTGTAGGCTGTGTCTATAACCTAACCTCACAAGAAACTCCAAGCACTTTAAGCAAGCTGAACAAATATTTGAACGAGGCAGCAACAGGGTGTCTGCAGAGCTGCCTTCTGACCTGCTTGTGCTTTCCCAGCTCTCCAGGCATCTTGCTTTGAAGAGGCTTCTGCTTCCAGAGCCCAGAAGGATTTCTGAAAAATCCCCCTTAGGACTGAAGCCTCAGAAGCCCCGTCCACACACAAACTCTTGTGCAACGGGCTACTGACTGAGTTCAGGACCTCTAGGCACCGCTGCAACAGATTATTTTCTTTCCAGCTGCATTTCTCCTTCCATCATGTTTTTGCACGCATAATCATAGAAAAACAGAAGGAACTATCAGGAAACAAATTTTTCATTTTCTCTTTCGGGCTCCTCAGTTCAAAGGCTGCTTTCCTAGGAAATAATTGCCCCAAAAATCAGCAGACAGCACTTCTGGAGGGGCGGGGTGGTGGAATTTTTTCACCTAAATTCTGCTGCCTACAAAAATAAGAAGCTGACAGCACCAAGGAATGGTTCTGCCTCTATAAAGTGTTAAAAATCAGTCCGTTTTCCAAATTTGGGGGGAAAAAAAGGGGGAAAATGGTTGCCAACACCTATGTCAGCAAAAATATTATCACTCGATAAAGTGTTACTGGAGAATTGGGTTATAGAGATGCCAGTCAGAGTACAGAATAAAGTACATTGTTGGAAGGGGCTGTTTCCTTGTTGCACCAGATGATAACACCTACCTTACAAACATCCAGCTACAGGTGGAAAAGCCACCCACGGCTACCGAGGAGTGCAGTTCATCTTCAGAGCCTGGTCGGAAGGGAGAGTAAAAAAGGGAAAAGGGTTGAGGATGTGCATTAGCAGAACTAAAACCATTAATAAGCAAAATTAAGCGACCCACTTCAACAGGTTTTCAAGATACACGTCTCCTGAACACCTACGTGCAAGACTGACCTATACGATTCTCCCCAAAGTCCTGGCCCCTAAGTTCACAGCAAATGATCCAGGCATGAGAGATTTTTAATATTTTACTGATACGAGATTGCACTGGGGGTTTTCTTTGAGCAGCAGCAGCTGATGGCAGCGAACCAAATTCCCCATCTAACATTTCAAGGAAACGAGAAGTGCCTCAGCCCGTGATGAAAACGTCTTCTGTCAGTGCGTAGCGTGCACATATCCGCTGAGTTCATTCGGCAGAAATCCCCCTCTAAAGCGGTCTGAAGCTTTCTCAGAAGACGAATCCCTGAGAATTTCTCTGAAGCGAGGAATTTCTCTTTGCCAGAAGTGTAAATTTGATGAAAAAAATTAGTTTTCCAGTACTTAGAGAAAGCTTTCTCAGTGAGGTTTTCTTTTAAATGCTTCTGGTAGGCTTCCCCTTCCCCAGTCAGCCTCTCCGAAGGGATCCCACAGATCCTTCCCAGCAGGACGGGATGCTCTAAGGGCCAGTCCATTCCCCCAGCACTCACCTTACGCAAACAGCAAGGAAAACCTCATCGGGCCACTGTTGCTTCTTCCCCCTGAAGACAAGAAGCACAAAATTTGGATGAATTTTGGCCAGAAGGAATTATATTTGTCTACAGACTGTAGGATGAGCCTTCCATCAGTGATCTTACAGCTGGCACACCTGGTGATTACAGCCAGGGCTTCTTCCCACTCATACCCCGCTCATCCAGGGAAGCTGCTGCTCCCATTTCAGCTCTCCTCAGCACCTTTCACAGCACGCCAGGCAAAGGTGCAGGAGCAGAGCCCTGAGAAAACACTGCTACCTGCTCTCTTTTGGAGGCACATCTCGAAAAACTATTTTCTATCTCCTTTTCGTACGAAAGCCCTGAAAGCCCAGCCTAGATGGCTGAGACCAGCTGCACTTCGCTTCTTCACTAGAAGCTGAAGGGATGAGAACAGCCTCACCGATACATAAATTTCATGGGAAACGAAATATTTCAGTGCTGGTAAAGCTCGGGATAACACTCAGCCCGGCACAGCGGCAGCAGACAGGTGGATGGGGTCCTTTAGGCCCTGAGGAACAGCAAGTTATTTTTTTTTCCCCTCATTCCAAAAATGCTGGCAAGTTATTTGCTTGCAGAAATATTCAGCTGAGTCTGGGACTGCCCTTCCTGAAGCCGGTGCGGGACTATTTACCTGGGCAGAGCAGAGCAGGGCGTCACCTTGGCTTGGGTCTGATCCGGTCACCCAACAGCCAGCCTGGGGCCATAGCACGGATGAAAAAGAAATCCCTTTTCCTCCTCTGCTGGGGGAGGAGGCAGCCTGAAAGTTATTTTGACTCTTTGCAGAGCCTGCGAGGAGGCTGAGAAGGTGAAGACAGCTTTGCTCACTCTCCTGTGGTGCTCCCCTGTGCATCTGAGCCCGCGGTGAGGCGGGTGGTCGAGTTGTGCAGGATTAGGGAGAAAACACCTGTAATAGGCGAAGGCAAGGGATATTAGAGGGTCAAAGGCCATGGGAGAAAAAAAAAATCACAGTCCTACTCACAGGAGGAGCAGCAAGAGCATATTAGGACCGCAGGCATCTCCTGTCTAAATCTTGTTGACCATTTTCCCCTCATCGACAAAGCTTTGAGGAGGTCACGTTGGGAAACTGTGCTGTAATTTGCCCCACTTCCCATCCTTTCTCTCCGATTTTCTCCCTCGACTTCTGCCATACTAAAGATGCATCAGGACGGCACCCACGTCCCTGCTGCAAGGGGGGACGGAGGCCAGGGGGGTGGCAGAGAACACGTCACAGGGACGGGTGTCCTCTGGCATCCCCAGACAGCACTCATGGTCCCAAGAGGATGAAGGTCTGACTTCCCAGGGCATTTTTTTGGGGGGGTACAATGCTTCCCAGGGCATTTTTGGGGGGGGTACAACGCGGGGGGCCACCAGCCACCCACCTGCCCTGTGACATCTTTTTCCTAGGGCTCTCCTCGTCTTCTGTTCTAGGACGAATCACGCACAGCAGGAGGGACAAGGAGGGTAATAGGAAACAAACACCTCCCAGGTCTGGCAGCCCCGCAGCTGATAATGAGAAACACTTTCTCTAACAGAAGGCTTTTGAAGACAGAAACATTAAAAAAAAAAAGGCTTAACGTTAGAAATCGGGACAAATCGTGCCAACACAAGGATTATGTAAACTCGATTTCTTGTCGGTGAGTTGGTCCCTGCGGCCACTCCGGGGAGGGAAGGGGGCACGCTTCCAAGGCAGACAGCGAGCATTTTGCCAGGAGGACGCACAGAGGTGGGTGATGCTCCAGGGAAGCCCAGGCTAAGCCGTCAGGGGCTTATGTGCCCCCCCTTAATTCCCACAGCGCCCAACAGCAAAGGGCTCGGGGGGGTCCCGTCCCTGGGGGAAAAATCCGGCTCCTGCCACAGCTTTTGGCTTTGCAGGGGCTAGGGATCTCGTGATAACAGCCCAGCAGGTATTCACAGCCCGCAGGGCATTCCCAGCCTTGTATTTCCCCCAGGAAAGCAGTGCCTCGTGTTCCCAGCATGGTTAAGTAACCTTTTTTTCCTCCCCCCCTCTTATTTTCTCCCCCCTCCCCACGCACACACCGGTAGCCCCTGCCCCATCTCCCGTTCGCACACGAGCTGAAGCCGCCAGAGGACCGAAGGCGCTGTTATTAATAATGCTCTTTTATGTGGGTTTAATCATCTCCCGGGATCTGCCAGACCGCAAAACTTGAAACTATGAATGTGACTCACTCCGGGAGCCGGCGTTCATTGGCCACCAAACTCTCCTGATTTCGCCCCGTCAAAGTCCCGTTCCTATTGGAAGAGAGGGTCTGAGGTGTTACCTCTGCTGTAATCGAATGTCACTGACTCGCAGTAACCCCAGAGGCCCGTATCACCCCATCTCCTAGCCTGCCCTCCAAATCACTCATTCAATCCCCAAGCAGCCCGGCAACAAACCCGGAGCGCAGCCTGCGAAGCTCTTGCAGAAATTCCCCTCGCTACGGACCCGCTTCCTCCGTTTACGGGCCAGCGTATTTCACAGAGCGAGGCTATCTGCAAGACAGGGGGGGAAAAAAAAAAAGATTATCCTCAAACATATTAAATGTCCGGATTTGCCACGGTGCGCTTACAAAAAAAAAGAGGATTTTTGATGCAAAGCCTCAGTCTGTTTTGAATTAGTATCAGATCCTGCTCCGGAGCTGTTCCCTGACCTGGAGGGGAGCGCTGGAGATAAACGCAGCCCAGATAGAGATGGATGGATTTCAGAAACGTTTCTAGAGTCAAACACGGCCTTGGGAAGCGATTCATAAAAAAGAAAGCCGATCCATATGGATGCCGTATAGCTCAGCGCTGGCAATTTAAGGCAAGCCATAGCTCGTAAAACGTTAAAACACATTGAATTGCTGTGATGCGCACAGATTGCTTCAGCTGCTGCTCTTCTGCCTCTCCCAGAGCTACAGCTAGACAGAGGAGCTCAGGTCAGGCCAATGTCATCCTGCACCTGCAAGCCATGGAGTGGATCAGAGACTCACAAAAGGGACAAAACTCTAATCTGCGCGCTTCGCTTACACATCGCCTCTCTCTCAAAGCCAGCAAAGCAGAAGGGAGAGGATTCCCAGTTACGCGGAAGCAGAAAACGTCCAATTTCACAGAGGTGCTGGGCTCAGCTGCTGAAAAGGAAACTTATACCAGAAGTTTGACCCTTTACCTGAGCTTCAGATGGCAACAGATGAGATGGACACGCTGTCCCAGGGCCCGTGTGTACCTTGTTAGTTCAGATGTTAAAAAAAAAAAAAAGGAGTGAAGCCTGAAGCTTACGTTTTAGGGAAGGAGAGCACTGTGTCTTTGCAGCAATTCACGTTAAATAGTAACTAGCCTGAAAACTTCCTCCGGCCTCTGCACGGTTCCCTTGCAAGCTTTCTCCACCCGCTGCGGTATTCAGTCTGTGCAAGATTCAGGGGGTGAGGCTGCACAAAAGGAGGATATTTTTGCCTTTTCAGAAAATGAGTTAAACAATTTGGTTAATAAACTAAAGAATTTTGTTAAAACAGTTTAAATTACAGCAGATGACATTAGGTAGTGCTCCTTTTGGGGAGACACCTTTTCTCTCCCCCTCTCCCCAGTTTATTCCAGACATGCTCTGAAACGCAACTAAAACCTTAAAAACATAACTTGTTTTACATGCTTCTCGAAAGCCTTCAGTATCCCGGTGTATCATGCCGATTACTCAAGTTAATACGTTTTTTCCCAGGCATCTCCACTGAGCAGATTTCCTCCCTCCTCTGCAACCAGAAGGAAGGTGGTACCAGGGGTCAAAGAGGAACAGAAAGTCCCAAGGAAGGATGGATGGAGAAGAAAAGGATGTCTCCTCTCTAGCTGTTTGCTTTGAGTAGGACGGGACATTCACAACACATGACAGGCTTCACATCACATGGGAAAGGTCACTCACATCCCTGGTTTTTCCATCCTGCCTTTGCACAACGTGTTCGGCTTCCCAGCGAGCTGTGACCACGTCACTCCTTGCAAGCCACAGTCCTATACCGACATCTTTTGCCAACACCCGCTTCATTCCACAAATGTTATTAAAAAAAACCCACTAAATTACTTGAGAGTAATGTAATTGAGAGGTCAGTGGAGTTACAAAGCACGCACATGGCTGTTTTTCCAATTACTCACGCACTGGAGAAAATCCTTGTTTACCCCATATTAGCAGGCCTCTCGTCTGTTACAAGACCAAAAATAACCAGACTAAAATAGAAACATACTCGTTTGGTCACCGTGACTTTAGGGTCAGTCTCTATCCTCTCTTGGAGCCTTGAACGCTGGCCAGCGTTCCCCAGTTGCCATCATCCCATGCCGGGAAGGAGATGCAGCAAGGCAGCTCCTGAACCTAGAAGCCTAATGCAAAAGGATAGGCACAGAACTGAAACACTTTTTTTTTTTAATCTTAAATGTAAATACCTTATCACTGATTACCAGCGCTATTATCTTCCTGAGCCATTCCACAGCTTCGATTTGCTGTAATTCACCCCTGAGATAAGTCGTTCAGCAAGCTGAATCAGCTACAAGGTATTACACGCCCGTGCCATGCTTTTGAGAAAAACTCGAGTGCAGGTGTCTCAACTGAGGTCGGGCTTTCCAGCATTCACAGATACCATAAGGCTATCGGGCTCCTGAAGGCAGCGCGCACTGCAGGCTTTCCTAGAAGCCTTCTCCATGAGTTTTGTTGCCAGGTCACGGCTATTTATGGCTGTTCGTAAGACAGAGAGAAGCAGGAAAGCACAGTCTGGCTTTCATCCCGACCAAGCACGCTGCGTTACCGCAAGGTACAGCCCGCTCCGGCCCCACAGCCCGGTTAACTTCAGAGATGTTGTGAGGGAGCGATGTGCTTCAACACAGGCAGTGGGGTTTTTTTTTTTTTCATAAAAAGCGAGTGTTTCAGGAAACCTTCCAAGGCAGCCAGCGGCGCTGCGTTGGGCATGCCAAAACATGATGCGCGCTGGACACCGCTCCCCACTGCGGCCTGCCAGCTCCTTTCCCCAGCCAGCTGTTTTACGAGATGACAAGTTTTTCCATGCACCAGGATCGAATTTAAAAAGCAGCGGTCAAGCTAGCAGCAAGACACACAGATGGTTTCACTGTCAGGACAGCAGCAGACACACATCTTCCTGCCAGCAGAGGCTCGGACCCACGCTGTCTGGGCCTCAGGTCTCCCCATTGACTCAGACCAATCGTCCTCGTTCCTAGAAAAACTTTATGAACTCTGATGGGATTCAAGATAGAAGAGCCAGACCCACCCCAGAGCCGGAGCAGAACCGTAATTAAAGGTACAAGAGCGAAGAAATCCTGCTGGGAGGTTCTGCTTCTGATCTAGGCGTGCTTTTTTACGAGCCCACCGCCACACAGCAGCACTGAGGGGACTCCTCTCCGCCTCGGGTGGATGTTGGATGGACCCTTTCATCCCTCCCACCACGTGTACCAGCCCGAATATTTACTTGTTCCGCAGGTGTGGCTGACTCCCGGCCTCTTTGGAGAGCCACCACGTGCTCCAAGAGCCGTTGGTGACCGTTGCTTTCCAGTCATTACGCTCGCAATAAAAAACGGAGAAAGCCCATAAAAGCAGAGAGGAAAAAAAAACCAGCTCGAGCGCAGGCTCAGCCCAGGAAGGGGCAGGAGTTACATCGGGCTCAAATCTTGGCCTGGGCTCGCTGCCAGGCACAAAAAGCTTCCTGCAGACCTGGTGTGGAGACAGAGCTTTGTCACGGCCTGGGCCTGAAGGCCTAGGTCTGAACCACCTCCGAAGGGGCTTCCAGGAACCCCTGTGCACCGATGGGGGACCGTGGCTGGAGCGAGGTGGGACAGGCAGCAAAGCATCTTCAGGCCCCAGCGTTAGGCAGCAGCTTGTGGGGGCTAAAACTCGCAGAATCAGGGTGTGAAGTTCACCCAGATCCCATCAAAGGCACCACAGCTTTGTGGTGGGTCGCTCTCTGGAGCAGGACTCCTTAGGCTGACCGGCACGAGAGCTGCAAAATCCGTCTCCATCTCTAGCACCGAGCCATTTCCTCACCTCAAGCCAAGGACCTAAGCTCCGTGCCTCAGTTTCCCTGCCTGCTACAGGAGCCCAGAAGCCTTCCAGCAAAAGTAATGCC
Source organism: Anser anser (assembly GCF_964211835.1). Classification (NCBI taxonomy): domain Eukaryota; kingdom Metazoa; phylum Chordata; class Aves; order Anseriformes; family Anatidae; genus Anser; species Anser anser. The sequence goes on from NC_139723.1 coordinate 86,018,767, forward strand.
ACGTGTGAGAAGCAGGGATCATTGCAGTGTAAATATAATCCGTGTAAATATAGTAGTTTCTCGTATTACTTGCGGCTTGCTTCCTCTCTCTGCTGGCTCGCAGGAGGTGGAGCGTCACCGCAGGGAGCCCCGCTCACGCCACCACCGTTTCGGGACACGTTGTTCGATTCGCACCAGCCTCCTACATCATGTTTCTTTCAGGAATGCAACAAAAAGAGCGTGGGAAGCACGGAGGGACCAAGCCACTGATCTACGGCACTCAGAAAAATCCCGGCGCGCTTGCTCCTTTCTCCGTTGCCTCTGCTCCTTTGTAGTCGTGACCTCTCCCTGACGAGGCCAAACTTCTCCTTGATGGTATTTCAGAGCTGACCAGGGCACTGAATGAAGAATTAGCCAGAACACAGCATTCTTTGTTAAAATACTTATTTTAACGTATGTAAATGGGGCAGGTTCCTGCTCAAACTCGTACACCCATCAGCAGGTACGGACCTTTCGTGAGTGGCAGAAGCCAGAGCGTAGCCAAGCGCACGTTTCCGTGTAACGCAGGCTGCATTCCTCCATCACAGCCTTCCCAGAGCAATTTGATTGTGTAAAGTGAAAATCAAACACGACATTTTGCAGGGCAAGAACTCTTTTCATCCCTTCCAGCAGGCTCAGGGTTCTCATGCTGTCTCTTCTCGCCGCCAAGTTGTCAGAGCTGGCTTAGGGATCCCAAACAAGGCCCAACATCCCACAGCGCAAGCTGGCAGTACCTCCAGACCTCCCCAAGAAATCTCATTGCTCCTCGCTCTGTTTTTCCTGACGTTCCTTTGTCCCTTACCTTTTCAGAGGTGACACTAGATGTCCCGGATGCAAATTAACTGGAAACCTTCACAAGAAGGCGGCAGCAACTTGCAGATCACAGCACTAATTGTGGGACTATCTCCTGTAAGCACCAAGCTGTTTAGATACCACCTGGTGCATGAGGTGGAGAAAAAAGGGCAGAGAAGTCTCGTTCACCTGTTGCTTTCCTGTCAATGGTAAAGTACTCTTGTAAAACGCTTTTCAGACACTGACTGCTGTTATCGGGGTCATCCTGGGGCTTCGTGTACCGAGAGATGGACATTCGGATCCTGTTCACAGCTCCACGTCTTGTCCCATGCTTAGGTCAACCCCATTGACAAACCCAAAAATCAAGGTTTGACTTGAGGCAATAAAGAAGAAAGAAAAGGAAATTAAAAAACCGAGAGAGAGGGGGAGGAAGATTAGAAGCTAAAGGGCATCCAGAGCCTCGTACAAAGCACTCCTCTTTCTTTTTGATCTTGTTCTTGGTCAAGAAGATCCTTCCCACTTCTGTACAGTCACAGGCCACATTACGGTCTGCTTTCTTGACAAGAAGAAACACAACGCCAGAAATTTGCAGAGAGCATCTGCTCTCATACAAATCTGAATAAGGGTCACATTTTCAAAGAGGCCAGCGCCCATTATATCCCAAGCCAAGGACATGAGAGGGCCAAAAAGATCTGAGGGTTGCCTGCAGCTCTACAATATGCTTTCCACACAAACGTAGACGAGCAGTTTAGGGCCCCTCTCCTTTCCACCACGCCTCGGTCTCCCCGATCATATAACAGTGCACATTCCTCCCTCATCAAAGAGGCAGTTGCAAAGTTTGCGAGCAGAAGTGTGCTCAGCAAAGCGCTGGGATCGTTGGGTGAGAAAATCTGAGCATAGTGCACACAGGTAATGCTTCTATCGTGCCCAGAAAAAGAGCTGCCCTTATCATGTATCCACCTGACACCTTCATACAGCTGGGGTCTTACTCCCAGATGGGGCTTTTACCTGCAATAGCAATTGAATTTTGGCTGGGTTTCTTAGGGAGTGAGGCTTGCACGAGTAACTGAGCAGGTCTCTGCTTTGGTCTCCTTAGTTTGAGACTGTAGTCAGCATTGACACCTCTTTCTTGGGGTTCCTCATCGTATCAAGACTTATAAACAGCAGAAGGAATAACAGTTTTGGTGGACTTCAGAATACATCCTACTTTTTAAAAAAAAAAACACAAAACAACTCTACAAAGTAAAGTTCTCCAGGGAAAGCACAGAGCATTTACAGCCACTGAAGAGAAGGGTTTCCGATGGAAAGTGGAGCTCCTCCATCCCAACAACGATGCGCTGGAGATCTGTGTCACCTCATGCAGGAATATGCTGCCTCTGACTGATCCACAGAAGGTTCAACTGGTGTAAGGGATGAGAAGTGCAAGTCGTAGCTCATGCCGAGGCTTACCTCACGTACCGTGCCATCCTTCAGTACGCTCAAGCCCTAAAAAAGATGTTGGCAAGACCAAACACATCTTAAGAGTGGTTAGGAGATCCAGGAAAAAAACGTTAGCCCCTAACAACTGCTAGGAAGCAGCGGGATACATCCATAAACGCAGATACAGGATCTTAGAGCCTATCACAAACTGGGGCTGGTCTCAGTGAGCCAAGAGGTTCTGCCATCTCCAGTATTTTCACATACTATTTCCTTCATTACACACATTTGCATACATATTTCCTGCATTCCTGCATGAAGAGTGCCCGTTTCCAAGAACTTGACGCACGCTTTGTGCCATGAGGTTAGACAGCAAAAATTAAGGAGTTTAGGTTCTGGTGCAAAAGGAAGACAAACAGAACCACACCATTAGTGCAGCCACCCCAAAACTATTTGTGCCACCAACGACAAGATTCAGCTCTGCCCAGCATTGCAGCAAGCCTATGTATTAAAATTTGGATCTGACTAGAAAGTGGATCAGTACAGGCAGCGACCTCTTACTTCGGGCGCATGACTGCAAGGTGTAACTGTACAGATGTGTAGAAATTGGGGACAGTTTTCATTCCTGTGTTATTCACTGCCTTGTTTCCCTTTGCGGTTCATGCCTCAGAGACAGCAAAGACGACTGATACACGGGATTATTCTTGTTAATGAGTGAACGGGAAAGAACCCGGAATAGGCTCTCGGTTTCCAGACGGAGCTTCAGGGATTGGCACTCAGAAAAACCCTATTTGAATTTGCTTTGGTTGAGAAATCTTGTTTAGACTCCGCTTTTATCTCACCCAGCAGTTCGTTAGTCATTATGGCACGCGCACGTACCTGTGAGAACCAAGCAGGGTTGCGAGCACAACGCCACCATGGGCCTTTATGTCACGTTGTGATGCTCTAACCCTTCCCTCCACACAAAAACACCACTCTGGTGACATATCTAAGCACAAGGCATCCAGAATCACTTGGAGATCTTTCCTTTGCAGTTGTGATGCTCCTAGCAAGGGGACTTAATACCCAGCTCCATGCCTTCTCACGGGGGAGATGTCAGAAGAGGAAGCCAAACCCCAGGCAGCAATGACGAGAAGCTTGCAGATTTCCTGTTGGGTCATCTATCAAGAAGGATTGACTTATTTCCCTTCCATATTTTCTCATTTATTCATGCTGAACGCTCCCCTGTGCTTCCCGTCTCCGCAGAAGGTACCTCACTGACTGAGAAATGCTCATTCAAAGGACAAGACCACCACATGCCATCAAAGTGGCAGCCCCGAGATACATTTGCATGATTTTAAACCAAAATAATTCTGTCTCTTGAGAGTTCAATTCTTCATATGACTTCGGGATTTCTTGAGGATCAGATTGTTATTATCTATAGTTTCTGAAATGATTTCTATTCGAAAACAGTACACAGAAGTCACAAGTCACACTCGAGACATTACTAGGTCTCATTTGAAGTACGTAGTATTTATTAAAATTATTACATGTGCAATTAGTGTTCTTTGAAATACTATTTGTGTTTTTAAAAGCAATCTTGTTACTTACTTCGGAGCTCAACCTTTTTCTGGTTGGAGAGGGCAATCAATTTCAGAAGTTTGGTCCGCGTCTCAGAACCTGCTGACGAGGTCACTGTGTTTGTCCTAAGGAAAGACCTTTCATTTCCATGAAGAGATGAATTATTTCTAATTATTTCAGTTAATTATTTCAAGTTTAATTCAATTTCACATACCTACTTGACAAGCAGAATGCTTAGAGACTGTAGAGCTAGATATTTTTAACTACCTCTTTCTGTCCTGTCTCCATTACTTTTTCCTCCAATCATCCTTTTCTGAAAGTCTAGGGGCAGAGAGATTTTTTCTTTCCTCTTAATTTCTTGATACAAGGCAACTTCGTGCATCATTTGGCAGTTCAGCGCAAGCATTTTGTACTTGAATTTCCAGAAAAAGAGGGTGTTATTTACATTTCCAGTTGCAACACTTTTTCTGTGTAAAAGCTCTTGGATTTCACCAATCGCCGCCTTTTTTTGAATAAACAGTCGCCGGAGGCAAAAACACTGCTGGGCAGAGAGAAATCATAGCTGCTCTCGGAGACGCAGAGAGACGCCGCTGGCTTCAGCTGATGAACTTGCTGGAATTGCTGGATCAGCCCCAAAATTTCAGCTTCCCGGTGACAACGCACAAATTATCTGCCTTCTGGCAGAGCTTCGTGGCATCTTTCAGCAGAACGTGTTGATTAGCCACCAATTTGGTTGAAGAATGAGTTGAATTTGGTCACTGACCAAAGCATTCAGGTGCCAAACTTAACTAGGGGCTGAAATGAACCCAGGGCATCCCACCCTCAGCGCAGCCTCCCAAAATGCTCTCGTGGCTGCGATCCAAAGCACACCAGAGCCCCCGGAGAAGTCACAGCTGTAATTCTGGGAAGGTTTTAATCCTCTGCTGCTGCCCAGAGGGTCAGGGAAGCAGCAAGGTGCTTGCCCCGCCAATCGCTCTGCTGAGAGGGTGTGGGGTAGTTTTTGCTGTTTGACGGCACCGACCCACCAGAGGTGAGCTGCTCTGCCAACAAAAGGTCTGGGAGCAGCATTTGAAGAAGCATCTCTGAAGTCCAAATGCAGGAGCCGTAGGTAAAACCAGAAAAAGGCCCAAGCGGGGGGAAAAAAACATAATGGAAAAAAGATTTGTGACCTCTTGGGATCCTCCAGCCTGAGAGCATTTTTCTTTCGGGGGCCTCTGCACTGCAACAGCTGTGCACGCACACAAAAAAAAATACAGAAGAGTCCGAATAAAACAGCTTCTCCTCCCAACCCAAGCACCCTGCAGGACCCCCCCACCCTCCATGACTTCTGTTTGGGGGTCTGAAGCATCACCCCAGTGCTGCTCAGCACCAGCACGCAAACAGCAGTGGAAGTCCACAGGTGCCTGAAAACCTTCCAGACCAGGAGACAGATCTATGGGGCGCTGCGGGGTTAACGCCTGGGAGGGAGAAATCCTGGGAAGGAGCCCCAGCTTTTATTGCTGGAGCCTTGCAGAACCCAGTGTAACGCTTCAAGTGCTTCGCCCTTTGTCAGCATCACATTTTTCACATCCAGACGTCGGGGAAAGCACACAAGGAGCAGAGCAGGAGCACCGAGGGGAAGGAGCTCATCTGCTTTTTTCTTTTTTTTTTGCATTATCATCTCAGATGTTGATTTTCCACATGCCTCGCCAGCTCCACACAAGCTTTTTTTTTCTTCCCCTTCCAGCGTTTCATTGAGAAACAAAGCTCAGACGCACAACTCTGCCCCTGCTGAAGGGTGGAAAGAGCCAGGGCTGGCCGCTGGTGAGTGCTGCTATTCATCTGACTAAGCAGCGTTTGATATTTGGGCACGGTGGGTCTCAAGTTTCCCTCTTCCCTCTAGCAAGATATGGGCTGACTCGGCAGCAGCCAATCTCAGGCGGAGGCTGCAGATGATGCCGGAGGGAGGAGAGGCGCACACACGTCCCAACAACAGGGCACGGCGAGGCTCCTCCAGGGCTGCGTGAGCGTAGATCCAGCGAGGCTGACCTCAGCTGCACGGCACCGCTTCCCCTCCTCCTGCACCTTCTGGCAGAGTTATTCAGCCTCCAGTTCTTTTTGTTTCCCGGTCGCCTGCGCTGGGTTTTGCTTTTTCTTCGCCCATTTTACGAGGGCCGTGTTTCCTGCCGCTGCACGGCTCGCCTGCTGTTGGAATCGGAGCCAAGTGGAAGCCGTATTACGAGAGCGGCGGTTTCCCAACTCAGCCCGAGCTTGGTGCAATCTACCCGGCAGCATAAAGGGAAATCCTTTATGCAAGCCGGTGTTTCAGAGGGAAGACAATCAGTTAAACGGGAGTTGAAGTCGTACCAAAAGCGACAGCTTGCTGAACTGGCTGAGTGTTGCAAGGAGGCCGAGTTGAATCCCTGACTCAGACATGCCTTCCCTGGATGGAGAGGGTCTGAGTCAGGCGCCAGTACCACAGTCGAGTCTTTTGGGAGGTGTAAACCACCAAAAAAAAAAATCCTCATCTCAGCGGATGTGTCACTGTCCAAGCACAATGCAGCCAGCTGGGAGAAGCTGGCTGTAAAGCGTTTGTCTTTGTTGCCTAAAGCATTAAGTCCAATTTGATAGGGAAACTTTGTGGTATTGGGAAGACCTATAAAAATCCTATAAGCTTTGCATCCTTTTCCTTTGCCACATCCACTTCTCCTTCTCTCCACCACCAAGACTTTGTAATTAACTACAAGCAATGACTAACACAGTACAGTTTAATATGAAAGCTCAAGTAAGTGCCATCATAATGGCAGTTAAAAGTATTACCTGTTTCCAATTTGAGCACTAAAATCCTCCTCTACAAGACTTAAAAATCTATTTGCAAATGTTATTTTTCAAAAAGTAATAGCCCTTTGTCATCTTATTTTGCACCAGACCTCTCACAACCATCACTTCAACATTGCTTCAGTCTCCCACCTCCATCAGAGCTGTCCCCCCCAGAAAAACACACACAATTGTCACCTTCACTTTAACTTCATGATGCCCCCGAGTTCATAAAGTTTGCGGAGTTGCTTGTGTAACTCACGTGCAAACTAAGTTGAGCACCAACACTTCTCTTGGATGACAAGAAACCTTTATCAGCCCTGAAGGCATCCACTCACCCAAAAAGCTCTGTAGGGACCCTAACCCCAGTCCCATTGAAGCAAGTGTGCGTGGAGGAAGCACTAACTCCAGACCACAAGTGCTGTGAACACTGCAAAGCCACAGCAGCCCATTAAGAGCAGATCCTGCATCCGTTTAAGGCATCTTGGGGGATGAAACCGGGGTCTCACTCCCACTAGATGACCCCGAAAACCTTGGCTGCACAAACACCGTGGCATATCCTGACCTCCCCTTGACACTGCTTGGCTGAAGTGCCCCAGAGCACGCAGTCCCTACTAAATACCCCACAGAAGACCTAGAAGGTAATGGAGCAGTAGGTGGTGACTGAGCAGAGATGGAGGAGCAGGACAGGTATAACTAGATAGCTAGCTGCTGCTGAGTAAGCCCAAAGCCCAAACCCGAACGTGGTCCAAAACAAACAAGGGGAGACTCCACTTCTCCAAGGAACAGTTCGTTCGGGTCACGCCGTTGAAGCCTCAAGCGCCTAACAAAAGAGCAACACCTCCCTAACCAAGCATCTCCACCCTCTCAAAGGCTTCATGCTCACAGGTATTAAGCACACCCCTCAAAGCAGAATGAAGAGGTTAAACCCAGGAGAAAGACCATGGCATACAGAGTTAAACCACAGACTTTGAGCCCTACTTGCTCTGATTGTCTTAAGTGGTCACACACCAGTGAGAGGAAGCTACCTCCAGCTGTGAGTACTCACAGTGCTGTAGTTTTGTGTTTTATAAGAGAAAAGCAAGCCTTTTCCCCCCCCAGTTCCTCAGGAGGGATACAAGATGCGGTGCTTGGACACTTCTGGCTGAACCATAGGAGGACGAGCAGGTTTAAGCCTGGCCCATAGGGATCCAGAGGGCTGGAAAGGTTTGCTTGTGCCCTAAGGCACACCATCAGCAGTGCAACCACCACCCCCAATGCCTCCCCAGAGAAGGAAGAAAAAGGTTGACCAGTTAGTTGTTCATCAAATAGGCTTCAAAACTGTCCGTAGGTTCCCTTGTTCTGTCAAGACACTGCGCTCCTACCATATAGCCTTCAGGCTGAGACTGGACGAGTCCCACCACGTTTAGCAACTGCTTCCATGTGTGCGTGACTGCTCCTATCATCCAGGTTTGGAGAGAAGAAGTGGGAAGAGAGGAGTTTCCTTACCCCTTCTCAGCTCGAGGAGAGCTTGGAGAATGCTGCCACGAAGCCTGCAGAAGCCAGCAACGCCTCAGCTCATGTGCTGTGTGAGCATCAAACTGTCAGCACCACGTAAACGCACCGAGAGCTGTTCACTGCACGTGCGACAAGCAGCTCTATAAATCACACAAAACATTATTAGAAATACAGTCTACATCACTGGAGCTTTGTTTTTCCTGAAGATCCCTCCCTTTGCTTTTCAGGGCAGAAACTCATGGATGTAAAGGGACATAGAGAAGGCCAGCTGCAAGCTCTCTAGCAGCCCAGCAAGTACCTTGATAAGCTTCAGCAATATTTGTGGTGGTTGATGAACCAAAGGATTTCACTTGAAACAAATACGTGCTTTAAAAAGCTGATGGTCGTTTCAAAATACGCCCAGCTGACCCTTACACCGGTCTCAAAAACAATACATTTACATAAGAAATCAAGCTCCCCTCAGAACAAACACCAGACTGCACAATGCCTTTACTCAGCAAGCGCTGAGAACACTCATTTCTTAACCGACCTTCGTGAATGTGACACACACCAACATAACCTTGCCTTACCTCATCCAGGGTTTGGACTGCACGCCTGCACAACAGTTGTGCCACACAAAGAAGCACGGCAGAGCTCAAGCACCAGGCCAGGGCAAACCAAGCAGCTCCACAAAACAGTGAGGGCTTCCACTCCCTCTTAAACCCCCACACCCTTCCAGCATTACAACAACCATAGCCTCCATTTTGAGAGCTGGGGCTCCTGGGCCTTAAATACCTCCTTCCATCACCTGGATCCCTTTACCGCAAGCGTTTCAGGATCTGTTTCAGCTGGCGATGCTGCAGGGGACTGGTCTGAGAGCCAGGTGTTGAATTGTGCCCCCGAGCTCCCCACCTGGAGCCTGTTTTTGATCGCGGTCAGCAGCAGCCCTCAGCTGCTCAGGTCCCTGTTGGGAAACAGGCATCTAGCAAACCCAGTGCCAGGAGGAGCTCAAGGGCTGGCAAAGAACAGGAGATTGGGGTCATGAATTTGAAATTCGGATTTCGAATAACTATTTTGGGGGATGACAGTTAAAATACACTGGACTCTGACAACGATTTTATGCAACGTGCTACAGGGTTTTACCAGGCACCTATCCTGCCTCTATCAGTGGTATATAATAGTTTAATGAGCTGTCTTGTGCAGGGACTCACTCCAGAATTTTAACATACTTTATGTCACAGAAAAATAACTTTCTACTATTCATTTTTTAGCTAACTGTCAGGCCAATAGTTCTGCCCCTGAATTCTACCCAGGCCCAAAGACTGCAACCGTCTGACATCAAGGAGGGTGGAAGCTTGGGACTTAAGCCTTTGGGGGCCTGTACTGCACTCTGGAGCTTTGCATCTTGCTTCCAAATGTCCCTTGTTATTTATTTTTCTTATGCGGTATGCTCTTCAGATCCATGCACAAGGGGGCGGGAAAGAACGACGGGGGCCCACCCGCAACATTAAACAGAGTCAGAGAATCTCCTGACACAAAAAAACTCTGCTGCGGTTGGCAGCCCTTGAGAATTAGGCTGAGGTAGGAGGGTAAAGTCCACCAAACCTGCAGCAACCCCACGGAGATGCCCGTCCCAGTATTGTCACACCTAGCTATCGCTCTGGCTACCTCGCTGTCTCTGGAGGATGTGCCGTGTAGTCTCACAGATGTCCAAATAACAAGGGGAAAACGGGGAAGGGAAGGAAGAAAGAAAGGAAATGGAACATTTCTATGTGGTAACGACAAGCTACTTCTCCTCCATCACATGTGCACCGATGGAGTCACCGACACTCCCCCTTCATTCCCAGGAGAGTCACAGTGGAATCATTCCCAACCCCCAAGCCAGTGATTTAGACCGGAGTTACCCAGGTGGTAGCAACATGCCTCAAATTCTTCGGGTTTGATTGGATCTGAAATGAGTCTCAGGGCGTCTATTTTTAGGCCTGCGATTGCAGTTTTCCCGGTGCTTCAAGTTTTCACCTTGCCCCAAGCCCCAGAACTGGGCAGAGCAGAAAGGGCAGCCACCGGTGGCTAAAGACAGAGACCAGCCCTCCAGCATGGGAAACACAAACTCCAGCGAGGAGCAGAGGTGCTTGGAAGTACAAGAGTCGTAGGTCCACCACTGAGATATCAGGGAGCCATTTTACAACGTCAGTTCAAGCATCACGAGGAGTGAAGCAACGCGAAGGTCTTGAGAACCTGACTGACCACACAATCACAGACCGGCTGGGGTTGGAAGGGACCTCTGGGTCCCCTCAGGGCCCATCCGAGCAGGGTGCCCAGCCCCATGTCCAGGGGGCTGCTGGAGACGTTCCCGAGGAGCCCCCGGCTCCTCTCTGGGCAGCCCAGCACAGAACCGCGGCCTGGCGGGCAGGGGGAGCCACCATGCTAGGCCCAGGGCCTCTGGGCCTGGACATGGACATCATGGAGACAGCCCAGATCTGTCCTCTCCACACCTCCCTGCAGGTGTTTATGGCCATGAGCTCCCCCTGAGCCTCCCCTTCTCCAGGCTGAGCAGCCCCAGCTCTATCAGCCTCTCCTCGTAAGGAAGCACTCCAGTTCCCTCATCGTTTCCGTGGCCCTTCGTTGGACTCTGTCCGCTACGTCCATGGCTCTCAAAGACCTGACGATAGCACCTGGGGTCCAGATCTCCAGGTTGTAATGCTACAGGCATTCCTTCCCCTGAATCTCGGGTATTCAAACATTGGCCTTTGCCACCATTGGAGTAAAATTAGTCACAAGTGTCGAGTCCTACTTCTTGTCCACCACAACCTTGCGTGCTTTTCTGCAAACGAGGCCAATTTGTACCATTCCACCAACTGCTGATTTGCCAGATCTCACAATTTTGTTATGATTTAGAAGTTTCTGGAGTTGGGGGAGTCTACATTTTCTTAAAAAGAGCATAATTTTAGGTTTGCATGCATGGGAAACTTTAGCCTTGTGACTGGGCGGAAAAAACTCCTGGCAGCATGATTTGTTTAATGGTCAATTTAATGATCAAATGTCCAGTAAATATGACTTCTCAACACTCTGCCATCTCTTAAAGTTTTTTCTTCTGTTTAAATTATGTTATCTTCTGCTTCACGCTCTTTCTAGACCTTGTAAAGCCCTTTTCAAAACTTAAGAAACTTTGTTTATAAATAACCACAGAAGAGGGGAAAAACATTGAAGTGTACAACATTCTTAAAAGCTAAGCAAATAAAACAATCAATTTAACCCGTGGTTTTTTTTTTGGTGGTGGTGGTGCAGTATCTTATATTAGAAATAAATATTTATAGAGGGATTCTGATTTTTTTTTTCCTCCCTGGCAACAGCTACAATAAATACTCTTGTAGAGAAAAATGAGTGAGACAGAAGAGTTTCGCCGAACAGTGAAGAAACATGTTTGGATACAGTACTGTGAGGAACTTGCAGCAGAATCTAACCATGAAAATTCTGAGCTCCAGCTTGGGGCCAATATTAAGATCTCAAAGAGTGCAACTCTTTGGGCGAGTTTTCCTTTGAGATGTAGTCAGATGGTGTTTCCCAGCTCCCTTAAACAGATTATTTAGTAAAAGGAAGGATTAAGCATTTCACATAGGTTATCAGGCAGCAACCAGAAATAAAAGCATGAAACTTTTCCCCTTCTTGCTGCTTCTTCCTCGCCCCCAGTGGACAGTTTCTGGTTCATAGACACTAACCAGAGGTACCCCATGCCACTTAGCACCACGCTCTGCAATAAAAGGAAAAAAAGGGGCTTTTGGGAGGCTGGCTATTACTCTACCCATGGGAGGTGGTGAGCGATTGCACCACTTGTTTTCTTTCACTCTTCTTCTGCTTCTCCTTTGCTTATTAAACAATTTTTATCTCAACCCACAGATATTTTTTTTTGGTTTTACTCTTCCTTTTTCTCTTCCCGCATCCCACAGGGGGCAAGAGGGGAGCGAGCGAGCGGTGATGTAGTGCTTAGCTCTCTGCCGAGGTTAACCCACAACACTTCCCTCTACCTTGAGACAGGAATTTGGACTGCCTGCTGTTAATGTCTAGTTTAGGGACCGCAATCTCTCCGCGGACTGGCACAGTAGCTGTCTTGAGCTTGTCATCTTGAGCTTCCGTGCAACAGCTCCCCGCCTCACTGATCTTCCCAGAGATTAAAGCTGTGGTTTCACAATCGTTAATGCCACCTTTGGGCAACTCCCGATCTCCCAGAAAACAGATGCAGTCCAGGTGGGGTGTGAACACGCAGCCCTACTTCTGCTGTATCCGTGTAAATGTATGCCCACCAGAGGATAACCAATAGCTGCCCTGGTACAACACCTGCCGGGATGAATTATCACTCTGGCATTTTCAGATAGCTGTGGTTTAGCAACCCGAGTTTACACCTGATCCACCCTGCAATTCATATGGCTATTGTATTTTGACCTGGCATTGCTAGACTCCCAGTGGGATTTGTTATCACATGGCAGCCTTAAATACATTTAAAACGTTGCCTTTTATCTTTTTACCTCGCTTTCTACAAGAAATATTTATCCATTATAAAATTAAAAGGTGAGGTGAGATCTGCCTGAAATTGTGCACTTGAGGAGCTTCAAAAATAGATATTTTTTAACAGCATGTTAGATAAGATGACATTTTAACTGTTAGCCCTCCACTCACAGCATGGCAGAACTGCTTACACATAGCCCCAAAATGAGTGTGACAGGTTAAGACTATCTTCATCGAGTCTCCATACCTTCTCCCTCTCACACGTACAGTTGCTTCGGGCTCAGGTTTAATAGTCTGTTTTCTGGACACAGGAATCTTTGGATTTACCCTCTTCTGCGTCTTCTGTCGAATGCAGCACTTCACTTATCAACCTAAAGGAAACTTCACGGTCTGAAAAAGCTGAGAGAGACGGGGGTCGGTGGGGCTGGCTGGCGGCTGAGGGAGCTCGGGCAGGACCCGCAGGCCCCTGGGGTCGGGTAGGAGAGGGGATGAGGGAGGTGGGAGGCAGCAGGGACTGTGGCCAGAGCCAGAAACACAGGCCACGAGCCCTGCCCCGAGCGGCTGGGCCCTCACTGCAGGCTTAGCAACCCCTCGGGGGGGCCAGCATTTGTGCCCCGGCCATGGCCCAGCCCAGCCTTCCCCCCGGCTGCTTCACTCACCGATGGCTCAGGCCAAACTGCAGCACCGCTGTCTGCTGCTGGCCCTAGAAACAGCCCCCCCATTACGAATCGTCCTCTGTGGTGGCACCCGCGCCCCCACCCCACCGCAGGCCCTGCCCTCGGTCCCCACACAGGCCCTGGCGTCACCCAAGGGCCGGACAGAGCTCCCCGGGCTCCCTTTACGCAGCCCATGGAGCCCCCAGGGCCGTCTGTGGAAAGAAATTTGGGTGCTGGAGCCCGTGGACACCGTGCTCCTAGTGTGCCATGAGAGCGCAGTGCTTCACAGGAGACATTTCTGAAGGGGGGTGAGGGTATGCAGGAGACTCGTTGGACACTAATTCCTCCCGTGCCTTCCTGTGAGAAAAATCACGATAATTTTTTCAGTCGGGATCTTCTGTGAAGCTATTTTATTCGCGATTGCAATGTCGAGCGTCCTGCATGCAGGAGCGCCCAGCGAAAGTATATCATAACCTTATATTCCCTATTCGCGGGACCTCTCGCGATTATTTTTCAACGGTCTCGGGAATCTGGAGAGGTCCCAGTTGACTGGAAGCTGGCAAATGTTGTGCCAATTTTCAAGAAGGGCAAGAAAGGAGACCCTGGTAACTACAGGCCCGTCAGTCTCACGTCAGTGCCTGGTTAAATTACGGAGAAAATTATCCTGGGAATTATTGAAGTGCACCTGGGGGACAATGCAGTCATAGGTCCCAGCCAGCATGGGTTCATGAGGGGTAGGTCCTGTTTAACAAATTTGATTTCCTTTTACGATAAGATCACCCATCCAGTCGATCAAGGGAAACCAGCTGAGGTGATCTTTTTGGATTTCACTAAAGCTTTCGGTACAGTTTCCCGTAGGATCCTACTGGACAAAATGTCCAGCACACAGCTAGATAAAACCATCATACGATGGGTGAGCAATTGGCTGACGGGCAGGGCACGAAGGGTTATGGTACATGCGGTTCCAACATTAACCTAGGCCAGACTTGCAAGAAAAGCAGAGCTACTGCTGAGAGGACAGATGCCACAGCAATACAGCGAGAAATGTCTAAAACGCACCACCAAGTGGCAGAAAGCTATAGCTACATTTATCAGTAAAGTCATAGCTTTCCCAGAAATGCTTCTTTTTACCACGCATTTCAAGAAGGATAAAAAATCGGTGTTTTCATTATAATGTGCCATACAGACTACTTACAAAAATGAAGAATACTCCAGCGCCTAAAAAGAAAAATAGAATGTATGCACATTTTTATAGTTGAGAAGAAAAAGACAAGACTCTTGAAGCACAGCAAGTGGTATTTTTTCCATCACCTAGCACAGACCTGCCTCAGGGAATATCACACTCTAGGCTTAAAAGCAAAACCAGGAATTATAGCAAAGAAAAGCAGTGCATTTCCCCCAAACCCAGGGCATCCACGCACCTTTCGGAACAGCTTCCTGCTGGAGACAAAGCTATTGATGACTGGCAGTTTACACAGAGATTGCCAGTGGTCTCAACCCCAGAACAGTTAATTGACCCCAAGTCAATTAACCCCAAGTCAGACTGCTTTTGACAGCAGTCTAACAAGTGAGCCAAATTTCAAACGGACAACAGTGAGCAGAAGTACACATGAGGTTCAGTTGTATGTGGATTGTCCAACTTAGAACACTTAGGTCAGTTTTAAACCTAAAGAAAGAATTGCATTCTTCCTAACCACACTTAATTTGTCATCTTTTGGAGTGTTTATACCACCAGGCATTGCCACCTGAGACCACAGAGAGGCAAAAAGAACTAAGTCTACTCCCCAGACAAGAGCATTTTCCCTTAGGCTCTCTTCAAACTGACGCTGAACTTTAAAATCTTGAAGCTGTGGAAGAAGTTGCAAATATTAGAACTATAACACATTAAGTCCCGGTAACTTTATGGGAAAGGATTTCACTTTCACTTTAGTTCGACAAAGCCCCTCACCAGAGGCTCTTACAGGAAACGGACAGGATAAAAATAGAATGATACGGGAATAAACAGTGGGCAAAGAAAGGTTTCTAGCAGGATGTACGATGATGACCCGTGCTGGTAACATACTCGTTATCTGGAAAACGGAGTGAGTATCATGATGCATTTTACAGAAACATTATGCTGGATGACCAAATGCAACTCTCAAAGAGAATTACACGTGGATTTCAAGAACTTGAGTGATACAAGAGGGCAATTAAACATTACGGGCAAAATAAGTGCATGACGTACATGAAGGGGATTATTTTTTACTGTACCTACAGAATCACAAGCTCTGAAAGAATTGTTACTACGCAGGGAAGAGAGCTTGGAAAAACTGGAGCCAGACCTCTGAAAAGACGAGTTCGATGATTATCCACAGTCAAAAAGTGAGAAGGAATTAGATATTTGATACTATAGAAGGAGCCAAGACGACATCCTGCTTTATAAAATCCATGTGGCAAATGCATCTTGAACAGTGAAACCCTGATAACCCTAACTTACTAAAACATAGTAGAGGGAGGAAAAAAGACACCGTGTTAAATGAGCATCTGGTTTGCTGCCTTATAGCAGCTGGTTTTTTGAATCCTTGCAATGACTTCAGAAATATTTAGTGCTGTTTAAAGAAACTGCATCCGTAAGTAACCTTAGGAATGGTGATCAGCATACTTTTAACTGCTACCCACCAATTCTAACGCCACTTGCCTTGACTTGAACTCGTTGCTCGTCTGGACATTCTGGTTCTGAATGGCCTCAAATCTTTCACAATCACCACAGCTCAAGGCAGTGGAGTGGCAGGAAGAAGTCACATCTCAACAGGATGAAGATGAGAAACTGAAGACTAAAGTCTTTGCTACCACTTTAGCCCATGTAGCACAGTACAGTGATTTAAAACAAATTCACAAACACACGCCGAGCCCTTTTTCATTACATTTATTGTTCTTTCAAGAGGCACAATGACGATTTCAGCTTCCCCTCATTTTCTTTTACCTTGCAAAACAGCAGGGTACAGGTTGGAGCCATCGATCTACGATCAGTATATACTTCAGATGGTCTCCAATTAAGTTTCCACATTTCCTGATAAGAGAGGCACATGTGCCAGACAGCAGCAGCAGCTGAAATAAGGAAAGTTAAAGCAATACTTGCTTAACAAGCCGCACTGCTATTTTAAGGCAGGTTTGGTGAAAGTTTGACAGGCAATTTCCTCAGGAAATGAAAAGAATTTTGCCTATGGAAATATAATAAACTTGATTGAAAAGAGGCTTTTAGAAAATACGTCATCAGTGTGAAATTACATTGGTACTACACTTTCTTTAGGTACAAAGACATTACTGAGTCTTCTCGTTCAGAATTCAGACTTCTCAGTTATTCCTTAATCTTGCAGGAACACGTGAAGGGAGGCAGTGATGCTTTACTGTCACGGAAGGCAGAAGTTTTCCACAGAATCAGGAATTTGGGCACCGCTGAAGTCTCCAAAATCTCTCAGGCGGTGTTCTCAATGAGAAGGGCAATACCCTGTCCACCTCCAATGCAAGCTGACCCGACTGCGTATTTCCCACCACGCCGCCTGTAGAGAAAATACAACAGTGAAAATGACTTACATTTATGAAACCACGGTAGCTG
The DNA here is from genome assembly GCF_964211835.1 of Anser anser. Taxonomy (NCBI): domain Eukaryota; kingdom Metazoa; phylum Chordata; class Aves; order Anseriformes; family Anatidae; genus Anser; species Anser anser. The sequence goes on from NC_139723.1 coordinate 86,035,579, forward strand.
TTGTCCCGATTTTATCAACAGAAACTAGCTAGCAACCTTTCAAAGGTACTAATAACGAGGAGATTTTCCAATCTTCTTTTCCTAGGAAAATCTTACGAAGCCTCAGCTGCTACTGAAATATTTCTGTAGAAAAACAGAGTTCCGCGTCCGGGTCTTTCCCACCTAAAAGACAGTTTATTATATTGCTCTTAGGAGTACAAAGCAGAAAGGAATGGCATTAGGGGATACTTCAGGTTTCAACACATGGTAAAATATCGCATAACTCAAATATAATTTTATGGCCAAGGTGGTCTTTAAAAGCTAAGTTTTCTACGGCCGCACTCAACCATTTTTTGCAAGCTGTAAATTAATTAAGGTTTTATGGTTGAGTATTAGTAGAGTGCTGCAAGTACCAGCAAAAACATATAGGGATCTCTGCCCTGAAGGGAGGGGAGGGGGAAGGAAAAAAAAATGAAGGGAAAATTCAGATTAAAACGGTACTGAGCATACCAAGCAAGCCAAAAGAGTCAGCATTTCTGAAAACGGATTAAAGGAGAAGGAGGGCGATGGCAAAGCCTTTTAAATGTAGCCCGTTAAGGAAGGGACAGACTTTGATCGAGGCAATTTCAATAAAGGAAGCTTTCCACTGACTGCTGGGGGCTTTGCGTCAGAAGTAGAGGAAGGCAAAAAGTCCTGTGATGACGAGAGAATGGAATGCGAGGCTGGACTTGGACTGCAGGACACAGGCAACGTTTGTGTACAAAGAGGAACACCTCAGTGATGACAATTTAGAGCCAGTGGACTGGAAGATTTTAGTCGCGCAGTGTCTGCGCTACAACTCCTTTGCAGGCGTGAATACGTCAGCACTGCATTACCAGTAGCTGTTGGCCATACACATACCTTAATTCATGAACCAGATGAGCTGTGATCCGTGCTCCCGAAGCACCCAAAGGATGGCCGATAGCGATGGCACCTCCGTTGACGTTGGTTTTCTCAGGGTCGAGGCCCAACACTTTCTCAACAGCCAGATATTGAGGTGCAAATGCCTCATTCACCTGCAACACCGGAGAAACAATACAGCCGTTCACTTCTGTTCAACTGGCCACTTGTACGAGGGGAAGCGTTCCTGCTAAAAAGATCGGTAACCTCGCTGTTCGCGTTAAATCCTCTCACCTCTATCAAATCCATGTCCTTCAGGGTCAGTCCCGCTTTCTTCAGAACCTCAGTAATTGCAGGTACAGGGCCTATTTGGAAAATTATGTGCACAGTTAATGAAAGGAAAAATAAAGCCTTATAAACATGCTATACATTGGATAGCTTTATAAAGCCTCAACAGATTCCATCCCCATGAGCTGCTGTGGAGCCCATGAACCTCGGATATGGCACTCACCTACTTTATTAGTTGGCGAGAGAACTCCAAAACCTAAAAAATTAACTATTTCGCATCTTCCTCAACAAACTGCCAAGGAAAGTTAGGAGCGTCATTGCTGCTGCACAGCGATGTTGGTGAACGCGTACCTAAGTTTCAAGTCAAGAGGACAGAATCCCATGACAAGTAAAACCACCTTTTGAGGCATTCTCCTCTCCAGTACTCACACACAAAAAAAAAAAAATAAGGCATGCTTTCTGGAGCTTGGTGGTCATGTGTTTAATTATGGGTACTGCTGTTTTGGTGCTCTTAGTATAACTTAGCTGTAAATCTAGCTTAAGAACAAACAAACAAAAAAAGAAAACAACAAAAACACACAACAAAATGTCGCTTTGGACCCAGGCTGAAGCAGTCCACTGAAGCAAGTAAGATTTTTTGGGGAGAGTATTAGTTTGGCAATAAAATTGTCTCTAGAAGAAAGCTGACATCTGCAACCTAGTAAAATCCACTAAGATTCATCTCAAAGCACAGCTACCTAAGGAAAGATACCCTCAAAGAGAATTTGAAAGGGCTGTTTCGATATGTGCTTGCAGGTCAAGGACACCGTGACGTTAGATGGGAGCTGACCGTCAGACGAATAAAACCAATCCTAAAATGCTTTTTAAGTATCTCACTACCAAGAAATGGTACGGACGACTCAGAGCTCAGGAATAAACAAAGCATAAAAATGAGTAAATGACCTAAGAGGCAGAAAGGTTAAAAAGAAGAAAGGGCCCAGGTCAAAGCTCAGTGGATCATTAGAAAGACTCCGGCTTAATACTAGGCCCTAGATGTATTTCATGGACTGATTTTAGTATGCTCATTGTGTGAGAGAGAAACGGGAGGGTCTCATGTGGACAACACAAAGACTCCTAATGACAGACAAGGAGACTAAACTTCCCAGCCCCCCCAACCTCCCTTTTCTCTTTCTTAAATAATGAATTCTCTCAGAGATTGTAAAGGCAGGGCTCCCTAACGCCGTCAGTATGTGAAAAGGCAGTCGTTCGGTCTGAGCTCCTCTGTTCTCTCAGATCCGTTGCTGTCATGTCTATGAATCTCTTCTGGTCTTTTTGGGTTGCTGGGGACAAGCCGCGGTATTAAGAAGCGAAGACACGAGCTGTTTCTCCGTATGACTTACGAAGTTTTTAAACAGGCTGAAAGAGTTGCCTGACCTACGAAGAATGGGCTGGTTTAGAAAGCACAACGACAGCGTGAAGTCTAGCGAAAGAAACCCTCCCTCCACATTTGCTTTGAAGGTTGGGTTAGTCGGATAGCCCGAGCGAGAAAGCAAAATCTGACAATGCTTCATTTGCATCTCTCCTGACACGTGAAACCAGCCAACAACGACTTCTCTGAACAGAAGGGCAGAGAGGGAAAGTAACGCTGGGATACAATGCTGTCTACGAACTGAACAGAAGGGAAGACTCCCGGCACGTCTGGATCAGCTTTGAGGGTTTGTTTGCGTTAACAGCTACTTGGTGAGAAAGCGTAAAATACGGGACGTGCAAAAAAGTCGGTTGGTTTGCCAGAATAATGCCTAAACGGACACATCTGTTGGAATCCTGTCTTAACTTGAGCAACTGAGTTACGGCTCGAAAGGGTACACATAGCCAATATTTTTTCAACAAGGCGACTCGTAATTACGCGATAATGGGATGAAAAGCTTACGGGAAACTAAGGTAAGCTTCAGGAGAAAACTCTTATTTTTTTGAAAAACCTGTTTTCTTAACTAAGAGAGTAAAAAAAGGGGAAAAAACGTGGCTGAAGGGACTGTAGTCCAGAGCTAACGCTCTAGGTCAGGCACTGCAAATATCCTTTCAGCCAAACCGAAGTCCATCCCTCTGCGTAGAAGGGTTGGATGGATGCAGCGGGACAATCCCTCTGCAGGAAGCCACCCAAATTTCTCCTTCAGAGCTACCAGACTCGGTACGCTGCAGCCTCCTTTCTTAGGACGCCCACCACATGAAGAGCGTGCTTGATGCCGTAAGAAAAACGTGCTTTATTGCCGCTTACCGATGCCCATTATGGAAGGGTCACAGCCGGATGAGTGATAAGCTACTACTCTCGCCAGAGGAGTGAGACTGTGCTTTTTAAGGGCCGATTCGCTGGCAACGATGACTGCGCTGGCTCCGTCGCACACCCCCTTGCAGTAAGAGAGAAAAGCATTCTTAGGGGAGGAAGTGCAAACAAAAAAAAAACCCACATTTTAAACTAAATATGCCCCCCTCAAAGAGAAACCAAAACCCACTTTCAGTCTACAATGCTATCATTAACGTTTAATGAAGAATTATATTAGTGTTTACTCAAAACGTACCACAATCTTTCACTATTCTGCCGACTGTGAAAGAAAGTTAAACACAGATGATTAATTTTGTTAAATACAGGTGATTAATTTTAACGTTTCAGAAAAATAAAATACATTTTTGCCGCTGAAAGCCTCCCTTATACGGGAAACATCATCCCATAGATTTGCGGGGACCCTATTAATATTAGGCAACCCACGTATCATTAATAGGAAAAGATACTACACAGACACCCATCCTTACTGTGGCCACGGTCTATTTTAGGCAGGAATTGGGATTGTATTCTCGCCGCGGCCCAAAGAACATCGATCAATTGATGAAGGTGATGACTGTAAGAGGAACTGTCCCTAAGGACGCGCTGCTAAGTTCTCAGCCTACTCCGAGTAATAGCAGAGCGTGGTTTGGGCTAGAGAGGATACTAATTGTGGCAGGAAGAGAAGCAGCAGCGTGCCCAGGGGGATAACGGCTGATTTGTAAAGCAGGTATCAGTAATCGTCGCCCCCAGAAGAAAGCAGAATGGCTAAATCCACGCAGCCACTGCGAATATAAAGAATTAGAAATCCTCTCCATCAGGAGACGCTGCTGACAGCCGAAGGTGGCTCAGAAAGGCGTAACGACAGCGACAACAAATTTAGAGAACGTTAAAGGTGACACTTCCGTAAGCCAAGGCTTTGACGTACTCACTGAAGCATTCCCAGCCGTGACCGTCCCATCCTTTTTAAAGACGGCCGGGAGCTTTGCCAATTGCTCCAGAGTGGTCTGGGGTTTCGGGTGCTCGTCCTTTTGCATGCTTTCTTTCCCTTTTTTTGTTTTCACTTCCACCGGTGCCATCTCCGCGTTAAAATGGCCAGCATCTTGAGCTGCAAGCACACAAAGGAAAATAAAAGACGGATAAAAAAAAATGCAGTATACGATTGCCTTTTGCTCTGTTTCAGCCAAGAGTTCAGGGACAGTACCATTTGTGCTTCCTTTAGTTTAAATGGGCCAGTTGGGGGTTTATTGTTTGTTTTGGAAACAGAACAAAAACTGTACGAATACGTTCTAAAACTTCTCCAAATAAAATCTCCAATATTAAAGTATTATTTCAGCAAAGGCTCCAGAAACGGCAGGAATTAGCTTCGAATGTCAGCAGGGAGGGCATCCCCTTATTTCTAGGTTGGATATTAGGAAGAACTTCTTTCCCGAAAGGGTTGTGAGGCATTGGAACAGGCTGCCCAGGGAAGTGGTTGAGTCACCATCCCTGGAGGTCTTTAAAAGACGTTTAGATGTAGAGCTTAGTGAGATGGTTTAGCGGAGGACTTGTTAGTGTTAGGGCTGAGGTTGGACTGGGTGATCTTGTAGGTCTCTTCCAACCTAGATGATCCTGTGATTATTGATGAATACTGATGAATATTGACGAACAGGACTTCCACACCCATTAAAAATATAAAAGCTACCTTCAAGAGTAGCAGCTGATAAAAACCAACATCATTTGAATCTAAAAACATGCCTAGGTCCTTTATCTCGCGGCCACCTTTGGATTGCAATGTATGTTGAAGGTCACAACTGCCTATTATCCTGTTTACACTATCGATCGACTTCGTAGTAACACAACGCCTCTGAGTTATGGCTTTGGTGATATAAACTGCCCAGAGGAAAGTTTAAAAACGGCTCCTGAAGAAATTTCCCCTCCTTAGATCCCCATCTGCTCTAAATGTTCAAGGGCTGTAGAATAGCATACGACTTGCAGAAGAAAAAAAGAACAATTTAGGTCAATCACAGTAAACGTTGATGTGCAAGAAGGACGTGGGCTGGTGTGGAAGAGGACTACTCTGCAGCAGAAAAGAAAGAAAGAAGGGGACGTCAGGCATCCCACCAAAAGGGCACGAAGCCACACGCTGTGCAGCCAGGGAAAAAAAAAAGTGACAACCAAAAAACAAGCGACACCAAAAAAACAAGTGACAATCCAAAAACAAGTGACGCCAATATGCACGAGCCACATAAAACTTACAAACAGTCCGGATTGTTGCTAAAAACTCTCTGTATTTGAAAATGGCGTCACATGAACGCTTGCATTCCTAAATTTACCAACCAGCTTTGCATCTCTGCTGTGTTTTGAAGGCGTAGCGGTCACAGTCCTCCCGCGTGATGCTGTACTTTGCAGCCAGGTTTTCAGCCGTAACTGCCATGGGTATTTTCACGTGCGTGTCAGTCAGACCTTCCCACAAGGTGTCTTCCAACTGCACGGAACAGTATTAAAAGACATAAAAGACCACAAAGCACAGCAATATTAATATTTATTACTGACAGTTTCTAATTATCCTGATTTTTTAGCTTTTCTATTATATGGAGCACTTTGATGGGATACACCAAGTGACCTAAGTTTTTGGTCTGAGCGTTTTATTACATTTACCTTGGAATAGAAATTCTAATATTGTTTTGGAAAAGCTACAAAACCGTCAGCATTATGGAAACCTGCTGTTTGCATACTACTGGATAAATGCTTTGACCATCTAAATCTGGATCTAATCTCCAACGATTTCCTTCAGAAGACTGCAGTGTCTATATGGCTGATACTTTACACTCCTTTTGAAACACAACTTTGTTCACAGGAAATAAAAAGGAAGTTAGACCTTGAGTTCTGCTCCTAATCTGGTTCCAAACCGAATGTTTCGAACTGCATAAGGAGCCTGGCTCATGTTTTCAGCTCCACCACACAGGACCACTTCGGAGTCATTAAGGCAAATTTCCTGTTAACATAAAACCAAAACAGATTTAGGATTTCAGGATTTAGTTCGCTGGTTTTGAAAGACGGTAACGATCGTTTTAGAAAAATACCTCGTCAACTATAAAGCCACACACAGAATGAATTCATGCTTACTTGTGCATACTTTAAAAGGGCTTACCCTATTAGGATTGGGCTTATCCTATTAGGATTGGGGTCTCTCCCTTTCATCACATGCTCTTTCCCCCTCCTGTCAGTGAGGAACAGTCATGACAACGAGGGAGGAAGAGAATACGGACGCACACATAACAGGAAAGAGGAACAGGACTGAGAACCTGATGGCATCTCCATGCTTGTGTGGTTAGGTTAACAGACGTTTGAGCCTGTGGTTTGGGTTTGAGTATCCCTGCCACAAAACCAAAACATTTTTTTTTTCCCCCCATCTGTTGCCTCTTCAGCTCCCAATCGTCTCAAAAGGAACACAAATTAAACCTCTAAGCCTGAAACTAGACTTTATGATTCTTAATAAATAAAGGGACATAATTTTAGAAAATTTTAGCCAGGTAAACTGCCAAAAGAAACACCAGCCACACACTAATTCACCACCAGTAACTCGTTAATAATTGTGACTGATTTGTGGCATTACGTGCTGAGACGCTTCCTACAGTTTCTAGAAACTGCACATTTAAGCAATTGTGAACAGCCTGGTCACGTGCCAGAAAAATACAGGAACAAGCACCACTGATGAAATGCCACCGTGGGTAAAGATCTCACGACGATGCTTGGACAAAATCTCCAACAGATCTTTTCAGTGGAGTGCGTATAGACTTCCAGAAAGCGCTAGGGAGAACATTTAGATCAGTATTATTGGGAAAAAAATCACTCTCATAACGATTCATTGCTCCTCAGACAAAAAAAACGTGTTGCTGCTTTTCTGAAGGGAACTATGAGAAACTTGTGATTAGGCAGAGAGTAAATACTACGTTAAAAAAGATGAGCAACACTTCTGCGTGAAAAACACCTCGTTTTTTAAGCAGAAAAATGTCAAATGAACAATGATGTAATTATTCTTGACAGCAATCAAGTGAACTTGTTGAAGGAACGGAGTAAGCAAAGCTTAAAAAAAATCCCCTGGTAAAAGGCATCACAGGAAACTTCCAAAGCGCACGTTAGAAACTGTGGCAGAGTTTCGTGTTTGACAAAGGATATCGAAGAGTCCAGCAGAAATAAAGAGACGGTGGATCAGGAGATGTGATTTCAAGCCACTAATGGATTTCTCATAAATCTCACGCAATGGTCAGCTGCAAATAAGTTGATTTTTTTTTTTCTATTTTAAAAAAAGCGATGCCATAAACTACCTAACCCATGAGAGTATGAGGATCTTTGAACGAAGACGCAATTAAAAAGACACAATTACAAAACCAGACGTAAAAAAACAGCACTGCATAGGCACACGACCCTGCAGGACAATATGATGCCTCTAGCAGTGGTAGCCAAGAACCCATAACTCATCTCAAACGCGCAATAAATGCTTTTACACACCTCTTCTCTCAGTTAACAACGTGATAAAGTTACAACTAATACAGAAATACAGGAGGGAAAAAAAAAAAGAGCTCAGTACCTGACATCCATTGGCGATGGCTTGGAAACCAGAGCCGCAAAGTCTGTTGACGGTGAGGGCTGGAACCGGGACGGGAACTCCCACCCGCAACCCGACGTGTCGCGCGATGTAAATTGCGTCCGCGGAGCTCTGCGGGCGGAACAAACAATAAGTTGTGTTACACTCACATTTCGCTGGGAAGCGAACGTCTAGAGCAAAAGTCACACCGGCAGGGAACCGATCTTTTCCAAACAGAAAAAACAAAAAAACTTACGCTCTTGGGGATCGTGCCCCAAGCTAACGGGTGTTATAAGCACACGATTCTGCGCACAACGCTACCTGACCATGGAAACCGTGGAAAAAAAAGTGGAACCGAGTCATTTCTGCTGAAGAAGGGGAGTTGAAAATAGCCCCTTCGTAGTTACTTGTACTTAACCGAGTAGAAAACGGACTAAAAAATCGAAAATTTACTGGTGGGGGAGATGGAAGAGTATGATGCAAAGGAAAAGAAATATAATTCCAACGTGAAAAGACTGCTATTCCTTGCGCGAAAACGAGTTACACGATGGAGCAATTTATCTGTTTTTTTGACAAATAATTCTCACAAAAAGCCCAAAAATTTGAGTAAATGAAACCGAGATGGTAGCCGTGGCAGACAGAAGAATCAAAAGCCACTCTTTTGGCTACGGATCCTTTAGAAGGAATACAGCGTGTTTGGTCACTTATCACTTCAGTTCCCTGGTATTTTTTTCTTCTGCACCCTTGAAATAGTCAGATTTGCAAGGGAAGTGTCAGCATCCACCCTTAGCACAATAAAATCAGAATGCAAAACAAAAATAGGAAGAGAAACGCGCCTGCCTAAAACAAATACCCTCACCTACATGTGTGGATAACTGCGGCTTTGTAATGCCGGTGCCCTGCATACAACAGCATCCAGATCAAAAACTCTTTGTTAAAAAAAATCTCTTTAGAAAGCTCGAGGGAAATGGGCCCAAATCAGTTCCAGTCTCTAAAAGAACAGGATTTATACAATCCAGGGCAAATTCATCGATGATTTAATGACACAGGTCATTAAAACAGGAAAAACATAGCAGGGATTAGCACCTAGCCATGCGATGAACCCGTATTTTTGAATCAGCCTCACCTGGTTTAAACTATTTTTGTGGAGCTAGAAGAAAGCTAAGCCTTGCTCCCAGCAACGGCACCGATCACGCAGGGTACGTCCCTTAAACACGAACGGGAAGCACTACGCTACGAGCGCTACTTACCCCTTCCATTTCCACCCCTGTGGGTTATTCTCGGCTGCGAAACAGAGGGAGCTATCTATAGGACCGCGCTGAAGATGACTGAAATAATCCCCGGCCGGCGAGTTTTCCGTGCTACCAACCTGCATGACGTTGCCAACGATGACGCTGTCGATGATCTCAGGGGAGACCTTGCCGGCAGCCAGGGCAGCCCGAGCGGCATGTTCTGTCAGATCGGTGGCCGTGAAGTCCTTCAGCAAGCCTCCGTAGGTCCCGAAAGGCGTTCGCTTCGCCGCAACGATGAAGACACCTGCAACAGAAGCGAGAAAGATCCAGATCTGCAGATCAGGGAGCACTCAGGCTCTCTTATTTTCACTTACGTGAGTTAACAGCCAGACCCACACCAAAGAGAAGCACATAAAAAAGGAGACACAGGGCGTACCGAAGAGAAAACGAGCAAGGTAGCCTCAACAGAATAACATCCTAAATTCACAACAGGATTCATAAACGCTATCGACATCCTACGTTCATCCTAAAAGACAGCGTGAACCCAAGCAGCTCAAGACAAGTAAGATACAGGAGGCAGCGATACTTTAGACAGGGAAAATATGCCGGAATTAATGGTCAGAAAGAAAAGCTAGAAGACTCCAGGGACACCTCCTTTCCAAGAAGTCTGGAAAAAGTAGATAGTTTGGATACGGGGCAGACAAAGGAGGCTGCCACACTCCATCAGATATCAGTGACAGCGCACTAAAAGCATGAAAGGAACGTCCATGAAAACCCACGCTGGATACCCGTGAAATAATCTGTCAGATGAGGAACTGTTCTTTTAAAACCAAAAACGGCCACTTCCTATCTTACAAAAATCAGGGAATTTGGGGCTTACTCACTGAAACAGTGTTCACAAAGGTTTGTTTTCTTTAAAAAATGTTTTAAATTTGACACCTTTAACTTTAGAGGAAAAAAAAGTGTTCTCTTATAAAAATATAATGATATTTTCCTAATTAATATAGGTCACCTAAGCTGCATTAGCACCGGTCTTCCAGCTTCGGAGAAGAAAATCCAGTTTCCAAAGGAAAGGAGAGCCTGTGCAGGCGCACAAACGCCTCGGCCAGAAGGAGCCTAAGAGGATTTGAGCTCGAGCAAAGCCCCGCACCCTACGGAACACGTACCGACTGCTCGGCACAGCAGCTCTCCCCTTCCACGTGTCGGGACAAGAGGGAAGCAGGCTGTGAACTTTCCCCCAGTTGAGCTCACGCGCCTTCTCTGCGGCTGCCATGGGACAGCCGCTGTTATTTTAAGCAACGCTGGAAGGATACGCACAGATGGAAGGATGAAGGCAAACGAAAAGGCCTGTTCTTTACGCTGCCCGCGACCACCCTTCTGACTGCTTTCAGGCCTTCTGTTACAGGCTGCGCGATCTTTGGCTGGTTTGTCACTGAGGGTGCTCCTCCATCTCTCGTGTACGTGGATTACGCGGACCCCAGGCTGCACGATTTACAGGAAAGGACTCTCCAAACTCGTGAAGGTCAAGCTCGCTCCACTGACAAGGACCTGAATGCAGTGCTGGGACCCGAAGCAGGCAGTCCTTACGCTCTGAAAACTGTCTGGGAAATGCCCTGATGTAGACCGAGCAAGAATTGCAGCTTCAAGGATAAGCACGAACAGCCACTGACTGAAATCCATTCACCGAAAGTTTTTTTTACTTAGCTTGTACATGTGGGTTTTATTTAAAAAAAAACTGAAAACTAATAACAGATGGAAACTGGGAACCCCTACAGGTGTTTTTGTTCTAAACAAAGATGCTTTAATTAATTTATCATTATGGAAAACAGCCACATTTAGTATATTAGTACTCAGCTGCAAGGCTTTGCTGTGAACCAGGTCAAGGACCCGACCAAGCCAAAGAATTTTTCCCCTCCCTTTTGACCTGGAGGTTGGCTGCCCGCATTATCTGCTGAATCACACACAGACAGCTTTACAAACAGGCCCGGGGTGGGGTAGAACTTTGCCCTTCAGTTGACAATTAACAACATTTTCTCTTCCAACCTGACCGTTCGCCGCTGCCCACGTCTTCCCCCACAGCACCACAGGGCCAAAGTGTAACCCAGACCACATCATGCAACAGAAGGATAAAGACTACGGCTGATGATATTCATGTGGATCAGTTCTGCAACCGAGTCCACTTTGTGGCTGCTCAGTAAAACAGTAGTTTCAGACTAAAGGAGAAGATTGGAGTGAACTAGCGAGGAAAGAAAAAAAAGCACAACCTTACCTCGCAGGCATGAAATTACACTGACCGCAGAGATACTCCCCTGAGGGCAATTACTCTGATTTTGCTTGTGGGGAGAGACATCATCTACAAATGCTACACCCTTCACTGAATTTCAGGAGGGATGACAAGAGGTAGATCAAATCCTGTGAGGAGGAACCCTGCCCTTTTTCCTAAGTCCCCATTAATTAGCACTGTCCTACATCACCACAGCAAGACTCCCAGTCTCCGCTATTTCCCAAGGTGACAAATGCATGACAAAAGCAGAATATTACCAAAGGCATACGGATTTGGAAACCTTTGGGACTAGAAAGTAAAGGTAACTGGGCATTCTTATCAAATACTCAGTTCAAGACATGTTTTAATCTGGTTTTGTTAAGAACCCTCCGCCAAAATCAGACACAGATCTGAAACCTTCTGTAACCCTCCAACACTTCTTAAATGCGCTTGGTATGAAAATATTTCTTCACCAGGACTCCTTTACCTTATTTTTAGAGGACGTACGATTTAAACCACACAAAGTAGTTCTTTACACAAAACACTTGCAGGAGCTGCTGGAGCTTACAAGCGGCGTTCAACCTGCACTGTTACTTCATATGCCTGCATATAGGTCTGTGTGCTGCCTCCGGCCCTACAGAAAGTTAAGGACAGTATAATCCTGTCACGGGTCTTTAGACCAGCGGAGGTGTGCCAACACTCTGTGCTTTATTTGAAATATTAATGTTATTCCCAGCCGTTTATCCATGCTGACACAGGACCGACAAGGCAGTGAGGAGGAAAACAGAAGAAACCAAAACAAACCCAAGCAAGACCCACAAGCCAACCAACACCCACAACCCCACCACCCCCCCGCAGACAGAAAGGGGCTCAAAAATGCCATTTTCCCTTTTTTTTCCTCAATCCCACAACCCGCCGAGGGGCTGAGGGACCCAGCCCTTGCTGCACCCCCCCGCACCCGGCGCTGCCCCCTCGGGCAAGGCAGCGGGGCCAGCCCGTGGCACCGACCCCCGAGCCCTTTTGGGGAGCCCCCCCCGGGTGACAGGGGGGCGCCCCGGGCTGACAGGACCCCACAAGGACCCCTCCGGGCCCCCCAAAACCCGACTCACCCCTGAGGAGCGCCATGGCCGTCCCGCTCCGCGCCCGCCCTCTGTGGCGCCCCTCAGCCCGCACATTCGCCACGCCAAGAGAGGAGGCGCCTGTAACGATTTCCGCGCAGGCGCCGCTTTTTGTTGATTTCATTATTTCTTTATCTTTATTTGATGTGTCCCCTCCTCGCCGTCCCCGCGCTTGGGGAAAGGGGAGCGGGGGGACGGCCTGAGGCGAATCGGCGGCGGCACAAAATGGCGGGCGGCCCCGTGAGGGTCGCCCAGGGCGCTGCTACCTGGTTTTGTCCATATTGGTGGCCTTACGTGGAGGAAACGGGGCTTTTCTTCCCGGTCTTCTCCCTGTCTGTACCTCGACCTTGTCAGTTGGTGCGGGGGATGCCCCCCAAAGCACCTCACAAATTTCTAGTATTAGAAAAGGCACGCTGAGGTGTAAAAAGTGTGGTGGTTGGTGGAACACCTCGGGCTGCCAAAGGGAGGATCGATAAAAATGCTTTATTACAAACAGGAAAAGTGCCATATGTCTTCAATGAAGGAATTTAAAACATTTTTCTTCTAGATTTTCCATATGAAAACTAAGTGTCCTATTCAAAATGTCTTTCAACTGCTTTGCTGACGTAATTCCGATGATTCAATGAATCTGGAGACCAGTGAATGTACCTGTAACCTAACCTTAAAAAAATAAAAAAAAGGAAGAAAAGGGGAGAAAAAAGGGGAAAAACATAAGCAAAAGGAAAAAAATGTTCTACTTTACTTTCTCTCTTTGCCATTGAATTGTCTCACTTCACATACACGAGGGCTGGCACTGCCTCAGCTCCTCTGCATTGGTTTACAAGGCCGTAACACTTCACGCTCAATTGGCTTTTTATTACCTCACAATATGTAAACATCTCTAAAGTTGTCAAAACTTCTAAAGCTTTGGAAGTCATAAGTAAAAGGTTTCAGGCTCTTTGTGTTTGTAAATTAGAAATATCAATGTTTCCGATGTATGAAGCAAGTACTGAAATGTGTATTTAATACAGTCCATTTTTGACCAAGTCACGATTTCTTCAAAAGTGTTTATTTCACATTTTTTCTTATCCACAGCGGAATATTACAGTGACTATTACAAGCATTTTTCTTATAAACAGAGGTGTAGTTTACAGATTTGTTCAAAATGGAAAAATATTTTACAAGCAGTAGTATTTCGTCTACAGCATTCGCTCCTGTATATCATTCAACTTCTTTTAGAGCAGCTATACCTTCTGCTTGTTAAAGTAATTAGACTTCACCCCACCCCCCCAAAAAATAGATATTGCACTACAATAATAATAAACATTTTTGATAATTTGTTTTCTTTTAATTTCAACTTAATTTGAAAGCCTTAGTCCACTGGCATTTACCTTTTGAAATAAATTGTATGCTTGTCGGGGCATATGTCTTCTGGATTATTTTAATTTACATCTACAGTGCTGTAACTTTTTTTCGGGAAAAAATAATTTATGACTGCAATATATGTGAATCAATAAAGCTGGAGGAATAGGTTTCATGGCAGCTCATGCAATTCATTTTAATTAGATTATCATACTTATATGTGATGGTAAAATGTTAATTTTTCAGTTAAACGGTCCGGAAGAATGAGTTTGCATATTCTTGCTCATTTATGGTTGAAAAGGGAGGAAAAGGACCGGCTGTTTCAAGTGCATCCTTGACACTTGTATCTTTTGCAAGTCACGCGAATTGAGGGTCAGATATTGCAAAGGCTTTAGATACGTTGTGATTTCAATGTTCAAGTCACCGGGCAAGGTAGCAGCCACTGCGTATGCTTGTTGCCTGCAATACACCCACATTTTGCTGTTTCACTCACAGAAGTGCCGTTAGATAAATTGTGTAAACAAAAAATGTTTGATTTACAGTTGCATAAATTAATTCTAATAACTTAATTCTCATTGTTTAACGTTCTTTTCTACAGTCGACAACTACAACAGCCTTACTAGCTGAAAGATAAGCAACCGCAGCTACAAAACCGCCAGTGAAAGAAAAAAGCAAAAAGAATAAAATAAAGTCAAGTTTCAGCTGGAAATGAAATGTGTATTTTGTCCTAGACACTTCTCATAGGTCAGACAGCACAAACCTGAACTTGCCTTTGAGGTGTTGGTTCGGTGGTGGTGTGTGTAGTTTGTATTTTGTTTTTAACTTGTTTTTTGACTGCCAGTAGTGTTCTTCAGAGGTACATTATACATGCAAAAATCAATATGGTTCAATATTGTCTTTTCCTAGGAACTTTTTATAAGTGGGATATATAAGAGATTATATAAGATTATATAAGAGATTTTATAAGTGGACTTACAACTCCACAGAAAACTGTTCGTGGCAGAATAATAATAAAAAAAAACCTCCCACAGTTTAACGGTGGTTGAGAAGTCAGTTCCCTTAGTAACAGCTAAAGGCACACAGTAGGGAAAATGCTCGACTTCAGAATCGATATTTAAAAACAAAGGCGGACCTGGAAAACAGCCAGCTTTCTGAAAGCCATGCTTTGTGTTGAATGTATACTTTAAATAAAGAAGCGCCCATCTGAGGAAAGAAAGGCATGCTCGAACGTAATGATTTAACAAAATTAATATTTAAAGACAAGTTTTAAAAAGTGCAAACTGAAAAGATGAAAATATATTAAAGATATTTAGTAGAGTCCTCTTCCAGATGGATTTTAATGGGTAAGCTACATTATTACAGACCAGGACATCAAGTCCCAGTTTCTATCTGTATATACTAAGAGTTGTCGTTGTTGGTTTGTTTATTTTTTAAGAAAATCTTTGTTGTACATATAAATTATGGTCCTGAAAAAGCCAGTGAAAGACCGTTATCCCCTAGAAGAGCATTAACCACGTTTGTGATTGTGATCAGTACCAAAATCATTGCAGAAGAGGATGCTGCAGCAACCTGTCATTTAGTCTGAATGATGAGCATTGGTTTAATCAGCCTGCTGGGAATTGTACACTGAATAATTTACAGCAGAGAGAGGTAGAGACCAGAAGAGCCTGAGAGGAAACTGCCGGCCTAAGGTGAATTCTGAGAAATAGCACTGTGTTATAACTGTCTTATGGAAAGAGTAAATTCTGCTTTGATTTTTTTTTTTAAATGTATTGTGACTACTACAGGATGGAAAAAGGAATAAAACATCATCAAAAATTAAATTCAGAGCATTGGAAAAAAAAAAAACAAAACGCATTCATTTGCAAAACGTGAAAAGAGGTAGGTACAATAAATAAAAATGTTGCAGATGAGCAAGTGGCAGAAGAGCATGGGCTTGCTGGACACAGCAAAATGGCGGTGTCATCCTTACTGTGTTCGAAGGGGCGATGAAGGCACTACTGAACATACGTAGCGGATGCAAATGCTCAAGGACTATAGTTTGGAGGTAGTGCTGGTACTATACAAGCAATCAATTTTCTTCAGTAATTAGCTGGGTGATGGTTAGAAGGAAAGATAACTTCTCCCTAGAGAATGACCTTAAGTCTGGTAACAGGCGTACTAAATCATCATCCATCTGAAACAACACAGGCATAGACCAATGTATTTCTTAACAGCACTCAACTTTTTTTTTTTTTTCTTTAAAAACGTGCTTTTCGATAGTAATATACACATATAGTACATACAGGTCTATTACAATTTGTATATACATCGATTATATACACGGTGTTTAAATCAAAACACACACCTTATCTCAAAAGGTGCCTGCGGCATGGCAGGTTTCAGCGGCGTCAATCTTTAAGAGACCTTACATTCTATTTTTAATACTCCAAGCTGACAGGATGCCCGATCAGAAATTCGCTGTTTGGATATGATTTAGACCAACTGAACGCAGTCGGATGCAGAGAGGTTTTCTGAAAGCTCTTAACGGGGGCAGAATTGCTGAGACTACAGAAACGGCAACCCCAAAAGCAAGTAAGTTAACATCTACGTAGGTACGACCATTACGGAAGTGGAAAGGCCAAAAATGCTCGCAACACAAAGATGAGCATTTCACTGCTCCTAAACTTCCTTTCACTGCTTCTAAATTTCCTGGCTGCCTTTTGGCACGCTGAGCTGTGGCAGAAGGATCACCCCACAGAAGTGTAGTCCTAATTTATGGACTGAAGGCAATCAGCATTACTGTATGGCATCACGCAGCCCCAGGAACCCAATCTTTTTTCCTTTTTACCTTCTTTTCTGCAAGGCTGGTGGCTTTCTGCTTTCTTAAACACCTTATAGTACGTACCGAGACAATTCAGTTGCTGCTTTTGTGAGTAGCTGTCCCCTCTCAGTGCCTACCTGGGGACGTCAGAGGGTTCGCCTGTTTTAATTTATAAGCTACACAAACAAATCCTGATGGTTAGAATTCAGATTGATCGCTGTTTTTATCAGTTTAAGGCTGTAGATCAAGATCTTCTTGTTTACTCTTAAAGAATTGGCTTACATCACTAACATACTGGTTTACAATTATATTTTTTCTACATTTTACTTTTTTTTTTTGTCTTAAAACATTGCTTGAATCGCACAGTATTTTTCCATTGACTGCTACGGCTAGGACTAATCCACTGAACGTGATTAGGACTGAGGACCTAATTATTTAACTGGGTTGCATTGGCGTGTCTTATCCGTGCAAAAGAGGCCAAACTGCCAATTTCTTTGATTCCTCTGAAGCAGGTAAGTAAGAGATGCACAATATGAAGCTCGAACAACAGCATTTCTCAAATCACGCATCAGTGGAAACAAGTGTGACCTTAACCGGTGTCATAAATACGTATTTGCACCTTCTGAAATCACTTTTACAATACAGCTCCGAGCAAGAAGAAGAGACAGAATTGTGTATCTCCATTATTGGCACATCCACACCACCTAGTTATTAGGCAAACCACACGTCCTTGAAGGTAGCGTGTCTCAGATTTTGTTTTGAACTGTCATTCCTTCACAGACACCTATGAAGGTCAAAATAAGTTGTCTCCCACTCACCGTTCTTTTTGTTAGTGGCTTTTGGAGGTTGTTATGGGCTTTGAACTACGTCAACATAAAATTAAGCAGTAAAAAATGAATCTACATTTCAAGTATCCTTATTCTGAGATGTGAATTACCAAAAAAATCATACAGATCAGTCTCTTTTTTTACTGTACAGCTTAGCATCCATTTATTACTGTGTATTGGCTCTTCCATAAACCTGTTTGGTCCATATTTAAAGAGCTCCTCGCATTTCTTTTGCGGTTTTTCTTTCTTTGCCGGAGGCCTCTAGGTACGAGCGAAGGCTTTAATGATGCTTTCTTCAGACTTTATTGAGAAACTCCAAGTTGAGAGAAGCCGGAATATGAATAGTGTCCATCGTTATGGAGGAAGGGTTGAAGGGGAACAAAACGGGGAACATGTGCTTGAAGTCTAGCAGCAGCTGCGGGGGGTCGTTTCGCTCTTGCAAATGCGTCTAGGAGGTGTAAGAAGAAAACATACGTTTAGTTTCAGTCACTGCCTTTCCTTGGCGTTTGCCCTGTTTAATATAATCAAAGGTTTGCGAGTGTACGTTTACAAAAGGGATACTAGAGAGACGGATTCTGTTTCCAGCCCAAGGGGAAGCTTGGTTTATGAGTAGGAGCTGGATAATATAACCTGAAACATCCCGTGCCTTAAATAACTATAAAGACTCTGTTTAAATGCACTGGTTAAATTACACAGATTTCACTTTCTCCTACGAATTTGGGTCTGACAGCATGGAACATATTTACAAAGGGATTTTCTGAATTGATAGCAGTTTTAGAGATACCGCAAAAACCACTGAGAACTATTTTGCTTTTCTATTGCAGCACCCTTCCTCCCTACAAACATCAGATGTCTGCCTACCCTTTGGTTTTCATTTATTTGTTTTTTTCCCTTTAGCTGCCCATTTCTGATCTGTATCTCAGAGGTAACTATTTCAGTGACGCTTCGCTGGCTCCTGCAACCTGACTTCTGAGTCGTGTTGCTGCTAATGATCATGCCCCCCAAGAAACTTTTCTGCTCCCAAAGTCAAATCTGGCATCTAAAGTCCAAATGAGTAAACCCGTTCAAATTATAAATAAATTTCTTAATAAGGGGTCTAATCGTACTGGCACCTTGTTCTGACAATAAAATTTCTCGTGGGCTTGTGCTGCTTGTTACCGTGCATCCCAGCGCGCTACAAAATTGTCTGAGCTGGGAATTTCGCTGCTTATCTTGGTCTTCAATCTGTTGTGATTAACAGCCTGGATAACCCCGAAGCTGTGTGTTGCGACACAGCACTAAGTTCAGGACAACGTGCAGCAGCAGTACCCGTTACAAAACACCTGAGTTATTTGTAACAACATAGATATTATATATTAAATCATTATTGTCTCTTCCATTTCGTAGCCTTCTGATTTACCTGTATGTCTCGTATGAAAGCTACTGTCACCCGTTCTTCAAACTCATTCACTGGAGTGTAGAGATTAAGTATCTTTACAATCTGTTGGAAACAAAATAGGATTACAGGCAATCGTAAGAAGCCAAAATTTTCCATACCACGGAGCACCGCTAACATTTTGCCAAGGCATGGCCGTAGCAAACCTCCCGTGACCTCACTGAGGAGCAGAACTGGGAGAAATCTGCACAGAACTGATGAAATACAGTAGCTAAATTTACACGTAGAGGGAGAGATGTGGTGTGCTCTGCACATTTATAAGCATTGCTTACAGTATGCCTGTTTGCCTAGGAGACAGCACGATTATCACGCTGGTTCCTCGGTCCCCCAACACAAATCTGTGCAGGGCAACCCGCAGGTTAAGAGCCCAGCAAGACAACAGGTGGGTTTATGGCCTGCCATAAAACCTAAAAGGTCTGGCTTGTACCACGAGCTGGCTTTTGAAAGCTTCCTCTGAACCTATCTACTTCACACCGGAGAGTCGCTGGCGGCTCAGCAGAACTGTTAGCGCCTAGGAACAATCTCCAGGTGTTTTTCCGCTAAATCCCCAAGCTGCTGGATTATCCCCGTGGTTCCTGCAGCAGATCGCTGGCCTTGCCCTGGTTACGCCGGACTCTGCGGGCACCAAACGCCCAGCAGGGCGGCCAGAAGTTGCCTCGCAGCGTTCCCACACCGAGGGCTCCATCCTGCTCACAGGCAGGGTGCGAGGAGCGAACTGGAGACACGCTCGTTTGGGGCGGCACCTGCCCTGATTCCTGGCGCGCACCCTCCTGTTCCCCACCTGCTGCGTCGTGAGCGCTGTGCACAGGGAGCAGATGGCCTCGGCGTCTTCCGAGGTTTTCTTTTTCAGCTGCAGGAGCTGGGCTGCCTGAATCAAGGGCTCCAAAGTCTGTGGGGCTCCGCTCTGCTGCAGGTTCTTGCCACGCAGCCACTCCTCCAGCTGGCTTATGTTAAACCTGGGGGAGCAACAAAGGGAAGAGACGAGCTGGGAGGTAAGACGTAGCATCTCAGAAATCACTCACGAGGCTTAAGGGTATCTTGCAGCGTTGGTATATTGGGATTTTTGAGGCATATTTGTGATTCACATGGCATAAGACAACCAGAGCAAAGCTTAATACTCTACAGCTCAAAGCAAAATTTATGCTCTGTGTACCTTAGAAATAGATGAGCCACGTAACACAAGGGATGTCATTTCCTACAGCACTCAGATACATTCAAATTTTATAAGTCCCTAAAAAAAAATAAGCTCTTAACGAGCTTCTAAGCACTAACAAAATCCTGCGAGGTACCCGAGTACCTTTGACAATATCTGTCTGCACCCACTCTCAGGCTGAAGAGCAGCACGCAAAGAATCCCCTGTGGGATGGGGAAGGGGTGGCGAAGGGAAGGTTTAAATCATTTACAGTGAGAAGGAAGTTGATACATTTATGCCAGGGCTAATAAATATTGATGACCTTTTCCTGGCAGGCTTGCACGAGCTGTCCCTTTGGGATTTCAGTCCTCATCTCAACACCGCGTTGAGACAGGATTGGGGCACACGGGTCCCGGATCCCAGCCCCGTCCCCACTCTGCCGCTTGCCTACAGCTCCCGTGAGGTCTGTAGCCCTTCACACCCAGCAACAGGGGCCTGCCTTTAGCATCCACCTGCAGAATCGGAGCCTCTGAGTGCTTGTTGGATTAAAAAGAGAAGACGTGGCACTGGGAGGGAACCGAGGAGGCTCCTCCATCCCATTAAGCAACCCATCCTGCATCCCCTCCGGTGGATGTGCAGCCTTTCTGCTCTGGCGGGGTGAGGCAAGCGTGGGGAAAGCACACCCCGGAGATAACCTCTGCAAAATGATTTTAATTCAGAAGTCATTTCCCACTTAGGAAGTTAACAAAATTTACTTAAGCGGGCCCATCCTCAGCCCGATCCCTCGTCTCACCTTAGCTGCATGCCCGTGCTCCAGGAGCAGACGTCCTTCCGCAGCAGGAGGTTGTTCAAGGCAACGGCGTTGATCATGTAGAAGAGCTGCTTGAAGACCTGCTGGATGATCTCGGGGTCCAGGCCGTGCTCACACATGGTGGTGTGGAACGTGTTGAGCTGGCGAACGATGGCCTCTAAGCTGTAGGAGTTGTCGCCGTCTTCCATGCTGGATGAGCGGTTCCGGTAGCCCATCGGTTTCACTCCCGAAAGCCCCTGGATGCTCTCATATTCCAACACACCAGACACTGACAAAGGGGAAAAAATTAGCGGAGACGACCATTTAATGATCACTAGAGGTTTGAAAGGAGAACAGATCCATGCACTGCTAGTTATCTGTGGTAGGATGACACAGCTGAAGCATACAGAATACCCGCAAGATCATGTTTTTTTTTTTTTCCTTGGCCTTACTACTCAGAAATAAGTTACCACGCTGCAGGAACTCTTCGAGCTGTAATCAATTCTCCCTCTACACCTACCACAGAGCCTTAATTGGCGCAGAGAACTCGGAGAAATGAGGACAGATTAAACGAAGACAGATTAAACGTCACAAATTCTTACAGCCTGGCTCGCTGATACTTGAACACGACAACTTTTTCTGCAAGGAGCAGGGCATATGCAGCCGTGGTAGGAGGTAACGCTGTCAGATACAGCCAGAGCGTGTGCAATGACGCTCAGAGGGCGAAGGGAAAGAGTCCCAGCTTTAGCGGGGTCCAGGCTGTGAGCTCGAGGAAAATACCAGCAGCTCTCCAGCTGTGAGATGGAAAGCGCTGAGAACAGCCCCCGCCATGAGCTCAGCAAGGAGGAGGCCAGATTTAGCTGAGGAGATGACCCTTCTCATACTGATTCGCCCTTGCGAAGCAAACCAGATGTTCTTCATCGTCCTCTTTCATTTCTTTTCCTCTCTCCTTATAAGTTTCTCCGCCCATAAAAAGCTTAGCCGCAAACCTGCAGGGGAAGAGCATTTGTAGAGAACCACCAGCGCCACCTCCCCTCTGTCCCTACCTCCCAAACGGAAAGGAAGGAGCTATTTTCCATCGCTGGGGATAAAAACTCCTCCCTAGCGCATATTCTTATTTTCAGGTCTGCTTCCTCCACTCCAGGACACTGCTGACGTGAGGACCTTTTCGTTTCTCTTCCCTAACATGTGCCTCTGCAGGCTTTTCCTTTGGGAAGAAGTCTTGCTCGCACCGCACAAAGGACTGAAGAACACTCGTGGAGTATGTAACTGCAGCAAACCACCCAAACGAACAAACAAAACACTCCTAAAAGCTAACGTTTTGGGAACTTACCGATCATGGGCTGCAGTATGCCCTCCGCTACCTTGATGAGCTGCTGGTAGATCTGGGTGGAGAGATGGCTCAGCACCTGGCGGTACTCGGTCAGGTCGAAGTTTTTGAGACAGTGCTCGTTCTGCTTCGGCGTGTTCTGCGTCATAAAACCCTGAGGAAGAAGATTAAGACATCTGGTTTTGTTATTCCAACCCTCTGCAGTCCAGTAAAATAACCGTACGTATTAAAAATTAAGAAATACAAAACACCTTAGAGCATAACACGTCCAGATATGTTACCAGGGGGCATTTTGAAACTCTATTATAGGAAAAGAAATCAAGAGTCATAAATCACGTGTGATTATCTCAGTCATAAATTATAACTAGGAAGGCTAAAAAAGCATCATTAAATGATACTTCTTCATTTTATCTTTAGCAAGAAAAACCACATCTGTATTAATTTTCAATATAGAAATGAAATTAAAAGTGACTCCGCAGTCCCTTGGGAAACATTTGCTTATCCCTGGGAGTCACAATTATTTGTGAGACCGATTATTTTGAGGCTAAAATTTTAGAAAATAATTTTTTTAAAAAAAGATAACCACGTGCTGATGTTTTTTGACAACATTTTCAACCGTTCTGAAGTTCCAAAATCTCCCTCGTAGCTGATTTTTTCCCTGCCTCTTGCTGAAAACACAGCAGATTTCTGATGCCGCAAATGGATGCTGCAGCCTTGAGTTCTGGGCTTACACATTAATGCCAACTCTGCTGGCGGAGGCAAACGTGACACAATTATGTAATTAACACAGCCACTGTAATTGCCTGTTTATATGCTCTTATCAATTCTGTGTCAAAACAAGAGGTGTGCGACTGCTTCGTTGTTTGCCGACTGGCAAAATGCAAAAATACAATATGCAAATTCTGAAATCAACTCAAGATACATCAGTTTTCCTGACTAATAGGAGTGCTCTGCTGAATTTAGCTTGGGTTTTTCTTTCAAACATATTTAAAAAAAAATCGGATGGATTTCAAACTACAGGTAATACTAAAAGGATTTGTAAACAGCTGCTTCAGCTAACACAGCAAATCATGGCAAAGAATGTGAAATTTAAAGTTTTTTTTTTTCCCCCCTGCTGTTTTCTGGAGCAGGATTTTGTTTAAATGTAATGTTGTTATCTAGGCAGAAGAGGGCAAACTAGAGCATAAACTGAGTATTAACTAAATAATTTTACTCTTTCATTTAAAACTCAGAGGTCCAGAGGACTCAGAGGTCATCGTCATGTGAATGATCCGAATTTTTAAATTTGGTTGCTTGAAAACTTTGCTTTAAATTCTCAATGTTTCTTTATTCCTAAAGCTTGATTGCTCAATGCATCTAGCACGAGTCACGACTGAATGACAAACTACATAACTGGGTGATGCTACAAATTTTAATACCAACAGCGTATGGCTATAAGGATGGCGGTGTGTAACGTACCAAGAGGATTGTGATGATCTGATTTTGTCAGAAGGGATCAGATACGGCTATAAATAAAGGAAAGAACTGAAAGATGAAACACTGAGGTGGCAAGAAACGAGAGGATTTCCTTCTGAAATATTATGGTATGAGTAAGTGTTGTTATTTTGAACTAGCTGAACAGGAAAAAGCAATAGAAACACTCGCAAAAATATTGCAAGATTTGGAACATTTTTCCTCGTCTGAAAATCTTGGTTAAAGAAAAGCTGTGGGACCTACCAAACTGAGGGAAACGGCCTTCAAGAGCAGCCTACCAGAAGGAAATCCCCTGTTCTGACAGATCAAATAGCACAACTGGCTTTGAAACTCAAAAATTTCTGGGGATCATCCAGAAAAAGTGCATTACAAGGTTGCTGGTTTCTTCTTCCAAACATCTTGTCTGTGTGCAGTGCCCCACGGACTTCTGTTAGGAGCAGCCTCACGTTATATCCAAATAGAAGAAAGGAGGGAAGTCAAAGATGACCCCAAATCGTTGCCAGAGCAAAGCCACCAGGACCCAGGGGACCTGAACACCACCCCCGGAAGGAATGCCAAAACATTTCAGATCGGCTACGAGTTTCTTACCGCATCTCCGCTGTACTGCTTCAAACAGTGCAGGAGGCGACACGTATTCGCCAGCCAAAAGGATGTCATCTCAAAGTCGTCGTTGTGTCTCTGGAGGAGCAAAATGAAATACACGTGAGGCCCTCCTTCGACGGGGGCAGCTGGCACAGCAAGACAAAATGGCTTGGAGTCTCGCCACCTAGATCTTGAAGCTATCGTTTCAAGCGTGACCGGGTCTGAAAACCACAACGGGAGCTGAACATCAGACATTTTGACGTGGTTTACAACCATTTTAAGACAGAGGAAGCCAACGCCTACCTTCAGCACCTTCTTAATG
The DNA here is from genome assembly GCF_964211835.1 of Anser anser. Lineage (NCBI taxonomy): Eukaryota > Metazoa > Chordata > Aves > Anseriformes > Anatidae > Anser > Anser anser. The sequence goes on from NC_139723.1 coordinate 86,060,239, forward strand.
CCATTGATGGTGGAGGTGAGCAAGGAGTGCACTTTCTGGTCGTCGTTGATGTAGTCCGCGTGCCTGATGCACATGTAGAGGATGTAGGCAGGAAGGCAGGGAACGGTAGCAGACACTGCCTGGGGCTTGAGATCTAGAAGGTTTGACATTTATTTTTAAATCCTCTTAAAATTTGCTGGTGCCAGGTGAAGCAGAAACACCTGAGCAGATGTACCCAGGCAAACTCTTCTTCCCCCGCCCCTGAGGATGCTAAGATTTTGGCTCTGCAACTTTTATCCCTCTCTGCTGCTCTCTCAGGCTCATCAGTTGCTGCTTGCTCTGCGATCTACAGCCTCCTTTTTTTGCACTTTCCATTTTTTTCTACCCCTAAGGATCATATCCATGCCAGTTATCTGCTTGGTAAGGCAACACAGAGCTTTGCCTGCCAAAACTGTCATCACCATAAACACGCGGCCCTAGGAAGGATTCATTTGAGAAAAACCGTGCCTGTTTTGAGATGTCAAATTTACAAATTCTCCCAGGTGAGAGCACGAGGAGCTGGACAAGAGCAGAGCAAATTCCTCACCTGTGATGAGGTTTCGGATGAGGAGCGGCTCATCTTCCTTGTAATATTCCAGCATCCCCTGAAAATCTTTCTCCTTCCTCTGGACAGCAACCTGCCTGTTACGCTCGTGATGTCTCCTCTCCTCCGGGACCATGGCTTGGTACGCTGTAAGGAGAAGGGAGGGTGAAACGAGGGTGAAAATTAGCATCTGGTGACCGAGGACTATTTGTAAAGCATCTTGTCCCAGATTTCCAAAATTCATCGGCCTTAGAGCAGGCAGCAGGCCACTGTCTTTTATAGAAAGTTTCCAATAAAACCTTTAGCCTAGACAGACCTATAAAAATTCAGAGAAGCAGGTCCTGAGTTACAACATCTTGAATTACCAGTCTACTGAAAGAAAGAGCGAGCCCAGAAGTCAGACCTAAAGAGTAAAAGATGAAGTCATTTGCTGTTTTCCAAGGAACTACAGGCTGCAGTTAAAAGGTGGTAACCGGTAACCCCATGGGAAACTTTTTAATACATCATTTTCATGGGGGGGGAGGAAAAAAAAAGCCTGGCAATGAAAAATACCCAAGCATCTCAGCTTCAGGCTGGCTGTAAAGCCGAACTAAGTACCACAAAGGCACAATATTAAGCACTGTGCACCCATAAAATGTTAATAAAATGGAAGAGACCAGCACGCGTGTATAGCGGGAACCATCAGCCTGCTGCATGCAAAGCACACTGACAAAGAGCAGCTGTGCCAGCCGTGGAAATTCGCCAGTTATTCGGCTTAATTTCCCTTAATGCCTCGTTTTCACAGATCAGCTCACGAGAATGGGGTTCTGTGATTAATCACAGCATCAACAGAGAACGGGGGGAAAGAAAGGGGGGGAAGGAAAAGAAACCTGCAGCCTCCAAGGCTGGCCCAAGCAGCCAAAACAGAGCGCTGTTTCCCCCCCCCACCAGCCAAGTCACCTTCAAAATCTTGGACCTTCTTCATGTAAATCTTCAGCTGCTTCTTCAGCTTCTTTTCATTCTTTTCCAGCTTCTCTAGCAATTCTTTAAGATCCTGGAAAACGGAAGATGCAGAGGGTTTAAAAATAAAAAGAACAAGCACAACTCATTTGGGGTGAGTTTGAGGTCGGAGTCACTAGCAGCCAGGAGCTCACAGCCTGGTCTGTGTATCAGTAACACGCGATACGAGCGTTTTGATAGAGGAAAATTGTGTTACTAGAAGCAAAAGGAAAGGCTGACATTGCCTTCGTGCCTAATCACAGAGCAGAAGGGCCACCAGCAACTTCGCTGATCTCTTCTGGTAGGCAGTGCCACACGTAGGCAGGCTCAGAAAAAAGAATAAAGGACACAGGAGCGACAAAAGCCTTTGGCACCAAACACCTCAAGGGGATTGATGCTGCAAAGCACACCAGCAGCACCAGGGGGAGATGCCGAAGGATCCTGCGGAGATTTTAGGAGGGTTGGAAGACCCCCAGGTGCCTCCCCTTCACGTTCCCTGTCTCTTCTGTGCCTTCTCAGCAGTCTCTTACCAGGTTTTCGTTGGTGAGCCGTGTAATTTCCTGCTGCAGTCCAAACTCCACCTGAGCCTCTGGGGACAGCTGCAGGGTCTGCAGGAAAGCCTGCTGCTGTTTTTCCAGCTCTTCTTTCATCGCATCCACCTGGTTTTGCAGAGCTTCCACCTCCTCTTCGTGCTCTCTTCTCTGATCCTGGAGCTGTGCTTCCAGCAACCTGAGAAAAGGAGCAAAGCCATCAGGAATTTATTTCCGTATCAGGGCAGTATCCGCTGTTTGAATTAAGATCCTTCAAAATCAGCCAACATGGGAGATATTTCCAGTCAACCTCCCTATAAAAATGAAACAAAGGGGGTAGTGTGGCTATAACTCACATTAATCTCTCATTTACTCTACTGGAGATGAAACAATTTTGAAAGAAGATGAGAAAGGGGAAAAAAAATCCAAGAACTTCCTTATTAAACATGTTTCTTTGTAGGGTTTTGTTGCGGTCGTTTTATTTTTAAAGATCTGTACAACCCATTCGCAACCTCCATTTTCCAGCCAGAGATACAAAAGGATCTTTTCCAACTATATAAACACAGACAATAATGCACCCAGCCTTGTAATCATGTTGTCAGGAATTTATATCCTTAATAGGCTCGGAAAATACAGGCCCGCCATGAAATAAGTATTAAGTGCCTAATTTTCATTTTATTTCTTCGTGTGCGTTCGGATTAACTATGAGCTACCCTCAAGAACGTGTTCCTTCTACGAACTTGGGCTCCTCCTTTGAAAAGTAAAGGAATCACCATTTATTTTTCCCGTTATTGCCTGGTTTTACCCCGACCCCTCTAGGTGTGACTGCTTTAGATGATATACAAAAGGTTATGATGACTTTTCTTCTAAATAATGTTTTCAATCAGCTCATTTAACATTTTTTATGAAAAAATTTAAAATCTTAAAGATCAGAGGAGGGTCTCAGATCCCCCCTCTTCAGATATCCCCCCTCCAGCTCCTCCCACGGAGGGCAACAGGCAGAGGAAAAGAAAGAAATGAAACGGAAAGTGAAAGGGGGAGAGGAAGAAGAGGGGAAAAAAAGAAAGCGGTTGACCTGGCAACTTGCTTTAAACCTTGATAAGCCAAGCCGAGCTCTCCATCTTCGTTGAGATAACCCCAGTCCTCAGTCTTACTAGAAATAAAGGACAGAAAAAAGGAAACAAGAGGACAGAGAGAGACAAAAGGTCAGTTGAAACAGAAGGGGAAGAAGAGCAGAACCCTTATTTTTTCATTTTTTTTTAAGCACACTTGCGTTACGTTGTCTTTTGTCCAATCTCTGGATGTGAAAGCCTGAGTTTCATTTCCAAATCGTTTCCCGCGTGATTGCAAGAAAAAGCTGGGAAGCCCGAGCCACGGCAGCTAGTTCAAATCCACGTTAAAATTTCAGTGCAAACAGACCCATTTTCCCAATTTTTATTGCACACCAACAGCAAACTCCCCATTTTCAAAGCAGCCCACGGGGTTTTGGCTATCCCATTTCCCCTGGATGGGCTGGAGGCGTCCTAAATTAAACCATATTTACAGCAGCTGGACCTATTTTCTTCCTCCTCATCCCTTACCCATTCTGTCTGCAAATCTATACGGCTTGAGCTCTTTTCCCACCACCCTACAAAACATATTTCGATCTGTACACGGAACACCCCACAGATGGGATTTCTCCCTTCGTTCAGGTTACAAAACAAGGAACCAGGTTCAAGATCGCCCCAAAATAAGGGTGGCTGGTACTTCTATACCACTTCAGTTCTTGCAGACCTCTCTACGGGTCTGGCAAAGCGAAGCCGAGGACTAAAGGGAAGGGCTATTTGCTCACGTACCTCCTAATATATTTTTGGGTATTTCATCCAGCCCTGCTTGAAACATCTCACTCATAAGTGGGGATTTCACCCCTTTCTCTTCCAGACCTTCTGTACCCTGGCACATTTCACTAATAATACATTTTTCTGATCAAGCAAAAGACATCTATTTCCTTCCTTCTACAGAAAATATCACTGGTCTAAAACCGAATATATTTCAGTCAAGGGTTTCCTCAGTCATCAAGCCAAACACATCAGCCTTTTTTTTTAGTGCAGCCTTGGGTCCAAACCCCCCTTGGATATTTGTTTCCCCAGCTTCTCTTGCATCCATATGAGATCCAATTTTCACGCTTCGAGCACCGCTGTGGGACCACTGGATGCAGCACTGCTAGTGGAGGCCAACTGAAGTCACCTGTTCCCTTGTAGCCTGGACTGATAAGCCTTTGAATCCACCCTTGCTGATGCAAACCCCAATAATGGACATTAATCAGCCCTATATGGGGAATTAGAGAGGTTTGGGGGCGTTGTGGCACTGCCACAGAAGGACCCAGGAAGCGTCTCGCTGCTGCTGTCCTGGAGTGGCAGTTCAACACCAGCCAACTCTTCTGGCCAATCCATCTGGTAAAGCCACATGTATGAATTTTGATTAAAACCCGATTTTTACCCATGCATCGCAGGTTTCCAAAAGGATCTGTGGTCCAACAGATACGGGGGGAAGTTTTATTGGTCTGGTTTGCATTAGTCTATTAGTCAGGTCTTTTGTTGTCCAGATGACCCTAACAGAACATGTATTTAGACATTGAAAACAAGCAAAAACCCAGGAAAGGTCCTCAGATTGCGTTACAAGTCAATAGCCTGGGAATTCAAGGGAGTGCAATTATACCAAGATGAAACTGCCCTGGGAAATAAGCATTTGGTTTGTATTCATCAACGTGGCACCGACTTACAAATCATTGAGATTCCCTTCACCCAGACGTTCATATTGACCAGGGCATGAAAAGTCAATAGGGGTCCTTTCTTGCTAACTAGATTAATTAGCGCGTGTGCCGTAATCATTTCCTAAAATGCTAGATGCTTCACTCAAACAAGCCTGAAATGAATTGAAAGGATGCAATTCACAAAGTCTTGTTTCTCCTTTATGGACTGGAGATACACACCTAGAAAAGCAGCAGGCAACCTGAATTTGGCAAGCTGGGTTCTTGCAAGGGAGAGGAATTCCTGCCCCAGGTGCCTCCCTTCCCTCCATGTAGCCTGATGCAAGTAGTTTAAAGGAGATGCGAGCATACCAAACCCCAGGGATGTTCATTTTTATCGTCTTCAGATCATTATCATCTTAAGAGTAAGGGGCATTTCGCTTGAAAATGCAGATTTGTTTTGGATTAAACATGCACGCTGCGCTTATCTCTAACATCATCACCTGGTCTTTCGTAGGCTCTGTGTTCCCAGCAAGATCAAACAGCCTTGAAAGAAAGATCCCAAGAACTAAAATGGGGAACAAAGAGACTACTGAGGTTTACGCTCTGTTGTTGAAGCAGAAAATTAGCTGGAAACTCACTTGATGCTTTGTTCTTTAGCTGCTGAAAGTCAAAAAAAAAAAAAGAGGGAAAAAAAAAGCTGAGTTCACTGCATTTACAAGGGGCTGCTTTTAATTCAAGCTTCCCCTTGACCTGGCATCAAAGGGTTTCCCTCAAGAGCAGCAGGGAGAAACAGAACCGCTCCATGGGCTGGGTTAGCAGCACCTGGCAGCTTTTCCCGGTTTCCTCCTGCTGTATTTAAATTCCCAGATTAATCAGTGAAATTTGGCATGCTCACCAAAATAAAGCCACGCTTGTCCCAGCCTAAACAGCTGAGATACGATGACTCCAAGCTAGGAGTGACCCGCAGGTTTGCCCCAGCGGTCAGAGCATCCCCTTTGGTTAGGGGTGAGAGTGAGAGGTATCACGGTAAAGAGAAATGGAAATACTCACTGAAAAAGTGGCTCGTGCTCATCAATCCTACTTCCGAATTGCAATCCCACTTCAGAATTGCAATCCCACCAGAAAAGCTTCTCGTTGAAATATTTATTTATTGATGAAGATTAAAGAGAAAGCAGTTGTGTTGGTTTTTGGTTTTTTTTTTTTCAGATTGGTGCTGGGGGGAGGGAATGTTAATTTATATCCCCCAAAACAACAGCCCGTGCTCCCTGAGCATTTGTTTTCGTGTTTTACTGCCATCAGCTCCAGCCTACAGCTTATAAACCTACCCGATATCCAAATGAATGCACAGGGAACCATAGCACGGGGAAGCTGGTGATGATTTACAAGCTGCTGGATAAATCACCACCAAAAACCTGGACGATCATACCTCAAGCTGCTGCTACCACGTTACAGGAGCTGTTTCTCCAGCCCAGCTTCACATTAAAGGCAAACGAGGGTAATAGGAAACGGAGCCTGGAGCCTGCAGATTTCCCCTCCCAAACCTCAAGAGACGAAAAACTGCCGAGGTCATCGCATGAATTTTTAAATTGCAGCTCACTCGTGCACTTGCATGGAAAGAGATTCATAGTATCGTGGAAAATCGGATGGTTTGAGCATTTCTGGTGATTTCTGAGCTTGATTCAATCCTCACTGCAGCAGTTAGGTCTGCAAACTATTTCAATCAATCTCCTCATCCCTACTCCGCAGGAGGGCTAAAAGTTTGCTCAGCAAGTTCACTTTTGGAACGCAAATATTCAGTAACAACAAAGTGAAAAAAAAAAAAAACACAAACGATTCCCCATCACACTTTTTTTATCCTAATTAAGTCACGGCCTTTCCCAGCCTGGTGTGCTAGCAACCTACTGCAGCCAGTTTACAAAGTGGCAAAGCACCCTGTGTTTGTTAAAAGCCATTAATCCACAACGGTTACGTCCTCCAAATACCTCGTTGAATGCAAACTGTGTAGGAAATATCTGTATTTGTCAAACAAACAGGTAGAGAAAAGGAGATAAAGATTCAATTCCCATGCGGGAAAATAAACATTTACTTTACATACGACTTTGCGGTTTAATCTATGTAATTTTGTCTTCTTGCAGGACACTATCTTTTTACTTTATATCCTCCTGGATAGTGGCAAGGATTGATTTAACGCCTCACAGTATAAACCCTACGGTACCATACAGACAGATGGTGACAAATTCCTTCCCAGCACAGCATGAGGAGTTGCTCGAAATGAGTAACTCAATTTTTCCAAATCCTCCTTCTTGCTACTGTTTATGCACTGGAAGAGGAGTTTTGGTTTTCAGCTGTTGCTTCCGTGAGTTTTTCAGCCACAGAAGCAAAAGAATGGGAAAGCTCAGCCCTCCCCAAATCAGGGCTGAGCCAGAGGGAGAGGAAAGAGGCTGGGAGAGAGGGAAGCTTTCCCCTAAACCACTCACTCAGGAGCTCTTCAAACAGACCCCTAACTTACCAGCACAATCCCTGCCTTTGCTCTCCCTCAATACAAGCCCGAATCCAGTTTTGCTCACTTCCACGTTGGCTTTTCCACCCATCCCACATCTGCCTTCCCTTGGGGAGGCACTGGCCCAAAGACAAGGGCACCTCACCCACGAGGAGACCGGCATCTTCAGTCCCATCTTTATGGCCTGTCCTTGTCCCCAGCCCCAGAGCAGAACCCAGAAGCTTCTAATTCTCCAAAACGTTTTGGTAATTTAGGACCGGATCCCGTCTCTCACGCTTTTCTCAGTCCTTCAAACTGCTGGAAGGGTTTGGGCCACGCTTACCGGTTCGTCTCGCATATCCCCTGGTAGGCCTCGAGCACGTCCTCCTGATCGATGTGCTTGTCACTGTTGGGCCAGCTGGCAGGGCTGGTGGGGGTCTCCTAAATTCGACACAAAAAACACAGCAGCGTGACCTCCTGAACATCCCTCAGTCTTTCAAGGTTCCCAAAATTGAACAAGTCCCACATGTAACAGAGCTCCCTCGGACTAGAGGGTTCCTACAAATTCATACACGCAAGCGGGCAACAGCAGGGATCAGCAGATGGAAGGAGGATGAAGAGAACTCGGGAGGGAGATCAGGAGTGCCTGTGTGTGGCCCGAAACACAAAAACATACTAAAACCTCAGGGGATGATAAAGTGGTGAATTAAAAAACCCAAGCGAGAGTATCAGAAAACATACCCTTCGGTCATAACAGGCTCTAAATAAAAAAGCCTTCATGAGATGGGTCAAGCTCTTCCCTTGCCTGTATGCCAGTAGAGACACTACAACTGCACCAGCATCACACGATCAGAATTTGGTCCAGAAACAATTTTCCACCATCCCGTTTCCTTCCTGAATAGGCCGGTTGTCACAAAACGTCACCGTTTTGACGGAATGGGAAAAAGCAGAAGAAATCCCATTATCCTCTCATTTACCATATTTTTGCCCGGCTCTTTCTGCTGGGCTGCCTTCATTATCTGCGACCTCAGGATGAGCACTTCTTCCTTCCGCACTTCCAGCTCCTCGTTGGCCGACTTCAGCTGATTCAGTAAGAGATTGTAACTGTCCTGAACGTCGTGGGAAGAGTTGTTCTGGGTTGCTCGCTCTGCGATAGCTTTCCTCAGCTCATTAAGTTCGTTTTTCAGCTTCTTGTTCTCCGACTCCAGCTCTTGTCTCTGGAAAACACCAAGCCATTACAAGATTTAGCTAAAGTGCCGAGCAACGCGTTGACTGCCTCATCTGCTTCTAAGATGCCTCTCGTGCTGATGATCCCAGCTGAACCATCAATTCCTGCCCAAATCAGCCTTCAGAAAAGATTTTTGCTGCAATCAATAGCCTGGTGCTATTTAATGTTACGTGGTGACACAGAGGAGAATTGGCATTATTCATTGACACCATTTTAAAACACAAAATCAACCCAGTAGAGAACCCAAACGCATTTTTTCCTCTCTGCCCCTTTTCCTTCTTGATCAAGAAATCACCACCAAACCCCACGATGCTTAATCCATTTCTGGCATTCCTTAGATAAGCCGCAAGGTGCAGTCTTACACGGCCCTTCCCATTGCCAACATCCCCTTGGGTTTGAATTCCCATTGCATCTTCCTTTGTCACCCAACCCGTAATTCTCCCCATCACGTTTGCAGTCGGAGGATTTTCCCTCCCCAGCATCTTGTCAGCTGCTGGCATTTGACAGACGGGGTCGACGCCGTCCAGGTTTTACGCCGACTGCTCCCCCCGAATAAAGACGCGTGAGCGTTGATGTTTCGCTGAGACAACTGAAGGGCTCGTTTGCTTTTTCACGACAGTAGAAGAGAGAGGAATAACAAATTCGGGCAGCTAGACAGCCTCTAGCTCGGTGTCTGGCTTCTGACTGACGTGGATTCCCCTTCCCCAGGGACCGAGCTCCGTGTGGATTCTCCAGCGTCTACAACAGCACAACCTCTCCCCCAGGAGATTCAGGTGCTTCTCTCTCCCCACTGCCTTCTGGCCCATCCCGCAGCTTTCTTGTTAACTACGGGATATCTACCTCATTAGCAGCTTTGGCTAATGAATCTGAAAGCGACTGGGGGGGGGATGGGGGCAGTTTATACAATTTATACAGAGTGTAGCTAGCACAGCTGTGCAAACCTTATTTCCATAGGAAACGGGTGTTACAATTATAAATCCTTACAAATTATAAATAGCAGCAGAGGTGTGAACAGAATAGCTGATCTGGCATCTGGACAGCCAGCCCGCTCCTGGCTGAGCAAACACCATCATTAACAGAGCATATTAAGGTACTTAATGCCATCTGTCATTAAAAAAAAATTGTAAGAAATCCATCTGATCCAGCAATTCCTCCACGTCCACATTAACCACGGCTCAAGCTTTTCAGCAAGGGTTTCTAAAAGAAGTTTGGAGAGCGTGTACACGATGGGAAACCTTCACCAAGAAGGGTTTAACTCTTGCTGGGTTCCTCAAGCGTTGACTCCCTTTGAACTCTTTTCTGGTCAATCTCAGACAGATGAAGGGGGAGAAGCAAGGCATTAACTGATTTCCTACCCAAATGGTTTTTGTTATTTGCTGGAGAAGCCTCGCTTGCTTTTTTTTTCTTGCAGGTCAGCCACACTCGTAACTCTACAGGCTGGTTGTAGGCATCTACAAGATGCCTAGATAGCAGCACTGGAAGGGTGAACCTACATAAATCTGAGGTTAGTGCTGCTGTGACAGCAATTTATCCCCTCTTCTATTTCTGGACCTTGACAGTAAAAAAAAAAAACACCCTTTATAGATGCTTATTTAGCGATGAGCTTACAAATTCAAGAACATCCCAGCTATGTGAGGAGTGAGAAATCAAACTATGTTTTCTGCTCCTTATAGGAGCACAAAGTCAGTGCAAGGACTTCTCGGTGCGTTGGTTCCCGCTCCCCCAGCCAGAAAAAGCAATCCAGAAAATACATTTTTCACTGAACTTTGTGTTGCACGTGCATAACTCTCGGTCACACCTGCCATCAGGATCTCCCCAGGAGAATAAACAAGGAGTTTCCCATCCTCCAGCCCTACTTTATGGCTAATCAAACGCCTGGCTGGGCACATTTTGGGACAGCAGCAACTAAAAACTCTATTTATCCATTAGACACATAATTAATGTCTGCTGTGAACATACCGGTGTTAACCCAAGTTTTTTACATTCCTTAGCAGCACTATTAAAAAAAAATACACCCCAATCCTTACACAAATGAGCCTCTCTAAGCAAAAACTGTGCCCCACTCCTTCCCCTCCACCAAAATCTGGACCAAGAACATGTCTGAAGCAGCTCAGGCTGCAAAACCCAAGCCCATGCAGCCATCCGCGAGCAGCAGCACCTTGTTTTCTCCTGCAAGGAGACCATTAAATATCCATCCACAGGAGGAATTCACCACGTGCAGCTTTTACACACCTCAGCCCAGCTCCTCCACATAAAAACTTTTTAAGCTGGCAACAGGGGAAAAATAAATTTGATTACACGTGACTCTCGAAGGAGCCGTGTATTTCTGAGATGCAAATTAGCAGGAGAAATGGATGCAAGAAGAGTGGAAGAGCTTTGCTATAGTCACAGAAGCACGTGTCGTGGAGGGAGGAGGGAGTTTTGAGGAGCACTCACAATTAGCTCTAAGTTATTTTTTCACTGCAGATGGGGACTTTATGCAGCATCCTATATTCAGAAGTGGAAAAAGGGCCGGTGAGCTGTATTTGCCTTTATTTTTTAGTGGTTTCTCTAAGATCAACCCATCTATAGGGAATGCAAAATCCTCTCCTTTAGGAATACGTTTCCTGCCACGATGTTGTTTGAAGGAACTGCTCCTGGCTTTTCTACAGTTCCTCCTAGACCAGAATTCACCCAGTGTGTTATACCCCAAACCCCACGTGCTACTCCTGGTCTGTGCAACTGCTGGCCTCAAGATACAACCCAGCAAGGAGTTGTGGTCAAGTGCCAGCTCATCCTTCCCAGCACACAGAATAAAAAGAGGAATTGCCAGAAAAGAGTGAGCAGGTCCACCAGAGTCCGTCTTTCTCTCGCAGAGCACTGTACGGATTTAAAGCAAGCTTTTAGAGCTGGTTGTTCATTTTTGCAACCTGCAGCTCATTCTCCTACAGCCACAGTGAGAACATCGCGCTGGAGATCCTTAAAAAACACCGTGCCGGAGATCCCTAAAGAGCTCTTGCAGTGCAACATCAGGGTTTTCCCCTTCCAACCTGCAACTTCACTTTGCTTTACAAGGTCGAGTCAAAGATCAGACTTAAAACCTTCACGGCCACGTTTAACCAACAGGGAGACACTTGGGCAATGATCCTAAAGCTCCTGCCATGCTTCTGCTCCAGCGGGCCGCGCAGAGGTACTAAGGAAACTCAGCAGGGCTTCCCTCAGCCACAAACAGCATGTCTGGCAAGTGCAACAAAAACAGCACGTTTCGAGCCTAAAAACTGGATGGACTAAGTGCCAGAAAAAGCTACTGCTAGAGGTATGCTCTTGGCGAGGGTTGAATGTATGTCCTTTCCATCTCTAATTTCTTTTGGTTGCTTTATTTTTCTCCCCAGTTCTTTTAAGGAGATGCAGACAGCAAAAAGGGGGTGTTATTGCTGTCAGATGGTTTAGTATGATGTTATCCTGGGTGACGTATGTTCCTTGTATTGCAACATTTGTTACGGGGACAGGGAGAGAAGAAGGATCTGAAATGCATGTTTGCACTACAAAAGAAAAAAATCCCTTACAAACCTATCTCAGAAGCTGGTTTTCCAAGGATCAGCAGGACACAAGAATTAATCTAACAGCCAAGCCACAATTTGGGTACAGATAGAGCAGGAGGACACGACACAGAGATGTTTTGAGAGGAGCCTAGCAGGTTTGGGTCGCTCTGTATGTCACAGGGAGAAAAGGAAGGAGGCAGACACGTAAGGATTTAGAGCCTGGGAAGGACACGGATTGCAGAGCAGGGCAAGAGCTTGGAGGACACAAGCTGCCTACGGCCAGCCAGCACTAAGTACGAGCTCCTTGCTCACCTTCAGACTGTTGTATGCAAAATCTTCATGGTCCGAAGCCATTTTGGTCTCCGTCTTGATTACCTGCAGGGGTTAAAGAGAGAAATTGGTATTAAAGAGCAGCCGGAGGAACTGAACTGGCTGAACCAGCCAGCTCAGCAAGAATAATGTTATTAATTGGCATTAGATGGAGTCCCAGCTCCACGTAGCAGGGGCTGGGGCTGCTTGGGGAGAAAATGGTTTCATCTCTTGTTAATATCTTGATAACTGTGGCTTATTGCAGCTTTCAAAGAATGACAGTCGCTGGGGGGATCGGTCGTCACCAAAGCAGCTGAAAGACAGGTTTTTAATCTGTCTCTGCAGCAAGAACGAGAGGCTGGGGAAGTTTCCCATTTCACACATTCCCTGCAAGCTGCTGGAGAGGATCAGCGGGAATATCTGGTGATCCAAGTGAATAATTGCCACCGAGGATTTTGTTGAGTCTCCTGTGTATCTGTTGACAAATGCAATAGATCTCACACTGAAGATAAATAAAATAATTGCCAAACAAAGCACCAGAAGCCCTGGATACTTCAATTATGCAACTAAGAGTGATGGCACTTGCGTGGTGTTTCATATAACAGCTATTTATTGCTTCAGGACCCCACAGGCACAGCCATCATCTCCCCACACATTGCCCTATAACGAAGCACAGAGCTCTGGTTACAGATGGCAGGGGAAAACCTACACACAAACTGCCATTAAAAGCTCCCTCCGTGCCATAAATTAGCTCGCTAATTTTCTAGAGAGATGAATTTTCAGATTTCAGTGACAAGTCAGGACCGAGACCTGCCTCTCAGTTACCATCAGGCTAATAGCAATTAGTAGCATCAGTAATAGCAATTTTGTTTGGTTTAAATGGCTTCCAGGCAAACTACCCAAAATATAGAAGGAGCTTTGTTTCCATAGGGGAGAAAGAACATATCAAAGGCAGCCCCCTGTCCTGCAATACAGAGGAAGGGAAAAATACACTCTGCTAGCAGCTATCTTGCTATTTCTGACTTATTGTACTATTTTAGCCTGCGACGAATCCCTGCCAGATGTGGTCACAAAAGCCACTGGAAGTGGGATTTGAAACGTGTTTTGGATTTCCACTGCCTCCCGAAGAACCCTTTGGAACGCTTTCTGTTCTATCTTTAGGCTCACTTGAGATACTGTCCTAAATGTGTTATAAGCATTTTGTCAGAAAAAAAAGCTCTTCTCCCATCTAATTGTCATCAGCTGCCAAAAAAAAAGTTCCTCTCCATTTCCCCGGTGGATTCTCTGCCTCTTTCCGTGACCTTGGTGCTCCCAAAACTCAGCTCCTACATCACGTGTCCTCAGGCAACCAAGGAGAGCCAGTTACAAACCTGAACTATTCCTACCAATTAAAAGGCATCTCTTACCTGGGCTTTCTTGCTTTCTTGCTCCTTCTTCTCCAGCTGGGTTTGCAGCTTCTTCCTCTCCTGCTCGAGCTCCCTCACTCGCTTCTGTAGCTTTAGGAAGAGGCTCATGTCCATGGCTGCTTTATCCATCCCAGCCTCCTGAAGAAGAAACCCTCTTTAAACGACTATTTTTAATGTCCCAGTTGACCCATTTTAATAAATTATTGATTATTGAATGTCCATTAGATAAGCTGGTTGCTTGAGGCCATAGTTAAAAAGATAAATACTTGTCTAGAAGGGGCTCAGGCATTTTTAATTAGCGGGCTTTTTTTGTTTGGTTGGTTTTAATTGGCTTCACCAAGAACATTTAATATTAGAGCATGGCCAATAGTGCTTGCTCGGGTATCATGCCAAAACCTAAAGCCACGGTTTATAAGATAAGGTTGACTTCACCAAATGCTCTCAGAGCTCCTCAGAAACACAAAAGTAACAGAAGAGCGGCCAGCAAAAGGAGCAGGGATGTTTGCAGGTGTGGTACATGGGACACAGAATATCACCCTTATTCCATGTGTCCCTTTTCCATAAATGTTCTCGAGTCATGAAAGTGGATTTTAAAATCAGCTTATTCTAGCAAACGTAAGCTAAGCATTTTTCCTTTTTCCACCTGATTCTTGACGGCCAGGGAATAATTTATGCTGCTCTTTTTCTGCATTAAGAGATTGCTGCTTACAGAAACCGTGCTGGCCAGCAAAGCATCCATAAAGATGCATCGGAATGAAAATGCTCAGGGCAAAGGGGCAATCAATTTCAGTAGCTTCGTGAAGAAGGATCACCGTAGAGATGTTTCCATCAATGCTAGTGTTAACCACACGTAGAGCTTACTGCTTCGATGAATTTTTGTCCGGCTTTACGCTGGTATGGGCAAAATAAGGTACTTCATTATTTTTAGAGCCCTACTTAGGTCTGACCTCACAAACGAGCAAGCATTTTCTCTAGCACTGCAACCCAGGCATCTCCCTCACAGCTAACAATTTATTTCAGGACTCAGGACTCGCCTCCTCCCACCCTTTTGCCCCGTTTGCCGTACCTCCACCTGCTGCATTACATCCTCGGTGTCTCCTATCTCAGAGGTGGAGATCGATGGATAATTAGAGTCAGACTCCAAGCTGCTCTGGTTGGATGGGTTTCTCCTGTGCCCCGGTGCTTGCTGTCAAGGAGCGATACGGATACACAACGCCTTCAGTGTTTAAGGAAGGATTCCTCACAAAGCACTGTTTCTTAGAGCAAATATTTGTGTACAGTAAGGTTACCTTCAAAACAGGCTCAACTGTCTCTATTTTCTAATTTCTGGTTCCTGTGTCCTACCACAACGCTCATATTAACACGCAGGCAAATGTTAAAATAAAATATAAAGGGATACAGAAGCTCACTTTAAAAATCCTGCATGAATTACAGGCTGCTCATGACACCAGATGCCTGTTAAGTGAGAACATGCAAAGCTGAGCTCAAGATTATTCTGTTCACAG
The DNA here is from genome assembly GCF_964211835.1 of Anser anser. Taxonomy (NCBI): domain Eukaryota; kingdom Metazoa; phylum Chordata; class Aves; order Anseriformes; family Anatidae; genus Anser; species Anser anser. Next base: position 86,075,488 of record NC_139723.1, read on the forward strand.
TACCCTGTGGGGTTCCCTTTACATGCTCAGCCTTCCGCCTAACCCAGCAGCACTCTAACCATCAGCCCATTTTCAGCAGTTCTCCTAAAACTTCAGCAAAGCTGAATCTAAAAATGCTGCCTTTTGAAATTCTCATGCCTTGCTTTTGTTTTTTTTCAAATTCAACGCCCACTTGGCACGTGAACATCACCGAAACGAAACGCAAAACAAGATGCAGGTGCCAGCTTTTGCTGTGATTCACTGGTTTCTCCAAATTGTTAACAGAAAGTGTAAAAAGATCAACATCCTATTGCAAGACACATGCATGGTTTGGCTTCAGCGTGGACATTTGGTCTTAGAAACCTCAAGCCCAAACTATACGACAATGTCAGCTCTGCCACGTGTTTTGGGGATGAGTGAGCCACGTTATCCAAGCACCAACACGATGGCCAGGACAGAAGAGAATAATTTCAGCTTCATTACCTTTATAATGGTCATTTCGTCCCGCAAGTTGTCGTATCTCTGCTCCAGCCTCGAATACTCTTTTATCAGGTTCTGGTAACGCGACCTCTCCTCCTCCAGCTCTTTCTTCATCTGGATATTTTCCTCAGCTGTGCTTCGTGCAAATTCGTCTTCAAAATAAGAAACAACAACAGTGAATCGTGCTCTTCATCTCTGAAAGGAACTTCTTGTAAACATGTGCAATAACGTTGACTAATTAACAAAACGCTCTCTGCCAAGAAGCTTTAAAATACATACGAGCATTTGTTAGTAGTTAAAGACTTATCATTTAAATCCTGTTCCTTGCTATTTGGAACAGCTCCGGCTCTTCTGCAAGGCTCAGCCATGCCACCTCCAGCTCCCACAGGCTGGTCATAAACCCACTTGCAAACAGACTAGCACAGTACAGAAATATATTGATGTTTAAGAAGTGCCTTTGGTGCTCGCTGCATTTAAAGACTTCTCTGCCTGCTTTTTCCCACCACCAGATTTGGCATAGGAAGAAATCAACAGCAGCATCTTTTTTCTCGTGTAATCATCAACCACTTACCATGGCAAGGCTGCGGGCTTAAGACTATTTTATATTAAAATTCATTTCTTTGTTGAAAAACTCCCCTTTGGAAGCAAATCTACTCCTTTCCCCTTTTTGAGAAAACAGGCAAGTGTAAGTCCATGAAAAACAGTAAGAAGAGAGACACCAGCATCTAACAGATGGCACCGTTTTTATTGAACACATAGGAGCCCAAAGTAAGTCTAAGCCAGAAGCATGAATGCTCCCTTTCCTGCTCTGCTGGGATCAAGTTGAGGTCCCTAATCATTTTCAACGTTCGTTATCCACTTCAAAATACCCAACCTCCACACAGCAGAAAGGGCAGGCTTCTCCCTGGGAGCACTTTATTTCACGCACCCGATGGAAACCCCGGGTATTGGGGGTGATGAGGTTCGTCTGTGCCCACGCTTGTCAAAAACGTACTGGAAAGCTTCAGACGGCCACTGCCTTACTCTGAACGGTGCCTTCTACATCCAGAGAAACAGGCACAGAAACCACCAAGCCATAAACCTTTTTTCTTACCTTCAGACTGGCACAGGATTCTGCTGTTCAGCTCCTCTTTCTCCTGCTTCAGGAGGGCGTTTTCTTCTTCCAGGTCGGAGATACGCTGCGGAACAAGGCAAAAATTACTGCTTGCACACGGGCCAGCTTGCATCCGTATTACAAGATTAAAGTCACTTTACACCACTGCAGAAGCTCCAGGTCAGTGAGGCATGGTGTGTGCTTTGCACTTCAACTATTAACACCACCAATTGCCTAGCAAAAAGTAATGAAAACTGGAACTGAATCCTGCTAAACAGTTTGTTTGTGTGTTTGTTTTTTTTTTTTTCCTTTTTTTACTGCTTCTTTATTTAAAATGAAGGGAAACGATGCCACTTGTCACCTAACAGCAACACTGGGCTGAGGCTGACAGCAACCTATGCTGTAATTTTGTTCATCCTCACAAATTTTGATGCATTCACTAGCGTCATCTTGAGACACAAAAGCATTACCGAGTGGGACACGCTGCTGCAGTTAAGCAGGATGATTCTGGTGCTGTCAGGAACGAGAACAAGCTCACACCCCATTGTAACGCCATCCCCACGCCTGCTCCATCACATCACACAGCCACAGCTACACAAGGCAGAGGAATCTCGAGATGCCGGCGATAAACAACGCTGTACACACCATAATAAAAGTTTTCACTGCCCACAAGTAATAATTTTGCTGTCACCAGTAGATAAATTACATAGGCAGCCTAGCTGGCACGCATCCCTAGCGCAGACTTCAGTCTTCTACACAAGCATGCTCAGATCAAGGTATTTTATCAAACGTTTATATGTCAGATACGTCGTAATGGCGAAGGTAAAAACACAAACTATTTTGGTGTAAATCGTGCCTGAGGCAGTCATATCCATGCAAAGAAATTGGAAGATCCCACTGCCTCTTTCTCTCTGATCCATTCATTTGTTCTGTGACTACGATTTCATGCATCTCTATGTGCAGTAGGAAAGCTGGAGACTGAAAACGCAACGAGAAAGTGAAAACATTTTAAGGTATGCAAAAATCCTGTTTTTTTAAATGGTCTGAACCGAGCCATGATTTTCATCATGATTTTTGCACCAACAACTTAACGATATCCCCTCATTCGTGTACCACTTCGAATAAATACCCTAGCAGCTGTTAGGTCAGCTTTGATGTCTTCAAGTGCAGAAGAATTCTTAAAAGAAAGAAAAAAATCGAAAACAATCATAACACAGAGAAGGAAAGGAAAACCGATGCTGCAATAGGACAGCAAAGAACTCGATTCATTTATCCCAGCAGGGAAAAGCTAAGGGATGATGGGATTATTCTACAAGTGTTCTTTAGTAGGTGCTGATAATGAACTCTCTTATCCAGAAGACAAAGTTATGATGATCAGAAGACAAAACTGGACAAAAAGTTGGACTCTTTTTGACTGTGCTGGCAGAGCTGCACAGCTTTTCCCCAGAGCCCTGCTGCGACACCGGTGCCTTCTGCACTTCCTGCTCATCTTTCTGTGTTAAACCGATCATTGAAGGTGCTTCAGATCCAACGGGATCCGTAAAGAGGTGGCTGCTTTGAAGAACTCCTGTGGAAGATGTTCAGCACTAATGATGGCTTCAGCTTTTATTTAAATGCCTATGCTGGAAGCACCTGTTTGGCTCTGATACCGTCATCCTCTCCTCACGAGATGAGGTATTTAGGACTTTCCTAATAAAATTCCTGAGCAGGTTTTAAACCATCTCTCCTCCAGGGTCTGGACCTCCAGCTCTGAGATCCAGCCTTTGAGCATCACCTTTGCAACCATTCCGGCGCAGGACCACAAACCCGCTCGCCCCCTGCCTCCCACTGCCAGCCATTTCCAGGGCACCTCTGGCACGAAAAGCATTTCTTAGAGCAAAGCAGTCGCCGCAGCGTTTCCCTGGCAGTTTCTGAGGTCTTCCCACTGCTGAAGGGAGCAATTGGAAGCTCATGTCAAAGCTGGGAGCCTGCACTCCTCAGTAGAAATGGAAACAACTGCTATGGTTTATAATTAAACCATTTGTTGACGTGGCAAACTACATAGTATTTACTCAGCCATGGGCACTTCTGCAAGAAGGGCAAGCTTTTGCTTTGTTTTTGTGCTTTTTGAAAGCATCTCCTCAGTTGTTAAAACAGCCTTTCTCCCCAGTGCTGGAGGGGGATTTGCTATTGAGAACAAAGAGAAGCCGGTTTTCCCCAGCTGCATCACCTTCAAAATAAAACATCCTTTCAGGCTCTAAAAGCCTGGGCTGCAGCCAGCCAACAAACCGAGCCCCGGGACAAAAAAGGATCCTTTTGCTTGGTGTCGGAGAGGAGAAAATCACTGAGTCCACACCTCCCAACGTGGGGGCAATGCACAAGCACACATGCGAAAAGGGCCCTCAAAGGGAGGTGGTCCCTAATCCAAGATCTTTTTCCCCACCTCAAAGCAACTCACCTTGAGGTTGTCACGAGAAAAGCCATGTTGTGGAATAACAATTGCAGAAGGATCGTTCATTTAACTCGAGCAGTCACAAATATTTGCAGCAGGAAACTAAAGCCACACCTCAGGTGACAAGCATGGCTGTGAAGGTTTTTCAGAATGAACCTGGCCAGCGAAGTAATTCAGGGTAAAATGTGCATTTGGGCTTTTTGCTTGAAAAAAAAACAAACCTTCCACGCTGAATTCTCTTTCTCCCAGTTGAAGGATTTCTCTCCTGTTTGAAGGATAGGAAACTAAGTCTCTCCCCTTCAGATCTGCAAAGCTTTCACCTGCGTGACCACCTGCAAGAGACCTGCACAAGACAGGACATGACAAACACACGCACCTTTCTGAGTAGATCTTTCTCCTTCACGTAGCTGTCTTCCACCACCTTCCTCTCGCCGTGGGCTTTTTCCAGCTCCAGCCGGAGGTGCTCCATCTCTTCCCGCAAGCTGACGAGCTGGTTGCCGTCACCCTGCTGGCTCTGCTGATACTGCTCCAGCTCCTTCTTCAGCTTCTCCACCTCGGAGGAGTGGGCAGACGTGAGCGTAGAGAGCTGCTCGTTCAGAAGTTTGTATTCCTTGTTCTGCGGCCGGCGTCCCAAAAAGGAGAAAGCAATACCATCAGCAAGATCCAGCCAAAAAATACAATCTGTCTTTTAAAGTTTTCTTTTTGAAAGGTTTCAGTAGTTTTAAAGGACCGGGCTCGTGCCACTGTATGGAAGGCTCGTGCCACGTGGAGGCTTAGGAAAAGTGGAGGTGAAGAAGTCAGAAGACAAAATAGTTAAAAATTACACATTTTTGGCATTTTTTTTCCTTTTCCTTACAAAAAATAAATTAATAAAACTCAATAGACTACAGAATTCCTGGCACACGATTTTTAACTGGCCAGGACAAGCAGCAAAGACACAGATCTTAAGCTACCTCTTCTTCCTCTTTCCAAATATTCACTGGAGTCAAGTAAGAACAAAAACTCAAGTGCAAAAAGTACTCTGCAACAGAGCCAAAGGCTCCCGTTAGTCCCAGCACAACAGAGCTTTCAAAGAACCGTGCAGCCTGGTTAAGAAAAGCAAACATGAAAGTAGAGAGTTTTATCTTCCAGGTCTACACAGGTTCTTCTGATCATCCGTACGTGCTTCAGTCCCCGTCCCACCCCTTGAGCAAAGGTGCTGGAGCAAAAGCCCCTTGGCCCCTGGGATATATCCCAATATACCCCCTTCTCGCTGGGATATTCTCTAGGAAAACAGATTTAATCCTTCCTTGTGTGTGCAATAGTCCCTCACATGATTTAGAAACTGAATTAAGCAGGCCCAGCGTATGAGCAGTGGCTGATATAGGATAATAGGTTTTAATATTTTCGGAGAAAGATCTTTTCTGCTTCAGGGGCACACCGAGCACGGTGTATCTCTATCCATGCATGAGCTAAAGAGGCAGAAATAGAAACGTTTTCTTCCACGGCTAGTCAGATAAGGGTACAACTGCAGCTCTGCGGGTTACCTGCAATGTATTTTCTTAAAACTTAATGGGTATTTGAAAAGGTCGTGTTTATAGATTAGCAAAGACTGAAATAGGGGTAACTTCAGGGAAAATATGCTACAACAAACTCCCTGCTGCCAGGAAACAAAATCCAACGCGCTGAAATTAAATTCTACTGCAGCGATGCTCATTAGCACCTCCAAAGCATCGCAGGGAAACCTGTCAGCCCTGAAACGAGGGTTAAAATTAGCTCACTGGACAGGCCGTCAGGAGTAATAATACTGAGCGGTAATGCTTTCCTGCAGAAGCTACACAGAAAGCATCGAAGTACCTCCTTCAAAACCGTCTGCAGAGATTGAGGGAGACGGCGACGAGCCCCGGCCCGTTATTTCTGCCTCCTTAAAATCCCCCCGTGTCTCCTTCCCTTTCTGCTGCTTTCACAGCCCTCCCCGGGAAAGCCAACCTTAACCAAAGATTAAGTCGTAATTAATTCCACCTTTAAACGAAGCACAGTCGTATCAAAGAGATTTCTGGTACACAGGTGTACAGAAAACCCTATGCCCAAGTTTTTCCTCTTCTTAGCTACAGTTCTGCAAGTGCCTAAGCAAGCGAGCAGGCATTTTAAACTTAAACACCGCAGTTTAAATGTCAGACTACTGCGGTGCACACGTTGTGGCCAATTAATACAAGCAAGGAAAGCGGCCAGCAGCAATGCGAATCCCCAAGTGGCCTGACTCTGCAGTATCCCAGCCAACGCACAGTCATTTTTCATCTTCTTCATCGCAGGACCTCTCCTTCATACGGGGATGGGAGAGATTTAAGGCTGCAAGGAAACTGAGCGTGATGTGTGTGGGTTCCTGACACATCCTAATTGTCCAGCGTGTTTCCAAGCTGCTGGCTTGGAGTTTCAAGCAACAGTTTTCCAAGTTTCCTGATTTTATCTTCCTTCTGGGCAGCTCGCACAACCCTTATCACACAACTTGTGCAGCTTACTGAGCGTGCTCATCAGACGTGAAATGGAGACCCAAGAGCCAAGTGGCATCCATGGTGGCACCCCACCCCTACAAATATCTGGCCAGCAGCAGGAGAAGGCTGCTACCGGCACGTTGTCCTCCCCAGACCTTGCGGGAAGACAAAATCCATCCCAGAAACGGACAACGGAGGCGCAAAGAGGAAGCAGGCCCGCACCTGCCCCAGCGCGGCTCGGGACGTACCTGCTCGTCAATCTTCCTCTGAAGCTGGACCACTTTGTTCTCCATGCCAATGTTGAGCTTCTTCAGGTGCTGCGCCGAGCGGGCCTCGATCTTCAGCGCCTTCAGCTGCTGCCTGGCCTTCCTGCGCCGGTAGTAGCACTGCAGGACGATGGTGGCACCTCTGATCCGTCGGAAGCGGGTGCGGGCCAGCCAGCCGCGGGCGTACTTCTGGAGGATGGTGGCTTTGTGCTCCGCGAGGACCTTGAAAACACAGGCAACGAGAAATCAGGGGAGAAAAGGCACCCACAAGGTCGCAGCGGTCCTTGTCTGGCTGCGGCGTGGCACCCAACACTTCCCAAATTCCTTCAAAAGGATTTTCCCTCCAAGTAGGAGCATCCCGGTAGGTGCTGAAGGTGATGGCTGGAGACAGTGGCTTTTATTTTGCATTCTCCTTTATACCAGGAAGGAATACTTCAATTCCCTGTCCTACAGGATTTCCACAGACACCGAGTCCTCTCTTAGAAGCCACCCTGCTTGAATGAGTCAAGACCCACTTGGCCTTGAAACAAGAGGGTATATAGGATCCTGGTTGGTGACTAGGGGACATCTGTGCTCACATACTTCACGGACCACCTAGAAATAGTGCACAGATCCACAGGACCCATAGCTAGCAAATCACCTAGCCATTACTAGGCACCAATGTAGCAATAAGCATACCATACCTTCATCATCAGCTATAACTCACACCAGAACAGGTTGTGATATTTTATGAGTTCCATCTCTGCATTAAAATAATTTCTGCTGCAGATAAATGCTGCCCTGGTGGTTTTCTCATCACGCGGATAACCTTCAAGCAAAACCCCGGGGACCTTTCATTTTGGTCTGCAGCCAGCGTTCTTGCATGATTTGATTTCTAGAAACTTGCACCGGGTTTTGTGAGATTTCTGGCACTTGTGCATTGTATTTCTCTGCAAAATTTTACAGCAGCTTTTTCAGTAGGTGGCTGTTCAACTCTCCTCCCTCAAACGGAAGGCTAATATTTTAGAGAGACAACAGCACGTTAATAACTTTCTCCTGTTGATTTATACTGCAGTATTACGAGGAAAGAAATATCAGGAGAATTTCGAGATTATGAGACACCTTGCTGTTAGTAGTTTGGGATAAGTTGCATCATAAAAGGTACCACATCAGCTTCTTCTTACAAATCTTTTGTTTCACCTTAAGACTTTGTCTGCGTTAGAAAATTTTAAATTAGAATAAAGGGATTGTGCGAATTTAGGATGCAGCAGGAGTTGCTCTGAAATGAGATTTTATGTCTCCAAACTTGGCGCTCTTACAGATGGAGCTACCTGGGGGTGGCCCAAAAGGCAGAAAACACCCAAGTGCATTTACCTGGGGACCTCCGCCAGCCTGACGGCAAAGATTTTGTAGGCACTGGGCTTGTCCTGACTCCAGGGAGCAACACCTGCAGCTCTGCATCTGCTGCCAGGCACCCACCTGAACCAGCACCTCTATCCAGGTGCTCCGGAGGTGAAGGATGCTCAGGTTTGAGACGCCTGACCATCAGCCAGCTTCTACACCATGTTAAAATTTTGGGTTGTCTTGAATCCCAGACAATTTTTTAAGAGCTGGAACAGCTGCCTCCCCTGCAGAGGCTTCTGATTTGAAAAAGAGATGCTGAAAAAGCAACGGCAGCACAAATTTCTGATCGCCAGCACCCCAACTGCTCTGTTTTGGAGGACATCCCTGATGTGGGTCACCAGGTGTCCAGGTAACCCCATCATCTCCAGGAGCAGGCTCTCCCCTCCTGGCCTCTGATTTCAAGCATCCCCGTGACCACCCAATGAGGCATAACAAGACTCGGTGACTACCAACGTAAAGCTGGATCTGAAGAGTGGGCAGAGGATTTCCCAAAGCCGTTCTCAGTTTCTGCACAGCGATGGTCTGTCACGGTAACACCGACTGTCATCAAACCTCTACTGCTGTGCTTCCAGCTCCTGGCTAAATGCGGGAAGCTAATGAAGAGAAACGATTAAAGAGATTTCTGTCGATAAACGACTTGTCACTTTCAATGACAGACCCCACCAGTCTTCCTGCCGTACTGGAAAAGGCACCTGCAGCATGGCTCCGACACAACTTCTGCTTGACAGGGAAGTTTTTGCCGAGCACGGGTTGGATCAAATGACATTTCCAGATTTCCACAATGCCTTCTGGCATTTGTGTGACTAACTTCATTTAGCTTCTCCTCGGAGGTGCCGCTGCCAAAATCATTTTTTGCTTGCGCAGCTTTAAATGGCAGTGCTTGCCATCAATGTGTGCGCTCCAGAAACACCTGAGGCGGTCGGCTTATTAAAACATCAAAACGTCCCCTGTAAATGAATCGCTGTGCTATGCCGTGGAGGCAAATACAAAGGATTTTCCTACTCGTTTCTAATGCAAAGCCAGTCTGCGGAGTCCTACCTGGCGATAAATCCTCCTGACAAACATGCCCCGAGCGAAAGCCTGGATGGTGATGGTCGCCTTGCGGACCCTCTGGAAAGCTCGGTGGATGCGCAGCATTCGGTATTGCTTCTGCAAGGTGATAGCAGCTCTCGTCCTCCTCAGGTGCTCCGCAAGTCTGCAAAGCATGGGGAAAAGGTTAGGAATAAGACTAAAACTCCCCATATTGTTGTCACAAAAGTATTAAACCTTATGGTGAGAAAGACCTTTTGTCCCAAAGTAGCTTGGAGAGAGACCATCCCAGCAGTAAGGCTAAGAAAAGAGAAGCTGATAGCATGTCTCCGTTAGGATAACGGGAACTCGTATGCAATCAGACAACGTTCACGGCTCCTGGGAGCACTCGAACCAGAAATCACACACCTCGTTATTCCTCAACAGCATTAAAAACAAACATTTTCCAGCTTTTCCCTTAGGTTTGAACTCTCTGCATGAAATACTCAAGCCAATCGACGCCCAGGTTGCCTCCACCACTTCCGGAACCATAAAACACGAGTGTTGCGCTGGGTATCTACCAGCTCCAGGAAAACTGCAGCAAATTGATCTGACATTTAAACCGGTGTGCACTGGTTTGGCAACATTCATGAGCAGAACCCCAAGCAATTCATACAGAGTAAATAATGAGGGATGTGGTCAGCTCCGCGACGTGCTGCTCCCATTCTCCGACTGAATTCGTGTTCAATTCGCTGTTACACAGGTTAATAAACGCCCATAAAACCTCCATTTAATCTGATAATTAGCTTGTTTTGCCGAATTTATGATTCATTTATTGCTCTCAGCATGAAGGATTTTATAGGTATTTGAGCCACTTTTGCATTTTGTAAAATGCCTTGCAAACCTAAAAGAGCCGTATCAGATCGGCCATATATCCTTCTTCGAGATGGTTTCTCATTAGGACCCACTGAACCAGAGCTTGCTGATGTGGAGGCGGAATGGTCTGCTTCCAAGCAGAGGAGAAAGAAGTTATCCCAATGGCATTCTTCTCTATGAAACAAACTGATTAGCCATGTTGGAGAAACAACGCAGCAGAAAAAGTCCAGGAAAATATTAGTGGGGAACAGCAGGCTGCATCCAAAGTCATGAATGCTAAAAGAACCAATTCTGGACTTATTTCCTCTGTACACCTGCAGATGGTTCAAACCATGAGTGGGGGCTCTTGTTGGCACTCTTGCCACCCCACATTCGAAGGGATTTTGCACCCTTCTCACCGGGAGGCACCTCACCAGGGATTCCTCCCTCCCTTGCCAAGAGGGATGGCTGGCTGATGCCAAGGCAAATATGGAGTTCAAGTCTGTAACACCCCATATGTGCATGTAGAGCCCACCAGAGAGGCTACAGTTCCTCACCAACTCCCCTTTTTGTCAACCTTTCTCTTACTGCTCAGGACTCATTTGCTTTAACTTCAAGTGAGCTGTCAGATGCACAAGAGGGTCCTGCAGCCTGGACAAGCACACGGACTTTTAGGGACAAGAAACATCTCTGCTCAGCTCTAAATAAAGGTCACCAAAACTGCCCAGCTTTGCTCGTTTGAGACCTTCTCATCCCCGGATTCTCCAATCCCTTTTCACAAGCACAAATAATAGAACAAATTTAAATGGCATCTCTGATGTTCTTCCAAAATACAGAGTGACTTATAGGAAACCCTTGGAAGGAACACGTAAGCTCTTCTGTTAACTGATTTCTCTTAACAGAAAACAATCAAGAATGGAAATGAAGCTCCAAGGACCCAAATCTGAGCACATGGGAGGTGTCCCTGCCCACTGCAGGAACAGGAATTAGATGACCTTTAAGGTCCCTTCCAACCCAACCCATTCCCTGAATCGAATCTCCTTGTTCCTATCTGCAAAGTGCTGGTCTGGATGTGGGAGAAGAGCAGTGCTTGATGTGAACGAGGGGCACGGATGCACAGTGACCCATGTGTTGGGATGCTATCAAAGGGCTTTACCGCCTCCTCACACCCACCCCACATTCACAATCAGCCGTACTCTCCAACGCAGCGTTATTTACAGAAACCCAGCGAGCTGCCAGCACTAGGACGCCTGGGATTCCTGCACGCAGGGAGTTAAACTTTCAGCTCTATCATTCCGTACTGTAAATAGCCCCATTGCCAGTGATTTGGAGTGATTTTTCTCATTACGAAGAATACAGTAAATCAATTCTGAGAACTCCCCTTGGATACCAAGGAGGCACAAACCCGGTCCCTGCAGAAGACGAGCGCATACCAATTAGTGAAGTGCTCGCTACCCGGTCCAAACGCCGTTTGCCAGCGGTAGTTCCAGAAAAATATTAGTTCTGTGAAGCACTCGCACCTAAATATCTCAGAGTGCTTTAGTCATCCAATTATAACCCAGCTGCCTACGCTATTAACCTGGCCCAGCACCCAGAAATCAAATTAATACAGTTGGAGGCAGGGAACTTTGATCACTGGCCTCTAATAAGGCTGGAGAGGGAGGCCAGGAGCGTGAATTCAGCACGGCAGCTTTCACCACAGTGGTACCTCCGTGAACAAAACGCTTCTTACTACAAGGGCTGAAAGGAAGCCCCCCACGCAGAGCATTTGCGTGTTTCTCATCCAAAACCTCCAATTTTTAAGGGCTGCAAGACAGAACGTACTGAGAACACGAGTGCCCAGAAATGTTTTAAGATGACCTCCCAGCCAGCCCTTCCCTGGAGGGCTTCCTCGGACCCACCTCCGCGCCAGGTGCCCACGCGTGTAGCGCTGGATCACTATTGCAGCCCGTCTCAGCCTTTGGTACTTGATCCTCTGCAGCCAGCCCCGCACCGTCTTCTGAATCATGATGGTGGCAGCTCTGAACTTATCCGCTCGCAGTTTCTCCAGATATGCCACCTGGCCTGCACGGAAAAAGATCTTGGTACGTCCAAACTGGAACTTGTCTGGATCCTTTTCAAAAGCATAAAGGAAACTAAATTTAATTAAGGCAAACATTATTCTTGTTTTTTTTCTTCTTCTTTTTTAGTCTATCTTGCTCATTAGATACAGATTACAAAATTTTGAGTCAAATTTATCAGCTAACGTCTCTTCTAAGTTGGGTAACAAACATAATATTAGACTCCAAATGACTTCAACTTCCACAAACCCACTGGGGAATGAAACACTAGGATTCAGCCTTGAGTTCCACGAATTTTGAATGCATTTATTTACACAGCAAGGCAAGTCCAGGAGACTTCAAGAAAAGGTTTATTTTACAGAAAAGATTAGGCCTTAAATCTGCAAAATTCTGCACACACTGCAAATGACTCCACAGCTGAGAAGCCAAACACCCGGTGCGTAAGGCGAACAACCTCTGCAGAGAGGAACCCAAGTGAGTAAATTCCTCAAAATCCTATGAGGAGAGCAGGGGTGAAAAATTACAACCCGCCAAAGATTCTGCGCACATTTTGGGCTCCTCAGCAGTCTGCACATTTGCAATTTAAAATAATGCACATGAGTCTGAGTAGTAAGGTGCTGGGGAGACGTGACGGAAACTTATTTGCTTAAATATGTAAAGTGAAAAGGTTCCAATTCATAATTATTTTTTTTTTTTCAACATCTAAGTGGTTATTAGGAGTCTCCCATACATCAAGACAAAGAAGTTATTGCGTGGCTAGCCACATACGGGAGGAGAGGTTGGGGGATGAGATTTCTGGAGATTGTACATGAACAACTGGCCGTCATGGCAGACTCTGGACTCCACTAGCCCAGAAATACCAAAGCCACGAGCTTCTGTGCTGTAAAAATTGCTGCTAAAGACTCGGTCCCAGCTCACCTTAATGAGGTCTTCCAGCAGGGTCTGACAGATCTGCTTCTTGTCATTCTTTGAGAGGTCTCTCTTCTTCATAAGAACACGATACCTATTGAAAAAGTCGTGATAGGTCCACCTGAAAGCAAAAGATAGACAGGATCAGTCTGTGTGACAGGCATTGTTTCCTAAAAAATAAAGCATTTGGAGTTGAAACTCATATACAACCCCAAGGAATTAGCACTGGAAAAAGAAAAGAGGCTCCATGCAAACATCTGAAACAACCCTCTGCCACAGTCAAAATTACGAGCTTTTCCCTCACTTTGTCCCAACATCAGATCAGTTTAAACGTGGTTAAAACGCGCCCTGGGTACTGAGGGATCTGTCCCCATCACCCCAAAACCTGACCCCAGTGTTGGCTCTCCCCAAGCACCCTTATCGGCGCCCTTCCAGCCTGGAGCAGGAACGCCACGTTAAAACAAACGTGAAATCTTTGGACTCTGAAGACACAAAGCAGATACTTTGAAGATGCTTTGCTGTCACCGGAAAGTCTCCAAGCACCCAACACTAATCGAAGGAATTAGAGCACTGTACCTTACTGCGAGGAGCTATCATCTCCTGCCATCACCGTTAGATTTAGAGCCTGCAGACTGGATCCTGAAATTGGCTCAGCGTCTGCCAAGTTTCAGCCTCCTCCAAATGAACGCAGTGAGTTATGGACCCCTCAAAACCCGAGTTTTTAATTAAAACGCTAGGTGTTGCCAGCCCTGCCAAGTACAGCCATGGTTATTTCCAAAAAAATAATATGCAAATGAACGTTGAAAGAAGATGGGAGAGAACTGCAGAGATCTTGATTTGTGCCCTCACTCAACGAAACCACTCGTGTGCCTGAACCTCACCCTCATGGCCACGAACAGCAGTACCAAAATGAGAAGAATACACAGAAACATCTCCTCCTCAGCCCAGCAGCCCTGTCTATGCATTTGTTTGGGGGTTATTACACCTAATTTACTTTTTTTTTTTTCCCATTTCACCAAAATAAAATATTCTAGGGATTGAGAGAGGGGGGAATACAACACATATTTCAAAACACAGGACCAGTAGTTTCACATCTGTCCAGAAAATTTAGCAGGGAAGGAAAGCCAGACTGATAAAAACAATGAATTTCCTGCACGGAGACACTGCAAAAAAAGCCATTTGCGAAGAACATGGGAACAGCAAGAAACTAGAGTCCTTCGTATCGTACCTAAAGCACAAGGTAAGAGACAGGAGTAAGAGGGGAGTTGTGACGAGTGTCAGAAAAAGGAGGACTTCCCAGGCTCAGAGTGCTCTGGGGAGCTCTGGCATAGCCAGATTTGGAGGTTTCACCCTATTCTGCATGGGCCAGCCCCCAAATGAGGGCGAGTACTGGGTACAGAGAACCGTAACCCACAAATAAGACTTCTGGTATAGGGCGAGGTGAAACACAACTGAAGACAAAGTCTATAGGTTTGTGTTATGTAGGGTTCAAGCTTAAATTTGTTTTTTCTTTGCTTTCTGGAAGTCTTTCTTTTATAATGATGTTTCCCATCTCATACCTGCACCTTAATCCTTTTGCTTCACGCAAATACCATAAATGTGGCGCTGGAGATGTCCCGCAGGTGGGGCAGCTCGGTGGGAGAAGAGGGGATGGATTATTCCCAATAACCTGCCAGGGTCCGTTTAGGGGCTGCTGTAAATAATATTAATTATTGCTGCTATTTGAAGGAAGATTTGGAGGAAGAAGTCGTCTGGTGGGTGCCACCCGGGCTCCTGCAGCAAAGAGCAGATGGAGAAGAGGCCACACACGTAGCTGAGGGCATGGGTCCAAGCCGGGCAGAAAGCAGCAAAATCCATCATCTTCCCCTACTGAGACCGAGATCCCACAGCTGCTTTCAACCCAAACTCAGATAACCTGCAGAAATTCCTTAAAGCCAGTTCATAACTCGCTGTAGAGAGGATCTGTCTTCAGAGCTTGTCACTCTCACTTCACGTGGTGGTAAAAACCGATTTTCCACTCCTTTCCATCCAAGTCCATCTGCAGCATAGGTACCATGCCTCACTTTTTAAGATTGGCTGGTAGCATCCTGCGGTGCTCCACCTCACCCCAGCCACACGTCCCAGGGGTTTGCTGCCACACGTCGTGCCTCCGTGGTGTAACACTGCTTCTCTCTTGCTGCAGCGAGGCTGCTCCTGCCATCCCAGCCGATTTAACAGGAGGCGACAGTCCTGAGTCCACATCATTTTTATTATTGTCCACCGAATAGCAAGGGAAAAGCCGTCATGCTGGGCTCAGGCGGTCCATCAGGAGCTGCACCACGGTATCTGCAGTCCCAGTTAACAAGCAGAGAAAATCTGCAGAGGTTCACAGGTGCTGGTTCAGGCTCTCCCCATGGAAAGGAACAATTAAAGCACTTGGGTTCAATGCAACATGGCTGGTTAAACCACTTCTGCTTCAAAGCGGCATAAAATTACCTTACAACTACGTGCTTCAAGAAAAACGAACATGATCCCCCAATCCTACATGAGAGGTTCCTCTTGTGCAGAAATACTGAAACTTGCTGCTTTGGCTGACGAGGACTTTTTCCATGGTCTTCTGCACATATTTTTACATGTTGATTGTTTTTTTCCCTCCTCTTCTTTAAAGGTTCACCATATACCTATGATATACATCACAGGTGGATGATGAACCTCATGACGCATGGTATATCATACATGGTATATCTATGATATACACCTTCATTAGGAAAAAAAGGAAAAAAAAAGGGAAACGTTTTCCTCCTGATAGACCACAAAGTGCTTACCAGCACCAGACAAATGATGTGCCCTGCTACCCCACGGTTTAACAGGTCAGGGAGATTATAGGAAGATATCTCAGTTCAATTTATTATCAGGTTAAATTAAAACCACCCCTTGGGTTTCCAGGATGCTGCCCCACACCTAGCACACCTCACTGCTAGGAGCTGGACATCACTAAGGCACTAAATAAACATAATTCCTTAAACCTATGAAGTTACAGGAGGTGAGGGTGAAGAGCTGTACCCAGGAGGAATTTTGCGCCTGCGTAACTGAGAAAGCGAGAGAAGGAGGCACAAAGGACTCAACAGGCACTACACAAATTTTCCCAAGGAGATGATCTTGGAGCTAAGATTAAGCACAACCAGCCTCAAATATCAGAATTTTGCTTTGATGTTAGCACGGCTCACTAAAGGAAGAGGCATTAAAAGGAATGGAAGGACACAGGAAAATAACTTAAGCCTGCAAAAAAAAAAAAAACCTCTTTGGGGCTCGAGCAGCAAGTAGGCTGTTTGGCTTAGCCAGGAGCTGGAGCCTTGGTCAACAAGCCCAGCAACGTTTTGGAATTAAACAGATGAAATAAGCCAGAATGCAAGCCCCAAATTAATTCCTGTATCCATGGCTTGAAGAATGAGACTTGGAAGCTTTACAGTGAATTTCAAGGGGGTGCAAAGTGAATGGGCTGTTCCTGGGAGCAGAGGTGCTGAAGGGGTCAATATTGGAAGCAGCACAGGAGGCGGCCGATATCTAACTTTCTGTAGGAACTGAAGACTGTTTGGGGGCACGTGGGTGGAATATTTGAGTCAAGACTGGACACGAAATTATTTTGGAAACTGATGCAGGGACAAAATTTCTCTTGCCTTGTTTACTGCAGCAGAATAGATTTGCCTTTCAATTAGCTCTAAAGCATGCAGGCTGGCATTGTTTGAAATTATCTGGAAAATGTTCAAAGAGCAGAACAAGGAAGAAAAACACTATAGATATTACCTTTGTTGGGAGTGGGGGGAGTGGGCAAACAGAACTGCTGGGAGCCAAAGTCATTTATGGGATTTGTTTCCCTGAAAAGACTGTAAAGTGGCTAAAGGCACATTATTTAAAAAAAAATGATCTTGTGTACAAGGACGCCCATGAAACATTCCAATTATGGATGTTTAATGTTTGGTTTGCAGAGTTTAGCAGCCGTGATTTCCTACCGAGCTCTTACAAAGACACAGCATCTGACAGGCAGCTCCAGCGACCAAAGGAAGCAGCCAAGCACCAGGAATCCTTGAGCAATAAATATCCTACATAACGAGTCCGATAACGGCATCTCCGAGAGGCTGCAATGATAACGTTATTCAAAGCGACTGCTCTTTTTGTAGCACTGACCAGAAACCAGAGGAACCAGCAGGAAGATTTGGAGTTCTGCTAATATCCAAGTGAAAAACACGTTTAAAGGAGTATTTTGCTATTAATGGAGATCTGCACCAATTCATTTTCTATAAACTAATCTTTATGTAGCTAGTTTCTACAAAAAAAAGACAAATGGCTTATACTAGAGACATCTTCCATGCTTTGCCCCTGGAAGATGATGATGGATAGACTATCTACGCATCTAAGACAGTCCATTCATCAGCGTTGTATCTCTACATGCTAACAAATGCGTTTCTTAACTGCTGCGTAACATTTCAAGCCAAATAATACATTTTCAATTTACTTGAGATAGCTGCCGAATGCAGCGCACCGTGGAAATGAGAAAAGAAAGCCAGGCGTACCCGAAGTGGAGAGCACGAGGCTCCGCTTTTCAGTGGAAGTCTGTCACATCTCATGTGGGTTGAAGAACGCTAAAAACCGTATTAAAATATTTTTTGGTTTTGTTTTTCTCAAAGGGACCGGGTAAAAGATGACTGAAGCCTCAGAACATTCAGTCCTTCAACCCATAAATAACAGTGATGGAGAAGTGTGAAGTAATTGCAGAAGGTGGCTTTGTCCAGAGATCTCCAACCCAAAGCCACATCGATCTCAGAAGTCACTCCTGTCACTTGGATGTAAATACTACACGACAAAAAATTAACATTTTCTCCCGTTTCTCTAATAAAACTTCATTAAAAAAAACCTCTCTTGCTCTGAAAGTAAATTACTGACACTTAAGTGAAAGAAAATCTCACAAAGATTTCAAGTTTGGCAGGATTATTTTAAGAGATCTAAATTTATAGCCTTCACAGACCAACTTTTCAATGTACAAACTCCTGGCTCTGGCTTTTCAAGGCTGGAATTTGATGAGCAAACAATTACTAGAACCCAAAGTGAGTATCTTATTTAGTGTAGAGATGTTTCCATGTACGATTATGTTGCAGAAACACTGAAACAAAGAAAAATCTTTCCTTGAGGCAACCCAAACACTGATCTTGAGAAGGTCACTCCGAAAGGCTGAAATAGCTATTTGCACCTTTTTTTTTTTTTTTTTTTCCCCTGGAGACAGAACAACAACTGACAAGTTGCAGTGATGGAAGAGTTTTGTACTCTTAGTGTCCTGGGAAAAAAAACACCCCATGGCCAAAATCATACAAGCGGACTCAAAAGCACGCAAGCAGCTCACACTGAAGGTCCCTTTTGAATTTTTCTTCACACTGGTCAAGTATTTGTCGTAAATAGACCTTGGCTGGTCTCCAGGTGCTGCTGTTTTCTCCTTTTGCCCTCTCCAATTACTAACCACACGTGGATTTTAGCACTATAGGGTCTGAGCTACACGGAGTTTCGTGGCAGAGATGGAGAAATGCTATTAGTCGTCGGGAAAATTAAACCTAAAGACATAAAACTGCCTTCGTGGCCTCTTCTAAAATAAGCCACAGCAGTCTTGGGGCTTTCACCACAAGAGGACAGACAGCCAGATTTGGCCCCACAGCTACTTTAACAAAGGAGGGAATAAAAAACCAACAGCGGCTCAGGGATCACATAATTTAGGATCGCATAAATTAACAGCAACTTCCACTAACACCTTGAGGATTTCAGGGCTCAAGAGATGATCCTCAAGAGATGATGCCCATGGCTGTGACACTGCGGGAGACGGGAGGCAGTCGTCATGCTCCTTCCCAAATCTTGGGGGGGGGAGTTTCTGGTGGCACTCACCATCACGCCTAGCCGACTCCTTGCCGGGCGTATTTTATAACTCCTTTGTTCCACACAAAAAAGGCTGATGGCTATGCTGACATTAACACAAAGCTGCTCGGCACTAAAGTGCTATTGACGCGTTTTTAGAATTATTTGCCCTTGTCGTTTTCAGACATTATTTACAGTTTATGTTTTCTGATTTATTAGGCCCTAAAAACCTCTCTCGAATTTCGCATAACAGCCAGCGAGAGCCACACTTCCCATAACCTTTCTTTTTTAAGATGCAAGACTTTAAAGCCCAATATCCTTTGGACGTGCTTTGTGAAACCCTGCAATAATAATTGACAACCCTTATTTTTCTTCTCTGCAAGTCTAGTCAATTTTTTTTTATTTTTTTTGGATGAAATGACTACTGTAGCAAATACCTGAAGCCAGAGAAAAAAAATAAATAATAAAGAAGCAAACTCTAAAGGCCCTGGAGGTCAAGGAGCTTTTGTATAGGGTGCTTCAGGGGGAGTCCTTTAGGGCAACACTTGCTTCCCAGTGAGCCAAATGCAGAAGACGTAGAGCCGTTACTGCTGCTTTGCTGTAATTAAACCATTTGTCCTGCAGATGTTTTCTGCTCCCTTCCCCCAGATAACAAACTTGCTGAGCAAAGCACTCCAGCGGCTCAGCACCACGCCGAAACCCCAGCACAGTACCTGGAGGGGAAGCCAGCTGCGCTGATGCGGATGGTCTCCAGCACGCCGCAAGCTCTCAGCTGCTGCACCGCTCTCTTTGCGTCAAACCTGCAACGATACGAAGGACGGAGAGGAGCACGGTGAGAAGGCAACCCACGTCATCAATCACAACAACGTAAATGGTGAAATCCTTTGCAATGTATCAAATTTTGAGCCCGCCGTTACACACGGTGCGCGTTAGGGAATTCAGTCCTTTATAACCCACTGGTGCATTATGCTGTGAGAAAAAACTTACTATTGCCTCAATCAGCTTGAGAGCGACTCTTTAGAGGACATAAATTAGTTTCCAATTTGTGGAAGAAAGCTCTGCTCTCGTCCTTGGTGTAGGGGCTGAAGAAAACCATATATCTGTGGATAGCTTTTGCTATAAGGACAATGAGATATTTCCAGAAAGAAATCCAATTCAACTCTAAAATAAATCTGATATATTAAATTCCATACCAAAACCAAGTAGTTAACAGGTCCCACAGGTTTGGAGACCATTAAGTTTTCCAAGAAGAGTGATTTTGATGTTCTAAACTAGGAGCTTTGGTAGGGGTCATGTGAAAATTCAAGATATTTTGGCTCTCAGCTGTCTGCACTCTTCAGCAGGCACCAACCCTCACTGCTGGATCTCACTTCCATCAGCAATTTGTGCTGATGAACTTTGCACTTCCAGCTGATGGAGCTCACAAATACTTGGGCAGCACTCTGGTTCCTGTCACGAACCCACTTTCAGAGCTGTTTATCTTTGCACACAGGTGTCAGCATCTCCCATCCCTTCTCCCTACCTCCACCCATGGCACCAAATGCAGCAAGAGGCCCCAGATCTCCACGTCGAGACATTGGACCTTGGATGGGGTCATTGGAACAAGCTCAGACTCACACGATGCAGATCCCCAGAGCTGCATTGGGTTTCCAGAAGGAAGGTGAGGATCAGAAACGGGGTTGCTTAGGGATTTATCCAGGCAAGGACTGGAAACTTCTAAGGACAGAGGTTGCACGAGCAAGAATTTTTTTTCTAAACCTCCAGTCTCAACCTCTTGTTTCAATTTGTGGCCATTCCCTCCTGTCCTTCTACCACAAACCTGGCACCCTCCTGTAGGTACTGGCAGGCTGCTGTTAGGTGCGTTCATTCTCTTCTCCAGGCTCAATTATCTCATTTTAGAAATAAAATGTAACGTTCCCATTGCTGAAACATGTTGTGTTTTAGCAAGATAAGAAGGTCTACCTTTTTTCACTGAATAATGAACATGTAACACCAAGTGCTCTGCATGCTACAAGATACCACTGCAATGCTAGCTCAGTGCAGCGACGCTGATGCTTCATTTCACTAATTCTTCCTGGCACCGTGTATTTTTCAGCACAAGTGCCTATGAAATGCAGAGTCCTTCACAGCCATCCCAGTATTTGGCAGATTTTTCCAGGCATGAGTTTTACGTACGAACAGACGGTTTTATTCAAGTCATGCTAAGGATGCAAATTCCTCGAGCTGGTGGCACCAAGAGCAATCATCCCCAGATCACAACATCAATAAAACAATCCATGATGGGTGAGGAGGGAGAAAATCCCCGAGGATAAGATACCTGCAGCACTATGTTCTGGCTCATAAATGGGGAAGCAATGACCCAGAACATCCTCCATCATTTCCAGCACATCTTGGCTTCTGCAATGACACTGGCTGCAGACAGTCCCCTGCACGCTGCTCCTCCTGAAAAACTCCTGTCTGTATTTTGGCTTGCCCTTTGTTCCCAAAATCCTGAGCTTGGACAACCCTGACATCAGTCAGATGGGAAGCGTTGCATCGGACCGGGTCACCACTCGGCCACAAACAGCGTTATCCTCCTGGTACTTGCTAACCTGAATGTGTTAGAAGCACAACTGAGTCCATTCAGACAATTTATTGCACCTTGACCACCAGGAGCTTGTACATTTACAAAGGGATACTAACGATATTATCTTGAGCATCGTGTGAAAAAAATGAAAAGTGAAGTTAAAGGCAAAAAACTGAAGAAGGATGGGCTGAACGTTCAGCTCAGTAGGGAAATGGAGTCTCTGAAGCACCTCCTGGAAAGATTAAGCCAGTTCTCCTTGCGCAGAGCCTCTACCAAGCTTCTACTGCACAAAGTTGGAAAATATTTCCTTACCTCGTCTAAAGAAAGTAACTGGAGTAAAACTGGAATCCCTGACAGCTAACACAGTGCTCTCCAGACCCGTTAACTAATCATCTAATGAGTCTGTTAAATGCGAGCCAGTTCCTGAACGTCTTCTAACCATTAATCCTGCTGCTTTTGCTGTTTGCAGGGGGTGAGGAGCCAAGCTGGGGAAGCTTCCTGGGGCCAAGCAGTATCATGACCAAGGGTGAGCGTGCTCACAGGTGCTTCGTCCTCCTTTGCAGGATGCTGTGGGAGCCGTGTCTGCACTCCGAGGCAATGAATTGCTAGGATCTGTTTTAGCCTCCATTACAGGGGCAGGAGGAACACACAATGCTTGATGAAATCCAAGAGGAGAGATTCCAGCAAACCGCTGGGACCTTCCGGTTATGGAACCAAATTACGGGGGGCAATCTCTTTAGGAAAAGAGAGCCCAAAGCACTCTCGGTGCTACACAGCTGAGCACGTTTGCCCATCCGAAAGCCCACTCACTTGAACGGGAGCTTCTCGTCGTTCGGCTTGATGCAGCGCACGTAGTGCGGGGTGGTGGCGTTCAGAGTCTCCATGAGCAAGTGCAGCGAGTTGCGGAACTGAAAAACAAAACCACGCACTTTTAGGAGGGATGAAGGCGCTGCAAAAGCTTTTTCTCAAACCAGAACCTCCCTATTCTTAATTTATGAGCACTGTGATACCTTGGGATACAAGTCCAGTGAATCCCAGAGCAGCCTCCTCCTTAAGCAATGTCTCAGCTCCTTATATTCAAGACAATTCAAATCTGCTTTACCAGAGACACTGCTGGAAGGTATACAAAATACAGCAGCCAAATGGATCCATCCTACAATATGGGTCACAGGAAAGTCTCCTCACTTTCCCCCACAACAGCTTCTTATTTATCTCTGCTTCAAACTGAAGAAATGAGATCTTAACCATAGAAAATACCTGGGTTCAGCTGCCCTGTTCCCCTGCCCTTGGTTTCCATTTCATCAGTCACTTTGGATCCCCGTAACTGGAAGCTACTCACCTGTTACTCCACTGCGGGTACAATAAAAACCTTTAAGCCACGCAACCACCTCTTTGCTTCTTGCACAGTGAACCAAAACCTCTCTAACTACTTTTATTCCTCCTTTTAAGCTTGCCCGATATCAGACAATTTGCAACCCAAACCTCAAGAGGGTATGGTTAAATCACACAGATGATTTGGGAGAGCTTCTGGTTTTCATGACAAGGCTGTTCCACCAGCCACAGTCACCTTTATGCCATTTTTCTTTGTTTTTACCAGTATTGAGAGGCATCGCAGAGCACTCGACCAGCCCGCTCACGTTACCTGGTGCCCCACCGTCTTCTTGTGCTCCTTATTGGCAGCTTTGATCACTGGCCTGGCCGAACGGACGTTGATTTTGGACGTCCCCTTCCCCAAGGAGGTGGCGGACGCAGCATCCTTCTCGTCTTGGAACAAGTCTGCTACCATCTGATACTGAAAGGCAAGACAAGGACTGAGCACCCGTGGCACTGCTCTTTGCTGAACGAACCCACCTAAGATGCGTTCTTTGCTTGGGTTTTTTCCTTCTTAAAGCAGAAAGGGAAGAAAAAGCAATAAACTGAAAGCAATTCTTGAATTTCAAGACTCAAAATATCTCCTCAGTGCACGGCTGTGAGCCCCATTGATCCCTAGCGAAAAGGACATTGATGCAAAGCGAAAGGGACAGATCCTTCCTTCCCAACTGGCAGAGTCAAAACTGCTGGCGCCTATTCATAATTGCAGAGGACTGAAATATATCCTAACAGCACGCCCATATGCTTTCGATCAGCATTCAAATCATTTTCCTTAATGCAAAGGACATCACCTCTCAACAGTTCTGGCTGGCCAGTGCCAGCAAAACCAATTAGCTGCTTTAGAAAGTCCTTTCTACCATCTTGTTGACTGCGCTAATTGCATTCCTAATTAGCGGGATGCAATTCCACCTTGGTGGGAGCTCCTCATCAGCGATGCACTTGCTGACAGGGAGGTGTTGAAGCCCTTGACAAGCGAAACGGACTGTACTCCCCCTTGCCTGCACATCACCTTAGTGGGAATACAAAGAGGAATACAGGGGGAAAAAAAAATCAGACAAACCCCCGTCACCCACCCCTATTCCTGCAGCACCACATCAGGCTCAGCACTGGCTAAATGATTTGTCACGCGGCATCAATTATTGCTGCAGGTTACCTGGAGTTTCCAAGAAGCCCTAATATTGCACAGCTTTTACCCTGGGAAAGCTGTAAGCTTCCTGAGCACACAGAGCTTTTGATATGGGCATTGTTAAAGCCCGGTTTCAGCGTTAGGAGACTTGCAACTGCCCCCGTGGATGAGAAAATTGCACATCTTGCCATCCTCATATGAATTCATCGCTGAGACACCAGGCAAGCCACTGACAACACTCAATTTCCAATTCTCATTTCCCATTTCTCTTATTCTGACCGGAACCAACTCCTGCTTAAGATGCTCCTAAAAATAATACCTGTCCCCTTTCCCCCCCATCCTGCATTTTATTTAGGGTCTGCTCCCAGCACCAACAGGGCTTTGGGAAAGAGGAGCCATCTGGACTGCAGTCGCTGCTCACACCAAACCCCAGGTGCCAAAAAGCACTGGAGCAGGAAATTGGGTGTTCGGGGTCAGTCGATACGTCTCTGTTGGCAGAGATGCAATGAGATGTTGAGTAGCCCACAGTCCTCAGGAGATGAAAACTACGCGGCACAAACTCTTGTAGTACAGGAGCGGCAGCGAGCGTGATCATCGAGACGTGTAAAGTTGTTAATATTACATATTGGCAGCAGTGTAAAATAGCTCTGTCAGCAGCTGGACTGCCTCAGAGCTGGCTTTAGATTTCAAGCTTCTTACATGAACAATGAATATGCAAAAAAGGGGGTTAAAGTCATCAGAAGTTACAGGGCGAAATATAATGGGTGGCAGCCGTGTGCGGGCAGGAGGCGGTGGGGTCAGCAAGCCCCATCCATCCAGCACCAAAAAGCTCTGAGCGAGAGTTCAATGGGATTTACGCTGCCCCTGAACTGCTTATTGCTGATTTTTGCCCTTGGTGTTCAGTAAGTTCAGAAAGGATTTTTTTCTGATGCACCAACGGGGCACTGACACTAGGGTGGAGGAGAGCAGAGGACCACGCACATCCTCACGGGGCTACAAATATAGCCCCAGCATCCCCTTTTTCCCTCCCCCATTGGTCTGCTTTTTTTGCTGCTGGTCTTTCAGCTGTCCCCAGGCACTTTCACATACTCAGCACGCTGCTGCGCAGCAGATGAATGCAAATCCCAAGCTCTCCCTGGGAAAAGCAGCAGTGCCAACAGCTTCAGCCGCGACCGCTGCCCCGACGGGCTGCGCTTACCTTGCTGGCTTTCAGGATGTTGATCTGCTCCTCGTACACCGTGTCCCTGTTTTTCTCCAGAAATCCCTCGCACTGGTACTCCACCTAGCACGGGACAAAGGGAAAAGCCCAGAGGTCGCATTCTGCCCACCCAAAAGCCGACAGCGCAGCTACAAGGCGCTCTGCCCGCGGCCCACCTGAAAAACCCGAGGGCAAGGGAACAGACAGAACCCGAAGGTTGCTTTTTATTAAAGAAAGTGAATCTGAATGAAAGCAAAATCCTCTGCGCAAACACAGACTGCTTTAAGTCATTAAATTGCTCTGGGTGCAGCTGCGCTTCCACTCAAGCCAGCGGTAGAAATGCAAGGATTATCTGTCCCTCAACAGGACGTTTCGTTTAAAAGGCTCCTTGCAAGTCAATCAATGAACCTGAAAAGATCTCCTAGCTGTGTCTCCTGTAGGTCTCTTGGTTTTCAGATTGCGGAGGATTGGGGAACACAAAAGAGAAGAAAGAGGGAAACTTTTGTTTCTTTTTTCTTTTTAAACATTTTAAGTCAGCTGAAGTAACTTATCACAAAGCTGACAGGCAACACCTGCAAAGAAATATTGGTTTTGAAGTGTATGTGTGCAAAATCATATGTCTAAGGAAAGGAAAATATCAGCCTTCACCATGAAAAGTGCCTCTTGCATCCCAGGCATGCCAGGTTACAGAGAAGCTCCTGCAAGGGATTGCAGCACCTGCACATCGCGTGGCTCCTCTGGCACATCCCCAGGCTGCTCCTTCATTTCCCTTGCAAACAGAGGTGTGTTTGGATAACTACAAGCTTCCAGGAGTCTTATTTGAGTGGCTCGCCACGTCAGGTTTTCAATATAACTGGAGCCCATGGATGAGACCCTAAAGCTTCAGCCCCCGGGATCTGGAGATGCACAAGGAGCATCTTCTCCTCCAGACAGTGGGACCTGCCACACGGTCAGCTCTTGCGCTCCTCCCCACCACCCTTCGCCTCTGCTCAAAGCTCCTGCTCTTCAAAAATAACTCCCTCTGCCAATATATTTGCAGTGAAGCTGCCCTAACAGAAACTCATTTCACTGCAGCTCCGAGAAAGGGAATTTTCCTCTCCTCGAGAAAGCGCGGCTGTTAAAAGCTTAGTGAGAGAGTTCAGAGGCTGAAGTCCTCCGAGCTGATCCGGATCAGAAGCAAGGTTACCAGCAACTGGGCATCCCTATCACCAAAAAGCATCTCGCTGGTTCTATAATTGTCTTCTTTCCAGGCGTGCATTTCATATTCTGCACCCCAGCACACGTGGTTACCTTATCCGCGAAGTGCAGGACGATGAAGGAGATGTTGGACATGCGGGGCTTCTGGAAGTGCTGGCTGCCCCCGTGCCGGTCGTAGAGCTTCTGCGCCCAGTTCTGGTCGGTGCCTTTGGGAACCTGAACGGGGATAGAAGGACCAAGATCCTTGACACAAAGCCAAAAGTTACGGGGGGCTTCATCCCATCCCTCCTGCCCACCTGGAAGGGGCTGGCGTCCCCCCGCATCACTGCAAGAGGAGCACTCACACATACCATTTTTAATAAAAAAAAGTCTGACCACATTATTCATGTTAGAAAAAGCTGTCGGAAGAGAAGAGTTAGGCAATATTTAAAATGGGATAGGACAAAGCTGATAAAACCCAGAACAATCGTGCAGAGTCAGGAAAAGCTCTGATCATCCATCAGATCTTTGCGGGGACCTTTGTAGGAAAAGCGACAAAGGAAATAGGGGCAGCAAGCAAGAAGAAGGACAACTCGAGGCAGATGATGAATATTTCCTTATGCTTCTCCGGAGCAGCCTCTTACAGCAACAACCCCAAATCTGCCAGAAGGGGACACAGGGACAAGCTGCTCCTGCCTACTCCATCGGCGAGAAATGGGATCCCAGAACTATTTTCATGTTTTACAGTTTTAAGCGTAGCCAATTCTGAAGACACAGTAATGTAGAGATTACACATAAATATTAAAAAGTACTTATTTATGCAATTACGCACGTTTTATTGATGCAAGATTGATGTGCATATTTAAACTACGGAGCTATATAAATGCAGATTTTTTATTTATTTATCTTTAACATATTTATATGCATTATAACTGATGCGAACACCCTCTCTGGAGTATTTATTAGGCTCTCTGGGACCAAGCCATGGGTGGAGCGCAGGAATATTGCAGACACCTGAGCTGCCTGGCTCTGTGGAAAGCAGATTTACCTTGCCCCGGCTCTCTTCCAGGCCAGCCACTTTGCTGAGAAACCTGCTTATCTCAGAGCCAAACTTCAAAAGCTTCGCTCCTGCCTCCTGGAAAGAGGGTTTCACTGCATCCACGCCGCTCCCTGCGCACCGTTGTGCAGCCTGGGTATTTTTAGCTGCCTGAGAAGCACCTGATAGGGGCCGAATCCTGGCCAGCATCACCTCCCGTCCTCATACACCATCCTCCGAGCTGCCAGGAGCTGTTGCAACCCACCTCAAACCTAGTCACTGAAGCCAGGGGCAGTGCCTAGGCTCGAGCCTGACCCCTTAGTTTCAGAGGCATCCTATGGTTAAGAACCTACCCTGACCACGAGGCTGCTGAGGATGTGTTTGGAGCTACATAGACTGCAGGGTGAAATTCCCCCTGCTACCACCTCCAGCAGGAGGACCAGATAAGCAATGGAGGTCCATTAAAACAATATTTAAGTCACACTCTTAAAACAGAGTAGGAGCTATTTAAATTTTGGTTTTTCTCTTTATCGCTTCTACATATGTTAAATCCTGGAAAGAGCCTTCCTCTGTGCTCCGGAGTCACGTATATCTGCTCGTGGAGCAGAAATCCCCTCAGATGAAACCGACCGGTAGGGGAAGGCGACGTGCTGGTTTCTGATGTTCAAGAACCTAACGAGGCAAGACAAGGAAAACGCATTTGCTCAGATCCCCGAGTTCACAGCAGCGCGGAGAGGCAAGCAGGGTTGAAAGCTGGTCCGTTGGAAGCAGCCTTCAGTGCTTCTACCACTTGACAGAAGGACACGGGGAAGGTTAAAGATCATCTTTTGAACGGCATTAGAAGACGCATTTGGCACATCAACAGCGCAATGCGATGGCAACGTGCCACAAAACACAAAAAGGGAGCCACAAGAGAGTTTGAGAACACACGGGAGCTCGTGGCTTTGGTTAGACACGTCCTCCTCTAGCAGCCTCAGGCTCACACCGCAGCTCAGCAGAAAGAATTTCACCGAGATTCATAATAAATACTTGGATGCAGACGTCAGGATTGACACGTCAACCTTCCCCACCAGCCTGTTGTTGTTGATTAAACCCCTTTAAATGCATGTCCTGCTAACAGAATTTTTATCCGCATTTTTTTCCACTCCCACTCCCATCCCAACAGGATAAATAAAAGCAAGAAAGTAGGGAGGCAGCAGGGCACCTTCCAGAGAAACCTGGCTACCCACAGCAACTCCAAACAGCACTTGGATGACTCTTGGGAAGCGTATGGAAGATGCATAGCACTCACAGCAAGGGGTTTCTTAGCTTGAAAAGCAAGAAACCTCATCCAGCTTTGATGCAGAGACCCTGCTGCATTTCTTAGTGAATTTTCTATTTCCTCCGAGGATAAGTTAAGTCTCTTGAAAATCAGCCCGGACCGGCTCCTCCTCTCCAGCGCTCTGAAGTCACTCTTCACATGATCCCTCCAACCTCAAAGCCTTCAAAGTCTTCCTGGGGAGTCCGCCGTCCTCTCCAAAGTCAGCACAGTGAGGACAACCAGACACTAAAGCTGTCCCAGATATCCACAGCAAGTCTTCTGCATGCCTTCCCAGCTCCCCAGGACTGGATTTTCAGAAGACAGTCTCCCTTTCTTAACCCTTCCTTAATTACCATTTCTTCTGATGGGCTCTATGTCGGTCTCCTTGCTCTCACAGCCCACCAGTTTGTGTAACCCCACTGTTGTTCCCATTGTGTTGTTGTGTTTCTGTTCATGGGACGTGACTCTCGCTGCTCCTCTGGCACCATTTCATGCCGAAGTAAAACCAAGAGGTCCTAAAAGCACCAGATCCAGGCAAGGTGACTCTCCAGTGCAGGAAGATGGCAAAAGACTCTTTGAGGACTCCAAAGTCACTTAACAGAGGATAAAATGTCCCAGTTCCATGGAGAAATAAGGCTTCCTGGGCAGACCATGGACATAACCGCCCGGGGAGGTTTAGGTTGGATATTAGGAAGAACTTCTTTCCCGAAAGGGTTGTTAGGCATTGGAATGGGCTGCCCAGGGAAGTGGTTGAGTCACCATCCCTGGAGGTCTTTAAAAGACGTTTAGATGTTGAGCTTAGTGAGATGGTTTAGCGGAGGACTTGTTAGTGTTAGGTCAGAGGTTGGACTCGGTGACCTTGGAGGTCTCTTCCAACCTAGACGATTCTGTGATAACTAGAGGTTGGACCAAATGATCTCCAGATGCCACCTCCAAAATCAGTAACTCTACAGCAGCTTCCAACTCATAAGACCACAAAGTTGTTTAAAAAAAAAAAAAAAGTAAACCCTACATATCTTAAAGCCCTCTGTTTTTACAGAGCCAGAGGGTTTTATCGTTTCCTTTCATGCGATAGGTTGAGTCCTTACAGCTCCAATTGTGACTCGAGAGCCCTCTCTTTCATTGCTGATTGCCATTTCTATCCTGCCTGGGTCCCTTCTTCTCTAGATGGTGACAAGACTCTCATTACACACCAAGGGTCTACGACCTTCGTTAGCTGAACTACTTCAGCACATAGCCAGCCACCCCCCCCCCCCCCCCCAACCTCACATTAAAAATAAATTTTAAAAAATCCATACTGCGAAGCGAGGACTCTATCGACAAACCCTCCGCCTTTTGCGCTAATGCTTCATTATGTTAGCAGGACCCCCTCGATGCCATTTCGGTCCCGGAGTACATTTACAGGCTGCAGTACATGCTTAATGAGGTGACTTGCAATTACCCTAATTGTAGCGCTGCCCCGGTCTCTCCGCGGGGCTGTGGCAGAATCTGCCGGGCTCCTTCGCGACGGCACGGCGAGCCCACGGAAAGGTGAAGCGGTACCGCAGGGGTGAAGGTTTCCATCCATAAACCCGTGCTTTCAGTTGACAGCTTGTTGAAATTTTTATAAAGCTGGAGAAGGTTTGAGGGTTATTATAAAAGAGCCGATTAGAGGGCCCGTAATAAGTGCCTGTGACTAATCGCAGCATAACCCAGTGACAGGTAAATACCAAGATAATTGGAATTTGATGTTGACGGCGAGGAAGGGGGAGTGTAGATGATGTGTTTCACATTTTTTTTGGTCAAAAAGGCACATGTGAAAAAAGCGCTAGGCAGATTTTACAGCGAAGTTGCCCGTGTTACTGCCGTTGCATAGAAATTGCTGCAACATCACAAGCAACCAGTGCTTCGGAGAGGAGCAAAGGGCATTATCAACCCATATGGCGCGAGGAAAACTTTCCTTACGGTCCTCAAAATGCCCAAGAGCTGCTAGAGCCTGAATCATTTAACAGGCTTAATAACACAAAATGAAATGCCACTGAGTATCAAGTATATCTGACCTCCTTCTTAGCCAGCACTGGCTAGGAGGCTCTTTTAAGGGTTTCACCTGCACAAAGGCAGTCATCATCCCTTTCCCACCAAGCTATCCTCGGCATTCAGAAGGCTTATTGCACAGCTGAATCTAACTTAACCTCTAGCTATTGCACGCCGCTTTGTCTTGTGCCAAATTGTCTGAACCCCTCTCTGAAACTCACAAAGGCAGACAGACTACACAAGTACCAACCGAAAATTGGTGAAGAAAGAGCTAAACAAGAAGCCTATGCCGTAGGACTCCTACAGGTCATCCCAGCTCCTGTTTCTCTACCTCAAAGGAGCACAGAGGACATGCAATTTCAGTCTTCTACAAAAGAGACACAAAACTCAGGCTTGTCTGAAGTCAGACGGAGCTTGGCATCACCTTCAGCAAGTCCCTGGTATGTGGCCGATGTCCCTCGATGCCACATGGTTAACCAAAGAGGAGACCCTCCCAGGTGCACTTTGCCCATACACCAAGTGCCACAGGAACACAAATTCCAGAGTCTGAAGTCTAAATACAATTGCCTTTACCCAAATAGCTATCGCAAGAAAACTCGATTTTCCCTTGGGACAAGACAAATGTTGAGGCAGGGAGGAACTCCAGCTCCTGAACAACACTGAGGGAATAAAGAGTTGCAAGCAAGGGCTGTCCCTGGGCCAGGAGCACGAACCCTGGCATCACACGGTGAGATCAGGCACCCAGGTTAATTGCAAGCTTCTGCCAAGGAGGATCCAAATTGCGCTAAAGCAAAGCAAATGCCAACAGCCTGCCTAAGCCATGAGTGCTTGAAGATGTTCACACATTGTAAGATACCACAGGTAAAGCCCTTCTTTAATAACATCTTATAAAAACAAAGGGGATTCGTCCTCTCTACCTTGCACTCTTCATCCAGTAGGTCCAAGATCCCAAGCTTTGCCTCTATAAGGTCTATGCAAGGCTGGTTATCGTAGAAGTCGATGAGAGTCCAAGGGATTCCCTCCTTCATGTACTCCTCCTGTTCCAGCTTGAACACGTGCTGGGGTTGGACAAACCACACAGTTAGTGACCGCGACGCCAGCCCCTTCCAGTGCCAGCCCCTTCCCCCTTTCCTCATTTGTCCCCACCCGAGTAGAGCTTTCCTTCGGTGCTTTAAGTCATAGAAACTTCAGGTTCCTTAACATACACCTTCATACAGGCTTTGCCACTTGCAAGGAAAACACAAGTATTACGCTAGGAAATCATGAGGCAGGAAGAAAAAAGCAGTTTTTCACTTGAAAATTACTGAAGCCATCAGGTGAAAGCCACATACTGGAATGGCAGTGAAATATAGCTGCTGGGCTTCAAAAAATCCCTCTCTCCTGGTGCTCCACTGATGAAACCAGTGACCTGCAGCAGATTCACAAGCTAGGACCAAGCCAGGGCTGAGCACTTGTGCCCTGATGTGTGAGCAGAGTTTCCCAAAATGTACCCATCGTCCTAGGGAAGATATCAGCATCGGTATCTGACCGACTCAGGAACATTTCCACTGCAGATTATTTAAAAAAAAAAAATCAAATCTTTGCATGGCTTATATATCTCAGACCTCTGCCCAAGCAGATAATTTGTCTTTGGCTATTTCTGAGATACTCTAAGGACATTAAAAAAAAAAAAAAAAAAGATTTTTCAAACGCATTTTTTTTCTTCAAAGATAGCTTTGTAAAATCTCTTCAAACATATCATCTCCGAGTTTGAATTTATAAGCTTCAGAAGTGATAGCTGGACATACTAAGAAAGATATGAATAGTGCAAACACAATCCATAATTTACTTCTCATTTTTAGAAGCAGTGATCTGAGGCATTAGATATCTCAAAAATGTTCGTGTCTGTGCATATGATACGGGTCCAAAGTGCCAAACTAACCCCCACAGCTGCTCAAACTTAACAAGTTTTGCCTCATATCCTGAAAATAGCAGTAATTTTTTTCCCTGCTTACAGCAAAAGCAGAAGATGACCCATTAATGGATTCATTTTCAGTGCAGGTAGGTGCTTGTATCTAATAAAACAGAAGAATCTCTCTTTTTTTTTTTTTGTCACATGAAAAATGGGAAGTGTGTCCAGTCCTGCCATTTAACACAGAGTTTTAGTTGCAGCCGTTTAAAAGACACTTCATAGGAAGGTTTCCACTGGAAATCCAGACTCAGCACAAGACCAAAAAAGTTTAGCACGGGTGAGGACTGAAACTGTGCAAAAAAAAAGTAAAATAAGGGGGGAAAGCACAAACTTTCTACCTATTCAGAAACATCAATGGGGCTCTGCAAAAGCCTGCTACCAGTATCCATCCTATAATTCAACCAAGCATCATTTTCAACTTGATCTGAATATGTAGTGCAATTACTCAGCATAATCATTGCCCAGGAGATGGTACCGCAGGGACCACATGCATGCTGGCCACGGGTTCTGGTCAGGCTGCAGATAAGTGCCATTAAGCGGAAGCCAGCCGTGCCTTGATAAATTTTCTGCTAAGTTCTGTGGAAGGTTTCCAAGCCGGCCTTACCGAGTTGAACTGCTGCTGGAGCTTCTCGTTGGCGTAGTTGATACAGAACTGTTCGAAGCTATTCACTTCAAAAGTTTCAAACCTGCAAAGCAACGAATAAATCAGCAGTAAGCGTTGCTTCATCTGAAAATCTACTTTACTCTGCAAGAGCATCATCTGTGTGACAGGGAAGGCCAGTTATCCACCCGTCTCTTCGCGTTGCTCGCATCCCAGATCTACATTTTAGCCCTCGTTCCCCAAAACATGGCCACAACTCAAGGGATTCAAGAGGTCTAAGCGTGTATCAGATATTTGGTACAACTGTAGCTTCCTGCCCATCAGGCGGTAGTACTGAAGGAGATAAGAAATCTAACAGCATCGATTGGGAAGAATATTATTAAGTCCAAATATATTTCCTGCAAAAGCGACGGAGAAAGAGTAGCTGCTATTTTAAGAGACCCACGACGTTATTTTCCGTGTAATTCGACAGAGCACATGAGATATTAAATTCATAATTATAGCCTCTGCGTTGCAGCCCTGGTGGCACAAACGCTGGGTACGTGTGAGCAAGAGACCCCTCGAAGGCAGAACTGGAGCTTCCAGCTCCAAATCCAACACGTTCCTCACAGGGGCAGCTTGGGGGAGCTGGGCTTGCTCTTATAAAAGGGCATTTTTCAGCTACCACGGGGAATTATGTTATTTCTAAGGCACAGTAGGGAGGAGAGAGGGGGAAGGTCTTTGAAAAATGCCTGTAAGGATTAAAGTAAGGGAAGAAGTGGCAAAGCTCCCCGTGCTAAATGAATAAGCCGCTGCAGTGATTAATGCGCAGCGAAGTAATTGCTCAGGTAATAGGTGCTGTAGGAGCCAGCAGAACAGTCTTAAAAGCACTGAATGAAGCCCTTTTTTCCTCAAAACATAAACAGTGGTTAATACCTTCCAGGACCAAGACCTGCTATCCCCACGACGTAATTAGCACCCGGTCATTGCCAGGTGTAATGCCCATAAAATGCGTCAGCCCATGGGGAAAGGAAGTGCAAAATAGGGAGAAAGGAGCAGGGTTTTTGCTTTTCCCAGCCCAACAGCCCCGCAGGAAACCCCAACCTGCTCTCAATCTGCACCCCAAAGGGAAAAGCAAACTTTGCATCTGTTCATTTCAATGCGCTATAGCTCAGTGCAAAAAAAATGAATATATTCACCCCTCCAAACTGGAGTAGACATTTAAGGTCCTGTGCTCTTCACCTGGGAGAGCCCAGACTCTTACAAACCTCTGACAGCAACCTCGCCACCCCAAACCTTCCCACTGACATCCCAGGCCCAAGAGGATTGCACTCTTACCCTACTTGGTACAATTTTCCCATAAACCTGGCCGTGTGGCAGCAGATGCTGATGGAGATGGGCCATGCCGACGCTCCAGCACTGACTTCCGTCAGGCTGTCCAACGGGACCTTAAAATCCCCATCCCAAAAGCCAGCAGCCATAGGAACCCCACGTGATGTTTCATAAAGAGGAATTCCAGTAACTCAACTGGTATTACAGCCACAGAAGCTTTCTGTAGCTGGCCCAGAACCCCTTAGGCAGGATTTCATTCGGAATTTCAGGTTTACCTGGATTTGACAGACCGTACAAGGAGTCTGCAATTAGGTGATGTGGGGTTGAGAAAGCACAGCAATGGGTCAGGGACCAGTTCCTGGAGTGGCTACAGCTCGTCCATCCCACCCCACCTCCAAACTTAGAGTAATCAAGCATCTCGGTATATTAAGGGAGCACAGCGGGTCACTACTGCCCCACCGCTCCCTTTTCCTTGCTCCCCAAAGGGACAGAAAGGGGACAAGGTTGAAGGGGAAGAGGGAATAAACCCAGGGAGCCTCTTTCCTTGTGCACCCCAACAGCTGGAAAGCCCCCATCTCCCCACAGCAACCCCAGGCAGAGCCCAGCACAGGAGCCTGTCTTCGTCTCCACATCTGCACCTTCAGCCCAGCTCATCTTTAAACTTGAACAGCATCGAATGGTGCGGGAGATAAATCCTGAAAGCCAGCGCTCTGGCAGGTCTGCACGCCCAGTTTCGGGGTCAGGGTTGCACAATCTAAAGCAGGATCGGGTGAAACTGCCAACTGCACTCCACGACCGCGCTTTTTTCCACCCCTTTCTATGATTCCCATCCCCTGCTGCAAGCCAAGGTCAAGGATGCTCTGCCAGAAGGGCGAAACGCATCAAGGGGTGCTAGTTTCGGGGCCTCGGAAGCGGAAAGCACGCCTACCCGTAGATGTCGAGCACGCCGATGAAGGAGTGCTGCTTGACGGTGGTGTGCAGGGCCTTGTTGATGTGCTGCACGATCCAGCCGAAGAGCTGGGCGTAGATGTGCTTGGCCAGTGCGTTCCTGGCGTTGACCACCTGCTGCACCGACATGCTCTTCACGTAGGTCTCGGCGGTGGTGACGAGCTTGCGGTGGCAAAGCCAGTGCTGCATCTGGCCCTGCTCCACGCCCAGCAAGCTGCAGAAGTGGTTCAAGTGCTCGTCTTCGCTCTACGGGCAAGCAGAAGGCAAGATGAGCGGGTGCTGACTCTTCCAACCCGAGATTTGGAGAGGAGAGGGCACCCTCTTCCCACCGTGCAACCCACCCGCGCCTCCCAACCCCAAAAACCATCCTTCAGCAAGCCCCCAGGTAGACCTTAGGCACATAACACCTCTTACAAACTAACTCAATTTTGAATAACAAACTTGTAAAATAGGCATTACCAGAAGGCACCGTTTTACACGATCGATGAAATGAAAAGCAAACAATTTTCCCTAGTGCGTTCTATTTTTTTCCCCCCAATAAACCATGGCAGTGGGGAGGCTTTGTTATGCTAAGGCGGCACTTTCTTTTGGACAAGGAGAAATCAATTTCCCTTTAACTCGGCGTAATAATATGTATCAAAAGGAAGGCAATTATTTCCCATTAGATGCTTGTTTGTACAGAAGAGGGAATGGGCTTGAGAACGGGGAGAAAAATGCATTTTAAAAGACCTCCGGGGTGCTTTTTTGCTGCAACATATTTTGGACCACAGATTCAAAGTCATAACGGGGTTCATTTAATACCACACAGTTCCATCTGAAGGCAATTAAACACCATGAACTCCATTACAGAACTCAACATTGTTGGAGCAGGCCAGTTTTACATATCCATACGACTAAATATCAAGCAAATTACCCCCAGCATCCCACTAATTGCACACCGCATTATCTCAAGGGTAACGCTAAAACGTGTGCAGAGCCCATTTAAATACTTTAATTAGGAACAAACGACCCAGTCTGGGATGCAATGATAATTGATAGGACAGTGCTCTCCATATCATCTATTTATTTAGTTATTTTTAACCCTGAACCAACAGAAAGAAAGGGAAAAATCCCAGCTAAGGCATCTTTAAACTTATTTATTCTTGCTAATTAACTGCAATACGTAGCAGCTTGTGCCACCCTCCTTTGAGTCTTGGATCCTGGTGGCTTTGCCAGCAGCAAAGTGCTTGTAGGAAATTGATTTTGCCCCCCCAGTAGGGCATGAACCAAGACTTTTAAGAAAGCAGAAAAGCTGACATACAGAGGCAAACAACCTTTCCATCATCTTGCTTATGGGAAGGCTAAAGAAGAGAAATGAGGCACCATTTCCCAAGAAAAATGGATCAGCCAGGAAATAATGCCAGGAGGAAAAGGACTGGAGACAAAAGGGCACTGCTTAAAGCACAGCACACTCAGCACGGGCTGATGGACGAGCACACAAAGCTCCCCACTCCCACTGGTGACCTACCGACACGCTACAGGCATCGCCGTCCCGCTCCGACTGAATTTCCAAATTTCCCAGGTGCAGAATGGCAGCGATTATCCTAAAAATGGCCATCTGGTGAGACTCCTTCACTCCTAGGGGAGCAATCGACAGCTGGTTTTCACGACAAAACGACACAAACTGCAATTTTCAGTTCATTTTGAAGCGCTCGTGGTGCTCGATTCCCCGCCTGGGCTGCTGATTTTGTGACTTTTGGGACTTATCAGAAGTATCCCAACAAACCCATCCTCACCCCATGGTTCCGAAACAACAGCTCAGATGCCAGAGGAGCCCCTCACGTGCTGTTATGTCTTTACAGAAATGGTCGTATCAAAGCAATTTGACCACTGCTGTGAACGTGCGCAAAGCCAAGGATGCTGCTTGGCATTAATTAACAAGAGGTGAGCCAGGCTGGGCCAGAGACAAGACCCCAAATCCACGAGCTTGGCAACACCTTTAGGGGTAGATCAAAAGAAAGATGGAGGAGATGGATTTTTTTCAGGCAAAATACTGAGATTGCTGCCGGGAAGCCTCCGAGCCCAGCAGCCCCTTACCGAGCAGGGTGAAGGCGTGCCTGGTTTTCTCAAAGTCATCAGCATCGTCCACGCCGTCGATAGACGTGCCGCCTCCCTGAGAAGTGTAGAAAAAGTCTTCAGCACAGGCTAGAAAAGAAGAAACAAAAAAGCCTCAGCGAGCAGCACTCGCCCACCACAGCCGCTTCGCCTCATCCCCAGCCTGCTGGATCAAAGCTTTCATCTGACTTAGGATCTGCCTACCTTTATCTCCTACTTTTGATTTTTTTTAATATATTTTTAAATATTTTTACCTACTCGTGACAGCTTCAAGTATTTTAGCACCTTCTCAGCATAATGCCTCGAACACAGGGGGGCAAAGGGCATGGAGAGACGCCAGCAGAGTCAGCATTCGTGACCCCATCCAAGCATCCGCGCTCTGCGAAGTTATTTCAGGGCAACACCAGGCTTAGAAAGGGCGCTGTGATGCACGCCAGCTCCCACGTGTTAAGTCACACATTTACTTGCCAGTTTAAAATTCAACTTTTCGGCACATCTCGTGCATTGCCCTACCTGAAGAACCAGCTTACTGGATCGCTTTGCTGGGCTCAAGAAAGTTTAGAGACTCTTTTCCAGCATTTTGCAATATAAAACGGGGCAACAACAGTTCTTTGTGTGTGTGAGACTCCAAGGAGAAGCAACAGCTCCTACTTTTGATATGGGAAAACAAACATCTTGCTCAGTTTAGTAAAAAGGGGAGAAAACACCGAAGACAGAGCTTCACGTTTTTGCAGAGAATCGTTTCTTTTTTGCATTTTAAGCAAACGCACAAGCAGCGTGGGAAAGCACAGCTGGAGACTACACACACCGACATCATCAAATTTTGAGTAGAAATGATGCAAAAAGGCTTCTCCTCCAGAGAAGTGCCCCGTGGGACAGCAGCCCCGCACCCACCGCCTCCTGCGGTGCCAGCTGTTGCCGTTTCGCATTCTCCCTCGAGAAGTGAAGTTGAAAGCTGCACAGCAGCATCAGGACGCCCTGGGTGATGCACCAGGGAGCTCTCAGCCTTCGGTGTCCCAGTCACGGCAAACGCAGACCGGGCTTTTAAAGAGCCACGTTGAAAAAGACTTGGATTTCCGCTGGCAGCTTGTGGTTGTGAAATCACAGGGGGAAACGGGACAAAAACAAAGAAAAAAAGCACAACAACTCGGGATGCATCCCAGGGGTTAACCATTAACAGCGGACCTGGAAGGCGAATAGACTCAAAGGACAAAAGTGCTCCTGCCAAGAAACTGGCCGGATCAACCCAGGCTTCATTTAAAACACAGATCTTTACAAAAGTTTCGTACAACATTAACACACGATCTCCCTGCTTCAGCAAGCATCTTCCACAGCAGCTTTGTGTGCAGTTTCTAGGGGCTACAGGCAGGCTTCTCCCCTTCTCCCGCAGCGACAGGCATCTCTAACCCCACCGCGCTTTCCTGTTGCCCTCAGACAGCACGGGGAGGTGGAAATACTCACTGAGACCAAGGTCTTTGAATTCTGGGAGGCTCGCCGAGGCACAAAGCTGATAGAAGATGTGGTAGTTGCGCTCGTCCTCCGCCTGCGGGGGAAAACACCGAGTTAATGGGGGGGAGAAGAGGTTGCCAGCAGCTCTCCCACCATCTAGAAAAACTGCAAAAGGCTGAGCCTGACCCACCAGGAAGGCCACAATGTGCTTCAGGGCATCCAGCGATCTTCAGAAATGAAGATTCTGATTTCATTTCCATGCCCTGCCTAGTCTGCATGGTCTAATTAATACGTGGCAATTTGCATATCTACATGTTGGTCCGTTTATGTGACACGGAGCACGTTTGTTACCAACCTGTAGATTTATTTTCCAACGTTAACTGCTCTGCCAGGAGAGAGACTGGCCTGCATCATTTTTTTTTCCCAACCTTCAGGACGAAGGAGCGGGGCATTATCCGCTGACTGACATGTTTATGAGCATTATATTCTATATCTGCCTGCAGTAATGCAAACCTGGGAGTGATGTCTTGCATTAATCCTATGTAACGAAGCCGTATAGCGGCCTCTGGGAAGGCGTGGAGATGAAAGATTGGAGGAAAAGAGAAAGAAAAAAAATAGACTGGCTTCTGGGATTGCTTGCACTGACGAATGGGGCTATCTGCACAACTGTGGAGCTCAAATAACTTCTGCATTTGAAAGAAGGAATGGTATGAAATACTGATTGTATGAAACACTGATTATTTCAGGAAAAGTTAAACAAAAAAAAAAAAGAATAGTCTTGGGACATTTTGCTGATACCTCACGGTTTAATTTAGACTCCCAAACCAACATGCAATCAAATGTCCCTTCAGCGAGGTGACTTGTTTAATGCAAAGAAAAGACCCAGACTATTGAATTCCCTGAGTACAGCCCCCGAAAGAAAGGTCTCCTCACCTGGAACACAACTCTTGATTTTTCCAACAGATACGTCCTCATGTTGGCACCAATGATGTGGTATCTTTTATCAAAGCCGATCTGAATGTACTTCCCAAAGCGACTGCTGTTGTCGTTCCTTGTTGTTTTCGCATTTCCAATTGCCTGCGTGAAAGGAAATTAGACATTAAATTTGTAATCAGCTTTACATAAATAGTCATGGGAGGATTCGAGGAAATCCCCCTGCCAGCAGCAGAAGGGAGAGCGCCGGGAGCTGACGAAGGAGCGGTGTGGCTTAGGGGAAGACCTCGCTTGCTGTACAAATGCTCCTTTCTGTCACTGTGTGTTTTAATTCCATAAAAATTCTGGCAATACCACGTTTTCAGTGATTCCACCACCAACATCCAAAGAGCCACCGCGCTTCTATTTTGCCTTACAGGACACCCACACCCTCCTTCACCACCAGCTTTATCCAAGCCCTCTGGAGATGCTCTGCAGCCACAGGCTGGGCTCCTCCCCAGCAAAACCCAGCGCCAGACAAAAGCACAGCTCCCACGGCCTCTCTGCACAGCTCTCGCTGTTTTAGGGACATCTGGAGAGAAACGGAGATCGCTGCGAGCAGGACAGAAGGAAATTTCAGTTTTTACCTCCATAATCGGGCTCGACGCGAGGACTTTGGCTTCGATATTGGTCTCGCTGGCAGAGCCACCGACGGTGGCAAAGAAGCGCATGGCATATTTGGCAGAGACTGTCTTTCCAGCACCCGACTCGCCGCTCACGATGATGGACTGGTTCTTCTCATCCCTGTGACAGCAGACAAGAAAAACTTTCATAAATCAACCTGTCCTCTTGTTGATAACACATTCGCATCACGCCATCATCCTCCATCTCCTTGTGTCTCCACCTCCCTTGGCTTGTTACCACCTACATTACGAATCCTGAATTTATTCTGCACTCTACAAGAGTAATGGTAAATAACAGAAAATTGTGATGCCTCTCTGCTAAAGCGTAAAGGGCACCCTGAACATCTCCAGAACATCACCAAGCGTTTGCAGAGACACCACGAGACGAAATCCTGCACGAAGCGCTGCTGCGCCCTAAAATTAGGAAATAGCAAAAGTCGTTTGATCCCCCGTGCAATTAAATAAACAGTCAAGTCTGGACTCTTCCAGTGCTGGACTTCTTGCCTAGAAGTCACTTGGTAATTATTGCTTCTTACCCTTACATCTCAGCAGGACGGATGCTGCCCAAGTTCCCACATTTTGGGGAACTTAGCCCCAGGCTTTTTCCTTTAAGCCAGAAGATGAAAACCACACCAGGCAGGGTGTCTCTTCAGTTGAATGAAGCCAATAAAGCTCAAAAGAGCGGAATTATGCATTATTTAATATCCAATCAGCACTGCCACCAGGTAACATTGTGTAAGCTGGGCTTTTTTTTTAATCTGGGATTCATAATTAAGACCTTTTGTTACCAATTTTGACATTTTTCCATGCCTTTTCAGATACAAGAGTGCAACTGGTTGAGGGAGGCAAAGATCATTTCCACCTGGGGAGCTCATTCAGCTGAGTGGTTCCTTCCTCCCCCTGGCTTGCCTTTGTCAAAACACCATCATTCCCCAAAAGACACCAAACCTGGTGATAAAAACCACGGCCGGGGCATTGTACAAGGGTTTGAGCCCCAGGACAGCGACGGTTTCCACCACCAGCAGCTCCTGACTGCCCTTTGACTGGCGAGAAGAGATGGAGGATATCTTGGTGCACATGGATGCAGCCAAGAACTTAAGCCTTTGGAAATAGTTCTGGAAAGCTGGAGTATCTGAAAACAAATATACCCTGAGTATTCTCCAGACTTAAGTCATATAACAACTCTTTCATTGTTGTTTTCATTGTTTTCTTTTTCGGAAGCCATCGCTAGAGCTTTAAGCAAACTGCTGAACAACTTCATCTCGATCTCAGCAGAGAGAGCAAAGGCACTCACACTAAAAACCTTAAAGAGGGGAAAAAAAAAAGAATATCCGAAGCAAATGAGGGCAGAGCCAGATCCCAGGAGCAATTATCAGGGGTCACTCCAGCTCTAATCCCTGCCCGACACTAATTCTCCGTGTTGAGGCATGAGTCAATGACTCGCCGCATCTCCGCCGTGGAAGTGATGTTTAACCTCCGTCTTGCTGGATGCTCTGAGGATTAGTGGCCATAAAGCAGCAGGAAGATTAAAAATGTTTTAAGCACCGTAGTTCAAATTGAGCCTGACCGTAACAAGAACACCCTTAAAGTCCCAAAGTGGGGACTAAAAGTACGTGTCGGTGTTACATTGCATTGGTAGCAGTATATAAATATGTA
This sequence comes from Anser anser, assembly GCF_964211835.1. NCBI lineage: Eukaryota > Metazoa > Chordata > Aves > Anseriformes > Anatidae > Anser > Anser anser. Next base: position 86,117,688 of record NC_139723.1, read on the forward strand.
AGGATTTAATACAATTGCATTGCACTCCCCCAAATAACAGCAATGAAATAAACTGAGATCGTCAACCCTACCTTCAAACAAAGGGACAGAAGTGCACATTTTTGAGATAAACAGCCCCCAGAGACCCAGATCGTTCTCATCTCTAATTTCATTTTATGCTGCAGCTGGAAAAGCCAGCATCAACATGAGGATGTTTTTTTCAAATGCTATGTATTCACCTGGGTCTTTTTTTATGCTGTATCTTCGATAAATAGTATGGGTTACCTACACAATTTTTTATTTTTTTATTTTTTGAGGGGTAGAGAACCCTTTTATACAGTGCTTTTTTGCAGATGGGGGAGAAAAAAGAATTTCTTCCACCGACAACCTACACCCACACAGGCTCCGAAGTCCCTCGTGGCTCGTTTCAGCACCTTCTCCCCAGGCAGCTGGAAACGCAGCAAGGAAAATCCTGCTTACTCCAGCTTGACGCATAGGAATTTGCTGCAAAACGCTGACCTGTCTCCACTCTTTCCATGAATTCCTGGGGGCACACAAGGAAGATGACCTCCTCCTGGGATTTATGCTTTGCAAAAGGTGTTGGGGTGAAGAACACAGCTCTTCTTCGTCCACAGCGAACAAGGTCAGGGGTTCCTCAGTGTGCAGTCTCGAGAGAGTTGCCAAACACTCACCTGGCCACTTTTATCAGCTACCTGACACCCAGATGCTCTTTTTCTGCGTTGGGATCGCGACGCGGAGCATCGCTGGCTGCAGCCCAAGCCAGCAGCTGGCCCCTGCGGAGCTGGCTCAGGAGGAGGCTTTGTTCTGCAGCCTCCCAGGAAGGATTTCCTGGGGTTTTCCGCTGCCCAGGCTCGCCCAGTGCCATCCCAGCAGTGTGGCATCTCTGTTCCCTGCCACAGCAGGGCAAGTGAGACCAGCGGATCTCTCCTTTAGCCCCTAGGAAGCGTTACCTGCAGTCTCTCCTGTTTCCTTCCTTATACCCTCCCTGGAGAACGTCCAGCTTTTTCTGCAAATCCTGCGGTCCTACACAACTGCTGTGCTTGTGGGATAACTCCCAAAGCCTCACCCTCTCCTCCCCATCCCATCTCTAACCCCAAACAGCATACATCCCCCTTGGCTTCTCCGTTTCCTAAATTCCATGCTATTATTCTATGGCCCAGATTTGTAAAATCTGAGCTCATCCCCACCTTCATTCTTGCATTTCTTACTTTATTTCTTCTCCAGCAAATGTAAACAGCACTGCTCAGAGATCCTAATGCTGGGAGAGAAGAAAATTCCCGCTTAACCAAGGCGCTACCTGCACAATTGTTTGCCCCCCGACATCGCAAGGCTCAGCTAAGGTCTGCCAAGCCCTGGCAGGCTTTTGGCAGGAGAACATTCAATGTTTTGCAGTCCCATTTTGGCAGATTTACACCTGGATCAGATCACGGTATGTTTGTGCATCCCTTACCCCATCAGCTGATGCATGCGCACGCAAATAAGGAGCCCGGCACTTCTCCTGCCACCAGTCTACACACTTCTTCAGAGGCTCCTGCAAGTCCTTTATTACCCGAGACCTTTTTCTCTGTAAAATCAGCTCATTGCACTTATTTTATTCCAAAAATTGTGTTTCTGGCCCCATCGGCTGGTGGACATAATGTAATCATGTGAAAATTAACCCAAAGAAGTGATGGTTTCACGCCAATTTAACACACTCAGAAGCCTCAGTCCTGCCCAGGTCCCGCCATGCTCACGTGCACCCCAGCTGCCGAAAGCAGAGCTGGGGATACAAAGCATCCTGCACGGTCAGTAATTCAGAATAATTTTTAAAAAATCATAGCCAAATCACAAGAAATCTAAATGTACGGTGCGAGTCCAGCTACAGCAAAATGATCCCCGGCACTACAACTTCTGGCTTCCTCTTATATCCTCTTTTAGACCGTGGCTTATCTGATAAGAGCAAAATCCCACATCTGTCCGCAGCACCACGATAAATACAGAAATAAAGTAAAACACACTGCATTCATCTGGGGAAGACGCTGCTTCTGCAGACCCGTAAATATCTCCAGGTACCCACCAGAGGTGCCTCCTAACTCAAAAGCGTGCATTTGCCACGTTTAATTCCCTATTTTCCTGCTTTTGATCCGACAATTTGATGCAACTGAGCAGTACTCACCTGGCCATCTGCTTATAGGCTTCCTCCGCCACCGCAAAGATGTGGGGATCCATGTCCCCCATGTTCTGGCCGCTGTACGCGTAGATGACATCTTGTTCGTAGATCGGCAGCTGCTCGTAGGGATTGATGGCCACAAGGACAATGCCTTAGAAGAGATAAATACACAGATACATTACAAAGCAAGCCTGGAGTTAAGGCTTCAGGCTTTACAGGGCTTGCCTGAATTGATTTTTTTTAAATACAAAGCTTGGGGAAAAGAAATGAAAAAGGAATGGGAAAGACTCCTAGTTCTTATCTCGGCATCTCCTTCAAAGTGCTGTGCTTTGATAGCAAGGGAATAAGCTGCAGGATAGCTACAGAGGAGGCACATGAAACTGGTGAGAAAAACGAATAGAAAATAATCTCCGTTGTGCAAAGGCGGACTTTCCCCTGGCTTAAACTTCTGAGTAAAACCTCCTTGGGTTTTACTCTGCTAGCAAGATCACCTCGAGTGCCAGCAAGAGGGTTCAATATTCAATATTCTCCCGCTTAACTGCAGAAAACTGGCTGAGTCAGCTTTTTTTCTAATTTTATTTTTATTATAAAGGTTGCGATCTGTTGCCATCCACCCACAGGTAACTGCTGCCTTGAATGATTTTGGCAGGCCCCTCTCTCCGGGGATGACAAACCCAAGTTCACAGCTAGCCTTCTTGAGCTTTGAATTTAAGAGCCCGATGACCCCAAAAATCATCAAGAAAAGGCAGGGCAGCGAGGTTTGTTTCGCAGTCTTTTCCACCCACACACTGCTAACCTCTGCCATCAACACTCATTTTCTTTGGACATCACAAATGCTGGATGGAAACGTCTCCAGAAAGGAGCTTCTCTTGCAGAAAATTAAAAAAAAAAAAAAATAATGCTTGGCAACAATGCTAACCGAACATCATTATTGTCTACTCTTCCGTAGCGTAATTACAGAATTATGTTCTGTAATTCTTCTCGTGACTGGATAAATTGTGCAATTTTCTGGGACATCAAATCCCATAGATCTGGTCCCCGTTATAAACCCGTGACAGCAGGAAACTCTCTTTTGGGAGGAAAACACACCATGGACACGGAGTTGGATGACATCTTCCTGGCATGCTGCTGTTCTCCCGTGGTTTCCTAGGTCCTACTTTTTCTCCACAGACCACCAAGTTGGCCTCAAAGTCATCTGATAAGGCTTTTCCACCAAGAATCGTGTACTATGTCCCCTGCCCCCAGATATATATAACCCAAAACTTGTTGGCCACACACGTGCTTCCCACCCACCCCAAATTCACAGTCCTGGACCTTACTCATGGCACAGCCTCTTGCTCGTGGTGGTAAGAAGTTTCTGCGTAGATGTGCTCTGACCTGACGCTCTCCAGGAGATAAATACATGGTCTGGACACTTGGACATACTCAAACATAAATTTTCAGAGAGTAGTCTTCACCCCAGCATAGGGTCAGATAGTATATGACCAACTGATCCGAGGAAGAAGAGTTTAGAAAGGAGCCTTTAGCCCACAAGACCTGGACACGGCCCCACCGCGACACTCACCACAGTACGTGTAGATGTGGTTGGACTCGAGGAACCTGACTTTGAGGTTGTGGAGGACTGCAGGCTCGTGCAGGTAGCTCAGGGCCGTCAGGTCATTCTCTCCCACCAGGATATCTGGGTTGCGGAGGAAGGGCAGCTCATTGCCTTGGAGGTCAAACTCGTAGAGCTGAAGAGACACACACGAGGAATGTAAGAACACAAAAACCAACGGCTCCTTTAATATCTTGTAACTTACTCAAGAATAACTCCAGCTTGATACAATGCAATACCTGTACCTTCTGCTTTAACTGTAATTACATACTTTTGATGCTAAATACTACAGGGACTTGGATGATCCAGACAGGAAACCCCCTTGCTAAAGAGCTTGGAGATGGCCATGGCCAACAGATGGTCCTAGGGGACAGGGATGGTCCAGAAACTCCAACGTGAGCACACCTGAGTTGTTTTCAGGCCAGCCTTGGGGCAAAAAGCCTTTGGCCAGCTCTGGGCAGTAAGAGGTAGCCTACAGAAAACCCCAGCTTCAGCTGATCTAAGCATCTTGACGCTCTTTGAAGGACAGCCTCATTTCAGAATAAACCACATTCTTCCCAGCAGAATGACTTTTCAGAACATCTTTAATTCAGGCTACTTTAATACTCAAATCCTTACACCCCTTCAGGCAGAGAAGGACACGGAGAAGCAGAGTCCCTGCTGCTTCAATCTCTGAAGAGCCAGGTTATAACATTGAAGCATACGGCTGCCCATACGCCAAGTGCTCCTGGCTCATCCCCAGACGAGCAGCAGAGCCACCAACTAAAGAAAAAGCGTTTTTTTTTTTTTCTCCCTTTGCAGTGGAGTAAATAAATAAGTGTCTCAGGAAGGGGCCCCAACGCTCAGCTCCCAGCCAAAGGGAGGAATCCAGTTTGCAAGCAGAAGGAAGCCACCGCCGGATCACTGCCTACGTGAACTGCACAAGGATCAACCCATGTGCACAAGGACAGGCTCACACGACGCGTTTGGAGATCTCAGGCTGGTTTTATACTCTAATCCCACGTAGCCGATGCCAATTTTCAAGAGTTTGCACTCAGCCTCACATCTTAATGGCAAGCACACCAGGGATCCCCCGTGATATTTAAAACTTAGCTCATCGTTGGGAAGGAGCACGCTGTATGCAGCCAGCAACCACAAAACGCGTGAAAATTCACTTAAAGTGCAAGGACAAAAGGGAAGCATTAACCCGTTGGGTAATGCATGTTGGCTGTCAGGAACTAAAGGCTTGCTTTCAACAGCTTTGACTCCCCTGAAGTTATTTATACTCTGATTTTTTTTTTTATCTGATGCACACCTGCACGGTTCCCCTTTGGTGATGCTCTTCAGCCCAACATGACGTGGGGTCCAGGCAGGGCTTTGTGGGGAAGAGCATTAAAAAGGTTTTGCAAGAATTATTAAAGGAAAAAACTTCTGTATCCCTTTGTGTCGTGTTTGACAGAAACAGGTGGGATCCAACAAAAAAACCTGCTCTGACTCAAGGTACAACACAACGCTGAATGACAGTTACAAGGTTTAAAACAAAAAACCCCCTATGTATTACAGTAAAAGGCGCAAATAACTTGGAGGAAAGACTTCAATTTAACAATCTAAACTCAACTTCAACTCTAAAAGAGCTGATGGGGACAGGGGGCTGAACTGGCACGTGCGGATGCTGGGCTTTTACGCTGCTTTTTGGTTGCAGACAACCCACCGGCGTGCTTCCTGCTGGCACAGGTCACGCAGCCCTGCAAAACATCAGCATTTCCCCCAGGGAAGAGAAAATGGGGAGGACAACGAGCACGGCAGGGACTGACCCCAACAAAGCCGGTGCAAGAAAAAGCTCCACAAGCCAAAGCACGCCAGGCACACATTTCAACGCAAATCCCTTCCTTTTCAAGCCCAGCACGCTGACGTCCTGCAACTGGCCCGCATTTGCTGCTCTGAAAGCAAAATTGTTTTGAAGAGCAGCCTAATCAAGCGTGCCTCATTCCTCCTCTCCATCTTGCCATTAAGTCATTCGGTAAAAAGTATTCCCCGCGTGGAAACGGGCGGCTGGCAAGGGACGTGAATTACTCACCATCCTCGGAGGATTTCCAATTTGGAGAAAGCGGCCTCTCTTAAATGTTTTAGCTACAGAGCAGATCACCTGCTACGTGATCACGGGAACCCTGCTTGCTCAGCGAGGAAAGCTGGTTTAGGTGAAGTTCTTCTTGAAAAAACCACATTCTTCTTCATGCAGGTGGGATGCACCTCGTGGCAGGTGCATGGCACGGCTGCTCCCTTCCCAAAAAACACCCAAATCCCCATGGTTAACTCCACTTGCAGCCCCTATAGTTATAGGATGTCCCAGACCACGAGCTCTGGGCTGAGGACAGAGAGTAGCCACTCTACCCCAGCCTCCATCCTGCTTTTTTTTTTTTTTTTTAATGCACAAAGAATAAATATAGCCCAGAAAAAAAAGTATCTTTTACCATAGGATCATGTCCTATTTGATTTTCCATCGGTGTCCAGTCTCAAGTAGATGTTACCAGCCATGCTCCTTCCAATTTGCTCAGCAGCAAAAACCCATAGTCTGATATTTCTAACACTCCGCTGCTACATAAAAATAAAATTGTTCTGCTATCGCAACTTTGCCGGAGGATGAAAGGCGTTGAGGGAGGTCAAAGGCTTTTCTCGCAGCCTCCTCTAACACAAGCACCCGGAGAGGGAGCAGGCAGGGGAAAGCTGCAAGAGCTGAGGCATTTAAAAATGTTTTCTGAAAAATGTGAGATGGCTCAGGCCTTTTTTTTCCCACACATTAATTTGAGGGTTTAAATTACCGAAAAGAATAACAATGTTCAAAAGCTTACAGTTTCATCTTCAAGTTTCAGCTGGAGGCTTTTATCTCCCTCTTTGTAATCCTTGATAATTTCGGCCGATTTCCAAACTTCGTCAGGGTCAGGAATCCAAACCCTGGTGTACTGCAGAGGGGGAGAAAGAAAGAAAAGCTCAAACACGGGAAAAAAAATAGTAATAAAAGCTCGAAACATCAAGAAATTAAGTCAGAAATAAATTAATTCCCCGTGGACACAATCCACCATTCATTGTAAAGTCAGAGCTGCTAAAACGTTGTGTCAGCCTGAAAATAAAAGTCCTAATTTTAGGTTTGGGGGTAAATTATAAGCCAGCAGTCTGATTTCCAAGCAGACTTTCAATCAGGTTTCTCCCGGGCAAGGTATACAACTGGCTTGCTACCAATCAAACAAAGCAGGGTACAAACTCAAGGTAAGCAGGGAATTTAATTTCCAAGCACCTTTTAGAAGCTTTTTATGAAACACTGCAATTCCAACTTCAATAAATACTCTGCCCTGGCAGCCTAAAAGATTCCCCCTGTGCCAAAGAAATAACCAGTGGGGGGCTGAGACCTCAAATATTTGCTCAGAACAGGAGAGTTTGGGGCAAATCCAGGCGATGCCGACAGTGTTGCAAAACAGAGGGGTTTGGTCCCTGTCTTATAAGGCTAAATAATACGTAAATATAGCAAATACCCCTGGCTGGTATGGCCAGGAGCCCTGGTTTTCACCTTGCTATGGAGAAAGGAGCAGGTCAAGCTGGGCACAGCCTTTCCTCACCCCCTGCTCCTCGCCCCAGTTTCCCCGGGCTGATCTCTCCTCCCGGCGCCCGGAGATCAAACGCGTTCCAGAAATGCCCGAAATAGTCGGGGATCAGGACGTACCCGCCTCAAGGCAGCCACAAAATCAAAACCTTTCTGGGTTTTGTATCCCTTCGTCCATCCCGGCTGCAAAACTACGGAGTTTCAATAATAAAAGTGATTTTCCTCGTGCGTACACACGTCCAAGGGATCGTGCAGCGGGGAAAGCAATCAGATGGCCGCGTTTGCGACGTCTTTGCAAGCTCGTTCCCAAGCTGGGAAACCCCAAAGCCATCGCTGCTCCGGCACCTGCGCCCCCGAACCGAGGCCTTCCCACCCTAACGGATAGCCGCAGGCTGCCTGGGAGAAGAGGCTGTTATGACCCGATCTGAAAGCATTTCCTCAAGCATCCATTTTTTTTCCCAAAAAACCTCTTTTCTAAGCCAGCCCTGGCCAGGACGAGGAGCCCTCGGGGAAGATGGATGAGCTCAAAGCCACCGGGTGACCAAAACCAAGCCAAAAGGAAGTCCCCATCCAGGCTGGAGAGCCTCTACTTCTACAACCTCACCTCCGGCACGACTGTCCCACCCTCGGGGACACTTTTCAAACGTGTTTTTTGCATTATCTGTGCTCAGCTGGGTGGCTGGCTCCAGATCCTGGCTCAAGACTCAAGGGAGAAAATCAACATTTACACCCAACCCGCACCCAACTGGAACAACCCAGCGCCCTCGGAGCCTTTCGCGCTATTCGACCCAAATTAAGCAGAGGTTTTGGTGAATAAACTCAATCCCCGCCTCATGATTTGATTTAGATTTTAGCAGGCTGCCGCTGCGGAGGCAGATTAGGAGCAGGATTACACGGGAAGGGATGGGATTTGTTCGGCTGCTGAGCACTAACGCAGCCTCCCGAGCAGCTAGAAAGGCTCAAGCCGTTGGACACAAGCGTTGGCCAACGACACCGGGACAAATATCTGGGCGTTTTGCTTCGAAAAGGAAAAGCACGCTTCTATTTTTCCCCTCTCTGCACTGGGCTTAGTGCCAGCCTCGTTACACGAGGAAGAAATAGGATGGAAGAAATAGGATGGTCCACTATTTCCAAACGGTCTCGAAGAAGACACACCAAAAGAAAATCTGTTCGGCGACCTGTGGATCATTGCCTTTTAATTATTATTTTTACTTCCAACAGTGGCAGCCTCTCAGAAGGAGATTTTCACCCTGGGGGTGGTTTCTGCCCCACGGGGCCAGCTGAGGTCATGGCCACCACCTGCCTGTGCCACCCCAGGAGACCGCGGTGTCCCCAGGCTGGCCGTAGGGCACCCGCCTGCAGCGGGGACCCCCTGGACCCCGACTTCTTGCTCACCATAAAACCCCAAAAGGCAGAAAGGAGAGGTCGTGCAAATCAGTGCTTCGGCACACAGCGAGGGGCATGCACTCCTTTAGGGCAGGGGAAAAAGGAAAAGTAAATAAATGGCATTTTCCTTACTCGAAAACCCTAGAAACAGCTATAAAATGGAAGTGTTAACTTTCTCAAAGCACTAAACTAAGGGGGAAAGGCAGCGGCCTGATGCGGAGCTGCTGCACTGGGACGGGCACAGCACATACGGGGTCGGAGCTGTTTCCTTCCCCGGGGGGCTGCCAGGCTGATGGATGTCCCCACGTCCCCCCCCCAGCGCCAGCTCGGCTCTCTTCCTCCTCCCTGAAATTTATTACCCCGCACAAATTAACACGGACGGCGATTTGCATAAAGCGTCGCTGCTTTTACTCCCCCCAAAATCGCAAAAGTTAAATCCTTCCTGGCTGCTTTCTGCAAATCCCCGTTGACTGGCGCTAATTACCCTGCTCTCCCTTAATTCTCGATTAATCAAAGCCTCGAGCAGCAGTGCCGTGCCATAATCCTGCCCTCGCGGTGCCATTCCCCATCTGAATTCCACGTAACCTCCTTGACGGACGTAGCCCGGATCCAAAAAACGCTCAATATACACCGCGTGCACCTGATTTTTAATAAAGGTATCATTATAAAATACTGTTTTTAAATGGAGGAGATGCAGCATTTAATTGCAGTAACACCACGAGCATCTTGTGCCCTCCCGTTGCTGGTGCAGGTGCAAGCAGCACAGCATCGTCCCGTGCAAACGCCCTCCCTGCCCGGCACGCTCCTGCCAAGCAGCATTACCAAAATCCAGGTTTAATTTTCACAGGATGGAGCAATCTTTCCACCCGACAACTTTCATTAGAAAGCACCAATAGGATGAATTAAACCCGCACGCTTACGCCTCGCCTCGCCGGCACTGACGCTTTTCAAACCCTCTCGGAGCATCACTTTGCACGTGCTTAGCCCAAAGGAGGTTTGAAAAGTAAATGAATTTATGAAGCTTTTCTTCAGCCCTGGCTAACCAGGGCTGGAAAGGCCCAGCGGCCACCTCTGAGGCTTTTTCGTTGCTAAACAACTGATGGAAAACGCATTGATCGCTGAGGATTCAAGCAAGCGGCGTTTGAGTAGCGATAATTAAAAAATTCCAGCAATAAGGTTTGCTGGCAGGGAGACCTTTAATACCTGGGGAACGGCACCAGTGGTCAAGAGGCAGCAAAACCAGGATAAATAATTTCAGTTAAAATAGCTGAAGGGGTAGAAAAATCATTCAAATGCTTCCCTTGCTTGGGGGGCAGAGAAGGGCTCTGCGGGAGGGAAGGACGGGGTTTGGTTTCCATCCCCTCGCAATCCCCTTAATCCCACAGGTGGCTTCCTCTGCTGAACGTAGGGGAGAAGAAAGCACGAGCCTTAAAAATGAAATTAAAACAACGAAAAATCACATTAAAACTATTTTTAACTTAAATTCACGTAAGGTGCCTCCAAGAGCTCTCCCTTGAAGCGCCGTCCCTTCATCAGTGCGCTTTCATCCGGCCACCCACCTTTCTCATCCTCCCCACGATGGCAAGCGTCCTGCCACGGGCTGGGAGCTTTCAGAAAAATATTTCTGGGTGTTTTCTTGGGACAAGGCACGCGTCTGCCCGGCCCGGAGCCTGCCCCAAGCCTCGCGTGCGGATCTGCAGAGACTTGTCCGCCTCGTAGCTGGCATGCAACAAGCCTGAATTTGTGTTTCAGGAACCGCTTCCCGAGCCTTCAGCGTCAAGATTGCGTCACCCTCCTTGACAATAGCCGCTCAATAAGCCGTGCTTCGAGTTCCACAGCAATTAGTCTCCGAACCGCGATTGCTTTTCACAGCACGCCGCCTCCCTGCCAGCTCCCTCCCAGCAGCGAGTGGGAAAACAGGCTGCCGCAAGCCAAGCCAGAGTCATCTCACCAGGCTGCAAGAAAAGATGAGCACGCTCGTCCACCTCCTCCTCTACAGCAGCGTTACACGTGCAGGAGCCACCTTTATACCCTGGCAATCACGGGATTTTCTTGCTAAGACACAGCCGGGAGGGCACCCACCGGCACCTTCGTGTCCGACGGGAGGATGGAAGCGAAAGCCAGCAGGAGGACCAACAAACCAACAGATGAATACCAAAAAAAACCACCCTACGAGCGCTGTTCGGGGCACTCGACTCCATATCATGCTTCTTTCCCCAGTGTGTGAAGCCAAACACGACCCACAGAGCTGAATCCCCAGAAATGCAGAGTGGAAACACCCAGAGCAGCTTTAACTCCGCTTCACGCGGAGACTGCACGGCTTAGAGGAATTTTAACCTTCAGCTTAGGTGAAGGTGTTTCCAACTCGCTGCCCCAAATGAAATCCGTTTTACCCGTTGCCGTGAATTGAAGGGTGAGAGCTGGCTGAGCACCAGCACGGGGCGGCACCCATAGCACCCAAACCCAGCATCGCGCTGCAGCCCCTCCACCTGGGGCAGCCTTCTGAACGTTATAGGGCAGCATCACGAACAAGCACCAAGAACAACGATGGGATTAAAGTCAAATTCCCGACGTGGACTGCAGTCATTCGCCACACCAGCCAAAACCACCTGTAAGAGGGGAGGAGGGTTTTTTTTTTTTCCCCACCCGGCTGGGTGGGGCGGGCGAGACAAGAGTCAATTCTTTTCTAGGGCTTACATCACACGGAAGTTGTGCTTTTCTAGGTGACATCAGGGATAACCCAGCCATTATTGGGCTTTGGGGACAATTACATGACTTTACTCAAGCAATAGGTGTTCCTCGTAGGATGAGAGAGAAACTCGGGGCAGTCCTTCTGCAGAAATTCAGAGAAAAGCCTACCACATATATATACACTTCATATACATATATATATATAAAATATATGTAATATTAAGCTGCAAGGGGAGGAATCAGGACGTGGAATGCACTTTCTATCGGCTTACAAAGTAAGAAGAGCCGTGCTTCAGGTTTCTGAAGCCCCCACTGGGCTGGGGACAAGCTCGGGGACGCTCCCGGGGGACGGTGACTTCCCTAAGGCAGCACCAGGGACCCAGGACAGCTGCAGTTACCCAAAGCTCAGCCTAGCAGGTGGAAGGGCTTTCCATCACATCCCAAACTTCCCTGCTTGGGTTGACTCTCTATATCCCACAGAAACTACACCAATAGCCGTTTTTCCCAGCAATTTCAGAATATCAGATGCAACCCATCGTTATTAGAATGTAATCAACGAAAGCAACGCGTAGCAAACTAAAGCGCGGGCTGTTTGAAGAATAAAATAACCTCAAACCAACGACTCAATAATCGGAATAGCCACTGAGATTCAGTTTTGATGAATAATGCGTACCCTTGCCTCTTTTCCTCACGGGATATTGAGACGAGCAGCGCCTCGGGGCTCTCCAAATTTAAGCCCGTGCCCAGCCTTTTCACCTCCATCACACAACAGCCTGCCAAAACACTTTTCGACTGCCAGCGCTGCCGTCCCGGGGAGAATCCCCAAGGTACGGCTTTTCACAAGGGCTCTTTTTCTTAGGGAAGCAGCTTAACCTGTTCGCAGGACGCTTCAGCCCGTTCTCGGAGGTTTTCGTTGCGCACCACCACCGGGGACACCGAGCTGTAAATCCCTCCCTGCCACCAGGCACACAAGAGGATACGGGCCGCTCCTTCGGCTAGACGGAGTGCTGCACTTCGATTTCATTGCCACAAACACATTTTTGTACCTGCCTCGGCTGCTGTAGTGGGTTTACGGGGCAAGGTTTTGGTGGCAGGGGGCCATAGGGGTGGCTTCTGTGAGAAGGATCTAGAAGCTGCCCCATGTTAGATAAGGGCCCCGCTGCTGAGCAGAGCCGAGCCAATAAGCGATGTTGTTTGCGCCTCTGTGAGAGCAGATTTAAGAAAGGGGGGAAAAAAAACAAACTGCTGGGGAACAGCAGCTGGGAGTGAGAAATGGCCTTGCAGGTGCCAAGGTCAGCGAAGAAGGAGGGGGAGGAGGTGCTCCAGACGCCGGAGCAGAAGTCCCCTGCGGCCTGCGGTGAGGACCATGGTGGAGCAGGCTGGCCCCCTGCCACCCATGGGTCCCACACGGAGCAGATCTCCACGCTGCAGCCCGGGGAGGAGCCCCCGGTGGGGCAGGGGGACCTGCACTGATGGAGGCTGCGGCCCATGGAGAGCCCCCGCAGGAGCAGGCCCCGGGCCGGAGCTGCAGCCCGCGGAGAGGAGCCCACGCAGGAGCAGGGGGGCTGGGGGGAGCTGCCGCCCGTGGGGGACCCGTGCTGGAGCAGTTTGCTCCTGGGGGATGGATGGACCCCGCGGTACGGAGCCGTGTGGGAGCAGTTCTTGGAGAGCTGCTGCCTGTGGGAAACCCACACAGGAGCAGTTCGGGAAGGACGGCATCCCGTGGGAGGGACCCCACAGCGCAGGGGAAGAGGGCAGATGGGAGGAAGGCGTTTTTGGTTTCTTTCCTTTGTTTCTCACCCCTCTAGCTTGTTAGTAATAGGCAATAAATCTTACTGTCTCCCTCCTCCGAGTCTGTTTTGCCCGTCACGACAATTGTTGAGCGACCTCCCCGTCCTTATCTCGACCCTTGAGCCCTTGGCATCGTATTTTCTCCCCCTTTTCCTTTGAGGAGGAGGAGTGAGAGAGCGGCCGTGGTGGAGCTCGGCTGCCCACCCGAGTAAAACCACCACAGCTGCCCACATTCAGTGGGATCAATCAAACGTTTCTGGGACGGAGGAGGCCCCGTGGGAGACCCCAGCCCCTCCTCGCTGCAGCCTGCTTACCGGAGCACAAGACCTGCAGGTGCTCCTCTGGTGGCGTCGGCCTTTCTCAAGCTCTGCCTGAAAACAACAAGCCTCCGCTTTTAACCAGCTTGCTCCTATAAAACACCATAAACACCCTCAATACAACACTAATTCAGCCATCTAAGGTGAATCGCACGAGTAGGCCCCGCAGCTTCCACGAGACTGCCCCACCGGGTCGCTGTAGCAGCCAACGTTGAAAGCAGTTATAAATTAGGTACAAAACCCACAAGAGACGAGGGTCAGGACTGCTTCTCGGGCTCAAGTACGTAAGGCAAATACAATTCAGCGCTCTTCCAACACTTGGGGCAGCTCCAAAGCTATTCAAGGCTTAAAATTATGAACCGTGATTGAGATTTGCTCTTATCTCCAGCACGCCCAGCGGGCGCGCTGGCTCTTTTCGGCCTCGACCGCTGGATTTTGCTCTGCCCTTACTGCTCCATTACACAGGCGGTGTGCCTGCAGGAGGAGTGGAGCCAGGTCCTGCTAAAACAGCACCTTCACAGAGAATTTAATGGTGTACACCGACACGGTCGGACCCAGAGAACCAACAGCCTTCTGGCTTCAAGGCTTAAAAGGCAGAAGAAGCAAGACTTGAACCTGGGGAAAGCGCTGGTCTGCTTGGTAAAAATGCTCGAAGCTTTTAATGTGGCCGTCGAAAGAGCGGGCTTTGTGAAACCCATCCTAAATCTGGAAAAGGGCCAGCACAATTAAGAGACGTAAATACTCATTCCTACCCCGCGAATGCTTCTCCCTCCCCCGTTGCGTAGCACAACCTCCGTTGTCTGAAAAAGCGTTTATCCGAAAGTGGGTCATGTCTCCTGGCATCACTAAACCTTCCCAAATTTCCCCTGATTAGTCAAAGGCAATATCCTCGCTGACATCTGAGTGATTGAGGCAGCGTGTAATGCCATTTTTCCCCTGAATGAGCCACATCAAAGAGGTTTATAAGGCGAGAGATGACAGGCTGGATAAAAGAGTTGCCAACGGATTGCCCCCAAAATATTACTGGAGAAAATGAAATCTTTTTTTTTTTTTTTTTTTTACTGTTTTAGGAGGTTTCTCCTTTAAAAATGTTCAAACTTTATTCTGTGAACGCATAATGATGAGAAACCACCTCCAGAGGCTGAAACCTCACCAACTTATGAATGGAAAGATTCAATAGTTAAAACCCCGCTTGCACACTGAAGTCTCGGGGATTTTCTATCTTTCCTCCGTCAGCTACAACATCCAGTCTTTTCCTAGCACAGGGAGAGCAAAAAATGGGTCACCCTGGCGATTAGTTACAGCCTGACCGAGCGATTAGATGAGACCCGGGCAAAGTTTAGCCAACACCAGCAGAGCTTGCATTCTGCTAATTCGCTCCACGTGACCCGAAACTTTGTACCGGGCTGCGAGCAGACAGCACTTTTTTTCGATTAAGAAATAAAAATACAACCGTGAAAGCGTGGAGAACCTCGAAAATCAAACGGATTTCCCCTCAGCAAATGGATCTCCCCTGAGCAAAGGTTCCACTCGCCTCCACCCAGCATCGAGGGACCATGCCCACAACGGGCAAGGATTTCCCTAAAATATCCGAGCACAGAGGGGCTGGAGGGTGGCTGCTGTTGAGCTCTGGAAAGCATCAGAGCTTTAATTTCACTTTAAACACGTCGATATTTTCTAGAACTTGGATTTACATGCTTAAAACACCCTTTTTTTTTATTTATTTATTTCCTTTTTTTTAAAATAAAGCAGAGCAGGGGAAATGTAAGCGCTCGTCTCACCACTGCACAGGGAGGAACAAGTCGTCACCCCACCTGGGGTGGGTCCAAATGACAAAAGGCTTAAAAAGGAAAAAGAAAACGAGCACATTTCAAACCTGGTATTTCAGCCTTCCTATCCCTCTGGCCAGGGCGTTTATAATGCCAAGGGCCATAAAAACACCGCAGGAGAGCTCTCGGTGGGTACCGCTCCTCCGCCCGGGTGGGCATCACGCTCCCTACCCCAAAACCAGCGCAGCGCCCGCGTTATCAGAGCTCGGGGTTTAATTAAGAAGCAGAAATCCACCAGGGAGGTACTCAGCCTAATTAGATTGAAAGTAACCGCTCCTATCAGCTCGGTATCTCAGCATCCCCTCGCTGCCTTGCGGTACCTTTCACTCGCCGTGGACATCAACTGCAGAGTTCAGCAGGTGGGCAAACCCACCCCCACGTCCAAACCACATCCCCAGGTTAAGCAGTAAAGAAAAGGCAAAGCAACCTCGCCTTGTGCCTGCCTGTACGCCCCAAGTGCCATCCCACGCATTTATTTATTTATTTTTCACCCTTTTTTTTTTTTTTTTGACACCGATTTGCCCAGGAGCACGTCGGCGCTCCAGCTGCCCGCTCACGCGCCCGGGGATGTGGTACAGCGGGTGACAAAAGAGCACCTGGAGGTTCGCCTCGGCCACAAGAAGTCATCCTCGTGGGGTTTCTGCACGAAGCTGGACCTTCCCAGAGCCGTCCTTCGAGATTTATAAGAGGGACCTTAAAATATATTACGGGTCTTTGGGCTTTGAAGAGGCGCAACCCGCTAGGGCGCATTCCTGGGATGCAACATGTCATTCTGATAAATAATGGCCGTGATTCAGCCACGAGACAACCCTCTAAATGGTGTTTAACACATCCCAGGAGCACGTCACCCCTCCGTAAGGGTATCCACACCTCCGTAAGGGTGTCACAGGGCAGGGCGAGGACACGGGGCTCTCTGGCTCCACGCCTGGGTGGAAGACGTGCCCATCCCCGCAGGGGCCGGTTGGGGATTGGCAGGATGGGAAACGGTCACGAGAAGACAAAGCTGGGCAACCCGAAGCAAGAAGACTTGTCCTCGGAGAAGAGCAGACATTTCGGGCGCCTGCCAGGGCTCTGAGTTTCGCTGCAGTCCTTTTCCTGATCCCAGCTGTGCTTCGTGCTGATATCCCTTTAACCGCCCCGAAACGCTGCTGTTTGCAGAAGAGGTCGAAGAGCAGAGGATAACCCACGCTATCGGCCGTTTATTGCGCCGCCGGTAACTCGGAGGGTCCAAAGTCCACCCCTGAGCTGAAACTGGGCTGTTGTAGGGCCGTGCTTCCCACAACCACCCCAGGCCAAGCCCAGCTCTCCGCTCTTTTTTTAGGACAAAGCTACAAACTCATCCACACGGAAATTAAAAGTCCTAAAAGCTTTGACGTGCTCAGCACTACGGTCACCGAGACCAGCTTCCAAGACGTATTTGTCACGTGAAGGGCAGAAAAGCTGCAAAGAAAGCAGCTCTGCCTGCTCCGAGGCTTTGCATGGGACTAACTCCTCTCCACGCCGCCCCAGGGTGCCAGGCAGCTCTTGGCACACTTATTCCCAATATTTTTTTCCAGCGTAACACGCAGAAAATCCTCTCTGCTCCTTCCCAGCTGCTCCTCAGCCTCAAACCAACACACAGGCACTCGCTAAGGAAGCCTTGAAGGACAAAACGTTTCCAGAAAGGCGTTCAGAAATCAGAGGGTTTACGCCGAGCGGTTCATTCAACCAGCGGGGGATCACGCCGGGCAGCTGGGCTTTTGAAAAGTTTCTCCCCAGCGTCAGAAACCGTCGATCCATTCCCGCTACAGCACTTCGCGAGGCAACTTTAAACGAAAGTCAGAGTTTAGACGTTAGGAAAGGATTTTTTTTTTTCCATGCGTTAAGGTCTGGTGCCTATTAAAAAAAATAATAATAATCCTTGGCAAGTAAGAGTCACTTTGCACAACGGGAGGGGAAAAAAAATAAATAAATCAATAGCCTGGTTTCTAACTCGTTAAGGCTTGCAAAACTTCGGAAGAGCATCTCCCGAGCTGCACGCCAGCCCTGGAGGAGAAGGCAGAGCCGATGCTCGGGGCAGGCAGAGCGCTGCTGGGCGTGAGGTTTCGAGGCTAAACTTTAAACTTCTAATTAGCACGGGTCAGGAGGCACCTTTAAGAGCAGGATATCCAGAAGCAAAAGTCCTTGTGTTCGATTTAGCAACACGAAGAGTGCCAAGGAGGAAGGCCAGGCGCGTAAGCGAGCCCCACGCTGCAAATCCAAGCGTCTCCGGAGGCAAAGCTCGCAGAGGGAGGGACGCGTGGCGGGGGAGCTTCCCCTCTTATCCCATTACGGGACAACGCCGGCATCTGCCCGGGCTTAGAGGGATTGAGCTGCGGTTGCCTCGGCTGCATTTTAGCAGCGTCAGCGACAGGGCAAGAGGAACCTGGGGACGTGGCGGGAGCGCGCGAGCAGCCCCAGCAAAACCTTTGCACGGGGTCCCACAAAGCTCCAGCCATTCTCCATCTGAAACGGGCTTTATTCTATTTCCGATTTTAGTGTTTTTATGCAAACAGGATCCCTCAATAGCACCACGCCTCCTCTACTCACCTTCCTCTTCCCCTAGGACCCAGGGGCACTGAATTCCTGTTGGGCACAGGACCGGGGAGCAAGAAAACCGTGCTCGGGGTCTCCCCAGAACTATTTACCCACGCAGAGTCCCACGTGCCTGAAGCTTGATGCACACCAGCTGCTCGGGAGCCACTCACCTGCTCCTAATTAGGCACGGCTGCTAATTATCTCGCTTGACGGGGGGGGGGCTATTAAACACCAGTCATGCCTTCTGAAGGGTCACAGGTGAGCCGTGATGCAAAAAAGGGCCTTCCCCGGGAGTTCGCAGCTGCTGATGTTTCCAGGGCAGGTTCCTCTCCTGCCTGATAAGCTCCTCAGAGTAATATGTTTATCAGCGTGGCCTAAAGAGCACTAAATAAGTGCTAAGAAAGTGCTGCGTGTCCCTTGAGGGCCCAGGAGACCCGCTGCAAGTGGAGGTTAGAGGTCTCTGAACCATGTCGCAGCTCCTGCAGCCGGCAGGAGGACACAAAAGGCCCTTCAGCAGTTCCTTTCCTTCTGGTTTACACAGCCAGAGGAAGGGCTCAGAGGGGGATAATGTTGTGGCTGGGTTAATGCAACACCCCGCAGCGGATCGATGGGCACTTAGCTGGGAGTATCGACTCCAGGCAGCCGGGTTATCCGCATCTTCGTCCGCATCTTCGCTCAAAAAGCGTCGTTCCCGTCCTGCCGGCAAGGTGATCCAGGAGGCGCCGCCATCCTGCGCTCCAAAAGTCCTCTCCTAATCCATCACGGAAGCGCTCCTGCATCCGGCATCTTTTCCTTGCCTCAATTCCGTGCGTAAGGTTGTGCAGGGGGCCAGAAAACGCAAGAGGGTGCCACAAAACCCAGGGCAGGCAGCGGGTGTCTTCTCCCCCCGGTATTTTTGGGGGCTGGATGAGCCGTAGGTGCTCAACGGAGCTTCAGGCCACGGGGCTGGACGCGCAAAGGGTGATGCACGGGTGAGCACCGTGATCCATCCTGGTATTTTCCCAAAGCAGCCTGGAGAGGACAGCCCGGGGACATCTGCGAACCACGCACGGCTCCAACCTGCCCCGGTGATGGGCGGCGGCACGGCCAAACCTTGCCCGCTTTCGCTGCATCCCCAAAATGTCCCCTTGAGGCAGGTGGGTGCCAGCAGCAGGATCGGCGCTGAAGCACCGGCGCTCATCAGGAATCTCATCATTATGAAAAACAAATCGAAAACAGGGCACGCGGACGGCTACTGCATCCCCGTGGCGTCCCAGGTGCCACGGGATAACCCGCAGGCATCTTACGCCCGTTCGGCAGACGGACGGGAGCGCAAACCTAATCAAGCTAGCATAAAAACGCGCAACCCGGGCTAATTAACCCGATCATCAAGTTAAGAATCAGCTAACCCCACCGTTACAACCAGCCCACAGATAGGGACAGCGCGGCGCTCGCGGCGAGCCTCCTGCCCGGGGCCACTTGCCGTGGCGTCCCTGCGCTCGGCCGACGGAGATGCTGAGGTCTGCATCCAACCGCGTCTCCGCCTGGGCTCCCGCGGAGATTTTTGCCGTGGAAAACCCGCGGTTTTGGTTCACAAGGGCTCCCCCCCCCAAAAAAAGGAGGAGATCAGCCAAATCACGGGCAGACCTGCCGCGTCCAGCAGGGATTCTCACGTTCGCAGAGGTTCGAAGGACGAGCTGCCAAATTCGCGACTCATCCCGCGCCCGTGCGATACGGACAGCCCCGAAAATAAGCGACGGGCCCCCCCCCCCCGCCACTATTACATAAGGGCCGCCTGAGCTGGGTACAGAAGCAGGAATCCGCAGCGAAGTTGGAGCTGGGAGACTGGCACGGAGACAGAAAGCCATTCCTTGAAAGGGCTGGTGCCAGCCCAGCATCGGTCCCCCCCGTCCACCCTGACCACGCTCGCAGGGAGAAAACCCTCAAAAAGCCTCATTAAAACCCGAAAATCCTCGTTATTACGGCAGGCGACGCCGGCGTCTCTCGGTCTGCCAGCAGAAAAAGGTTTCAAAGCCGAGAACTTTTCTCGCTGAGCCTCTGCCTCGCACGTCCCCACCTCGGCTGGGGACCCCACAGCGGTGGCTCCACGGTACCGGGCGTCATCCCAAACCCTTTGCAGGTCGAAGGGTCCTGCCCAAGGGCGCTTTCCCCTTTTTTTTATTTTCTTTTTTTCTTTTTTTTCCCCTGCACCTCACCTCCACCCTGGCATGCAAATGCCATTTGCTTATCCGGGGCCGGCCGGCTGGGCAGAGCGGGAACTGATCCGCTGGGAAGCAGCCGCACGGAGCGGAACGAAAAGAACCGAGAAAAGGAGAAGAAAAAGAGCAGGAGAGCAAGGGGAAAAAAAAGAAAATAATCAAATGCCACCTCTCCCAGCCCTAAAAGGCAGCCCCCGGGCTGGCTGGCAGCCCCCCCGTTGGCACAAGCGCGGCTCGCTGGGGAACAAATCTGGGCTCCTCTCTCGCCCATCGGCCATGTTCCCCTCCCTGCTGCCAGGAGGGAGCGGCTTGGCCTCGCCTGCTGCTGAGAAAAAAAATAAATAAAATAACAAACAAATAAAAATAAACGATTTGGGATTTGCAAAACCAAGAGGGAAATCCACCAAGGCGCCCGGGAGCGCTCCGCTCCCGGCAGGTTTTTCTCCTTCCCTCTCCAGCCCGGTGTTTCGGGACCACGGGGAATAATTCGTCAAAAAGTTCCCGTCCGGGAAGAGGAGCGGCTCGGAGCCGCACCTTTCGAGCCCCTCATGAGGTTCACCGGGCGAAATTCGGCTTTTTTTGCCCCAAAACCCCCGCGGGGAGGGGGGGGGGGGTGGTTGGGGAGCCGCGCGTCGGGGCGCGGATGCGGCGCAGGGGAGGGATGGAGAGGGGCAAGGTAAGGGGGGGTGGGGGGGGTGTCCTGGGGGCAGGCAAGTTGCTGCCCCGCTTTTCCCAGAACGAAACGACCCCAAACCCCATAAATCTTCCCCCCAAACCCCCCCCCTCGGCTCACCTTGGTGTAGAGCTGGGCTGCGGACATGGCCGGGCATGGGCAGCGCTAGGCGAGGGGCATGGGGCCGGCAGGTTACGGGGATGGGGTGGGGGGGGGGGGGCGCCGGCCCGACAGGGCGACAAGGCGACAGAGAGGGCGACCTTTACACCCGCCGCCGGAGCGGGTGGAGGAGGAGGAGGAGGAGGAGGAGGAAGAGGAGGAGGAGGCGAAGGCAGCGCCGCCTCCGCCGCGCCCCGCTCAGGTAAGGGGGTGGCACGGCTCGGCCGCCCCGCGGGACCCGCCGGGCGCCGGGTCCTCCCCCCTCGCTCCGTATTGTTTGACACCATTTGCTGATTTTTCTTCGTTCGTTACCCTTATTTGTTTCACTGCTTATTGGTTTCGTTGCTTATTTGTTCATTTATTATTACCACCTTTTTACCATCGTCCCCCTTTTACCATCATCCCCCTTTCACTATCATCCCCGCTTTATTATCAGCCCCCTTTTACTTCCAGCCCCCTTTTACTTCCACCCCCTTTTACTCCCACCCCCTTTTACTCCCACCCCCTTTTACTCCCACCCCCCTTTTACTTCCCCCCCTTTTACTCCCACCCCCCTTTTACTCCCACCCCCTTTTACCATCGTCCCCCTTTTACTCCCATCCCCCTTTTACTCCCACCCCCTTTTACTTCCCCCCCTTTTACTCCCACCCCCCTTTTACCCCCACCCCCTTTTACCCCCACCCCCTTTTACCCCCACCCCCTTTTACCCCCACCCCCTTTTACCCCCACCCCCCTTTTACTCCCCCCCCCTTTTACTTCCCCCCCCTTTTACTCCCCCCCTTTTACTCCCACCCCCTTTTACCCCCACCCCCCTTTTACTCCCCCCCCTTTTACTTCCCCCCCTTTTACTCCCCCCCTTTTACTCCCACCCCCCTTTTACTCCCACCCCCTTTTACTCCCGTCCCCCTTTTCCCCTTCCCAAGCTTTTTTCCCCCAAGCTCGCCCTCCATGCGAAAGGGGCTGTGCCTCTTCCCCCCCCCCCCCCCCCCAATTTCTGCCCCAAAAGCCCTTCCCACGGGAGCAGAGCGGTGCCCAGGCGGGTCCCCAGGCTCCCCGTCGCTGCTGGGCACCCCACGGATTTTGGGGTGGCTTTATCGGGGTGCCTGGGGCGAGCGACCGTAAGCAACCACGGGGATCCCTCCCGCGGTGGTTTCGGGGGCTGGCCCCTTGGGGAAGAAGCCACCCGCCCTTGGCTCCGTTTCCTCGGAAACTTCAAACTTCGATTAAAGAGAGAAAATAAGGACACCGAAACAGCTCCGAAACCCCCGAGGTGCTGAGCTGCCGGAGGTTATCTCCTCGGGGGACAGAAACGCCTTGCGCTGATCCTAATACTTAAGGAGAAGCGACCCTAAAATTGCATTTGGTGGTACCACCTCTCCCATTCACATCAAAGGTGCCCGGAGGTGAAAACGAGCCAGATATTCTTATTTTTCCCCTCAAAACAGAGCCAGCAGCTTCCTCGGAAGCACGGGCAGGTGTTGGGAGCTGTGCGTCCTCCCCGCGATGGCGGAGAGCAGCTCCTCCTCCCTCACCCCAGAGCCAGAATCCGTTTCTTCGCCGTTATCAGGGGACGTTAAAGGAAGAGCTGGGGGTGAACGGGCGAGATTTCCCGTTCATATTACGCCCCTGTATCCCTGGGAGGCGTGGGAAGGCTCTTGCCCTCGTCGCACGCTTTCGAGACGAATTTCTGCCGGTGGCGCACCTGCAAAACGGGAGCCCTAACTCAAGACCTACCCTTTGAAATCCTGGGCAGCCTGGGAAAACTAGAGGAAGCGAGAAGAAAAATCATTTCCTTTTCACCTCGTCGCCCCTACGCGTGCACGACGCCTTTCCGAAGGCACCTGCTGGGGCTATTCGGCCCCAAAACCAAACCCCCCCCCCAAAAATTTGGGGTGTTTGGCAGCAGGAGAGCACGCAGCGAGGTAAAATAGGACCCCCGTGGTTTTTAAATACAGCGCCTGCGCATCACTGGCAGCCCTGGAGCGGGGAGAGGTCACCTGGCACGTGCCGGGTGGCTTCGCCGATCCGCGGCGTCCCCCGCGGTTAATCGACGGCTTCCCCGGCCGCTCGGGGGGGAAATACCACGCACATGAGTAGCAGCTGACGCTCGGGAGGCCCTCGGGCCCCGCGAGCCCCAATTTGGGGGCAGGTTTGGCAGCCCAGCCCACTACAAGGACATCGAAGGGAGCGGAGCAGGACGCTTGGCGGTAGAATTAAGGAAACGCTTCGGTCCCGAGGCGCAAAATCGTTCTCGCTGCGCCGCTCACCTGAGCGTTTCGGGCATCGAGAGGCTGCTTTGAAGCAATGCTCGATGAATAAATGCTCGATAGCTCCGACCACCTCTTCGGAGCTCTTATTTTACGAAAAAAAAAAAAGATTTCTTAGCGTTCTGGATGGCTCCAATTCGGCACGCTCACGAGTGCGGTATTCTGTGTCTCTCACGCGCTGCGTGTACCCCATGACGGCCTTTAATAACGTACTTTAATTAATCCTGGAATCGCAAATGCGCTATTATGTGCCTTTTCTTTTTTTTTTTTCCCCCCAAACACGGGTCATGGTAGTAAATAAAATCCACATCGCTTATGCAGGGCCGTACCAGGAGTCTGCGGCAGTCCAGGAAATTAATCTCTTAATCATCCTGCCAATTTTATCTAGCGGTGAGAGCAGAGACCTGTGGCTGCCTGGGCTCTCTGGACCGATGAAACTACCTCGGCGGGGGAGCTGGGGTACCTGTGCTCTAATCCCAGCAAATTATCAGCTCCTCCATTCACATTCCCACAAAACGAGCACCCAGAAGTCCTGGTACTGGACCAAACAGGAGCTAAATACTGAAAAGAGAAGGTGAGGAGGAAATAGAAGGTGGAAGAAACACTTAGGGAGGGATGGAAGTTGAAGAAAGGGGTGAAAAAGACAGGAGCCGGAGGAGAGATAGCAGGAGGCGAAAGGGAGGAGAAACATCCGCAGATAAGCAGCAACAAAGGCTCAACCAGAAAAATGTGAAAGATAAAAACATTTCTGAATCACAAAGCCCACGAGCAAGAAAGGGCACGAGGACATAAACGGATTCTTCCCTCCTCTTAAAAGCAAAGAGGAGAAAATAACGAAACGCAGACCGGAGAAGCTGGCCGAGAGGAATGTCACAGGGCTGGCTTACTCCCACCTGGCCTCCTTGCATCACCCGCTGCTCCTCCTGCACAAAAAACAACCTGGCCGTTAATCTGGGGGCCGCTTTGTCTGAAAATATTACTGGTGCTCTGGTCCCCCACTCCGTACGTTCACACTACGGCACCGGAGGCAACCCAAGACAGCCCGAAGAGGCAGAGTTGCCACCAAAAGGATAAATAATTACATTTTTTTTCCCAAGAAAAGGATGACTTCAGACGTGCACAATTAAATCTGTGCAAGAAGAGGTCTCGCGGACTAGCTTTGGGACTCCGGTGTTCCGCAAGTCATCCAACAGCTGTCAGAATACACACGAGGCACTATGAACTCTTCGCTCTCCAGCCAGAGTAAAACAGATTCATGGATTTAAGAGGGAAAAGGAAGGTAAGTCACCGAGCGCCTTTTGTCTAAACACACACAAAAAAAAGGTTTCGCAAATATTTGCAGCTTGAAAGGTGTTTTAATAAAAGTTTGCCGAAACTCTTCTACAAAGTTTTCTTTTTTTTTTTTTTTGATTTTAAATAACGCCTGCACGTCGTTCACGTCGTCATAATAATTACGCTGCAGAGAGCATAGAGTGTTTTTGTATTAAAGCGTCAAACGCTCTGATTCAGATCTTGTCAAAGAAAGCAGAGCGGGGAAAAGAAATTAAAAAATATATTTCTTGCATTCAGTTAAATATTTTGAGCGTCACAGGGGAGAAAGGGTCAAACTCGAATCAGTTACAAACACGCCTGGAAAAGGCTTTTAAAGGCAACCGAGAGTGAGCTAAAATGGCATAGTTAAGCGATCTTCTTGGGAGTTAGACATCAGTTTTCTTCTCAAAGGGTGAATTTTTGCTAGTTTCTCGTAAGGCCTTGACAGAACGTCCCGTATCCTTTCTCGGTAGGCTCGCTCTTCTGCTAGACCCAATTCGTATTCTTGCTTTTTCTCTTCCTCCTCAGCATCACGGGCCTGTTGCTGATAGGCAATTTGAGCCCTGAGTTGCCCTTGGTATTCTTTTGCTTCCTTCGCTTTTCTGGAAACGACACGTAAATAGCTTGTTTACGAAGCGTGGGTTAAAAAAAAAAAATAAAAGCGTAACTTTTTAAATCTGTTATCATTCAACCTCAGACCAAAGGAAGGTTCAAAATCCTTCTTAGGAGTCGAGAGTGACTTGTGCTACTACGAGCAAACCATACGTTGTTCAGAGCACGAATTCTGTTGCGTATTACAGAGCAGACCACAAAATTAGTGCTTACCAAAAAAAACCACAAGAGCGAGAACCCCCCCTTGCCATCAGCACGCCTCCCCTGCCCCTCGCAGCGGCAGCAAGAGGCCGGAGAACGCGTCGGGTTTCAGTCCTCCCCTAGCTCGGGCTCACCGCTGAAGCGGCCTCACGCCCAGTTTCCACTCCCTCGTTGCGCAGGTAACAACGGGTTCCTGCCAGCGGGCGAGGCAGGGCGCAGGCTCTTGTCCGGCGTTGTGCTAACGCTGTAGGAAACGGCCGTCCTAAAAATCGTTGAATCCAAGAAATCGTTGTTCCACCCTACCTTGAGATTCACATGTCACTTTCACCGTCCTCCGGAGCAGCACTGGAAGCCCACCTACCTGCTCGGGAGTCAAAAAGACTCGCCCGGACTCTTGAAAACCCGATAGTTTAATCAAAGTACGTGCGACACAGCGGAACCACTCAGTGCCCTCTTTGCTAAGCGAAGCAGATTCAAAGCGAAGACCCGAACGTTTGCTCGCAGAGGGCGAGATATCTGCCACATCCAGGAGACGGTTATCAATAAATTTATCAGGGAACGCAAGCGACGCTAGCTCCGGAAGGAGTTACTCAGTCACGTCCCACGAACGGGTGTGGAGAAAGGGCAGAAGCACAAAAGGGAAACGGGGTGAGAGAAATAAGGCCCTTTGTCCCAGGTTTCGCACGACACCCAGAGGAGCGTTTCGGCTACTGCGATTAAAAAATATTCTCTCACCCCGAGGAACTGCAAGGTAAGGGGAACCCCGTGCAGCTGGGTTACGGGGTCCGGTGTTTCGGTGGCTGACGCCGCGACTGTTCAAGGGAGGTGCGTGGGTGGGGTTTAGCAATAACTTGAAGACACTCGTTCTCCTCGGTAAGTAACGACCTAACCTTTCATTAAGCCTTCCTCCCCGCACCTCAGCCACTCCTAACGACAGCTCGGAATACGAGGGGAGGCGTTTGATAAACACAATTAACAACGCAGTTTGGAACCGACGGGCTGCACCACGGCAGAGCCTCTGTGAAGGGAAAAAAGCCTACCCGGTGCTCCTACACGGCTACTTAAAAACGAGAATTCTCCAGCTCACAGACTTAAAAAGGTTGATCTGCAATGCAACGAACCAACGGCATAAAGAAAAATACCTTGCCCATTTTTCTTCCTCTACGCGTTTGAGTTCTGCGATGGCTTCGGCTAGTAACTTCTTCTCTTGAGCAAGTTCTTCCTGCTCCTTTGCGTTCCTCTGCACTGGAAAAACACACAAATACTTTTAGAAGATAAAGGCACTGCTGAGCTCGAGGGGAAAAGGAGACTGCATGCGAGCCAAGCAGCCTAAATAGCAAGCCTGAGCTTTGTTGTTTCTGAGGAGGCACCCAAACAACGGGAAGCGTATTCTCAGCTTATTTGCTTTTGTCCCGTCTTGATAGCAAAGATTTAACACAACTTCGAGATAATAATAGTAATAAGAACTGCTTCCTCACGCAATCCTTGCTTCGTTCTGGTGACAGCAATGGGAAACGAGCGTAAGGACTGCCTGGAGGAGGAAAGTTTCAGAAGGAGATTCAGGGACAGCAGCGCTGTTGTCCACTCATCCATGCAGCCCGTGCATACCGGGCTAGACGGTCTTCCCAAAAGCAGCGTGCCTTTGCCAAGCCTCACGTTCCCGCAGTAGGTTTGGTGCACAGACAGCTATTATTACTTACTCTTCTCCTCAATCTGTAGCTGTCTCGTATGCAAGACCTCTTTCAGCAGCTGCTCTCTGGCCTCCTTTTCTAACCGCATTTGCTCGGCCTTCTTGGCCCAAACCTTCGCCCTCTCTTCCTCGAGGAACTTGTCCGCTTCTTTTTCTCGCTGTTTTTCCTCCTCCAGCTGTTGAGCCAGGTGTGCCCGGTAAGCCTGTTGCTCCTTGAACAGCTCCTGCTGCAAGCACACAAACATTTGCAGGTTTGAGTAAAAGGGTTCAAAGATGTGTTTCAAAAAAGGCGAAGAGAAGTGGGGGTTTGTGGCCAGTGTGGCAAGCAGGAGCCTCGAGCTGCGTTCCAAGCCCTGTCACCAGACGAGCTGCGCAGAACGCGTTTCCCAGGCAATCGACAAAGCCTGGACAAGAGCGTAAGGGAAGAAGAAAAACAGAGCGATCCCTCTTAACAGCTCAGCTGCCCGCACCACAGAAATTTCGCAAATATTTTCCACGGCTGACACTCACCGCCATTAGGAGCCACGTAAACGCAGTAACAAATAAACACCGTCTCTTCTAACTTTGTGCCAAGGTCTAACTGGCTGAAGATTACAGAGAATGTTTATAAAACTTTCCCAACCCACACTGTCTTCCAAACACCTTGAGCAGAGTGAAGAACACAGCTCCCTGCTCTGTTATCAAGCTACCTTGGGATCCGTTTTCGCCTTGAAGTTGGACAATTGACTTGTTCTAAATTCAAAAACTGACAGATACATCCACGGTTTCATAGCCTCTCCGAGATATTCCACGGGAAACATTGCACCTACACATCTAGCTAGTAATAAAACATTTAAAACTGTTTCTTAGTAGTCTAATAAACCAGAACACGTCAAATATTTACTCTCCTCTGCAATTACAAATATTTAATAAATCAGGTCCGTGAGACAGACAAACAAAAAAGCTTCCCTAATCTCCACTGCGTCCATGCAGTGTAAGGACTAAAAACCTCACGTGGTTTATACCGAAAGAAATCAGCTTGGAGGGGCGGGAATCCAGGGTTTTCTATAAACCCCCAGTTTTCATCTAGACTGGTAGCTTTGCTGATCGCAAGACAGGATTCAAAGTCCCTGCTGCGATTTTAACAGATAATGGGTTTCTTTAGAGAAGCAGAGTGCTGGCAGGAAGAGAGGCACCAGGCTACGCGACAAAAGAATCGACTTGATCACAGAAAAAGGTCTCGCGTCTGATCTCATTTATACTGTGCAGCTCCACAAAGAGCAACAGAATTAGTCCAGGTGAGGTGTTGTCCCAAAACTTCCGAATTAAAACCTGCAGCCCTTACTTTTCTTTTCATTTTCTCCCCAGGGTCTTCCTCAGGTTTCCAAGGAGATTTTTCTAAGGTTTTCATCTCAAGGGCAAGCTCGCCTTCTTTTTCTTCATTAAGCCGCTTCCTCTTGTCCTCTGCTGCGCCGAGCAACATATCCCTGCATTCCTTCTGCTTCTGTAATTTCTCCATTTGAAGTTTTTCGTTTTCTAGTTTAAGCAGCTGCTGTTGCTCTTCCTACGAAAGGAAAAACAGCCCGCTTGCAAAATCGTTCCGTAACTTCAAACAAAGCGACGGCTAGGATTAGTTTATTTGGACCACCGAAGAGCAAAGATAAATATTAAAAAACGTTATTGTTTCTAAAAATAGAGAATTTTGGAGTGAGTGTTATCCATTAAAGTCGTTCAAGTACAAACGTTTTACCATACCCTTCCTTAGAATTCAGGATTTTCTCTTTAATTATCACAGGAATGCCTGACATCCAGACTCCAAATACTTCAGGCAGACAGACAGACACCTCTTCAGAGAAACCGGTGTCTTTGCAGCACGTATGATCTCCATCCAACTCTTTAAACACAGCCACAGCCACTAACCAGTAACAGAACCGCGTGTTCCTCCCCGTTTCTGCGTGTGTTATCTGTTTATGTTATCACAAAGCACCCGCTCTGACTCTCGAAGCGTTTCGAAGCCAAAGCTACGCTGCTATCTGCCCGACCAGCCCAATTTACTTTCAGAAGCCGGAAAAACAGCTTTGAAACTCAGTATATATTATCTGAGGCACTGAATAAGGAACCCAACGGGGAAGCTGTAGGAAAGTAGCTAAGGGTGAGACCCTCTGAAGGGTCCTTTTTGACCCTTTTTGGTTTTTTTTCCAGAAATTAAACCGCTTCACCACAAATTTCTGTTCTTGATGGAGCTCAGAACAGCTGTCTTCAGGGGAAGCTACGAAGCCTCCTATTCGAATTTCTTTTCCTATTTCTATTTCCTCTATTTTTATTATTTTTTTTTCTGAAAAGGCCAGTTAAGTAGAAGTGTTTTTTATTTTGGGAGGGCTGGCAGCGCCTTAAAAATCGTTACAGGAAAAGAATTTTTCTTCTGCATCGTTTTAAACGAGTGCAACATTGCAGTCTAGCTTGGAATAAGAACTCGACTTGGAATAAGACTCGGCTTACAGCCAGGATTTTTAGAGCTTCGGATTCATTATTGTAATTATTTTTAAAAAATCTTGTCATTATATTTTAAAAAGCAGTGGAATATTTATCTTGCCCGTATCAGCTTTCAGTGCCCTGCACGACCATCCAATTGCTACACATACAGAGCTGCAAAATGAAGACGAAGTTTGAACCAAATCACAAAACCAACGCTGAATAATGCTCCACTGAAGTCAGCTCAACTATATCAGGTCCAGAACGGGAAGAGACAAGGACAAAAGAGGACAAAACACCAGAACAGTTGGACCGAGTGAGCCAAATTCCTCCCACGATGTGGCACCCCTAAATAGGAGACAGCTTTTAGACGCCGCTTGCCGAGTTCTATCTGTTAAAGAGTGGACTTTCAAAATAAAATTAAAAAAAAAAGATGGAAGGGTGGAAAGACAGGACGTAGATTCCAAAATCGAGTCGGCTGGGGAGCAAGCGGCAGGGGTGTTTCATACGCACGTCTCCTCGTGTACGTGTCAGGGCCCCGAGCGCACCACCAGGCTCTGCAACCTCCCCCCCGCAGGGGTTTGGCTCGCAGCGCTCACAGCTCTGTCGGATCAGAGCGCTGGGGAGGAGCAGTGAGAGAAGGGGCTGAGAACAGTCACCCGGGAGCTGCAGGTAGGCTTCGCGCTCACTCCCGGTGCCCGATCTGCAATTTGGGCTGTTGGACGACCCTGCAAACTGGCAGCCGGCCTGCTCCGCTCCCCGTGTTCAGGCACCGGGCTCCCGTACCGTGCGTTACAGCTGGGATGCCAGAATCCATCCCCCAGGAAACCAGGATTCGGAATGCGTCTGGCAAAAAAAAAAAAGCTTACCACCGTTTCCGTTTCCCACAAAGGCTTTTGGAAGCTTTGAATGCTAAAATCCATTACGTGCTAAGTTTCAAAGGACGTTTTTCCCTCTGTAAACAGGAACCCGTTTGCCACGGCTCTGGAAAAGAGGCTTAGCATAATAGGAGAGTCTCGGATCCTAACGGAATCAGCAAAGATACAAATGAGGTACGGATTCATCCACGCGTCTAGTAAGCCTAACATTAGAAGGGACTTTCAAAGAACATAATTGAGGATGATGCGGAAATTACCAGCAGTCGAGCCTCTTCTTCCTTCAGCCGCTTCGCCTCCTCTTTGTGAGCACTGAGCACTGCTACCTGGGCGCCGAGGACGTCCAGGATTTCCCGATTCCGTTCGGACAATTTCTGCATATCCGCCGCCTCTCGCCTTTCCTTAGCCAGCCTGTCCTCCTTCCAAAGCTCCGCAAACATCTGCTCCTCCTCCTCCTGCTGTTTTTTCAGTTCCTCCTTCAGAGTTAGCTGGGCCAGCCGGTCCGCACACAATTCCTTCTGATGCTCCTTCAGCCACCGCACGCGGAGCTCATCGCATTGTTCTCTGAACGGCAAAATAAAGGTTAAAAAAGGAAAAGGTGGGTCGGGGGGATCAAATTAACAAGCAAATTTGGCGATCCATGACGGATGGAGGGCTCCGGCTCATGACTACATGGAAGACTGCAGCTCAGGATGCTGATTCCTGCACCTGGTCTGGCACCGATTCCTTCTGAGTCATAAGGAACGACTGAAAACCTGATTTCATGGAGATTTTGACGTTAATGACTTGAAAAGCAGGTCCTGTATTGGCATTTGTCTAAAAAAACCCACACACGCACAATATATATGCATATACTCACCGTCTATTCCTTTATATATACGATGCATGTGCGTATACAGTCAGAACATGAATTATGTGGGATTTTTTTTATATACACACGCATATTTTTAACCTATAAAACACCCTTGTTCAAACACTCAGGTTGCTCGTCATGCAAATGAAGACCTAGACTAGGTTTACTAGTCGCTTAAAAGCTCAAGTCCCAATCTGAAAACCATTTAACAGCAGAAATTTAGGTTACACTGCTAAACAAGAACCACTAGAATTTTATGAGATTTGAAGTTTTGTGGCATATTTCATAGAAGTTGCAAGATTTCTTTGATGTTCTTTTATGTTTTCTTTTTGATATTTCTTTGTTTTCCTTCTTTCAAAATTTCTTTCAAAATTTCTTTCAAAATTTCTTTCAAAATTTCTTTCAAAATTTCTTTCAAAATTTCTTTCAAAATTTCTTTCAAAATTTCTTTCAAAATTTCTTTCAAAATTTCTTTCAAAATTTCTTTCAAAATTTCTTTCAAAATTTCTTTCAAAATTTCTTTCAAAATTTCTTTCAAAATTTCTTTCAAAATTTCTTTCAAAATTTCTTTCAAAATTTCTTTCAAAATTTCTTTCAAAATTTCTTTCAAAATTTCTTTCAAAATTTCTTTCAAAATTTCTTTCAAAATTTCTTTCAAAATTTCTTTCAAAATTTCTTTCAAAATTTCTTTCAAAATTTCTTTCAAAATTTCTTTCAAAATTTCTTTCAAAATTTCTTTCAAAATTTCTTTCAAAATTTCTTTCAAAATTTCTTTCAAAATTTCTTTCAAAATTTCTTTCAAAATTTCTTTCAAAATTTCTTTCAAAATTTCTTTCAAAATTTCTTTCAAAATTTCTTTCAAAATTTCTTTCAAAATTTCTTTCAAAATTTCTTTCAAAATTTCTTTCAAAATTTCTTTTAAAATTTCTTTTAAAATTTCTAAACAACCAAACAAAATTGAACCCGAACAAACATTTTAAACCTGTTTTAAAACCAGGACGTGGACTTTCACACGCTCAGAATGTGAAACGAGCTGAAAATGGTAGAGGTCTACAAGCAGTAAAGGTCTCTGAGCCCTAAGGGTGTGTGACAGACATGCGGCCGTGCTGTAAAGCTGGAGGATAGCTCACGATTTCCTGCTGAATGAAACCACCTTCTGCAGATCACCGCAACGCTATTTTCCAAATTCACAGCAGACATCGCAAGAAATCTGTGACTGCACCGGGAGGGGGCCAAATACCGGGGGTTCGCACCTACACGGAGGCTACAGAAACAAATCTGACCTCCCCTGAGGTCAGCTGTTACGTCTTCTTTATTTCTAAATCCGACCTTTGCTCGTTTGCTTTATATTCCCCGGCCTCAGCGGGATTATTTCGACAGGGAAATTGGAAAGGAATAATTTCTTCTTTACTCGACACAGCTCCTCCACCACCTCCCACTCACCTCGTGCTAACGAGCACGGCTCCTAGGCTCACGGACACGTGCTTGAGGCAACCACCAAGGTGTAATAATTACACGGTGGCTACCAAGATCTTCCAAAAGCTTTGCCAATAACGCTCCGTGGTAAGCCAGCCCGATAACAATTACTTGTGGCTTATAAACTGCAAAATTCTCACTTGGCTTGATATTCAGGAGGCATTTCTGACCTTTTAACCTTGACCTAGAAGAGACGGCTGTAATCTGTCAAGTCCCCCTTCACCAGCGTCTAATCTCTAAAATGAAACCTCCCACAGTCAGCATTTTTCTTACGTTTTTAACCCTGGGATCGTTCTTCCGACTCCCAGGTAGACGTTAATGGTGATTACGGACTACTGGACTAATCGGTACTCACGAAAAACACGTTTCTCAAATGTTCTGAGAAAAACGTACCGTAATTAAGATTGGGAATCTTACGCCGTTTGAAAGACCTGTGTTACCTTAACGCAACGGCTTCAAAGTTCTCCCAGCAGTGAAAGAATAAAGAATTACTTCTTTTTCTCCATGTTTATTACTTCTTCTTCTCCACGTTTATGAACTAATCTGAATTTAACTGAGTTCTCGGAGAAGAGGAGAAGTTCAATAAAAGCTTGGCACGGTTCGAATTTTAATATAAATTCATTTTTGCTTGATTTCATCAAAATAAATTCCTTCTGAGCGGCTTTTCGAGCGACGTATAAACATCTGCTCTCCCAGATGGCTGCTTTTCTTCCTCGCTTTGCTACCCTAAGCTTCTTAACGTTCAAATTGTGCCTGCGCGGAGCCGCTTCCCAAAGACGGAAAGCGCGTTTATTCCCCGCCCCTCCCGGCTATTTCTTCGTTTTACGGCCGCCGCGTCCAGTCGCTGCGATAGCAACGTCCTCTGCGCGAACACTCCTGATGTTACCGCAAGAAAAAGGAGGCGATTGAGGTTTTATGCCAGTTTTAAGACGTTGCAGGTTGTTTTTTTCTTAAAGACACCGATGAGTGGCAGACAAAAGACTGCTCAAGCCCCCGGTGAAACACTCCAAGCCTTTCCCACCGGGTTCAACGTTCGGTTTCGCAGAGGGAAAGGGCAGGATTGCATTAACATCATTTTCATCCCTTCCTCAGGGAACCAGATTG
The DNA here is from genome assembly GCF_964211835.1 of Anser anser. Taxonomy (NCBI): domain Eukaryota; kingdom Metazoa; phylum Chordata; class Aves; order Anseriformes; family Anatidae; genus Anser; species Anser anser. Next base: position 86,151,445 of record NC_139723.1, read on the forward strand.
CCAAGAGCTGAACGAGCCAGGTGTGATGCCAAGGCCTCGGGACCTGAGGAGCACCTGCAAACCTTAACGGCTTCCAAGGTCGCTGCCAAACTTGGCATCCAGGAAGGCTGGGCAGGGGATTTCAGGTTGCGCTACAACTTCAGCTTGCCGGTGTCCTTGAGAAGGGGGCAATAAATAAAAACAGCCACCTTGGGCAATCCCATCTGCTCAAGGACTTTCCATACGTGAGCTTAATAAGCGTGATTTAGGCCAAATAAACCCTCCATGATTTGGCGGGGGGCGGGAGCGTGGGGATGCCCACACAGGACAAGGATTTCTGCACTTCGTCACCTTCTTGTTACGTTGCTGTTTAGTATTTCCTCCCCCAAACTCTATTTTATATTGTTCCGGACCTACCTGAACTGCTGCTCCCGTTTTTCAGCCACCAGCTGCTGCCTTTCTTTCTCCCTCTCCTCTCTCAATAATTTTGCTCGCTCCCTCATTTTCGCTTGCTTCTCCAGCAGAGTTTCTTCAGACGATTCCATCTCAGCGAAGTACTTATTTTCCTCTGCCTCCAGAAGCTCGCGAAGCCTGAAACGAAGGAAACGCTTCAATAAAAACCAGAACGACTTATCTGTTGAATGATTAAGTAACGGACTGCACTCTTCCCCTCACAATTTATGCGTCCCTGTAAAGGTGGCAGGGGGATCTTTGGCAGCTCGGCACCAAGCCTGGTGAAATTTAACACTGGGAAGGCAAAGTCCTGCACCTGAGGGCACGCTGGGGCTGACTGGGGGCGATGAACGAGCTGAACAGAAGCCAGCGAACACAGAGATGATGAAGGGAACGGAGGGGTTTTTGTTTGAGGGGAGGCTGAGGGAGCTGGGAGCATTCAGCCCGGAGAGGAGAAGGCCCCAGGGGGAGCTCATCAAGTGCGTACGAGTCTCCCACAAAAAAGAGGGAGGCTCTTCGGAGTGCCCAGTGGCAGGACAAGAGAAAACAAAACGTGAAATTCCACCTGTCCACAAAGGAACAGGTTTTTCTCGTGAGGGTGGCCACACGCAGACCAGGCTGCCCAGAAATTCTGTGGACGCTCCGTGTCTGGAGATACCCAAAACCCGACAGGACGCGGCGCTGAGCAGCCTGCGCTAGGTGGCCCTGCTGAGCAGGGCCACAAGATCTCAGCGAGTTCCTTCCAGTTCACAGCCGCAAAGCCGCTTACTATAAAAAGAACAACTGAGAAAACGTTTGTTTTTTTTTTTTTTCTAAGGTCAGCACAGCCCGATTCTGTTGTGGTTCCGGTTTTTAGCTTTTTGTTGTTGTGAATTGTACTGGTAACAAGGGCCCAAAAGCTCCTCTTTGCTCTGCGTTGCTGCCTGCCTGACAAATAAGCACGCCCACGCTTTCCAGTCCAAGGAATAACGAAGGCCATGCCGTAATGCCGGGGGGGAGGCACAGAGCCGAGCTCTACTGAGTGTTTTTCCCCCACAATCGCTCCTCTAAGCACGCGGTGAAGTGGAAAATAGCAGGGCAGACATTGATTTTAGCTCCTTGCTTGCTACCTCTCTCTTCTGTCATCAGTCCCTGCCTGATACTCCTGCATCGCCGCCTCAACCTTTCTCCGCACAGCTCCGTGCAGCCATTTCTGCTCGTTGCGTTGCTGCCACTCATGGATGCTGCGACACTGCCTGTAGAGCTTTAGGAGAGCGGCGTATTCCAGGAGCTCCTGTTCTTTCTCTCTGCGGGCCAAGGCAAAATTTTCACGTCTTCGTTCTTTAGGGGGCTTGGCTCTCTGCAACAGAAAGAACGTCTGATGAAATTACAATTATTCTTTTTTTTAATCGAGTTGGGGACCGAAATTACAATTATTCTTTTTTTTAATCGAGTTGGGGACCGAGTCCATAAGGGTTTATGGTAACCAGGGGTAACACAGAGCCCAAAACACAGAATCACAGAATTGTCTAGGTTGGAAGAGACCTCCAAGATCACCCAGTCCAACCTCTGACCTAACACTAACAAGTCCTCCACTAAACCATATCAACATCTAAACATCTCTTAAAGACCTCCAGGGATGGTGACTCAACCACTTCCCTGGGCAGCCCATTCCAACGCCTAACAACCCTTTCGGTAAAGAAGTTCTTCCTAACATCCAACCTAAACCTCCCCTGGTGCAGCTTTAGCCCATTCCCCCTCGTCCTGTCACCAGGCACGTGGGAGAATAGACCAACCCCTACCTCGCTACAGCCTCCTTTAAGGTACCTATGGAGAGCGATAAGGTCGCCCCTGAGCCTCCTCTTCTCCAGGCTGAACAATCCCAGCTCCCTCAGCCGCTCCTCTTAAGACTTGTTCTCCAGACCCCTCACCAGCTTTGTCGCCCTTCTCTGGACTCTCTCAAGCACCTCCATGTCCTTCTTGTAGCGAGGGGCCCAAAACTGAACACAGTACTCGAGGTGCGGCCTCACCAGAGCCGAGTACAGGGGGACAATCACTCCCCTAGACCTGCTGGCCGCACTGTTTCTGATACAAGCCAGGATGCTGTTGGCCTTCTAGGCCACCTGAGCACACTGCTGGCTCACATTCAGCTGAAAACCGCCACAAGAGCAGCACGAAAGGCCTGGAGGAGCTACAACTTGCCTGTTTATCCACCTCATACCTTAAATCTCAACCTGTCCACCTCAGCGGGACCACCCTGACGGCCTTACCCCCAGCCCCGACCCGGCCACACGCCCTCAGCCCGGGCTTGGCCTCGCCGCCTGCTGGCCCCGCGGCCAGCCCCACGCCAAGAGGGGCCCCCTTGGGGTCTCCAGCCCCCGGTGGCGGCTCCCGGCCGCTCACCAGCGCCACGGAGTGCGGGCCGGGCCCCAGCACCTCCCGCCGCCACCCCGGGCCCCTCCGCGCCGTCATGGCGGCCGCAGCCTCTGCCGTTGCCATGGCGAAGCGGAAGTGACCTCACGACGCAAGGGACGCTCAGAGAGGGCGGGAGCCCGGCCGGGGGGAGGGGGCCGCGCATGCGCAATGCTTCGCGCCGCCTGAGGGGGCACAAAATGGCGGCCGGGGGTGGGGGCGTTGTCCTGTCGTCACGTCGAGATATCGCCATAACGCGTCGCGGGTTGGGGCTGCTGCGCGGGAATGCGGCTCCCCGTGCCCTCCCGCGGCTCCTGAGAGGGGTTGGGGCTGGTGCGCGGCTCCCAGCAGCGCCTCAGGAGCTGCGGTCGCTTCAGGTTCGTTGCCCACAGTGAGTTCGCTTGGAAGCCGCGGGGCAGAGACAGCGCCAAGAGCTTCGTTTCCCTTCGGATAATCAGGACTGGGCTGATAACGAGTTGGAAAACGTGATCCGAAGGCAGAAGGGTTTAAAGCGTGTTTTTATCCTACTGAAATATGTGTGCTGTGCGCATTTCAGGTCTTAGTGATGTTAATTCTGCACTGTCAAACACAGCTGTATGATAGGGAGCACTCGCACACTCCAGTATATGTCATACCACTGCTGCAGTGCTCAAACAACTGGAATCTTCAGAGTTTGTTTTAGTAGAGATTTACTCTGTCATCCTATTCTGACTGACTCCTGGAGGTGTTTGGGAAAGAGAAACAACTTCAGTGAACAGTGGTATTTTTTTTTTCCCTGAGGTGAAAACCCCTATTTACGTGCTGAGAGGGCTGAGTTTCTTGGCAGGCTGTAGTTTTGATTAATATCTGTGGGAAAAGTTAATGGGAGATGTTGCCTTAGTCGTCATTTACACCACAACATGAGCCAATTTTATGTATAATACAGTAAAGAAATGTGCAGTATTTCACATGTTTAAAATATGAATTAAACAATGGAGCTGTGGATCCGCCAATCCCACTATTAATTCTTTCTTTAAGTCCCTCCACCGCTTGTGAAAAAAGATTTATTCCTAATTTTAGCGTTAAGGCACGGATAGATTGTGATTTTATTCTTATTTTACATTAACATTTGATGAGAAATCAGATTGTCCTTAGCTGCCGTGCCAAAGGGGGTCCTGGTCACTGCATTCTCCAGGGTTTCCCCGTGGGGGGAACGTATATAGGATATATATGGCATATATTCTGTCCTTTATTTGCTGGCTTGGATCCCTGAGGGAGTGTTGTAACTGCCTGCTCCTAGGTCATGTAAACAGTTTGGGGGGTTTTCTCTGTTCTAGCAGGAGCCACCCCCTTTTGTAATGTGACTGGCATTGTCAGTGCCTTTATCGGGTCAGGGCAGTCACTTTAATAGATTTGTCCTAACAAAACGGTAAAAATCCCTTGTAACTATCTGTACAAGCCCTGAAGCAACAGGGGATGTTGTGGGGACTTTTTGGGCGGCCAAGTTCCCATTGGGCAGCAACGCAGCCAAAAAAATGTTGTAAGTTCTGTAAAGAGTAGATCCCGGGAGACATTCTGGTCCTTTCTATCCCCTGCCAGCTTTTAATCCAGAGCCTGTAGGAAAGCACGAACTCCGTCAAAGGCGCTGAAGAGTAATTCTCCTTTCTGAAACCTCTCGCTAAGGAGCAGCCTGAGAACTTTACAAGAAAAAAAAAAGCAAAACACATTTTATGCTCAGCGAGGGGCGGGTAGGGCAGCACCACGTGGCAAACTCGGCGAACGGGATTTTCTCGCGTGGATTCCGGGGGGGGTTTTAAGCGGCGCCTTTTTGTGCCAGGAGGGAAAACCCAGGCGAGGACAGTAGGGCGCCTTTTTTTTTTTTTTTTTTTTTGCTCTTAGAGGAAGTACAAGAGGTTGATTGATATCGGCTGATGAATAATTGCCTCGTCGTACAAAAGAAACCTTTCACTTCTTTCTCCAAGAGAAAAAATTAATGATTTTTAAGTCAACCAAAGCCATCCCCGCCCCTCATAAAAGATGAAACCTTTCTTGCAGTGGTTTCTTATTCCTTTTGTGTGGTACTGTGGCAGCCGCGTGGGCCAGCACTTGAGCACACCAGTTCCCTTCCTTTTACACGATCAAAAGCCCTGCAGATGCTTTGGGTTTCCCAGGCAGGGACTCAAGAAGCCCACAATTCCTCCCCGGTTCTGAATTCCCCCGGGGTTTCCTCACTGATCACACTCCAGACCGTCTCCAGTTCCTCCGGTCGTGCTTCCTTTTAATCCCTCCTGCCAGAGCTTCCAGGCAATCTTCAAAATACACGCTTAAGAAAATCCTAACTCCCGGCTTTTTTTATTTTTTTTAAGGTCCGTCGGGTACCTTTATTCATTTTTTCTGGAGGGATTTGCTGATCGCTCGCATTCACATGATCGTCTGAGTCAGAGACAGGAGACACAGCCACGCTGAGCACGAGCAGCGGAGATCAGAACTTTTACTAGCATGTGTTTTCAGGCATGAGCTCAAAATCAAGCCTTTCCTTCACTCCCAAACTACCAAACTTTGAAGTTTTTACGGTAATAAGTCCTGCAGCCTAAGAGTTCAATCGTGCAGCTGTAAGTAGTGTTGGCTCTCATCGTTCTTCAGGGATATCTTCACTAAAACGCTTGTTTCTTTCACAGATGTGCCTCCCCCTGGAATCGCGGGGAAGGAGGATGGAAGCTAGGACAGGTCTAGGTTCCAACACTTCTGAGACTGGCGCCATGAGACAAAATTCTTCACCCCTGACCCCCCACATCAGAAGGTTGTGGCAGAGGTCAGCTGCTCTGTTCCTCTCCTTTCTGTCTCTCAGGCTTTAAAGAGCAAAGAGTAACCGCAGAAAGGGAGCACAGCACAAAAGAGGGGTGAATGATCCCAGCACGAAATGATTATCACAGACATGTAGGGTTTATTTTAGGGCTGCCCCAGGAGCTCATTTACAAATTTCAGTGGATCTGGCCACAAAGCTGCAGCCAGCTCTGAAAAACTCCACGTCGGAACAATTTCTCTACTGTAAAAAGAAGAAAATGTGAATTTTTGTTGCTGAAAAAAATACTATTCTTTTTTTTTTTTACTACTGGGACAAGACTTGAGCCTTTAACCCAGCCGGAATATTTAAAGAGGAACTGAAAATAAATTTGAGTTTTGAGACTTTTTGCTAATTCATTGATCATTCGGAGGTTACTTCGCTGTAGCTAAAAAGCTCTCTCTACATTTTCCTTCTCGATATTTCTACATTTTCCAGAGATTTGAGTTTTTTAAACGGTTTTGAGAAATAAGATCGCACGGCGCTAGAGGTGCTTTTTGCGTCATCCTCACATGCCAGTCGCAGGAAACTGCCCCCAGCCGCCCACGTCGCGACGGGCAGCGTGACTTTTGCACCGCCGGTCACCAAAATGTCGGTCGTAATCTGGTGGCTGGCACGAGAAGCGCTGGTGAAAGGTTAGATCCGAGTGGAGACCGAGGAAAGGGCGGGTTCCACAGAGATTATTTAAGCTCATGATTTTCCTGTGAAGTTTGATGGGCTTTATCCTAGATCACTTCAAAACTGTTGCCAGTGGTGGCAGGGCTGTTTGTTGAGGGCTTTCGGGAGGGAGATTGGGCTGAAAAGGGGCAGACAGGATCCGTTTGAAGAAAAGAAAAAAAAGGAAAGGAGAAAAAAAAAGAGAAAAGAGAAAAGAAAAGAGAAAAAAGAGATAAACAAGAGAAGAAAAAAGGAAAAGAAAAAAAAGGAAAAGAAGAAAAGAAGGAAAAGAGAAGAAAAGAGAAGAGAAGAGAAGAAAAGAAAAGAAAGAAGAAAAGGAAAAGAAGAGAAAAAGAAGAAAAGAAAGAGAAGAAAAAAGAAGAGAAGAAAAAAGGAAAAAGAAAAAAGAAGAAAAAAGGAAAAGAAAAGAAAAGAGAAGAAAAAAGGAAAAGAAAAAAGAAAAAAAAGAGAAAAAGAAGAGAAGAAAAAGGAAAAGAAAAGAGAAGAGAAGAAAAAAGGAAAAAAGAAAGAAAAGGAAAAGAAGAAAGAGAAAAAAAGGAAAAGAGAAAAAAGGAAAAAGGAAAAAAGAAAAGAGAATAAAAGGAAAAGAAGAAAAGAAAAGAGAAAAGGAAAAGAGAAAAAAAGAGAAAAGAAAAAAGGAAAAAAAAGAAAAAAGAGAAGAAAAAAGGAAAAGAAAAAGAGAAGAGAAGAAAAAAGAAAAGAGAAAAGAAGAGAAAAGGGTAAGGGCTTGGAAGTTACATGTCAGTTACCTTCAGCTCCTGAAAAACAACATCAAAGAGGCCACGGAATAAGTAATGGGAAAATCATTTGTAAGCATCTAGAAGGAAATAGGGAGAGGAGTAACAGGCAACGTAGCTTTGTCAAGGACAAACGGTTTCACTCTAATCTAATTTCCTTCTGCGATGGGGAACAGGCCCTGTGAGGAAAGAAGCAATAAATATCGTCGGGTAAAGCTTTTAACGCTGTCTCGTGTGACAGTCTCAGAGGTTTGCTGGGAGACGAGGCCAGCTGCAGGTACCTGTGGCAGGGAGCTTCATCCCCACCGCCCGCTGCGGGTGATCCCTGGCCCCTGGGGCTGTCACCTGGGCTTTGGCACCAACCTCCCGTGGGCTGGTTTCAGCCACTTCTGTAACAAAACGGATGTTAGTATTAAATCTGGAAAGGTGGCGAGGGCTAGGACTGGGGCAGCGAAGTTTCCAAATGACCGTGACAATTCGGAGGGGAGGTCTGAAAACCGGGGTGTGGTGCAAGACGGACAAGGCACAGTCCCGGAGCAGCAATAATCGGCCCTAGCGGCTGGGAAGCAGCTGGCTCGGAAGTGGGTTGGCAGAAATAGAGCTGGAGCGGTAGAAGATCACAAGCTGGAAGTGAGTCAACGGCGCTGCAGCGCTGCAGGAGAAGCCAACGCCGCGCCAGGAGGTGGCTGAAAGGCGCCTTCCCCCTGCGACCCCGTCAAAAAAAGGGGCTCAGTGGGAGAGAACCAGATCTGGGAAATACCTGAGCTATCAAGTTGCTTGCTCTAGTGGGAAGATAACCCAGAGGAGCTGTTTGCAGGCACGTGGTCTGGTGGGCAGAAGAGAATTTTTGCCTTCACATCCTTGACAGCTGGTAGACAGAGCAAAAAGCAGCGAGGTGTGTAAGGAAAATTCAAATTAAGGAAAAGTTTCTAGGCATCGAAACGCTGATGGGCAGCCAGCGAGCTTTGTGAGGGTAGCAAGCGCATCGTTTAACAGTTACATATTTTAGCCTGTTTTCAATTTTTAACTGTCAGACATTTTAGTAAAGCTTATTTCTCCTTCATTCAATAATATAATCTTGGTTTCCCAACACGTTTCCTAAACCAATTTTGGACTTAACCCCGACTGAATGCTGGTATTTGAGGAACTGCGAGCAGCTCCACAAAAGCCGTTCGCAACAGCAATGCTTACGACATCTCAGCTACCATTTACATCAGCTGTAAGGTAGCAGCCCGAAGGATATCACCAGATCTTGAAATCCTCGGAGCTGAAGAGCCAGGATTTGGCTGAGTACAGATACAGACCGAATGCCGGGCGCTGATTCACTCTGCACAAAGATGCTCTGCCTGACTACGGGGCCTTCGTATGCACGTTTCCATCTCTTCTGCTCTGGTTTAAGACTCGGCCTTATAAGCTATCTTCGTAGTGTTAATTATCTTTAATTTGCTTTTGTTTCTGTCATTTCTGGAGTTGGCTGCGGAATTTCCAGCTTAGTGATCTTTTAAAATCCAACATTCAAAAGTAATCTGGTGATTTTCGGACTAATTTGGTGGAGAATGGTCCGGAATCTGTCCGAGATGGTTATCTGAGAAGGCACATCCTTGTTACGACAAATTACTTTCCAGGCCACCTTTAATAGAAAATCAGCTGTGTTTGATTTTAATAACATTTTGCTCCGAAAGAAACAGCATACGTGCCATAACATTTTGATTAACGCTATTTAATTTCTCATTGTCAAATTAGCTTTAGTTTAATTTTTTATTTTTTTAATAAAATAGAAGACTTAACAAGCAACAAAAAAAGGAAACGGTGTTTTGATATTAAACAAAGGTTTTGGCTGGCTGGCGGGGTTGTTTCTTTGGTAGTTTCTTTATTCCTCTACATTTAAGTTCAAATGAATTTTGCCCTTTTCCCTCAAAATTTGCCCTTTTGTTCTAATTTGAAATATTTTCCCCAGATTACCGGTCATTACCACAGATCATTAGCAAGCTAAATGTTTTCCGGGCGATTTCTTTTCTTTATTAAGACCTCAGCTGGCCGCACTACAAGGACGAGAGAGGCGGATGATTTTTTTGTTAGTTTGTTTTTGAGGAAGAAATAATCCACAGTTACAGACTCTGTTAATACTTCGTGCTCTAACAGAAATTCTAATGGAAATTATCAGAGCGGAGACAGAGTCTGAGGCTTCCTGAATCGGGGTCTGACTTTTGTCTCTGCTCGGATCTCCGCTCGGAAAGGAGCTGTGTTTTGCAGATTGGTTTTGCCTCACTTTTTTGGAGCCGTTGTCTCTTCCGCAGATCTTGAGGCAAGGCACGGCACAGCAAGGGGATCAGCTCGTGCAGGGCCGGATGGAGATCTGCTCGCGCGCCCAGCAACCTCTCGACAGTCTCAAAGGCACGTGTCACAGCAATAACACCAGCCCTCGCTGCAGGCCAACTCCTCTCCCAAGTAACAGCTTAAAAATGGATTTGGAAGCCAGGGCTAAGCCGGAAGCCGTGCCCGCTCTCCGTGTGGCAGCGATGGGTGCGGCGGCACCCCTGGGGTCTGTCAGTGCCACCACAGAGCCGTGCGAGGCAGGCACGGGTCCTTCCGCCGATGGTTTGTCTGTGTAAACTTGTGGGCCGAGAGCAGACTGTGATGCCCTGCTCAATAACCAGTCCGGCACAACCCCTATAAAATCGGTATTCGTGAAGGAAAGTGGTTAATGACTGTTTTGAGGGAAAGAAGAATGACTGTTTTGCCAAGGCCAAGGAGTTTGCCACCACTGTGTGCCGCAGTCAAGCAGTGGGTCAGCTTCAGGCTGCCACACGTCCTCTCCAAAACAAACTCCTGCCTCCCCAGCCTACACCTTAAACTTTCCTTTTCGAAACCACGAGGCTCGGATGACGGAAGCAGAAAGTTCTCAGCCCTCTGCGGCCACCAAACTCAAACTCGCCCCCGTTTGCCTGCCCAGCCTGGCATTTCGGACGCTGGTGGCTGTCCAAAGCCCACGCCGCGGCCGCGTCCAAACTTTTTGGGGTGCGTGACAGGAGGAAAAGCCCGGCCCCGGGCCCACCCCGCCCGGCCCCTCACGGCCGGGCTCCGCCGCCTCAGCGAGCCCGGGGCGGGCTCGGGGCGGGCTCGGGGCGGGCCCGGCCCCAGAGGCTCGGTGCTGCCCGGTCCCAGAGACTCCCCGACCGGCCGGAGGCATGGACTGCGGCGTGATCACCTCCAAGACCGTGTTGCTGCTGCTCAGCCTCGCCTTCTGGGTGAGAAGGGGGGAAGCGGGAGGGCTCCGACCCCAAGCTTGTGGGGGGCGACCCGGGTTGGGGGCGGCGGGACGGGGCCGGAGCCCTCAGCGCTCACGCCTGGCGGTTCTGGTTAGCTGCCCCCGGGAGTTTTAAGTTTATGAGGGGGGAAAAAAAAGCGGCGTTGGAGTCGTGTGTCTTCTTCAGGGGGAGCGGCGTTCTCAACCGCACGTTATTTTTTTTTTTTAAAAAAAAAGCACGCTTTAAGTTAATTTAGTGATTGCAGACGTGGAGGTGTTTGTGGGGGATCATCCGGGGGCTGCTGCCAAGTGTCTGGTGAGGAAAGCTTTCCTTCGGGGAGCTAAATGGCTTCGCCGGGGGTTATTATAGAAAATCCCAGCTGGGAACCTGGTTACAGTCACCCCTTTCCAGTCACCTCCTGTAGGACAGCCCCACCAGCCCACAGGGGAACACGCTCCCTGGCCCCGTGGGTCCCGGGACACGTCAGGCATCTGCCCGTGACACCCGGTCACCAGCCAGGGGTTTTCAGGCTCGGGCAGCAAGGAGGAATTACAGAGAAGATCAAGAAGTCTCACAAAGAGAGATGCTGTGTGGCAGAGGTTAAAAAAAAAAAAAAAAAAGGGGAAATGGAAACACTGAGTTAAACCCCCGAGTTCTCACCCCGGTTTGTAAATACCTCCCACCGCCGCGCTGAGCCGTGTTTACTGCTGTGGTGTCACGGCGCATGTTCGTCGGGTGGTGGTTTTCTGAAATACCCGCAGAGAAACACGGGGACACCTCGCTGTGTGGACGTGGAAATTCCCCAGGCTTCAGCTCGTGTGGCTCACGTACACCTCGGGTTTACCTCATTGCTCGGACTCGGTGTTTTCTCACCAAACAACAGCCTTTTGTCCTTCTCCAAGTGTCTCTCTACCTTTCCTTCCGCTCTAGGGGAACCCTTTGATCACGATTGAAGCCATTAGGTCATTTGGCTCCGCAGACCATCCGTAATTACTCTTCTGCCTCGTGCATGTCCACAGCCTCTGAATTTGGGGTGACCCTGGCCAGCCTTTTGTTTGTTTTTTGTTTTTTTTCCTAGGAAGAGCAATGCAGCCCCAAAGCCCGTGGCGTTTAGACACTGCAGCAACCATTACGCGTGGTAATTACATTCCTGCGGCAGAATTGCAGAACCTGGAGTTCAGGTTTTTAAGAGGGTGGGGAAGAAGGAGGAACCGACTTCGGTGCCCTTTCCGAATGTATTTATTTGGAACAGCTGGGTCTCTACGAGGCTCCGGATCCTTATCAAAACACAAGAGCTGCAAAGAGCATTTCGAGTTCTTCTCTTTCATGCTCGGGCATTGCAGGCTGCAAATCTTGTCCACCTTGGAGATGATGATGGAAAATGGTTCGCCTTCTGCGTATTCAGCAGTCGGTGCGGCTGTGGTGCTTTGCCAAAAGTCGTTGCTTAGAAATGGCCTAAAATTTGGTTAGTAGTCCCGAAGAGGGTGAGGTCGGTGGGCTGTGGATGTTTAACCTCCAAAATCAGGCTACGGATCGAGGCTGTTTTAACGAAACGGTTACCAAGTGCGGTGCGTCGAGCTGCCTGAGATCCGCTCCGCTCCAGTTCTGCCAGCAGCAGAGAGGAGGACGCAGATAAGTTATTGCCGGGCGGTTTTAGCAGGACCGGTGGATTTGAGAGAGCAGAGCTCGATCCACTGGCAGCGCTGCGACTGCCCAAGGAGGAGAAGCAGCAGCACCATCCCCAGGTGGGGCTCGCACCCCCTGTGAGCCCCGAGGCCCCATTTCCCCCACTAAAGCCCCCCTTTTCCCCCGCTAACGTCCCTCCGGAGCAGGAGGTGAGGTTGGGATAATTTCAGGTTCCGTCCCACGAGGCTTGTCGTAGGAAAACAACGCAGCGTTCGTGCTCCCAGAGGCCAGATTTCCCGTGCGGGTAGCGGTGGCCCCGACACCGCCAGGGCTGAAGGTCGTCGCTGATAAACGCGGGGCGGTTTTTGGTCTTTCGGCTGCCGGGCTCTGACTCAGCAGCATTACTGGCGGAAAAAGCCGCTCGGCTGGGAGCCTGGCTTTTGTTTTACACGTCCAGCGCGCAGGCTGTGGTCGTTCCTCCCCTCCTGGGGGGCGCTCGGGGCATCGGGGTCACTGGGGGACCTAATGCCAGGCTTGGATTCTTTGTGGTGAGGCACCTGGGCGTGCCACGAACTCCTGGTGTAAGTGAGCTTATTTTAAGTTCCCGTGCTCAAAATCAGGAAGCGGAGTTGAAGGGACTTCCAGGAAAACGCACTTCGCTCTGCGTGCGTGGGACCCACGCAGACCGAATGCTGTGGGGAAGGGAGAAGTGTTCGGATGCTTACGTACGCGTGGTGTGACCCCCCCTCCTTCACCCTCGGGATCCTGCGTGCTTTTGGGGAACGGCCTCGGTCCGACGGTCCCCGAGCCTGCGACGGATCCCCACGGCGGGGTTATGGAGCAGCTCCGAAACGCAGCTGGGTCTCAGCCAGGCGGCGGCTCCGCGTCCGCGGCTCCGGCGTTAATTAAAGCTGCGTTTTCGGCACAGATCAGCGGGATCTGCCCTGTTACAAGAGGTTTCCCCAGGCTTCGGGATTAGCTTCGCCGCGCCAATTCTTTGCCACTCGGTTTGCAGCTCGGGAGGTGAAAGCAGCAGGAGCCAGGAGCGGCTTCGTGAGGAAAACAGGGCGGTTCTGCAGGCAAATATTGAACTAGAGGGTGTTCTGTACCTAAATCAGCCGCTCCTGACAAAACCGCCTTGGCAGTGGCTGCTGATCCATCCGTGCTCGGCTAAATTACACTTGCAGCAAGCTCTCGCCCTTCACCCTGTGTTTTTTTTCCTGCACGAGAAGAAAAATGCTGGGGATAAGAGCAGCAAAGGTGGTGGTGCTTCCTCCCGGCGGCGGTCCCGTTGTCCTCAGCCGTGAGGCTGCTGCTGCCGCCAGCCCCTCGGACGGGGAAATAGGAGCACTGATCTCACCTCCAGCTGCCCTGAAATGAGGGGAGAAGCAACCGAAACCCTGGGATTTTCCTTTTCCAAAGATAAAAACGTCCTCCCGATGCGCTGTGACTGCTTAGCAGCGCGCCGGCCCCAGCGTGGCGTGCTTCTATGACCTCATGCTACGCCAGCCTGTTCCGTGGGGTCCAGCCTGTTCCAGCGTCCCCCCCCGGAGCGCTCGTCGCCCGCGTGGCCGCTCGGTGGGCACGTTGGCAGGGCCACCGGCCGTCCCGGGAGGCGCTGAGTCCCTCAGGTGTGGCAGCGACCGATCCGTTGGTCAGGAAAATGGATACTGTAAGTGTGTCTCCCAGCTGGCGGAGTGTGAAAAGCACGGCAGGGCAAGAGTCCGCGCGAGGTGGGTCGAGGTTGCCGAGCCGAAGGATGCTGGGAGGAGCCTCCAAAAACACCCACAGAACTCCCAGCGTTGGTTTCTAAACCCCGGATGATGTCCTGGCTTTGTCTCGGCGTGGGGCGTGCGCGAGCCTGAGCTTCCTTTAAGACCGATCTTTACCCCAAATCTTTTGGTTTTGCCTCATTTCACTTCCTTTTTTTCCCCACTCGGAAGCGCAAGGTCGCCAGTTATACCGCGCCGCTGGCCGGCCGCGTTTCATCTCCGACCAGAACCTGCGCGATCCTGAGAGCTGCTGTAAAACCCACCGGGGGGGGTCTGTAGGGACGTCCCAGCCCGTGCTGATGGGATTTGCGAAGCCCTAACTCCGCTCTGCGTTAAGGTTTGGGGTGCTGGCAGAGCGAGGACGAGGTGACCGGGGTTGGAAGCCTGGTGGCCGGGAGCCACGATGTGCTGCAGGACGAAGAGGTGAAGTCGCTCGTGGCGGTGAAGGAGGAGAAAATGGCGCCCCACGAGCCACAGGGGTCTCGTCCCTGTGGCCCTAAAAGGGAGAAGGCCTGGTCACTGTACGTCTGCAGGCAGGGAACTGGGAAAAAGGGTTTTCCTCCAGGAGCAGAGGAGTCTCGATTTAATTAAAATGTGCAATAAATGAACTGCTCGTCAGCCGCGTGATGAAATCTGGCTGCAGCCTCCTCCAAACAGGCTGGTTTCCCTCGGGTTTGCAGGACGTGAGTACCGGCAGGGCTTCGCTTGCAGCAGGCGTAGGCTCGGGAGCAGGATTGCAAAGGGCTGAAGGAGGACGCTTGTAAACCCCCGAGGGAATTTTTTTTAGGCCAGCGTCGAGGCATCCGGCGGGGTGTCGCTGAGCCTTTCGGTGCCGCGCCCACGCCTGTGCCCAGTTCCGCGGCTAAAAGCCTCAAACCAAACGAAGCAGCCCTGGGGCGATAAGGTTCTGCAGCAGTCGCTTCAGCTTCCGAAGCTGAGAGCGTGGCAAATGGCCCCTAATAATCTCTCGGGTTGCCTTCCAGGCGGCGGCGGCTGGCCTCAGCTACGTCGGGGGCTACGTCATGAACACCTACAGGAGCTACGACAACTTCGTGCAGGACAAGCACGCCCTGCTGCCAGCCGTGATCATCCTTTGCGTCGCTGCGGTGATGTTCATCATCGGGCTGCTCGGCTGCTGCGCCACCTTCCGGGAGTCTCGGGTTGGCCTGGGGCTGGTGAGTGTCGCGGGAGCGTCCTCCCGGGGGTCAAAAAAGCCAGAAAGGTTCGAGCTGAGTAAATTTGGACCCCCCCCTGGCTCGCGCCACCCCTTTCTCAGCAGTTAAGAACAGCGGGCTGCCGCCTGCTGAAGCCCCGTGCGGCGAGCCAGGCGTCCTGTGACTCTTCTCACGAGTCTTCGAGACCTTGTGGAACTGCAGCCATCACCCTGTCCGTACGCAATAATCTCCCATTCCCAATTATTTTCTGGCAGGCAAGGGTATCTTCACGCTCTAAAGCAACGTGGTGGGTAACGTGCAAACGAATTCAGACGCTGTGGACCTCTTCCTTATTCCAGTCTCTCTTTTAATTTCAGTTCTTGGCCATTATCCTCATCATCTTCATCGCAGAAGTGTCCGCTTTTGTCCTGGCATTTGTTTACAGGGAAAAGGTAAGCAAAGAACTTGCAGCTCTTCCGGTATATCCGGTTTTCTCGCTTGACTTTTTATTTTTTACTTTTTTTTCTGACTTTGAGGGAGACAGATCTTCTGCAGTTTCCACTCGATACAATTCCAAGTTCTCATGTTAAATCTGTTTTTTTTCCTTTTCTAAATAGGTAAAAACTGACGTCCAAGGCACAATGCGTTCAGTCTTTGAGAAGTATGACGGGAGAAACTCACAGTCTGCTGTGGTGGATTACCTGCAAGAGAACGTAAGGAAGCCTTTAAATTCTCCCGAGAGCTATTTAGAAAAGAACGATTTGGCGCTAAGAGAGGAATTGGGGCTGGGGAAGAGGGCAAGGGCCATGATATCGAGGAACTCATCAGATCAGATCTCCAAGCGTTAGATCTAAGGGGTGCGATCACACCCCCTTTACCTGTCTTGCGTTTGGCAGCTCCATTGCTGTGGGGTGAAGAACTACAGCGACTGGACAAGCACGCGGTGGTTTAATTCCACTGGGAATAACAGCGTCCCCCTGAGCTGCTGCAAGCAAAATCTGAAGAACTGCACGGGGAGCCTGGATCAGCCGCAGGAACTCAACACGCAGGTGAGGATGAAGGGCGTAGTCGCTCATTTCCATGTCCCACTGGCACCCAAACCTTCCCTGTGTTTAAGCAACGGCGGTTGCTTAAGCAGGTCATCCAACGTCCTGCTGCCTTTTAAGGGTCAGGGAGAAAAACCCCGTCCAGCTGAATTGCCTTTGATTTGTTTTCGTTTTTCCCTTTCATGCCAGGGCTGTTCAGGGGAGCTGGAGTCTGGGCTGCAGAGCGTCATCAGCTATGCTATGCTGGTAATCCTGGGCTTTGCCATCGTAAAGGTAAACGTTTCTATCTCTTTCCCCGTGGAAAATAATAATTTCCTCTTTGATCCCAGAGCTTTTTCTTCCACAGTGTGTCTTCCTAAAAGAGACCCAGTTTTATGTTCCTCGCTGGTTTTCTGCCAACTCTTCTGCATTTCATTCGCGTGACAAAAAGGGGAGAGATCCAAAAAGTAGCAGAGGGGTTGAAATGGCAAGTAAATGAATAATCTGTCGTGGTCCTTTAGTAGCAAGTACCAAAAATTAGGTGCGCTAAAAGGCCTCGATCTGGAATTTGCTATGAAAAAATAGCTTTTCTGTATCTAACCGGGCTTTGTGAATCGCTCACTGAAGTTTGTTTTAGGTACAAGTCAATGAATAGTCCTAGGCTAGGAGGCCTGGCATCAAAAGGGGCTAGAAACATGACAAGGAACGAAACCAGCTAGGCTACTGATGGAATAATAACATCGAATTAAATTAAATGTGAAACCAGATCATGTAGTGGGTGAAAACTAGATTTGAAAAGCACTGATATAAAACTCCTTACAACATCCTTAAATTGCTCAGGAAGGAATTTGCCATCGTTTCCCCCTCCTCAATGATCAGCTGTGCACTCTATTACAGGTCCCATTTTAATTTATCTGTGATGAATCTTTTATTTCCGTATATCATATGCTTAAAAAATTTATAGAACTTCTAAGTCCAGAAAAATCTCCTGTTTTCACTGAATTTTTTCCTGGATTAACATAACTAAGAATTAATGTGGACGTATAAATTAATGGGGAAAAGAAAACGGAGGAAAAAGTTGAACTGAAACTATTATTGAAAAGTGATAGGCAAAAAATCGTTTTCCACAGATTTGTTTTCAAATTGTTTTTTAATATGAAAGGAATGACCTTGCTGTGATGAAAAATTAACATAAATGCTGGATCCAAAGACTGAAACAAAATACAGCAAAACTCAATCTCTTGTTCTCTCTCTTTTTCAGTTCTTTGCCATGCTGAGTGTCTGCGTGCTTACTTGCAAGCGAGAAGACAGCGGATACCAGCCTCTTTACTCAGGGGTGTTCGCTTAATAAAATGCACAGATCACTCTTCTTTTGCTTCCTGATGGTAAAATAGATTTGTAAAGATGAACGCTAACGGACAATTCATGACCTTGTTAAACGTTTTACTTTATTTACGTGAAACGGAAAGAACGCTTCGTACTGATTAGGAAAAGTTTTCTTGTGGGTGGACTTGAAATGGCAATTCCGATATTCGTTACCCTGCAGTAACTTAACCCTGGTCGTACGTACCACGGCTTTCTGTAAGGTTATTGTGGATTTGGATTTGTGACTTTTTCTAGGTAGCAACAGATGGCGTAATAGGCTCCAGAAAGAAGCCTACTTCTGCAGTTCTTTCCTGTACCCTCAAAACAAGCAGGAGAAACGTTATTTTTAATCCCTAAACTGACTGAGGCTGCAGGAGCGGATTCAGTTGCCTGCACAAACATCAGATCGTTCCCACGATGTGCTTAAACGGCGTAAGAAACTCCTGAATGCAAGGTTCAAATATTCTTCGTAAGCATGGGGGGATGGAATATGTTTTCTCTGTATCTGACGGTGGTTCAATTTTTTCTCCTTGTCATGGTCATATGTCGAAATTCAGTTTACTGCAGGGGTCGTTAGATAAGACAAACCCTGTGAAGTCTGGAAGAGAAATCTGAGTTGTCTGTTGAAGCAGCTAGCAAATGTGAACAACCCCAGGCCAGGAGGGGATGTGTGTTTGGGACATGCATGTCTTCTTTTGGTTCATTTTGTCTTTTTGTTTTTAATTTGACATTAAAATTTGCTTATGAAGCAGTTTTTGTTTTCTTTTGTGCTTTTGCTGATGCATTTACGCTTTGTCTACCCAAAGACAGACTGTGTCTGTTTGCGAGAGTGATGCAGATGAATACAGGAGTTGGAGGAAACGTTGGCTCAGCGTGGTTATGCAGGAAGGACGACTGGAAGGGCTAGTGCAGAGTTCTCTGTGTCACTGAACACATCTGGCTGCTTTTCACAGCTAAAAATGTTAATATAATACTTTCTTGTACCCTGTTAGTTGGCCAAGCAATGTTGTTAACCTGTTTTTTGTCAATGTCTTGTGACTGATAGGTTTCTTTCTCTTTAAATGTCTGGTGAATATGGTCATTTCTTGGATTGCACCACTTCTTCAGAAATGGTCCTTCTATAACATGTCTGTGTGCTAATCCTTGTCTCGGTGCTTTAGGGGTCTTAGAGCTGTGATGTGGGGAGGGAGAAAACTCAGCTATTCTTGGTTAGAGAATTGCAGAAAAGGAACAGCATATTAGCATATTTTCTCTTGGGAGAGATAAGCAGTCTATTCTGAGCAGCAAACCTTTGTATCTGTAGCTATTTAGAAAAAAGAAGGAGTTTGGGGTAAGTGTAAGCTGTTTATTTATCTTTTTTTTTTTTCCTGAAAGAAATTGATGTTGTGTAGATGTACCAGCCTAAGAATGTATATGTTGAAGGTGATTTAATGTTTATGAGGGCTTTGTCTTCTGTTTAATGCCAAAATAAATCAAATTTCTTTAAGTAATTAATTAGTGCTGGGTTTTTATTTATTTATTTTTTTGGTGGAATCCCAGTTGTTGCATGTGACATACAAGACATAACCACAGCAGCTTGGCAGGAGAAGCAGCGTGCCCTCGCTGCGGGGTTATTGCCCACCTTGGGTGTATTGAGCAAGGCAGAAGGCACCAGGAACATCGTGCTCCGCCTGGCACACTTGGAGGCTTCACCTCCAGCTTCACGGTCTAAGAAACAAACAGCAAAAGGAGGCAACACCGGAATAATTCGGGCCAACCCGCAAGGGAGGAAAGGAAGCGCCGTGAGGGAAGGCTGGCTGCGAGGCCAGATGCAGAGCGGGGCTTTGTGTCACCAAGGGAGGTGGTTGGGCTGAAATCCTGAAAAAAACATAAGAGGCAGGCAGCGAGCAGACGCGTATATACTAAGGGATAACAGCTTTAAGCTAAAAAAGGGCAGATTTAGATATTAGAAAGAAATCCTGCACTATGAAGGCAGTGAAGCACCAGGACAGGTTGCCTGGAGAAACTACGGCTGCCCCATCCCTGTGAGGGGAACCTGGTCGGTGGAAGGGCTTTAGGGCTAGGTGGGCTTTAAGATCCCTTCCACCACGCCCCCTCCTGTGTTTATGAACCCTTTATTTGTCCCAATTTGTCCCAATTTCTATTGTTTAACTTCATTTTTCCCTGGTGGCAACGGGGCTGAGGGGCGTTACAAAATGGCTGCCGCGCATGCGCCGTGGGCGGGCGCGGCGGGTTTGAACGGGGCTGAGGGGCGGCGGCGGCGGCTCCGTCTCGTCAGGGTGCTCCCACCGCGCCGGTCCCTGCTCCGCTGTGTAAGTAACCCAATTTCCCGAGGAATCGCTGCACTAATATTGCTCTGCTTTTATTTTTAAAGGTCAGGAGATTGCCCTGTTTAGTGTCATTTACTTCGTGCTTCCTGCCCCGTTCTCCATTTGGTGGAATAAGAAGCGGTTGCTACGCTTACTGCCTTGTTTAAGTTCCTTTTGCTTCTCTGACAGATTAACATCCTTTTCAAAATTCGGTTTGTGCGCTTAAAGTTTGCTTAGTCTTTTTTTTTTAATGCTTTTTTTTCCTTTTCTCCCTCAGTGTGACGGCGGAGGAAAATGGCTTCTTCAGATCTGGAAGACTTGTGCTTTCACATCAACATGAAGATTTCAACTATTAAAAAGACTCTGCAATTAAGAAGCATAGGTAAGAAAAAATTAAGGCTGGGTTTTGTCTCGGTTTTGGTTCATATCTCCTTGCAGAAAATCAGCGAGCTGGGTACCAGCAAGCGGGAGGATGCTCCTCTGAGAGACTTGTAGGCTGGTGGTTAATGCACCGTATATTCTGTACACCTGGTGGGAAATCCCCCAGATGGGAGAAGGAAAAAATACCTTGTCAAGTTAGGCCTAATTACAAAAGAAGTGAAGCCTAATTACAAAAATGTGCAAAGGAATAGCTGGAGGCTAATACAGGTGTCCTGTCCGAGCGTTCCAGGAGTGCCTCTCTGTGGTGTAAACATGCTGTGGGTAATAAGCTTATTTAATCTGCCATGGTGAAGCTGGTATAAATGTTTTAGGCTCATCTCTTATCCTTTCTTAGACACAGATGTTACAAAGAATCGTAGAAATGGTGTTTGGAGGGGTCATCTGGGCTAACTTTGTGTTTGAAGAGCAGAGGGAGATTGCGAAGGAGTTAATGTTGCTGCTTCTCTGGGGAGGAGATGCTGGCTGGGGAGCATAGAAGATAATCACTGCTTGCGGAGGGGAGGGAAATGGAATTTTGTTTTTGTGTCGGAGATGTTTTGGTTTCCTGGCGTAACGTTCTCACATTCTCTCTTGGACAGGTCAAGAACCGTCCTTCAAATCTATGCTCTGTAAAATAGGACATGAGATGGTCCTCTTGCATGATCTCCTGAATAAAATGGAAATGGAAGTTCAGCAGCAAGAAAAACTGAAGAATTTGCTCAAAGTAATCATTTTTCCGTTTGTAAAATACTGAAAGATTCAGAGGAATCTTTGTGCCTAGTTGTTACTTTCTAGATCCTCAGTGATATTTTTAGATGCATGAGGCTACTTCTAAATGAAGGGGCGTCTTGTTTGCAGCAGTGATGTCATGATCCAAGATTGAGGTGTGCCATGGAAAACTGAGTCTTGATGGTGTCATGCTTTGTGGAAATTTAAGTCACTGGTATCAAACTGTATTTATCTTGCGTACAGCTCTTAAAGCAATTGCAAAAGATTGGGGAGCTTGGTAGGGAATAGGTAATTGAGAGCTTGCTCATCTGTTTGGTAAGGCGAAGTATGTAAATGCTTTTTTATTTAACTGGGCAGCAACAATCAAATACTTTTAAAAACTTGTGAAGCAATGCGAAGTGTTAGCTACTGTTCTCGAAACTCTTCCCTGTCTCCTGTTGGGGTTGAGTGGGGGTTAATGCCTTACAGGCTGTTGTGGGTGTTGCAGAGGGAGTGCTTAGTGGAATCCTCAAGAAGAATGAATTCTTGTGCCACGAACAGAATCGATCAGACATCTAATTTGTGCATGTACGTAGTTTGGACATCTTCCTTTGTAATACCTTTCTCTTTTCTTTGCTTAGAGAAACATTTCTTCTGTTGTTTCTGTTCCTTATGATTAATTCAGAAGGCTTGAGAGAATCAGAAAATGCATCGTCAAGCCATTGCTTTTTCTTCTTGATCAAAATCTTTTTCCCAGATGAGAATGGGATTCTTTGCACAATACTCCTGTAGAACCCGTTGATATCAATGTAGCTGGTGTTAGAGGATTAAAGGCAAAAAGAAGTCGTAATTTTCCATCAAATTTATAAGTAAGAATCTTTTATAAAACCAGCAGTTGAAGCAGATTTCCTGCTGGTTTATTATGTCACAGAACATTAAAAACGCTATTTTTCAAGCTTTGTGCATTGCAAGGGTGGTTTGAGTGGTTGAAAGGGTAGTTTTGTTTTTACATCCATGCAACAGATACCCAAATGAATTGATTAGAAGATATTTATCTGTCGTTTTAGTGTGCATTTTCAGTGCCTTCGTTTGCTGTGTGTTTTTTTCGGAAGGTCTTCTTTGAGGAATATAGATGACTTTCTTGTAGTGTCGCTTCCTATAGTCACCACCACCTTTCCCCTACCCAAACCTGCCACGGTACGTTGTTAAATATTACTCCTTCCCACTCAAATTTCTCTGACACTTTGAGGGCAAGGACAGGAAGATTCACGTTTTCTTTAGCTTTGTTTTGCTGAGCTTTATTTGCTGCTCTTGGGAAATGAGGCAGTAAAGATATAAAACAATGGGAAGAGACCCAAAAACACCCCTTAAGAATTACTTTAACATCATCCTAACAGTAAGCTAATTCTAATTGCACGACATTATTGATGTTACAGATTTCTGATGGTTTCCAACGTTAATTTCAGGAGCTCCAGAAGTCCGCTGAGAGAGATCAAAGCGAAGCACAGCACCTCCGCGAAAACATTCCCCTCCACCTGCCTAAACCGACTCAGAGCTGGTACGTGGTGTGTGAGCGTGGAAGTGTTGCATCCTATGGCTCCCATCCTTTCACCAGGAGCTAACTGTGAACTTTTGGGACCCGAGGTTCTTACATGTATTGATTCTGGAGTTTGCTCCCGATTTTTTTTTTTTTTATTTTTCTTATGTTACTGGGCTTGTGCTAGCGCCGTACCAGGACTTTCAGGACTGAAGGGTGAGTTGGCGATCCAAATGCTGGGGCGCTAGGATGAGGTTGACACAACTCTTCCCCGTACTGAAATGTCAGTTGTCTAAGCACCCTTTCTCCTTCGTCCCCATGTTACCGCTTCTTAGTGCTTACTGTGGAGGATCAGGTAAGTGCAAGACAGGATGTAACTGGTCAGAATCCATCTGTGCTGGTGTAAAAGTGGTCTTCGGTCCTCTTCCCCCAAACCTTCTGGAAAAGATCAGGCGTTTGCTTCAGTGAAGAGGATGGCAGGAGGCTGGAAAGCACAGAAGGAGCACAGTTTGTGAACTCTCACCTTCCTTGGTCCTTGCGTTTATCCTTCTCTTCCAAACCCACCGCCACCAAAATCCCCACGCTTCCCTTTTCCTTGCACACATTCCTCGCGGCTAGCTCCGAGGATTAGCCTCGTGCAGGGCCTCGCCTTCCTTTTCAGACGCTGACGCCTGAATTAGCTCCTGGATTTCAGAACGGATTCGCGCTGTGGCGTGGCACAGAGCAGAGCTTCAGTTGTCACAATTTCGTGTACCAGACATTTTGGGAGTCCAGCAGGTGGCACTCACCACCCTCGACACTGCAGAGCTGTTTGGGGGGGGGAAATAAATAGGGCACGGGGCTGGGGGCTGTCACACCAAGTGCCACATCAGGCCCGGGCCCTGGGAAGAGCAGATGGCACGCTGCCGTGCTGCTCGCCGGCTGTCGGCCCCTTGTCAAACAGATTTCGTCTTGCAGGAAGGTTCAGCCAAAGCAGAGAATCAGTTATTTGTCACGAGTCGGCTCTGCCACGCTGTAATTATTGCTCTTGTGCTTCGCAGCCCGGTCACGTCCTTGTCTTGCCTAAAAAAAAAAAAATCACAAGGTGATGGATACCGTCGAATTTCTTTGCTTCAAAAAGTTAACGGCTGAGTCAGGCTTCCCAAGATCTGACCTCGTCTCGAAGAGCTGTGAAGTGTTTTAAAGCTGCCTGGTAGACCGGAGCTCGGTGCTCCGGTTCCTCCGTTTAAAAACCGAGGCCTCCCGTTCCGCGAAACGTAACGGGACGTTGAATTCTTAACTGCTCTGCGCCGCCTTGGGGCTGCTTCCAATTCACCTGCTGGCGGCTTCCCCGGCAGCGAGACGAGGAGCTGTAACGAAGTCAGCCGAAGCACGCTCTTTGAAAAGGGAGCGTGTGCTTTATTTCTTTCTTTCTCTTGCGGGAGAGACCGGGATTTGTATTCACCCGGCCTCTCAGACGGGTTGGAACGTAAGGCTGTGAATAAGCAGCCTTGAAAACGTAACGGTGTCCCCCTTACTGCTTAGCCGCTATTTATACGCGTGATATCCGTTCATTTTCCAGCGTCGCTGGGCCGGCTGCGAAAAGCGAGGAGCAAACGAAAGCTGCGGAACCTGAACACGCGAAGAAACCTGCCAAGGAGCCGCGATTTATTAAGGAAGCGTCCTTAATAACGGCGGAAGAATTCGAAAGCGTTCCCGCGTAAGTAAGCGTGGTTTCTTCTTAAACCCTCGCACGCCAATTTGGCCAGGAAACCGAGGTTTTGGGGAAAGTGAGCTCTTGCAGGGCTCCAGCTGACAGCTGTTTTGAAATTGGAAATGTTCCAGAGTGAAGCAACGTAGCAGTAGCTCCAGACACGATTCTATGCAAACCTCAAAATGAAATGAACAGAGCTAACCAGGTTCTTTTTCACGCATTTGTTGGGAAGACTGGAAGTAATCTGGGAAAGCCCGAGCCATTTACCTCAAAGATCACTTTAATTGGATGAGCAGGAACGTAGTGGCTCACCAGTGGGTTCTCTGCTTGTTCTGAGAACCGGCGTTTAAGACGAGATGTCAGCTCCTCAGATGAAAGGTGCGGCTATGCAAAAAGCAAAAATGATGAGAAACGCGGTTTTTAACGGACCGTGACGACTGGTTTCTGAAAATAGTGATTTTTGTTTGACTTACCGGTCTGTTATGAGAGGGGGTGAAGAAATTGAACTTTTTAAAGCAAAAGCCACCTCCCACTGAAATCTCCTGAGTTTCTGGAATAGAAACTTGTTCTTTTCCCTACCACCTGCACCTGATTAAGAAATATCCTTGTTCAAAGACCGTGAGACCTTTTCTTAAATAGGATTTTGGGGAACAATTGCAAATATTTCTGGGGGGGGAAAAAAAAAAGCAACAAATCAAGATTCTGTCGATGCCCAAGTTTAATTTGTTATCGAGACTCCGGGTTCGATGTGTTCCCTGACAAGAGTTGCTTCAATAAGAAATGTTTTAATGGCTTTTCTGATTTTTTTTAATGATTTTTGTTTGTGAGTCTGTTTTATTTGGGGCTTTCATATCATCTTTGCTGTAGCTTTCAGAACTTTCAGGTAAACCACGTCTACCAAATTTTCTCCAACCGAATCCGGAAACGAAGGAGCCTGAACTCTGAGTGAATAAGAAGGGATTTGGGGTGGGGGTTGGTTCTTAAAAGGGCGTTTCTATTCTGTGGGTCATCTCTAACGTTTGGTGGATTTGTTCATTAGGTGCATCTCTGGTAGAATTTGGGAAAAGCAGAGCTGGAAGGCGACAATTTTTGGCCTTCACCTAAGGCAAGAGAAGTAGGCGCAGCCAGACGTTGCTTTAACCCCCAGTAAAAGCTGTTATCATCCCTAATCAGCTCTCGAAGTGTTTCGTTATCCTTCCAAAGCGGAAGGTTTGCAGTTCTGCAAACCAAGTTCCTCTCCCTCCTCCTGCAGCCGCGTGAGGATTTAACCGAAAAAATCGAGTTCTTTTCACCCTCTTGGTGCTGAACGCGAAGGAGAACCTTACCCTGACGTTATTAGGGCGCCAAATGTGCAGTCTTCGGTGGCTTCGTGGTTTTTTTTTGAGCTCTGCAGCAGGTATTTAACAAAGGTACGTGCTGTGTTTAGGCACAGCTACGGAGGATCTTGATCAAACAATAGTCTCGCGCAGTAGGAAACCTGCAAATTATCTCAGCCTTCAAATCTGTTCCAGAAAAGACGCCTCTTTTTTTTTTGAAGAACAAAAAAGAATCCGCGCAGTGGATGTCTCAGCGTTCAGTTCGAGGCAAAGGAAAATGTTGGCTTTATTCTTTCTCAAAATTCTCACCACTTAAGGTATTTTTAGAACGCGCGCTTTCATTATAATTCTCCGACAGTAACTTGGGGGAATATACGTTTCTTTTAGCCTAAATATTTTTTTAGGGAGCT
Organism: Anser anser; assembly: GCF_964211835.1. NCBI lineage: Eukaryota > Metazoa > Chordata > Aves > Anseriformes > Anatidae > Anser > Anser anser. Next base: position 86,177,087 of record NC_139723.1, read on the forward strand.
GGCCGTTAGGAGCTTCATCTCTTTTCCAGCTGTATCTACGTGGCAGACCGCTGTTAGGCTGTTCTTTGAAGAACGCAGCCCTGTGCTTTGGGTTTTGTACCTATGGATTCAAGGGAGAAATAGGTTTAGGGAAACAAACCGCGCCTTCCTGGCTCTGCTTCAGGGTGAGCTGAGGTCTGCTGGCCTTTTTAAGGGTATTTTATTGATTGTGGGAGCGTAGGACCTCGACTGTAGGTGTTTTAGACTTAATACCTTGGTCTTCGTAGCCTACAAATACCCCTGTGACTATGTAAAAAGGCTGAGGGGTGCACAAAGAGCAATAAATAGCAATTAATGTCTATAGGCCAAGCAGTTCTGTGCTGGCAGGCTGTATTACTCCAATTACACGCGTTTCAGAGGCAGTAGGGCTGCTTTTACTCAAGAAGATGCGTGCAGAGTGGAGTATTTTTATCCAAACGGTTGCATCTCCAACTTTGGGTTAATCCAACGATCCGTGAAGCTGAAAACCGGCGACAAATAACTTCGTGGCGATTCAGTTTGAAACTGGAGGTGATTCCTGGACTATTGAGTTTGTAATTGATTAACTGCTTTAAATTCTTCGTATGTTTGCCGAAGACTGAGGTTTGCCGTTCAGATGAAATGAAACGAGGAGAGGATTTCTTCCTTCATCTATCTCTTCCAACGTCCTACAGCTTTCAGTCAGATGACGTACCGGCCTGAAGAACCCCGTTCGTTCTTAAAATGAATTGTAACGCTTTCCTCGAGGTATTTTAATTCCACACGACCGCCTGCTGATACGGGACCAAACGGAGACGGCCAAATCTGGTTTGTTGCCGTGACTGAAGGGCGATCGAAGGCGAAGTCAAGTTGCAAGGTTGCCCCGGCTTTTGTTGCAGTGCTTCCTGGGGCTTGGTCTTGTGTTCAGTTCGCTGCTTGTCACACGAATTTCAGATTTCATTTCCATTTAATGGCTTCTCAGTTTGCAGCTCTGCGGCTGATTTCCATTTTCCTTTTCCTTGAACGCAGGCCTCTACGTCTCTAAACGCTGCATAGCCTTACTCGCAAATATTCCAATGTTTTGATATTTCCACGTCGCTTTTTTTTTTTATCTGCTGTGCTTCCTGTAGCTCTGGGCTGTCATCAGCAGCCTTTATTATTTTGGTACTAGCTTTACGAAATGCTCTGAAAGCTCAAAAAAAGGATGCTGGTGCTGCGTGTAGTCCAGTAGGCTACACGAGGAAATACAGAAAACAAAACCGATATTTCTTAAAAAAACAAAGGAATGCCTACAAGATTATAATCCTACATTATCTTTTCTCTTTAATATGAACCAAATTTCGCTCCTAGGCAGAAACATTTAATTTTACTTTTGGCCTTTGCCATGTTTTCTGCCAAGCAGGTTGATTTTTTTTTTCTGTTTGTAGTTTAAGTGTTAGGCTATAAATGCAACCTTCATTCCATTTTTGAAATGCTCCTGGAAGTTTAAGGGCAGGATATTTTTTTTTACCTCTTGATTCGGCTTTCTAATGTCCTTCTTTCTGCTTTAAGATTTATTATGGCTTTTTTTTTCCTGCAGCGTTATTAAGCGATCTAATGAACTATCAGGTTTATTCATTAACACGAAGCAGAAGAAACCGCCTCTAACTAGGAGCAGCACGTTCAGGCTGAATAAAGAGGAAAATAAACAGAGAACTTCACGTTCGTGACTCTCTGGCTACTGACTTTGATTTTTTTTTTTTTTATTTGCAGGTATATGAAAGGTCGCTTGACGTACGATCAAATCAACGCCGTCGTTCAAGATATCAACAAGGCCGTGGTGAGCAAGTACAAGATCCTGCATCAGCCTTTGAAATCCATGAATGCATCGGTCAGGAGTCTCTACCACCGATTCCTGGAAGAGGAAACTAAGGATACAAAAGGTATTTTTTTTTTTTTTGCGTTTATTAGTGCCAAATCCATAGCAGGTGGATCTGGCGGTGTAGGTAAGTATAAAATAACCGGACCAGAGGTTAAATGGCTTGTGACAGCAGATGGTTTTCGTGCTGTAGCATCTCATTTTCAGGAAATAGTCTGTCCAGGCACTCTGGTAGTTGGTGGAGTGACCTATAGTAAGGGAGTGTTTAAAAACATCATTTAGAAAAGCTTTAGAACACCTGCTATGACTTCTTCTCAAAACAAAACAACAAAAAAAAGAAGGTAAAACGGAGCAAAACCCAACAACTGTAGACTTAGCGGGGTTTTCCCTCCATCCCCAGCGTGTTGTGACAGTCTGAATCAGATATTTAGAATCCCTCTCCCCTATGGCGGCACCGACAACACCTTGCCGTGGAGGTTCTGGTCCTCCCTTGCTGTAAGGGGAGGAGATCAGAGAACAGTCCGTATAAAATCCGTTGACCGCTCCTCCTCAGCTGCAGTTTAGCAAAAAAGGATTTGTCTTTCGACTGAGTAGTTTCCCCATAACTATCTTTGGTTTTATTTTGTGTGTTTTCGCTCAATGCACGTGATTTTCTCGGCACGTTGTCCCAAAAACTCAGAGAGCAAAACGATTTAATTCGGAGTCGCTCCGAATAGACTCGAGAACCAAACCGCATGCACCGTGGGTTCAGCTTCTTAAGCTAGAACGGACACGACCTACTAAAAATTTGTTGCGAGGCAGGGAAATCGAGGTAATCAGTCACGTTGCGGTGGCTTTGTGGAAGAGACAGGGCTGTCTGATAACCTTAGGAATTCTTCTCGTCTTTAAAGCACAGATGAGCAAAAATGCCCTGAAATGTCTTTGCCGTGCAGCTTACAAGCTAGTTTTTCCAAATATACGTGGCACAGTAGATCTCTCATCTTAAAATCTACTTCTTGACGTTCCTTTCCTGTTGAGAACAACGCCACGGTGTCTCCCTCTCGATTCTTGCCCTCGGCAGAATGCAAGAACACTCTCCCCTTAAATGTTCGCTGTGCGCTCCGAAAAATGGTTGAGAGAGCTGGGGGTGTTCAGCCTGAAGACGAGAAGGCTCTGGGGAGACCTCACCGCAGCCTTTCAGGATTAAAGGGGGCTTATAAAAAAAGATGGGGAGCAGGTTTTTGCTCGGGCAGGTAGTGATATAACATGGGAACGGTCTTATGACTCGCCTCTGATTTGGGCTTGGGTAGATTTTTGTGCAGATAAGCTCTGCTTCAGTCTAGCAACAGCTCGTACACTGTGAATCTGGGATTTCTTGAAACACTTGCTCATCTTCAAAGGTTCTTGAAGTTTGGGTTCAGTAATGGCATTAAATTCAGGTCCACAGAGAAGGAAAAAATGGGCTGAAGCCACAGAAGGGATTCCTCTATGGAAGCGAGTGTTGAAATCTCGTGTGAACGTAAGAGCAGAAGCTGCAATGCCAAGGTTTTTCCTAATCGTGCAAACTCGAGGCTTTTAATTTCTTCGAGTACCTTGGGGCCGGTCTGCATTTTCCTGTTTGTTTTCGGAAAGCTCACTTACAGAACTAGGACGTGCAGCGTCCGAGAGGGTGCGTTGAGTGGTTTGTTTTGTGATCGTCTAGGAAGTCTAAGAAAGGTCTGACAGCCGGTGCTTATCTGACCAGCCCCAAAATGATTCAACGGCTTCATCCGGTGCATTTTTCAGCGTGAGGTTGCACGTTCGTTGATTCGTTCCCTTAAATTTCTGCCGTGAGCGCGCCCGTGCTTGGGATTCCCGCAGTTCCCCAGCCTGGGCTGCTTGCCAGCTGGTTTCGAGACGACCAAAGATGCCGCCTGGTTTGTCAGGGCGCCTTCCCACCCAGCGGGGCGATTCAGGTTCGTTATTGAGTGCACGGGGCTCCTGTTTCTGACCAAACCGCCGCCGCCAGCCTTCAGCCAGCTCTGGTTTCTTGGTAAATAAGCTCCTGCTGTGCTGAAGGCTGCTGCCCTGAATTCTGGGCGAATAAAGGAAGAATTTGTGTTCTGCCCAGGCTCAGGATATCGTTACGCTCCCCGAGATGGAACAGAAAATGGAAATTTTAAGTGGCACTCTAGGACCTCGGTCCCAAAGGCCAGCACATCACCCTTGGACGCTTCTTCAGAGTGGAGTCGCGTCCTGCTCAATCGCTCGTAAGACAGATTTAGAGATGTTTTCATAAAAACACGGATTTTCTTGTGTAAAACTACCTTGCACTTGTTTAATAAAACTTTTCCCAGCATCAGCGGCTTCTTCCTCCTTGGTTAAACTGAAAATGGTCTCTCCTAACTTAGGTGAGGCATCTCTGCCCTCTATTTATTTAAGATGCTGCTGCCTTACTCTAAGGGTAAACGGAGGGAGAATGCTCTCCTCCTTTTTTTTCCGACCTAGATCACCTGTAGCCGTGCAGACCTCTTGCTCGTAAGACTTGGAAGTGTGACGCTATGGAACAACACATTATTTCCCCCTACTTAGTTGTCTGAAAGACAACTGGGTGTTTTTTTTTTTCCCTTGAATTAGCATGCTCCTGGTTTCCGATGGCTTTTCCTTGTTTTCCAGGAGAGTTTTTTGTCGTGGAGGCCGACATCAAAGAGTTCACCCAGCTGAAAGCGGATAAGCGCTTCCACAGGATCCTCAACATCCTGCGCCACTGCCAGCGAGTGAGAGAAGTCCGCGGCTCGCGCCTCGTCCGCTACGTCATCTGCTAAGGAGCCTCCTGGATTCCGCTTGCCCAAGATGCGTGGAGGGCAGAGACGTGAAGAGGTTTTGTCGTCCGCAGGGAGATTCTGCGTGTGGGCATTCCTGTTAGGCTCTCTTAATTTCTAAAAGGCAGTAGCGAGGACCAAAGAGTGTTTTTCCAAGCATCTATTCTACCTTTGGAGTAGCAATATCAAAGGGCCTTGAAGTATTTGAGCTTTATTTCTGAGAACTTGGGAGGGGCTGATGCCTTTTGGTAAATTACAAACGCAAACCAGGTACAGATGCAAACGCAAACCAGGTGAAGTTGGCACACTGTGGTCGTAGGAAGCTCTAATCACGTTTTTAGGTCAGCACTCAACAGTGAAATTAATGTTCCTCTCGTGTTTACGAGGTGGAGACTGTAGTTACTACCCCGTAGCTACCCAAAGGAAGCATTGGATTCTTTTTTTAGTGCCGCCAACCAATTTCCACTTCATTTTCTTCATCTTTTTTTCTTCCTTCGTATCCTAATTGTGCGTTTTGGAGTTCCTTGCGTCGTTTTAACGGGAAGATCTGAGGTGCTTTCAACATTTCCAGTTCTGCTGGCCGTGTGGTTTTCATACTTCATCACGCAGCCAGATTTTTTTTTTTTTGCTCAGACCGACACAGTAGGTCGAAAGAGCAGAGCAGGGATAATTTTTTTTCTGTTGTAGTGAAAATGTTGAGTTACTCGTTAAAAATACTGGTCAAACTCTGCATTGTTTTTATTATAGAAGATTGCTTTCAAAGGATCTGTTAGTGTAGTAAATTCCGGAGTAGAATTGTGATAGATCTCAGCTCTGTGAGTGATAAAAATTGCTTTGATAAGAAGACTTGTAGTCTTTTTTCCTCCATAAGCCTGTATCTGCTGTTATCCCAACAACTATTTGAAAATACCTCCTGTTTTACCCTGTCAGATGACAATTTAATGAGCAAAAGCCCCTGAATGAACTTGGAACCTTCTCAGTAAAAAGATCCTGGCGAGTCCTAAATAACCTTTTCTGCTGAGCCTTTTCCTCTGGGATGTCAAGCTCCGAGCTGATGTCTCCACGTAGTGTTGGAATGGATTTCATCTTCGGTATGGGAAGACGTGCAAAATGAGAATTTCTGTCATTTGTGTTTCCACAGCTGTCAGTTGGGTCTGTTAGATCCGTTTTTACAAAGCTTAGTTTACACTAAGAGAGATTTGGGTCCGTGGATCACCGGGGTCCCTTCCCTCCCTGCTCTCAGCTTTAGGTACTCTTAACAGTCTTTCAAAATTCCGGACTTGTAACCTTTTTCTTAATAAAAAAATAAATTTCTTCATTTAAAAGTTGTGCTTCCTTGCCTTTATTTCGTGTTTGGTTTTTGAAATCTCCAGGCGACTTGCCCCAGACTACCGAACGGCCTAAATTCTGGTTTTCTTCTGCTCCCATCTGACTCCTCAGCTCTCCGGGAGGTCCTGTGGCACAGGTGCCACCAGAGGGACGTTGGTCTGGTGGACGTGGGACTATTGCGGTAATTTACAGCGTGTTGACCTGCCTTCCTGGGTGATTTATGCTGTGATTGCGTGGCTTTAACTTTAAAAGTGTGGGGAAGAAGTAAAAAGAGCCCCAGGTAGCCCCGGAAGAACTTTTTGGTAATGGGTGTTGCTCGTGCCAGCTCGCAGTTGGATTGCGTTCGCCGCTCCTCCGCGGCTGCTTGTTGTCAACGGGTTTGTTTGATTCTTAGGCTGAGGCTGTGGTCTTACAAATCGCTTCCTGCTAAATATTAAAACCCAAAAAACTGACGTTACACAGCATCACCATGAACAACCAAAAGCAAGGTCAAGTCCCGATGGTTTTGTCAGCTTTTTTTCTGCTTGGGCACCATCGCTGGGGTTTTTTGTACTTGTTTTGGTCTGGGTAAGCTTAGTTGCTACCAGATTATTATTTTTTTTTTCCTCTGCCTTTGTAATTACTTTTAATGTTTTGTTGTGGGGATTTGCAGTTTGTGATTAATTAGATGTCGGTTAACAGCTTTCAGTCTGTTACTACGGAATTTTTAATTTTCTAAGCTATTTTCCCTCGGGCGGGTTCTCGCAAACGGGCTCGTTATATTTTAAGCCCGTATCCTTAACGTCGTGTTTTCGTTCTTTCTTTTGCTTCTCACGAGGAAGCTGAGCAGTTGGGATCGCAGACGCTTGTTATACCCTTCTGCTTCTCTTCCTCCAAAAGTTAAAGACTTGTGAGCTGGAAAAGAGCAAAGCCGTGGCGTCTCAGGTGCTCGACAAGCTCCCGTCTCCTTCCTCGGATGGCGCGTTGGTGTTTCCAAAATGTTTTCGAGACAAAGCGTTCGTCTCCGTGAGTCACCTCAAAACGTGGCTATCCGGCTCCCGCCGGTGTACGCTCACTTATTTCTCTTTGGCTGCAGTTCCCCTTAATCTTTCATCAGCACACAACCGGCGCTGGCGTTACGTATCGCGACGATCCTGCCAGGTAGCTTCGCGTAATAATACTCCTCCAGAATTTAGCGACCGCGCAGCTTTCCAGTGCGAACTTGCACTCCTCCGAATGCCAGCTTTTTCTCCGATGCTTCATCTCCTGCAAACAAGGAAATAAAGCTGAGGCGCCGCGAATTTAATTACCTGATGGGCGAGAAAGGAATCGTGTGTTCTCCTCGCAGCCTTAATCCTGCTCTCTGCGGGGCATGACTCAGTTCCTTCCCTCACACCCTGTAAGGAGCAGGGGGAGCGGATGATGAGTGTGCAGGACCAAAGCCTGCACCTAAAAAGCTGAGACAAACCCAAGCTGGTTTTTAAAACGCTCTCTATTCCTGTTGTTTCGCTGTTTTGTTCTTCTAAAAACAACAACAGCAAAAGCTTTTTGTTCTCCTTAACTCGTCTTCTGAAGAGGCACCGGTGGAAATAATTACCAGTGGAAATAAAATGCTCAAAGCTCTCAGCCGTAGTTTGTGTGGTGCTACTTGTTACTTCAGGAGGCAGCAACTTCCATCTGTGAAAGCACATGTTCCCCTTCGCGCTGCCCCTGAGGAGGAACAGAAAACAAGCACTTCACGTCACTCACGCTGGAGCTCGGCTTACAGCGAGTTAACGTGGAGCAAAACCCGCCGGTAACGGTGTAAAGGAAGACTGTGAAAATAACGTCGTCGATAGGAAGGACTTGGAGAGAACAGCTTTCGCTTTCTGAGTTAGGAAAGGTCTCCTGTGTGCGCGCGCACCTTCAAGTGACTCTCAGAAGGGTTTCTTGCAGCTTTAAGGGGCGCGCTGATAGTGCCAGGGTGCTCACCTGGCTTCAGCCGCTTGGTCCACGTCCTTCTGAGACCAGCGCTGGTAATGCGGATGTCACCTGGGTGGTGATTGTTTCCCGGCACCCAAATATCCGCACCACGAAATAAAACCGGCGTTAGGCATCCCGGGAGAACAACTGGTGGAGCTGTGAGCCCTGAAAAACAAGCAAACAAACAAAAAAAAGCTTATTTTAGTAATTAAAATTAAAACCTTCTCATCTATGTTCCTCCTATCTTGTACGATTTCGGTGGGAGCTCAGCGCTGGGACTTCATTTTGGTCCCTGCCGTATTTACACGATCATTCGTAATCCGGTTTTGCTTTTATAGGAGTTTTCCTTGAGCACTTGATTCTTACCAGAGCGGACCCGTTAAGGGGCGTTAGCTGCAACCAAAAACAAGAGCTGTGCTAAATTTGGGGCTTGTGCGCGATAACCAGGAGAATATATAAGCGGCTACGGAGCTTAATACCCTGGTAATGAGGCTTACCGTTTTCCACAGTAAAGCACAAAAACTAAACGAGGCTTTCTTATTAAGCAGCTGACTTTTTTTTTAATAAAAAAAGTCTCTAACTTGTCATCTCGCATTTTCCTGGGAATTGGGATGCAATTAAAACGGAGAAAGGCTTTGTAAAATGGAACCGCTTTAAACGCGCTGATTTTTATGGCTAGGCAGGAGCACGGAACAAGTTTATTACTACGCACGCTGCTTTCAAAGCCGAACAAAGGCTGAATAAAAACCAAGAGGTCGGAGAAACCGTGATCAGAACCAATTAAGCCTGTTTCTACTTTGATGTATTAGGGCGTAGCCTCTGCTTCCTCGCAGGGAGAATTCCCTCGGATTTGGTTGAAAATTGGTTGTCCCATTTCCCCGATTCTTCAGGGATCTTTACGGGTTTGCTGAATGCAAATAAACCAGACGAAGAGTGGAAACAGGAATGGAGAAAGACCCGCAGAAGAGGCTGATCCATGCTGAAGTTTGCCTTTTTTTTTTTTTTCATTTTATTTTTCGATTTATCGGGGAATTCGCTCCCGAGAGGAGCTCAGCCCCATCCCCACGCATCTGTGTGGCCAGCGGCACCTCGCTCCCGGCTGCTGATGCAGCTTTTCTGGCTGTGCGCCAAGCAGCAGCGTCTCGATTATGAGCTAATATTTTACGTTTGCTCTGCTGAGAAGCCTAAATAATTAAATTTCCCCGTGGCCCGAGCAGGCCAGGAGTCGGACGAGCTTCGCAGACGGGGGCTTAAAAGATGTGCTGGCGTAAATGGCTCTGCTACCTGGCTGCTAGCTCCTGAAGAGAAACCCGCAGCGCTGATCATCAATAATTCAGCTGTGGCTCGGCAAAATCAGCTTAACCTTTGGGAACGCGCCGAGGTTCCTCTTCTGTGCGGCCTTCGTTTTCAAAGCAGAGGGATGATTCATTCGTTCGCAGCAGCTCGCAGGCCGTGCTTCTTCCGAGGCGGTTTGTTTGGGGGAAACAGCCGTGAGCAAGGGCGGCAAACTATTCAAATGTGTTTCTACTAGTCCCTGTTTTCCTCGTTGTTTTAGCAGTCTATTATTTTTATTTTTTTTTTTTTTCGTGATATCTGCAGGGAGGAGAAATCCGAGGCAGGCTGGGGATGAGCTGGTCCACGGAGATGTGGCGGGAGTGAGCCGGTGGTGAGAGGAGCACGGCTTAAAATGGGAATCGGTCACATGGGGCTATTAAAAGGAAGCCAATAAAGTACATATATATATTAAAAAAGTCTGGGTTTACCAAATGGGAACTCTGCTACCCCTGGAAAGCAGTCAGTCAGGCACGAACTACAGCTGGGGATCGGGCTCAGACCCTTTTTGGGGTCCTGGCTACATCTAAGCCAGGCCAAAGCGAAGAGAAACCAGAAGGGCGAGGACAGCCAGAAAGGTTTGCAAGGGAAAAGAAAGGAATTGGGGTTACTGAATGTAAAACAAATGAGGATTCGAGGGGAGACGGCGCCGCTGAGATTGTCTTTTCAGTCCTGTAACTTCAAAAATCTGCCAGCTCAGCCCTTCCACAAGTCGGCCGTGTCCATCCAGAGCTCTGGGCATCCCGCCCTTCCTGCAGCAAGAGCTTGGGAATAGCTGCAGAAGCAGCCCCATTAACCTTTACCGTCTGTCTCTTTTCTGTGTAATCCAGTTGGTGTTTGTCTTGATGGCGATAATTACTCAGAAGTATGTAATTGCGAGACAAATGTTTAATTAAGGGTGCTTTTATCGCTCGTCTCTTATCTGGTTCCATCTGGAAACGGCGTGGTTACGGCAGCAGTCTTGGCAGCCTCGAGGGAGGCTCCGGTGGCCTCGTCCTGCACCGTCTCAAAGGTAAGGCGACGAATTCAGCGACGATACTGACGGGACCCTTCGTTCCCGAGTTCTCTGCCGCTTCCACGTGAGATTTAAATTTCTAAATAGTATTTTTTTTTCCCCAAGATCCGCGTCCTCTGATGACAGCCCTTGGGGTTCTCCGGAACCGACGTTTCAGCTCTGAGCAGAGGTAGGGAGTTGCGGGTGCCCGAGGTCTCGGTGTTTGCGGCCAAGCTCTTGGAGCCGAGCTCTCGGAGCTCTTGCGGCCAAGGTGGTGAAGGCCCTCATCGCCTCCCCAGCTACAATTTATCACGGGTTTTCAGGCAAACCCTGACGCGTGGCATCTCGGCGCGCGTGGCCCGTGTGCATCAGGGCAGGTAGGGAAGGAGGAGAGGCCCAGAGGGGGTTTTTTTCCTCCAAATTAGGTTTCTAAACGCAGATTTCTGCCATTTCCACGTGTTGGCAGCTGGTTGAAAACTCTCTGCTTCGCCACCCACCCGTCCTCGACAGCTTGTAACAGCTGCGTGCAGAGGGGAAATTTAACCAGCACATAAAACGGGATAACCAGGTATAAAAACGAGTGGATTTCTTCTAAAGCTCTCACGTTGTGTAGTATCACGTCCAGCTCAAATCAGAATGAGACGTAGAGTTTTCTAGCTGCAGCCACCATCAGCCGCTGGAGTGACTTCGGTATTTTTAGCCTGCTGGGAAATCACAGCCATCTTAATAAGGGCTTTTTAATTAAATAACGTGCTTATTTGCAAGCTGGAAATACGGTTATTTTTGCCTTTCTCCTTTGCAGCAGTGTTTGCTTTGCTCAGTTGCTCATGGAAGGAGGATGCTCGGGGTCGCCGTCCACTGGGGATGGTCCCAGGGCCCCACCGGTGGAAGTGCTGCAATGGGACGAGTCGCCGCAGTGGCTTCTCGTGGGGTTGGGGCTCCCCGTCTCCGTTCTTCCCCTCTCCGGCAACTGGGGAATTGGGAAATTCCTGGAGGCTGCTCGGTGTCTCTCCCCCCGGCCGGTAATGAGGTGGGTAATTAGGCAGAGCGGCAGCGATTTCGTTGGTCCTTTAAAGCCCCGTGAAGGAGAAAACGGGCCCGCTTTCTCCGAGGTCCTTGGAGCTTCCCACCCCCAAATCATTCCCTGCACTTCAGATTTGCTCCGTCTGGTGTTTTTCGGCCCTCTGTCCGTGTTATTTATTAACCTCGCTCCCCTGGAAAATGGAGAGCAGAGGAGAGGTGCTCTGCGCAACGCAGCCTGCTTGCTAGAGAGCTCCAGGCAGCTGCAGCAGCAGTCGGAAGGGAAAGCCGGAAAGCCCCATGCTTTTCCAGCCCCTAACAGGGCTTTTCAGCTCCGAGTGTCAAAAAAAACACAGCAAAACACCCTTGGGTTTGCAAATTGGAAGCACAAAGGGTGGAGGTGCTGGGGCGCACAAAGCTGCTGCGCCCGCCGAGCCGATTTTCGGAGCAGCTCGAGGTTTTTTTGAAGGCTTCGCTCAGCTCCCTTTTTGATGCTCAGCTTTTCTGCTGTGGTTTGGGCACAAGACAAAAGCTTCGCTGGGCTTCTTCGCATTGCAAAAGTGCTGCGGGGGAGTCGCTTCTGGATGAGGAAGCCCAAATTTTCCCTTTGGCCCATTCCTCATGTTTTTCAGCCCGGTGCGCTGACCTCACCCTGCACGCAGGAGCAGCAGAACATCACCGCAAACCAACCTAATTACAAATATCCTATTTTTTTTCCCCTTTTCCCTTTGAGTTAACCTTAAAACGGAGGCGGCATCCCCCTGCAGGACAGGGCACGCACCACCGTGCCAAACCTCCCCCAGTTCCGGGCACTGAGGGGTCTTCCTCGCCCGCTTTGGCCACCAAATTCTCCACGTTCCAACCCAAAAACACGTCCTGGGCTTCCCAGCCCCGCGGCCCCTTTCTTTTTGTGGCTCCGTACGGGTGCGCACAGAAATCTGGTTTGTATTTTCAAGCGACTCCTTCATTCTTCTAACTCCTCGATTATTTCGCCCGGGCCGTTCTCGCTGTGCTTAATATCACTCCAGTGGCTCACTCCTGTGAATTAGCTTGATTAATGACGGAGCCCAAATACAAAGCTCCCAGCCTATTCAAGCCTTTTTTTATTATTATTATTTTTTTTCCCGTTAGAATAATACAGTCTTTTATTCTCTCTTACCGCGGCCAAGCTTTTGTCTCGGCTATTAAGGGGGAGTCGCTGCTTTTTCCAGGATATGCACCCCCCAGAGATGCACACGGGCGGCTCGTGCGGTTCCTCAGCCGATGAGGTAAAGAAAAATTTGCTGAAAACATCAACTTATGGATTAATTGGTTGCACGTCTTATAGGATTCTCGTGAAATCCTGCAGCACCTTCCTTCTTCCCCTCTTTCTCCTCCTCCTCTGAGGCAAGGCACCCTCCCCGTGGGCAGACCCGCGGCTCTGCCTGCCAAACCCATTCAGATTGGGTTTTTTTTCAGCCTGTGCTGTGCCAAAATCCGGGCTCTGTCCCACTCAGGGGCTGGTGGGGCCATGAGATCGGGCTCTGGAGCACCTCTGGGGACGGAGGATGGAGTAGGGCCGGTGCCAAACGAGGTCCCGGAGCAGGTCAGTGGGATCCAGAGCTTCCCGGGGTTGATTGCTTACCGCCCCGTGGGAATCCAGATCTGAAGCGGGAGGAAACTGGGAAGTGCCACAGGAAAATCCGGGCTCCGGCACGTGCGGCTGGGCGCCGGGTCTTGTGCTCGGGGTCTTCTCTTCCCCTTGTGCCTGCAAACACGGAAACGAGAGGGAAAAAGTAAGAGCAGGAGGTGGGAGCGGTGGAAATGTAAAAAAGGAAAGAAACCTTAAAGGAAGTTAATGGCAAACTGGTGGCAGTTTGGGAACTCAGCAGCTTTGCTCTTGAACGTTTTTGCTCCTGGTTTGATGGCTGGAGCAGGGAGAGCACGGATGTGATGTCCTCCACCGCGTTAGCCAGCCCTGGGCTCAGCGCAGCTCCTGAGTATCCCCAACCCTTCTCCCTCCGTTTATTTTTCCGTTCTCCACAGCGCACCGGAGGAGCTGGCAGGGGCTGGGGGGGGGGGCGATGCATTATTTGTGCCTAATAAATCTCGTGCTCTGGTGTTACCTCCGGCGGAGCTTCGCGCTCAGCTTTGTTCCGTGAAGCTGAGCCGAGGCTGCAGCTCTTTTTACGAGAGATGAACTCGACCCCCCCTGGCTTACCTCTGGGGTTTTAAAGCGCTTGCAAAGGCAGAAAGAAAAGAGAGGACGCGTTCGATGTCGAGGCCGGAGCACGGCGCGATGTGATGGGTGCCTGTGGCTGCTTCAGGGCACGCGGCGTGGAGCTTTTCTGCGCTCTGACTGTCCCACCAGCATGGACTTCCCCGCCAGGCTGCTTCGTAGTCACCAACGTTGAAGCACCGATTTGATTTACGGCCCTCGAGGGAGAAATCAGAGCGTGCACGGCGGAGCGAACAGCGCGCGGGGACTTGGAGCGGTTTCATTTCCCCGGCTTGACCCTGGCGGTATTTTCCTGTCCTGCTGCTTTTAATTTCCACTTTATTCTCGTGCGTTAATACTACGCCGGGGCAAGCGATCGCGCTTTACTCTGCCTCACCCCACCCCGGCTCTGGGAATTAATCTTTTCCTGATAGCATCAGTGCAGACACGGAGTCGTTTCAGTGGAGGCAGCGGAGCGGCCACGGCTAACGCACGCTCGAGCTGGGACTCACACCGCTCTCTGTATCGGCACCCAAGCGTGGCCAGGGCTCAGCTTTTGCCTGCAATATACCACCACCGAACCCGGGCAAGTGGAATTCACGCCTTTTTGCTACGCGTCGTCACCTGGCATGCGGGAAATCCTCGCGGTCAGCTCCCTGGGACCAAGACGCGTCGGGCCCACCAGCAAAATGCTAGCCACGAAGTGATCCCAGCGGCCCATGGGCAGGCACCGAGCTGCAGCAGGTGAATCTGAGCAGCTTTCACTGCTGTTTCTCCTCCTTTTGCTGCTGTTTGGTCGGTTTTATTTATTTTTTTTATTTTTTCCAAGCGAACGAGGGCGTGAAAGTCTGTTTAAAAAAAAAAACACGTGCGTAAAACGGCGTGGCTTTTTTTTTTTCCTCCCCCCACGAGCCAAAGCAGCGATTCTGGAAATATAAACTGACCTTTGCAGAGGAAAACTTGGTTCGAATAGGAAACGCGGACATGGGGGAATAGTTCTGGCCCGACCATTACCCGGCCTCTCCTTTTTTGGTATTTTCGTCCGCCTTTTTTCCGTACGAAGGGTTAGGAGGTCAAAGGGAGATTTAAATATTTCACATTGCCCGTTTCTTTTTTCAGCCTCTGTTTGGAGAAATGTTCCCTTTAGGGCAGTTTTGGGTTGAGGAGATGGCGAAGGCAGGGGCGACGCCCAGGTTTCGGGGTAACTCGGTGGCTGCTCCGCTGCGTTTTGGGTTCATCCGCCCCGTTTGGCCAGACAGAGCAGCACCTTGGCTAGGCAGGCAGGAGGGAGATGGTCTGGCGGGTGCGTTATCTACCCTGTGCTCATTCCTCTCAACTTTTTGGAAAAAAACTGCTGCCGGTGATGGTGTCCAGCCTAAAAGATGCCCTTCACCCACCCCAGGTTCCCCACTGCCCCAGCCCCTGTGCACCCGCGGCTCCCCTCGCTCAGCCGCGGGCTTTCCCAGCAGACCTGGGTTTGTTTACTCCGCGCCAATTTGCTTTATTTTTAGTCGAAAGCACAAAAAGTACGTGGGTTATGGCAACATAATTTGCAGCCTGCTGATTAATAATACAGCTGACAGAAGGCAATCGGGCTGCGAGCTAGAAGCGCTGAGGAAAGCTAAAATTCGGTGAACGGCGGGGACGCGTAGGGCAGGCAGCCTGCAGCATGGATACAAGAGGAGGCCGCCGAGGCAAGAAACGCTGTTTGCTTTCTTGTTGCTTCACACACGACACCCGATTCTATTAAATTCACGTACCCCTCCGGTCCTGGGACTCGACGGGAAGACTGCGATCCGATTAGACGTGGCGCAAGCAGCAGGAGGCAGGACTAGGTGACCTCTGGAAGGCCCATCCCACACGGATTATCCGGTGGTTCACCTTAAGCGGGGGAAAGCAATTGTAAGATGGGAAATTCTTTTTCCAAAGGGCGGTTCCTAACAATATTTCACGTCTACGCAGAGAGGAGGCGGCTCCGCAACCTACAAAATGTTGATAAAGACAAGTGTGGGTTTTTTTTTTTTTTTTTTTTGCCGGTCGAGGGACAGCCCCCAAGCCCAGCAGCTAGGTTTAGCACCTCTGGAAACGAGACAGCTTTATGCCGGTACTTCACTTCATGGGCTTCAGTCTGAAGAAAGAGTCTTTATTCTCTGCCTGTTGTGCGTGGGCCTGTAAAAGCGTTGATGATCCACCCCCGGGGTGCATTACTGCAGGTCGCTCATAGCCAGGGCGACCGCTGACGTTCTGCATCTCACTCCAAGGGCTGATAAAATAGTGAGGATGTCTAGAAAACAAGGTGTCGTAAGTGTCAGGAAAGATGTACGTACGGCGTGCGGCAGGAAAGGACAGCGCTGGGCTGCCTGCTGTCGCTTCCCCGATGTCACCGAGTTCAGATCTGGCAGAGGATTTATGAAACTTATTCCTGCTGTAGACGCCCGGCCCCCATTTATTTCGGCAGCTAATGATTTAAGTTCCTGAATGTGTTGGAGTACCTGGGCCTTAAGTCCTGTAACTGGAGAGAGAATAATAGGGTGCAAGGCAAAGGTTTTGCAGCGGGTGTAACAGCCACGTTGTACAGCTGAGGTGAGATCTCGACCTGGGCAGGCTGTCCACAGCGGAGACCTTCCAGTCCAGTCTGGATGTCACCTCCTCACGGCGTGTGTTTTGACTTCTTTGTAAAGGGGTGAATTTCTGGCTCTGAATGAGATGCTGTAAATGCTGGGATTAGACAATAAAAACGCCCTGCCTGGAAGTGAAAAAGGAGAGAGCAGAGAAAAGCATCCTGTTCCTGAAGTGACCTGATAGTCCCAGGTTGAGTTACTGGGTTTCAAGCAGGACGAATGACCTGCCTTCCTGCGTTTGCCTTACCTGTGCTTTCAGCTGTCTTGCACAGCGAAGGGAGAGAGCCTGGATGGAGAACCACGGTTTTTGGCACGGTGAAAACAACGGATCCGCGCGGCTCTGGTTATTGGCACACGCTTCAGGCAACGGGGCTGCGTGCTTTGATCAAGCGCGCCGGGTCCCCCCTCACCAACCACCAGGAAATGTATGAAAACCCTCAGGCAGGTTTGGAGGGCTTTGCTTCTCCCTGCTTTAAAAGAGACACAGCTCCTCGTGCGTTAAGACGCAGCCCAGGCCCGTGATTATCCATTCAGGCTCTAGAGTGCTTAATTAAGTCGCTTATCGTGTTATCATCCCGGCCCTCTTCGTCCTGCTTTGAAACGCGCACCCTTGCAGTCACCTCGTGCCGAAGAGCAGCAGCCCTCCGCTGGTGCCTGTCTGCGCTGTATTTACTGCACGTCCTTCTACTTTCCCCCAGCTGCCAAAAGGAGCGCCCAAGCTGCATGCGTGTTGGCACCGACACAGAGCTGCAGGTGCCAGGACTTGCAATCTGGGGCTTACGCTTTGCGTTGCGTCGACGCCGGGCGCTGTAAATACGGCTTTTCCATTCATGACCCTTGGCAGCGTCAGCATTGCGGCAAGCTAGCTGTAGGCGCCTTGAGTTACTGTCATTTGGATCACCCTGCTTTAAAAGGAGGTCCTTTTATCGTGGTAGATTCGGGGACCAATTCTTCAGCCCCGTCGGCTGCGGCGTTTCTTGCCAGGGCTGCTCAGGTGAGCAGGTCCAGGGAAGACCGCGGAGATCCTGCAAGGTGCTGAACGCTGCCCTCGTTCTCAGAGGTGCTGGTAACATCCAGCCTCACCCAGCGCTTCATGAAGACCAAGTCGGTATTGACCATTCATTTATTGAAGGCACTACCCCGTTTGCTTGAAGAAATCAGCAACATTGCACCTGCAATTAACCTTGGGGAAGGATTTTCAAAAATCAGGCCAGTCTTTACGTCAGTTACAGCCAGTCCAGTGCCCCTTCACATTTTGCACCAAAGCAAGATGCCAGACAGCGGTCCCGTCCATGGACGTCTTTGCCCAAACAGTCCTGTTGGACCCCATCGTGCTCCTCTGTGGAGGGACCCTGGGTGCTCCTCAGTCTCCCGGGCTGTGCCTGACTGTGTTTGTCACCTCCGTCATCACGAGGAAGACACCTCTGTCATCGTGAGGAAGACACCTCCATCGTCGTGAGGAAGACACCTCCGTCATCGTGAGGAAGACACCTCCGTCATCGTGAGGAAGACACCTCCGTCATCATGAGGAAGACACCTCCATCGTCATGAGGAAGACACCTCCATCGTCATGAGGAAAACACCTCCGTCATCATGAGGAAGACACCTCCTTCATCATGAGGAAGACACCTCCTTCATCATGAGGAAGACACCTCCGTCATCATGAGGAAGACACCTCCGTCATCATGAGGAAGACACCTCCATGCTTGGCCTTCAAAGGCAATGCCAGGCTGTCACTCTTGGAAATGCCACCTAAAAAATACGGTGATGTGCTGCATATGAACTCAGTTTCTCTGTGAGGTTTTAACTGTAAGTTTTAAGGCTCCTATTACCCTTTCTTATTTGTTTTGTATTTATTTGTTTATTTTCTTCCCTTGCAATGTATTGAAATAATGCTTATGCCTTCCTGCTCACAGGGTAACAGGATGCGAACGTTCATTTTAATCTTCGTGAAACGGTGGAGTAGTCTTGTTACCGATGACTATACCACCAAAAATTGTTTGTATACCTTCATTTCCTCCTGGGTAATTCCCTGGGAGTTTAATTTACCGGACCATTTTCTCTTTTATTTCTCCTCGCCCACCGCTTTCCCTGCAGAAGCCCAGCGAGGCTCCGCTCCTCCAGCTCCACCAAAGCGGCACGCTTGTCCGAAGGAGATCAATACCTATCGAACGGTCACGCTTCCTCCGCTTAGACCCTTGGAGCAGCATCCTTTAATTATTCCTTCACACTGTAAACAGAGCGTGTGGTGAATTTTTCCGTTAAGGCCGCTTGCTGGGCCGCAGCCTCGCGGTAAGGCTGGTCTGCCCAAGCCCGCATTGCCCCAAATCCCACGTCCAGGGGAGCGAGTCCAGGGGATGGGTATGAAGACGATGGGGGGACCGGAGCGCCTGTAGTACGAGGACAGGCTGAGAGAGCTGGGCCTGTTTAGCCTGGAAAAGAGAAGATTGAGGGGAGGCCTCATTAATGTGTGTAAATATCCGAGGGGAGTGTGTCGAGGGGATGGAGCCAGTCTCTTTTCAGTCGTACCCAGCGACAGGACAAGAGGCAACGGGCAGAAACTGAAGCCCACGAGGTTCTGGCTCAGTATGAGGGGGCATTTCTTTACGGCGAGGTGACAGAGCGTTGGGACAGGCTGCCCAGGGAGGTTGTGGGGTCTCCTTCTCTGGAGATACTCAAAATGTGCCTGGGCGCCATCCCGTGTAACATGCTGTGGGTGATCAGCATGGGGTTGGACTGGGGGATCTCCAGAGGCCCCTTCCCACCTCGGCCATTTGGCGATTTTCGGCCGAGCGGAGGCGGCCATGCCGTACCTCACGGGGGCTGCAGGAAAGCTGGGGAGGGACATTTTGTCAGGGGGGGCAGCGACAGGGCAAGGACTTTAAACTGGGAGAGGGCAGACGGAGACACTGGGAGGGAATTCTGAGGGCGGCTGCTCTGAGGAACCGTGGCTGCCCCGTCCCTGGCAGCGCCCCTGTGGCGGGGGGTGTCCCTGGGGGGGTGTCGCTGCGTGGTGACACTGACGGGTGGCACCGGGGGGTGTCACTGGGGGTATCACAGGGGGTGTCACTGGGGGGGTGTCGCTGCGTGCTGACACTGCCGGCCGGCACCGGGGGGTGGCCCCGGCTGCCCGTGAGGCCCCTCCCCGGCAGGTGGCCCCCGCGCGGCGGCTGAGGCCGGGGGTGACGTCAGCGGCGGGGGCGGGCGGCCGGTGCCGGTGCCGAGCCGAGCCGAGCCGTGCCGTGCCGGTAAGGGAGCAGCGAGCCCGGGGCTGCCGGGGGAGACGGGGGGGGGGGCGCCGGTGCTGCCCCTGCCCGCTGGCTGCGGGGGCCGTGGCGCCGTGGAGCCGCCGAGGCGGGCAGGGGGAGGCTCCGGTGGGAGCCCCGAGCGCAGCCTCCTCCTCCTCCTTCATCCTCCTTCATCCTTCATCCTCCTCCTCCTTCATCCTTCATCCTCCTCCTCCTTCATCCTCCTTCTCCTCCTCCTCCTCCTCCTCCTCCTTCATCCTCCTCCTCCTTCATCCTCCTCCTCCTCCTCCTCCCCGCGGCCGGAGCCTCCCGGTGCCATCCATCTCTGGCCCCTCGGCCTCGCTTGGGGCACCCCCCTGCCCGCTGCTGCCCCGAGGCGAGGCCCCCCCCCCCGGGGACGGAGGACACGAGCAAGGTTTGGGTCACCAGCGAGCTTTCCGCTTTCTTTCGGGAGGCTTTGGGCGTCCGCCAGGTCGGAGGTGACGAGAGCCCCGTGGAGGACATCGCAGGAGCCGGGAGCGGGGTCGCCACCTGCATCCTCACCTCGCCCTCCGCGCAGAAGAGGAAAGGGTAAAGGGATGCGGTGATCCACGCGTGGTCGCTCCTGGGCTTGGAGGAACCGCCACCAGGAGCCTCCGACCCTGCCCAGGTAGGTGGCGGCAGCTCTGGGCCGCGAGGGCTCAGCCCTGACCGCGGTGGGGGCTGAAATCCCACCCGGGTGACCCCTGCTTGGAAAGGAGGACCCTGAACCAGCAGCGTCCTGGCCACCCGTGAGCTCTCCAGGTTCAAGGTTGGCTGCTTCACGCGGGTATCCTCTAGCTGCCTCCTCTTTAAACGTAAAACGTAGAAAGGAAGAACCGCACCCGGGTGCTGGAGTAGTGTACGGCCCTTTTTCTGCCTCCTGGGAGACTGGGCGATGCAAAACGGCCGGAATTGGTGTTACAATCCAAAATGAGCCCCGGGGTTTTCCAGGCGGCGTGAGGCAGTTCGCTTCCAGTCAGAGGTGTGTTGGTGGACGTGATTCATTTGTCCGCGGTTAAGCATCCGAACGTGTCTGGTCCGAGTTGTTCTCCACCGTGTGGAAGGACCAGGTACCTCCAGGACGGGATTAATTTCACCCCCAGGTGGTCCCCATCTTAGGGCAGGTGGATGCTGCTCAGGGGTGCCGGTTCGGACTCTGATATTCGTGTTTTAGGTGTCTGAACTGAAGTGAGCTGAATTTTGCACACCGCTTGCCAAACCTTGGTTTCTAGGCTTTTTGCCCCGATCTTTCCTTTTTTTTAACGTGACCCTGCTTGGGCTTTTATTCGAGGCATCCATCACGCTTCCCGAACTTCGCGTCCCCCAGGTGGGAGGCGTTGCAGAACTGCAGCCGCAGGGAAACGTTTGCGGCTCGTCCTCCTGCAGACACCAGAAGGCTGGGTTAAAACCCGCCTGTTAATTCGGTTCCGGTGGCTCTGAGCAACGGTGACCCCCTCCTTCCCCTGCTACCCTGCACCCGACGCCTAATTGCTCTCACTCCGGGGAGATGCTATCTCATTTCAAGGTCGAACTTTCGGCTCCCAGCCGTGGGATGTTGCCGTGCCCTTGTCGGAGAGGTGAGCAGTCCTTCCCCGTTCCCCGCGTGCGCCGATCGGATCGCCTCTCGACCTACTTCTCGGGAGGCCGAATTGCTTTGGCCGCTCTGACCTCGCGCTGAGAGGCTCCTGCTCCACCTCGGGAGGTTTTTGTGGCCGCGCGGGGAGTCTCTTTCCTCCTCCTAATGGGCATTTTTCCTGTCGCACCCTGAAGGACCCCCTCCTGCTCCACCTCTGCTGCGGTGGTGTATGAGAAGAGATGCCCCACGCCCGTCCCAAATCCTTTTCTGACTCGAGCAGCGATCCTTCTGAGGATCTCGTGCATTGCTTTGCCCCATGAAGAAGTGGTCTGTCGGACTGTGACCTCCACCAGGTGGTTTGGATCTGGCTCTGACTCTCAACAAACCATCCTTTAGTTTCTGTTTTCTGTCGCAAGTTTACATTTAACATAATCCCCAGAAAGAGCCCCAGGTGATACCGAGCAGTGACAAAGGTCCCCGAGGACCACGCTCGGGCGCTGCCTTCCCTCCCTGCTAACAACCAGGACGGGGGCTGTGGCACCGCACCTAATATTTGTGTGCTTAATGACACCCGATGCGAGGTTTACGATCCCAATGTTGTGTGCTTTGGGGGAAAAAAACCGCTGTATCAAGGCAGCTGCCCGTGTCCTGCGGCCCTGTTGCCTGTCAAAGGAAAAATAAGCCTTTTAAATAGACCCGGTTCTGGGAAACTGCTGGCCGGTTTGAATCATGCTGGATTTTAATCTCCAGCTCTTGTATTTACCTGAAGCCGCTGTTCTAGCTGGAACTGACCCTGAGGTTGTCTGCTGCTCCCGGCCGTCACCTTTCGTCCTTCCTGCGAGCACGGTGACCTCGCAACGTTCCCCTGCTCCTCACCTGCTGATTTTCAACGGCTTTATTTTAGCAGACGCTTGGCAGCTCGGGAAGCTCGGTCGTTTTAGGACGGGAGGTACGGGAGGCTATTGGGACAGCTCCTGCTTCGGGACAGCACAGCGCACAAGGTTAATTTTGAGTTTCCACCGCCCTCTTCGGTAGCTGTGCTACCCGTCCCCGTACGGGCGGCGCGCCGCCTCCTCCCAAACGCAGAGCAGCAATAGCTGTTGAACACGCTGCCGAGCATTTTAATATTTTTTTTTTTTATGCCATCACTTCCAGTTTTACTGATGGCATCTAACAGCTAGCTAATACCCTATTCCTGGCGTGCTTAAAAAGTGCCTGCCTTCCTAATTAATTCTGTTGGCCATTCAGAGGGAATGGATTCTTTTAGAGGTACTCATCAGTCATCAACCCTGTGGGTTTCTTTTCAGTGCCATTTCTTTTTTCCTCCTTCCCGTGGCTTTTAGAAAGGTCGGGTTTCTGCGCGTTTCCCCCATCTCATTTTTGCCAGAATGGTTTCTGCCTGCTGTAACTCTTGCTGCTTTTCCGTCTTTATGACTTCTGGGGTCTTCGGTAGACGCTTCAGGCAAGTCCTGATCTCCCCAGGATGCTGACAACTGCCTTCAGCTTTATAAAACTTGCACATGTAGATGCTGCTCTCGTTAGTTTGAGCCCGTGGCTCCCGTGATTAGCCCAGAAATTGGAAGAAGCTCTAACAGAAGGCGACTTTCATTAGAAACGGCAGCTCGGTGGCTTCCTCCCCGTCACGTAGGGCTGCTGCTGCGGGCAATTATACTCCAGAGGCGCCGTAAAACAGCCCGCCGTGGCCGTGCCGGTGGCTTTGCGTCCCAGAGATTTATCGGTGCCTTCACGGGCTTTGCTATCGATTATTCATTAGTTGTTTGCGTTGCGGTGGTTTGGTTTGCCTCTCCGGGTTTAGGTATGTGAGGAATAGCGGCGAAATCGGACGAGCGTAGCTGAGTAAGCAGACGAGAACGAAACTCAGTGCTTACGGCCTGGGACCACCCAGCAAACGGTCCCTGAGCGTCTTTGCCACCGCTGCAGAAGAAAATCGCCTACTTCGTGTGGTTTGAATGACTTCGGAGCATTTAAGCACCGGGTCACTTCTTTGTGCCACCTCACCTTCAACTTCCCCAGCCCGGAGGCTGTCTGGGAATCGGCTCATCGTTCCCGCAGCGCTGGGCAGCGTTGCTAAGCCTGCCTGCCTTTAAAAGCAGCCGGCGTGGTTGTGCCTGCGACGAGCAGCTCGCTTTCTAAATCGTGCTATTTCTATATCACACATCTCCGTAGGAAGCCGGCCAGCCCACGCGGCCGCAGCGCCCGAGGGCTGGACGCCGCGCTCGTCCTCGGGGGCGTCCTGGCGGGGAGGGAAGGAGCAGGAGACTGGAAAAAAGGAAAGACGAGCAAAAAGCTGGAGAGCAGCGACAGGAGAGTGCCCAGGTGCCGTCCGTGGGTCACTGGCAGGGATATTTGGGCATCTTTCTGGGCGCGCAGCCGCTCTGGAGCACGGAGCTTTTGCTGGGACGGGTAGGAGGACAGCCCTACTCTCATGCCAAGGGACGGGAGCCTTTCCAAGTCCCCGCAGTCCTGGCGGAGTGGCTCAGCTTCGTGTCGGGCCCACTCGGGATTCAGCCGAGAGCAAACCACCCCCACGCCGCTAACCACCAAGGGTCCATCTGTCCCCGCTGCTCCCGCTCTGTTTGCACAAACGCGTTCCGGGTTGCACCTGATTTTTACAGCTGGGTTAATTACCTGGTAACTGATAGGCCCGTAGCAATTAGCTACGTAAACCGAGAGAAAAAAGCCTGATCCCAGCTCGGGTTTCGGAGCTCTGGCTGCGGAGCACCCCCCCCCCACCTCCCCCTGCACCTGCGTGTCCCCAGCCCCGAGTGCCATTCGCTGGGCAGGATGGTTACGGGGGAAAAAAGACGAAGAATCAGGCCGGATCTTGCTGGGCAGCAAGGTGAAACGTCACCGTGGAGGAGGAATGGCCTGGTGACTTGCTCCACGCTGTCCCCGAAGGAGCAGGGGGGCGCAGGATCCTTGGCACGCCACCAAACCAGCCTGGCTGTCGTGCCGCAGCGCGGCTTTTACCTGGTCCATTACCTCCTTCCACCCCACCCTGCGTAATTCGGGAAGATTGGAACCGCCAGAAAGTGGGCAAAGGGAAATTAAAGCCCGGCCTGCTGAGAGGAGGCAGGGCTGGGAATGCAAACGCAGAAACCGGTCCCGGCTTCAGATGACTTCAAGGACGGCGGGGAGGTGCTGGGGCTTCTCGGGCTCCGATTCAGCTGGGGCTGGTTCCAATTAAAATGAGATCAAGGAGAAAGGGGAAAAGGAAAAAAAGTAGTTTCTTTGCGTTCCTTGAGGCTACGGAGCAGCTGTCAGTAGTGCAGGTTGAAATGCTGGGACTGGGCGGGGTGGCTTTTACAAGCGCTGAATGTGACCCGGAGAGGGTTTCAGATAATTTCTCCAAGAATTATATTTCTGCTGGCTGGGAATTCTGGGTTTGCTTTTTTTTTTTTTTCCTCTTCCTCCTCTTTTTTTTTTTTCAGGTTATATCAACTTCGGAAAGCGTCTTCCCAGTACCCGAAATGAGCATTTAGCCTTTTCCGGACTTCAGCGAGATAAGTTTTAATGCCAAGCTGGAGTTTCACCTGCATGTTTCTCTTGTTCCCGCCTCTTCAGCACGGGGTTTTGCCCCACGTTAGCATCACGCCGCAGCATCTCCTGCGGGTTCCGCTAAATCCCAGCGGGTTCACCAAGCCCAGGTGCCCCAGGGAGTGATTTCCTCAGCGTGCTGATGCTGGTGGTGATGCACAAGCAAGATTGTTCAGGGTCCCAGTCAGGCTCGTAGAAAGGAGTTTGATCACAGCACTCGAAGCTGCTTATTATCCTCTGTGTCTGTACAGCACAAAGGCGATTCTGCATTCAAGAAAGGTTTCTGCGGTCTTTGTCTTCGTAAGTCATTAGAAATGCCCCAGTCCCTTGTGTTAGAAACACGGAGGGGGGGGAGAAAAATCTCTGAGCTTGAAAGCTAAATTGCTGTCTGCTCTTCAAATGGGCAGAGTGCAATTTGGAGGGAAAAAAAAAAAAAGAAAAGGAAGAAGTTTGAAGGAAACGTTGATTATCACGCTCGCAACGTCTTTGAGCACCTGCAAACGCCGTGCCTTTCGGCAGATCCCAGGTCTGCAAGTGAAAAGGGCTCTAGAAATACAATAATATTTTCTAGTAATGGATACCGAAGGGGGCAGGGGGGCAAGTTTTGAGACGTGAGCCCTAGAAAACACGAGGTAGCCAGGTTTTCTTGGCACGAGGCCTTTTGCACAACGGGCGTTTCCCCTGATCACTTTCTCGCTGCCCCATGTAGAGCATTTGGCTCTCATCCTGTCCAAAACCCCTTTGGGCACGAAGACCATCACCCTAAAAACCACCTTAGGGTGCAAGCGGCAGGACCCAGCGGCGGAGCAAACCCGGCGGAGCTGAGCCAAGGGGCTCCTGCTCTCTCCTGCACCCCTTTCTCCTAACGCGTGTGGTAACGAGTTCGCGATGAAACAGGACGGAGGCGGAGGAAGTTATTGCCGGTGACTTTCTCCAGCAGCATTGCAGATCTCGTTTCCCTTCTTCGCCGCAGCCCTGTTAAAAATTAAGGGTGAAAGCGGGAGGAACGGCGGAGAGCTTGCTATTTGAGGCTTAATTCATTTTGGCCTCGAGCGTTAGCTGGAGTTTGTGCAAACCGTTGGCGATGCAATTAGAGGGGCTTTTTAACGAGTTCTTTCTGGCCCTTTTATCGGGGTAGGGGCCATGCTGCGCGGGTTCTTAAAAGCCCTAAGTGGGTTTCATGTGCTGAGCAAAATGTCCGGGTGTCAGCCCCCCGAGGCGAAAACCTGAATCCGTTCTGGAAAAAAAGAGCAAAGGAGTTTTGGCAGCGCGGTGCCTGGCGCACTCGGAGTCGCCGGGTGTTCTGCGGGAATGAGCTCCAGGGACAAAAAAAAAAAGGGGACGAAACCACGGCGCTGAAGGAATGCGTGCTCAGGCTGCAGCTGAATCGCTTCCTTCTGCAACACGGCCGAGAGAAACCAGGGCCGAATCCGGCCAGCTTTTTTGTCTCCAGCATCCATTCATTCGGCTGCTGCTTGTGTTAGCGCACCTCTCGCTGCCTGCCATCTCTCTCCACCCAGGTTATTTCGGGGGAGGAACGCTTTCTAAAAATAACCATCTGGTTTGATGGCTTTCTGGACTTATTCCTGCTTAGATTCTGCCCGGTTCATTGACGTTCCCTTAAAATAAAGCTAATCCACCTAATCTCATTATAGCAGTAGGTGATTATACCCAGAGCAAGCTTTAGCAGCGGCCCGGCCAAGCCTTTTGTTCCCCGTGTGTTATGTGGATGGCGAGAAGTCGCTGGGAGTGTGTTCTGTTTTCCCCCGGGCTATTTTAGGACCAGGACTTACAACATTATTTTATTTTTTTCTTCTTATAATTCTCTAGATCTCCAGCGCTGTTTTTGACGGTGCCGGTACATTTCTTCCGCTGCCGCTGGCTTTCAGCTCCGCCAGCTGCCAGCACCCCACGAAAACATACCGCGGTCTCCCGAAATGTTGAGATTGCAGGGTACAGCTGCAGGCGAGGGTCCCCAAACCGCTGGTGCGCGCGTACAGGAGAGGAACGGGGATCAGCGGGGTGGTTTCTGGGGCACGGTGCTCTGCCCCGGGTAGTTTTCCTACCCGCTGCACGTGCGTGCCTGCCTCCTCCGGGGCAAATTCCTGCTGCGGGCTCCTGGGCTGTAATGAAAAACCCCTGGGGCTATTCCTACCTTGTTGTTTTCTTTATTTTTTTATACCCTTCCCGCTTTTGCTTATCTTGGTTTGGCCCCGCCGGTGATAACGCAGGCAAAGTCCCGACCTGTGGCATCGCGGCGAGCGAAGGGCTCGTGGACGGAGCGTGGGTGCCCGCGGAGCGCGGTTTCTCTCCTCTCTCCCTTAGGAGCCCACAGATGCCAACCGAAAGGGCAAAGTGACCTGGCCCGCTTAGGTATCGTGTTTCTGCTCCGATTTATGGCTTCTCGAGACTTCTGAGTCATCGGCTCCGGTAATTGTTTTCTTTAGGTAACGGAAATAATCCCGCTGCCCTGAAATCGATGCGGCGTCAGCCGTTATAAGGCAGCGTGACGCGAAAACGGCGGCCAGCAGAGCTGAGGACGGAGCGGGGCGGAGGCTACAGGTGCAGCGAAAGGTACTGGCTATGACATTTGTCCGTCTGTCCATCTCCTGGGGGTATTTGGTGCAGGAAAGCTGCCCGGACCGATGCTTTAGGAGGGATGGAGTTGGGTTTTTCCCACACGGCGCTGCATGGGACAGACGTTTGCTGCAGGCTGATGGGGAGGGTGCCTCGGCCGCGCTAAGCCGGTGTTTGTTCGAGGCATTACCAGCTATTCCCCGGCTGGAAAGCGCAGCGCCCGGGGCGGTTTTGTGTGCTCGGACCCGCTGGGAAAGCCTTCCCTCACCTCTTGTCTGTGTTCAGCCACTCGAGGCCCCAGCCACGGCTGATTTACCAGCGCCCGGGTGTCAGCCGAGTGCCTTTTGTGCCCCGTTTAAAGTCTGCGCGAGCGTCAGCAAGTTCTGCACCGTGCTCTGTCCTCGTCGTCTGATTTCCAGGAGCGCGATTCGGCCTGGCCACGAGTGCCATAAAAACGCAAGGTCCTCTCCGGGAGGCTCGGGTGGCATAGGCGGCTTGGCAGCTCTGGGCGCCGCCGCGGGGCTTTCTTCTGTTAAGGCGGAGTGCCTGTAAAAACTGCGTGTGTGTCCTTGCCGTTTGAGCCAGGACTTCAGGCTCACCTTTGGGCTTTTTCCCTTTGGTTCTGCCTTCTCCCTCTAGCTTTTCCCGCAGGCACGTTGAGATTTCACCTCCTTTTGGGGGACGGATCCTGCGGCAGAGAGGTGCGGGGTTACTGGGTGCCTTCTGGTCACGGCTCTGCTCGTCTCCTCGCTTCTCACAGGGCCCAGCGGGTTTCCATTCGCATCCCGGCAGTAAAAGCATCTAAAAAATATTATTTCGGGGCTGAAAATAAGGGTATGGTCGACTCCTGAGCAGGTTACACGGCTCTTGGGTTGTCGGGGCGTGCTGGATCCCAAAGGGAAAGCAGTTTGCTCCGCGTCACCTTAGGTACCTGCTGCTTCAGTGGCTCTAGCAGAGCCGGAAGGACAAAACCCAGGCTCACAAACGCGGAGAGCACTCAGCCGTTCGAGTGCAACGGTCTCTGACTTGGTGCTGTAAGCAGCTCTGGCGTAAGAGGCTGATCCCGCACAGGGCAAGGAAGGACCCTGCTGGTGATAACCACAGAGGAGCTCACGACAAAAGTCCTCCGCTTCTGCAGCCGTTTTTGTCCGGCCCAAGTGCTGGCCGGCGTCTCTGGGCATGAGCTGGGGACATCTTCTGGGGCACGGGGACAAGATATCTCCGGTGGAGAGCCCAGCATCTTATTTTTCAGTCCCTGTTGTCAGCCGTGTTCATCACAAGGTTCGGGGGACGGGATTGGTGCTGCCTGCTGGTTTCCTGGGGAGATCCCATCCCCTAGATGAGGTCTCCCCCATGTGCTTTCTTCTCCCTGGGCACCTGGAAACCTCGCGTTCCTGGGAGGCGCGAGAGATCTCCAAGCAGAGACCCAGGCCCTGGAGCTGCAGGAGACAAAGAAGGGGGAAAGGACGGCTGAAAAGCTTTGGTTTAAGAGAGGGAGGGATGCCGGGGTGACGAGGGGGAGCGAAAAAACCGACTCACGCTGCGCTCCTGCAGCGGTACCCGAGAGGCAAACCAAGAAGCCGAGCGCAGCAGGGGCTGCACGGCTCTCCAGCCCCTGCCGGACCCGTCCTGCTTTGCAGCGCGGTGTTTAATCCCTGCTCCCATGGCTGTCGAGATGTAAAAACCCGCAGGCTGCGGCCCTTTACGTTACAAGGTTTTTCAGGCGAGAGCTGGCTGTTATCCTCCTTTAATTAGCACCCGTGGTGCTCCGTTAATAACAGCCCTCTCATTACAGCACTTGAGCTTTAACGAATTCCCCCTGCTAGAGAGGTAGGTGGGAGGTGGCAGCGTGGATGGGGATAAAGTTAGCCCTCAACCCAACCCTAAAACCATCACCCCTCTGTTTTGCAGTTTTCCAGCCCCCCCCCCAGCAAATCCTCCGCCAGGCGCCCGAGCCAAAAGGTTGGGGTGGCTCCGGCGGTGTAAATAAATCAGCTGCATTTGTTTCGTCGTGGTTTTATGCAGGGTTTCGTCTCGCTCTGATCCCGAGGCGGGGAAAAGCGGGCTTGCTGGTGACGGGGCTCGCCTGAAACTCTTGTTTTAGCTGCAGCCCTCCCCCCAAATCCATTTCTTGGTTGGAAATACGGGCAGATGTTTATTCCCCCGCTGCGGTTTCAGCTGCTTCTGCCGTGCCCCCGCTGTCTGCACGTGTCTGTGGGTACGGGACACGTTTTTTTTTGGTGTTTTCCATGCCCCCGATAAGATGTTCCCGGTACAAAAGTGCAGCTACTGTGCGCGCTCGTCAGCCAGAACAGGGCGCTTTCCTCCCTCCTGGTCTTACGCAGTGCATTTTCCCTTTCAGCGCTTCCAGCGCTTCGCTAATTATTAATAATTAAGCTGACAAGGCAAAACTTGGTTTCCTTCCACGCCGGGCACAACAAACTTCCCGGAGCGGCGGGGCAGGGACGGGGCGCAGAGGCCAACCCCGCGTGCACCAGATCTCCCTTTAGCGCTCAGAAATCTTTCCTCTCCGTCTCCTTGGTTGCTGCCGGAGGACGTCACGACACAGGGGTGACATTTTCCCCCTCGGATTTTACCGCCCAAGGCACCTCCGTGGCGCGGCGTTGCCCTCTTGGTGACAGCGGGGGCCGATTTAGCTGCACCCGAGAGCCGGCGGCAGGTAATTGCTGGCTTGAAGAGAGGCTGCAATTATTTTTTCCTTCCGAGCGGTGTTTGCCAAGCCGCCGGGTAACTCCTGGCAGACGCTTTCAGAGGGTATCCCCGCGCTGCCTCCTCTCGGAGCCGCGTGCCCCAGGTGTCTTTGTTTTAACCGCTCTCTTCTCCACCCCCCCTTCAGCCGCTCCACCCGGAGGGTTGCGCTCCCCTTCCTCCGCCAAGCCCGCGTTTAACGATCGGTGGCCGCGAAGGGAAGCGAAGCTCAACGTTCAATATTTTCCCTGTCGTTACTCTCGGTGATTTCTGCCGGAGGGCGAGGGAGCGGGAGGGCAGCGCGAGCCGGTGCTCGGGGAGCCCGCGCGGGGAGCGGGCAGGCCGTGAACCCGCCGGTGGGTTAATGGAGCGGCTCTGCTGATTAAGGGCTCGAACAAAGAGGCTTTAATCTGCCACGAAGAACACGGCGGGGACTAAATCCACTCCCTTCATTTATTTTTTTTAGCTGGGGCCGGCGCTCGGACCGGGTGCCAGCTCCTCGCTTTGCGGAGCTGCCGCCCTTGGTGCGGCAGGACGAGGGGCTGGGGCTGGGGGATTCGGGGCAGCCCCGTGGCATGGCCCCGGAGGGGAAAGGGGGTTAAAATTCACACAAGCTGGCAAGGAGATGGGGAGGGCTGGAAGCTTTTATGAGCTGAAAAATTGGCAATGAAAATCTAGAAAATCCTTTACAGGGTAATAACACGACTGAAGGCTGTAGCAGGTGCCAGCACGTGGCATAAGGGCGCTGCTTCGGTTCCATATCCCTAAAAACCCACGAAGGTTGGGATCCCTCCTTTTCCCCTTGTTTCGAACCCCCCCTCCCACCCTTCGCCAGGCTTGCGAATGTGCTCTTGGTGGCTCGGGGAGGCGCAGCATCTTGGTGCCGAGCGCGTCCTTATAAAAGATGCGGTGAGAAACGAAGCCAACGTTTATTTTCCCAGCAGATCTTCCCGGCCCCGTGTTTATGGCAGGAGCAGAGGGACCCCGGCACTGTCCCCAGGCGGCCCCACGGAGCCGGGCACACCGAGCTGGGGACAACACGGGTCGCCCATCTTAATGAGCACGCCTCTCCTCCTCTCCGGGAACACGCCGTACCATTAGCATTTTTGCAGGGGAAGCGTTTTTAAGGCTCTTTGGGGCAGGGCTAGCAATTCTCCGAAGCGATTAGCCCAGCTGCACGGGAGAGCTGGCTGTGCAAAACTTCAAACTGAGCTCCGACGCTGACATCCCAGCTGCAAAATCCTTTTTTTTAATGTTTTAGCAGCGTTTTGCACGCCCGCCGTCCTGCCCGGGCTGCCCATCAGCGCAGCCAGCCCTCGCCAAGGCAGGAAATTGTTCGTAAGCCAAAATTTGCGTTCATTCCGGCTGAAGAAACCCGAGGCGCTCCGCTCCGGGCTGCTTAGCAGGACGGGCTCGTAGCACCCGCGTGCTGCTGACGTGCTTCTCCCGTGGGTTGGGTAAGCAGGTTCGTGCTGAACGGGCAGCTGCAGCCAGCAGCCCGCCGTCGGACCTTCGCCGGCTGCGAACTGCTTTGTAAAATTTTCAGGCACGAAAATAGAGAAACCAGGGGAAAGGAAGAGCCGAGTGCTAGCAGTTCTCCGCGCATTTCAAACCGAAAAGGAAAAATTAACCGTCTGAAAAAATGCCGGGAGGGATGCGTACGTGTGGAGGGCGTCACTAATGAATTTCCTAAAGGTCACAAGCTCGTGCTTGACCTTCAGGAGGAAGGCGTTTGCGCGGGAAGGACGGGTTCGGCGGTGTTATCGAGCGAATCAATCTCTTCTTTTCTTGCAGGAGCAGGGCTGAGAGCTGCTGCGGGACAGGCGGGCTGCCCAGCGCAGGGGACGACTCCGCCGGTTCACGTCCTTGCTGGCCCTAAAGGTGGGACGACAAAAGACGCACGAGGAGAAGGTGCTGGAAATGCAAACGTGGAAACGTACGGCACCGAGCGCAGCTGATAAAGAGTGAGTTTCGGGCCGAAAACCATTTGCTTCCATCAAGATCTGTACCCGCCGCGGGGGAAAATGGGGTCCGCACGTAGGGATCGAGGAGCGGCAACGCTTTGCTGACCGCCGAGGAGCACAGCCAGCGCCTGGATGCACTTCGCTGGGCGGAGAAGCGCTCTCCAGACCCGCGGGCAGGAGGAAGGCTGCGGGGGAGCGGAGGGGCCATGGGGCTGCGCTGGGCTCTGCCCCGCCGCGGGGACATCGGCGCCGGCTGCGTGGCTGGGCGCCTGCCCCGGGACTGAAGCACCGGGGACGTCGGGCAGCGCGCCTGCCTGCTCCACCAGCCCCACGCTTCGGCACGGCCAACGAGGCTTTGGTGAAGGAAAAGAGGAAAGAGGCTGAAAAATGTAGCACTGCTGCTCTCGTATTAACATGAAAAATAACCCTTCTGTGTTCTGGTAGAGGTATCTTCGCGGCGTTTGAAACGTCCGTGCGGTCTCCTCCGCGCCTGGATTTTTCACCCGCTCCGAAACGTTTTGTGTGTGTGTGTGTGCGCGCTCACATCTTTTCCTGCTGCGTTTGCACGTCGTCGTGAAGTCATGGGCTCGCCGCGAGAGCCCCCCCCAAGCATCTGCGAGTCATGATGGCGCGCTTTCTTCCAAAACGTGTCCGTAACCTGGGAGTCCTTCGACTCTCCCGTTTTTCCGAGTGACCGAGAGGAAAAAGCCAAAAGAGGACGGAGCCCGCGATGGCCGAGAAGTGCGACTGCATCGCCAGCGTGTACGGCTACGACCTGGGCTGCCGCTTCGTTAACTTCCGTCCCTTGGGCTTCGGGGCCAACGGGCTGGTGCTGTCGGCCCTCGACAGCAAGAGCTGCCGCAAAGTGGCGGTGAAGAAGATCACCATCAGCGACGCGCGGAGCATGAAGCACGCCTTCCGGGAGGTCAAGATCATCCGCAGGCTGGAGCACGACAACATCGTCAAGGTGTACGAGGTGCTGGGGCCGAAGGGGACCAACCTCCGCGGGGACTTCTTCAAGTTCAACGTGGTGTACATCGTCCAGGAGTACATGGAGACGGACCTGGCTCGCCTGCTGGAGCAGGGGAAGCTCGCCGAGGAGCACGCCAAGCTCTTCATGTACCAGCTCCTCCGGGGGCTCAAGTACATCCACTCGGCCAACGTGCTCCACCGAGACCTCAAGCCGGCCAATATTTTCATCAGCACGGAGGACCTGGTGTTGAAGATCGGTGATTTCGGGCTCGCCAGGATTGTGGATCAGCATTACTGCCATAAGGTAGGTGTTGAGAAATCGCCGCGCTCCTTTCCGTTCCGGTGAGTTTCCGGTTTGATGTCCTGCTGCTTGCGTTCCTTCCGCTGCTTCTTTTATAAAACGTGAGCTGCCGTTTATCCCCGCAAGAGAAGCGCACGAAAGGGCACGTGTCTCATTAGCAGGCGTTGTGTTGGTGTTTATCCTCACGTCTGCGCCGAGTGCCCCTGGTTTCTCACTTGCAGGGCTGGAGAACTTGGGGTACAGTACAGAGCTGCCTTCCGAGCGGCTCCAAGTGCGTGGTTTTGGTCCCTAGCGGCACGTTTTTCTTTTCCCGAGGTCAACTCAAGATGAGTCCGTGTAAAAAATGGTTTTCTTATCATTTATTTAAAGCGCTTCTCATGCGTTGGCCGGATTTCAAGGCCTGTCCATCTCTTACTAGCAACAAACCAGCGAGGAGATGCTCGCCAACCGCCGTCAACGTACACTTGAATTCGAGCAGCGCGTGCCAAAGAGCAGGAATTGAGCGGGACCAGCCAACTTTTTTTTTAGCAAATGAGCCAACAACTCTGCTCCTGCGTGCGATTCGGGATTGTCCTGCTCTTGATCGCCTGCTCAGCTCCTTCCTACCTGCCCGGAGGGGAGGAATGTGCGTGGGGCAGACGGCGCCCCGCGTCTCGGGGATTTCATCGGGCAGGGCAGGTGAGAGGAGCCCTACATGGTGCAGGGGCTCATATTTATGAGCTCCTTGATCTGTTTGTGTTTGGCGTGCTGGCCTCTTGCAGAAGGCGTAAGCAAGAGGGACGAGCCCAGGGCATCTCTGCATGAAGCTACTGAGCCTCCATCCTTCTGCTGCCAGGTGGCGTTGGCCAGGGCAGAGGTCCTTGTGCCGTGAATTTTGGTGGTGCTAGCACAGAGGTGCCCAAAAGCAAATTAAACCCCCCTCCCAGCTCCCTGGGTAAGTAACTGCTGGACAGATCCAGTAGATCCAAGCCTCTGCTGGCTGTGTACAACTCCAGCGTAATATTTTGCCTTTCTGGCAAGGAAGCGTCATCTCACTTGAAGAGCATGGATTATTTTTTTTTCCGTATGACCCGTTGTATCTGGAATATGCATGGGCTGACGTCTGAGGTCTGCTAACAAGACACATTGCAGGTTGGGTGCTGCCGCTTGTCTGAAAGGTTAGAGCTCTTCTGACTCCAATCCCAACCCCTGGCAACCATCCTGCTAAGTGTTAAAATGGCAAAAAATAACCCCAGCAGATTGTGAGCAGGGTTCGAAACAGCTTAAAGAGCCACCTAAATAATGGTCCTTCCCTGGCACCGTGTCTTGTTTACGTGACGGCCGATTAATTAGGATAATTGGGTAGGACGGGGAGAGCTCTCCAGCTCTGGAAGGTGCGCTGGGAGTAGTGGCACGGAGCAGCTCCAGCCCAGAGCAGCCTCGCCTGCAGGAATGATGGGGCAGGAAGAACGGGAGAACGGGGAGAAAGCAAAATAGGCTTTAGAAATTGGGATAAATGCCAATAAATGTCTAGACTGACTCTAAAAGCGATGGATATTTCAGAGGAGAGAATCGGCCCTGGGCTTGCCTTGGGTGCAGTGCCTGGGGTGGCGCAGGACCCTCTCCTCCTCCTTGCCTACTTGCAACTTTACTTACAGCTTCCATTTGCACAAATCCCACAGGAGGGAGGGTGCAGCACCCTTTTTGGGGCAAGATCTCGTGATTTCCAGAACGTCTTTAAACCTGAGAAGTCCTCCCTTTGTTTGGGGCTCGCTGACGAGTGCGCTGCCATAGCTCCCAGCTCACCCGGCGAAACGCTGAAGCCCCCCCGGCGGACGGATCACCACGAGGAGATCTCCGCAGGAAGATCCCCTTTCCTCTGCTGAAGCACAGCCTAGCCCAGGTTCGTCAGACAAACGCGTTCTGTGACCCAAAAAGGATGAGAATGCATGTCACATTTTCAGAGCCAGGCACAGTGACATTTTTATTACGCTTCGTGCTCTGCCAGGAACGCTGCTCCTGCAAACCAGGCTCGTTTTCCAGCCCCTGCTAGAGCTCTCCTAACTGCCTTTTAAAGATAAATTTAAAAGAATAAAATGCTCTGAAGAGGAACCAGCCTGCTGTTGCATCAGGATTATTCTGACAGCCCTTATTTGTTTCTATTTTGAGCCCCCCCCCTTTGGCACTGCAGTCGGGAACCATTCCAGCTCCGCCAGCAGTCAGAGGCAGAAATCACGTCCTCGAGGGAAGGACCTACGAGCTGGCACTGGGTGCTGTCCAGTTCCCAGTTTGGGGGCACCGGGTACTCACTGTCGCAGCTTTTTGAGTGCAGAAAAGCTGGATTTTGGTGTGCAGCACGCTTGGATGCTCAGGAGAGGTGCTGAGGGGCTGCATGGCTTGCAGGCTCTGAGCCAGATCCTGAATCTCGGTGTTTCTCCAGAAGAGGCAAGCCCTTGGTCTCTCCTGCATTAATTTTTCTTTGCTTTTCGGTTTCCCTGCTGTGATATTTGGTAGAACTTGATGCCAATCCTACCCACAGCGGGTTTATCCCTTTTTTAGGTTGCCTGAGCGGTTCTTACACAAGCCTTAGGAACGGAAGCAGGAAAACGATACTTGAAAATTACAAAAAAATAGCATGGGAGCAAGCCTTGGATTTTTCTGCAATCCGTAACAGACGCCTGGGGAAGAAAAGGTTTGGCTCGTTGCAACGCAGGGGGTGTTTGCAGTGTATCTCCCATGCGTTTTGCACGGCGCACGCTCCCCCTGAGCCCTCACATCGCTTGGTGACGCCACGCTCCCCTGGCGGCTCGGTTTGGTGTGTTCGTATCACGAGCCTATGGAGAACAGAAAGCCTAATTGCCCCGAATCACCATCCCCGAAGTTTATTTTCTTAGGATTTTCCAGCAAATACCCGTGTCCCCATTGCTGTGAATAACTGCAGGAGCTGAAAAGCAGCAGTCTGATCTGATAACGCCTTGGGGTCTTTGTGCCGGTTCCGATTCAGCAGCATTAGCAAGAACGTAACGGCATTAAACGAGCCGGCGGCGTAAATTCTTGGCTAATCAGTCTCAATTACGACTCATCTTAAGAAGACAAAAATTAAAATGTTCCCTTTTAAAGCAAACCCTTTTGATTAAAAGCTTGGCAACTTGCGCGTTTGGAAATTCGAACAAAAATCTGCGCTGGGCGGGGGGGAACCGAGGCGTTACAAATCCCTTATCCTCCGTGGTAGCAAACCGCTCTTGCATTTACGCTGAAAATAGTTTAGACCGTATCGATTGGGGTGGAGTTTTTGACTATATTTTTGGTAGGAACCCTTTTCTCGCTCCCGTTGCGTTTTGACACTCTCCAGTGGTTTCACGGCATTTAAGTGCAATTCAACGTGGTCGCTTCTTTTTACGCTGATTATTCTAGTGTGTTTCAATCCACATTTTTAAGTAGTATATTGAACGTAGAGATGTGTAGAAATATCCCAACGTTACCCTGACAAAATTAAGTTTGACGTTCGACCTCAGCATGCGTTCGGAGCCTCAGTGATGCCTCTCCTCATTTTCCAGTGTTGTGGATGGATCTCCTCTTTTATAAACGTTTTCCTGAGCTGCAGGAGCGCACGGTGTCTGGGTACAAATCCTTGCCTGGGTATTTTTCCGGACTGTCCAGTGGCACGTGCCTCCCAGCTGACTTGGTACGTTTATTCTTTTATGTTCCTTTATCCCTACGGCATTGCTTGCCCCCGGAGCACTTTGGCTGCAGGGATGCTGCAGCGGAGACCCGTCGCTTTCCCAGCTCCCACCTGCCAAACACGGAGCAAGTACGAAATCGTCTTCCAAATGAAGTTTGTAATTAATTGGAGAGTGAGCGCGCGCAAGGCTGGAGTAAATTACGGAACCGGGAAGATGCGATTAGGTTACAAGAGGCGATCTTCAAGGTAGAGAACGGGATTTAATCTAAGGGACTGTGCTCTCTGCCAGCAGCACAGGATTAAATGCCTCCCCTCGGTTTCAGCCGGAGACGCCGAGCGCTTGGCGCTTGAATTAAAGCTCTGGGCTGCCGTCGGGATCCAGAGGGCTGCGGTCCAAGCGGTCAGCGGTTGGCCGTACGGTGCTGCCAAGGGCATCGCCTTTAAAACCCGTCCTGGGATCCCAAAGCAAACGTCACCACAGTCCAAAATCTGCTGTCCCCAACAGCTCTGGGGGTCCGCGGGGCGCAGCCGCTTGTGCCACAGATAACAAGGATTTGCTCTGCCACAATTAATTAGGAAACATCAGCCGTTTAGCAGCTTCGGCGTTAAGTCGAGCTGCAGCTTCGCTCGCACTTGGAAGGTGACGGTGGGTGTTCGTACACAAATTTTCCTAATAAGCAAAGGGGAGGAGGTGGCCAGGGCTGCTTCGGCATGCCCGTGCAATTCCCTGCATCCATCCCAAAGCCCCGTTGAGGACTCGATGCAGCGTTTGGCATTTGTTCGTGTCGATAAGCAACACCTCCAGTACAGATCTGGGGTGAAATCACCCGTTTCTGGCAGTTTGCTGCAAGCTGGCTAGGTTCGGGCGCTGTGCGCTCAGCGCCTCGGTCTTCCAGCGGTCGTGTTTTCGCACCCAGCCTGTTGGGGTGTTCCTAGCTTTCTTCCTTCACTTAGATAAAACATCACCTCCTTTCAAGAAGGCCTCATTTCGAGGTGACGTTTTGGAAATGCAGGCACTGGGCTTACGTGCGCTGAGCTGACAACGGCTTCCTTCGCGTGCTGCTGCAGAGTTCCAGTCGGGTTAAGCGCTCAGAAATTGCCAAACCTCAAAAATACCTCGAATTATTGAACGGGGATGCCTACACGTCGCTTTCACCGGTGTCCCTGTCTCTGCTCTTCCAGGGTTACCTTTCGGAAGGCTTGGTAACCAAGTGGTACCGCTCCCCTCGCCTCCTCCTCTCGCCAAACAACTACACCAAAGCCATCGACATGTGGGCGGCCGGCTGCATCCTGGCGGAGATGCTGACGGGAAGGATGCTCTTCGCTGGTAGGTTCCCATTGATTCATTTATTTTTTCTCCCTTTCTCCTTGCTCGTTATCCAATTCAAAGGCTTTAGAGCGGGGCAGAGTGAATTCTTCCGTCCTTGCCGGCAATCGTTGTGAAATCTGTGGTAAAAAGCAAAAATGAATTAGTCTCAAACCCACCAGTAATATGAAATATCCACAGTTAATTGTATTTGCCGTGAGCAGTTCCCAGGCTGCGGAGATAAGGATGTACCCTAGAACGCTGTGCCTTTGCTGCCACCTGGGCTCATCCCATTAACGTCCCGTTAATGAGCAAATCTTTATTTGACAGAGCTCCAAAAAGGCTGCTGTAGGGAGCTGAGCCTGGTGCCAAGCTGGGTGCGGGATCACTCGTTCAGGAATGAAGCAGCCACTCGAAAAGGGGAGCTGGTAGCTCACACAAAGTCAGAAAGCACCAGTAATGATTTTTATGCTGGAGAAACTGTTAATTGTGCGTGAGTCAGCCGCACAACTTAAATTACAGCTCCCTCCAGTGCTTTGCTGCTGCTCATCTGAAAGCGTTGCCAGTGGAGGAAGGAGAAAACGGAAAGTCCTCTCGTTGCTTAATGACGATACGGGGTGTGGTAATGACCAGCCCAGCTAAAGTCCACGTTGGCTTGGGGACAGGTTCGTTGCCACATCCTGGCAGAGTTGAGGTGACAGTAGCTGGAAATGCATTGAACTGGACCTTGGTGGAGTGACAAAGCCGTGATAGATGGAGACCCTTTCCCCGACCGTGACGTTTGGACCTTTCGTTGCCCATGGGGTGTGTTTGGAACCCCTCGTAGACCCATGGGAAGCTCTGATTTGGGGAGAGAATGGCTAGCCCTGGCTCTTAATGGCTAGTCCTGGCTCTAACGACAGAATATTTATAACGGGCATTTCTAGCAGACAGAAAGTCGGTAGCACGACTCGGTATTTATGCCAGGCAGCTCCTCGGTACACATAAGAAGCTGGAAATCATCGGCAGAGCTCTCGGTCAAATTCAATAGTGCGCTGAAGAATAGGATTAGCGTTCATTAATTAGGCGGTTGGCTCTGCGACGCTCCCCGGGATGCGTCGTTCCTCTCTTATGGGAGCCAGCCCTGCGCTGGGGCTTAGGAATATGTGGGTAAATACGCCCTCAAGGAAAAGGGTTGAAACCCCAGATGTCAATAAGTCTGCCAAAAACTCATGTAGGTGCAGTCATCACAGCCAAAAAGCTCTCTGCCTCTTTTTCTCCGGGATTTTGGGAGCTCGCTGGAGCTGTCCAGGTAAGCTGAGGCCAGCCGGGCCGCGCGTGCGTCTCAGCTCCCTGCCTTTCTCTGCCCACTCAGGCGGTCACGAGCTGGAGCAGATGCAGCTGATTCTGGAGACGATCCCCGTCATCCATGAGGAGGACAAAGAGGAGCTGCTCAAGGTGATGCCCAGCTTCATCAACAGCACCTGGGAAGTGAGGAAGCCGCTGCGCAAGCTGCTCCCCGAGGTGGACAGCGAAGGTACCGTGGCGCGCGCCGCTTTGGCAGCGCCTCCTCCTCGGGCTTAATCTAAGCGACGAAATAATTCGGTGGGAGACAACTGGATATTGGTTAACACTTAAGCACCGAGGCAATAGGTATGGCCCTTCCTTTGTGCTGAGTGATTTTGCTCCTAAAGCGTCTTTGGCACAGAGAAACATTCCAGTTCCTCCGATTACGATCTTCATAGGGACATTTCTGAAGGTACAGTGCAAAAAAAACTCATTTGTAGTTACCTTAACTGGACTTTAGGGGACTCTTCCATGCACCAAGACCTCAACGAATTGGAAAGACATCTTCAATGGCAGGATTTGATCTTTTTCACGTAGCCTACATAAAAGGAACCGTCAAAAAAAAAAATCCCAACAAATTATGTATTTAGGTTTAATTCTAGTCGCTTTTGTTGCACTGAATTTCTGCTTTCATCATAGTAGAGACTTCGCTCTCCACGGTCTTTTCGAAATCATTTTAGACACTCAAAATTTCCGAAATACTAATATGCAAAATAATTTAATAGAGTTTGTCATGCCAAGGACTTAGTCGCATAACCCTGAAGCAGGCAGGACAAATGTGCCCGTGTTAGACTTCTGACAGGACTTGACCTTTAATTCCTGCCTTACTTCGAGCGGATTTGGTGTGGGGAATTCACGAAGCCGTTCCTGGAAAGAAAGCTAGCGGTGCTTTTGAGGGATGAGTGAGTTTGTTTCTCTGTGTGACTTGCAGCTATCGATTTCCTGGAGAAAATACTGACATTTAACCCCATGGATCGATTAACGGCCGAGATGGGGCTGCAGCATCCTTACATGAGCCCCTATTCCTGCCCTGAGGACGAACCGGTGTCTCAGCATCCGTTCCGGATTGAGGATGAGATTGATGATATCTTACTGATGGAAGCCAACCAGAGCCAGATGTCTAACTGGGACAGGTACAGTGCCTGGGGCCGGTCTAGAGACCGGATATTCACTGGGATTTTTTAGGCAAAACTTGACTGGCGAGTCTCTGAGCATTGATTTGGTTCGGTAATATGTGCCCTGGACCCACAAAGGGTACTTGTTTTGCCTTTTTTTATGCCATATTGTAATTCTAACTCAAGCTGGCACCTAGCTGAAGTCAACAAGAGTCATTGATGTCCGTAGGGAGGAGATGCTGAATCTGCATCTTCAAGTTACTGAGAATTTTTCTGCTCTCGGTTTTTATTAACAGCGTATATCGTCATTTGAATTACATCTGTTTAAATGACACTGGGGTTCTTCCCTCTGTCCTCTGTCCCTATAATACCCACTATAAAATCATGTAATTCTCGGACCTTTCGGGGACAAGATTTGGAACTCTTTATCGCTTTTCAAGGTGCATAAGCCCTAGAGTCCACGTAGATGGGGTCTGTTAAAACATATTTGTATTGTGCTTTAAATGGTTTACTGAAAGCTGTACGTGAAGGTTAGGGCAGACTTGTCCTGTCCTAGATGAATACCCCAGTTAAAAGGCCCTTCCCGGTACCGGTGCAGCTAGCGCAAAACAGGTAGCCAAGAATTATCGATGTTCACCTTCCCGTAGAGCTCCTTCCAGCTGAGCAGGATGAGCTGCTGCTCTCTGCGTAGCAATTAAATCTCCGGGCCTTGTTAACCCACTATATTTCACCAGCACTGAAGAAATAATCTGAAGAAATCCCTCGCATTCCTTCCTGTTAGTCTCTCTTCCTGCGTGAACAAGTATCGGGGTAGCAGCTGGGGTGGATTAAATAAATAATTAAATAAAAAAAGGAAGCCTGGCAGCTTTCCTCAGCATGTCTTCAGTGTGTCCGCACATCGCCCTGACGCCTGCCAGCCAGAGGCACCGGAGCAGCAGAACAGTTGCTCAAGGTCACCTTGTCACCCGCGTGCCTCCTTGCTTTTGGCTTTCCCGGTGTGACACAGCAAGCTGTGACCTGGGCTTCGTCCTCCCACCCAGCTGGGGACGTTCTGCAGCGCGAGCCGAGCGTTTTAGGAACAGAATGGAGGGATGATGAGCAGCTGAACGAAGGGACAGCTTGGTTCTCAGAATATTCCCGCTTCTGGTCCTGTCCACGCAGGCAGGGCAAGGCTCAGACTCCCGATAAATTGCTCAGCCATCCTCTTTTAGCACACAAGAAGGTCTCTGATGTTAATAAGACCTGTCTAACAGCAGCGTGTCTTTCCCAGGTATCACGTCAGCCTCTCCTCTGATTTGGACTGGAGGCACGATAAATACCACGACATGGATGAGGTTCAGCGGGACCCGCGGGCGGGGTCGGAATCCATCGCTGAGGAAGCGCAAGTCGATCCGCGGAAATATTCACAGAGCAGCTCGGAGAGGTTCTTGGAGCTATCTCACTCCTCGATGGACCGCGTATTTGACGCCGACTGCGGGAAATCCTGTGATTACAAAGTGGGGTCACCTTCTTACTTGGACAAGTTGCTGTGGAGAGACAATAAGCCCCACCACTACTCGGAGCCCAAGCTGATTTTAGATTTATCCCACTGGAAAAGAGCAACCATAGCACCCGAAACCGAGCTGTCTCTGGAAGAAGAACCATCCAACCTCTTTCTGGAGATTGCTCAGTGGGTGAAGAGCACGCAGGTGGGTCTCGAGTGTCCCAGTACTCTTCCGGAGATTCAGGAGCGGAGCCTGCCATCTCCTCCTCACCACCTCCGCCAGGAAACCAAGGAGGTGAACACCGAAACAGACCCCGAGTTTAACTTGGACGTCTTCATCTCCAGGGCGCTGAAACTTTGCACAAAACCCGAGGATCTTCCAGACAACAAGCTCAATGACATCAACGGGGCCTGCATATCCGAGCACCCCAGCGAGATTGTACAAACCGAGGTGTACCAGAAGGAGCGATGGTGAGGTACCCCAGCCTGGAAAACCCCGCTGTACCTCCCCGTTCCTCTCCGATAGCGTGGCCGACGCCGCGGGCTGAGCGGCTTCTGTCTGTCGTTGAGCATCCCTTTTTTACGCTGTTCTGAATGCCTTTTTCTGAAAAGGCAAGCACAAACCACGTGGCCCTTTTGATGCCTTAGAAATGCATTTAAGGGAATCAAGAGGTGTGAACGGAATCTCGAGTTTCTTCCACTGCCTTAACAAGCTTGCCTTGCAATCTCTGGGACCTGTTTGAAACTTAAATGTACGGCGGAGAGATGATGGTACGTGCTAAGTTTGCAAACAGAGGTCAAATCAACTTCTTCTCCTTTCTTTTTCCATAGCATCTTAAAATGACGGGGACAAAATCAGCATTTTCTTACGGTCACATCCTCTCCTGGTTTGACGGGTTCCAAACATGCCAAACTTTGAGCTCCTCCGAGGCCCCTGCGTGAGTACAATCGGTGCGGAGAGAGCCGCGATGCCAGGGAGTAGCCGCGGTCGGTCGGCGGAGAGGCTGTGAGGGTGCAGCTAGAGGCAGAGTTTGGCCAGCAGGCAGAAAATAACTCCTCAAGAATGTCGATGGTGAAAGAATTTGACCGCTTGGGTTTTGTTTTGTTTTGTTTTTTCTTTTCCCGATTGGAAGATAATTTTTTTTTTCTGAGCACATTCTCCTCGTTTGGTTTCTCCACGCGTACGTTTTTCCTTTCCGTTGTACCGGGTGGTTCTGAACTCTTTCGGAGACCCCATCCGATGTATTTCACGCAACAACCTGGTGCTGTGAGTCCTGTCTCAGGCAGCTGCCCAGCCGACCAGCGCGTTCTGGCAGCGAGGGCTGGACAGGAGCAGAGAGGTGGCGATGGGAGCGGGATGCTCCCTCTGCCACCACCACCTGTACAGACTCAGCAAGGGCATATAACCTTTGCCAAAAAAAGACAAAAAAAAGGAATGAGAGTTCCACTACTTACCTTCTGACAAAGCAGCTGTGAAGCAAATCATACTTAGGATTTGTGCATCGCTTTAAGCAGCTAGAGCACCGAGTGTACTAAATATCATCATGCCTTTGCCTGACAGAAACGTGTGCTTGTTGGCTAACATCTGAAGAAAACCAGCAGGAACCTCAGGTGGGTTAAAGAGTCACTTAGCCAAGTGAGTCGGATGCTTTTTGTGCTACCCGTGAGGGAGGAAGGTCTCCATACTTTGGTTCCCGTGGCGTTAGTTTCCTGACTGGCCAAGGTCACGTATAAAAAAAATTTACATTTCTCCAAGGCATTTTGCTTTCAGCTTCTCTGGAACACGCTGGCGTCAGCAGGCAAACAAGCGCGATTTGTAAATAGACGCGAACACAAACTGATCTACCGTAACTTCTGTCCTCATCCACACTTACGAGCACCTTAATAATGAATCAGCTAACAAGAGTTTGTATATGGAAGAAATGTTCTATACTTATATTTGACCAAACTCGGCAGTTTTTTAAAGCTGAAAACCTGTAAATAGCGTTGTAGAAGCCAGTCTCCGTTTGCGCCGCCGTCGTGGCACTGTGCTCCCCGGCACGGTGGCTCTACTTTCGTTTGTAAAAGAGAAACTACTGTACCTAGTAACTCCAAGGTCCGTATTTAACTATTGTCCCCGTACGAATTATTTCTACCCTTTTAACAAGCAAACTACTAGATGTTCTGAGATGTGAAGAAAACTCGTGCGAGACTTGGGGGAAGGACTAACAGCAGCGCTTACTGAACTAACCCTGGTTTCTGTTCTTGGGGGGGAATTAGGGGCAGGTTTAGCTGTAGGAGAGCTTGTGCTAGGCTTTGGAAAGCCAGAAAGCTTGTTCTTATCGTGAAACCCTCTCCTTACGCTGTCTGGAAATGCTGCTGCCCCAGCAAAATGGTAGCCCGGGTGAGATGGGCTGGAAGTCCTGGGGCGGGAGGCAAAGCGACCGGACTCCGGTCTCCGGAGGTGCCCCGCGGAGCTTCAGGCTGCTGCCCTGAAAGAGGAAACGAGGGAGAGGCAGAGGGCTCAGTTTGCAGTGCGTGACACGATTTATATACCTCAACTAAAGCTCAGCACTTTCACTGGTGGGGGGGCAGCTCTGGGATGAAGGAGCGGCCCCTGCCCGCGCCAGCCGCCTGTGCCGACCCCGCCGGGAGCACCCAGCCCCTCGCGGGAGATGCGCAGCGCCGCAGCCACAGATGTCAGCCCCAAACCAGAGGTCGGCGGAGTTTAGACCTACAGGACGAGGTCA
This sequence comes from Anser anser, assembly GCF_964211835.1. Taxonomy (NCBI): domain Eukaryota; kingdom Metazoa; phylum Chordata; class Aves; order Anseriformes; family Anatidae; genus Anser; species Anser anser. Next base: position 86,221,702 of record NC_139723.1, read on the forward strand.
GCGATGCTCAGAACTCTCTACCGGCGGGTTCAGCAGACGCTCGCTGACGCACCGGCCCATGAAATCCCCAGGGATCAAACCACGTCAGTATTTTGTCCCCGTGGGCATCCGTCGTCAGCCCTCCGAAACGAGAAGCCATGTTCCGCGTGGGTCGTTGCATTCGGGCCGGATGCCTCCACCAGAAGTGCGCGGGACTCTTATTTATTACGGCCGTGAAAGGAACAGGTTTGAAAATTGTCTTCTGAGGAGCCATTATTTAACGTCCCAAACCGTCGGCGTCACGTGCCGGGAAGGGGGGAGGACGGGGGGGTGGCGTTAATTTGTTACTTGAGCGTGCTCGGCCGATCACAAGCCAGATTTGTTTCTCATCTACGACAATAAAATTTAAGGCCTGAGCCTTCCCTGCTTGCCGGCGTGCCCTTATTTTGCTTGCTGTGAGAGCTGCGCCGCAGAGGAGGTGGGGAGCCTCCTGAACGCAAACCCCGGCACCTTGGGGGCACGGGGAGTGAATTTCAACAAATACGGTGATTTGTGCAAAAAAAAAAAATAATAATTTTTGCAACTGTTTGAACAAGGGACCCGAGAACAAAACCCCAGCATAACGTCCGTGGATGTGGCAAATGGAGCTACCGGAGCCTGGAGTGCTGCTGATCATTTCTGTCCGTTTTAATCCAAGGCAAACACGTCCTCGAGCAATTTCGTGCCACCGTCGACCATTTTTGAGTGCTTGCGGTAAGAACAGGGTAGAATGTGGCATGCAGTCATTTCAGGCCTGAAATGGATTTTTTTTTTTCTTTTTTCCCAGTTGACTGGGAGAGGAATTGAAGAGGACAAATAAACCATATGGCCTCTGTTCGTAAATAGTTCCCTTTGACATTTTCAAAGGCAGAGTTTGATTTTTGAAGTAGTACAATACCCGGGCGAACGTAGACATCTCCAAGAGCATCTTCAGTTCCTGAGACCTTGCTCACCATGTAATTTTGAACTGCCATCTGGCAGCTGTTGGAGCGAGTTTATAACAATCCCATAGCTAAATTCAAAGAGTAAGATTCTATTTATTAAAAAAAAAAAAAAAAAGGCGAAATCTAGCTTAAAAAGACAAGCTTTTCTCACCGGGGCTTACTCCATTGTCTCTTGGGTTGCAGCGGAATAGATGGAACAAAAGGATCTTGAAAGGGTTGCTCTGATTAATCTTGCAGGGAAAATAAGCAGGCGCTTTAGGAAGTCTGCATGAATTTTTGTCAGGCTTTGCAGAGAATATACCCAATTACAGCTTGGACAGGACAGACTATACCTAAAAACTAGTTTTTTTCTTTTTCTTTTTTTTTTTTTAAAACGAAAAATGTGGGTTCAATGCCTACTGCATTCAATTTTCTTTCCCCCTCCTGTTTCTCCTCTGCTGTAGGTTGAGGTTTCATTGCAAAAAATGCAATTCCTGGGGAGCAAATGCCCCAAGACCGCTCCAGCAGTGAGCCAGGCTGCCTGCTCCTCCTATTTTTTAGCATCCCAGGGCACAAGTGTGCACGCAGCGAAACAAATATTGCATGTGCTGGATGCATGGAGAGCCTCTGCATCAGGCCTTGGGACTGGAAAGGTTTGTTTCCAGCCTTCAGTTTGCATTTTCCCCTCTCAAAGCTCAGCTGCATCTCTTCAGCCTCCACCTCTGGAGGCGTGAATTCCTTCTCCGTGATGAGAGGTTTTTGGCACTGATGTAGGGCTAAAAACCCTCGGAGCCTGGGATGGACCAAATGAAACAGGGAACCGAGCTGGAGAAGGAAACCGGGCTGGAAGGGGGAAAACTGGGAGCTGGGAAGCCGACGAGGTAAGGAACTGGGGTTGTGTGGTGGATTTGGGGACTGCCACCAGTGTTCCAGTAGCACAGGCACCATCTCTTCAGTCCCACTGAAACAAAACTGCTGGCCCAAAGGCGTTCTGGCCTGAGTTTTCTCTCTCCGAAATCCTGTCTGATGTGGTAGTTTTCTTCTGCGTGGATCTTACTCTAAGCACTAACGGGTTTGTGTTTCACAGATGACCACGTTATTTATTTGCTCGTAGTAAGCACCAGGTGGATAATACTGCCTATAATTTGGAAAACGAGGAGGCGGGGACCTCCCATAATGTGATTTAGCCAGAAGTGCAACATTTATTTGGAAACGCTGGTAGAGTTTGTAGGCAGCAGGAGAAATGCAGCCAAAACTGCCCTGTAGGCCTTGTGAGTGGAAACTGTTGGGCCCAAAGCCATGGGAAGCTGTGTTTCCAGGTTAAAAGCCTGCCTGACTTGTGATGATGATGATGATTATTTGGAAATGGGGCCTGTGTTAGGTGAGGAAGGCCTGCCCTCTTCAGGGGAGTTGGCAAAAGTGGGGTTTCTGGCCTAATTCCCTGCCTGCATAAAACCACGGTCCCGCTGCTGACAGCACACCGTTGTCATTAGAGATGGTTTCCAGTCAGGAATTGTCAGGATCCCAGTCCAGGAGAGCTGGGATCCATCACTTGAAGGCGGATCCATCAGTTTAAGGCACTGCAAGAGGCACCACGAGGCCTGTTGACGGGGCTCACCCTCCAACTCATTCTTTTTAAGGCCTAGCACTGGCCGTGACCGGTCCCTGTGAGGTTTATTCTCTTTCTGCAGTTCATCTGCACGCCGTATTAGCTGAGAGGAGGACAGAAAGGTGCTGTGTGCCGATTTCAGGACCCTAAACCCAGATGTAATGTCACCAGAGCCTTCCTGGTTGGGTTACGCTCTCCGTTGAGGTGACTGACTGACCCCTCTTTGCAGCCTACCCGCGCTCGGTGAGCCTTCACTGCGACTTTAGTGTCAAGCGTTTGGTGCTTTTTATACCGGTTTAGATCAGGTAAAGGAACAATCCCAACTTGTACCGAGCGGTCAGAAGAGGGCAGTGCTTCCCCTCTGTATTTGCCTGTCTTTATGCTTGAAGCTGAACAGCCTCAAGCCGCAAGTGGATGCTGCAGAGCTACCATTACACCGGCCGGGATGTCAATCTGTTGCCCACAGATGCAGATTTCCAGGTTGTTATTAATAATCAGTAACATGTAGCTAATTAGCAGATTGTTAATTAGTCGCCTCTTTGAATTGCAAGTCTGAATTTTGGAGGTGTGGGGCTCGGCTGACCCCCAAAGTACGGCCCGTCTGTGAGGTGGTGTGGGTCCTCAGCCAGCAAAGAGGTCGCCAGCCCGCAACGAGGTATTTTTATGAGAAGGAAAAACTCGTATAAAAGCATCAGTTGTGAATATGAGACTAACCAGAAGTTTTCTTTCTCAGCACAAGCAAGGCGGCTTTAGGGCGAGCAACCAGGACACCAGCCTGACCCCTCAGCCTAAAACCCCACCTCCCTCTGCACTCTGCAATCTGGGTCAGTAACGGAGTAAGCCATTAAGCCCCGTTAGGTTAACTAACGGATTTAACAGGATTTAACAGTGCCACCAAACATTCCCAGGAGCTGGAGGTTTTAGAACCTGCGCTGTTAAATCACTAGCACGATCCCAGGCACGGTGCTGGATCGGGCCAAGGAGCATTTCCCAAATATTTGCTGGAGACAGGGTGGGAATCGGCTCAGGAGATGCTATTCCCAAAATGCAGTCTGAAAACATTGGTTTGGATGGTAAAACACTTTAATAACACGGATGCAAGTTGTTCCCATGCAAGGTGGTCTCAGAGCCAGAGAAAAGCCTGAACACATTTGATCACAAAAATTATAAATGAGATATTTTAAGCCGAATGATTTTAAAGGAGAGAGCAAAATTACTAGGCATAAGTAAAAGGATAATGATGGAAATAAGGTAAAGGTAATTAGCAGTGTTGTAGCTCTAAAGGTATAAGAGGCAAAGCTTGCGGAAAGAAGTAACATCTTTTAGTAAAATTGGTAAATGTCATCTTTACTGTGTAGTTCCTACCATAGCATCATAATGGAAATGAGAGCGGTCATCAGGGACATCTCTCTGTGTGAGGTTTACTCTAAACATGGTTAACCCTCAGCATTTTTAACAGAAATAGTGGAAGATAAAGCTGCTTGTTTTTATCCAGATGTAGGAGCTTTCGTCCTGAGAGATGGTTTGCCTGCCAAGATCTACACTGTAAAAAAAATCCGAGATCAAAGGTAGATAAAAGTTAATGTGACGAATTATTTGTTGGGTAGTTGTGCATACATAGGTACACCATCAGCATATTTATGGGACTGATAGGGTAGGTGTCAAGGCAACAGTGTGGAGAGAAGGAAAAGAGCCCTGGATCTAGGCGAGTAGAACAGAGAGGTGATTTTCTTAATTTTATTTTAATTCACATTAAGAGTCAGTGATATAGAAAACCAAGAACATTGAGTCCAGCTCTGGTGGTTCTGCTTTAAATAGGTTGAAAAACTGGAACTGTTACAGAGAGGACCGACAAAATTATCTCAAGGATGGGGAAAAAAAATCTTCTGTTTAATTTATCGGATGGATTTGGTAACAGTCAGTAAGGAATATTGTGAGAAAAACAAAACAGGAAATAGTCGACTGATTTAGAAAAGAGAGCCATAACAAGCAGCAAATGATCACAAGTCCAGGAAAACTCAAATGAGAAATATAGCACAGTTTTAGGAGAGTGAAAGCAATCGATGTATACCTACAAACTGAGATCGAATGACTTTTGGGAGATGCATTTTCCTTCAGCAGGAACTGCTGGCTTTCTCTGAAGCGGAACCTGAGTAAAATGCAACGGCCCGTATACGTAGGAAATCCGCTATGATAATCTAATGGTCTCCTGTGGTATGAAAAAATTGTGAATGAATTCTCCCTCTGTTGTGAGCGAGCGGTGGAACTGCTTGGGGTGGGTCCCAAACAGCCAAGCGAGATAGCAGAGCCGTGACGTATTTAAGGAGCTGAGGAATGCCAAGGGCTCCCAGTTGTTCTCTTGGCAACGGCAAAGCAACAACATCACGGGTGCCAAAAGAAACTCTTCTGTGCGGAGCACCAAAGATGGTGATAAACATCCACAGGAGGAAGAAGAGAATTCCTTTTCTTGCTGTACAGCACATGATTTAGCTAGAAATCTAACAGGTGCTCGATAAGTAGCACAGAACAAGCTTGAAGCGAGCCAAGTCCCACTACGTGGGGCTGCTGTCCATATCGCTGGCTGTAGGTCAGGCGTAAAGCATCCCTGTTGTCTTAGGACCGGCCAAGTTTGGGTTATCAGATAGTAGCTGAGTTGCAGCACGACACATTGCTACGGGATGCTGCTGGCCACCTGCATAAGGCTGGGGAGTGATAAGGCATGAAGCATGGTCCAAACCTTCCCTCTGCAACGACCTACAGGTTGAAATAGCTTTGTAGGACTGGAGTCTGGATTTGAGAATGAATGCGAAGGATGGTAACGTGGGCTTTTACCAAAGAACTGCTGGGAGAAGACACCGGTGCCAAGGCAGTGGGTGTGCCGTGTGTAAGTAAAAAGCTCTCCTGAAAAATATTGCTGGGAGTTTCAGCCCCTGCAGCCCTGCCGGATCTCATTCCATGGGGTGGAGCTTTTTTTCTCTTCTGGGATTAATTACAACACAGCCTTCCTGTCGATCTTTCACGAGAAAGACTCAGGCAGTATATTTCGGCGAGGCGTTAACTGCTTATCGGCTACATTGGACAAGATCCTCAGCCACTCTAAGATGACATAGGGTTTCAGCATGACTGATTAATGCTGTTTGGGTATGAAGCCTGGTGTTTCCAAATGCCTTCAATTCGGGCTATTTTTAGCCAGGCACAAAGCCATGACCTTGCATGTTATTTTAGCAATCTTCTTTGTTTATAGGTGCAGCATCGCGTTGGACGGAAACGTTTCAAAGCCAGCACAACCACGCTGACAGGGAGTAGGGGGAAAGCAGCAGGATATATAACTCATGACAAGCCTCAAAACCATGATTCTTCTAATCATGGAGGCTTCATGGAGGCTTTGATTAAGTGGGCTCATATATTTATTGTCACAGTTACTATAGCGACTGCGCTTCTTTTCGCTGCAGTGTGTTCCTTCGCACCTCTAACAATTTGAATTATCTGAAGTGCCAGAGGAGAATTAACAACCCCACAGTGTACAACAAGGAAAAGCATCTCAGAGGCCGGGGAGCGAAGTGGAAGTCCCCGGGGGCCGAGGAGACGGAAGAAGTCCCAGATGAGCTGAGCAGTCACGCTGCCTACGGTCTTACTTTCCACCTCCCAGTGCTGTGAAAGCTTAGGCAGGGAAGACTATAAGTTCTTCTCTGTTAAGGAGGTTAGGATATTAAGAATAGTCCTATGTTATGAAAAGTGATGCTTTTTCAGACTGTAACTTTTTTCTGTGCCTGGCAATTTTATGCCGACCTGCAGCGTAAGCTGCCTTGTAGTCTTCAGAACAAGAGGCAACGGGCACAAAGTGAAACACGGGATGTTCCGGCTGAATATGAGAGGACATTTCTTTATGGTGAGGTGACAGAGCACTGGGACAGGCTGCCCAGAGAGGTTGTGGAGCCTCCTTCTCTGGAGATGTTCAAAACCTGCCTGGGTGCCATCCTGTGTAATGTGCTCTGGGTGATCCTGCTGGGAAGCGGGTTGGACTGGGTGATCTCCAGAGGTCCCTTCCCACCTAAGCCATTTGGTGATTCTGCCAAACCTTCTGTTTTAATGAAACGTGCTGTGTGCTGTGAGGTATCCCAGCCCTTCAGGCTGCGGATGGCAACACACAGGACAGAGGTTAAGTCTTCACTGGAAGGTGTTTTTCCATGTGTTTTGAGGAGCCCTAACTGGTGGAAGGGCCGAGGACTTCTGACTGTTAGGATTGAGGTCCATAAATACATATGTTCAGACTGTTTCAGAGTCTGGTTTGTCAGATGAAAGCCCTGAAGGGCTACAAAGCTGGTGAAGGGCCTGCAGCACAAGTCCTGTGAGGGCTGAGGGACCTGGGGTTGTTTAGTCTGGAGAAGAGGAGGCTCAGGGGAGACCTTATTGCTCTCTGCAGCTGACTGAAAGGAAGGTGTGGGGAGCTGGGGGTCGGCCTCTTCTCATCCATAACTAGTGACAGGACCAGAGGGAATGGCCTCAAGTTGTGCCAGGGGAGGTTTAGGTTGGAATGAGGAGACATTTCTGTCAGAAAGAGGGGATAGGTATAAGGACGGGTTACCCAGGGAGGTGGTGGTGTCACCGTCCCTGGGAGTGTTCGAGGAAAGGTTGGACATGGTGCTTAGGGACATGGTTTAGTGGGTGACATTGGTGGTAGGAGGAAGGTTGGACCAGATGATCTCGGAGGTCTCTTCCAACCCTAATGATTATAGGATTCTAAGCACGGAAGACTGCAAAAGCACCTTCCTCACTGTGGCCAGGCCAAAGCTGAGACTCCTCCAGCAACAAAGCCGCCACAGTTTTAGTGTGACACAAAGCTGTGGGGAGCAGAGATACCAGACTTGGAGTGACAAAACAGGAATCAGAGGGTGTCACACCTGCTGGGCGACAGCCTCCATCTTGTCTCAAGTAACTACACCCAGAGCCATCTTGTGCCCCCCAAACACCCCTCTTTGGTGCATCTCCCCTGCTTGGCTGTGCCTTTCCTGCCTCGCCCTCCTTCCTGGCCTGTCACCCCTCGGAGCTGAGGTCCCCTTATCGCTGCCACAGCCACCCCGGGTCCCCTCCATCTCCCCGTCCCCTCACAGCCCCCATCCCCTTGCCGCCCCTTTCCCCTCACAGCCCCCTCTCCTCACCGCCCCCTCCCCTCGCACAGGCCCCGCCCCCTTTCGGGCCCCGCTCCTCGCCCCGCCCCCGCGCTCCGATTCGCTGCCGGCCCTGGCTCATTTGCATATTACCGGCCGCGCCCGGCCCGCCCTCCCCTGTATCAGCGCGAGGAGCCGCGGAGCAGCGAGCTCATTGGTGGGGCGCCCCCGCCGGTCCTTGATGTTCCTCCCTTCTCATTGGCTGCGCGCCGTTGTCAGTCACGGGAACGCCCCGCCCTCCGGAGTGTCCCTCCCTGGCGCAGCCCCGCTCGCTGCATTCAGTGGCGGGTTCCGAGGCGGGCGGAGCTCCGGCGGATGGCAGCTGCTGTCGCACAATAGAGACAGGTCCTCGGCCAGCATCGCTCGGAGGGCAGCAGGAGGAGGCGGACACGCGCTCCGGTAACAATTTTCCAATTGTTAGGAAGGCCTCCGGCCCTTCCCCAGCCCGTCCCGCGGGGGCCTTTTCTGCGGGGAGGCGGCGGGGCGGGCATCGCCTCGGCCCCGGGGGTAACGCGGGCGGGGAGGCGGCCCCGAGGCCGTGTCCCCCCCGGTCACCTTCCCCCGGTTCCCCCGGGTCCATCCCGGGGAGAGGGGCGGCCGCTGCCTGCCGGCCCCGGCCCCAGCCGGGCAGCGCCGCGGCTCCTCAGGAGGAAGCCGCCTGGCCTGCCTGGAGCCCGCCCGCCCGATCCTTTGGGGTTATTTTTTTCACCTCTCGGCCGATTGGGGATAAAGAACCGGCGGTGCGGAGCCTCACAGGTCCTGCCTGGCTCTCACAGCCCAAGCTGTGCGAGGCGAAGGCGCCTCCGAGCCCCTTGGTCGCGGTGTCAGAGATGTCCAGCTGGTTAAAACCCCCCCTAAAACACCCACGAAGGGCCCATAAAAAAGCCAGCCATGCAGCCAAGCAGCCTTTTATGTGGTGTCTTTGCCTTCTTCCTTCCAAAAAGTTAGTGGCAAACAGAATATACGTACGCATATCCACCAGGGCGATGCAAAGAGCTCCGCAAGCAACTCGTGTGTGGGCAGCCAGGAGCATCTAATGCGCTGCTCACCTGTGGTAAGGGGAACAGAAACGTGGTCCCGGCGTGTAATTTAAGGAAAAAAGCGTGCCTTAGTCCGAGGACAAAGCCTCTGATAACCCCGAGCAGCGGCGTTATGAGTCAGCAGCGTCAGCGCAGGCGACACTTGAAGGTTTTTTTTTTTTCCCCCTCCTGCAAGCTGAGGAAGTGTTAAAATGTGCGGTAGGGTGCTGGCCTCGGGTGCCTGCTACTCGCACGTCCATCCTTGCTGTAATCCTTTTCTGCATCTTTTCAGCAACAGAAGGAACGCTTCCGTGTTGCTCGGGCTGCTGGCTGATTGTACGTGTGTATATTTTCATAATCCTCTTATGATTTATGGATTGGTAATCGTTATTGTCAATCCAAACTTTACTGCACACCAAGGTTTCTAAGTGTTAGGCAAGCTTATACGAGGCATGACATCCACTAAAGGTGTTTTTTTTAGTAGGCAGCAGCCCTGTTTCCCTGTCTGCTCGCTGAGTTACTTTCCCAGGAGGGATTCCCTTTTGGAAGCGTGCGGCAGGTGGTGAGGATATCCTTGTTTCTCCCTCACTTTATATAAAATAATCTGTCCGTTTGGAAAGAAGAAAGCAGACGTAGCGTATCCGTGTACCTGTTCTCCGGAACAAAGCAGCAGCAGCTTTTTGTTTTTTCGGAGGAATTACTCTGCAATCTTTCTGAAGACTCTGCAGGAGTCTTCTTCGCTTCCAGGAGCCTTCCCAGTAAGACAAACCAAATAAAATCCGGGATGCGAACCCATCTTTCTGGCGGATTAAGCCAAAAGTACCGCTTCCGCGGTTTCCGCAAGCACAGGATGGTGGATTTTGCGGTGCTTTAGGCAAATCTGTCCCCAAAAACGTCCAAAAAGTAGCTCTCTGGTGCGTGCTAAGAGGTTTTTTTACGAACCGAGACTCCAACAAACGCTTCAGCCCAGTTTTCTGCTGGGGCCGCGGGCAGCTCGCCAGCGTTGTGAGTTCAGGTAATTGAGATAACGCCCGCTCTTTCTGCAAACAAGCTCTGAAGTCAGCCTGCTTGATTTCTCTCCCTGCTTTGTTTGCTAAGCGCGTCGTATCGGAGAAAGTGAATTTCCTCTGCTTAAGCGCTCCGCGTCACCCGGCTTTCCTCCCTGTTGCGTGGCTTGCCCCAGAGAAAGAGGAAAGCGGCTGGGGACGGTAAGGATCCGCCCGCGGAAGGAGCAGCTCGCCGCTGGGCGTGTTAGCAGTGACACCTCCCAGCTAATCTGCAAATCTCCAGGTTCCCCGAGGAATGCCATTTACTCGGGACGTTGCTGGAGAGAACCGGGGATTTCATCACCGCTGCAGGCTTCCTGCTAATTTCCCCCAGCAGTGGCAGGTCAGTTCAGGGGACAACCGGCCTCGTCCCCTGCTCCTTCCTCCGCTTTGGGGCTCCCCTCTTAACGTGGCAGCGACCCCGGTCCCTCGTCCCCCCCCCAAAACCCCCGTCTGCGCCGCTGGAGGGGGGCAGGTGCAGGGAAACACTTCCTTTTTTTTTTTTTTAAGCAAAACCCTCGCTGGGAGGCACGTTTGGAGCCGGAACTTGCCTAATGGAATAATTTTCGCCTGCTTGATCGTTACCGAAGTGATGAAGCCGGCTAGAGGGTGCCTGGTTTGTGTCACGCTGGGGCAGGCAAGGCGTACCACGGCCTCGTTCCAAGAAGAAAATAAAGCCTAGTTCTGCTGACGCAGGTTTCGGCAGGAATTCCGTTCCTCTTTCAATTCCTCTGCCTTCTTCCTAATTCCCCCTGCTAGGGCACTGCCCAACCTCGGTCCTCTCTCCGCGTGTCAGTATTTTTGTGACACTGCAGCCCCCTTTTTTTCCCCTCGCAACACCCTTCCCCCTTCTGTATCGGCTCCCTGCTTGATTAGCGAGCTAATTGACGAACCTAGGAGAAATCTGGGCCGCGATCTTGTTGGCTCCTTAAACGCTCATTAGGTGCAACGAAGGAATTTCAGTTTAATTAGAGGAAGATGAGGTGTGGTGTCTGGCCTCCTTGTTTAGGGTGTTTATCGGTGACAAATCAAGGACCCTAGAAGCAGGTGGGGGCGCGTGCTGAGTTATGGCACCAGGCCCGGCTCGCTTTCAGCTTCCGCAGGCTCGCCTTCGGGAGCGACGCTGAATGAGCAGCCCCAATGAAAAACATTTTAAGACCGGGCTTGCCGCTCCTAAAGGCTGGCGAAACCTCATTTTGCTTCACCCATCCTGCTGCCGTAGAGTCCTTTCCGGCTGCCCTCCCTTCTGGCCTCCCTTTTTCTCCTTCCTGGCTGCCGCGAGGCAATTCGGGGTTAGTTACCGCTGTGGTTTTGCGAAGGGTCTTGGGTGACACGCACCCGCTTCCCTTCCAACAGCCGGCTCCGAATCACGAGCGTCGATTCAGCTTGCTTCTGTGCCTCAACCTCTTTTTTTTTTTCTTTTTTTTTCTTTGTCTCCTCCTTCCCAGGTGCAGCGCCGAAACCATGTTCTCCCGGCTAAGGGCGGCCGCCGCCCCCTGCTCGCTGGCGCGGCGCGGCGCGCACACCAAGGAGAAAGGCAAGCCGCTGATGTTAAACCCGCGGACGAACAAGGTGGGGGAGCGCCCCGGCAGCAAACGTCTTATCTTCCGTCCGGTAACGGCGCAGCGGACCTTGTCCCGGGGAGAAACCGCCCCCGGGGAGCTTCGTTGGGCCACAGTAAAAAAGTTGGGGGGGGGGGGGGGAAACAAAGGAGTCGGGGATTATTTATGGGTTTACTGCCTGGACGCCCCAAGTACAAGGACTCGAAGTTCCGCCTCCTGCTCCTGCCAGCACGCGCTTCCCTTGCTCTGCTGCCGTTTACGCAACCGCTCCCTTGCACCGGATGAAGGGTCGCTGAGTCTCGCTCACCGCTGACTTAGTTTTTGGGGGTTTCGGGGGCTCGTTGAGCTGAAGGAAGGCTTCAGCGGGTCGGGAGTTTCACTGGGCGGTTTGCAAAAGTTAACTTGAATTTCCTTCTCCGCGGGGAGCCGCAGCCCCTCTGTCCCGGTCCTGCCTTTTGCCAGGAGTTGGGACCGAGCCACATCAGCGCGAGACATCCCTGTGCGGGGTCACACGGAGCACCTAAAAATAAGCTTTGAATGGAGCTAGCGGGGAGGGAGAGGCATCGCGTTAATTCCCTGCGCTGGCAGGAACTCCTAACGGTGTCATTTTTTAGCCTGTTTGCTTTTCTCTACCTCCCCGTCCCCAGTTTCTTTATTTTTTTTTGTTAGAAGCAGTCTGGGAATACTGAATCAACTTGTAAACTAAAACTAACGGGAGATGAGGGCTTTCGGCGGGCAGTCCAAGCTGTCTGAACTGGCCGAGGGAGGTGACAAACGCGGCTGCCCCAGCAGGGCATTTCACGAGCAGCGGAGCTGCCAAGGCTCCGCTCCCGTACTTTCACCCTACGTTTTTAACACCTGCTTTTTTCTCTTCTTCCCTGTCCTCTGATTTTATTTATTTTTTTCCCCCCTGTGATGCTTTATATCTCCAATTTTCTCTAAATATTCTCCCCTTCCTTTTCCTTCCCGCTGCGGAGGTCGGAGGCTGGCTGGCTGCGGCAATGAGACCGGGCTTGGCGTGTCGGGGGCGGAGGAAGGAGTAGATCGGTGCGATCTGTCCTGATCAGATTATCTCAGGAGTTCTCCGAGCTATAAACCCTTCGCCGTGCCACTGGAAATTATTTCAAGCCCCGTAAGCTTTTCCAAGTGCCGATTGTGCAACGGCGTTCAGAGACAAAAACAATAGGGTGTTTCTTATTGCTTCCCTGGTGTTAAATGTGGGGTTTTTTTACATTTTTTTGGGGGGAAGACTGGAGTTCTCTGAGCACGCCGCCGTATTTTTCAGGGTTTTTTTTCCTCGAGGAGGAAGGGAGGGCGGAGAGCCGCGTGTTAATAGCGGGGGATCTACCTGTCTCCTTCAGGGGTGCGTTGCAGGTTTGCGTTTGGAGGCCGGCTTCGAAGCGTTCATTGTCAGGGCAGCTCGGCAAAGGTCGCGAGCTATATCCGTAATGCCCTTGCTGCTGCGGCCAAACAATTGCAGAACATCCCGTAACTGCGGCGCTGCCCTCCGTGGGCACTCGCGGTCGGCCGCCGCGGTTGATTGCTGCCGAGCTGCTCGGCGCCAGGGATTCGGATTACACCCCATTGGCCTCGGGACCTTTTTATTCCGCTGGAGATCCCCGCTGCGGCGTTTCGAACTTGTTTGGCCGCTTAAAACACCGTTAGGACGCTCAGGTTTGTTTAGGACCCGCAGCGAAATTCTTTGTATTTCGATAAAACTTGGGAAGCCCCCCGATGAATCGCCCAAGTGCGCCTCTCTTCCGGGTAGGTGGCCGTCTCCTCCCGCCTTGCGGTCGGCTGTACCGTTAATCCCGTGCTCATCTTTATTCGCTCCCCGATTTTTCAGCCCAATTTATTCCTGCGTATGCCTCAAGCGAATGTTTCTGGTAGGTCGCCTCCGTCTGCGGCGCCGGCGCTCGTAGCGGAGGCGCGCGTGACCTCGCCGACATCTGGCAAATGGTCAGACAGCGTGTTTCTGATTCAGAATTAAAAAATAAAATAAAATTAAAGCTCTCTGGACGAAACAAATCGAACAGGACAATGCGAGGAAGGATTGTACGAAGCCGAAGATCTAAAAGCGGCCGCTCCTTTTCCCCCCCTCCCCTGCCTGTTTTCACCGTGCTGGCCTGCGGCGCGCTGCTTTGTTTGGCTTGAGGAGATTTTTTGGGGTGTAAAATAAGCGATGCCCGCCTCCATTCCTTGGAAAACTGGGATAAATAAGTGGAGATGGGGTCCGCAGCGGGCTTTGTGACCGGCCCTGCTGCTTTGGGGACGGGAGGTTTCAGGTCTAGGGGCGAACGGCCGGGCATTTGCTCCTTCTGCAGCTTTTATCAGCTTCCCGGAGGCGTGCGTGCTTTAAAAAGGGCTTCAGAAGAAGATGGAAGTTCGGAAGGGGTGGAAGAAGATGGAGCTATTTAATGTGTAACTAGTTTTTTTTTATCACCTGGCTGGAGAGGAGGTGTCAGTACCAAAGGTGCGCCCCGTTTAACCGCGGTCAGCTCTCCTGCTCCCGAGTCCCGAGCCGCCGGCACGATGGTCTGGGGGAGGGAAGGAAGGAAACTGCCTGGCTTACGAGGTTTTGGGGCCCTAGAGGGGCTGGCCGATGGTTTTAGTAGCCCTCTTCTTGTAGGTTCAGCGCGGATTTCAAGTCGTACTGATGGGGGAAGCATGCAAAGCTTTTACAGAATCATAAAATAAGCTTTTCTGCTGGATTTTAGCACGCGTGCATCCTGGCTTCCTCCGTCGTACGCTGCTGTTTCTGGAAAAACGAAGACGAGAAATTAAAGTTTGGAAAGAGGAAGGAAAGCAAAGGGGAACGCCGTGTTCTGTCCCGTTCTCGTGAACACGGACAAACTTCGAATCCACGGCCGAGATAGCAAACGCACCTTGGATTCTTATGAGGGAACCGCGTTGGTTTGCTCCGCAGATGTGTTGCGCAAGGGTGAACTTTGCGATTTAGCCGAAGGAAGCCGTTAAGGAAATGGAAAGCCCCCGAACCCGTACGAAATACCCTTTATTTTGAGAGCGTTTACGATGCATTTCGAGGTCTTATGACGCCGAGGTGAACGTGTTGTGATGATGATCAGAAATTACGCGGGAACCATTTGGTCGGCACTTCCCCGTGAAGTGGGCCGGTGTTCGTTTTCCAAACCCTGGCGTGTTCGGATATATCCCGCTTTTATATCTCCGTCAGGGGCTTGGAATGGGTCATCTGTTATAAATTACATCGTTTTTCAGAACGCTTGGAAGCGTTTCTGGTATCGGGTAAAGAGCATTCCCTCCTGTGCATGTCTTGCGAGCCTTTGCAGGCGGCGCAAAAAACACCGCCGCTAATAATTCTCTGCCTAGAAACATCTTAGAAACCTCTCGGTATTACCCAGTGGCGCTAATAAAAGTCACCCTTGCAAGATTCGGGTCTCCCGTTCACCTTTATGCCTAGTGGGCAGCTGGAATTTGTCTGCGCTGGTATTTATAGCATCGCTTGCTCTTTGTAGCAGAAGCCCAGGCGTTAGGGCCAAAGCGAGGTCCAGCCGGTTTGTGGATTAAAGGCGCAGTTCTCAGCGATCCTAAAAAAAAAAAAAAAACTGTCAGCGCTTCGTTTTCTTACCTTTTTTTTCCTTCCCCCCGTGGCAGCGTGTTGGTTGTGCCGCAATAAATTTGTCTCCGCGTATTAATTATTTCATTTGAGGTCTTGGAAGCGTGCTGGGTTTTTTTTCCCCTAGATGCGCCCCCTGCTTTGGCCGTGCCGTCTAAAAGGGACGCCTGCTTTTTCCCGAGCTGCAAAGAAGATCTCTGTCCTGCAAGGTGCTGTGCAGGGACCGAGCTGCAACCCCAGTGTTTTTGCGTGCTCTGAAAAGAAATCGAGCCTTTTTTTGTTTTGTTTTCTCCTTCACGTCCTGACTTTTTCGGCATCGTTTTCTTCTGTTCCCAGCGCCTGAAGGGATGGCAGAAATACCGCAGCTGTTTACCGGCTGTGCTTAGCTCAACGTCCGAAATTCCTGGCCCTACGAATGTGTTTTGTGTAGAGAAGTGGTTGCTTTGAGAAGAAATAAACTGCCGATGGGAACAAATTCGGAGGCAGCGGAGGAAAAAGGGGAAGAAAGTTGAGTCGTCTGCGGTTTCGTGCGGCTTAACGTTCCCAGGGAATCCTTCAAGTTCTCTTTTGGAGGACGTGGAAGTGGAACTGAAACAGATCCAGAAAAGAATAAAATGGTTTGCAAATCATTCGCAGATAATAGGAAAAGGAGACACTGAGTTCGGTATTGTCACAACTATTCCGTGGAAGGTTGTCAAATATGAACTATCATCCTTTTTTAGGGTTAAATGCTTTGCAAATCCAAGCATTTGCGAGTCTTTTTTTGCAAAATAGTTGATTTTTTTTGTTCCTTTTTCCTCTTTGAGGTAGACTAGCTCGCTTTCAAACTCTTCAAATGTTTTATTACTACAGAACATTGCACAGAAGTAGTTTAAAAAACAGAGGCGGGCAGACCGCTTAAATCGGTGTAGCCAAAATAACCAGTATGAAACGTGATTTAAGTGAACAAAGAGAAAAATAACGCCAAAAAAAGTCAATTTAAGTATGTTTTTGCCTGGTTGCACACCATTAAAGAGTGCCAGAGAGGTCTAGCCTCTAAACTGGAGCTTTTTTGTTCATGTGCATTGTGCTTTATACAAATACCTTTGAGAGCCTATTAAATTATCTACAAGAGGTGAATATCTATATATATAGTCTGATCTTACAGTTTTTATTCTAAAGTGGGAAATTATTGAATCTTTTCCGTGTGATTTGTGTGACTGCAGAACGAATTCGGGGCGTAATGACGAGATGTGAACCTTAGAAGCCTATTTTAAGCCTTTTTTTTTTTCTTTAACCTGGCAGTACGAATCTGAAATGGGATTTTTTTTTTGCAATTTAACCCTTCTGAAACTTAATTTGTTCCAAACGAGGCTTTTTGGTCGTAGAGCGTTACAGTCCTAAGGGATCGGGCATTGCCTTGAGCAAAAACTGAAGGATTTGGGTTGAAATGTGATCTCAGTGGAAGCATTAGGGTGATTCGGTCGCCTTTTGGGGTCTGGATTAGTGAAAATAAGTGGGAAAATGCAGACGTAGAGGAAGCTCTTTGTGGCTGTGAGCGTAGGGAGCAGACTGGGTGACCCCCTCGTTCTGGTCAACCCTATATTTCTGGGAAACGGTTCAAGAGCCAGCTGTTGTTTTACTCCTAAACATCTGTGGTGGAATCTCGTAGCTCTTCTCCAGTTTCACACAGGGAAACGACATCTGGGAGAGGGCACCCGAGGACTCAGCGCAGCGGAAAAGCCGTGCTCAGGAGGGGTGCCCACGCAGGAGAGCCCCCAGCGGAGACAAAAATGCCCAAACCTGCGCCCTGCGGCACCTGCTGTAGGATTGCACCCACCCCCAGAATATTTCTCCGAAGACACCCTGGTCTGATAACATTTGGGATATCTGAGGCGCCACGGATGTCCTGGAAGTGGGCAGTCAGAAGTGGCAAAAATAAATCCAGGATAAATAGAAACGCTGGAGGAAAAACAGCCGAGTCTTTCTGACCTTTATTTCTCTCGTTCTCACCTCTCTTTTGTTTTCAGGGGATGGCCTTTACGTTACACGAACGGCAGATGCTCGGCTTGCAAGGACTTCTGCCTCCTAAAATCGAGACGCAAGACATTCAAGCCTTACGCTTCCACAAGAATTTGGCAAAAATGACGGACCCCTTGGAGAAGTAAGCACCCCTCCGGCCTTGTTTTGTCCTGCAAGTAAATGGAAATGGCTGGAAAAAAAATATTTCATGGGGTTAACCAAAGAAGTCTGTGCCTTCATGTGGGTTGTTTTTTTTTCAGTTGTTGAAGGTTATTTTCGATTTTGCACAGAAAACTGCATTCATCGCGTGTCTAGATGAGGTTGGGGAGCGTTATTTTAAAATATTCCGTAGTCGTAAGGCAACAAAAAAGAACACGCACAAATTAGCTGGTAACAAAGCTCAAACTACCTGGCAGCAGCTTGCTGTTGACCTTGCCGTTACATTCCTGTAACGTGTAAGGTTTGGGTGGCAGTTTTTGAGGGCACAGAACTAGTTTGGGGGCAAGGGGTGAGGGGGCGGTCAGCTGAAGCATTCTTATAGCGTGTGAGAGTGAAAATAAATTGAGGGTTTAATAATTAGGTGTGAAAAATAGCATTTATCGTATCCAGTAGTTACTGCTAGAAAAGAATTGAGGTCGTGTTTCAAGCCTCTTAATGGGTAATCTCTTGAGATTTGTTTTTAACCCTCTGGTTGGATGAAAAAGTGGGGGGGATTTTGATTTATTTCTTATTTTTGAATGCTTGTTTGTTTCGTAGAATGGCATGTTTTTAGCATCCCGTTACCGGTTTCATACATGCCTATGCGTATCTACGTGTCCAGCTTGAGTGGGAAAAGGGATTTCGTGAAGAAAATAACGTGAAGTTTTTGCTTCGATGTTTTTCACCTTGTCTTCAATAAGCATAAACGTGTAAACCGTTAAATTGCTGATTTTTTTTGTTTGTTTGCTTGGTTTCAGGTATATCTACATAATGGGAATCCAAGAGAGAAATGAAAAGTTATTCTACAGGGTTTTACAAGACGATATCGAGCGGTTAATGCCGATTGTGTATACACCAACAGTGGGCCTCGCCTGTTCCCAGTACGGGCACATCTTCAGGAGACCAAAGTAAGAACAGTAGATGGATTTTGCTGTTACTTTTTCTTGTTTTCTCTGCATTTCTTCCTTGAGGTTTGGATGTGTTTTATTTCATTTTCCTTTGCATTCACCTGCACGAGAGTTGCTCCAGTTCGGGGCGGTAGAAGTTCGTTAAATCATAACTGAACGCTCAGCTCATGCCGGAAAACGGAACACTTGAAAACAAAAGCGGTAATACGGCAAATAATTACCAGAAGAGGGGTTTCAGCCCCATTTCTAGCTCTTCCCAAGATGCCATACAGCTCCCTTTTTCCCAGGGGCAGCGCTGTGGCTTTCTGCAACGCTCGAAATCCCATCTGTGGAACCAAAGACCTGTTGAGAACAGAGGATTTGGAGGCAAGCGTAGGTTAAAAGGGATCTCTGAAGGCCAGCCAGCCTCACCCTCTGCTCAGAAGGGGTTTCATTAGATGTCTTCTCCTTGAGTAAAAGAAACAGACGCTTCAGCTCTTCACCTGGGCTCTTTTCTGCTTCGTTGCCTCCCCTTTTCCCAGAGAGAAGCACTCCTGAAAAGTATTTCCTCCGTGGTTTTGTTCCAGAGTGTCCAAGTGACTGCGTAGAAATGCATACAACAAATTGTCCTTTGCATGTTTTGTGTCAGTGATGGCAACACTGCAATTTTAAGAAAGTTTTACTGTTTAAATTTTAGTTTTACGAAGCAAAGTGAAATTTCTGATTGTCACCTGTAAAATCTTTCTTTTTTTCTTTCAGAGGATTGTTTATTTCAATCTCAGACAGGGGTCACATAAGGTCCATTGTGAATAACTGGCCAGAGAACGACGTCAAGGTACTGCCATTGTATGATTCTTCTTTCTAGTTGTTATTTCGTCTCCGGAGGGCTTCTTGGCCAGCATTTGATGGGAATCTAAATGCTGAATAATGCCTCCTTGGCAGTTGTTTTGACAATGATTGCAAAACAGAGCTAATGAAGATAATGCGCATCTTGAAGAGCGGTGTTCTGTTCTGAATACGAAGCTCGTGTTTCAGTAAGCAGCCATGATGAGAACTAGATTTGCCAAACGGTTTATTTAATTATTCCATTTTTGGGGGGGAAGTGCTGGGGAACGCATCTTTGGGTCTCATGTTACGTAGTAGTAGGAGAGGTAGATTAGGACACAGAAGAGATGGTTGGGAAGCCCCCATCCCATATTTTGCCATTAAATCCTGTTTGACCCAGTTGGGTCTGGAACCACAAAGGGAGAGGAGGTGGATGATACTTACCCAAACTTTTTGATGTCGGGATTTAGGGGTGGAAGTCATAAACCCAAGTTAGGAGCTGCCGTTCAACACGGTGGCTGGGTTTCTTCCCAGTTAGCTTTCATTTCAGGGATTTGGGCAGCAGCTTTCAGCAAACAAAACGGGACGTAGCGGAGTCTAACGTTAAACATTATTGCTTCAGGGTAAAAAGAAATTCCTTGCGATGTGTTCTTTGTTTAACTGCACAAATATACCTGATTGTTTGCCTGGAAAAAACACGGTTGGTATCGCTATAAACTTTACAAATTCCAGTAATTATCCGTAGCTTCGCTTCTGTTTGTTTTCAGGCTGTTGTTGTCACTGATGGAGAAAGGATATTGGGTCTCGGAGACCTCGGGGTGTATGGGATGGGAATCCCAGTGGGGAAACTCTGCTTGTATACGGCCTGTGCAGGAATCCATCCAGATAAATGCTTGCCTGTGTGCATCGACGTTGGAACTGACAATACAGTGAGTTAGACAAAAACTTTGCCTGAAACTACCGCTGTGAAAAGTATCTAATTAAAAGCTTTTAGTACTATAAGATGTTTATTCGAACACTTAAAGATAAAACCAACCATTTTGTGTAAGGATAAGTGATTTGGAATTCACTGTTACATCTGTGATAGAAAAACTCGGGTTAGTTTGACAGCCAAGTGGTGTGTTTGGAAGCAATTTGAATGCTGGAACACTGCAAAATAGATTGAAGTCAGCTGAACTGACTTTAAGAGGCTGGTAACGCGAATCGGATTTATTAAAGCAGTTTATTGTTCACGGTATCGATCCGTTCCGTTTTAAAAGTAGCTGTCACCAACCTCCAAGCGCCAGCTGAAATTCCTGAGCGTTGATACAGACTGGAAGCAGATACAGCAGCCCTATAAATGCAGTATCTTTGAGAACGGTGTGAAATGTGAACTCTGGGAAACGTATACGGAGGAAGTGATTCATCCTGCTGCTCTCTTTGATTTATTCCCTTTCAGACCCTCTTAAAAGATCCATTTTATATGGGCCTGTACCAGAAAAGGGATCGCTCGCAGGTCTACGATGACCTCATTGATGAATTTATGGAAGCCATTACAGACAGGTATGACCCTGAATATTCTGCATGGAAGTGTCTGATGGTAAGAAAACTCCAGGACACACCGTCCTTGTAAAAATCGCTTCAGGAATAAAGGCAAGACTAGATGTCAAGAGATGCCTTTGTATTTCTGGCTCTGTAGTGACTTTCTTCTGTGACCTGGTTGTATTTACCTGTTGAATATGCCCGGAATGGAGATGGAGCTCTTTGAATCCCGAGGACGTCTTCTGTCCAGAGATAAACATGCAGGATTTGTTTTAAAATATTTGTTTTCTCGGTGAGCCTAACGATGTTAATGTCTGCCACGTTCTGTAGGTATGGCCAGAACACCCTTATCCAATTCGAAGACTTCGGAAACCACAACGCTTTTCGGTTTTTGAGAAAATACAGAGAGAAATACTGTACCTTCAACGATGATATCCAAGGTATACCCTTTGTTTGTGTTCCTGATGTACGTGTCAAAAGGTTTCCTAAACAAAATCTGCCACGGAGATCTGTTCAACTCCCTTCAGGTTTGTCCTGCTTTTATAGGGACGGCTTCGGTGGCCTTAGCGGGACTGCTGGCAGCGCAGAAAGCCACTGGCAAACCAATTTCGGAGCAGAAGGTGCTGTTCCTTGGAGCAGGAGAGGTGAGTTCTCGTAAGCTCTCTAGAACAACGCAAGATCTAAGTGTATTATATTTCCTGGTCCTGCAGGATCTGTGGATTCTTTGAATTTCTTTGCGGAATTCTTTTTAAGGCACGATGAAATACATCAACAGGAGGGAGTGGCTGCTTAAGGGATGCTATCTGAAAGCGGTTCGCCATCTGCCAGGGCTCAGTTTTTCACTTTTTTTGCATGGATTTATAAAAGCAGCGGGGAGCTGTGTGTAGATGGGGGGGGGGAATTTACCGTAAAATTATGACTCAGTAGGAAAGGGAGGAAGCACATCTGTTAATTTTTATGGCATTACTGCTGTGGTTTTCATGGGAAGTTAAATCAGTGGCTGTTTGCAGCAGACGCTTGCTGGTGGCGGTACCAGCACCATGCTCCTTGGTACATCAGCAAAATTGCTTCTACGGTGCTGACAAAATCACTTAATTAGCTGAAAAAGCCTCCTGCTGGGCCAGGTCCTGATGGCGGTAAGTGGCTGGTGCGGTGGCGTTGCCTCTGAACTGAGCCCTGCTCCGCGCCTCCCTCTACCTGCCAGGCTCAGCACCGTGTGCAGCTGGTGCAGGAGGAGGGAGGTGGAGGGGAAGCACTGCCAGCGTCCCCTTTCTGCCCTCCATCACAGGCAGGAGAGAGGTTCAGAAAGCGGTTAGGCACAAGCCGCCTGGCCGTGGTTCCTTGGCAGGAGGCCTGCAGCACTACCTTGTTCCCCGTGTCCGGCTGGGCTGCTTTATTGTGGCTGCTTCACGGGGCTGGCACGGGGGCAGAGCACGCAGGAGAGCTGCCTCCCTCTTCGGCTCGAAGACGTGATGCCGTCGATGCCAGAAATCTGCTCCAATCCAAGCAAACAGCGCTTGCGTTTCAGAGCTGACCTAAGAAATTAAGTCGGGGGGGGGGCGATCTTGAGCAGATGTTTGTGATGACAGACCCCTTTTTGTGACTCTTTTAAAAAAACGAAGTCCTTTTATCCCCAAGGCTGCCCTGGGAATCGCAAACCTCATCGTTATGGCCATGGTGGAAAATGGCGTTTCAGCAGAGGAAGCCTACAAGAGAATATGGATGTTCGACAAATACGGATTGCTGGTTCAGGTGGGGGTGCGCCAGGCCTTGAAATACCACAGAAATACCCCTGCTTTACGTGTCCTCGTCACAATTAAATCAACGTTTATCCGTAGGGCCGAGAACAAAAGGTAGATTCCAACCAGGACCCATTTACGCATCCGGCTCCAGAGCAGATCCCAAAGACGTTTGTGGATGCAGTGAATGTACTCCGGCCTTCCGCTATCATCGGTAAGTCAGCTCGTTTCGTTTCCGTTTCCACGACTCGGCTGTTTGTTGCATTTACTCTTGCTAACGTTGCCCCCAGGAGGCTGGTGACGGTGATCTGCGTGTCTGCGAGATGGAAAAAGCGAGGATTAGGAAGAACTTCTTTCCCGAAAGGGTTGTGAGGCATTGCAACGGGCTGCCTGGGGAAGTGGTTGAGTCGCCATCCCTGGAAGTCTTTAAAAGACGTTTAGATGTTGAGCTTAGTGAGATGGTTTAGCGGAGGACTTGTTAGCGTTAGGTCAGAGGTTGGACTGGGTGATCTTGGAGGTCTCTTCCAACCTCGATGATCCCGTGATTTTTATTTATTTGTACCCGTGTGTTTGGGCGCGGTCAGAAATACCAACACCAAACGAATGCACGTCGCACAGGTAACACCCAGCTAGCATGAATCATCTGCGGAGAGCCTGGATTTCCCACTCCTTTATCCGGGGTAGTGATAAGTGTTCTTTACAGAGATCAATACGAAAAAAAAAGCACGTGAAAATAGGTATTTGGAGCACGTTAATTAGGTGTTCCTGTGAAAATGAGAATTTTAAGCAGCCACCAACAGAGCAGTGCCTGGTCTCGGTCTCCTCTCGCAAGAAATGTGATTCTTTGCTCCGAGTGGGGGGTCAGCTGGATCTGCAATCACCGTCATCAGCCCTCAAGCAACCACATCCTGATTTTTTCATCGTTTCCACTTACTTCAGGGGTCGCAGGAGCTGGGCGGCTCTTCTCTCACGACGTGATCAGAGCGATGGGCTCTATCAACGAGCGACCGATAATCTTTGCACTGAGTAACCCCACGGTGAAGGCTGAGTGCACGGCAGAGGAAGCGTATACGTTAACGGAGGTATGTGATGTTTAGAAGCGTCGACCTGTTGGCACTTGGTAGAGTATGTTGGCGACCCTCTGTCCTCGCGTTCCCCTGTCCCGGGGTCTGTAACCGTCTTTGAACTGGCTGCTAATTTCATCTCTTTAAATTTTAGACTTTCAGGGGTGGGGCTTTTGAAAAGACATCTCTTTTTTTTTTTTTTCTTTAAGCGCAGTCCCAGATCTAGCAACTCATCTGTGTAAAAATGAGTGGGTGGAGATCTTTCTTTGTGTGTTGATGCAGAAATGTGAACCTCTTCCTTCCACTGTTAGTGCGGTTGAGTTTTCAGCGTTAAAACCTCGGTGGTGTTAGCTTCGCAGAGGGAAGAACAGAACTTCATCTTCTCCAGTACAAGCCTGGATTCTCTTCTAGGTCAATCTTCTTGGAGAAAACCTTTGCTACAGAGATTTGCAGGTCCAGAGCGAGCCCTAGACAGAAACCATGACAGCCTCTGGACAAAATCTAGCTTTTGATAGCAAACGGGAACACTCTAAAATGAAGATTATTAAATATCTCAGAGAGATTTCGTTAGCCAGAACAGTGGCTAACTGTCTGAGGGAGAATCAGTACCAGGTTTGCTCGCGTTTTTTTTTACGGAATATCAACCAAGCAGTAGATGTTTTCTGGGGAGGGATTCGTTTGCTCTTCAACCTGTGGCTGTGCGTAGAGGCCCAAGGAGCAGTTGTATCAGATGCAGAAGCCAGATGCTGCTGGTTAGATTCAAGCGTGGCAAAATGATCGCCAAAGGAGCTGTGTTTACCCCAGAAAACGTAATAACACCCTTCCCTTCAAGACACAGGAGTCACCTAGAAAATCCTACCCAGTGTTACTCAATTAAAGGAGCTTGTCTTGCAATTAGGGATTGGCGCTGCCAGCCCCACGCCCCTCGTGGCCTCAGGACCAGCCTAATCCCGGCTGGTGTGAAATCGTTCACCAAGCCAGGAAGTCTCGAAGGAAATGAAGACATCACCGCTAACGTTTTATTCCTTCTTCCACTAGGTGGCACCTCTGACAGCCTGGCAGTGCTTTAGTGCCCTCTGCCACTGTGTGTTTGTATTGTGTGGGCTTTTGTTGTCTTCTAATTTTCACTCTTTTGGTCTTTTCCTTAAATGGATGGCGTCTATATTTTGCTACCTACATAAAAAGGCTGTTGTCACGGGTCCCCTAACATTCAAACACAGTCCCTGAGCCTTCATCCTCTTTGATAATTTCTTCTCAAACACAGTGGTCCTGGGAAGCCTCAGATATTCTAAGTAATGTTATTAAATCCATCATGCAAAAGAAAGTCAAGATTCTTCGCTTGCTGGGATTTTACTGCTTGAGGAAAGGGTATATTTAGCTGGAGGGTGTATTTCACACTACAAACTCCAGATTTGTTTCATTATTTCGCACTGATTAAAGTCCTTTTCGAGGAAGGACAAGGCGGCTGCGTTGTTCACTCCTCCCGGAGCTCTCAGTTTCAGAGACAGTAAGGTAATAGCAGCCTCCTGGCCAGGAGTGAACAAGTGACCTTTTCTTACTGTACTTCGATTTCAGTCTCCTTTTGGAAGTGCCCATTAACTCTGCT
The DNA here is from genome assembly GCF_964211835.1 of Anser anser. Taxonomy (NCBI): domain Eukaryota; kingdom Metazoa; phylum Chordata; class Aves; order Anseriformes; family Anatidae; genus Anser; species Anser anser. The sequence continues at coordinate 86,246,483 of NC_139723.1, forward strand.
CCCTCTGTACAGTCCCTGTCGTGGTGTGTCCTGGCTTGTGGCCATGGTTCCTGGATAATTCTCTAACGGTTAACACACAAGTAATTTTATTTTCCGTGCAAGTAGCTGCTCTGTCTCTGCTGCCTTTAAGAACAATGAATGGCAAAGCAAATAATTATCTTCCATTCCTTAGGAAGCTGCACGGTTCGATGTACGCGCTTGCCTCTTTTGCCTTCCGGATGTTTGCTGCAGAAAGAGGTGCTCACCGCTTCTTTTCTCTCTTCCAGGCCCTTTCGGGAAGGGGAAGTTGTCGTTCTGGGGACTGCAGGGATTGGGTCGGCGAGGGGTTCGAGTATGCGCTTCTATCCGGCTGCATTCAGCAGGGCCGTTCGCCCTTTTGCCTTATCGCGTGCTTGGGGACCTTCCTGATTCAGTCCGAGAGCTGGCAGGGATCTGCAGGACACGGCTGTCCCCGTATTTCGTAACGGCTTTCTTTCTCCGTGCCGCCGCCTCTTGAGGAACCGACTCGCAAAAGCGGTGATCGTTTATTTCCCTTCGTTTAACAGGGACGGTGCCTGTTTGCCAGCGGCAGCCCCTTCGACCTGGTGACTTTGGAAGACGGAAGAACCTTCAAACCAGGCCAGGGAAACAACGCTTACATTTTTCCGGGTAATAACCCAAATCGTCTTCCGATCTTTTTAAGGCTGGGCCGTTAGCATCTCTTTCTGGGTTCCCTTGCTTCCCTAGTTAGTGCGGCAGCGCGAAGGAGAGCTGCTAACGGCGTTTAGCGATGAGAACTTGCTCCGAAGAATGATTGAAAGGAAATTAGTTAAGGATGGGTGCCACGCATGTGATGTGCGCACGGCGGGGCTGCTTCTAAGGAAACAAAAGGCTTATTAAAGGCTTTGAGGGCCGCTGCGCCATGGGTTCTTCCGCTTGTTTGCCTGGGGGAGGAGAAAATAAGTGTCAGGACAGCCTCTCGAGTTTATTTCCGCACAAGAGAAGCGTCAGAGATATTTCTCTGCTTCCCCATTTTCTTTCCCTTTCTTCCCTCAGCTGCTAAGCTCCAACCCCCTGTCAAAAGCCACCTGTTAGGGTAAACGATTAGCCCGCGTGGTAATAGTTCCTTGAGCGTGCGTAGGAAGCTACGGGAGGAATTAAAAATAACAGCAGCTTCTGGGCAGCAGGCTGCGTATTTGCAAGTGATGTGGCCCTAATCGGCGATAATTTTATTGTAGGCGTGGCTCTCGCTGTGATCCTCAGCAGTGTTCGACATATTAGTGATAAGGTTTTCCTAGAAGCTGCTAAGGTAAGTGTGGAAGCAGAGTAGGCTGCGGCTTCTGACCCGACAGCGCACGGCGCGATGAGCGGTTCCTCAAATCTTGCCGAAACCCAAGGATTTTCTTTGGGTTTCCTTTGTGCCTCCCTAGGGGGGGGGGAAAAAAAAAAAGGGTTTCGATCGAAGACGGTCGTGAAAAACATCAGAGCCCATTGCAAATGTAGATTTTCGGCTGGAAACCGAGCACCCAAATAGCAAATCTTTGCGTGACTTGCCTCCAAGCCTCGCGGGACCTGCGTTTTCCTCCTGCCCCGCTCTTGCTTCCGCTCCCGGCGGTGCGGGCGGGGACGTGTGAGCTCCCTGGGCTCCCGTCCTGCTTTTCTGCTCTGAATCAACTGCAGTCCTGTAGGCGCCTGGTACTCATAAATCCCATGCTTAGGGGTAGCTCAGCCTCCAAAAAACTGGGTCTTAATCTGTCAAATATTTACGAGCCTGATAACGGGCACGGATTGTAGAACTGACCTCCGAGAATATCGAGATTTTTGATTGCCTTATTCCGCTGCTTTAGGGAAAACTCTAGTAGCGAGAGCACCACAGCTTGCTTCTCTCAGGTATTTTAGCATGTTCCTGATCCCACTCGGCAGGTAACAAGTTGTTGCTTTTCTAATTCCAGGCGTTGGCGGAACAGTTGACTGACGAGGAGCTCGCGCAGGGAAGACTTTATCCCCCGCTGTCTAATATCAGGGAAGTTTCTATTTATATTGCTGTCAAGGTGAGTGTGAAACACGAAAGTTTCGTACAAGTTTTCACATAAAAGTGTGCTGAAAGTGTTTTAGGTGGATATTAGTGCACGGTGGAACCCTTGGACACTAGGTGCTTTGGGCACAACAAGAAAACAGCCCAACCCTTTGTGCGTTTTATAGGAAACACGTAATATTCTCGGGTTTGTTGGATGCATCAGTTTGGCAGTGGTGATGGGGCCAAAATTGGGCTCTTCAATTTCTGAAACGAAGTTTTCAGAGCCCTGATCGTTCGGGAGTTGTGAAAAGACTTCGGTGTTTGGCTTTATTCGGCTTGTAAGTCCTAAATGGAAGTGTGAACGTTGCGCGGATGTAGTAAAAGGCACAAACCGCGTGGTGGTTTAACTTTGCAGGTGATGGAGTTTCTGTACGCAAACAACATGGCTTTCCACTACCCTGAGCCTGCGGACAAGAACCGCTACATTCGATCAAAAGTTTGGACCTACGAATACGAATCCTTCATGCCAGACGTGTACGACTGGCCTGAGTCCAAGGTTCACTGACGGACCAGAAGATCGCACTCCTCAGGCAGTACCTTCTACTCTGCAGGGATCCCTTTTTCAGACCAATTTCAATCATGACCTTTGAGTCCTGTAATTTATTTTCACTTATTTTGGTGTCTCTTTGCCCTTCTCCCTTGATGCAGATTGCTCCCCGCTCCCCCAAGTTATCCGGTGAACTGTGTGGATGATGGCATCCATTGCGGGATCGAGGGAGAGCTCTTCCAAATTAATTCTAAAAATGACGTTGCATTTCTGCCTTAGAGCCCTTACCACGCTAAATAATCTGATTAACAATGTTTTAGCTGCACGTGCGTGATGCTCCCTCGTCACTGCTGATTTCCAGAACGATTTATTTCTGCTTCTCGTAATCAGTCTTCTGATTGTGTCCCGGTGGTGTCACACAGCATTATTTGTGACAACACCAGAGAGAATTCGTTCAAAAACAAAAGCTGGGGGGGCAGCTTAAGACAAATTTAAGTCTGACGGGCCTTCTGCTTTGTCTGATACTCAAAGATGCCCGTGTCCAGACTTCCTTGTGGCATTGGCTGCTCTCTTTCTCTGAATGTGCTTCGAGGAGCAGCGTGGTGCGCGCGCGTGGGATACGCAGCAACGTTGCATTTCGTCTTTTCGGCATCGCGTGAAATCTGTTAGGAGGCAAAATGCGAGCTAGTTAAAATTATCCTAGGAAAGCCTGAATATATATTAATCACGTATGAGCTTGAAGAAAAGCAAAGCTGTGCTGTTATCTCATCAAATACATCGCGTAAAGGCAGAACCTGAAGTGATCCACGGAAATCTCGGAGAGATTTTGCAGGGAGATTTTTGCAGTTGACTCCAAGGTGACGTACCGCCGGCTTTTTTGTTCCGTTTCTTTCTCTTTTCAAAGTTCCTGTTCCTCTCAGCTGCATCGTTTCTCCCTCCCGTCGCCTCGTTTTCCCAAAAGGACTCGTGTATGACGTTTTTTTGTGACGTTGCCGACTCAAACGCCCCCGAGCGGGACTCGCTTGCCGCGTTGAACAACCAAACCCCCCCCCCCAGAGCCGGTGAAGCCAACCCCGAAGGCGTTACAGGCAGCTGTTGACGCGCACGCTGACGGAATTTGGGCTCAATGATTCTTGTGGCCCCAGTTCAGTTTGCACCCAGTGAATGTCAGACTTGAACGACCTAACGCTTAGAAGTTGCAAGTTGATCGCTTCACTCTGTTTACAGATTTGTCACTTTTGTTTATTTTTCTGTGAAAACGAAAATTTCTAGGTGAATTTTTGTCTCCTTTTCCTTGCACATTTGATACCGATACCACAACGTGCGTTCCTCTTGTTTTTGTTTTTTTTTTTCTTCATATCAGCTTTGAGTGCCCTCCGTTTCTTTGTTCTGCGGGCAAGGACACAGCCGTAGCTACAGGCTGGGGTCTTTGTGACAGCAGCAAGAGTACGTCTTGAACAGAAATAAAGGCGATGCGCTCTCCCACGGCGTGCTGGAGTGAAGCAGAAAAAGGACAAAAATAAAGTAAAAAGGTTGCACTGGCTAAATAAATTACAATAGATCTGCAAGAGCTCCGTTGGCAAACAAAGCTGGAATCCAAAGAGGTGAAGTAAAGCTTGCTCACCGGGACTTACCCGTGGCAAGCACATCTCATATCCTTATTTATGATGGAATAAATAAAGTCTCCGCAGAAGTGTGCAAAACAGACCCAAAATACAGCAGGGAAAGTAGTCTCTGTACCTCCTTAGACGTGATCTCTGTCATTTCCAGCCTAGTCACCGATTTTAAAGTAAAGTCGATGTAGCGGAGAAAGAACAGCGAGCTTTTGGAAGGCTTTGCCTAAGTGTGAGGAAAGAAGACTGATTATGTAAATGCAGAAAACGGTGACGTGGGGGAAAGGCCGCGCATTCAAACTGTGGTAAAATGCTGTCTGGTGGGGCTCTAAGTGCCGCATTGCCAAGCTGTGCGACTTAACGTGGTTCGCGACTTGTACATGTGAGTATATATACAGAAAAGACCAACGCCTACACGTGATGTTTTTACAAAGAACGCTTTTTTTCATCTATTTTTGCTATGCCCGTTTTTGGCGTATTTAAATCTGTGACCTTACTGGAGAAAAAAAAAAAAAAAGATTATTTATTTAGCGTACAATTGTTTTTACCTCCTGAAAATGCACCTCTTGCCGAAGCCCGTGTGTCAGTGGAGTTCTGCATCACTGAATCCAAATACGTTGGCAACGCACACTTCCTCACTTCTTCTGACGACGTACTAATTAGGCAGAAGAGTAATGAACGTATCCTATGCACTGATCTCGTGTCCTGGCTGAGACTGATCGCAAAGGCAGGGCCGTCAGTCCGTGATTCTAACTTGGTTTTACAAAATAAAGCTCTACATCCGTCTCTTCGGTCTGGTATTTTTTTTCAGGCAAGAAGCGGGGTTTGGCCATACTTAAAGAAAATCTGGCGCTTGGGAAAACAGAATTACCTGCTCCCAGCGGGAGGCTTGCTTTGGGCAAGAGTGGTCTCGGTTCCCAGAGGGAGCTACCCCACGGGAAATTGTTAGTGGCTTCTGTCAAGCACGGGAAGGGTTTGTGCTGTGTGAAATGCAGTCCTTTCCCTTCCTGGCACGGGCTCCCTGCTGTCTTTAAGATGCCACGCTGGATTGTTGAGAACTGGCTGGCAGCGGGATTTGCCAAAATGCAAACGTTTCTGCATCTTTTTTCTGTAAATCCCACCACGCAGGTGAGGAAAAGAAAAAAACAACAATCTTTGAGGCTCCAGTTACGCAGTACAGTTGTGCCTCTGTATGGTTGCAGATGTTTCAGAGCTCTAGAGTTCGACTAATCCATCCCAGTTACAGCAGCGAAGTGGTACCAGTAAGGTTTTCTCCGTGCATGCACGCCCACAGACATTGTTTAATCAGGTTCTGCAAGTCATCTCTGATTTGCAATATTCTACAGAATTCTACCTTCAAGGTACAGCCGTACCTAGGGATCAGAACTTCCCGTTCAATTCAGTAGCTTATTTTTTTCCAAGACTCGTAGTCTTAAAACCAACGGGAGCAGGACCGAGCATCTTGCTAGCAACATATAGAAACATCTGAGTGAGGAGAAGTGAGAATATACGGCTGTTCCCGTGTCGTGTGTAATATCCTTTAAAGCCCAACTGGGACTTGCCACCTCTCTTCCTGGTTCTCTTTGTGAACTGTGATGTTTCACGACGATGTGTTTTGTTTCCCAAACTTAAAACCAAGTGACATTTCCCGTGCAGATCGGTGTTTAACGTGTTTCCCATGGTAGGTGTGTGTTCTCTGTACTGTTTTTTCCAGCGTGCTGTTTTGCAGAAGGGGGTAAAGCGACCCCTTGTCACACTCTAACTAAAGGAGAAAGACAACATACCTTTTAGTTTTTCATTAGCAGCGTTATTTAGTGAACACTGCAGTAAGAGGGTTGGGACCAGCATTCTGTAGCTACAGCTGTTTAGTTCAGCTGACTGGGCTTCAGTAAATCCGGATTTTCTTACTTTTAGGGCTTGCTCCAGGTCTGCTCGATGTTAGGGGTGCAGGTTAGAGCACCTCTGTCACTTAAATAAAGTTATCTACTAGACTTTCAGGTAAGGACTGTAAGGACAGTACGGTTTGGACTTCAGTTCTGTGTTGGCTGTGCGTGCTATTCCTTAGTTTAAGAAAACCCCTGCCATTTCTGGATTCTTTACAATGACACAGTTACGAACCGTACCGCTGTCCCCTTTCCTAACAGATGTTTGTAACAGGCAGGGACTGCTGTTACATTGAAGGCTGGAGAAAGGAGAAAATCTAGAGCAAAGCTCTAATTACACCCGCTCGACAGCTGAATTTGAGTAACGCAATTCCATTGCCTCTGGTGAAGGGACAGCTAATTCTGGAGGTAGCTACCTTGACCTACCTACCCGCTCCTGAAATACGTCTCGCCGTGGTATCAGAAAGCCCTTCTGGGTGAACTGTGAGGAAAATCCAGCACGAGACTTCTCCACCCTTTAAGTAGTTCCTTTCTAAAACAGAAGCACAAATCCTTTTAGGACCACACAGCGGTAAGATTGACGCTTTTTCGAGAAACGAAATAAAACAGCAGAATTATTTCTACCTTAGGCGTATCTACCTTACACAAGTGAACGTAACTCTGTGCTGCGGTGCTTGTGAGACCCTAGCCTGATCTGTCCAGGGCTGGCTTTACTGGGGAGGGTCATTGCTTAGTTGAAACTAAAATTGTATTTAAATGTGAACTGTTTTTTTTTTTTCTTCCTCCTTTATATGCTGTAATTCTATTGAAAAGTGTGTTCTGGTCTTCTATTTTCGTAGTAAAATGCATTCCCTTTGCCTAAATTATATTTGATTTTGTTTCTTCTAAAACCATAATGCTTGACCTATGTAGAATTTCTATGAAATCACCCAAATCACCCACATGTTTTTACTTTTAATTTTTTTTTTCCCCTTGGTCTGCTTGATTTTTGTCCCTCGATAAAGGCTCAGCAAACCAAGCAGGTAGTTGGACTGCAAGCAAAGCGATTAAAATTTTTCTCTCGGAAGTTTTTGTGGAACATCAGGCTGTTTCACAGCACTCTACACTGAGGCCTCGAAGGGTCTGAAGAATCCTTAGATATATTTTAAGAGAGAAAAAAAGAAGTCTTAGGTGTAAGAGGCCTGTGGCATCCCCTGGCACGACCGGGACGCTGCGTTTTGGGATGGGTGCAGGCTGTACCTTACAAGCAGGTGTCGTGGTGTGTCGTGTGCCATCGCACCCGCATTGCCTTCCAACGTCAGGGTGCTTCATCTAGGGGAGAAGACTTCATCGGGCGGGTAAAATTTGGGGTGAATTAGCAGGTTTTAGGTGGGTTGTTCACCTGGGGGAGCTGACTTCATCGGAGGGGGGGGCGGGGGGGAAGGGGGGATATTTGACGTGAATTATCAGGTTTTAGGTGGGTTTTTGTGACTATTTGTAAGGATTGCTGCTGAAACGCGTGTGGCAAATGAGGAGAAAGCTCCTTGCGCGTGTCCCTCAGTGCACAGCATTGGTAGTTTGCATCCTTACAGAGGAAAACGCAGCCAGCCGGCTACCACAAGCAGGGCCGGGAATCGCATAAAAACACCACTTCCACAGTCCCCAAACGTAAAAACCCCGCCGAGAGCACGGTGCCGCTCCGCCTGGCCCTCAGCAAACCCCAAAACCCCGAGGGGATGGCGATCGGGGCCCCGCTCCCCTCACGCCCAGGCCCCGGGGGAGGCCCCGCCGCCGGCCCGGCCCCGCGGAGCGCGGGCTCCGCCTGCCGCCGCCGGGGCCGCCCGCACGGGTAGGGCCGGGGCCGGGGCCGGGCTCGGGGCCGGGGAGGAGGGCGAAGGGGACCCCGGATAGCGGGGGGGGGGCCTGAGGGAAACCCGAGGGGGTCGGCCGGTGCCGATCGTGGTCGTGGCTTTCATTTTGTTCCCCTTACGGCGCGGTGCTGAGGGCGGGTGGAAGGCTACGGAGGCGCTTGTTAACCCCCCCCCCCCACCACCCCCCCTTCTGCGGCCACCACACGACCCTAAAAGCCCAATTTTTCCCCCGTTTTCCCTTCAGAGAAGCCTCAGGACAGTCTATTCACACACGCTGCCCGGCTTCCCTGTGCAGGAGGCGGCCCTGACTGGGAGCTGGCGCGCATCCGGCCGCCGCTCCGGCGGATTTTCTAATTAAAACTTGTCGTACCTGTAGTGTTGCTCCCGGAGGAACCTTAATCGCCCTCACCGTGGCTTTTTTCTTTTTTTTTTTTGCCTTCTCCTGCTTGAAACTCCTGAAAATGCTGTTTCACGCCAGCCAGTCTGGGGCGAGACGCCGAGCGCCGCAGTTGAAAGGAGAAGCGAAGCCAGGCAGTGCCAAGCATGGGCTTTGAATCCTTCTCGTCACACAGTTATGAAATATAAGCGGTTAAACTTTGATCCTGCGTATCAGGAAAGCTGATCTGAGCTTCCCTGGCTTTCCCCGAGCCTCTGCCTGCTGCTGCTGGAAGGGTACAAACGCACGGTGTAAGGCCCCAGCCCGATTCCTTCTCTTTTTCGGCTTAGAAAGTATTAATCCATGCAACATCCTCATATAAAGGAAGAGAAACCTGTAAATCTGCCTTCTGGGGATGCGACGGATGCTTCTCGTTCCCTCCCACCCCCAAAGCCAGCTAATCGTGTGCTGCATCTCGCCGTGCTTCGGAGAGCCCCGTTAATGCGGCGGCGGAAGGGACGGCTCGCGCGTGGACGGCCGTGGCAGCTCCTCCAGAAAAAAAAAAAAAAAACCAAACCCGAGAAGGTGGCAGAGCTCTGGTCTTGAACGGTACTTGAAGCTCTTTCAGGCCCAGCACAGTTGAGGAACCTGAAGGCTGAGGTTGGAGTGGAAATACACCTGAAAGCGAGGTAGAAACTAAGACTGGAGCAAACGTATTCCCTAAGGGAAGACGTCCTCGGTCTCAGTCGCGCAACAGGCAGCGTTCAGAAGATTTGTCCGGCTCCTACAGACGGGCTAAGTTCCTTATTCAGACGATGGAGCACGTAAATGAACAGCTCCGCGTACAGCAGCTGTTGGTGCAGATCCTTCTGCAATAGGTGTCACTTGATCTATCCACAGCCTGGAAGCAACGCTGCAGAAGTAAAGCAGCAATTGCTCTCAAGGACGTCGTTGCAAAGGCAAAGGAGACCCGTGCACTCCTGCCTCTTGCAGTCTCTGAAAGTTTTTTTCGAGGGAAGCGAATCCTTTCCCTCCGCAGGGCTGGGCTGGCTACATCTGAGGTCCACAGCTTGGAAATGTCAGCGGTGGTTATTTGTTCTTAGTCATTCTTAAAAGGCCTTCAGAGGAAAGCGTGTGCCTTTGGGCAGGGAAAAATGGTTGAAGGGACAGCCGTACACCCGGAGAACAGGAAAATGTCAAGTTCGAATAAAGGGAAGGAGAAATAATACCGATGTTTAAGATAAGATCATTTCCCAGTGGTTGGTATATATTTCTTTAGGTAATGAACAAAGGCCATGTCTTAGGTTTGGGCTGGATGTTTGCAGCCTTTCACTGACTTGAAAAAGAAGTCCGCCTTTGACTTATTCTGTAAATATTCTGATGTCTGAAATTTGTAGCCTACTCCAGGAGATTTTTTACAAATATTTTTCAAGGGAAGGAGAATTTGATCCTCACTCTGAAGTACGTCAGGTGCCTTCCCTTAAAGCAAAAACATTTCGTTCTTTCCCAGCATGAAGAAAAGTTCGGTGACTTAAAATCTCTCTTTCAGGTGGCATATCGACACAATTACGATGTCGATGGACATAACTTTCCTCGGAACGGGCTCAGCGTATCCCTCTCCGACAAGAGGGGCATCAGCGTTAGTGCTTCGCAGAGAAGGCGAGTGCTGGCTCTTTGACTGCGGGGAGGGAACTCAAACGCAAGTGATGAAAAGCCATCTAAAAGCAGGTTAGTGCTGTCGAAAGGGGAAAAGTTTCGTGAGATCTAAGCAAAATACTTTGCCTTCGTGCTCGCGTTACTTGAATACATAACCAAACAGGCGCATCTGCGTATGGGCGGCGGTTGCCGAACCTGCTGTGCAGTAGTCCTTGATCGCTCTACGCTGCAGAATTGTGTTTGAGAACCAAACTCTTCTGAACCAAGCTCTTCCGAATTAATTCCTTCGGCTTTGCAGTTTCAAACAGGGAGCGGAGACTGGCTTTAAACTGGCACAGCTCTGTATTTGTCTGAAGAGACAATACCTGCTGTGAAGCTGCCTGTCAAGAGGTATTAAAAAGATAAACAAATAGCTTTTGTTTTCCAGTAAAGTTGTGTGCATGCTCGGCAGCTTTATTTTGGCACATCAAGTAGGAACCAGACTTGCCCTTCCGTCGTCGTGCTTTGGTGATCTACGTCAGCAAGAGCAAATTTCTGACTCTCGCAAGCAGGTTTTAAATGGAATTACCAGTTTATAAACACAAAGGTAACCTCCTGCTCCCTCAAAATCTGAAGCTGCCAGGGGATTTAGTGTACAGGTGAATAGGCCGAAGTAGCGATCATTACTAAATCCTTCTTAAATCAAAACAAACATTTGGTCTTTTCCATTGCTTAGTTTTAACAGATGATGAAAATGCTAAAACAGCTGCCGAGGCTTCCTGTCACGCAAAAAACTGTGGTTTTTTGGGTTCCCTGACATCTTCCTGCCCACAAACCGCAACACGGGAGATGCTGCACATTTTGGTGGTTGCCCACTTTGCAGAGAAGAGCACCCAGGAAAACATAAGCTGGCTACTCAAAGAAGGGACAGCAGGGTAACTGGAATAATATATCTGGTTGTGGTGTCGTTTTTGTTTAAGTATGACTTCCCTGGAAGGAGAAAAGGCCACCAAAAGACTTGGGCGCCAAAGGACACCAACAAACGCAGCTGGGATGTGAAGCTCAGATCTTTACGTGCAACTTTTCAGCCGTTTGAAACAAACCGGGAGGGAACCGTGAGGTTCTTGCGTTTTAAAGAACTTTGAAATCAAAAACCGGATGCTTTTTATATTTTTGTTTTTTTAAATTTAAGATCATTTCACGTGCTAAATTCCAAACTAGCAACGGCACAGAGTCCGCCTTATGTTTCATTCGTCCACAGTTTCCATGTAACGCATCGACCACTTTCCAGCACTTATTTGCATCTGAGTATGGCAGATGCCACCAGTCAATTCTGTTCCGTGCTTTTGGCACCTTTTGTTTAGCAGCAATTAAAACGTTGATCGCAGCAGCCTCTTCTTGACAAAACACTTGCAAGCCAAAATAAGCTTTGTGTTGAAACTCATCACCGTGGTGGAAAAAAAAAATACTTTGTGGTTTAGGATTTAGGTCTTAAACACTGGTTTATTTTCACTTCCCCCCATCCTCTTTTTCCACCTCTTGCCGAAAAGAGATTTAATTTCTATCTTTTCTTCCCCTTCTGTTCTTATCGATAGGCAGAATAACCAAGATTTTCATAACTCATCTTCACGGAGACCATTTTTTTGGGCTTCCCGGCCTGCTGTGTACGCTTAGCCTCCAAAGTAGCCCTGACCCGAACAAACCAGCCGTCGATATTTACGGACCAATTGGACTGAGAAACTTCATCTGGAGGACCATGGAGCTCTCCCACTCCCAACTTCTCTTTCCCTACGTTGTCCACGAGCTTGTCCCTACACGGGACCAGTGCCCTGCAGAAGAATTTAAAGAATTTTCTGATTTGGCCAGAGACGAGGCATCTCCCCAGGAAGCCCAGGGGAGAATTCTCCACCTGGATCCCGTGGAAAACTCTTACTTGCTGTTCGACAACGAGCAGCTGGTTGTGAAAGCATTTCGCCTGTTTCACCGCGTTCCTTCCTTCGGCTTCGTAGTGGAAGAGAAGCCCCGGACTGGTAAACTCAACGTACAGAAACTGAAAGACCTTGGTAACTTACTACGACTTATTTTACCTCTTTTTATTTTTTTTTTAATGCCTAAACGCATGCGTTCAAGCTTAGCGACTCCAGCTTTCAGCAAATTTAACACCGTGGGGTTCACAGGCAGCTGCAATCTTTTTCTGACAACCTTTCTAGGGTTTCTGTTAAATCAGGGCTGCTGCGTCGCTCTGTAATCCATTCCGATTCCGTCTTCTGTTTTCTAGTAAAGAGGTTTTAATACGTTTATGCCACCGCAGCAGTCTGACTTGGTGTGTAACACCGATGCCCCTTAATATCGCAGCCTGTTCTCCTTCTAAGAGGAGTAAACAAGCTCAGAAAGGCTTAAAAAGCGTACTGTGGCTTTCTGAGGAAGGCATGGCAGTGCGTTTGCATGAATCTATTGATTTTCATATGAGGAATGCAACTTTTCTTCAAAAGCACTTCCCGATAAGGTTACGCGCTCGTTAGTTGTACGAACTATATGAGTTGTCGGTTGCTGCTTATATTGAGGTCGTGTTTTTTCAGTAAGGCAGCTCTACGCGTAGCGAATCTCATCTCGAGCGGTATTTTCTTTCGACCTAACGCTCGCCGCGGTACTTACGGACTCTTTTGCCTCTCTTCGCCAGGAGTTCAGCCAGGTCCTTTGTACGGGAAACTGAAGAACGGAATGGCCGTCGTCCTAGAAAACGGGAGAACGATTTCTCCTTCAGATGTCTTAGAAGACCCCATTCCTGGCAGAAAAATCTGTATTTTGGGGGATTGTTCGGGGGTGGTTGGAGACGCAGCTGCGAGGCTTTGCCGCGAAGCAGATTTGCTGATTCACGAAGCCACGCTGGACGATACCCAAGAGGAGAAGGCCAGGGAGCATGGCCATAGCACTCCAAAAGTGGCATCTGATTTTGCCAAGCTGTGTAGAGTTAAGAAACTGGTCTTGACTCACTTCAGCCAGCGGTACAAACCAGCTGCGCAGGTAGGTGAGGGAGACACCGATGTCACTGAACTGAAGCGACAGGCAGAGGCAGTGTTAGGCGGTCAAGAAGTAGCGTTAGCCGAGGATTTTATGACAATAGAGATCCCGATGAAAAAGTGAAAACAGCGGTATTAGGGAATTCTGTAGGAAGACACAAAGTAGGAGGGCGCTGGTGGCACTTAAAAATAACGGTAGGGTTTCTCGCATCCAAATGAATTCACTTCTGTGGCACGCAGGGAATAGTTGCAAACGGGAGGGAGCACCAGGTACAGTTATCGTTGCTTTTGTAAAGCAAGAAGAAAGGATCCTCAAACGTCTGGAATTGGGAAGAAATGTGTAGGTGGCTGCTGCAGGCACCTCGCCTCTCCAGGGCAGGCACGAGCCCGGGGGTTTTGCTTAGACTGCAGGTTCCTAGAGGAAAGCACCGTCTTTAAACAACCCTCTGGAAGGTTCTGCGCCAGAATTCAAAGTATTTTCTCTGTTAGAAGCCTTTGAATAACAGCTGTTTCAAACTTCCATGCAGCATTTTGTGGCTATTTATCTGATTTCTATGCAGGAGGACTGTCGCTCTGAAACCAATAAAGCATTTCTAGCTCTGCCAAGTACTTGTAACCGGTGGTGGTGTTCGAGTTGAAAGCCTTGCATAACACTCCCTTTACAAAATCCCTTTGCGTACGAGCTTTTCTCATAAATAAACACAGTTCGGGCTTCCTGTCAAAAGTGGATCGCTCCGAATTCATGTAAAGGTCTGAAGTTTGAGCTCCGTTTGCGCACCTCTTCCCCGCGCCACTAAAGCTTTGAAGGTATGCTCTGGAAGTCTTTCGGCGGGTGAAAGCGGTCTTCCCTAAAGTGCTCCTCCAAGCACGTTTTCAAAGACGAATTCTCCTGATAAAAGCATATTTCTAGTTGTAGAAATACACCTGTGGGAGGAATTTCACCTGTTTCTGCAATGACTTTATTCCTTCCAGTTAAGGGACGCGTAGACCAGCTTTAAATTTATGTCCTTCTCTTCCCCGCGTCAAAACAAACCAGAAGTTGGAGCTGCCCAAACCTTAGCTCAATTTTCCGGTCAAAAATTAAATTGGTGTATTTTGAAAAAGGGATAGTAAATATGTTTCCCTTGCTGTGGGTTCCTGAAAGCTGAAATACTTAGTAACTTTCTAATAAACATGTAAAAATTTGGCAGGTTTTGAGCTGGTGAGAGAAGGAAGTTGAAGTTTGCGTATAAATTTTCTGTACTCTTCACATTTTCTTCAATAAAGAGTGTACTTGGCTGTAGTTAAGCAACAATCCGAAGAAAAATAGGAGTGTGGTTTCCTAATATTTGGCTAAACTAATCGAAATAAATCGGATTCTTATCCCTATCCTTCTGTAACTCGGAACCGAATTACACCAGCATTAATGTTTTGTATCTGTGCTTAAAATGCACAGAGGAAGCCTTCGATTTCTTTAACAAATACTTAGCGGGAAGAGTTGCGAGCTTGAGGGAGATGACTTCTGGAGCAGAAACCCATCGATCTCCGTGACTTCTCTCCTAAAAATGGTGTAAAGGCATCACAGAATCACAGAATCACAGAATCACCTAGGTTGGAAGAGACCTCCAAGGTCACCCAGTCCAACCTCTGACCTAACGCTAACAAGTCCTCCACTAAACCGTATCACTAAGCTCTACATCTAAACGTCTTTTGAAGACCTCCAGGGATGGCGACTCAACCACTTCCCCGGGCAGCCCGTTGCAATGCCTAACAACCCTTTCGGTAAAGAAGTTCTTCCTAACATCCAACCTAAAAGCCTGAAGACTACACGGTAGCACGTTCTCTCCATCCAGAAATTGTTTTGCTTTTGGAAGGTGGATAATATGCTGGGCGTTCGTAGCAGGTGCAGAGACCTAACATCACACTCTGCTCTTCGTAGCGAAGAGCTGAGCAGCCTCCGTCCGCTCCACGATCCCAAAGCGGGAGAAGAGCGGCGGCGTAAGAACGGTTTCGTTTGGGGCTAGGAGAGCGAGGAGAAGAGCGTCCCTAAGTGAACCAGAAGGCCAGGTCCTCTGCAAATATTAGGTCAAGTATGAGGTCCTGGCACAGAGTTGAGGTGTCCGTGCTTTTTTATGGCCATTTCTTCTGTGTGGGCCATCGAAAAAAGGAAATGCAGCTTTAATCTGCGAGTTCCCTGGCCTATATTAAGGCCAAATTGGCTACACGGCTGTCATTTTTACAAAGTTTCTTTTTTTTTGGATGTTGGTGAAAGGGGGTACGTTCCGTGCTGGGAATTCCTACGGGTTTTCTTTAATAGGTTTTAGCGTTGGTAATCAAGTTCGAGCCGTCTCTTTTTTAGCAGGCCCGCGTGGCTCCGCTTGCCACGGTCCGCCAAAAAATTCGGACCGAAAACTGTTTTCTCCACGCTTTTTATCTTCCCGTCGACCACTTGCTAATTACCGCGGCACAAAAATCCCTTCGCGTTAAAACGTTATCTGCCCGAGAGTCTCCGGCGTGACAGCACGTAAGCGATGGGCTAATCCGCTCGGAAGCTCGTTAGTGCTCCAGACGGCGATTTGGGCCACCTCGGGCGGCGAGAAATCCCCCGGGCTTGGCTTCCCCTTTTCGTCTTTAGACGCGTTCAAAGTTAAGAAACACTTCACCCTGGAGAGGAAAATTAAAAAAAAAAAGGGGGAAAAAAAATAAAAACCAACGTGAGAACCTGTGCAGCTCGTTCTCGTTTTAATCCTAACAGGCACGTCGAGGTGCTGAATTTCTCCCAGGCGCGGGCGGATGTTGTGGCGATGACGATTTCGGAGCTTTAAATAGCTTATTTTTCCAAATTTCTTCCGCTTCCCTGGAAGGGTTCCCCTAAATTTGCTTCCCTTTTAAGCCGGTACCGGCAGAGGGACGCGATAAATGGCGAAACCTGCTTTTTTATATATATATGGGAAATATATATATATATGGGAAATAAAACGGGAGGTTTAGCAACAGCAGAGGCAGAACAAGTCGCAGGAATTCGATCGATTTTGGCGTTTGGGGCTTGAACGTGCCCCGTTAAACTGATCGCTCCAGCCCCGGCTTTGGGTATCGGGGGAAACGTTTGCATCGAAAGGGGTTTGTAGGGCCGGGGTTTGGGGTTTCGTGGCCGAGCTGGCAGCTCGCTCGCACCTGCTGCTAGGACTTTGTGGAAGCCTGCCCTGAATTTCCTTACACCCGCTTCCCTTTTTCGCCTGTCCCCTTCCAAACAAAACGTCGCCCCTAAACACGGCTGCCCCGTGGAAAGACGCCCCAAAGGCGGCAGCACCGGCCCCAAAAGCCTCAGCCCCTGGTGCCAGGTGGCGTTTGGTGGGGTGCCTCTGTGGGGTTTTGCATTTATGGGGCTTGAATTTAATGGATTTGCATTTATGGGGCTTGAATTCGAAGGGCTTTGCATTTATGGGGCTTGAATGTGAAGGATTTTGCATTTATGGGGCTTGAATTTTGGCGGTTTTGCATTTATGGGGTTTTCACTTAGGGGGTTTGCGTTTGTAGAGCTGTGCGTTTCTTGGGGTTTCGTTCGTGGGGTTTTGCGTTTGTGGGGTTTACATTTATGGGGTTTGTGTTTGTGGGACTGTGCGTTTCTTGGGGTTTCGTTGGTGAGGTTTGGCGTTTGTGGGGTTTGGCATTTGTGGGGTTTGGTAGTTGTGGGGCTTTGTAGTTGTGGGGCTTTGTAGTTGTAGGGTTTTGTAGTTGTAGGGTTTTGCAGTTGTGGGGTTTTGCACTTGTGGGGTTTGGTAGTTGTGGGGCTTTGTACTTGTGGGGTTTTGCACTTGTGGGGTTTGGTAGTTGTGGGGCTTTGTAGTTGTAAGGTTTTGTAGTTGTGGGGTTCTGCACTTGTGGGGTTTTGTAGTTGTGGGGTTTTGTAGTTGTAGGGTTTTGTAGTTGTGGGGTTTTGTAGTTGTGGGGTTTTGTAGTCGTAGGGTTTTGTAGTTGTGGGGCTTTGTAGTTGTGGGGTTTTGTAGTTGTGGGGTTCTGCACTTGTGGGGTTTTGTAGTTGTGGCGTTCTGCACTTGTGGGGCTTTGCACTTGTGGGGTTTGGCACTTGTGGGGCTTTGCACTTGTGGGGTTTGGCACTTGCGGGGCTTCCATCCGCAGGCTTTGCCCTTAGAGCGCTTACCCTCGCAGGGCCGCGCGCCCGTCGGGGTTCCGCTTGCGGAATCGCCTCAGCGGCTGGCCCCGTGCGGGGCCGCCCCGCGGGCCCGCCCTTTCCCAACCCCTCGCGGCGCGGCGGTTGCCCGGATGTGGCGCATGCGCGGCGGCGGCCCGGACGTGTCGGCGGCGGAGCGCGAGCGGCCGGAGCGCGGCCCCCCCGCCCCCCGCCGCCATCACCGGCGGCCGCCGCCGCAGCCCCGGGGCCGTGACGGGGCGGCCGGGCCCGGCCCTGCCCTGCCCTCCGCAGCCGCTCAGCGCCGCCGCCGCCGCCGCAAGCCGGGGCGGGGAGGGCGGGCCGGGGCGGGGGGGCGGCTGAGGAGGAGGAGGAGGAAAGAGGAGGAGGAGGAGGAGGAGGAAGGAGGACGAGGCCCGGCCCTGCTCTCCGCGCCGCTCCGCCGCACCGGGGCCGGCCCCGTCAGCGCGGCCGCGCCCGGAGAGCGGCCCCAGGTAACATCCGCGCCCGGCAGCACGCTGAGCCCCGCCGGGACCCCCCCCCCACGCACACACTTCAGGCCCGGGGGGCTGCCCCCCCCCCACAGGGCTCCCCTCAGAGGCGCCGCTGTCACCCCCCCCCCCGCCCCCTGTGGCGGCCCGGGGCTGTCCCAGGGCCCCTGGAGGGCTCCGGGACCTCCTCCGCTAGGCCTGGTCCCCGCCGTTCCCCGAGCTCCTGGCCGTGGTTTCCGTGCCCAGCTCTTCCCGGCCCTCCTCTGCCCGCGAAGGAGCTCCTGGGATTTTGCTCGTTGCATAAGCACGCTCCTTCGATCCGCCGCCGACGGAAAGTTTGCTTTCCCCGGAGCCGGGAGCCCGCAGAGAAGCGGTCAGCTAACTCCCCTCCAGCTGCTCGGGAGCCTCCTTAGCAAAGGAGCCTCCGAAGGCTCCTCGCACAATAGGCGGTCGAGTTGGGAGCGAGGAGAACAAAGGTTCGCCGGGCAGCCCCTTAGGGTCCGCCGGGAACATCGGGACGCCGTTTTCCCCACGTCGCTATCCTCCCAAAAAAACCCCACTACTTTGGCTCAGGGCTGGGATTCGCCACGCTTCCTTTACCCGGAGTTGCTTCTTGATTTTTTTTATTTTTTTTTTTTTCCCCCGAAGCTCGAACGCGGAGAACGTTATCCCCGCGCCGATTGCGACGAGGAGCAGATGTTATCTCGCGCACCTAGCGCCGGGGTATCGAAACGTTGGCTGCGAGCGAGGGATCGGTGCTCCTGCCTGAGCGAGGCTCCGCTCTCGTTGCTGGCTTCAGCCGCAATTGTTTCCTCTGTTTGTGAGGTTCGGGCAAATTGCTGTTTGCCCTCGCCGAGGGAAGCCTCCTGCGGGAAGATGGGGCTTGTAGGATGCTCCGAGGAAGAGCCCAGCCCAGGTCCTGTGGCGAGGGGCCCTGCCACCTGCAGCTCGCTGCGCGCGGGCTCTTTCCCTTTTCCCCTTCGCCCCTTCCTCGCCCGCCGGTGCTGGGATAGGCAGGGGGACAGGCACCGAGTCCCCGCTGGGGTGGCTCGGACAGAGCAGCTGAAAAGGGGTTCGCTGCCCTTCCTCGTCTCGTGCTGTAACGTCCAGTGGTCTTCCTTCTCTGACCGTACAGAAGCCTGTATTGAAAAGAGGAGTTTTTTTTTGAGCTGGGTGCTTTCTCAAAAACAAACAAACAAACAAAAAAACAACAGACAAAGGGAGGGAAGGGGAAGCCAAGAGGCGAAGTGCACCTCTGTAGGATTTAAAATCCGTGCACGCGCAGCTGTACCGGCAGAGTGGTGCCGCCTTCTCCATCCTGTCCTGCCCCCCCCCCCCCCCCCCCCACGCGCTCAGATCGGAAGGCGAGATAAGGATTTTGTTTTTTTTCCTAACCGTGCACTTGCTTTAAGATGGACTAGTCGCCCCTCGGAGCTGTCGTAAAACTCTTTCTCGGTATTCCGACGAGCGCCAGCCCTCGCCGTGCAGAGCAGAGTTAGCGTAGCGCCTTTTCCGTGCTCTTCTCTCCCTCCTCAATGCGAATTGTTCTCACGTCTGCAAATGTTTCGGTCCCGCTCGCCCCCGTGGGCGAGTAGATAACAGTCTGCTGGAAAGTCTCCGCAGGCGAATCGCTGCTTCATATCTTCATCGAATCGCGAGCTGCCTTTTGTTTCATCAGTTTACGGATTTCCTTTTTTTTTTTCTTTTCTTTATCGTCTGTATCACCGCTGCGTTATTGGAAGAGCAAAACTCCGGAGCCGCGTTTCGGCGGTTCGGAGCACTCCGCTGCACGCGCTGCTTTTCCGCCGCCTTTGTGTCGGGCTAATTTTGGAGGCAACCGAGCTTATGCAAGAGCCTCGCTAGGCTTTTATTCGCGTGAAACGTTTCTAGCAAGGTGGCAATTCGGCTGCTATTCTGACGAGCCCGTTCGCTCGCGTTGTGTTAGCGCTGCCTGGGATCAAAACGCTCCAAATCCCTGACGGGGATGGCTGAGAGCGGGGCTCGTGCTCCCACGAGCAGCTTCAAGCAAACAACGCTTATTATTATTTTTTTTCCCTTGGGTATCTTCTCCAGAAAAAAAAAAATCCTTTAGGTTTACGACTTGGAAATGAAGTTTGATCGTTAGGATTTTATTTTTTTTGGCATTTATTTCCCGTCCCCTGCTATTTGGGATGTTTGGCGCCCTTCTCCTGAGCATCTCTGGGCTTTCACCGCCGTATCGGGAGCTTCTTGCCTGCGAGGCTGCTTCCCTTTGGCATCGAAAGCTTCCCAAAAGTCCGGCGTTACCCTTCCACCTACACAGAAACGGTTCTTCCAGTTGCGCCGAGGACGCCCCGTGCGTGTATTTACATAAACACACATAAATATAACGCTTTGCTTTTTAAAAATACACCACTTAACGTTTCCTTTTAAAACCTAAAATGTCAAAAACTGCGATTCGGTCGCTCCTGACGACACCGCTCCTCGGCGCGCCACGTCCAGCCACCAGCCTTAAGGCTCTCCGCTTCTCTCTCGGCTGGAAAAGAAGCGGTTTGCCGTGGAAAACGAGGGATAAAACACGCTGAGAAAGTGACCTGGAGCGGGGGGGGGGGTAGTTTTTGGCCTTCCGCCCCTACCTTAAAGTAATTATCCGGTGGCATTTGGACCGGCGCATTTTTAGAGCCGGCTTCCTCGGTGAATTCGAGCCCTGCGCAGCTGCGCCTGGCTCCAACCCTACTGGAAACGAGGCGGGTAGTGTGTCACGGCCCCGGCGGGGCCGGGATTAACCGCCTTGCCCGAGCTCTGTCGGCTTGCAGCCCGCTGGATCGTGTTCCTCCGCGCTGCCTTCCCCTCGCATCGCCGGCCGCCGGTCGTCTCCGTTAAGCGTGCGGCGTCCCGCCCGGGCTTTGGGTTGGTTTTCTCCCCAAACCGCGAAGTTTGGCTTCTGCCGGAGGTGGGTAGCGTGCCGAGAAGCGAACGAGCTCTAATAAAGACGCAGGGTGGGCGGGAGGGTTCGGGTATTTGCTCAGCTCTGCGCCACTCTCCAAGGGGAGAGCCCGAGTTAATTTTTTCGTAGCGGTCCGCTGAGAGAGGAGCGTGTTTGCTGCGGGTCATCGGGGGTGTTTTTAGCTACCTGGCGATCCTAGCTGCTTTTTTTTCCAGACTCACCTCCTCTCTCGAGGTTCCCATTCACGTTACGGGACGTAGAGTGCCTTTTGATATATATATACGTTTTTTTTTTCAAGTTAAATGACTTTCCTTAAGGTACTTCGAAGCTCTTGGTGCCTTTTCCTCCCGTGCTCCGCTCAGGTCCCGTTACAGACGCGCGCGGGATCCTCGGAGTTGAGCTTTGCTCCGGCGCTGTCTCCCGCTGCTTTTTTCTTCACGGTCCCGTCTCTCCTCGCCACCCCTTGTCCCAAAAGTGGAATCCCGAGCGGGATGCGAGTAGGGCTCACATCCAGCGGGCCCAAAATCACTCAAACACGATGTTCTGCTGGATGTGAGCCTTGTCTGCGAAGGCTGTCGGCTGAAAACACGCAGCGGTGAGGTGGCGTCTCGCTTTTATTTGCACGCACGCGAAAGTAACGCAGTCAGAAGGCGTCAGGGCACCTCCTGAACGCGTCACTCGATCGAAGGTAGGCTCCTCGAGCCGTTTCGGGGAGCGTTTCGGTTCGCGGAGCGGGGCTTCTCTGCAAAAACGCTCTTAAATGCTTCAGGTGCTTCCCGAGAAACGTCGCGGCGTTTGTCGATGCGCCGCTAGCCGCTCTCTCACCCGCTTTCCGGGGCTCCAAAGCCCGAGATGAAACGCGGCGTGGGGAGGGATTCGAAGGGAAGCCTCCCGAATCACCCCGCAGTTGCAGCGTCGCAAATCCCCGACAAGTGGCCCGGCTTTGTAAAACTGCTGAGCGCTCACAAGCTCCTGTCGAGTGCGGTGGCAGCTGGGAGGGGGGTGACTCAACGTTTCTGAAGATCGTGCCGCTTGAACGAGGATTTCTTTGCTGGAGTTGCTTCCTCCGAAAGCCGGCGAGCGAAATTCTCATCCCGTAGTTCAAGGGGCGCGCGGAGCCGCGTGCCCGGTGCTGAGCGTTACATTTAAGGCTCTTTGGGCTTCATCTGGTCGCTCATTTCGGATTATTTACGCGTGTCTAATCCGGGATGCCGCCTTACGGTGAAGGAGAACGATGTCCCGGCGAGCTTTTCCAGCTTCACGCGAGCGCGGGTTGCCATGGAGAACGACTGGCAGAGTTCAGCGTGACTTTTAAAAGAGGCTTACCGAGTCGAAGCGCTGGAAAAAAAAAAAAATAACTAGCACCGAGGGAGAAGCTTGAACGGCGAGGTGAGGCAATCCTGCTCAAACTTCTAGGGATTTGTCCTCCCGCGGGAGAAATCGGGCCCCGGAGCATCTTCGCTTAACTTTTGCGAAGAAGGCAGCGGCGTTCGTTTGAGAAAGGTGTGGTTTTTTTTATTAAGGAAAGTTTAAATTCAGCGACGTTGACGGTTTGTATTTGCTGCCGGCGTCCTACAAAGGTCAGACCACGTAGCTGGTAGGGTTGTGGCGGTGGGGTGAGTGCCTCCAGGCAGAGCTGGCTCGAAAGCGGCTTTCGGAAAACGTTAGGCTCCTTTTTTTTTTCTCTTGCAAACGCTCAGCACCCGCGTTTCTGGGTAAAGCGCGATAAAATGCGCTGACCGGTTCGATCGGGATCGCCAAAATCAGGCCAGCTCTTCCGATTCCGCGAAATGACTTGAGAAAGAGGAGGGCTGCCGTGAGAAGAATGACACGGCGACCAGAAACGACTGCGAATGCTTCTTTCTAAACGAGTTTGAAGGCTAAACGCGTAAGGGGGAGCTTACTCCTTGTTGTACATTTAGTGCAGGCAGCTCTGTTTGACGGAGACCGTTTGGAAATAGGATTCTCAGTGGCTTCACTCGCTTTATCTTGATCCAGAAGGAGCTGGAAGCAACCGAGGGAAGAGATCCTGGAATTCTCGACTAAAAAGATAGGAGCGGTGTTGATTAACGGGGAGTTGAGCTGATGGCCAGTTTTTGCCTTTTCCCATTAGCAGGAGTCTGAAGTCGGCACCTTGCTGACTCAAGCTGACGATGAAATAAGGGTGACAGATGATTCTGGTTTGCATTGGCGCTTCCTGGCTATCCCAAATTTTGTTGAAATCAGCGCCCCCCCGATTCCCAGGCGGTGTTTTTTCCTTTGTTGCATCCCGCCGGCGCAAAACGTAGGAGATCGATGCCCCTGGCCTCCTTTTCCTGACGCAGCGACTGTTCACCTAATAACCCCTGCCTTTCTAGATGTACATCCTCCGTGTACATGGATATAAACTTTTATTTAACTGCTGTTACTAGGGGAAAAACCAAAAACCTCATTTCTAAACCTGTGCAAGCAGTGTCTTAAGCATGTTTTAGCTATCACGGGACAAGCAATACAGATTTTTTTTTTTTTTTGATGTGCTTTTAATATCCTGCACTTAGCTTGCAAATAAAAGAAGCAAAAAGCCACAGACTTCCTTAGAAACATGATCTGCAATTTGTTAAAGAAACAATTCTAATGTAGATATTTTTTCCTCCTAGGTTTTACCAAGAGACAGTACATCTAACACTTAACTTGGATCATCTCTTGTTCATCAGCTTGAAAGTCATAACAGCCCCCAAAACTGACATTTGATCTGAAAGAGAAAGCTGTGACAAATGGACAATATGTCTATTACTAACACGCCAACAAGTAATGATGCTTGTCTGAGCATTGTTCACAGCTTGATGTGCCATCGCCAAGGTGGAGAGAGTGAAACTTTTGCCAAACGCGCAATTGAAAGTTTAGTTAAAAAGCTAAAGGAGAAAAAAGATGAATTGGATTCTTTGATTACAGCTATAACCACAAATGGAGCTCATCCTAGCAAGTGCGTTACAATACAGAGAACGCTGGATGGGAGGCTTCAGGTTAGTACAAGTGAAAAATCAGATGTTTTCCTCCTAGCGAAGCTGGAGCAAAAGTGAGTGACGCAGGATCCTAGCGTGTTGAGGAAGAGTAGCTCTTCTGTCGCGTTCCCCCTCCGCCCCTCGCCCCCGTTTGTAGGCGTGTTTTTGCGGCTGGAGCTCTGGACTGCTGCAGTAGTTGATTTTTTTTTTTTCTTCCTTCCCAAAAGGAGCAGAAGGTGGTGGAGCAGCCGTTCTAAACGAGTGTGTGTGTGTGTGTGTGGCAGTAAAAAAACAAAAAAACAAAAAAGCAGGGTCACGTAAACAAATTCGGCTGTTTATCCCGGTATTTTCACTACAAGCTTCTGTTCACTCTGTGTTGGTCAGCAGTGGGAAGAAAGACCTGTGATCCCTTGCTAAGGTACTCCGAGGAGTCTGCGCTGAGGGTGTACGTTAGCCTTACGTCGTCAGGACTCAGTACCTGCATAGCTTGGGTCGCGATTGACTCGTTCCAGGACAGATGTTCATGTTTGCTGGCTAGCTTTCTGTCTACCCTCGAAGCGTTATTTTTTTTTCATTTTTTTTTTTTATTTATTTTTTGTCAGTATGTAACGGATTGGCGTTCTTCTCCTTGGAAATTCCTTCCAGTGGTAGGTTAGCGCCTCGTTCCTCTTCTTCTGGGGCAAAGCTCCTTCATCATCCGTGGTGGGGAAGGTGAACATACACACGACATTAAGCACAAATTCTGCTTCTGCCATTTTGGACGCAGTCTTTTTTTTTTTCTTCTTTTTTTTTTTCCCTTAAGAATCACGGTGTTGACTTAACCGTAGCAGAACCCTACCAGATACGTATTTCTGTTGAGCACAGAACTCGAGTAAAACTGTACCACCTTTTTTTTTTTTCCGCCCCCCCCCATATTTTGATAACGGAGACAGGTTGTGTTGTTGGCTGCCCTCTTCCAGCTTCGCTCCTCGCTAAGTAAAGGGCAGTGCCGTGCTACTTTCCCAATCAACTTTTGTGTCTAACTTTTTAGGTGGCTGGTCGCAAGGGATTCCCTCATGTGATTTACGCTCGTCTTTGGAGGTGGCCTGATCTTCATAAAAATGAACTCAAGCATGTTAAATAT
The DNA here is from genome assembly GCF_964211835.1 of Anser anser. Classification (NCBI taxonomy): domain Eukaryota; kingdom Metazoa; phylum Chordata; class Aves; order Anseriformes; family Anatidae; genus Anser; species Anser anser. Next base: position 86,271,053 of record NC_139723.1, read on the forward strand.
TGTCAGTATGCTTTTGACTTAAAATGTGACAGTGTCTGTGTAAATCCTTACCATTATGAGCGTGTAGTATCGCCTGGCATCGGTGAGTAGACTTTTGACTTCGGAACGGAACAGTGGTGGGAATGAAATGTCAAATGTTTTCCCTTTGAATGTAGAAAATGAAGACCTCGTTAGAGAGTGAACTTTTAATGATCTGATTATAAATTGTTCTCGTATGTTCTTGCACATCTTAATGGAATTATTCTTTTACCTCTCTTTCAAATTTTAAAGAACGGTTTGTGGCTTTTGTTCGAGCCTTCGTTTGCTTCACACACAGTTAATGTGTATTCTAGAAATAATTTAGCACGGGGAGTTGTGTCATGGTGGAGGGGAACAGTATCTAACATAGCATATAGTCTATAACAGCAATTTGTAAAGGCTTAGAAAATTAATGTTCAAACACTGTTAAAAGTTATAATTTTCCACACACACCTCTTTCTTTTTTTCTTTCTTTTTTTTTTAAAGATCTCTCAGGACTGACACTACAGAGTTCTGGTAAGTAGTTCTGTTTACTGTCGCGTTTCTATGGGGAATAAATTTTTTAAAATACTCTCCTGTACGTACACAATTTATTTCTACGTATAGATGGAGGATAAAGAGCAGACGAATGCCTTTGTCTCTCCACTTTTGGAAAACAAACTACGTGGTGTATGAGAGGCAAGCGTATCGATAAATTTAACTAGAAGCCTCAGCTCAGTTTGCAGGTGTTTTCTCTTTCCATTGCCTGCAACTCATAAACCCCAACAAAATGAAAAAAGTACACCTGTATAATTAACTAATTAGCTGCGTTGGGTATAATAGATGCTTATTTAATACGTAGTTTAACAAGCGAATGGCAAGATCTGCAAACAATACACGTTCTAATTAATATGCAGTGGAATGAAGGAGATGATACTGTTACCTCCCTGAAAACTGAGAGAAATTGGACATTAAATGTCCGGTGGATCTTACTCAGAAGTCAGATCGTGCAGCTGATAACTGCTGTATTTCAAAACAGATTTTTTTTTCTTCCAGAAGAAGCTCAAAAGATAAGAAAGTTTGAGTAATCCCATATTTTTAGCACGTTATTAGAAGTGTTTAAGCGAAAATGACTTAAAGCTTTTGAAGTGAAGGTTGATTTATTTGACTTAGTGCTCATCTCTGCTAATTTGTGTTGTTAGCAGTGTCTTCTGGAAAACAATTCTTTCGTACAGTATCAAAGCTTACTGGCCAGCAGTTAAGTACGTAACCTGTTTCCTTGTCACGCTGCTGTTTTTGGAGCAGGAAACAGAAAAATGACCGTCAAGATTTTAATATATGTAAGGTTGCTTTAAAAATGAACATGGAAATTAACGTAGTGTAAGCGTTTTGCTTGGACGTGCACAAAAGGATATATAGAAATAAGTTTTGGTGGCAATGGTAGTAACTTCCTTACGCTGCGTATCGTTTCTAGTCAATTTTGATGGGAGTTTAAATGAAATAAGTGGTTTGCTTTGCCATCCGGTGCTTATTTGTAATTTAAAAGATGTTTCTCTTGGTGCCTCAGAATTGTTTATATAGGTTAAGTTCTCCCCCCGGTGGTTTCGTTAGCATTGTTACTGCTTGAAAGTAGTAGCGCAATTTACGGCTAAATCTTGAAAATTAAGTTTGCTCCGCGTGTTTAAATGTTCGTTTCTTTGCAGCTCCATCAAGCATGTTGGTGAAAGACGAATACGTTCACGATTACGAGGCGCAGCCATCGTTGTCTTCTGCTGAAGGACATTCGGTCCAAACCATCCAGCACCCGCCGAGTAACAGGGCATCTACGGAGCCTTACAGCACCCCGGCCATGTTAGCTCCTACCGAGGCTAGCACTACCAGCACCACTAACTTTCCCAACATTCCTGTGGCTTCAACAAGTAAGACCATCGAGCTTATATGCAATACTAAACCCGTCAAAACGTGAAAGCTCAGAGATAACCACCGGTTTTGCCAAAGCAGATCTTGCTTTGGAACTACGCTGCTGCCAAACCGCATTGCTAAAGCGTGTGGCGGTATGATCTGTGCAGTCTTGTAAGCGTTAAAATAAGGTCTTAACTTGCAGAGTAGTTTGAATAAGTTTGCCTGCTAACCCTGTCTTTTTTCGACGGACACTACCTGAATGTTGGGAGACTGTTTCGGATGCTCCAAAGGTTCAGTGATGCCATGTTAAGGTGTTGACCACTGACAAAGTATGGCTGTTAGGGGAATAAATGCTGCAGGAACGGAAGAACCTTAATGTTTTATTACGACAGCAAGTGGGACAGCAGACTTATTAGTGGGCGGCAGCATAGAGACGTTTCCAGACAATTCTTTAGTGTTCTGCTAAAACTGTTTTCCAGTTTTAACGTGACTTTTTAAAAAATGGTCCAGCGTACTGCCAGAGTTGCAGCCCTGCTTAATACATTTGTGAGTCCAGCGGGGTGCTGCGGTGAAGTTTTTCCTGCTGGTCCGTATTTGGTACAAGTGGAAGGATCTGGTTTACCAACATCCAAGCTCATTCCTCGGTTTAGGAGTCCCTGTTAGATACACAACGTCCTGCGGCACTAATGTAGGGGAGCCGTGAAGTGGGAGGGGGGTTTCACGTGCTCTTCATCGCTCTAATATCGAGACTGCGTGAACGTAATGGATTTCATCTTATCAAATTTTAGGGTGACATGGTGTTTCAATTACGTTCTTTAATTTTAGGCGAGGACTTCTTTGTTTAAACCTAAAAATGGTTTGAGGTTCGATGTCTGTAGTTGTCTCCAGTAGGAAAAAAAAAGAAAAAGGATAGGTGATTTAATTGTATTACGCTCAATAACTTTTTCTCATCATTGCTGTAATTGTTGGTACCAAGTGGACAGGAAAAAACAAAGCATTATTTTAGGTTTTAGTACAAGTTTTCAGTGTGTTCAACTCCGCTAGCCAGACCAGTTGGAGAGTGCAAGTGTACTTGTGAAAGTGCTGATCAGTTGAGTGTTAATGGCTGAGCTGAAGCCTCACTGAATCCTGTTCACCTGTTCTGAAATATCTGTAGTTTTACTTTAAAGATTAGAAAATCCTTGGACTATTTATTTGGGATTAAAAACGAACAAACAAACAAAAAAAACAAAATGAAAACCAAACAAGTTTCTGAGGAAGGAGTCCAGTGATGTATGCAGCTGTGTTCCAGCACTATTTTTAAAAATACTGTTCAATATGTTTCGGAGGAAGGTAGATTTAAGTGTCCTCCCTTCGGGTGTCCCAGAGTCAAAATGAGCTGGTGCAAAGCATCTTGCTTCCAGTTTCCTAAGATGCTCTGGTGGGTGGAAAAAAAAAAAGTTCTGAAACCAAACTCCTAGGAAGTGTGTATTGCAGTGCCCTTAGTTGGGTGTATTTTCCTGCCCAGTAGTGCTGAGCTCTTCTTAATTCAAATTTTGGAACGTTCATGAATAGGTAGTGTGTTCTTTTACCAGGTCAACCTACCAGTATATTGACAGGTAGCCATAGTGATGGACTCTTACAGATTGCTTCAGGGCCTCAGCCAGGAACTCAGCAGAATGGGTTTACAGCTCAGCCAGCTACTTACCATCACAGTGAGTATACACATACGTGCACTCTTCTTAGCTTTCTAAAACCGGTTTCCAAATGCTCAGGAGAAATAGAGGATTTAGAAATGAGATGCAGGAAAAACTCCCTTAAAACCCAACCACTCCTTCTCCTTTTTTTTTTTTCTTTCCTTTTTTCTTTTCTCTAGATAGTACTACAACTTGGACTGGAAGTCGAACGGCAGCCTACACACCTACCATACCTCACCACCAGAATGGCCATCTTCAGCATCACCCACCTATGCATCCTGGACATTACTGTAAGCGTTACAGCTTTTCAAATCATGTATTTTGTTTTCAGTTTGGTTTAATGGTGGGAGGGTCACCTGTGATTGGTTTTTACCCCTGTGTCTTATTTTTTATAGAACTACTGTTACTTTATTTAATATATTCTGACAGTTAAATGTAAGAACTCCTTGTACTTTCCTCATTTAAAGCAGCAGAGATTAAAAATTCACACAGCTCTAGTGCTCCCACCTGTACTTTTGATGTCTTCCTGTATCTAACAGAAAGCATTTCCTTTCCAAAACCTCCTTTTATAAAGCTTTGCAATCTTGGAGTAAGACTGTTTTTTGTGGAAAAACAGTTGTCCAGAAGTTGATTCAGAATTTGTTGCGTGGATCTGTTTTTCCTTCAAAATATGGACATTTCTGGCTGGATATATCATATATATATATGATATTGATATGAAGATATGATATATTTCCTGATATATATATATATTTATTTATATATTTCTTAATATAGTGCTTAACCAGTCCATCCGTTTGCAGCAGTGTTGTTAGGAGAGGGGAGAAAATAATCTGACTTCATGTTGAATTTCCAGCTTGTCTTGATCAGAAAAAAATTGTTTTAGGTCCAGTTATTAAATTTCGTTATTTTGCTCTGCTAGGATCCCACCTCATTTCTCTCCTTACTTGTCAGAAATACCAAGATTTAAAAACTTGACTGGTGCTGTAGAGACTCTATAAATGTTTTTTGTGTGTGAATGTAGCTTTCCATAATTAATGTTTGTAACTGGCTGGTGGTACCACACAGAGCTTTTCTTGGCTGCTGCCTCTTCTCACTTCAGAAAGTCGCATCTCTTGACACCTCCCAACGTTGTGCCTGTTTCTGACATCTTGTTGCAAAAGCTGCCATTACTTATAATACTATGTTTAAGCCTTTTCTCCTTGTCTTCTGCTGCCTGCGAGGAAGCCAGTTAGTTTATAAAAGTGGGAAGAATTGACTGACCTTTACCAAGACCACATTCACTACTTATTCTTTAAAAAACAAGTTCTCTGGGACTTTCTTTTTTTCCATCTCCGTGCAGTGTTTCTTATAGTTGACTCCATAGCATCCTGGGCAGCCTGTTCTGTGAACGGGAAACTAATGAAGTTGGGTTTCTGACAGATTTATATCACATGCAGCGATTCTCTCCTTCCTTGATTTGTGACCACATGTGAAGCCAAAGTCCTACTTGTATTACATCTCCCTGATGACATCTAGCTTCTTTCATCTCCTGGAGCTGGCTTGAGCAGCACAGCGAGCTGTTACGCTGCAGCCTTCCCTCCTGGGATGCAAATGGAGCTCTCTGCTTCTGAATTTTCAAAAAAAACATCCAAGCGTGTAATTCTGTGGGCATTTTTCTTCTAGATTTGGCCACTTGATTTAGATATTACTGAGATTTAGAATACGTGGCATCCTCGCAAGTCCTTTTTTCAACCAAAACAGGTTAAGAAAGTTCTTATTTCTTTCCCTCGTGTAAAACAAATTGCATGTTTTCTCTTTAAGGGCCAGTTCACAATGAACTTGCATTCCAGCCTCCTATATCAAATCATCCTGGTAAGTAAAACCTAAAATGGAATGCTAAGTATTGTTGAAGCTAACAGTGTTGTTTCGAATGTGTATTTTTTGTGTGTGTGGAGTACTCTGAATTTAGTTGGAGGAATTCAAAAGGGGGATAAAGAAGGAGAGGAACCATTTTGTGATGCCTTCTTTTGAATTTGGACCCCCGTGTTTTAGAAATAATGACAGAAGACATTAATAATATAAATTAATAATGACATAATACTCAGACACACGAGTATTTATTTGAAGATGAAAAAACTTAAAGGAGTCCAGGCACCGTGGTTTATTCTTTTCTGATAGAAACCGAACAATTTAAACGTAGGAGAGTTTCAGGTTTTAAGGTGTCTGGAGAGAGAAATTCGTAGTGCTTAATGCACAGACAGCAAACCTTGCAGAAGGTTTGACAAGGCAGTTGCTCCCAGCTAGCACTCGAGCAGCTGATACGCGTAAACAAAATCACTGTGTTCTTTATCAGGCTTCCCTGCTTGAGTGCTTGGGTTTCAGTAGCATCCTCTAAGGGATCAGGGTTTCTCCTCCTCGCGTGGTAGACCTTCTTCGAAGTACCTCCTTTCCTTTGCAGTCAGTTTTTAAAATAGGATGAGGTAAAAGACACCTTTTTGCTATGAAAGCATGCCATTTTGTTCTGCTCCCTTGCTTAACACTTCCTCGTTTTATCCGGTGTCTGACTTTCTTGTCTGCAGACAAGATCAGTCTGTGATCTTTGATGTTTTTGCCGCTCTGCCCAGCGTTCCAAATCCGGTTTGCTTTCTGAGGAGGACAGAGAAAGCTGACTTCACCTGGGATGTAGTTACTTTTATATCTCAAGCCAGATTTAAGAGTTAGCTTTCATCAGCCATGAATAGGTGTGTGTGCATACTGCTAGCTCATGCTCTAAAGGAGCACGAAATCAAATCATGAGGCCCAGGAATGCAGATGGCTTACAAAACACAACTGGAATTATAAACTGTACAAAGGCTTCTAAGAGCTTAACTACAAAAAAAAAACCAAACAACCCTAGCGTTTGTGTGCTCAAATAAAAAGCAGCCCGTGTTCACGTAGCATGGGGTATTGTCTGTGCTAGCAAACACTTCTCTGCCTATCCTTGCTTATTTAAACGTGCAGTGTTACTCTGGATGACAAATGTAGTTGCAGAAGGCCGACCTGGCTGGCTGTAACGGGTTTGCAGGCGTTCTGTGCCTTTCACTCAGTTAATTGTCTCTGCTCTTCAGCTCCAGAGTACTGGTGTTCAATTGCGTATTTCGAAATGGACGTGCAAGTCGGGGAAACGTTCAAGGTCCCTTCGAGCTGTCCGATTGTTACCGTCGATGGATACGTGGATCCTTCCGGAGGAGACCGCTTTTGCCTGGGCCAGCTTTCCAACGTGCATAGAACAGAAGCCATTGAGAGAGCAAGGTATTCTGCAGACCCCCAAAGCTTTTTGTTGGTGATATTTGATCTTTTATTTTGTTTTTTTTTGGTGTGCGGCTCCCTTTCAATACGATTTTTTGTTTCAAACTGAATCAACCATAGCAGAATGTGTCTTTCCAGGCCACTACCGTAATGCATTCAGAATGTGAACTGTGTGACAAAGAACGTCCCTGCTTTGCAGTAGCACGTCGCTTTTCGTTGCTTTCAAAGGCTGTGCCTTCAAGGATAAAATTAGCAACTCGTGCCATTATGTATGCGAGCTGAAAATTAGCTCTCCATACCACAGTGATGTGAGAACGACTGCAAAATATAGATTTGTCAAAGGAACAAAGGAAGGTTGATAGAGAGCTAGCTGGAATTTTCATTCATTCTCACCATGCACGCGCCAGGCTTTGATGTGGAAGCGCAGAGAACTGATCTTACGACTTTTTTTCTTCTTCGGAGTGAAAAGGAATAAAAACGAGTCCGTGTCTTCCGAACTGTTGCATTGTGACAATCAAAGCGCTGGATTGCTGCGGCGTGATCCAAATGAACACACGGTCCTGCATGAAAATGTGGCTTTGTGTATGCGCTCGAGTTACTTCCCGTGCTGGAGTACTTGTGGGATTTTTACACTTCGGAACAGAACCCCGAATGTGTTTGGTATCCCAGCTCCGTATTGTCAGCGAGTGGGTTTCTTGCTACTTGAATACCATCGCTTCTGCATTCTGTGTTTCCCATATGTCTTTACATGGCGTTACAGATGGTTTTTGACTTCCCAGATTTTGTATAACCGCATGCTATGCTATACTCACGATAATAACTACAGTTTCAAGTCCTCGTACAAGCGGAGTGTGTTTGTTTTTACTTTCGAACGTAAATTAGGGTTTCATAGCCTCCTGGAGAATTGTTTTATGATTTATTTAGTAAAGGGCTGATTTATAGCTTATAAACACAGGCGCATTGGAACTGTTTTTTCTTTTCAAGGTTGCACATAGGTAAAGGGGTGCAGTTGGAGTGCAAAGGAGAAGGTGACGTGTGGGTTCGATGCCTCAGTGACCACGCGGTCTTCGTTCAGAGCTACTACCTGGATAGAGAAGCAGGGCGTGCGCCAGGGGATGCTGTTCACAAGATTTACCCAAGTGCATATATAAAGGTTGGTTTGATGTTCCTAGAGGAAAACTGTGGGGGAAGCAGCATAACTTTCTGTTCTTGCAGATCGTAGGGAAGCTATAAGGCACTGAAATAAATCAAACTTGGAGTCAGAGACTTTGTTATCATCTTAGAATCGTCAACTTCACTTTTAAAAAAAAAAAGTCATCTTTAGGGAAAAAAATCCATTTGACAAGTCACTTTAGAGTCATTAAAAAAGTCATCTTAGCGGAAAGTATCCTCTAGATACCGTGAAAGTAACTGATTTTGTATTTTGTCAAACGATCTCCATCTTTTAAATTAACTGCTGCCAAAAATTTGGCGTATTCTTAAAAAAGCGTAAAGTCTGACAAAGTTAAGCTGGACTTGCTGAGATCTGCTTTTATTTGTATGCCTATTTTCTGGAAATCCTAGAATTTAATAAAAATTGGGATTTCATCAGCCTGTGACTGAAGAATTTATTCTGGAGAGCAGAGAGGTCCATCTTATTGGAGGTGGGAGCTGAGGAATTCTTTCCTTCACTGATTTTGGTAAACCTACAGAGTTGGATGTTTATTTTTTTTAAAGGTGTTTGATTTACGCCAGTGTCATCGTCAGATGCAACAGCAGGCTGCCACTGCTCAAGCCGCTGCTGCTGCTCAAGCTGCAGCAGTAGCAGGAAACATCCCCGGACCAGGATCAGTAGGTGGAATAGCCCCAGCCATTAGTAAGTAAATTATAACTGCTCGGTCTCCTTTTTTATTCTTCCTTGAAAACAACGCAGCTTTCCCTCGTAGCGGCGCCCCCCGAAAACGGTACAAATGAACTTGGAAGGAGGTAACAGGATCGGGCGAGGTTGGGCTGGGGTGGCGTCATGGTAAGTCTGTATTTGTTTACTTTGTACCTGGCCCACACAGCAGTTTTCACTCCGAAGTCTTCAGGGGATATCGGATGAGGAAGCATCTGCTTGTTGTACCGCAGGAATCATTGCAGCTCAACAGAAAGCGTGTCGTATGCAACGTCACGTAGCATAACTGGTTTACTATAAGCAGAGGTACTTTAGGCTGCTTAAACCTAAGCTTGAAAAACGATCTTTGAGCTGTAAGCTCGTAAAAACGTTACTGAAAGTAATGGGGAGTGCTGGGCCACAGAGTCCTTCACTACTTTTAGGAAGACTTTCAATTTATAAGGTTCTTAAGAAGAAGAGGAGGTTGTAATGGTGCTTTTTGTTTTGTTTTTTTTTTAAGTTATGTTGGCCTAGAGTTTTCTTAGTTGCTAAATTCTATGCCCTTGATATTACACTTAAATATTTTTTTAAATGGTGAGTATTTAGGTGTGTCAGACTGCTTTATGTGCCATAGTATTTTCTGGATTCCTTGTGTTGCCAAACGTAGCTTTCCAGCTATGTTACAAAATGCTAAAGGCATTTTTGGGAACGTACTTAAATTTTCTTCTAGACATGGTTGTGATTTGAAGTTTGCCAGCTGCATTCATTTTTTTTTTTTATTAGACGAAGTAACTACTGTAACTCTTAGATCCAACTTTTTTTTTTTTTTTGTATTTTAATACCCTTTCAAGATTGCAGTGCGATGAAAAAGAAAACTTGTTTGGAAGAAATGCAAAATAATTGCTGACTTGTGGTGATAGAGGTCTAGAAATATCGATTGGCCTTGGCTGTGGTGAGAGGGATGTGTACGTGGAGAAACGAGCAAGCAAAGAGGAATGGCTAAACAAACAGGTGATAAAAAAAAAAGCGTGCCTGCGAACACTTACTTGAAACCTTTCCTGTCTAGGTTTGTCAGCTGCTGCTGGAATCGGTGTAGATGACCTTCGCCGCTTATGCATACTCAGGATGAGTTTTGTAAAAGGTTGGGGACCTGATTACCCAAGACAGAGCATCAAAGAGACACCGTGCTGGATTGAAATTCACTTGCACCGTGCCCTCCAGCTTCTAGATGAAGTACTTCATACCATGCCTATCGCAGACCCACAACCTTTAGACTGAGATCCCTCTGCTGCACTGCTGTGGGCCGTTATATTGTGAGGATGGTGGATTGTAAAATACAATTCTGTTTATAACCTGAAGATATATTTTACTTTTTGTTCTGCTTAATCTTCTAAAACCGGGTTTTAAAAATGTGTTTGCCGCCTTGCTCTTAGCAGAAAGAAACTGAACATGCAGAATTTGGATTTCGGTTATTTTCAGAACTTAATTGTCATAATACATGGCTCAGGGCTTGAAGTGAAAGGTAAACGCCTTATAGAGAGACCTTACAGTATTGGGTTTGTTCCCTTCGAAACTTTCCTTCTCTATTATGGCATCTTGGGTGATAAGCCTCACAGGAGCCTTTTGTATGCAGAATATATATTATATATATATTTATATCTGAAAATTCCTTCTAATCGTTATAAACATCTACGTTATAGCAACTTTAAAATTCCAACTGATTTGTGATGTTTCTTTTTAGGGAACAATAGTTAACAGAAGACTTCTTTATTTTGTTGACTATCTTGTTATGATTTTTCCAGATTAAAAGGTAGAAGCTGCCAAAAAAAAAAAAAAAAAGTGAGGGATGAGACATGCATTGTTGGCGTTGATTAAAAATAGCAAGGAAAAGAAACGTTGCTTTTCCTTCACTAGTTTTTAAAAAGATATCTTAGATTTTTATTTATATAGACACATGAGTTTTAAAACACTAAAAGAAATGGATACTTTCAGTGCTGGCACTCAATTTAAATATCATGAAATACCCAGTCTGCAAAGTTGCCACTGAAATTGCGTGATGAGTACCTAATGGCAGGAACGTATTTTCATAACTACTACTGACTTCGATGATTTTACTCGAGTAAAACTTGGCAGGTATTTTAAAAAAAAAAAAAAAGTTGCATGACTCTTTTTACTTGCATATGCCATTAAATCATGTATAATATTACATCGATATCTAGGATCCAGTTTTTGTATCTGTTCACCATTTCCACTCAGGGCAAGATGGCAAACTTGTTTTTATACCTCTTGGTTATTTTAAGCCCTATGCCATCAACGACCGTATCAATTGGCAATGACTTTGTATAGAGAATTTATAGTAGAAAAAATGCAAATGTATTGACTGTATGACAGATACAATATGTATGCTTTCTCTCTAGTTAATAGTATAAATAAAATAATGAAAACCCTGAGTTTTTATAAATTTAGTTTGCTTTTATTATGTAATTCTGCACCTTGAAACCGTTGATCTTGAATGATGGATTACTTTCCTTTGCGAGACCAGCAGCAGCAGCCAATAGCGGTAGGAATTTGTGTTGGTTCACGTTTGCCAGGAAGCAAGTCCAATTTTTCTTCCTTCCCCTGCTTCTCAGTAAATGGAGATCTCTCTTTCAGCCCTTTGATGGGGGAAGAGGGAGCAGGAAATCCATTTTTTCCAGCACGCGCGCGGGGGGGAGATGGAACTTCAACGCGCTAGGAAGACGTGGACTCCAGCTCGAGCGCTGCCTTCAAGCCGTGCCAGTTGGGTCTGCGCGCCTCGCCTCACCGCGCTGACCTGGCAGCGCTGTGGGAGCGGTTAACATGAGTGGAAGTCTTGGAAGAGATTGTTCAGAAGCTTTTTGCCAAGTTTCTTGCATAGTTCCAGGAATCTGTAGAGGGCTATGACACGCTGCGTTTAGGTATTGCTTCCCCCATACGCTGAAATTCTCGTGAAAGAAGACAGCAGGCAGCGGTTCTGCTCTCCACGTGGAAGCGCAGAAGACAGATGACTCCAGAGCGACGGCCAGAAATGGACGAATTTTCTCAGTATTTTCGTTAACAGTGTTGCTTTCTTCACGCTAACTCCTAAGGAAATCACATTTTCTTCTCCTCTCGTGTGGCTTCTCCTTGATGTTTGGAAAAATCAGCGTTCGCTTTCCTCGAGGCCTTAAGTTTAAAACCTTTTTTCATTTTCCGTTCTCTCCTAATGATCTCGTTTGTCCGAGCAGAAGAGCAAGCCTCAGATTTTCAGGAACGCCTGCAGTAGAGGATTCTGACTGCATCCTTAGAGGAGCCTGTTAACAAGGGAAAATACGTCCCAGGGTTATGCTTCGTCCACAACAGAAAACTTGCTTTGGTGGAAGAAATGAACAGTGCCTGCGCCTTCTCATCGACCTCTGCGTTGAATTGTCTGCCCTGCTTTTACTACTGGGTGTGAGGCGCCTCTGATTTTGGGAATTGGTTACAGTGTTCATTTGATCAGGAGTCCACCAGCTTTCTCCCTATTTAACTTCGCATTTTTGTGAGGGGCTTATCTTGGTGAATCTTCCGTTATGTGGCTGCTCCCCAGAAGCCCTCCGTACTTGTTTGCCTTCCGAGCGTGCCAAGTTTTTATAAAACAATGCGCAAATGCTTCTGCCTGGTGGTGTTCTTGCCTCGATTAGTCTAAAAGAATGCAGCTGGTGAGACTGTAACGGTCTCATGCAGACATTTCACAAGCTGCCCTGGCTCTCTACCTGCAGCGAATGGTACCAACGACAGTATTTGGATGGCCAGAAGCGGTCAGGGTAGAGCAACAAAATAACATCGGAGGAGTTCATCAGAAACAAGAAATCGGGCTCCACATCAGAAGAAATCTGAACGTTGTGTCAGGCAGTAGAAATACTGAAGTGACATTCGTCTTACACTCCTGGCAGTTAACAATAAGATGCAATCATAACCGCTAAAAGGGCAAAATACGAGAACCTCGTTGTTAGTTTTTAATATTCCCTTTTTTTTTTTTTAATATTCCTTTTTTTTTTTTCCTTTGTTTCTTATGACAAGGCATAAAAGACAGCGCATAATGGATTGCAAACCCTTCAGCAGCACGTCGAGTCTTTGACAGCTTTGCGTTTGTGGCTTTCTCTGGGATTCACAAAAGAGCTGCTGCTAGCTGACAGCTCTGACGGTCCTCGTGCACGCTGTAGGCAGGGATGTCAAGAACGCCAGAACTGCATCTCCTCCGATGTCTCAAATTCAGCGAATTCAACAAGTATTTTTTCAGCTAGCAATCTCTTGCCTGCGATCCTGTTCCCATGTCTGCTGTCTTGGTTCTTTCTGTGAATTAATTAGCCCTGTGATTGTTGCCCTGAATTATGCGTTCCTCAAAAAACCAACGTTGTGCTACAATACTTTAATTTTGTTTCATGTACTGGAGAGCTGGGCTTGCCACTGAAAGGTTTAGGTGGATTTTGCCGTAATACTGTTGGTTTTGAAAGCGATGAAATTTAATGGGACGGAGAGGTAGAAGGAACCTTTTCAACAGGACGGTGTGAGAATACTTAGGGCAGCTCTGTGCGACAGGAGGCCACGGGAAGGAGACACAACTGCCAAGTGGTGCTGGTTAGAAACAGTCGCTCGTTTTGGTCTCCAACCTCGTTTTCCTGGTAAGAACGATGCGTGAGCAACCCGGACCTCTGGCTGCACCACGAATTGCTTCTTCGTTGGCTCTCAGAGCGGAAACCTGGGAAGTTCTCTGGCTGCTTTGTGGAGGGACCTCGTACGAAGGACGCACCGCGCTCACCCGGCCGCAGAAGAGCTCTGCAGCAGCGGTACTTCTTGCTCCCGTGTCCAGCTCCTGTGCCTTACCTTTCGGACCATCTTACTTCTTGCGACACTGCTAAAGATGACAGACAGCGTCCTCTCCGCGTAGCTCAGGAACGACTGCCTCAACTGTTGTGTACTAGGAACCGTCAGAAAACTCCTACGCCAGTGTACCTGGGGGGTTCTCCTGCCTCTGAACCCTTCCCAGGTTGTTTACGTCTTGACGGTGGTCTTTTATCGAGACATCTTTAATCTCTTCTTGGAAGAGTAAGCGCTTTAGAAGGGACTGTCTCCTTGATTTGCATCCTTACTCTGCTGCACGGCGTGGCTGGGAGCGCTGGTCACTTCTTTAATGCAACCAATTAAAGCCAGCCAGATGGGTCTTCCTCTAAGTGGGCTTCAGACTTCATTTAGGAAATCCTCTTTCCTCTCCCCCCCCCCTTCTCCGTTCAGGTCCCGCGCGACTGAACAGCTGCTCTACAAAAGTAGACGTTCCGTTGGCAGATATCGCGGAGGACACACCGTTTTTGAGAGGTTCCAGCAACGTTTCCGTGGGAAGCCCTTCTCCACCACTCAGCACGTAGAGTTTGGACGCTGGACGTGTCCCTTCGGGGTGCGATCCAGCTCCGAAGCGTGGTCCTCAATCGTTTATTTCTGAACGCGCTCCACAAGGTGTGATCGTGCTGAGCTAAACTTGCCGCGTGCGATGCCGCCGAGGCCCCCACGAACTGCGGGGCCGTGCAAGTTGCACTCGGTGAGACCTGGCGGGAAGTAAAACTGTTACTGCCTATGGACCCCAAGAGATTTCGGCGCTGTTGGCTGCTGTTGTGCCTAGCGAGCGATGCATCGCTCCGAAATTTACGGGACTTAACGTCCTTAAAGGTCACCAAAACCATCTAGTGCTTTCTTGCTCCGGCACCTTTTTTCTGTGTCTTTTTGGTGAGGTTTGGTAGCGCCGCCGAGGTGTGATTCAGCTGGATTGAGAGCCGCGAAGTACCCATAACCCAAAACTCACCGCGAGAGGGTTTTTTTGAGCATGAAAGCCTAGGTACGCATTTATCCTTTTAGCCATTGCCTTTTGATAAGCGGTCAACAGAATTCCCAGTAGTTCCTTTGTAGCTTACTGTATGTTTTTCATTAGACCTAGTTTGTGGATAATATACTGTAGTTAACTTTCCTGAAATTCTGTAACAGAGTATGTTTTTGATTAAAAAAGGTAAAGATTCACGTCTTTGGCTTCTTTGTTTTATTCAGCGGGGAGCTTTTACCCCGTTTCTGGCTAGCACGGTGTCGTTCTCCGCGGCTCCTGGTCTCGGAGTCCCGTGGATGCTTTGGTGCGGCCAGCATGCCGGGCTGCTTTATGCTGGCGTGGCACAGCATTTTTGTGGGTTTTTGTATTAGTGGAAGTTATTTCTTTAAGGCTGCCAGCCGAGCTGTGCGGCGAGAGAGAGAGCACTGAAGTGGTCTCAGAGCAAGGTCCAGCAGGCTCCGGGGCTGCGGCGCTGGCCGCAGAGGGACCCAGGGCACCGAGGCGCCGTGTCCGGTAGCCGTGAGGCTGAAGCACCTCAAGTTGTCCCCGCAGATTAATTCCCTGTGGCCGAGGCTCTCGTGTTTAGTTACACGGCCCATCTGTAAGCTCATCAATCTCCGTGGAACAGCAGTTGCAGCTCCTCACCTCTCAGAAAGCTTTCCAGAGCCTCCCTCCCTGCGCTCTTAGCAACCCTTTTATAACTCCTGGCTGGCCGTGAGCAACGTAAAAAAAAAACCCATTTGTGCTCACCCTGCTATGATCCTCCACCGTGTCCCCTCCGTACGATAGCACCGAGCATCCTACTGCAACTAGAAATACAAAATGTATCCTAAAAAATCACACCTGCATCAGCCAGCTGCCCGCTACGAACATTTTTTTCCCTTCCCTGCTCGACCGTTTCTAGCAGCAGGCGGGACCGGTGCCCGCCTCTGTGGCATTTCGCCCTGTGCCATCCGATTTCAGTGTTTCTGGTGGCAGACGGAGTTTGTGTCACCGCGTGTGGGGGGGTTCCAGGGCTCGGTACCGCCGCCGCTTGTCACCCTCCTGCCTGCAGCTCGGTGGCACGCGTCTCGGCCTGCGTTTGTGCAGACGCTCGCGTGTACGGTCAGCAAAACACGAAGGGCAGTTGTGCAGCTGTTTGCGGCCTTGCCGTCTGCAAGGATGCTCGTGCTGCTTCGTTAAGCAGGGAAGCTAAAAAAAAAAATGCCATTTTTAAAGCAAAGCAGAGGCTTTTTAGTGCACACAGCTCTCAGCAGGACGGCCACAGACACGCACGTGCCCCATCCTGGGAGCCGCTGGCCAGGTTGGCAGCGGGGCAGAAAGCTGGCGGCCGGCTTGGCGCTGACCCCGTGGCAGAGCCGAGGCTGCTGGCGGTGGAAACCCCACGGCTCTGCCCTCAAAAACCTCATCGTGGCAGGGGATGGCAGAGGGGGAGGACAGCATCGCCGGGCAGGTGCAGTGAGTCGAAATCCTGAAATGAAAAACGAATATATATATGTTTTTTCCAGACTCTGTGCGGAACGGAAAACATCCGCTGGAGCCCTGGTTCCCCCCAGTGTCCCTCCCCGTGACGCAGCACCTCCCCAGCCGGGGGCTTTGTGCCACCCAAGGGGCAGCCCCGGGGCCACGGCTGCACCCAAGGGGGTTTTTGAGGATGCTGTGAGGCACTGAACACCTTGGGGGGGGGGGGCAATGCCACTAGATGTCCTTATTGCTCCATTGGCTGCTGCCAAAAACACCTGTGTCCTGTTTGGGGAAGGGGGCCAAAGCCCACCCAAGGCCACGGCAGCCCCTCGGCCCCTGCTGAGCAGGCTCAAGGTGGGGGGGTGGCATCGCAGGGACCCGGCGGCTTTGGGATCGGGGCCATCCCATAGCGAGTGAGAGCAGCCCTGGTGCAGCCATTTTGTGTGAACACCGCAGCCAGGCGGGGTGGTTTCACTGCTCTGTGCCATCAGGCTGCACCTTTCATACAATCCTAGAAGCGTTAGGGTTGGAAAAGCCCTCCAAGATCATCTGGTCCAACCGTCGCCCTACTAGTAATGTCACCCACTAATCCGTGTCCCTAAGCACCACGTCCAACCTTTCCTTGAACACCCCCCCCCCCCCCCCCCCAGGGACGGTGACGCCACCACCTCCCTGGGCAACCCGTCTCTGTACCTAACCACCCTTTCTGACAGAAATGTCTCCTCATTTCCAACCCGAACTTCCCCTGGCACAACTTGAGGCCATTCCCTCTGGTCCCATCACTAGTTATGGGTGAGAAGAGGCCGACCCCCAGCTCCCCACACCTTCCTTTCTGGTACCTGTAGGGAGCCATGAGGCCTTCCCTGTGCCTCCTCTTCTCCAGACGAAACAGCCCCTGTTCCCTCAGCCGCTCCTCACAGGATTTGTGTTCAGGGCTTCCACGCGGCCCAGGCTTCCTCTGAAAGCCCCACGGAGCTTTGCTGTTACGGGGCTAAAACACCAAACCCACGCAGCCCCACGCAGCTCGGTGAGGGCAGTTCCATGGCGTGTTGGGGTTGGGCCTTCTGAGGGGACGCACTGAGGGCTTCAGCTGCTGTGGCACCAGGGTGAAACTTCGGACACCCAACTCCTGCCCCACGGCCCTGCGGGGCTGCAGCTGCCATGTAACGGCCGTAATGGCCCCAACGGTCCCACAGCCACAGGTAAAGGCAGACGAGGCAGAACTATGGAGCCTGGCTTTTACCACGAGCCTTGTAAGCGAGGCCCCGATCCCGCAAAGCCTCCGCGGCACGCTGCGGCTCTGCCCCCATAGGGGGCAGGTTTAGGAGCGGGACGTCACCGCCACAGGCTCATGATGCCCAGCGTGGTTCCAGTATCTCCTTTTCCTTTGGCAGATTTGCCCTCCTCCTCCTCCTCTTCTTCCTCCTCCTCCCAGTCCCGAGCACTCCCCTGCTGTATTTTTGTGCCCCGGCACAGCGAGCTGCTGGCCTTATATTGTGGGATTACATTCCTCTCGCTCCAAAAAAAGTGTGTTTTCTGTGCAGCGCGCCGCAGCCCAGCTCCTTCCCAAAGCGATCCTTCCCCCAGGTGCAGCCGCAGCGCCGAAAACAAAACGAGACGCTCCCACACGCAGCTGTGCTCGTCCTAAGGGCAGCGGCACCTCCTCACCCCTGCAAGCACTACCGTGGACGTGAGCTTCCTCGTTAGAAACGAGTAACGGCATTTTTGTTTCCCCAAATCAACACGAGAGAAGGTTTCTTAACGAACCTCGCTGCCCCCAGAGGTTCCTCTGGACTGCCCGGCCTGCAGCTGGTTCAGGCGATGCCTGGTGGCAAGAGCTTCCCCTCCGCGACCAGGAGTTAAAATTCCAGGCCGGTTAGTCACTCATCACAAGCGCTCCTTAGCATGGAAAAATAAATTCACTACAACAAATTTAGGAGAACTGGAGCTTTTCAAGCCCTCGCCTGCCTTATGCAACTCAGCAGGAGCTGCAGCGCTGCTTGCTCTACTGAGGAAAACCTGGGGGAGAGCTGGGCTTTTTGATCTCTTCCCAAGACTTGCCAGTCAAAAAAAAAGCAAGCAAAGAAGAAATATTCTCCTCATTTCCCCCGAACGACCAGAAAGTTTGGGGACACAAGCTCCAAGATGGCCGGCCTGAGGACCACGGGGCAGGTGCAGGCCCTCCACCACCTCTACACCCAGGGATGCTTCATTATTTCCTGAATGAGGAGGGGGTGAAATATCCCCCGGGCATATTTGTCTACACAGGGGAAGTGTGAGTGAGTGCAGGTGTTTGTGCTGCTGGGAAGGGATCTATTTATTTCCCTTGCGGAGGACCCAGCAGCACCCTGCCGCTGCAGCGCAGCCCCGAAAGGGGCTCCCGCAAGCGCCGAGGAGCAGGGAAGCAGAGAACAGCCTTGGGCAGCGTACACACAGTATTTATAAATACGTGCTTTCCAAGCCAGGTGGCCTTAAAATGCCTTTTCTTATTAAGTTCTGATGCTCTTATCCATAGCAGGGAGGAGTCGATCAGCAGCCCAGGTGCTCTGCTGGCCAAGGAGACGGGAGCAGAGCCCAGCAAACCCCACCGCAGGGAACGGGAGATGCACATGGGCTGGTTTTGGGCTCACCGAGGCAGGAGGTGAGGCCAGCAGTCACAAAATCCCCCCCTTCCTCACCCACAAATCCCCAGCCATCAGCCCACGGCCTGCCCGAAGCCGGGACCCCGAAGACATCACCAGGCTCCGGTTAATGGAAACAAGTCTTTATTAAGTAACTTTTAATATCAGAAAAATAAAACTCTTATAATTCTCTTTACAGCAAATATATAATATCAGTGCTTTGGCCATCATAAGTTAAAGGCCCTTTATCATAAAATATATGGTTTTTAAACTTTACTCAAATTGAATTTATAATCCCTATGACCTCCCTACATATACATAACAAAAAGTGTAGTAAAATTAGCAAATACTAAACTATATCGATAGTTTGTCATTCTTAGTTTGTGGTTTATAGAAATGGTACACGCACCTAATGTCTGTCGATTCCTTGGCTTATTAGTTGCAGTGTACAATGCAATAAAATACAAAATACATGCTCGGTGAACGTTTGTTCGTATCTACACGACTGCAGCTAGAGATTAGGTTTCAATACTGACATGTAACTATCCTACAAGCAATTAGCATTAAAGTTATGCATTACATAATATGCCGTCAAGGCAACTCTTATACTGAAAATCATAAAATAAAAACCGTTATTTGTAAACTTTTATACGAAATGTAACTCTTCAAGTGGAAATAAAAAATAAAATTTCTGTATATTTACTAGTTCAATACACATATAATTTCTTTTTTTGTTATACTGAGAAAAAAGCTTCGTCTTGTCTTGGGAAAATAATGCTTCAAAAAAAATAGAAAAATCCACCAGAACCCCCCTTTGTGTCTTTTTTTTTGTATTTTTTGTATTTTTTTTTTTTTTTTAATATATGCCAGCACAGATTTGGGAACGTACTGAGGATGAAAAAGCTAGGAACATCCACAGGTTGAAATGTAAGAAGCGCATTCAAAAGACACTTTTCCTTATGATTGGAAAGACAGTTTTTGAAATGAAGTAAACTGATTGCAGGGCCACTGTCACAGCTGCTGTCATGAATAATACAAGGGCACGTACGCAACCCCCCTTTTTCCTTTCTGTTACTAAAAATAAAATATATATTTATATATGTGCAAGACAAATATGGATCGAACATAAAATGCTTCACATTTTGAACTACACACTCTCTAAAACGTAATTTAAGAACAGCTTGATCGGACTAATGAACGGAATGTCAGCATCCTCACTATTAGTCGAAGTATGTGCATCCCAAAGCCCTTACTGAAATGGGATGAAGCCAGCCAGACTCTTCCACATTACATTAAGAAAAGCAGTGGGTAGGAATTCACAATCGAGGCGACAACGTTCCTGATCCTCCGAACATACTACTGCCAATGCCGTGGGCGAAACATGGAGGCGCAGCGGGCAGCTTCTCTCCCCGCTCACCGTAGCGGCAATTCATCTGATCCTGCCGATAACCTTAAATCCTTTTCAAGAAATCGAACTACGCTTTTTTTTTTTAAAAAAAAAAAAGTATTTGCAATGCTGAAGAGAATTAGGCGTAAGTTGTTGCATCAAGCAAAAAAAAAAAAAAAAACAAAAAAACCCAAAAAACTTCCCCAAACCTGTTTTTTCAAAACTGGCAGTGTAAAGAAGGCAGCATTGGAAGTGTTGTTTGATATATTGATAATGCCACAAACCCTCCGCAGCAGACTGGTACTTCTGTGCTCAGGCTCTGAGGTTCATTGCTGCCAGCGCACAGAAGCCAAACGCTCAACTGAGATCCTTCAGAGAGCCTGTAAAATTTGTTTTGCAGTTGTGTAATTGCTCAAAAACTTCCCCTCGCTGTGCCGTATTACGCCAGATGCATCTCTGCTAAGCATGCCATCTGTTGAAGCTGAACCGGACAGAGACCACCTAGGTTTAGTGTTACCGTAGCAGCCTTTTAGGAACGGAGAGATTTTATTAACAACTTTAGCCTAATCCCAAGAAAGCCCAACAGTCAGAATTTACTTAGGAAGTTTACTAGAGGGTACCATGACACCCATGCCTTTAGATGTCCATATATAATAATAATACCTATATATACTTAAGAGTGGATTTGGATTGCCTGAGTAACAGCTGTCTGGCAAACAGGACACGATGGCGTTTCTTTTTCACAGATTTTGTTGGCACACTCCATGCAGAAGAGATTGTGGCCGCAGGGGACCAGGGCCGCAATGACTTCGTTCTCGAAGCATATCACGCAGTCGTGCTTTCGTCTCGACTCGGGGGGCGAGCTGGAGGTGGAGCCGCCGTTGGAAGAGGAATAGCTGTTGGTACCGTTAGAAAAAGCGGGGATGTAGATGGGAAGGCCGGCTTGGTTGCCCGCGCTAGGGGGGTCGCTCCTCACTCTCCTAGCCAAGGGGTGCTCCAGGCTTTCCGGGAAGGTGGGCGACAGGCGAGGAGTGGATGGCTGGCTCCCTCTGCGCTGGGGTTTGACGTTACTCGTAGGGTCGCTACCAAAGCCGGAGAGCGGGTTTACGGGTTCGAAAGGGGTCCAAATGGTTTGGGAAGGCGTCGGTAAGGAGTCGTACGCAGGAGAGTCGACGGCAAGCTCTTCTGTGCCCACGGAAGGCAGCGTTTCTCCGAACCAAAAGTTGCCTGTGCTGAACGGACTGGTTGGGCTGAAGTCAGCCAATCTATTGCTTCCAAAATAGGAATCTGTGGAGCCACTTCCCAAGGAGCTGGAGCTGTCGTTCCTGTAATTAGAAATCATCCTGGTGCGGCTAGGAGGGACGGGGTTAGAAGTAAGCCACGCGGACCCAAGAGTGCCTCCCTCAAAGCTCACATCGGTACCGTTGTAATGGAAGTCGTTCTCTTCGTTCAGCTCGATGTAGTTGCCCGTACGCATGGCTATGTGCATCTCGATTTCCTCGCGCGCCCGGTCGACGTTTTCAGGCATCCCCGTGACTTCGAAGACGGGCTCCTTGTCCCTGCTGGGAGTGACTATGTAGGTATGCGTCTGCTGCTGAATTCTTTTGATTGTAGCTCCTTTAGGTCCAACCACAAGCCCAACTACACGGTAAGGCACCCTGACTTGGACTGTCGTCTGCCCCGGCAGGTTGGGGGTACATGGCAAGCCTCCCAGGGCAGGACCATTTTTGTTGCGCGACGCTCGGATCATGGAGAAGTGCTCAGCAGCGGAGAGAATTTCCCTTTTGGCCATGGCTACATCCTCTTTCCGTCCAGTGACGACAAAGATGGGTTCTTCTCCACGAACGGGGGTCTTAATGTAAGTATTCGTCTTGGCCCTCAGCGCTTTGATTTTGCAACCTGTTTGAAGGAAACACACGCAAGTTTAGCGACACGGCTAAGTTTAGAAAGCCACAAGAAAGCAATCTATTTCGAGCTGCTTGAGAGTTTCAAGAAACCATCGGGTGAAACCAGAAGCAGCAGGTTTTTTTTTTTCCTCTGCGAGCCGCACCAGTGAAAGCGGTAACAACTTCTACCTAGTATTTCCAAGCGCACCTCCGACACCGAAAGCCACAAACTATTTTAGCAACACTTCTCGGGCTGTTTGAGTCTGCCATCTCCTCAACTGCTATCAGATGCCGAATAAACTCGGGTGGCTTTTTCTGCAACGGACAACCGATGAATATCCCAGAAATCCCGTTGAATTTATATTTTTTCCCCATTTATTGGGTATCCCTGAGTTACTTCTAAAATCCCGCATATGGGCTAAACGCTCACAAAAATGCTTAAGCCTACTGATACGCCGGCCTTTCACTTAAAAGCGTGCCCTAAACGCAGCCTGAAAGAGAAGCAAGAAGTTAATCAAGTGCTCGCCTTCGATTTTGGGGACCGAATTATCAAGTTTTCCAGGACACGGTGGCAGCACCTTGAACGCTTCAGGCATTTTTGAACACTGGACTTGGTTTTAACCCACCTCAGCCTATAACAAACTCGAGGTTTGTCTTGCTAAAAGTCACTTTAAGGGGAACCTCCTCTTAAAACCACCACAAGCCACGTTTGCAGACCGAGTGTTTTATGCGTTTCACTGGCAAACTGATGTTTTCCCCCTCCCTATTTTCCTCACTTCCAATATCTCAGAGCACAGGCACACGCAAAACGGTCTCGGGGTGGCATTTTGTCAGTCTCTTGCGCTCGAGACGCACTCGATCCAGGAAAACTCACGGCAAATACGCCGCTGCTGGTCGTAAAAGCGGGAAGGGAGAGCCTCTCCTCGCAGGGCCGCTGCAAGGACAAAGGCTGAAGACAAGAGGCTTTTGTTCCCGGCACGCAGCTGGAGAGGAAGCTCATCATCGCGCTCTGGAGGCCCTACCTCCAGCGGAGAGCAGCCGGAGGCGCGCGGATGGCTCTGGGCAAGGGAAGGAGCTCGGCACGAGCACACCTGGCCGCGAGAGACAGCCCCAGAGCCACCCGGGAAGAGCAAATATCCGCAGGGGGGAAGAAAAGCTGAGCCTCAGCCTGTCACAGAAGCCCACCGGGGGATAAATAAGGGCAATACGGGCACGAGGCGTCTCCTGGAAGCCGCCTGAAAGCCTGATGGGTCCCTGCTCGCAGCAGCACCTCGCTCTGGCGATTCGCCTCCGCTCCCTCCGTCTATGTTTGAGCTCCTCGCCACCAGCTCACGCTCTCACCATCAAGGCAGCTGCACGGACGTCGCCTGGGGGCTTGAGATTTAAGACCGTAAGATCCCCGCCGCGGTGCTGCTCAAGTTTTCCCGATGATGAAACGCTCTACTGCAACGCCAAAAAACAAATTGGGCCTCCCGATGCCTACGAATTATTCCCTAACCTGCACAAGCCGCTTTCGTTCACCCCACTCCACCCAAATACGTGTTCTCATTTCGCAGCAATAAGAGGCACTATCCTTTTACAAACTTTAGGAGCATCTCGTATAACATAGACACATAAAACGTAATTCTTCATTATGAAACACAATTCAGAGCCTACTGAATTCCAGTTTCCAAAGGGCCCTAACAATCCCCAGCGTTTACATTTCCGAGCAGGTTTTCCTGACGCTTCAGAAACTGCCGTCCTGTTGCAATCTGCGCCTTCGGCTTTATCTGAGAAGTCGGAAAGAACCCAAGGAAGCGGCCACGCTCGAAACCCGAGGTTTCTGAACGAGGCAGTCACCAGCAGCTCGGTTCCGTCTGCGAGGGGCGGCGGCGAAAACCCGCACAAAGGGCTACTTGTAAAGGCTGTCACGTCGGAACGCGAGGTCAGCCACCCCGTTATACGGCTCCGGCAGGACGAGCTGCCCGTTGGCTCCTCCTCAGCTGCTCCTGTTTCCTCCCCTCGTCCGTCAGTCGCTAGCGGGGTGACGATACAGCACGGCCGATCCCGTCCCCTCGCTTACCGTTCGCGGCATCCAGCCACGCTGCTGCGCCCGAGGTCAAGGCATTCCCCGAGCTCCGACACGGTAGGACAGAAAAATACAGCCCCCCACGCTCCTGCAATAAATCGGAGCGCGCCAGCCGTGACCTGGATGCACGGAGATAAAGCCCGAAGAGGGGACTCGGGCTGAAAATTCACTGTAAATCGACGAGTTTCAATTCACCGATCAAATGATCGATTCGATTCACTGACTTCAATTCGATTTCACCGAATTCTCGTAGTAGCAAAGTTACGTCAAGAACAAAACCGCTTTTTGTTTGTCAAATCAGACGGCTGGCCCAGCAGGATCCCCACAAAGACCCTATTTCTGTTCAACACACTTGCCTCCGCAGTACGGGCAACCGTGAGCACACACCGACACGGTTAAAAGGCAAACCCTTGAAGTTTAGGCAAAGATTTAGCCCTCATCTGCTTCTATGTCACACGAGGAACACCAAAGCCCTGAAAAATATTCATCCCGTGTGCCTCGATTCCTACTTTTCTCCTCTCCCCTCCCCATTTTTCCCCTTCGGATTATTTGACCAACCACCTTAAAGACGCGACGAGCAGTATTTTCCCCTGGAAACGTACGAGCAGCTCCGAAGGAAGCTATTGTTTACCTCGCACGCTATCATTACGCCTCTCTAAAAGCAAAGGATAACTTCCCACGTGCTCCACCGTGGCCGTCACGTTTTAGAGGCAGTCTAGCTGTAGACTGGAAAGAGACAGGAACGCGGGGATTTTGCTGCGTTTTTACTTCCCCACGCGGGCTTTGCTGCGACGTGGTTTCAAGAATAACGCCCCGATTTAAAGATTTGGGGATGAAAACCCCTTTTCGGTACGCGGTTTCCTCCGAACGGCAACGCCAGGGGAAATCGAGCCCTTATGGCTTTTGTGTATTTTGCTGAAGTTGCTCCAGGCTCTCAGGACAGGGACCTGGGTCAGAGCCCTCCCCGGTCCTCGTGGATGAGGACTGAATGAAACCACCGCTCTGCTTTCCTTCGCTGCTGCTGGGGTCTCTCCAGACGCTCGGATCCCGCGCGGAGCTGCCAGCAGTGCCTGGGCTGAGCGAGGAAGCAGAGAGAAGCTGCGCCGGCACTGCCTCGTCCCTTCGCCAGGAGGCAGGGCTGATTTAGCAGCCCTGACCAAATTTGGCATCCTTCAACTCAGCCCCGGAACGGCCCCAGGCAAAGCAGAGACCTGCCAAAGATCGCCCTCCGTAGCTCGCTTCCAGCGAGGAGAAAGCACACGGAACCACTAAGAGGAACCACAGGAGTGCCAAGAAGAAATGGGGCCATATAGGAATTTGTTTGCCACGAACCTGCAGCTCTTCTGGGGGGAAACAGCTTTAAAGGTAAGGGCTGTGGAGCCTTAACAGCCCTCACCTGGGTGCCAAACTGCCCCAAGCTTTTAATTTCGAAAGGAGAAGCCTCACAGGTAAGGTCGCAAAGGATTTGCAAAGCCTGACACACCAGATGTACTGCAAGGCTGTCACTTATAGGGTCTACGATACACATAAACATACAGGATATGGAACTGCACTTGGACAGAGAGTGAAAATCTGTTCTAATGTAATGTTTAAAGCTCCTTAGGTGAGATGGCAGCACAGAGAAATGAAGACCAGAACGTTTTGGGCACTTAACTCAGGTCTTAAAGTCACGTGAAATACTACCAACGCTCCGCTCGCCATTGCCTTTCGCTTGAGATCAATTAATTCATCTCACACCTTTTTTGTTTTTTATCCACAGACTGGAAAATTTCAACTCCTGACACAGTCCTTCAACCAGGTGTTGAACACGGTTGATCCAAGGAAGACGCAGACATTTTCTCTGCACATCCAGAAGACGCTGAAACATACAAAACCCCGGACCTGTGTGCTCAGAGAGCTCTTTAGCACCCATTCAGCACCTCATCTTTAGGAGCAAAGGCTGTAGAAGTATTGCTTTAAGAGTTTTAAGCAATTGGAAGAGATTATACCTAAACTCGGATAAAAATCATCCAATAGAGCTTTTCCGAAGTGATTTTTCATCCACAGCAGGGACGCTTCCTAACGAGAAGCCACGAAGCAGGGCTTTACGAATTTACCACCGCGAACCGCTTACCACCATCACAAATCACCCGTTGCTGCCCGAGACTCGGGAGCAACGCTCTGGCTCCCTGCTCTGATGGTTTTGGACAAGCAATTCCCACCAGAAGCGTTGTACGCAGGTAATAACCATCCTCCAACTCTAACAGCGCCGCAACGAGCGATGCTACAAGCAGGCAAATTACCGGCCGGCGTAGTACAGGAGAAAGGGAAATTCAGCTGGTAAATTATTCCAGGAGAAGAGGACGTAGGGATCTATCAAGAAAAATAGAGCATTTTATACCCATTTTCCCTGCCTCCCGACCCTCTTCTTAACTCACCGCTGCAACCCAAGGCCTTCAGCTACACTGCAGCTCCCCAAGCCCCGTGCTTGCCCGCGGAACGTTTCATTATGACTCGTGCTATATATAGAGACCGACGCTGCTCCCATCATCGTTTCATCACACTTAGCCATTCCGGAGGAGCAAGTGACTTTTTTTTTTTTGCCACTGCTTTGTGTTTTTGCGAGCACACGATGACACACAACTTTCCTACTCGTCAGGAGGGTTTTCAGGCGAGACGCTTTCCAGACAGCGCGACGGCTCGCACCAGCTTTTTGTTTCTGTGCAGCCCCACCGCAGGGGCTATAAATAAAGTTAGGACTCTAAATAAAGTTAGGATTCCCCCTTCGAGCTGAATCCAGATGCTGGAGGCACACGGGCTCGGGCTTGCCTACGTGCCCGGAAGGGGGAAAACCTGGAAATCTGAAGTACCTTACCCAAAAGCCAAGGAATTGCAGTAAAACACTCAGCTGGGCTAGATGACAAGGAGTGGGAGTCTCTGTCTTCTGAAAGAGAAAAATCCCTGGTTCACAAACAGCTTATAAACACTTCATTCAATATTTCCCAGGTATACACCGACGCATCAGTCGCTACAGATGTATCAGCCCGGTGCAGAACGAAGTAGCCAGCCAGCACGCTGCTTCCTCCTACTTATCAGGTTGGGGCAATTTATCAAACCCGCAATTGCACAGGCAGAGGAATGCTCCCGTTCCCCAGACAGATGGCAGCTCGGTAAACAAGTCACATGCAGCAGGAGAGCCAGAGGGCAGCAACTTGTATTCTTAATTACTCGCACTGCTGCAATAGCAGGACTAACGTAGCAGCTGCCGAGAAGTAAAGACACGACAGCAGAAGAGCGGCAGCGTAAAAGAGGGAAAGCGTCCCCCAACAACCGTAGGAAAAGTCGTTTTCCTTCACAGGATTGATGCGGAGACAAGTTTCGGAAAACGCGGCCTGCCCAAGGACGCAGGATGTTAAAAGGGATCACCGCTCGACATCCCATTCAGCACATTGGGATGGCCAGGTGAAGGAAGATTACGTAAAAAAAACACTCACGTGGCTTCTATAAAAACCCCAAATCCCCCAGTTTCAAGAACGCTGACAGGGCTGTGTTTTTCAACACGACATTCCATAGCACGCTGTTGAATGTAAGATGAGCTGGAAGGTAAAAAAATCAGAGATTTTGTTGTGCCTTTGTTCAGACAAGCAGCAGAGAGCTTGGTGCTGGCTGCAGGATTACCGACCCGCACCAGCGAAGGAAACCGAGAACCCGAAATCTTGAATGCTGGCAAGACCTCAGAAACTTAAAGGAATACCTGAAATTGAAAGAAAAAGGAAGACAGCGTTCTTCAAGAGTGAATGAAGTTGGAAACAAAGGTTTGATTTACAGCTTTTAGGCCTTTTGTTTTGATTAAACAACAACCTAGCGCTCAGCAGCCTTCTCTTTTTCTTGTTACAGCAAGTTTTTAAACACTGTCGCTGTTAAAGAAAATCATTAGTTCTTGCCAGCAGCTGGGAACTGGCCTTGTACTGCATCGAAAACAATTTTTAAGATCCTCGAGATACATTTTTTTTGTTGTTTAAAACTGATTTTTTCTTCCAGAAATTCAGACCACAGAGAGAGGGTAACAGGGACCAAGACAGGGGAATTTCTATCTGCTGACTTTACTCACAAGTTAAAAAATAAAAATGGAAATATCACTTTTTTTATGCCACCAAGACACGTTAATACACTGCAGTTTGGAAGTGCATCAATCAGGATCTCTTTTGTATGTTTAGGTTTTAAACTTAAAAAAAAACAAAATACACTCTTCAGAAAACAGCCGTTTTACAAGAAAAGGAAAAGAACCAGGAAAGTAAAAATCTGCATTACACGTTTCAAGATTTTTTTTTTTTATATAATTTCAGATTTATCAGATGATCTTATTTATGCAGGTATTCACTGCTGGTACTCCCAGGTAAAAGCCTACAGAATTTCTGGCAGGCTACACAAAGAGAAAAATCTCTCTCAAGTGCGCACCGTGTTTGGTGTGCCTCCCACCCAACGAGCCAAACAAGAGCGGCATTTAGGATTTAGGATTTACGATCCCAGCCGGAGAACCTGCACCCTTCTGACAGGCTTTGAAACCCGAGTTGGATCTTTGCACAGCGCGAAATGACAAACAGCAGAACTGAAATGATGTTTGTTCTGTAGTACCAGGGCTCCAGGCCGCTGAAACTTCAGCGGCAATTTCAGGCTCTGGCAGACTTATGTGTTTCGGTTCCTGAAGTCCCAGGCTGTAAAAACGAAGTGCAGCAACTTCTCAGAAAAAAAAAACAACAACAACAAACAGCCTTCAGATCGGCTTTCAACAAACAGCTTACGCTTTCTTTCAGGCTTTAGAACAAGCCGTTTTACACAGCATTTAGCAACACGCTTGCTACGGGAGGCTTAAAAAAGACAACCCAAAAAACCTTAAGTATAACTGCTTTGTTAGCTTTCAAGATAATTATCCTACCGTGGGACACCCATGTACTGTATGTACCCAGCTCACACAAGGATGTGCTCTAGGATTGTTTTGGCGCTATTTCCACTCCCCAAGAGCGGCGGCTAGTCTTATTTGGCTGTTGAGCTATGTTACTGATAAGCTACCTGCTTATCAGTATTTTTTTTTCCCCTGTTTGTTTCAATTCACGGGACTATTTTAAGCAAAGGAATATTTTTTTTCTCAAGAGCCCACGTTCAAAAGCAGCGAGCAAACCGGGAGCCCGGGATCATTAAATATACATAATAATGTTATTTTCGTTGCAAGGCCGTCTCACGCAAAGCAGATTTGTCATTATTGATTTAATCAGCGAAATGGGATGATATCATCCCTCCTCCTCTTACTCATCTGGGGTTTGGAGACCGCCCTGCCTGCTTCAGCTTCAAGATCCGCAGCCATCCTTTGAACCGTTCTTACCAGAGGCATCAGGCTTTGGAGTTAAATAGCTCCAACATGACTGATATCTCGGGGAGAAAAAAAAGAACGCCATTGTCAGCTTTGTCAAGGATATGTGCAACTGGAAAGATTTTAGTATTTAAACACGTCTTCTTCTCGCCTCAAGAGCGCCGAAGACTCCAGTTCTACCTAACCGAAACCTTCTCGAGGCTTACAAGGCTACGGCAGAATTGCCACGGAAAAATCACCATCAGCAAGCTTACGTACAGGAAAATGTATTCAGGTGATTCACGGCGGACCTTTACAAAGCTTTCATGTGATTTAGAGATTAAAACGAGAACTCCTCGGCTAGATCTCCAGAGCTCTTTGCAGTTTGGATGCACGCTGATGTCATTTTGGGCATACGCCCTACCCCAGCTTTCTGCAGGCGAACAAGGTCACCTCATCAGAGACGCAACTTTCTTGCTGCCAGTTCTCAAGAGCACTTTTCTCCGACTTTTTTTTTACTCTTTAAACCGATGCAACTTGTTGTACGCAGGGGTTTTAGCTGCTGACAGCGAAGGAAGTCACTTTTCTGATCAGAATGAGGACTGGTAAATTCACCGAAGGTTGGATTCGACAGCAAACTCGAATCCCCACGGGAAGCCGGTACGATGCCATGCATGGAATCTAGTTTTCCTGGCTCCCAGTCGCATGCCTAAACAAGAATAAAAGGATACAAGTATCTTTTCCTTTGTTGTTCACCTTTGTAGTCTCTGAAGTGGAAGAAACTCTAAGAGAGTTACGTTACACTACTCCAGCCAGGTCTGATACACTCATTTTCTGGGGGACAAAGTGAGTAAAGTGTGAGAACACTTGAGATATTTGTTTTGAGA
Organism: Anser anser; assembly: GCF_964211835.1. Taxonomy (NCBI): domain Eukaryota; kingdom Metazoa; phylum Chordata; class Aves; order Anseriformes; family Anatidae; genus Anser; species Anser anser. The sequence continues at coordinate 86,301,240 of NC_139723.1, forward strand.
GACTTGAAATTTTAAAAAAATTAAAACCACAAGAACCCACAAATCCAGGTTTCAGAAATGAACCTGAAATCCAGGTTTCAAAACGCTACGGTATTTTGTTTTCCCTTTTTTAAAGGAGGAACGCCTACTGTTTGTCAAAAGAAAAATCCTCCAGGAGCCTTTTCCAGCCCTTTTTACGGCGACGCGAGTGCTTCCAGTAGCCATACGTTAAATTACTGCCCCCGTAAGACAGCATCCTCCAGCGTCGCTTGGCGTACACGCGAAAACCGTAAACCGCAACTTACGTTTCGGGCGCTCCGCACCTTCTGCAGCTGTGACATCCCACGTTCGCGAGCAGCTCACCAGCACAGATTTGGTAAGCACGGCCACCCGCGGGGGAGCCCGCGATCCCGTTACCTACGGCGGGGGCTGCGGGAGCACCGCTTCGCTGTCTTGAAGGGCTATATTTGCTTCTGAAACTCGCACATCAAAAAGCGGTGAACGCACACGCCGCAAGGTTCTGCTTGTTTACAGAGCTCTTAGGAATCGGGGGCTCCTCTGGTCTGATAAACAACATCTGGAAGTTCTCTTCCTCTTCCTAAACATTAAATTTCAGTAAAAGTATCACAAATTGCCAATTAATTGTTATTCTTCCACTTGGGGGGGGGCAGTTCTTAGAATAAATACGCTTTCAGACATGGCAGGGTGGCCTCCAGGAAAGCCCAGATCAAACTCAGCGTTCCTGGAAATGCCTTCAGCCCTGAAATACAAGTTCTTTTTATACCTCACGAAGACGGCCACAGAAAGAGCATAAAATTTATCTTCGTGAAAGCCCCATTAGAGTTAACCTTCCAATTACATCATCCTTACGTAAGTGGGTATTAAATAAAAAAGTAACACAGCACAGAAAGAGGCGGGCGTAAAACTTCAGCTGGATCCATTCAGGATAACCCAAGCAGCTGTTTACGGGGCATATTAGCGACAAAACGTGCAGCATCTTTTCTTTTAGAGGGAGCAGAACCATCGGTGAAGGATGCAACTCCAGCAAGGCTTGCCCTAGGCAGACCGAGTTACACTGCAGCTGATGACTGAACGAAAACCTCCTTAAGCGAAGCTTTCATGCAAATATAGGTGGTAAAATGTTCTGAGACCAAGCTCTCCTACTTCTACTCCTACCCCTTCCTCTTTCGCAGCCCTAATTCTTTTACGATAATATCCCTCTCCTCCACCGAGGCTAAATATTTTATCACAAGCCAAACAGCGTGACATCAGATAAGAAATAAAAGCAGAAGAAGCAAATGAACTCTTCAGGAACAATGATCCTATTTTTATGCAAACTCCATTATCTTGTTTTTAAGTGACTCAAAGTACTGAGGAATACACTACAGAGAACAATCCTGATCCGGGGGAGAATAAACAACACAGTCTAATACGCCCTCAAAGTCCAATTTTTTCCCCTTTCATTTCGGAGGACTGAAGCAATAACTGGTTTTCAGTTCTGTTTTCCATCTCTCCTCCTGCCCCCCCATCCCCAATGACACACGAGCAAGGTCTTAAGTCATTCAAGCATTATTTCTTGGAAAAGATGTTTTGTGCTCCTGCATTTAAGGGTGCAGAAAGCCACCTGTCTGCCGGACTAGCCTGCGCATGTTGATGTACCGGAGGGACATGCCACTTACTGTTTTAACAACGGATAAATATTTTCGACCTCGGTGTCACGAATGAGTATCTGACCCAATAAAGTTTCTACACCACGGGCTTTGGCTCTTTGAAACACCCGGCAGAAAACCCACCTCTGATGAAAAATGCTCAGAGCCTAATAGATTTAGGATGAGGAAACAAGTGCCTGCTTAAGCATCGGTGCTCAGCGCGCATCTCTCTTCACTACCACTGGTTTACTCATTTGACTGTTTCTTCTAAAGAAAGAAACAGAAGCCACATTGATGTAAGAGAGCAGACAGCATAACCTCTCGTTATCTGATCGGCAAGCTAGAAACACAACCCCCAAACCAATAAAGAAAAACACACAAAGGGAAAAGGAAGAGAGAAACTACTCGTCTGCACTGCCACACCTACACTTGACACCGTTCTGCACTTCACTTCGTGTACGAAAAGTGCCTTCAAAATTCGGTTCGCTGCTGGAGAGCTGGCGTGAAACATCCAACTCCTCTTCCCCTGAGACCGCAAGAAAGGCCAACAACGAACGCGACAGCGCAGCAATGACCTTATCCTAAAGGCACAACAGAGGCACACGAAATTTAGCAATAGAGATCAACAGGAAACCAGACCCAGACAATCACTTTTAGTCAGAAAGGGGCTGCTCACGGCTCATTTCCCCACCCCCAGGTCACCTCCTCTGAGTCCTGCACGGCCCGTCTCGGCGCGCACAGTGGAAACTTGTGGTAAGTTTTAAACCCTACCCCAAACTTCAAGGCAAAGCGGGCAGGTGAGGAAGAACAGCAGCGAGGGGGATGCTGACACAAGCTGAACCCCTTCACCCACAGGGCTTTCTGAAACACGGTCCCGAGCTCCTAAGAGGCAAGGCAACTGCTTACCGAGGACTGCAAGCTGGATGCCAACAAAGAACAAAGCAAGCCCAAACACCTGTTTGTACTTGGCCGGGCCCTGCGTTAGGTTTTAGAGTTCGTAAATGCCCTCGCTTAACAACTACCAGAAGGCTGAGCTGAGCCTGTGCTCGCTCCTGCGCCTTGATTTAACACAGCCCAAAGCCTGCACCGGCCCTGGCCTCAGCGAGAGGACAGAGAGCCGAGATGTCGAGCTGTGAGAAGGGAACCCATTAACTCCTTTCCCTCCTCCCGTTACACCAACTCGATATAGCGGACGCTTTAAAAAGCTTACCAAGCACTTACCGAGCCCCAGCACCCCGGGGAGCCTCCCGAAGGGAGAAACCCCCCACGAACCCAACCGCAGGCCCTAGCAGCGGCCTGACCCCGCCGGCTGGGGACGAAGGGTGACGGGTACGGCCACATGGGCGCTACGAGGAGCCGGCCGCAGGGCCCTGCAGCCCCGACCCACGCCAGCAGGGCTCCCCCCTCGTACCCCCTGCTTCGGGGGGGCTGCTCCTCAGCCACGATGGGCCCCTCCAGCCCCCTGCACGATGGGGTGGAGGAAGCCAAGCCCCCCCCCCCCCCCCCCGCCCTCCCCCGTCCATTTTGTGCGCCCCCAGCCCCCCCTCCTCCATTTTGTGCGCCCCCAGCCCCGCTCCTTCCCTTCCCCCCCCCCCCCCCCCGGCCCCGCTCACCCTGGCGGCCCACGATCTCGGCCACATGCTCGGAGCTGGGCACGGGCACGCACTCGGTGGTGTTGACGCTCTTTCGGCGGAGCAGCGCCGCCTGCTCGCCGCTCAGGCCCGCGGCCGCCGCCGCCGCCGCCGCCCCCCCCCCGCCGCTGTAGGCGTGGGGCAGCCCCGCCGCCATCATGCCCTGCGGCTCGTCCGCCCCGTACAGCGCCGCCGCCGCCTCCTGCGCATCGAAAGCGGGCGACAGCAGCACGGAGCCCAGCGGCGGCGGCAGCAGCGGGGGGGGGGGGGGAGGAGGCGGCAGCGAGGGCGAGGAGGACGAGGAGAGCAGCAGCAGCTCGGCCGGGTCCTCCTCCTCCTCCTCCTCTTCCTCCTCTTCTTCCTCCCCCGCCAGCTCCTCCTCCTCCTCCTCGTCCAGCTCCAGGTCCCCCTCGTCGGCCGCCTCCTCCTCCTCCTCCTCCTCTTCCTCCTCCTCCTCCTCTCCGGGGGGCTCCGGCGGCGGCCCGGAGCCGTCCCCCCCCCCCAGCCGCCGCTGCTGCCGGGCTTGCCGCCGGCTCCCCGCGGGCTGCCCGCGGTGGCGGAGGCCGAGGCCGGCGAGGCGGTGCCTCAGGAGGGCGTCGGGCCGTTGGAGGAGCAGCAGCGGCGGCGGCAGGAGGAGGCGCGGCGGCTCGCCGGGGGAGGCGGCGGCGGGGGAGGAGGAGGCGGCCGCCGCCGCCGCGGCGGCGCCGCCACCGCTCGGCATGGCCGGAGAGGAGGCTGCGAGCTCCGGGCCGAGCCTTAGCGGCGCGGGGCCGCCATGGCGAGGCGGGCACCGAGCAGACGCGGGCGCGGCCTTGGGCGTCTGCGGCCCCGCTGCTCAGCGCTTCTTTTGTCCCATGGCGCTCCCCTCGGCGGCGGCGCTGAAGCGGGAGGAGGAGGAGGAGGAGGGCGAGGAGGAAGAGGAGGCGGTGCCGCCCCGCCCCGGCCCGAGCTCCCCGAGGCACGATTGGGCGGCCCCGCCGGTGTCTGGGCAGGGCAGGGGGCGGTGCGGGGCTGAGGGGACGCTGGGGGTGGCTCCGGAGCCCCTCAGCCTCCCCTCAGCCGCCCCTCAGCCTCCCCTCAGCCGCCCCTCAGACTCCCCTCAGACTCCCCCGGGCGTGCCTGCCCCCCTCGGCAGGTCGCCTCTGTGCCACCCCTTCTCACAGATAACTAGCGATAGGACCAGAGGGAACGGCCTCAGGTTGTGCCAAGGGAGGTTCAAGTTGGAATTAGGAGATATTTCTGTCAGAAAGAGTGGTTAGGTACGGGGACGGGTTGCCCGGGGAGGTGGTGGCGTCACCGTCCCTGGGGGTGTTCAAGGAAAGGTTGGACGCGGTGCCTGGGGACGTGGTTTAGTGGGTGACATTGGTGGCAGGGGGATGGTTGGACCAGATCGTCTCAGAGGTCTCTTCCAACCCTAATGCTTATAGGATTCTACTTGGGGGACTCAGTCAGGCCACAGTGAAGCTGATCTGGGGGTACAGGATGCTCAGCATGGTGTCCGTGGGACCCTGCACGCCATTTGTTACGGGGCACCAAGCTGGGTCTGCTTGGGTTTTGGTGGTGTCTGGTGTGTAGATGTAGGAGAAACGGAGGTGTCTCAGCAGGCATCAGAAGGCAACGCTTTTATCCTGAGCTCAGGTTACCACAGCAGTTTTCAGCCTCTGGTCCTCAGGCCCTGTGGGACTTCCAGAGGGGCTGTGGAGGAAAGCTAAGGAAAAAAAAAAAAAACACCACACACACCTGTTCTTAGTAGGTTTAAATTCACCTTCACTGCTAAAATGTGTGTGTTAGCCTTTGACAGATGCCCTCCTTAGGTTTTATTCTTTTGAGGTGGTCTTTATTGAGCTATTGTTTGGGCCGTGCCACTTAGTACTGCGTAAATTTAAAAAAAAAAAAGTGTTTCTTACCTTTGGTCACAGTTTGTGGCAGTGCAGTGACAATGAGAGTGTGAGCGTGGGCAGGGTATGGATAAAGTTACACCATCCCGGTGTGGTTTATCTGTGGCTCTCATCCTTACCCAAACACGATGTCGTTAGCTCTTACAGGGTATGCATGCAATGCGATGCAGGGTGGAGCGGGAGGACACCGTGCGTGCTTTGACAGGTAAATTAAACAATGAGTTTGCCTCGCTGGGTGCTCCGAATGGAGCTTTCATTTGGGATTGCTATGATATTAGATGCCAATTTCATCTGTGGCTAGGTCAGTAAGGATGTATGTCGGAGCCTCAGCACCTCTTTTGGAAATGACTCCAAGTCATGATGTGCAAAAGGAAGGTCGAGAACTGGAACCGTGCGAGAAGCTTGGGTGGCAGAGGATTTAAAAAGATACTTCAGTCCTTCACTCTCGGACCAGCCCCTGAGCCTATGTCGGTTCAAGTCAGAGGTGAAAAATTCAGGCAAAACATGAAGAAGCTTGTTTGAAAACGTGATTACACTTTCATACATCAGGAAAGGGGAAGGGCTTTTTGACACGTTGAAGGGAAACAATGAGCAGGGAGAAGGTGGGCTGCGTAGTGCTGAAAGCTCCAACTGTTGGCTTGTGTTTCATGTGACAGGAGGGAGAGCCCGGAGAGAAATGCAGAGGGCAGCGTGACGTGGTCATTCACAGCAACAGATTAGAAAATGATTTTCAACAGCAGCCATCTGGGTCAGCGCGAGTGCAGCAGAATTCTTCGTATGGTCAAAGAAAGTCACATGCAAACGACTGAAATATGAACTAACCGGAGCTGGAACAAGAATTTGAGTGGTGTAGCTGTTCCTTAAAGATGTTATCCTGAGAAAAGGTTCTTGGGAAAGATCCCAGTCTAGTTAGAAGCTGGAGGAGATGCCGGTGTCGTTCGCAGTGCTAGCAGAGGGAGACGTCAGGGCAGGAGAACAGACTGCAGAGACGCAACGCTCTGTATTAACTGTGTAGCCGTGAGAGAGCCAGCAGATATTTAGGGGGACAGAAGGGCGGAGATCTGCAGGAGAAAGCTAGATCTTCACACCGTCGACGTGGTAAGGGGAGATTTCCAGGGAAGGAGCTCGAAGTGCTGGGTTACAGGTGGCTGATGGACCGAGGGGAAGGAGGACGGCTCCGGCGAGGGGTGGCCAAGAGCAGAGCCAGCAGCCGAGTGCCGGGGTGGAAGATGTTTGGAAAGAGCCGAGGAAAAGCCGTCCAGATGACAGCAGTCGCGCTCAGCACATTTTGTTCTCGGCAGCCAGATGCCCGCGTCACTGCAATCGCCGGGGGTGTTAATTGGCACCCTGGTGGCTGCTGCTCGCAGCAAGACTGAAGGCCAAATCACCTTGTTGTGACCGCTGCACGCCGGTGGGAGCTGACACTTGTCCTCGGAGGTCGGCTTTCCAGGTCAGAGCCGAGGCAGAGCTTTGCCCTGCTCCCCGTATCTGTGTGGAGATGATTTCTAGGTTACCGTGTGCTGGCAGCGGAGCGCCCTCTGAGAGCTCGAGGCGAGCGGTGGCCTTTATTTCCCCTCTCTAACTAGTAAATAGATGGTGAACACGATAGTCTCTACATCTACTCGTGGAAAATACTTGTGAAAACCAAAAATACTCCATAAAGACTTTCCCAACACCGCTGTTAGACTTCAGGTTATATTTCAAAAGCGGGAGTAATAACCAAAGCTCTTTATTAGCTTGAAAACCTGCAGTAACCTTTTTCCTTTGTCTATCTTCGTTTCCAAGTGGAAATTACTGGGATTATACATGCAACTTTGCGAAACCGCCTGTAATCGACTGACGTTACTGGCTTGAAACAATCCGTACATTAAAATTGTTAATTAGGATAAGAAGGGGTTCTTGTGCTGTAGGAGAGCTGCAAGTCGGGCTGGGGAGGAGAGAGAATAGACAGAATTGCTGCAGGGGAGAATCCTCCCTAGGCTTACACAGGCTTTTATGTTATTAATGCTTTTTTTTTTTTTTCTTTTTTCTCCTTTCTCGATAAAATCGGATGCAGAGAAAGGCTCAGTTGGACCTTTGTACTGCGTGGAACATGTTGTGAAAATGCCACCACTTACGCTTTTCTTAATAAACCCCACTCAAATTCAAAAGCTTCCCTCTTATGTTTCATTATAGGTTAAGTCTGGCGTTCTGTAGCATTCGCTTTTAAATCCCGAGTCAGGCTCTGCGGGAACTCTGCTGCCTTGCCTCTTATAGGGGGCTGCGTGTGGTTTGTCAGCAACAACTGAGGGACTGTGCTCTTTAGAGCAGCGTTTCTGTTCTTGGCCCATACCTTTGCTGAGCCCGGAGCTGCTCCCTTAGTCATGGCCAGACCCTCTTCAAATTAAGAATGTGTCGAGGCGGTTTTGGAAACCGAAAGCCATCTGGCTGAGGGGGGAATCCTCAATACCCAATTGTGGTTTAGGGGAAGTATTTACAAGCACAGGATTACGGGATTTGCGGGTGCACCCAGCCTTGGGTGACCTGCAGTCCCTTACTCTCACGGACGGGGCTGGAACCTGGAATCCCTCTTCGGGGTTACATCAAATCCCCGGTTGTCGGTGCTGTCAGCTCTAGGCGACTTCAGATTTAATCGGCGCGGCTTCGCAAACGCTCATTTGTGAAGCGGAGAGGTAATCCGAACGGAAGGGCACGGACGGTGAAATAAACGTGTTTTTCGTAGGCTTTTCCGGGAGGCAGGGCACTCAGAACTTGGCCGTTCGGCTTTCTCCGAGCTGCAGATCTCGGAGCATCAAAGGGGTTCCTCTTCCTACAACCCGGCGCTGATGGTGAGGACGCCCGGAGGGACCTTTTACCGAGGGGCTCCGGGCTTTCCGTGGTTTTCAAACGCTCCCCGCAGGTGCTGGAGAGGCGTCCGACGGCGTGCGGGGACAAGCAGGGCAAGATGGGACGGTGGCTTTCCAGACGAGGCGAAGAACGAGAAAGAGAAGACAAAGGAAGAAAGAGAAGAAGACGAGGAAGGAAGAGAAACCAGAGGCCATCTCCGCGTGGTGGGTTTTTCCGTGATATGCCTCACAGCGCTGATTTCTGAGGTGTCACTTCTGCAGACGAGCCCTGCTCTTTGGCCGTAGCTTTTGAAGCCCTACTGAAGCTGATAAGCAAACGAAGATTTTTTTTGGCAACATTTGCAAAGACATTGCGCAGAGGATTAAGTACGAGGCTCATCTACAAAGGGGAGCGATAGCATCTTCAGTTTCTGATGACCTGAATTGAAGAGGAACGTTTCTCTGCTAGATATTTACGCAGGAATTACTCGGTTACAGCCGCGATAACGGGATGAAGTTCTGTGATCAGCTTCGATGGCCTGAAAGCGCCCTTTTCTTCTACCAAAGTTCCCACGATCTCATCCAGATCTGCCCATCGCTATTAGTTGGTAGAGAAGCGAGGAGCACGTGAAGGCAAAGCAACGACTGTTCTTCCTCGTGTTCGTCTGGGAGTTAGCTGTGTCCTCACGGACGTACTCCCCAGCATGTCTTTTCTCTCCTTCCCTCCTCTGTTTTCTGCCCGCCATGGCGTACCAGATGTTAGAGCTGGGCTCTCAGGCCGTTTCACGATGTCATTTTGCCATTCTCGGCATTAACCTCGTGTCTGCCTCCCCGAAAGCAGTGCTTGGGATGGCTGAGGGCTCCGAACCATTTCAAGAGACTCCTGGGCAGGAAAAAGAAGTTTCTGCTTCAATTTCTGTAGGGCATCAAAGTCCGTCTGTGTGGCTGAATTTTGCTTTTCAGCCAGATTTGCCTCTGTGCTTGTTTCTTGGTGCCTGCCTCCTGCCTTGACACTCTGTGTCCGATCGCTCCCGACAAACTCTTCTCTGCCTCTTTTCCTATTTTGTTCTTGTTTTCTGGTCGTGAGACCTTCCCGAGTCACCAGGTTCTGCCAGTTTCCTTGGAGTTGCTCTGGTCGAGCCCGAGGGCCCCAGACTTTTCCAACATCTTTTCAGCAGGGCAGGTTCGGGGACCGCGGGACTTTTAATTTTTCTGCCTGCCGAAGGAGCTTTGAAGCCACAGGGTGAGAAAAACCTTCATGTTCGTTTCCTTCAGGAAAAAGGCAGGGCTTCAGGGAGGTGTTGCCTTTTTAGAGCTGAGATCTCGCATGGTTTAAAAGGAGGGGCGAGCTCTTTGGAGCATTTGGGAAAGACTTTCAACTCAGCGTGGCTTCTGTATTTTTGAGACCAAAGCCGCGGGTAGCGGGCACCTGAGGAAATGCTAATGAGTAACCTGATTAAAAATACGCTGGTTGAAAGCCAGATCAACTCCACGGAGAAGAAAAGCGTAATTCTGGCTGGCTTTTGCTGTAAACATGAAAGCCGTTTGGCCCAAACCCTCTCCTTTTGTATCCAGTTACACGGCCAGCAACCAAACTGGTTTCCTACTGAGCGTACACACTGGGATTATGCCCGGGAGGCAGATGGTGGCTTGTAGCAAAGGAATAGCCGAAATAGCTCCGTGTTCCTCAGCTCACAGATTTCCTTCTGCGAGGCTGTCGCGCTCCAACCGTACTAAAGGAGCCCAAAGGAAAAATAAAATAAAAAAGAAACAGGGGAGCAACAGAGCCCGCGATCGATTTCTGTGGGAAAATGGAGATAAAAGGTTCATTACGTGTAAGCGGCCCGACCCATTTCGTATCGTCATCCGCCACGGAGGATGCTTTCAGCTTTGCTGGAGATGCCGTGGGCTGGCTCGTGGAGCCCCAAAATGTTTCAGGATGCCCAGCGGTGAGGACCGCGCGAGGGATGTGCGAGTCCGCTCGCAACCTCCCCTCTCCAGAGAAAGCAGAAAATTGTGCCTTTCACCGGGCTGCTGGCTCTTGAGCTCCTTTTTCAGCTGGATTTGCAACGTTTTCCTGGCTGGAAGATGCACAGGGTGGCACCGTCCCCTGCCTGGGTATCCCCATAACCCGCGGTTATGGGTCTGGACCTGCTGAAAAATTCTGCCCGGTTTTCATGAGAGCAGCCCTTTTGTTTTTGCGTCCCCGCCGTGGGTTGATTTTGGTGCTTTTTTTTTTTTTTATGAACAGCAGAGCCTTGATTTTTTTTATTATTTTTTTTTTTTTTTCCTGCAGGCCTATTTATATACAAATTAATATCCGCTGATGAAGCGTGTGGATTATTAAGGTTGATTATTCGTCGTGGGTGTGATTTCTGTCACCCGGGATTGCTTCCGTTCCGTGTTGGACAGCTAAAGGTTTTACAGAATATAAGACTTTGTGAGACGGTTGAATGCTTGCAAACGCAGATATTTCCATGACATAAAAAAAAATCTCTTTTTTTTCCAGATTGATGTCCGAACACACGCTTTCCTTCAAGTGCTCGTGGAAAGGTGAATGAAGGAGGTGGGGGAGGCGATCGGGAGTGACCTGACGGCCAGAGATGGAGGAAGCAGCACAGCCCGGTGACCACGGGGGACTCCTCCAGCAGGGTGTGACGGTGCCCGTGCCCCCCGTGCCAGCTCGGGGCCACCGCGTCCCTGCCGAGCGGGCTGGCAGCGGGTGCGGGCGGCAGCAGGGACACCTCCGCGGGGACACCGGGCCCCGCTGCTTACCTCTTTCTCGCCCGCCACAGGGTAGGAAAAGAAGCAGGTTTGTTGTCGCCGTGCCCCCGGCGTCCTGGGGATGCGCGGTCTGGTCCTTCGTCTCGAAAAGAGCAGCGGTCCTGGCCCTTAACGTGCCCCGATGCAGCGGGGTTGGGGAGCTTTAGCCCGAGTCCCTCGCATCGCATTGTGTTTTTGTAGCGCTTCGAGATCACGCCATAAAAATTTTAGAGGAAAAGATGAGATATGCGGGGTCATGTTGTCCTTTGACTGCCCGTGTTATCATTTCCTCTGGGGAGCAGAGAAATTTTGAGGCCAGATACTGCTTTTTTTTTTTTTTCCCCCCCGTGACATTTCAGCCAACCTCCGCAACGATGTTGGCTTAAAAAAAAAGGCAGGGGGACGGGGAGCAGCTTTCAGATTTTGGCCAAAATCTGCCAGATTTCCTTCAAGCTGCTTCTCTGCGGCTCCGAGCCCATCTGCGGAAAGCTGACCCCGCTGTGCAGGCTGCGTTTAACCAAACCCCGCTTTTGTCCAAACGCCTCAGATGGAGTTTTAGCTCAGCCCCGGGTGTTTGCGCAGCGCTCATCCTATTTTAAGCACTCGATTACCGATGCTGCCACCACCTTCTGTGGAGAGTGAAGAGACTAATATATATATCCCACCAGCAGGGATGGTTTTCAGGTAGTCCAGTTTATCCCGAGCTTCGTTTTAGTCTGTTAAATAAGAGTCATAGATGATGATATACCGGTAGAGAATATAGGGAGAGCTATACATTTAATCACACACCGCTGATGAAAGCATGTTTTTTGGAGATTTCCTGGAGCCTGAGACGTTGATGCCAACTGAAATAAAAACATTTTTCTGCCTTCAGGTGGCCGAGCATCTGAAAAGAGCTTCCTGGAGGGATGGGGACCCTTGGGTGATCTCCTTGGGAAGGGAAGGGAAGGGAAGGGAAGGGAAGGGAAGGGAAGGGAAGGGAAGGGAAGGGAAGGGAAGGGAAGGGAAGGGAAGGGAAGGGAAGGGAAGGGAAGGGAAGGGAAGGGAAGGGAAGGGAAGGGAAGGGAAGGGAAGGGAAGGGAAGGGAAGGGAAGGGAAGGGAAGGGAAGGGAAATAATGCCTGGTGCTTGCCGCCGCAGCTGCTGCTTTACACCTCGCTGGATTTAATCTCACGAATAAACAGTGTACTAATTGTTTCAGCTCTCGGGGCAGCGGGGTTGGCGAGGCAGCCGAGTCACGCCAGGAATTTCGGTTTATGTAATTCGCTCTCTGCTGGGGATTTCGGGCATGTGCCCGGCTGGCCGGGGCACATCCAGCGCCGAGCATCCTCCCTGCACGCCGTGGGTCCCGGCCGCCCATGCTAAGAAGCCACCGCGATGCCTGGCACGGATAAAAACCACTAGCAAGGGCGGAGGAGAGCCTTTTTGTAGCAGAAGCTGGATGAAATCCTGAAAATATATTGAGAGCCCACCAGGTTTTCCAGCTGGAAGTGGGAAGCGGGCCTGCTGCTGTCCCTGCAGACACCGACCGGTCACGGTCTTGTCTGCGGGTGGCAGCAGCCGGGGTGGCTTTTGTCCTGCTTTTAGCTTGGTTTGAAGGCTTAAAAGTACAGGTTTGAGCCAAGCGTGGTTCATTAATATGTTTAGGGGACCCGTGTTGAGTGGCTCGTCTCTGCTGAGAGGAACTCAACGCTGTCGGTGAGAGGCGAGTGAGGATATTCGTGTCCGTATACAGGATCTGGAGCTAAATCCTGAGAATTACATGCTAATTTAATTGGAGAGACATTGCTGGTGTTTGCATAACTGCTCGGTTTCTCCTAGCTGCAGGTAAGGATGATTTTTCCACAAGCACCAGAATCGCAGGAATTGGCTAAAACTCTATAGACAAATCACCCTATAAAGATATTTCGTTCAGGTAATATCTATCTATGATTTTATTTTTTTCTTTTTCATTTTGAAATGTGCGTTCTCCCTTTTTTTTTTACTGAAATCTTGTTTTGCTTTATTAGGCTTTTACTTATCTTGAGCCCTCCGATGGCAGCCGATAAAGACGGTCCCGAACAGAGACAGCTGGTACGAAACTGCGGTTGACAGGCATAAATAAATAAAAAAATAATGGAAATAGAAAGACCTTCTGCTTCTCTGCGGTGACGACTGAAGCGCTTCACTAAAAATGGATCCCCTGCAAAGAACCAGGAAGGAGCTGAGGGAACAGCTTTTTTCTCCCCGGGCAAGTGCCTCTGCCTACCTTTGCTCTTGGGTACAAGAGGATACGCCGTAACAGCTGGCGATAACTGGGTGCAGAAAGGATGGATTTAGGATAAAGCAAATATCCCCCCAAAAAGCCGTACAGATTCCCCTTCCTGACACCTCTGCAGGACTCTGCTGGGTGCTTGTGGGCTCGTGAGATGGGGGTAGGAAGTTGCCCGTAGCGCACCCCTCCCGGCGAGCCATGCCCTTTGGGATTTCCAGCGAAGCTGGGGAAACCCTTAAAGCAGTTAAACCCTTAAACCCTCCAGCGGCCGCATCCTCTGCTTTGTGTGCTCTGGGCAAAAGTGTCCCGGCAGGATGGCGAGTGTGATAAATCCTCGGGACGGAGAGGAGAGCCGCGCCGTGGCAGTCTTCTTGCTGCCCCCTCACCACCTTCAGCAGATTTTTTTCACGCGCTCACCACATCAATCCTACTAAAGCCTCTTCCGTAATAACTCAAGCACGGGCTAAGTGCCGGTAACAAACGTTAAACCTCACATCTGGGACAGAAAATATTCATTTTCTGCTCGTAGGCAACGAGAAATGGAGGGAAGGGAGACAGAAAGAAGGCGTCGGAAGAGCTAACGGGAGGAAGCAGGTGGAGCGTCTCCCGCTGCCTTTTAATGTCTGGGTGAATTTTGCGTTTGCTGTAATTGTGGATTTTGTGGCTCAGTGGCGAAATATTTAAAGGAATTTGGCTTAGGGTTGACTGAAACTTTTCAACTAATCCGAAGTGCAATGGTTCTTTGTGAAATATCTCTTTTTTTTTGCATGGCTGAGCCTTTTTAAAACCATACTTGAAATCAAGTACACTCACTTCTGGATTCAAGTATCATCTGCAGATAAAAGATAAATGAGATTATTATTAAAAAAAATCTCTCTTTTTTACTTTTTTTTTTTTCCCTGGTTCCCCAGGATGAAGCACAGGTTTGGCCGCCCCCAGCTGCACGGCTGTGCCGGGGGTACGGATGACTTCCCTCAAGCCCTCGCGAGCGGCGTGGTGCGGGTCCCCTGGCCGAGATCCCGCCGTCCCCGGCCGTGCCTTGTGCTCCCTGTCACGGCTCGGTGTCCCTCCACAGATGCCTTTTTGTCTCCTGTCCCCCCGCCGGGCTGTGACAATGGGCGGGCGGCGGCGGCGCGCTGCTTGTTATGCTCCTCACAGGCGTCTGCCGCTGGCGCTTCCCCATCTGCCGCCGAGAGCCGGGCGAGGACGCGGGGGGCATCGCTGCCTCTCGGTGCTCGTCTGCTCCCAAAGAGTTTTGCCATGCAGCGGACGAAGCCATGGGGTCGGCTCGATGCCCTACGGGCACAGTAGCACCTCCCAGACAGAGCTGAGTAGATGGCAAAAATAAGAGGACATCCTCGTCTAGCTGTCTGTCTGCTCCAGGCAGGTTCACCCCTGAGGTCATACGATGGGATAGGGAAAAGAAAATGCGAGTGAAATTTCCATTTTCACTCCGTGTTGCTAGCACGGCCTTTTCTGGCCGTGAAGCCCTGTAGGGTGCCCGCGGGTCTCAGCTGCCTACAGAGGGGCCGTTCCCCGACGTCTCTGGGAAGAGAGGAGATGCAGAGCTCAGCCTTGGCCTTCCCTTTCCAGGGAACGCCCCGCTAACCCCGCGTTTTTACATACCGGACGCCGTTTACGCTTTATGAGGCTTTTCAACCTTCTGTTTGCGGCAGCGCAGCAGGCGGGATGCCCATCGGTGTCACGGACAGGAAACGAAAGCAAAACTGGAAATACGTGGTCCAACGAAGAAATGCCGCCCATCATCGGATTTCTGAGCCATCCCTCCGCTGTCTCATCGTCTGCCTCCGTCTGCTTCTCTCTTTCTTGGAAGGGAGCTTGCACAACACCAAGCTTCAGCAAATCCCAGGCAGGGAGAAAATATTTCTTAGGGGGGGGAAGAGACGTCAAGAGGCCCTGCAAAGAGGAACTTTTCCTTCTCTGGGCCGTGTGAAAGAGTTTTGTGAAGAGTTGTTTCGCACCCTCCCTACCCAAACACAGGAAACCTGTGCGCCTCCTCTGCAGGGGAAGTATAAAGGTTTCTCCCTCCGTTTGCAAAGATTTGCCCTTTAAAAGGCAAATGTGTACATGCGGGAAGGAATTTCAAGGCACCACAATATTATTAAATGCATTTGCCGGTGCGATACCATAACAGGATGGATAAAATGCTTTACAGTGAAGAGTAAAGTCAATTAATTTGGCTTCGTATCTTTTTTTTTTTACCCCTCAATCGTTCATGCTCAACTTCTTATAATTCTTATTTTATTCCCCTGAAATTTGAAGCACCAAAATAATCTCAGTGAAGGAGCCTCGCCATATAGCTATTTTATGGCTGTTTTATATTATGGGCACTTCAGACACCTTAATTAACCCTAGCAGACACCCGTGTCGCACAGTATCGCATCTTGGCTCTAAACAGGTTCGCCTGGGGCTTAGGGCAGGTCCCTGCAAACATGATTCTCAGTGAGCTCTCTCCAATAATTGCTTCCTAAAATTCCCAGACTGGCGTTTCCCGAAGCAAAGCTGCGTTGCCGAGGGGAGATGTTGGGTTTCTCCGAAATAAATGCTCTCCTTCCCCCGTGGTCAACGCTGGCAGCCCAGGTGCACCGCCTCGAGCTGGTTTGGATTTTCGAGGTGCGCGAAATAACTCCGGTAGCTGAAGAAATGCCGCGGTATAAGCATTCGAAAAAGGCTGATGGCCGTGGTGTGTGCCCACCTGCTTTGGGTCCCCAGGGAAAGAGGACAGCTTGGGGATGAGGCCGGCTGCCACCCTTCGGGTCACTGCCACCCCGGTCCTGTCCCCATCCTTGGGACAGGACTCCATCTTCCATCTCAGCTTATAATTAAGCGTTTAATCCTTCGACATTTCCACCTTGCGTCTCTCCTACTTCATCTCTTTGTTGCCTGAAAGCAGCAGGAGAAAAGCTGAGACCAGAGCACCGCGGGGCCCTGCTGGTCCCTTCTTTTCCGGGAGGTGCCATGGGGGTTTTGGGATGGGGCTGACGCCGATCCCGACAATTTGGGGTGAGGCATCGCTTTGGTGAACCCCGAGGAGGTTTCATTTTATCTGCGGGTGTCAGAAATGTCATCCTCCGGAGGTGTTTGAATGCCTTTGGAAGGACTGGAATTGAGCAGGGGAGCGTTGGAAACACCCGATACTGACAATCCGTGATCTGAAAACGAGCTGTTTTTCGCTTATGTTACTTCAGCTAGGGCAACGGGACTGCACCTGGCTGTATGCTCACTATATGCTGAGTTCCCTCCATGCTGCCTGCACCTTCGGACGAAATATTTTTCAGGGCTGACACCTTTCGGGCTGGCATTTGGAAATGCCCTGCCCCCGGGGCTGGTGTAGGGCTCCCAGTGCACTCCTTGCCATGGTCCTCGAATCCCCACGTTACGTATGACCTGTACAGGCGTAAATTCATTCTGGCAAAGTATTAAAGCCGGGGCTCACTTCTATCCCTGCTTGTCAGAGTCCTTCAGTAGGAGATTTTCGCTAGGCTTATTTAGAAACCCATCTAGTTATGTTTTATGCACCTAATTCGTTATTTTTTATTGGATTAACTCTTTCTCAGGCCAGTACTTAAACGCCAGGGGTGGCCTGTAAGATGTAAGCCAAGCGCTCTGCTGGATACACAGACGGACGGTGCGTTTGGGTGCTTTTTTTGAGGCTCCATCCTTGTGAAGCCTGTACGCAGCAGCCGACTTGTTCTCCCGGAGTATTCTCCCCGGCTGCCCTGGCCGCGACTCGGCGGAGTAAAATTACACAGCACGTGAGCGTTTTCAGGACCAGGTCTCCCGAAGGCAAGCGGTTACGTATGGTAGGATCAGGAGGAAGCACTCCACTTCCACGCGGAGATTTCCCAGCCGTGCTTCACGCCAGTTACAAGAACGGTTTTGGTAACCACGCAAACTCAGGCTCAAGGAGCTGGAAGGCATAAACTGAGTTGTAGATATCACCTTGAAGACATCAGCAGCAAACGTGGTGGTGTAACACACCTGAATATGTTGGCGTTCCCATCAGGAAAGCCTCACGCGTAGTTTGTAGTCAGAAAAGGGGTGTGTGATCCTCATTTTGCTCACAGGTGCTACAGCATCAGTGGTACCTTTTTTTTTCCCCTGTGTTTTCATAGAAATATTAAGGAGAAAGCAGAAAATAAGCCGGGAACATATGCGCCAGCCTCAAACCCGTGGCACTTTCAGTTTGTCCTGTGTCCGTTACGAACCCATTAAGGGGACGGGGTCTCGCCCCTCTTACCCCGTGCCCTTCTCCTCCCAGGCAGGGTGATTTTGCCAAGCTGGGTTTCACCCTCGATTATTTACATTGCTTTCGAGCAGTGGTTTTAAGGAGGGAGAGCATCCCGAGCTTGCCGGCTTCTTTGCCGGGAGCTGAATAAATCCGGCAGAAAATCATCACTTTTTTTCTTTTTTTCTTTTTTTTTTTTTTTCCCAGGTTTTGAATGTAACGCACAGAAATGAGAGCAGCGCCGGGAAGGGAGGTTTAATTGGTAACTTTTTTTAAGCACCTACTTCTTGGCAGCCTCCGTGGGTGACATCCTGTAGCTCTCCCGAAGACCGAGCCGATGAAAGAAAGTGGAGCAAGAGCACATCAAGGACGAAGCCCGGCTCCGGGTTTTTTTTTTAATGAAGCAAACATGACTTTTTACCGAGGGGAACTCGCCCTGCCTTCGCCACAAACCTGATTAAAGCCCACGCAGCCACTCGGCACCTTGTTTAATTACAGCAGAGCCGCCCCCGAGCCCCCTCGCAGTCAGGGATTTTCAGGTTTTCTAATAAACTTTCCCCTTCCTCCCTGGATTTTCGGAGGCTTATTTATAATAATCCCAGTTGCAGGCTGAAGCTCGCTGATGTGAAAAAATTGCAGGGCTGGGGCTGACCTGCGAGGGGATTAATTTGGGGGTGCCTGGCCCAAATCCCCCACAGATCCTTTCCTGGCTCACACTGGGGCCGTGCCACTGCCACTTGGCCCAGGAGATGCGAACCCCGTGGGTAGGAGCACGTGTGGACGTGCGTGGAACCGGATCAGCCCCAAACTTCACTTCACTTCCCAGCTTTTGGCTCTGAGCGGGGGGCTACAGGACCAGGCCCTTAATCCCACCCCGCTTCCGAGCGGATTGGGATAGCGGCGAGAGGGCAGCCGCTTTTTAATTAAAAAGGGCTTGTGCAGCTCCACCTTGGCATTATTTATTTGCTCAGTGAGCTCGCTGGGATTAACGTGCACGCGGGGAACGCACTCGCTTCCCTCCTAGCCCCAGTAAACCTCACGCCAAAATACATCGATTGCCTCTGCCGCCGACCTGCAGGCCCCGGTTATTGCAGGAGGAACGGGCGTAATCGTGCACGTTAAGCGTTGCCTCCTTGCTCACTCAGCAGAAGCGGCCACAATAAAGCTGCTCCGGGTCCTTCCTCCCTTAATACACTGAGTTTATTAGGGAAGCCTGAATTTATAAGTGTTTCTCCCCCAAAATCCCCAAATTATTTTGGTAACAGTATCAAAACAACACATTAAAAAGATATATTTTTTTTTTTAAATAGCATTTCCCCCAAAAGAGTAAGGGACTCGATTTCTCCCATCCATGCATAAAAGGCTGTAAAAGAGCTCGTGGAAATTTTGAAGAGATGCTGAGGGTAATTTGTTAACGCGAGGAAGCAGTGAAAGAAATCCGCCCGGTCCTGCGAAGGGCTCAGCGGCGCTCCGATACCTCCTTTTACCCGGGACGCTTGGCTTTGTGCTGTAGGGTTTTTCACCCGCCAATAGATCCAGAGGGGGGGAAAAAAAAAAAAAAAGCATCCTTTAGCATATTTTTAGCATATCGCTGCAATTAATTCGATTTTTCCGGAGGGAATTAAGAGAGTGAATCCCCATCGCTTGCATTTTTTATTTTTTGGTGGAGTGCAGAAATATCTGATCTTTAGCAATTAAATGGGTACCTAGCGATCCCGTGGCGGTTTGCTGCTTCTGAGCCCATCAGGACGACGCCGAAGGGTTCGGTCTGGAAATCTGCCTCTGCTCACCCTCCAGGCCGGTCCCCGATAACTCAGAATTAAACCGCGCGAAGATGTCGTCTTCCCGTGGAAAAAGGAAAACTGCCTTGCGAAGCTTCCCTCTGAAAATCTCTCTTTGGAGACTGAGACCGTGGTGCTGGAAACCCAGCCATGGTTAGGTCGGGGTGGGCGACGTGGCACCGTCCTTCGCGTGCCACCAGGGAGACGCCGGGCGCCTTGACCCTCCAAGATGTCCCTTCGGGGCTGAATCCCTGAGAAATGGGAAAGGAGGTCGGAAACGACCCCCGTTTGAACGTGCTCTTGGTCTAAGCCCTCGGCTGGAGGGACGATGCTGAGGACCTGGAGCAGGGACAGCGGAGATTTTCCTGTGCTCTTGCTGGAACTGGGAGGTTTTTCTTTTCTCTGCTGTCAGCTGTCGGTGACAGCAGCGCCAAAGGTTATAAATGCGTGCGATCCTTTGTGCTATTTGATTTGGAAAAGAAGAAGATGGGGGGGGGGTTAAAAAAAAATGTAGCTTAAGTTTTCAAACGAAAAGAAAGGAACCGGCAATTCATGCGGGTTTGACAGAGCGCTCTGTCATTCACTCCTCTTCCAGGAACAAAAGAGAATTTGCAAAAAGATGAAGACAATGGGAGGTACAAACTTTTTTTTTTCCCAGAGGGAAACATTTCTCTGCATTTTTAACAGATTTGAAGAGCGAGCGCCAGCAGACGCGGACGCCCCCCCCGGCATCCTCCTGCTGGCAGCGGCTTCTCCTAAACGTGCTCCCCGAGGAATAAAAGGGCGCAGGCACCTCCGCGTCCCCTCTGCCCCACCAGCGGCTGGGACCTTGCTGTCTTATTTCCCTGTGCGAACGGGAATCGCGTCTTGGTGCCACCAAAGAGGCCCTGCAGCAGCTCTCCGCGACGCTGCTGAAGGGCAAACAAGGCAGAGGTAGCCACTGTGCGTTTCTCAGCCCGTATTTTCATAGGTAACGCTAACAGCACCCGTCCCTTTGTGTTTATTCCCGTAGCACGAGGTCCCCGTTAACTTTGGGACCCGTCGGTAATAAAAATCGCCCCCGCACGGGAGGCACGGGGCTGTCCCGGTTTGATCCGTGCTCAAAAAAGAATAAAAAAGAGGGAATGAATTTGGATCCAGTGCTGCCACTAACACCACCCAAACCTCCCAGCTCCGCGGGGAGGTGGAGGAGGGACCCGACAGACGAACCGCATGACTCATTTCCCCGGGAAAATGGCCAAAAATATGCAAAACGGGCCAGATTCCTGCTTCCTGGGCTCCCCGCAAGGCGTCTTGTCGGGGCCCCCTTTCCCCCCCAAATAGCAGAAGCCGTGCAAAATAAAATTCAGGGTTGCTGGAAATGTAAATGTGTGCTGCCACAAGCCGTAATGGACTAAAAATGCTTGTGGGGCTTTTACGGAGGAAAAATCACTATAATCATCACAAAAATCTCTACCTTACGGAGGTACTTAATGGAAATGTATTATACGCACGAGGAGTGTTTGCTTACTCTTTTGCTTAAAGCCGCTTGTGTGCTGCAGAAATATTTAATGGAAATGTATATTATGGATATTATACACGGAATTCATTTACTGTTTCACTCAAATAACGCCTTCCGTGGAGCAGCAATTGTTAATGGAAATGCGCTGTGAAGTTGTTCACCTGTTTATTGCAAAAGATAAATAACGTTTTTATGTTTTTCCCCCCCAAATACTACACAACAACCTATGTTTAACAGACTTTTTTTTTTTTTTTTTCTTTTTTTTCAGGGCTGTCAGCTGTCACTCCCTTTGTGCAGAGCTGGGGTCAGGCTGCAGAGAACAAATGCAAACTCTCGTAACGCCCGGTTCTTCCCCCAAAATTAAAACCCACGCTGGTCATTGGGTGCTCAGAGTCAGCAGGCTGATTTTTTTGGGCTGTATAGATGATGTTGCCATGGAATATATATATATATATATATGTTGCAACTCAACCATGGCACATAGGACAGCTCAGCCAGATGTTTTGGCTTTGGGGATTGCTTAGCATCATGGACAGCACCCAGGGGGGATGCGAATGAGAAACTCGGTGGAGAAGCATAGCACGAGCTAAGCCTCTTGAACTCCTATTTGCCTTTTCACCCTCCAGCTCTCCTGCTACTGACAGGCAGGGAGGAAAGTTTTCACCCTGGGAATCGCTGGCTGGTGGTGCCAAATCGTGGCGCTACCACCAAAAAAAGGAAGAAAAATGCTTGGAGTCATGCGAGCGTGTGTGACAGATCGCAGCACCACGGCCCTAATCGATTTAACTTGGGGTTGGCGATTGAGCTACTTGAAAGCAACTGGAAAAGCCGTCATTTATTTATTTATTTTATTTTTCCGTCTGCAACTGCCAGCTTAAATACACAGCACATGCAAAGAAACAGCCAGGGCGAGCGCTCGGTGGAGTGATTTAGACGGCGCTCAAGTGACATAAAGAAGCTGAATTAAAAATGATCATACTTAGCAACAAAAACAGGCATTAAGCTATTAATACCCTTTGGACAGGGTGCGATTTTTTTAGAGGTGAGGAAGACGTTAATAAGTGTAATACAAATATGCCATCGTTGCTTTGAAGGGGATAATTGAGCGCAACAGCGCTTTCCTGTCCGATTTTCATGGAGCTCCATTTGTCTTTTCTCCAGCTCCCGAATGCTTTTCATGCTTTGGGGCTTGTTATTTCCCCCAGTCCCAGCACAACCTAAGCCACTGCTCATCTTTTACGCTTTGGGGCTTTTTATTTCCCCCGGTCCCAGCGCAACCCAAGGCGCCGCTCACCGCCCGGGGGGTGGCTGCCTTCCTGCAGGCCGTGGAGCTGGGAGGAGCCTTTATCTCCTTTTCCAACCCAAAAACTGGTGGGAAGGGAGCCTGGTTGCGTCGCTTTGGCGATAACCCCGCTTTTCCCTTGGGTTCCAGCCTCTGGATGCCCATGGGCTTCTGTGCTTGCCCTTTGGAGTTAGAGATGTGCATAGGAAGGGCCAGCCCGAATTGTACCCACTCCAAAATCGGGAGCCACGGAAGACCTCGAAATGTGCTAAGAAAAAAGGAAAAAAAGAAAAAAAAGCTCTCTTTTGCTTTTCTTGTGCATTTAAATTCTCATGTGCTTCGTTTGCCCTGGATATCGAGGCATCACAAGCTTTTCTGGGAATCTGGTGGCCCAGGCCAAAAAAAATAATCCATTTGCTCACCCTTCCCCTAAAGATTAACTGATAATGAGGGTAATGATATAAAACCTAATATGTGACTTGTCAAAAAAAAAGCCTGCTCGCCTGGGGAAGCTGCCGGACAGGAGGCTTCTCCTCGCTGGTCATCCGCCAGCACAGCTCCAGGTGGGAGCTGAGGATCTGGCCCCCGTGAGCCAGCACGAGTAATTTTCCAGTATCTTTTAAAAGAACTCTTTCTGCCTAGTGCCTGGAAAGTTTATCTTTTTTCCTGATAAGAGTATCTCTGAAAGTTTTCCATCCTTGAGTGGGAAAGATAAATAGCTGCTGAGTAATTGTTTGGCAGAAAATAATTGCGAGGAGCACGTGGAGGAAGGGAGCAGCAGAAAACAGCAGGGCTGGCAGGGCCCTGGGGGCACCAAGAGCTCTGAGCAGTGGGAATAAAAATATTTGGGTTTTATGGCGAGGGGATTGTTGCAGGATTTTGGGTAGCACTCCGCTGTTATCCCAAATAACCTGGGACTAATGCAGCCAAAAGAGTGGGGACAAGACAACGGAGTGGTCTGTTGACTGCCCCAACGGAGAAGGCAGCCTCAAGGTCTTGAGCCAAACCCAGAGCAGCGAGGAAGGCACGTGTGCCAAATTGTCTTCTCGTAAGCCTTTCCTGGAAAATTTTTCGGTGTGAGCAGGGGCTGGCTGTGTCCACGTCTGTAAGAAACCCGGTGAGCTTGGTTGAGAAGTGGCATGGGGCTGGTGGGTTACCTGGCTGGGCAATACTCAAACCACTTGTTTTTAGGGACCGAAAGGGAAATGAGGATATTTTGAGGCATGTTCACTTCTTCCAGTGTCATCGACTGCTCAAAATTTCTGCTTAAAATGTCATCTTTTGACTTGCTGCAAGCCAGGACGGGTTGTAGCAGCCTCAGGATGGGGTAAATGGCGCATTTACCTGCATCGGCTGTGGGGTGAGCTGCTGGGTGAGCTCTGCCCTTGGTCTCTGTCCAGAGGAGAGGAATTTAATCTGCATTTTCTTATGCCACTTAAACCCAGCAACATTAGCTGTGCCTCAGAGGCACTCGGTTACAAAGCGTCCTTAGAAATCTTGAAATATGACGCTTTCCTAATGCAGAAACTGTGTACCAAGCTCCCAGATAATTGAATATTGACCCCATTTCAATAGACAAAGAGGTGATGACTGGTCTGAAATCAATCAGCTGAACCGGTCAGGTTGTAGCAATGCTTCCTTTGTGCGGGAAGGAAAATGGCATTGACTACTGCCGCGTAATTTGGGGACTTTTAAAGGTTGCATCACCCAAAGCATTACAACACCGTGGATGTAAGTGAACGGGAATTAAAGGAGGAGTATTGGGGAAAACTGAATCGAGGGAGAACTTTGTACTGAGTGCCCTCAAATCCTTTGAGCTTAACAGGCAATGTCTGAAAGCGTAGAAGAGGGAAAAGTGGGGCAAAGGATGATGAATGTGGGAGTAGGTTCGGATATAGCCCTGACCAGTGAGAAAAGCAAAAAGGGAATTGATGGGCTATCAGTGGCTGATAGATCTCCAAGAAACGACATCTGAATTATTTGGAGCCTGTGGCTCCATGAGGACAGCACGGCGTGGCTGGCAGCTGAGAAGTGATGGGAGTGTGACGGATGCGTCGGTCTGCATCTGGGTTGTAATGGGAAATGGGGAAGACGGTGAGGAGGATTCACATCGAGACGTATGTTTATATAGCAAAGGAGAGTTTCCCTGGGTTTTTACACCGTATAGCTAGCATTAAATCTGGTTAAAGATTCAGGTCTTCAGGTCACAAGAAAATTCGTGGAACACCTGAAAAGTTTCTGTAGTTCGGGTTGTTCGCTAAAGGAAACGGTCAAATTTATATTGAGGGAAATACTTGTAAATGGAAAACAACAACAACAACAACTTCTGCCAACTTTCATCCCTGAGCAGGTATTTAGAGGAAGGCTGAAAGCCTTTCACACCCCCGAGGGAAGAAGCGGAGGGAGCTTTTAATGGTGGTGTTAACCCAACCCTATCTACGGGAGCTGAAACGTGCTGCTCTAACACGGGATACAAGCAGAGTGAAATGTCAATACCAGTCAGCGCAACGCCTGGGCGGTTTCTGACATAGGAAAGGAGAAGGATGGTTGATCTTTAACCACTTTTATTTTTTTTTTTTTGTATGACAGATTTCTGTTTGGTACTTGACAGCTCCTTGCAGCCATCTTCCATCATTCCCTATTGGGGTCTTGTTGGCTTTTCTATGTGTCACGGAGACATAATCTGTTTTGGGTACCTCAAGGTCTTCTTTTAATTCTTTTGTAGGTCCCAGAAGACCTATGAAATGTGGAAAGGGAGTGGGTGAAGCTGTTTTGCCTTTCAATGGGAGAAGGGCATCTGTAGGCAGAAAGAGCTTGAGACCACAATGCTTGTGAAGGCTCAGGGCAACAGACGTACAAGTGAAAAATTATTTCTGGGTCATCCCAGCAAAACTTCTTGTATTTAGGCACTTTTATTGCTGTTCTGGGAACTGCTGGTACTTATCTGCCATATGCTCTTTGTGGCAAATTGGTGAAAATCTGTGTGTGAACACTGGTTTTGTCTCCTATTTCTAGTAACCCAGTGCCTCCATCGGAGCAGATGCAATCTGCTCAAATACAAAAATGGTCTCTTTGGAAAATCATATAGACAGCCTTGAAATAGCCGTGCTATTTGTGCGGTGGAAGAATAAATTCATTCTTGAACCGAAATAAAAATTCTTGAAATAGAGATGGGATCGGAGCTGCGCTAGAGAAATACCAAGGCAGCAGTTCTGCCCAGGAAAGGTGGCAGCTGCAGAGACACAGACATCCAGCAATGAGGACTTTCTGATGAGTTAGCAATTATTTCTATTACAGTTGCTGCATTGGCGTATGCTGTTATATAGGCGGTAGTGGTGTAGAGACAGGAGGGTTTTTCCCTTTTCTCACCATAAGCTGTGAGTCCACGTTCTTGTCATGAAGAATATGTATATTTTCACAGTGGCCGTAGAATTATGCGACCCTGTTTAAAACATAGACAAAAAAATATCCATCCGTCTCAGCTGGTGCCATTTCCTAGCAGGGCGGGCTCAGCCAACAGGCAGAAAGAAGGCTCCTTTTCTCACCAGGCTCGTGGGGAAGGTCTGATTATGATGGGCAGCAAGGGAAAGGTGCAGTTGACTTTGACATCTCGCAGTGTACTGCTTTCCCAGCTTCAAGGAAGAAGGGTTGCCCCAAGACAGAGACCGTAGACCAGAGACCAGAAACCATGTCATAGACCTGACATTTAAAGTCGTTACGGCTCAGTTAGATCCTTGTTGAAATCATTGTTGAATCATTGTTGAAATCAGAGGGCTGCAGTGCGGTGGGCCCTCCTGGCAGGATCTGGAACCACCACCAGCCTTTGGGTGGTTACAGCTGGTATTGTGCCCGCACAGACCTTTATTGCCAGGATCTACAGACTGGAGACTTAAATGTTTCATTTGCCATCTACTCTGATGCACTTTTCTGCTCTTTTGCTCAAAAGCTGCTTGGATTTGACTTCCTTCAATGGTAAGGTGCGTTCCTGTAGCATACGGGACTGGAAAATGAAGGTGATGGTTCCAGCTTGCATTCTTTCCTGGAGGGTGGTTTTTGGGGGTTTGTTACATTTCCTACGATGTAATAAAACCATACGTCTTGTGAAGGCAAGCAGAACAACCAGCCTTTCCATAAAGCATGGGGTATATTCATTCTGGGACGTAAATTGAGGAGGATGAGACTGGCACTACAAACTCCATGCAACACCAAAAGGGTAAACTTTGTGCTTCACCGGGTGTCCTATGCCCATACGGGACATCCTAACTCTTGAACCTGTTCAGATGAGAGCTACGGCTCCTGGATTAAAGGCATTTCAGGTTAGGGAAATGCAATTTCATGTTCAGATGACTTGGAACAAATTGCATTTGTCTCACTCCGTGAAACCAGGACAAAACATTTCAGTCTGAGGGCTTCTGAGATGTTTTATTTAGGATGAAAAGGTTGAAAACGAAGGGTTTCAATATCCTTCCTTTGAAATATTCTTTTGAAATATGTGTTCAGATTGCCTCTTCAGAACTCATCTCTCCGAACCGTGAATCTCAGGATGCTTTGGAGAAAGGAAATCCATTTTGTTTACCGCGCTCGTTGACCTGAGCGGGTGCCCTGCTCGGTGCCACCATGAGAACAAACCTCAGGGGAGTTGGATCCCTTAAGGCCATTAGGATAACTCTGCATCCTCCTCTGGTCTGCAAATCCCAGATGTGCCAGACAGAGAGGGACCAAAAACCCTTGGAAAAGTGGTTTGTACCCCAGCAGAAGAAAGTCTGCTCAGTTTTTCTGAAATAAATCTGGAGTTAGTTACAATCTTTCCAATAAAGCACGTCCTCTAAAGGTAAGGATGTTCCTTAAAAATCAGCGAGCTCCTAGAAGACAAAGCTTGAAGCCAACTATTTCAGATGAGGCAGGGGAGGCACGTACCCTGCAGGGAGGGTAATTAACACAGGGAGCATCCTTTCCAGGGTTGTGATGGGATTTGGTCAGAGCTGGAGCTTAATATTTTCCTGAGACAAACTCTGTAATTGCGCTGCAATCTGGGATGCAAGAGAAGAATTGATCAACGCTGAAAAACGGAGAGGTCAGCTTAAGCCATCACTACAGTTTCTTTCGGCATAAAATCAACAAAGATTTCATCGTATGGGTATGAGTAATAACATGAAAGGAATTACAAGGGACAGCAAACAGCCTGATGTTTGCCAGAGACGAGAATACCATTATTTTCCCAGTGTGAGGAGCGAAAAACAAACAGAAGAAAGAGATTGGCAAGTATAAATTTCCATTCATTACAAATCTGGGATGCACATTTCTCAGTTCCTGCTTTTTGCAGAGCTTCAGACGTTGGAGGCTATTTTCCATCATGAGACATACTACGGGAAAATGAACACCGAGGTTTGTTGTTGTCCATGAGTACAGAACAGGCGATCACGCAGGTTGGACCAAAGGGGAGATTTGCTCCTTGAAGTACCTTCCTCTTGATAAATGCGGACAAATTTCAACAACGGTCCCCTTCCTGTCCTTGGGGATGTGTTGCTTTGTCAGGAAGAGAGGCAAAATCTTTTTGTTGTATGACCCAGCAGCCTTCCTCGCTCCTTGCACCCCTGTGCTGGGGAATGCTGCAAAACGGGATGGGGTGAGGAAGCCAGATCCAAGCTACCTTACAGGCGACTAAAGCCGAGATTATTAGAATTAATCTCCTCCTGATAAAGGTATTAGGTAGCAAATGTTACGCTGGGGTCTTAAATGAGGTCAATGGGGAAAAAAGATTCCCGTCTTAGAAAAATAGGGGAGGGAGAAAAAGTTCAGAAAACAGTTTTGGTTTGATTCATTTTTTTTTTTTTCCCAAAGGATTCCCTCTGCTGAAATGGTAGCCCGGCTACAAACACTGTTTGTACCCTGCCATGCAGCAGATAATGGTGAGAAGGTTTCTTTCCTCCCTTATCTGCAGCTCCCTGGGCTATTTCCTCCCTGCGCTCATGACTTCGCTGAGCCGAGAGACCAGATCTGGATTATTTTCTAAAGAACACACCGTCTGCGGAATTTTTTTCTTTTTTTTTTTCTTTGAAAGCAAGGGTTATGCCACAGGCAAGCGCTTGCTGTGGCTCTGCAGTAATGACATCCGCCGTGCTGCTTTCCCGGGTGTGACGGATACAGCCAGCGCGAGGCGTGGGGCTGCTTCGCTCTCCCGGAGCGATGCTGAGAAATTGGGGTCTGGCACAGAGGAGCCGGAGGAGGTTCGAAAGACGTCGAGAAAACGGCACACCGCTGTGAGCCAGGTGGCTGAGGCTTGCAGGTGGAGACGCTGGCGTACACATCTGGCGCTGGCCCCATCCAAAAAATTGTTCCCTTGCCTTCGCCCAGCCTCGGTGCCCCTCAACGCGGGCAGAATCCCTCCAGCACTTTTTGGGCTGCTCTGCTAGATGGTGCTATTGCCCTGGTTTTTATATGAGGAGAGCTGGTGCTCAGCAGATGGTCCTCGGAGGAGAATTAACGCTTATTCGATTAATGCCCACTGTGGCAGCCAGAGCCCGGGGAAAAGATGCTGAGGCTGCGGAGAGCTGGAGCCGCTCGGGGCTCGCCGGCTGCCAAACCTCCCTCGGCGGCCAAAGCGGCCCCGAGATGGGCCAGGTCTGCTCCCGAATTTGCCACCAGGCTGGGAAGGTTTACCGGTGTGAATATAGGGCTTGGAGCAAGCCGTGTGTACAAGCACATCTGTAATCTCGCCGTATTAGAGGAACAAGGAGAAGCGAACGCCACGGAGATCAAGGCAAGAGGCATCCAGTGCTGTGCAGCCACTGAAGGCTGTTGGCTTGGTGTAAACAGCAAGCTGGGAGAGCTGAGGGAAAACCCCCTTGTCTTAAATTTTACCTGGCAGGAGCCTCCTCGGAGTTATTTCCCCGCAAATCCCAAGGAACTTCACCGCCCTCGATTAGGACGTTTCATGTTCACGCGAGTCTTGTCTTTGAGGACTATCCCCGGTCGCTTCTCGAGCTAAACGTGCAGTGCCAGGGAAAGGCACTCATCGCCTGGGCAGAGGAGTCTGATAACTAATATGCGGCCTGGCAATTAACGCGGCGCTAAAATCTGTTCGGGGCCACCGAGATAAACATTGGGAAAGGCGAGATCTTTAGGAACTGGCAAAGAGCGGAGACAATATTAGGACTAGAGCTACCAAACATCCACAAACCAACTTCACTTTGGGCATCTCAGCCCAGTGCGCAGCCTGTAGGTGCCAGAAACACCCACGCTGCTGCTGTTTGCTCAGCCACCTGGGCTCTGCCGCAGGTGAGCGTGCTGTACACGAACCCAAACTGGACTGAATTCAGATGTTTTTCTAAGTGAAGCTATTAGGAACAGAGCCGGATAGAATTCTTACATTTATGGGGCATATAGATTTTTTTTTTTCCAGTTGAAGTTTAAGACTGGATCTTGGTAAATTCCAACGTTTCCCACTTGTACACCTTGCGTGCATGATCCGAGCAGGATTGGTGCTTCCCATGGCTAAGGGTGTAGCTCTGTGGGTTCAGACCTGCTGGTCGAGGCTGCTTCTGGACACAAGTCCAGGGTGGATGTGGATTTGGTTTTGGATTTGGATTTGGATTTGCATGTGGATGTGGATCTGGATGTGGATTTGGATGTGGATGTGGATTTGGATGTGGATTTGGATGTGGATTTGGATGTGGATGTGGATATGGATGTGGATTTGGATGTGGATGTGGATTTGGATGTGGATTTGGATGTGGATTTGGATGTGGATGTGGATGTGGATGTGGATTTGGATGTGGATTTGGATTTGGATGTGGATTTGGATGTGGATTTGGATGTGGACGTGGCTCTTTGTTTTTGGAGTCCTCCCACCTCACCCAGCTCACCAAGTATTAATTGCTGCGGCGCTGAGCCCAGCTCTCCCACCCCAGCTGCCTGCCTTTGCAGGGCCGTAACGCCGCTGGCCGGGCTGACAAACGTTTAATTACAGCTGGGCAGCTCTGAGAGCAGGTGGCTGAGGGCACGGGGACAGCCACGACGGCTGCACGCATCTAGTCTGGGCTCCGGGAGACACACGGTTTCCACAGATGAGCTGGAAACCCAGCCTCGCTTTTCTGCTCCCACCCTCACCAAGACGACCTCCATCTCCAGCTGCCCGGGCTTGCGAGGCGGTGGCAAGGAGGGGGTTTCAGACTGCAGCAGCAGGACCAGCATCGTCACACGCTGTAAACGGGGACCTGGTCCTTTGCAGAAGGGCAGCTGCCGACTTTTCCAGCACTTGGGAACAACGCTGGTCCCCGGCAGGCCAGCCCCGGCACGGCGCGACCGAGACGTCAGACTGCACCGTGCAATTTATCAGGCGTATTTATAGCAGGCTTAACCGCAGACGAGAGTGTCTTTGTATCAGATTTCTTTATATAACGGCGACGCTGCGGCTCCTCGGGTTTCTCCTGACAGTGAGATACAGCTAATTTCTCTCCCCCCACGCACCTGAAAGGAAGGGGAGCAGCAGGTTGCAAATCTGTTTTCAGGAGTGGCTGCGATGGCGGCGGGATGGAGGAGTTACTGCCGAGGAGGGCAGGCACTCGAAAGCCGTCTCTGAATCTCAAGTGAACGCTGCAACAATGCTCAAGCCCCAGCTCTGCGGATAAAATGACTTGGTAATCATTAAAAAAAAAAAAAAAAGCTTGGATGAAAGTGTCTCTTAAAAAAAATACTGTTTTTTTTGGTGCCATAACTAATCTCTGAGAGCAGCTGCACCTTGAAAGCAAGCTCTGCTCTCCTAATTTTCACAGTAGCTCCTTTAACATGTGCTTCCAGCACGCCCTTTGGAAGTGACCAGCTTATTTTAATGCCGAATTACTGGAGAAATCCCCGTCGAAGGGAGGCCCTGAGCAAGCACAGAGCCGAGCAGGCGATGGGGTGCCGTGTACTTCCCAAATGATTTCAGGGACCGTGCCCTGGGGGGGTGCAGGTGTATTTATTCCCTGATCTGCAGTAAACAGGACCAAAACGGAGGCACTGCCCCTCGCAGATGTCCTTCTGGATGGTGTGCGGGGCACCAGGCGGGCAGCGGTCACCCCCAGCTTAGCTGCAGAAACTGTTTAAAAACTTTCTTCCTTCCCCAATCTTTGGCCGTTATTCGCATCCCTTTGCCAGCTTGAGCCTCCTAAATAAATGAAATAAATAAGGAATTAATCTGACGCGGGCTTTGTGAAAACAAGTAATTTCCTAACATGAGCCAAGTGAGTAATTCGCGATGAATAATTTATCTGATGTCTTTTTTTTTTTTTTTTCTGCTCGTGGAGCTTCGGCGAACAGATTTCTGCTTCCTTCAATTAACAGCCGAGAGCTTCTGACAAATTTGGGGTGAATGTTCTCGACAGGATGGCTCGGTCGCAAAAAGCTCGCTCTCTCTCTCTCTCTCTCCGGGAGCCAGCATTGCGGTTTCACAGCTTCTCCTCCCGCGAGGAGCCGTGCGCCGGGAGGGCCGGGGACGGACGTGCTCAGCGGGGAGCAGGGCAGAGCTGGGGGCTCGGGGCCGCTGCGGGGCACCTGCCCTGATGCGGGCCGTAAATGGGTTTTCTAATCGCCCGCTGGTTTTGTTCATCTCTGTTTTTTTTTTTTTTTCTCATTTTTTTTTAAAGCCAGATGCTGCGTGGACCGTGAATTATACCTGGGACGTGGATGTTTCGAGAGGCTGCGATGATGGCTCCGAAGCAGGAGCTGCCCTTTGGGTTCCTCTGTCTCGAGGCCTGCACTTCATGTCTGATTATTTCCTAGCAGGAAGGGAAAGGAGGAGAAAAATCGTAGTTTTCTCAATGCTGCGTTGCATGGCTGTGGGGGCAAGGGGTGGGAGCGGCCCCGTGGGGGGCAGAAATCCCCTCTGCAGGTAGGGACAGCCCACCAGGAGTGGAAGCGGGTTCGCTTGGCTCCTTGTGAGACCTGGGGACATCGGCCCCCAGCTGGTGACACTCTTTTTGTGGCCCCCTTTCAGCCTGCTCGCAGGGGTGATCCTCCGAGGCCGCCCGGGGCAGAGCAGGGCCGTGCTGCCGACGGCTGCCTTGGGGCCGGTACCACCGATCTCACACGATCCACCCGCCCTCACAGGGGGCAAATCGTGACTGAAGACGGCCCGGTGAGCACTCCTGGTTAGCACGAGACGGCATCCAGCCCTCGGTTGGGACTCGCAAGGGAAAGCACTTCAAGTCCTGGAGCTGCTGCCCTAAGGCGCGGCCACCGCAGCACCCCAAAAATGGGTTTCCCCAGCTCATCACGGCCAAATCCCTGGGTTTGGGCCTCTGCTTCGATGGCACAGATGAGGTTTCGGCCTTCCTGTAGTCCTGCATGTGGCCAGCACCTGAGCAGGGCGCAATATCCCGTGTGTTGGGCTGGCTTTCCACAAAATCACATAGTACTTGAGGTTGGAAGGGGCCTCTGGATAAAGCAAGAACCAAACACAGCCAAAAAAGAGAGAGGACTCTTCGGAGTCATCGTTGCTGGTTCTTCGGGCCAGCTGAGGCCCTGCCATGCAAACACGATTTTCTCAAGCCACTCTCCTGTAATTGCTTACTCAGGTTTTTCACGCTGTAACAGATCTCGATTGGCGGCTTACATTGGGTACGTGAATTTTTTTTTAGCACCAGGGTGACGAGGCACACACTTAAACCACGCTGGCTGTTCCCACGGCCTGCATTTTGAAGGATCGGCGTTGGGTACGTACCCTCGTGTTTGCCTGAGAAAGTTTGGGTGCCTCGGAGGGAACACTTCACGGTTCCCGAAAACAAGACTCCTTTGATCTGCGCTAAAAATGATAGCACTTAAATTGCTGTATACCTTTATATCTAATTTTAAAGCGAGAGCCTTGTTTTCTGACACGTTTTACCGAGGTTTAAATAGGCAGTAATTGTCTTTTAATTATTAGATCAGTAATAGGCTATGTATCTTAATCTATTATGCTGTGATTCCTAAAACATATTACTATTCATCCCCTGGAATTGATTAGACTTAACATGCATTAACTGTCTTTTTAAATCTCTGTAATATGTCTATTTAGGAGTCTTAACTTATGCATTTAAATTAGATTTAATAGGAGAGGATTTTTGTGAAGCTGAAACTTGGTCCATTAAGAACATCTCCGAGGCTGCGGAGATGAAAGGTGCGCCATGGGCATCCCTAATTGCAGGAAGGGCGATCTTGTACAGCTGGACAAGATCCTGAGGATGTCACCAAGGACCCGTTCTGCCCTGTTTTTCCCCCATTTTGTCCCTCCTCAGCCACGTACCTGTGGGGATGCTGGAGGACACAGACCTGGGGAGGTCCTGAGATCACAAAAGCAGCCCTCAGTGCCCGAAGGCCTGGCCGCTTTTGCCACCCAACAAATGTCCATGGTGGGGAGTTGTTTTAAAGCCTCCTGCAGAGTATTTGTGCGTATTTAGATTTGATTGTGAACCATAAACTGAGGTTTGCAGGAGGTTAATGGGAAGGTGTTTCCGAGTTCTTTCTAAAAGTGCTTCAGGACTTGGCAAAGATGAGCCACTGAATTATTGAGCAGGGGAATTATTTATTTTTAGACCTCTCCTTTCCCTCTTCTATGCCTCGAACTTTCCTTCAGTTTTGTTTCCAACCCCAAATTAAGTCTTTTTACATAGGGTTGTGTGGACCTAAGATAAAGGACTGGAAAATACCGCTTGAGTCCACTCCTGTATCAGCAAACCCTGCTGCACAAACTGCTTTGTGGATTGATGGAGCTATTCCTCAAAGCTAGTTGGGTTTCTTTTCTCCACCAATCTTACTGAAAGGCTGAGCCAGAAAACAGGCCCTTTGATACTTAAATTTGTTCGAAAATCAGGAGCCTTTATGAACCTACAGCATCTCTGCATCGCTTTCTTCCTTCGGCAGCCCTGAGCCAAAGTGCTCATTTTTTCCTGTCTGATTACCTCTTTTTGCTGTGTAATTGCAGAGATTGGTCAGACACGTCCCGACACGCCGCTGTGATGACTAAACTGAGTTTTTCAGCATCCGCTTATAAATACGTCCTTTCTCCTGTTATTGCCCTGACAGATGGTCCATGGGCTTGGTCCTGCCCGGCCCCACTTCACCTACCCTAGGAGGGCCAGTTTGACCAGTGACCTTCCACCACGGTCCCACCACTCTTTCTTCCCATTGTATAAAGCATCCCAAAATTGAAAATGCTGCCTCATTTACCTGTCTTATGGGCCTTGGGGTCTTACCGATGTTTTTCATAGCTCACAAGCGTCACCCAGCCGTGAAAAAAAGTCAATGAGACCCTAACACGTTGGACAAGGTAGGCATTTCGATTTTCCTGTTTCAGCAGAAATTCCTGTAGTTAATGCCCAGAAGCATCATTTTTTTTCACTCTGTGCTATTAATCTGCAACTGATTTTTCCCCGTTCTTTATTTCTAACACACCGAACCTTCTCCATATTGTTGAATTTTCCCAACTAAGCACTAAAAATCATCACTGTACTTCTGGTTTTCTATTAAGCCCATTAAAATAAACACAAAAAGAGCAAGAGCAGTTGCAAGCTGGCTTTCCTCCAGGTCCAGCTTTAGCCTCCACCCTCTCTTCCAGCATGGCCCCCTTGGCAAAAACTTCCCACTTACATCTGAGACTCTTTATTTTTTCTAAGAGCCTTTGGTGGCAGTATCTGCCCTGCTGTTATTTTCTTGGAAATAATTTGTTCTAGCAAAGGACAATATTAGGCTGGATTGGCATGGTCTCCTTTTGGAAAAACCCACATTGTGTTTTTTATTTCCTGTTTTCTATTTTTTTTTTTTTTCACAATTTTGGATTGTTCTTTCCGTGCTTTGGTGAGAAATTAGACTCATTACTCCAACTGATGTCTCAGACCCAGTTTCTCCAGAGTGCATCTATTTTCATCCTCTGGTAGGGCTCACTTTTTTTTTTTTTGAGTGAAAAATAGACCTTGGAAGGAAATGAATTTTTTGAAGGCACTAATGATGTATCTGTAGGAAACCGAAGATGCCATGTGAGCTCCAGGGAATTGATTGAAAAGCAAAACGAGAGGCTACACTTGAATCTTGGAAATCTCACCTTGGAAAGTGAGGGAAAGTGCTCAAAACACCAAAGGGGGAGCAAAGACCGACCCCTTGCAAAATAGCAAGCAGCCCACGGGTGGACCTGCGGTTTGGTGTTTGATTTCAGGACCAAATCCTATTGTCTTTAAGGAGAGGAGGTCTTGTGATCAGTGACTTCCCACCAGGACAACCCCATAGATAAGAACGGTAAATGAGGCTGGTAAACGAGGCTGGATGAGCTGCCTGCAGGGGCTGAGGGAGCAGCGGGCTGTCCCCCAGAGTAGTTCTGCAGCAATTAAAATGTTTGGGGATCTTAGGCTGCAGCTTCTGGCACCTCCTTTAGAGACCAAAAGCTCTAGAGTTTCTTCATTTTGATTTTTTTTGAAAAAAAATTTGGATGCTTCGTCCCTGGCTGGGGCTCCCAGCAAAACCGTGAGGTTTTGTTTGTGGGCTCTGGGCCTGGCTGAAAGCTCCAGCTAAAATATACATGCAGGGGAAAAGAGCTTTGGTTTAAATTCCTTGGTATTTAGCCACTGCCAAATAAATAGCATTTCTCCCCAGATGCTCTCCGTTATAACCATCTGCACATCCGGATCATTTTCCATTAATATTTTTTAATTATTTCAAAATTCAATCATTTCCATTATTCTTCATTAATTCTTCAAAAACGCTTCCCATTTTTCACAATTCAATTATTTTTCATGACTGGTTATTTTTTCATCAATCATTGTCACTTGTCGTGCTGAATGAAGCTGAAGCACTACATTGTAATACTTTATTTTAGGGCCCTCCAAACGCACAGTTTAGGAGACGACAGATTAACTCCTGCTTCTCTCTGCCTGCTCTGACTTCGAGAAAAACCCTCAGGGACCCTTCTGACTTTTTGCTCCAAAATTTTCAGACCCTGGAGATTTTTCCTTCCTATAGAAAATGTTTGCTTCCCTCTTCTGACCCGACATATGCGAGCCAAAAGCCTTTCGTTTTTCATTCATTCTCACCAGCTGCAAGTTTGGGGGCTACATGAGGAGTGTTTGGGCCCATATATATAAATACGTATATTTCAAATGCAAAAATGAAATAAAACTTATAAAATTATGGGCTTACAGAAGTCAACGGGCAGGTCTCCAGCCATGCTACGTGAAATCGTGCGATGCCAGCCCCCATTAACGAAAGGAAGGGCTCCTTTCCACAAACCCCGCCGTGTCCCCACGCAATTGTCTCACTTAACCTCTTTGTTTCATATTTTTAATGACTTCTTTGGTCTGTGGGTATTCGTAACATTAACATAATTATCTATCTTAACATATTGTATTTGCTGCCTGCTGGGGATGAAACACTGCATCCAACACTGGTAGCTCATTAACAATAATGCTACTAGCTCATTAACAATGTTGACCCAATTACATGTTGTGTATCCCAGAGACAAATAACTGTAATTGCAACTCAAAAGTGATTTCATAAACACTGAGATTCTTTTTTGAAATGCAAAGCAGGGAGCATTATTTGAATTTTGGGTATGAATGCAGGTTTAAATTAAATAGAGCCAATCATCCCACTAAGACAAAATTTCCGTCCGCGCAGACGTCCTTAAAAGGGCCCTTTTGCGATGAATCGATCCGTGGCGCATCTCGTGCCGCAGGATCAAAACCATTCTCATTTTTGTGCAAAAATTACACCAGTTATCGACAACAAAAGCCAGACATCTGGTAACTGGCAGCCACTCCGGCTACCAGCAGGTAGCAGTTTGCTTTTGAAACCATTTGGATTATGCGGCGCGCCCAGGACAATAGGAATCTGATGAAGCTTTCGAGATAATCTGCCGAGAATTTTTATTTTTTCAAGCTGCCTGGATGAAACCAGAGCTGAGGAGGTCTGCGCGGGGTGGCCGCGCCGCACGCCGCCCGGGCTGGGTGCACGGCGCGGCCGCTCTGCGAGGCAGCCTTGACGGAGCAGAATGGCTCTAAGCGGGGAAAATTACTGCAACACAGCATCAGGGGGAAATACAGAGCAGAGCTGGGGAGAAATAGGCTTGTCGCATGGGACGGGTGACCAGGAGGTGCGGCGGGGTGCAGGGTGCGTGCTGGGGGACACCAGGAGCACGCTCGTCCATGGTTTCCTCGTGTCTGGTGTGCGATTTGGGGTTACTCCGCCTGTGATCCTGGGATAAGGATGTCATCAAAGAAAAACACTCAGAAAAAAAACCCAAAAGGTTCTTATTCGCTGGACTGAAACCGATTTTTATTTATTTATTTTTTTTCCTCCTTGTGTGTTCGAAGAGAGCGGTTGCAAAGCAGAAGCTCTGCGCTGCAGACGAGCAATTAAAGCTCAGGCTCATCACGGGCACCTGTCTGCAGAGCTCCTGTACTGCTGCCGCGGCCCAGGGCAATTTATTGCGCTGGATTTGTTCACGTTTCGCAGGAGCCTTCCACGAAAACTTTACAGTCCCTTCTGGAACGGAGCGTGGGGGGACCAGGCTTCACCCCATGGGCACTTCGAGCATCCCTCGGCATGGTGTTTCGGGATTTTTTCTGGGACGTGGGGCTTCGCCGACACAGTGCCCCATCCTCCCATGGCCGTGCCTCGTCCTCAGCCCCTCCGCTCACTGGTGGAGCAAGATTTACTTTTGCAAAGCAACTTTGGTGCCTTTGACACAATATTTAATGACATTACCGGGATGGCTAGGAATGGATTTTTAAGCTTGAAAGGAGATGACAACCTCGTCACGCGATATGCCAGATGATGGGTAAATTGAAACTTCTCATCATTATTTATTGAAAACAGCCACTAGAACCTACCCAGAATTTTCAGCCTGACAGGGCTCATTTATTTCATATTTTAAACATTAAAAAAACAACAACGGGGGAGGCTGTCATTAAGATATCAGTGAATCAAGCCATTGAATGAGATAATTGTTCACCAAAGAGGAGGTAGCTGAATTTTTAATGCAGTGTCACCGCAGCTCAGAGGTGAAGGTTGTCGGATCGGTGGCATTTCGCGTGCAGTCGTATCATTAGGAAACGATGTTGCATCCAAAAGGGTGGTCAAGTACCTTTGCTTGCCTCCGGCCCCCGAAATAAGTCCTGCTCACCTCCGGGTTGTGTGGTGCTGCCTGGTGTGGCTGCAGGAGCCTCCCTCTGCTCGTGCTTTGGGTCCCACCATGCCGAAGAGCTTTTTTGGGGTAGGTTTGACTGAGGTGGCTGTCTGCGAGGTGAAATTACGACTTGCTGCCGGAGGGTTTGCGGCCCAGCCACGGGTCACAGATGCTGGGTCCCCAACCCACATCAAGTGGTTGTGCTCAGGGGTTTGCCTGGGCCCCGAACATTGCATTGCCTTGCTTCCTGAAGGAGCAGTGACAGACACAGATAAACGTTTTCACTAGACTAGGTGTATCAATAAAATGTTTTCTGAAAAACGCTCATTTTCAATAACAGGGAATCTTACTGCGTTATTGAGAATCGGTGCTGGAAGTCAGGAAAAGAAGACCCCCCAGGACCTCTACTTCAGTGACTGTGGGTCGTTTCAAGGACCTTTGCAGGAGGGCTGGAGACCTCACACCAAAGGCTTCGAGCTTGAGGCCACCCACCCTGACCTCCAAACCTCGCCCAGCGCCCGGCAGCCCGGCCAGCAAAGCCCGGCTCCAGGCCTGCTGAAACTAACCACGAAAGGAGTTCAAAGGAGACGTTAGGTCCCTTGGATAGTCCGAATATTTCTGTTCCCAGCCCAGCCCAACGGCTGGAGTTGTGGCAGGGGCTCAGAAGAAGGCGGGCCCAGGTTCAGCCTTATCGCAGCACGAGGTTTTGTCCTTCCTGCGTGGAGGACGGAGGGACGAAGTTCCTGCCCAGCCCGAGGAGGGCCTCGCCCGCTCTTTTCTTTCCCATTTCCTTCTCGTCTCTGAGAGGACAGGAGACGATATTAGGCTCAGAAGCCCATCATTTGCCAAAATCTTGACCCTTTTCTCCTCAGATGCCGTTGGGCAGAGTGAGGTCACCCCAGGGGGACGTGCGCCCTGGAGGGCCACCTGCCTCCTCCTTCACCTGCCCTGGGCACATCTCTGCTGCTTTCAGTGGGCTCGGGGGATGCTGGAGGGAAGGAAAAGGGAAAAGTTGATCCTGCACCTGCCCCAGTACAGCCGTGAGGGGCCGCAGTGCCCGTCCCCATGTGTCATCCAGGACATTGCTCAAAGGGCTGTGCCAAAACCCGCGCCAGGGAGAGGGCTCATAATTTAGCAGCAGTGGCAGCCGGGAACATTGCCTGCCACGGCTTTTAATTTATAGATATGGGCAGAGCAGGATGGCTTGTGTATCGCCGGGAGTCATGTCCCATGCAGGGGGACAGGCTCTGCTGTGGGGCCACGGCGAAGCCCCACAAAAGCACGCGTCCGCCCGACCCGAGCCCGGCCTGCTTGTGCTTCCCCATCCTTCCCAGCGGGAAAACCTGGTTATTTTTCCTGATCTGGAGTGGGGATGGGAGTTGTGAAACTGTGTTTGGAGTCGTGGCTGGCGGCAGCTGCCCGGGGTCCCCTTGCATCCTGTGCCCAACCTGCGCGCCCGGCGCTGCCGCGGGGGGCTGGTGGCAGGGTTTTGCCTTCGGAAGGATTCGGATCAGATATCCCGAAGAGCTGCAGATCTGTTATCTATCAGAAAGGGCAAATATTTTAAAACGTTGCTGTGCAGCGAGTTCACCCTGGTGAGCCTTTTGGTACCCGTGCTAATGCCGAGCTGTTATCGGCAGCAAGTCCGCGATGCTTTTGTGCTCTCCCTCCGCTAATGTTGCTGTGTAACCCGGGGTGCCCAGCAGTGGTTTTGCTGGTCTGGTGATTTTGGGGCTGAAAAAATGAAATAGAGGGAGAAAGATGGGTTTTATAAAAAATCTGGATGTAACTCTGGGTGTAAGTCTAGGTATAGGCAGAAGTATTTAAGGGATGCACCGTGCTGGTGGTAATATCTTCACGGGAATGCCCCATGTCTGCAGGGGAACGGTGGCACAATTAAAATATTGCTAATGATTTACTGATTATTCCACCTGAAAATGGCAGCCCATCAGATCCAGCCCCCTGTTTCCTGTCTCTTCTCTGCTTCACCAGCACGGGCAGCTCTTTATTTCTCTTTCTAGTATTTCTGGCCCGGTCTTCACAGCGTGAGGGCGTTCGTCAGGAAACGAAAACCGCTGACACGCCAACTTTTTGGGTAGGGCTGGAGCGCGCTCACCACTCACGATGAACTCCTGCAAGCCCTTTAAAATATTTTATGGGGAAAAAATGTGGTTTTCTCCTGACGCGACTTTGCATTTCCGCGGTGCTCGGTGCGGTGGGGTGCGGCGGGGGCAGGATATATTAGGTGTATACACATGTTGCTTTTATTTATCTACGGGTTGCAGGCATGTGTGTTGCGGGCATGCTGTGAAACATCTCTGCTGGTGTCTGCTGGCCCCAGCCCTTTCTGCAGAGCCCTGCGGACCCCGTAGACCATCACTGCCTTTCCCTCCACCGCTTAATTCGTTTTAAGCCTCCCTCTGTCAGAGACCTTGCCACGACAGCGGCTGGGCAAGATTTAGCTAATAATTACCTTCTGTTAGGAAAAATGATTTGGCACGAGAAATCTTCCTTGGCTTCTGCTGGTGAGCTTCTGAGAAATGCTGCTTTAATGCCCGCCTCAGAGCTTGTCACTTACCGAGCCCGCGTCGGGAAGCGAGGAAGGGATTGTGACTGTAGCACCACTGGAAACCAGATTTACAGTTTATTTTCTCCGTGATATGAAGAGATAGCTCCGCTTAACAGCCTGAGTTGGATTATATGAACCCGGCCCCTGTGAAGCTCCTCTTTTCTAGAGATCTGGAGGTAATTCTCTGATCCGGGTAAATAGGTATCCGCAGGCATCCATCATATCTGGGCTGTCTAAAGCTCTGTGCTTTATAGACCTGGGCAAAATATGCTGTTCTCTTACAGCCTGACAGTAGTAGTAGTAGCAATAGTAGTAATAATAATGATGATGATGACAACGATGACGACAACGATGATGATAACGATGATGATGATGATGATGATAAGCCTTTCCAGCCCTGTGCCAGGTCACTTGCAAGATTTTACGTTCATCCCAGTGAAGCCCGTGATTTAAGCCGGAAAGAAGCATGAACTGGTTCATCAAGTAAAGCGACAGCTCCCCGTCTGCCGGAGGCAAAGCCGGCCTTTAGGGCGGCCTAACGAAGGGAGTCACACAGGGACAGGAGACCGAGGTCGGGGGCACCCCTGGGCACCCTCCGGTCCCACCTCTGCTTGAGCAGGGCCACCTACAGCAGGTTGCCCAGGGGCACGTCCCGATGGGGTTCGAATATCCCCAAGGAGGCTTCAGATACCTCCACGAGGTCAAGGTTTGGGAGGGCAGGGGATCCACTGCTTCTACCCCTCACATCTGGCCAAAACGACCAAGATTGTGTCTGCCCTATGGATCTAATAACCCGAAGCCGTGCTTCTTATCTAGGCTTGTAACTCACTCGTCCGTAATTTCATCAGTTCCTTGTTGCTACATAAAACGGGGGGAAAAAAAAACTTATTTACTTTTCCTGTTAACATTACTTTCACTTACTGTGCCGAGCGCTGGCGAGTTTTATTAATATACTATTTGCTGGAGTGTTTAATGTGTGTTTGTAAAACGGCTCAGAGATAATTTGCTGTTTCCATTTAATTTTTAATAAGGCGGCTCTCTTCATTACGCTGTCTGCTGGAGAGGTTTTATTTAAAAACACCGAGGCTGTGACTGTTGGGTTTTAATTCCATAATCCAGCCAGCCGCGCCGGCGGCCGCGCTGCTCCGCTGCGCGAAGGCGATTAGCGCTTGTGCGGGGCTGCACGGGCGCCCCGAATTTATGGGGTAGGACCCGGTGGGATCCCCAGAGCTGGAGCACTGCTATCACTCTGGGGACAGAAAAAGCATCCGCGTGTGCAATAGTTTAGCCTAGCACACTGGCTTTTATTTTATTTTATTTTTTAAAGTGTGGTTGTGACCACTTGGAGCTTGTACCCAGAGAGGTTTAAAAATACCCCGTATTTTACCCCAGCGTTTTAAATACCCCGTATCTCCAAAGCCCTTTAGGGTGCGGGGATTTGTCACAGACATCCCAACTCGTTTTATTGAGGGCAGCGAGAGGCGGCGGGCGCGGGGCAGCTCTCCCCATCCTCGCATCCCAGCCCATCGCGGAGCCTCCCGCTGTCACAGGCTCTTTGCACGACACAGCGGCTCTGCCCTTATAACTAAATCTTACATGCTTTAATGATTACGCCTTTTTTTTTTTTTTTTAATTTATATGCAAAATTGATTCTCCCAATCAATACCCCTGTGGGCCGAGAAGCCTGGGCTGCAAGCGGAGCTCGACTCCGGCTGCAGCACTTTTAATTGTTGCTGAGGATGACTATTTGAGTTGAAGATGCAACACGGCTGTTTTTGTTTGTTTTATTCATTTTTATTCGTTTTATTTATTTTTGTTTGTTTTATTTTTGTTTGTTTTATTTATTTTTGTTTGTTTCATTTATTTTTGTTTGTTTTATCTATTTTTGTTTGTTTTATTATTATTTATCTATCTATTTATTTATTTTTTTAAAGCCTGAATTTCTTTGCGTGTCAAAATCTACGTTAAACAACTGGGTGATCTTCCTCCACGCCCCAAAGGGAGGTTAATCGCATTTGTTTCCTTCCAGGATTTGCCGAAACGACATTTCGCTTTGAAGCTCCTTCTAAACCTCTAGCAAGTTGGAGCTCAAGCTCTCGTATCAAGCGCGGAGATCTCCCGGTGGTGTTCCTGCTCGGAGGGCTGCGGCTGCTGGTGCTGAGCTGCCTTTGCTCCGTTGCTTTCTGCTTGCTCTCAAAGCCTGCCCAGGACAGCTGTGCTGCGGCAGGATTTGGCCCGAGCAGGTCGATGCACTTCTAACACTTCTGCAACAGAAAATGCTGAAGCCCACGCTGTTGCAAATGGGCCTTGCTGAATTTTCCAGTTACTTAAAGCAGTTTGGGAAGCGATGTGAGCCTTGGCTCGACGTCCTGTTCCAAGGGGCATTTCAAAGAAGCTTCGCAGTGACTCCCCCTCAAGCTCAGGGTAAGCTCAGTTATCATTTTAAAAAAGTGAAAAACAAGTGCAAAAAGTCCAAAGCAAGACTTTTTATTTTTATTTTTATTTTTTCCCCGAGTCTTTAATTTATCAACACCTGTAACCTGCATTTCCTCCAAAATAGTTGAGGTGCTGCAACTCCTCACCCGGCTCAGAGGGATCGGTCCCAGGGCCCTCGCCCTCGGCTGCGATGT
The DNA here is from genome assembly GCF_964211835.1 of Anser anser. Taxonomy (NCBI): domain Eukaryota; kingdom Metazoa; phylum Chordata; class Aves; order Anseriformes; family Anatidae; genus Anser; species Anser anser. Next base: position 86,344,382 of record NC_139723.1, read on the forward strand.
GACCCCCTGCAGCCCCCCGGGAGGCACTTTGGGGCCAACATCTGAGCCCGCAAACCGTTTTCTTTTCCAAACCACCAGCACAAGATGCTCCAAGTGCTCCTTGCTGGGAAAGCCCTGGCTCCAGCAGGGATGCTCGCGGAGCAGCTGCCCCGTCCTTGCCTTCAGACAAGACACATTTTATGGACAATGCCCCTCTCTCTCTGGATCTGTAATTTAAGGGAAGCTTTTTTGTACTATTATTTTTATTTTTAATTTTTAGCAAATTAGATGAAGGGTGAGGGTAACTAGGATATCCCGTTACTCGCTGGATCCGCGTCCTGCAATTTGCATCACGAGGCTGGACTTTTTGGTGACCACCACCGGCAAGTAAGAAAGTTTTTTTTTTTTCCCTCTGCGGAGCTCTGGAAATCTGCCCTGGTGCTCGGCGGGCATCTCTCCTTTCTGCTGAGCTTCTCAACACTTAAATATTAATTTTTGCTGAAGTCGCTTGACTTCCCTTGCTTAAATACCTGCCTGCAAGTCAGGATCCTGGACGCATCCTGCCGTGTCCCAGCTCCCTGCTCAGAGATCCTGCCGCTCGCAGCCTGCATTTCTGCCTTGTGCAAAATCCTCGTACAAAGGGCACGTTGAGTCGGTTTCTCCTCCTCTAGCTGTAACCCCCGATCTATTTATTGATCCTTAGCGAGATAATAGCTTTTGCTCGGGCCGCGCTCAGACCCGGGGCTCAGTGAGGGTGCGATGCGGCGACGGCAGCACCAGCAGCGACGGCAAGGCTGGGTCCTGCTGGCCCGGGAGCGGGGCTGGGGCTGAGCTCCTGCCTCTCGACGTAAATATTGCAGCCTCGTAGACCCCTCTGTGTCTCTGAGCTGTTTCTAGCCTTGATGTTATTAATTTAGCCTGCTGTAACGTAGTGCGATGGCTTCAGGGTGCCAGTGAAAATGTTCGGTATCATTTAAGGAGTTAGCAGGAGGCATCTCGCTCCTCTTCGGGTGCTCGGTGGATAACTGGCACCAAACAGTTTCTGGCTTCATTTTAGGATTTCCCTGTGGCTGGTTTAAAGACGGGGCTTTTTACCCTTTTGTTGGCTGTGCCCAGCAGGTCTCTGCCTCCCCTCCATCCACACGGGGCTGGTGGCTTGGCTGAAATCACCAGGGGCAGCTCAAGGGACACCACGGCCTCCCTGGGCAGGGCTGAAACATCAGCCTTGCTCTGCTCCTGTAAAGAGAATCATTAAGGTGGAAAATTCCTACAGGGAGGTCTGTTTTGGTTCACTTATAGAAAGTTGTCTTGGATAAAAGCAAACTGCTTCATTTCCATTCTGACCTTTCAGAAATGTTACTCCGGAATACATACCAGAAAATATTTGTATTAAAAACCAGCTTAACATGAAAGGTCAAAATCTCTCGGGGTGAAAAGTGCTGGAGGAGGCTGCTCGGCCCCGCTGCTGCCCTGAAGCACCAGTGGAGGTCTCTTCCCTGTCCCTGTCCCTGTCCCTGTCCCTGTCCCCATCTCCATCTCCCTGTCCCCATCTCCGTCTCCATCTCCATCTCCCTGTCCCCATCTCCATCTCCATCTCCATCTCCATCTCCATCTCCATCTCCATCTCCATCTCCATCTCCATCTCCATCTCCATCTCCATCTCCATCTCCATCTCCATCTCCATCTCCATCTCCATCTCCATCTCCATCTCCATCCTCAACCCTATCCCTAAACTTTTCCCCTTCCCCTTCCCAATCTCCATTCCTGAACAAAGGGCTCTCAAGGTCCCAAAGTCCCCGTCTGTGTCACGTACATCCATACACATCTATATAAGTATAGGTGTACAGTTGTAAAAATATAGCATATACCTGTATAAATTTATATCTATGAATCCATACCTACGCACTTGCAAAACTACAGATGTAAGCATATGCAATGCACATTTTTCCAAGCAATGCCATCAACCTGTTGATTAGGAGAGCATTTCGTATCGGTGCTCGATCGATGTGCTGAGGACTCCCCGTGAAAGCAGAGGGCTGGAGGACAGAATCTGGGCACTTTGTGGGAAAATTGCCTTCTCTTTTTTTTCCCATCAGGAACGAATTCAGACCAATCCGGGCATCGGATTAGTGAAGCTTGACCTGCTAAATTGAATCCGACAGTTCTACAGCATCAGATGTTCACTGCGTTGACCTTTTTAATGAGAAATAGGTCTATTAGATCTCTTTTACTCTCAGCAAAGTATTTTATGAAACTGAGCGGCGCTCTCCATCATTTAGGTACGTAACAAGTTATAGAGGGTAGGTTGCAACATGACCAAGAAAAATTAGCTTTTTGATGGCCTGTCCAGGTCGAACATGTGTAATCTGTTAACTTGCTGACCTCCTTTTCTTTTTTTTTTTTTCCTTTTCCTGTGCCAAAAGCCTCAGAAAGAGCAGACACCAGCACAGAGCCGGTACAAGGGGGCTGTAAACCCAGCTTTCTTAATGCTGTTGAGATGTTGAGCTGGTTTAGAGGAATCCATGGGATCACCGATTTCCCCCAGGGCCCTTATGGATGGGTGCTGAGCTGCTCAGCTCCTCGGCCTCTCTGGCTGAGGTTAGGTATCTTTTTCATGCTTCTGGCTTCATCCACAAGTCGTTTAGAAAGACAGTGCATGCTATTAAATAAACGTTTGTCTTTATTTTTTTTTTAATCTGCACTCAAGTAAAACCCTTCCCAAGTGCCATGTTCACGGCGTGCTTCAGTGAGTCCTCGTCTTTGTCAAGATGCAGTCCCCTCTCTGTTCCTAATAACTGTTTATTTTACAGTAAAGGTCAGGTGTAGACTTCTCCTGTAATTTGACAGACATCCCTGGATGGGGACACGGTCCCTAGATCCTTTGTGACAAACAGAAGAAATTACCATTTTGTAGAAAGTGAATAGTCAATATTTCATTTCATAGTTGCCATGTACAATTTTCCCCATTATTTGGAGAAGATTAAATGAGAAAACTCAATTCATTATTACATTTTAAAATATGCATTGGATTTCTCCGGATTGTTATTTTAGGCTGGCTCTTCCAATGCGGTTTCTTGGCAAGAACAGGGTCAGTTTTCTTCTTCCTTTTTAAAGATTAAAGACTCATTTAAGTTGTTATCATCAAAAACATGTGTTCTTGCTGATTCACACCGGGGTTCCTGTTAGAGTGTCATCTGCAAAACACCACCTCTCTTTTGGGCACGTCAGGCATCAAACATCTCTCATTGCTTTCCTGCGGCTGCTGTGCTTGCGGGCTCGGGGCTGGCTTTTGGCTAATTCTGCTCGGAAATATCCCCATCCACGAGTCTGAGACCTTGTGAATGTCATGGCAGGAATGCCACCCCAGGAGCAAGTCGTCCACGTCAGGTCTGCTAGTACATATTTATTCTGCTAACAAGTAATTCGTTCCCGAGCAGAAGGCTTGGCCGCTGATTTATATCGCGGTCAAATCAAGTGGGAAAAAGCTGCTAAATTCACCCCCATAAATCACAGCGACTTCATTTTTTTTTTTTTTTTTTTTTGCAATGGGCTGTAGAGAAAGTGGGGGCTGAGAAAACACGGCGCGTTGCTGCTGTTAATAATTAATAACAGTTAATGAACAGCGTGAGCGATGCTTTATTATTATTAATGCCGTTGATAATACTGATAATTATTTTAGCATTGCTGCAGCAACCATTCATAACAATCACGCTGAACGAGAGGCCCCGGGGCTGTAGGCAGCTCATGTGGTGCGAGGGGCGCAGAATAAACGCGGGTGGGGAGAGAGCAAGGAAATTGGATTAAGCCATTTCTAGGTTTGCTTGTGTTGGCCTAAAGCAGACAGGTTGTTTGTGCGGGATAAATATCTGCTGGGGGGAACATCCTGGGCTCGGGGTATTCTGTGGATGGAAAACCAGAGAGTTTTTCCCTTCTTATTAAACTAATTCTTCTTCAGAAGGTTGTATTTCTCCCGTAACTTCCATACATCTCCTGCCTTTGCACAAGAGAAAATTACTTCGGCTCTAATTTCTGTCATTGTAACAAGCAGCAACGAAATGGATGTGGGTTTCCCATGAGGGCGGAGGGTTGGGAGCAGAAACTTCACCCATTGATGAAGTTTCCCCGAGCACATCCTCATACGGATGCGTGTTAAGCTACATTTTTTCATAGGCATCGTGTTTTAAAGCTCTAAATCCACCAAAGGCGTTTTTGAACCTTCTGCCTTGCCCAGCGCCGGGCTGGATTTAGTGCCGCGATGATAAATTCAATCCAGCGCGCCGTAAATAGTTGGGAAATATTCAAGCGGCGCCTCGGCTGCCTCCTTGCACTGAGGCCCACGGCAGCCTCAGATGGTGACATTTTCCTCCCCAATCCTTTCATTCCTGCTCCCGTGCACTGGATGTTCAAAGGCCGCTAAATGTCACCGGAGGCTCCCCAAGGTGCAAAACTGTGTTAGAGTCAGGGCACGGGGCTCGTCGTGCCGCACCGACGTGCCCCCCATGTCCCCAAAACTGAGCCCGTCATCCTTGCCAGCCAAGGGGATGAGAATCCTCCAGGCCTGAATTCCATACAAAGGCCCCCATCCACACCACCATGTGGACCAGACATGGGTTATTTTTGCTTTATCCAGGAGTTTTTATCATCTCTAAATGTCTAAATTTTATAATAACAGAGCCTGCGTTCTTGAGCATTTTGGTTCTTGGAGGTGGGACTGAAAGCTACGGCGTAGTCTATGAATACAACATTTAAGGCCAGCATTTGGCCTAGCAGCATATGGCCAGCAGTCCCATACCCCAATTAAAAATTAGTTTTTAATAGGAGAGCCTTGAGAGCAGCCTACAACAGGAGCTGCTCCGTCTCTTTTCCAACCTTAATGATTCTGTCTCCGTGAGCTGCTTATCTGGGGTGGGTTTTGAGATGAGTTTTGGGAATCAACGTGAAGACAAAAAGAGTGGTAAGTGTAACAGCTACTAGAAATAAAGAGCAATCCTTCCATCCTGGAAAATGCTCAGGTTTTGAATGTTTTCCGGCGGTAAGTACAGAAGGAAGGTAAATTTTGCAAAAACCGGCAGTTTAAGCGAAAGACATCAGTCTGTGTTATTCAGCCTGTTTCTCTCCAGTCAGTTCGAAAAACATTTTTAAAGCATCATAATAGGGTTAAATTGAAAAATGGTATTTCATTTGACGGATATTGTAAAAGGACTTTTTCGCCACCGCAAAGCTTTTGTACCAGGAATTTGCTGAAAACAGCTCTTTGCAACGATTGCTTCTGCTTTTCATGAACAAGGGTCCTTTGACCTAAAGAATTTCCCTGAAAAATGCCACCCAGCAGTGCCCCACACACCCTGGCACAGACCCACCTGAAAAAGGTGATCCCCCCACGCCTGGGCACTGTTTGGTCCTGACCCCAAAAGACAACCAAAATCAAACCCTGAGCAAAGCCTTTCATCCTACCCTGTGTAAACATCGGTTTGTTACACATGGAAAGAGATCATGGCATATATAAGAGAAGGCTTCTATTTTTTTTTTAGGTTCATCCCAAACAAGTCTCGTTTTTTTAATTGTTTATACGCGGAGATGGTTTATTGACCATATTTCTCCATGTTTCTTAATTGTGAGCACTCAGCATAACATTTCATACTGCCGTATATGAGTTCATAACATTTTGCAATAACCCTTGCAATGTTTGTTTAGATGAACATTTGAAGGACATCTGTTGGGGCTGGAAACAACGCTGTAGGTTTTTTTGCTTTTGTTTTTTTTAATTGCTGTTTTGTCAGAGGAATAGGCACGCTCCTGTCACTCGGAATGAACACCCGACAAAGCGCTGACAAAATCTGCTCCGCATCACCCCCGCTCCTCCTTTCCCTCCCTAATTGGCGGAGCCGCGAGCACGGCTGAAGGTACAGCCTGCTAACACATATTTTGGAAACTGAGATCAATATCTTGCTAAGCCATATGCACGTCTCTCCGGGGGGTTTATTTATCCAGTTAGCATTCGTGTTGATAATAGCGCCGTGAGCTGCGCTTGATGTCAGGTTTTACAAGGTACGTGAACAAGCCGCAGTGCGAACGCCGAACGCGCCTCGGGTGCTACAAACCCGGCAGCTGTCTGTGAACCAGAGGCTGTGCAAAGGGCAGCTAAAACACAGGGTTCAGCCCAAATGTGGTCCACGACGTTCACGTTTGGATCCCATTTTTGACCCCATTAAAAAAAAAAAAATTGGCTGAAATTTCTGTGGGGTCTGGTCCTTCGTAGCCACCAAGTGTGCCCTGAAAATGCATGTACTGGTCCCTGTGTGGGTCAGGCCCCTTGCTGGAGACCTCTGGGAGGCGATGGCCGTGGCTTCAGCCCATGATGGAGATGCTCAGAGCTTCTGGGGACACCCCAGCTCCTCAACCTCCTTGCCCTGGGACGGTGCAGGCAGGGCCGGCAGCACGAGCCCGGAGCGCTGCACCCAGCCACCCGCACTGGCTCTGCGTGTTCCCTGTCACCATTTATCATCCCCATCCCTTCAGGGCCTGATTCTCGTCTTCTCATGAAAAACATGCGTATTTTCCCTTGGGATATAAGTGCTCTTTCTTTCTCTGGGCTCCCTCCCCCTGTTCTTCCCTCCCTTCCTCTCTACTTGAAGCAATGACTTTGGGATAAATATCTCACCTTCAGCAGCATGTGGCCTATGTCAGATTTCTCCTTCATTTGCAGAGCGTGACCACATACTTTCAGTCAGTTTTATATGTGTTGGGGACAAAACAAGTGAGAAAGTGACGTCTCCATGGAGCAACCAAAGCCACCTACCTCCCAAGGCAGCAGCAGACGTCTCCATATTTAAAAATGGGAAACCAAAACCAAAGAAACCAACCAAAACCCATAAGCAAGACAAGGATGGATATTTCATGATATGCTGTATTGCAGTGGGCAGTGCTGGACTGTTTGTCCCACAGGACCAACCGACACCCAAAAACTTGTGGGATCGGGTCCCGTCTTTTTATGCTCCTCCTGTGTGACCTCGAGCAAATCACTTACTACTGCAGCACTTCATTTTCTCATCAGTAAAATGCAGATAATCACTCTTTCTTACCTCACTAGGACATGAAGACGGATATAGCCAAGACTGTGAGGTAATTAGCTGTTGTGGCATTGGGTCACCCAGTAATTCAAATGAATCTTTCAGGAGAGATCAAACGCCGCAACATCTGCTTCCTCTGCTCTGAACCAAGCAGGAAAGTGCCCGGGTTTTGCAGTGGCAGCTTTTGTCCAGGGTGACCTTGGTGCAATTCTTTTTTTCTGGCTAAGTTTTGACTCTTAATGGCTCGGAAAAAGAACACAAATGTAAACCTTAACGTGTTTCTCCAGCTCGGTAATTGGGGACATCAATTTGAGGTGCTCTTGATGCTTTGCTCTGTGCTTCGGATCGCTTTGAATTGGAGTAACTAATGGGCCAGGAGCTTGTGCTATTCTCTCAGCAAGGGGACCATCCAACACCAAACCCACCCGGGAGGTTCAGAAACTCTCCCGAGATGCCACATTATTTTTGCTCTTCGCCCCTTTTAAACCTAAAGCATCACCAGCTCCTGCGGGCTCACCCACAGCCTCACCGCACGGTGGTTATTTTGTGCTCAAAACTCAGCTGCTGACCGGGAGGACTGGTGAGGCGTGTGGCACGATGTCGTTGGCAGAAAACAAAATATTAAGTGTAATTTTTGGGCAACAGCGCTGTTCCCACAGTGGTAATTCTTTTTCCTTTAGAGACTGCAGGTCTGCTCGCCAGGTGCTATACAGAGCATTACTTTCAAAGCACCTCGTGACTTTTCCCTAGCAAGCCATTTAGGAATTAGAAAACCCTGAGTCATCCTTTTATTAAGTTTATTTACTGGCCCAGCGTGCATTCAGACGGAACATTGAAAAGTTTGCCAGCCAACGAAATCAAATCAGTTAAGCCCACAAGGTTTCCGACGCAGGTCGTTGGGTGTTTTCGGGGGGTTGGAGTCACTGGCCCTTTACCAAGGACACAGAAGAAAAATGCATTTTTTTCCTCAGCTGGTTGAAAGGGCAGGTGAAAAGCCATGCCCAGGTTTCACTCAGCTTACAAAGGAGGTGAAGGTGTCCTGGGTTCACCCACACATCTCTGTGACAATTTGTCAGCAGGAGCGGGGTGATGATGCCTGGGTAGGCACGGGGTTATAAAAAGCGTCCCTCAAGCAACAATTTCCAAACTTCCACCTCCTCCGCCCCCCTCAGATCTCTCTGCCCACCTTCGCCTGCCAAATAGGCCGGGTTTTGTCCACAGCGATGCAGAAATTTATCAGAATATTGTCCGGGATCAGAAGTGCATGAAAAGTTACCTGAAACCTATCATGGGACTAGTTTTAGTGGAAAACAGCCTGAGGAAACATTATATCAGAGCATCAGGCAGGGCAAGCCATATGGGCATTCCTACCTCTGTGCCAGGCTGACTCCTGCTCGCCCCTTGGGGACGGAAATTTCCTTTTTTTTTTTTTTTTCCCCCTCAGAATGGCCACTTTTGGGTAGGACTCCACAGGCCTGCCTTCATTTTCCGCCTCTCCGGTGTTTCTATTGGCATCGTTTTCTTTCCCTATCCACAAATCACCTCTGGTTGCAAACCAGGCTTCCTTCTTCTCATTGATCCGCTACGTGAGTCTAAAATTGCACAAAGCTGTTCCTGTCACTCGTTTTCGTCCTGCTGTGGTTTGACTGCTCTCCCAAGCGACGCTTTTCAGCTCCGCGCTTGCCGTGTTTTCTTTCCTTTAAAAAATGCATCTTAAAATAGTTCTCGTTTCCCTCGCACTTTATCGATTGCAGCCTGGCAATTTCCATTCCAAATCCCGACAACAATTTGGGGATATATGGCTGATTATTAAGAAAAATTGCTTCCTCTCCGGCTGCTACACGTCTTCGCGTAGGGCCTGGTGGCACTCGCGTTTCTTGCCAGCGCTAAGGAATAATCAGAGTGACAAAGTCAGGATAAAGGGATACTTTTTGTGAGTAAATAAGGGCTTGTGGGAACGAAAAAAGGCAGATGACAGAGGTGCTTTGTCTTGTGGCATGCAGCTGAAGCTCCCAGTAGGTTCAATAATCCCGGCGTGCTTCCTCACTCCTGCCTTGGTGTGCTCAGCACCAGCTCCTCGCCCCTTCCAGCGATGGTTTTGTCATGAGACTGGTGGAGGATGGGATTCAGGCTTGTGTCATGCCACAAAAGGATGGTGGGACAAACCCGATCTGTGCCGAGAAGGGAGAGATCCACCTAAAAAACACCTATGCAATGGTCCTGGGGAAAGTGGTATCCGCGTGATGGGCAGGGAGGCACGAATCACACCGGCAGCAACCTATGCGTGAAAGCAGCAAGGAGAACAGGCAGGAAAGCAGCAGAGGAGAGAGGGGACTGGGTGATATAACCTTGCTCTCATTTGCAGTGAGGCTGTTTTGCCCTGAGAGCAAGCCGAGGAGCATCAAAGCACACACAGAAAGCCTCCCCACTGTCTCAGTGGTGGAGCACAGCCTCCAGCTGGGGATGCAGGTGGGCAGAGGAGCACCTCGTGGGCCAGCTCGGCCACTGCCCCGGGGTGCTGAGCCCCTCCGCACCCAGACACGGGAGCTTACGCTGTCGCCTGAAGCAAGGCCAAACCTAGAATGGCCCCGGGGACACTGCAAAGGTTTCAGGGGAACACACGAGGTGAAGCATCCCTGTGACATTTAAGACACAGGCAGTTGTGAGCAAGGAGATTGATGCTGCTGAAAGCCTGGGTGAATTGTTGCTTTGCTGTTTAAGCAAGAAGAGGAAGGTCACTTCCCCGGGCCTCGGGATTCAATTTGCTGGCAGAGAGGAAGATGCTAGGAAGGAAAGATGAAATGCCTGTCTGTAACAGGGCAAAAGAGCCAGTAAAAGCCTTAAAGTTGGCGTTGTTTTTTGAGCTGTGATAAATAATGTCCCTCAGACAGCGAAGAAGGGATTGAGAGAAACAGGAACACCTTCAGCACGGATTTCAATGGCGTGGTTCAGTGTCCTGTGGAGAAGCAGCAGCACCAAGGGCTGCATATAGCAAGGCACCACGCCTTTAGTGTTTGTCTAAGGCAGAGGATTTGGAGGTGCTGGAGCCGTCCCTTTGCAGGGCCAAGCTATGGAGAATACATCTCTTCACAGATTTAGGCAAACAGTCTGGGAGCTGGGGGTTTGAAGCAGCACAAATACATCCCAAACCAGCCCACGCTGTCTCTGCCAACACAATGCTGTTGAGGCTTCGAAGCCAAGCACCCAAAAATCAGAGTGCAACACCATGACGGTGCCCTGGGGGACTGAATTATTATTTTTCCCCTGGGCTTTTAGCAGAAGATCGACCACAAGGTGCTGTGGGGAAGCAGGAGGTGCTTTGCCATCTTGGGTGGAGAGGGATTTTGGCAGAGGCTGCCCCAGGAGGACCTGCCTAACCCTACCTAGGGCTGAAAGGGTGGCAGAGGGCCAGAGAGCATCCTGTCATTCAATATTGCATTAGAAACTTACAGAAAATTTCAACGTGCTGCGACTGTATAGACCCTTTCTCCTGAATTTCCTGGTCTCTCAGCAAATCCAGGTTTTCAGATACCCTGCCCTGTGCCACCAGGTCAGCCATCACGTTGCTCCTCAAGGTCTTCTGAGGCAGCAGAATTCACTTCTATGCACAAAGGACACTGGTTGTGCAGCTCTGGATTTTTTTCTTCCTTTCTTTTTTTATTTTTTATTTTTTTTTCTTTTCTCTTTTTGTTCCTCTGCCCTCCCCACCCCTTGCTCTGTTAAATGATTCACTGGTAGAGAATCAGCTCAGCGGCTGGATCCTGCACGGACGCCTTCTGGTTACTCCTTAACCTTTTCTCCCAGGCAAGGCCAAAGCAGCAGGCGCTTCCAGAAGTTAAAAAATGCTAGGGGGGGAATTCAGCAGTGCCACCTGAACACCGACGGAGCCATCGGAAGAGATTTAAAACTGGCGTGCAGAGCTCAGGTGGCAGACGCAGGCCCCACCGCAGCTCATTTACCACAGACTGCATCAGCTGCGGAAACGCAGCCAGAGGGAGCACCCTCCCGCCAGCTGAAACCTCCTGCCCACTCCCAGCTGTGGATATATGTTTTGTCTGCTCCCCAGCCCTTGCTTTGAGGTGTTTGTGCTCTGGGGAGTTTTGTTTGTGGCACCCTAGGCAAGAAGGGCCTGGTCCTGCTGAGCCTGGGCCTGGTGCACCTGGGCCCGGTGCGCCCCAGCCCAAGGTGATGGAGCTAAATGGAGGGTCCAGCCCAGGAACCTCTGGTGCAGGCAGTAGATGAGGCTGGGCTTTCTGTTGAAGTGTCTTTCACAGTGCTGGGCTTTAAGAAATACCTTCTACATCAGGCTTATGCTTGCTGGCTGTAGGGTAGCGTTGGTTTAAGAGGCTGCTTATCAGATTGCTGTGTTATTTACCAGTCCAAGCTCCCCTGCAATTGTTGTTTATAAGCAGCAATTATAAGTTTATAAGCTCATAAGTTGCTTATTTCTGAGTTTTATAGTGGTCGTGAAGTGGTCTGTCTCTCGTTTGTGCTTGGGGTGGAGAGGAAGGGGAGAGCTTGGAGGAATCTGTACGTGTGGGAGAAACCAAACAAGAGGGGATGACTAATTCAGATAGGCTTTCTCTTCTGACAGTCTCAGATGAATCTTTGTTTTGGGAACAATTGAGAGAGAGGTCTATTTGGGAAACTAATAGTGCTTGCTCTGAAAGAGCCTTTGTCAAAGAGCTGCCAAAAGGATTTATGGTCTCCAGCCAGGCCGTGCAGGTATTGAGTGAGCACTGTCAATAGATGCTCTTCTCTCTGTTCAGCTGGACTATGATTTGTACCAGCTCCTGCCCGCAATTGATCTCGAAAGGGCCAATTTAATGCAGGATCTGTTTATTTTAGGAGAGTGCAACAGACCTTTAAAAGGGTCATCAGTGAAGCTGGGGAGATTTTCAATATCTATGTTGTTGGAGAAAGGGCTTTTGCTCACCAGTGCTCTCCAAACACGGAGGAATGCAAATACAAGACATCTGTACCTCAACATCTTGGTTCCAGAAGCATGTTAGCACTACAGGGCTTTTACCCAGTTGTAATTAATCTCTCTCCAGCTGATTTCAAGCCTCTGGAAATCCAGGCTTATGCATACTTCAGTAAATAAATTCTTAGGTATTGCTGTAGTAGGACAATTGTAGTCTTTGGCTACTGGTAGTCAAATATGAGATTTATTTCTGTTGAACAGCAGTAAATGGAATGTAAAAGTTGCTCAAGAGGCCAATAAATAAATATTCCTCCTTTGCTGGGAGTGAAGGAAGAATTAATGTCCAAGTGGAGAAAGCAATTTCTCAGCGGAGGAGCTGGGCTTCCTGATAAATGCACCCAAACCCGTGCACCCAGTTTGGAGAATTGAAGCTGGTGGTCGTGCAGCCGTTCTGAAGCTGCAGGTCTTGTTATCGCCCCCAGTGACCTTCCACAAAATCTGCCTGTCCCTCGTGTCCTTGCCCAAGCACCCAGCCTCCTGCCATCACCCCTGCATGCAGCACAGGTGTTGTCTGGCCTTGGAAAACCATTTGTGCGTGGCTTTTGGATGTTTCTGAGATGAAACTGAAGACGCCCAGAGCTCTCCAGGACATGTCTGTCTACCTCTTGTGCAAGGAGCTTGGGGTCAGTGGGGTGTGAGAGGTACACACAAATCTCCTGGGGATAAACTTGCTTGAAGCAGACAAAAAAAACGTTTTAGGAAGACCTTTTTCCTTTTGCATGTGGTATACCATGAAGCTTTGGTAAGAGTTGCTTCCTGAACTGTCAAACGTACTCTTTTTAAATGACTCAACCGTACTTGACTCAACACATTAATTGCTATGAATTCAAAATGGTATTAATTGATATTAACACAAAATAGTAATTACCCAAGGACACTTGAGCAGCTAAAAGTGAACTTCCCTTTGAAAACATAGAAGGTGTAAGTGTCTTTGCACTCGAAGATGTTTCAGTGCTTTGATGTGTCTATGTTTGCGCTGGGAAAACTTCTTAGACTACTTGGTGCGAGTTTCTATAGTTATTTTTCTCTGCTGCTCTTTGCTAACGACATAATGGAGAGGAACAAAGCTACGAGGTTTTGTTACAGCTTTCTGTAGTTTTTCTTTTCTTTTCATGGTCAGGTTTCGGAGCAGAAGTGCGGTTTCTGTGTATCTTGTTACTATTGATCTTAAGAAGAAAACACTTTCTGCTAAATACCAGGCTCCTGTGTTAATGGGGAGCTGAGTGGGTCTGAAGCCAGTCAGACGAATGCCTAAGGGAATGGAAGGGAAAGGAAGCTGGGGGGATTGTCTGAAGTCTCAAACCCCACTATTTCAGGTGTTGTGTGCTGCCATCTCGGTGGGATGAACGTGACCCAAGGGGAAGATCCCACCATCTTCTTGTGTTCTGCCCCTCCGTTCTTCCTGATGCTGCAGGGGCTTGTGGCAGGAGTGCCCAAACACTGGGGTGAGGAAGCTGTGCAGGGCAGAGGAAAGCCCCTCTTCTAATAGGGTCAGTGCTTGAGCCCTGTGGGATGTGAGTCTGCTGTCCTAGTGCGTACGGGGAGCCCCAGGGCTGTTTGTTGCACATAGTTCTTGGACAACAGAAAGCATTTTGGCCTTACCAGGCCATGAGTAACAACCAGGATCCGCAAACCAACCACAAGGTCGTTTAATTACAGTTTGACTGAATTGTTTGTTTCATTCGGGTTTGTTTTCAAAGATGCTTCCAATTCTCATTTGCTTGGACTAAACAGTTACAGAATAATCCCCATAGGAAGACCTAGACATCCTGTGTTTGTTTGAAGAAACGCTTTGCTCAACCACAAAAAAAATAAAAGAAATGAGAAAGTTTCAAAGCATTTTCTGTGTTATTTTGGAGAGAGCAGAAGTACTCTCAATTCGGGTTAATCCTGTACTATATCTATTTGGAAATATCTTTTTGCCTCAGCAGAGTCATAATAATGATTACTCAGTCAGCTTTGCTGGGAGTATAAATTCTGAACGTCTTTTAATTTCACTTATATCTCAGTGGTTGCAGGGGGAAAACAGTATTTCACCCAGGGAACTCAGCAGAGAAGACAAATCTGTGCAAGCTAGAAAAACTGGGGAAGTCTACAAAGAAGCCGTGGGGTACAAATGTGGGAGTTAAGATGCAGTGAGCTGTAATTCTGCTGCCTGTAATAACATAAGGAATAAGAAGGGAAGCACCCGAATTTAAAAGAATTGGTGCTGGCTGAGAAAATGAGACCTGACGTAAAGCTGCCCAGGGATGCTGCAGGAGGAGGCGCGGAGGAAGGGCTGGGCAGAGCTGCGTTTCCATGATGCTGCAGAAATGCCGAACGCAAGTCTGCAGCGTGGAAAAAAGATAGGTGCCCCGGGCGACTCGGCTCCTGTGTCCTTTTGCACGCCGCTCTTTTCTTCTCTCGAGGCCTGGTAGTCAGAGAAAAGGCGGCGTATTAGGGTTTGTAGCTGCAAGTTGGAAATCTGGGGAATTATTTTTTTTAGCAGGGTGCTTGGCTCCTTGCAAGACTCCTTTTGCTCTTGAGCAAATTGCTCGACGTCAGTCCGTGAGTTATTTTTTTGGAGGGGGGAAATTCGGTCCTGGAACGAGTACAGGGACTGCTTTCCTTCCCCGTGAGAAGGATGCGGGGTGGTCCCAAGCCATTTATTGCTTGTCCTCTGCCTGCTCTCCACCGGGCTGTGCTGCCAGGGGAGCAGAAGCTGCGAGCCGCAAGCATCCTGATCTCTCTCAGCTGATTATCCCGTGACAGAGAGGGAGTAATCTATGGAGACGGCTCTATAAACACGTTTTCGCAGAAGTGATGTTATTACCGCGGTTTTGCCAAAAGCAATTATTTTATCGAATAGGCTCGTTGCGCTGCCAGAGCTCTGGCCGTACTTTATGTGGCTTAAATGAGGTCCCTTGCTAAGGGGACACTTCCAGAGTGCTTTAATTTCATCCAGCCTCTGACTCGCTAGCGGCAGCACCTCTCCTTGCCGTTGTACGTCCCAGGCAGGAGGTGAACCAGGAAGGCCAGCGCTCGGCGCAGGGAGGGGAGAGGTGCCCTCGCATCTCCGGCAGTAGGAAAAAAAAGCACTTTTGGGGAGGATATTCCTTATTCGTTGGGTTTGGAGCAGACTTCAGGCAGCGCGGCTGCAGGAGGTGGCTCACGGCGGCGTTGGCTGGCTCTGATAAGCGGCGTGAAGCACCGGAGCGTTGCAGCCTCTGGCCGTACCTCCTGTCCCCGCGGGCACCGCGGCTTCATTTCCTTCCGCGATTCACACGCAGTGGGAGAGGTGGATGTGTTGCGTTACCAGGAGGGCTTTCTCCATCTTGCTAGGCCTTCTCGGGGTGGGTGTTTTGAGGCATGGATTCTCTTACCACCCTCTCACGGGATGGTGGATGTGGCCCGGCTGCTTTATCAGGTCTCACGATGGGGGAAGAGCAGTCCTGCCTGTGCTGCTTGCACGAAAAATCCCTTACCTGCTGATGCGACACTGCGGAACACGAGGAAACAAATTTATCTTCAGGCAGCGTTGTTCAAAGCCTCGGGAAAACAGGCAGGGGCGAAGTGTCCTGTCTTTCCTTCGGCACGACTGCCCAGGTGAGCTGGAAGGATTACACGGCGTGCAAATGCATGCCATCTGCTTCGGGGGGGGGGATTAGGACCACGTTCAGCCCGTAGGCCGGCGTCCCTCGGGTCTCTTCATCGTGGGCGGCTTAAGGTAGCAGCTTAAATTAAAAGACGGCCAAAGGACTTGGAGGCAGGTTGCTATTAATTAGAGAATCTGAGCAGGTTTGGATGACTTTGGCCCGCTATTTGGATTTAATGCACTAAGAAGCGCAGATGCCCCTGTAAGGCACGCTTTATTGTTTTTACACAGCTTTGGGAATTGGTGATGCTTCAGATAAGCCCTGGGCACCGCTTGCCCTTTCTAACCGAAGGAACAGCATTTGCTCTGGCTTTCCCCCGTCTCCCTTTTATTCCCCAGTTCCCTCTTTACGACATCTCCCGGTTGCAAGCTAAATACGCTGAGCCCTCTCTCGGATTTTTCTCCTCTGCTGCTGCTGTGCCCACAAAACAGCGGGGCTTCCCTCTGCAGTTTCGGAAGGTGATCTGACTTCTCTCGTGGTGCCGGCAGCGTTGCTTTGTGTATGGTTAGGTTAAGAAAAATCGCCGGCAGAGGAGCCCTCCGGCAGCGCTCAGTGGTGGCCCCTTGATATGTGCTTACTACGGGTGATCCCGGGATGCTGAAACCCGATTTTTCTACGTCGATAATAAATCATCAGCTCCGTGCAAACAGCCTGGCAGTGGCTTTGTGCAGCCTGATGCAGGCTGGGCTGCGCACATCCTCTCTCCTGCAGGATCAGCTCCTGTGCCTTCAGAAAAATCTGCCTTTGGGGAAAAAAAAGACTTGATGCGAGCAGAGAGATCTGATCTCCTGGTCCTGGATGTCCCTGAAATGCAGCACCCAGCCAGGGATGCCCTCGAGCAGAGCGGTGCCCGCAAAGTGAAGGCGTGAGCTGCACTTCTGAGCCTACAGAGGTAACCCAAAAAGGCACTTCACGCCCGATACGCAACCAGCTTCACGCTCCGAACGGGGATTCAGATTAAAAACCACGAACCTGATCCGTCAGTCTTCGCACGACGTCCTTTAGCTTTTCTCAGAGAAGACTTTGGGGCTTCGTTCATCTTAATCTGAAGCGGACGTGGCTCGCGGAAGGGCAGCCCGCGAAACGGGAGTCGCGGGAAAGTGAATCGTCAGAAAACTTGGGTTTAGATCCAGATGTGGTTTCTGGCACATACCTGGCACCTCTGTTAATTGAGTGGCTACACGGAGGGAGCGGTTTGGAGAGCTGATGTGCTTGTGGGGTGATTAAAGGAGCGAAGTGCCTTGAATCACGTTACAGGACCTCACTGATAGGGCATCGAGGTGCCTATTTCATGCCCATAAATGGGATAACTAAAATAGATGATGCGAATGCCCTCATCGCAGCTTTCGGCAACGAGAGGATGATTTCTGCCTCCTGAAATCCAACGCTCCAAAAAAAATATGCACATTTGAGCCTGTTGCAGCTGAGGATGCTGGAATATGGGAGCCAGGACTGGAGGTAATGGTGCTGCAAGCTCCATCCTGAGGTCCCTTGGCTATGTTGCTTTAGGAGCCTGTTCCCAAACCACCTTGGTAAGAAAGCTCCTCCTTGTTCTGACACATCTCTAACCCCTTTTCAATTTAAATCTGCATTTTTTTTACCTCCCTGAGCCTTTGAGAGCTTACCCCCAGAGGTGCTTAGACAGGACACCACGTCCTTCCAGCTTTGTTAGGCTAGACAAATTGCACTTCATGGCTGCGTGACGAAATTAACTTGCTTTTGAATGATAAAATAAACTCTTGCCTCCTCTCGTAAGCCTGAGAAGCCTTGCCTGCACCTGTACAGGTCGGGATTACTCTCCTGCTCACGGGGGAGCAGGGCCGTACGCGCTGCTCCAGATGAGGTCTCCCTCACGCCTTGTTCAGCCAAAAGGCACTAACGCTGTCCTGTCTCTGGGGGAGGTAGGTGGTGAATCCTGGAATTGCCTTGGCCTCTTTGAAGGCCTCCGAATTAATCTGGGCTGTAATACTGCAAGCAGGAAGAACAAAGCAACGGCGGATTGAGCTGGCGCGGCGAATGGGACCTTGGTCGCAAACCGCGTGAATTCCCCTCCATCGCTGCCTCCGCTTTGGTTTCCGCTTCAAGCGCAGCGCTCGGCGACTGATGCTGCCACCCCAAAAGCTGCTGCAGCCCTTGGAGGCGCTGTAACTGCACCCTGTTGCTGCAGTCATGAATTACAGCCTCAGCAGGAGCGAGCCCTCCTCCGTCTGAGGGCAGACCCCGACGCTGGGCAGCTGGGCTCGCTGCCAGGGGATAATCAATTCCATCAGCCCTCTTAAGTAGCTTAATTCCCCAAAGCGGCGCGACTTCGCTTCATAATCAATTCTGCTAACCCAAGAATTGGAGGTCGAATTATGAGAAAGCGACGGCGAGGGGATGGAGCTGGCAGAGAAGATTCTCCCTTTTGTCCCTGCCTTCTCCGGAGGGGAGGATGCTCAGCAGCTCTCGGCCCGTGGCTGGGGCGTTGCACCATGACCACCTGCATCGTCTCCGCTACCAAGAACATCTCATTTCGTTGCAAATGGTAAAAACGCGTTGACTTCACCTAAGAAATTATATTAGGGGTTGGAGGGGTCTTTCTGTTTTGGACTGTGCACCTTGGCACCAAGGCTGGTGGGGGCAGTGCAGAGTTTGATGGCGCGCAGTCCAAAAATTGACATCGATTTAATCGTAACGTCACCGTTCGGCGGCTCGCGTTCATCAGACCTGCAGCGCTAGGAAACATTTTGAAAAATTTAGTGTTTTTTTTTTTTCTTCCCCTCAATTTGAGGCAAATACGGACCTACTCGACGTTCCCCCCACGTTTTGACGCAGAAAATCACCGAAATTGAAAACGCGGGGAAGTAAGCGGAGGCTCAAGCGCAAAGAAAATCCTCTCCGCATCTGTCTTTTTCCCATCGGTTTTAATTTCAGACACGAACCTGCTGCGACTGAGCCGGGGTCTGACATCGGGAAGAAATGTTCCGTCCGAAATGGCTGCGCCCGCGCGAAGTCTTTTGTGCAGCCGACGTAAATCCCTTGCCCCGGCTGCTGTTTGCTCGGACCTGGGGTCCGCTGGGCTCGAGATCTGGAGGATCCCAGGCTCCTGGGCTTTTATTTTACAGCCGCAGCATCCTGGGTTGGGCGAGGTCAGGAATTCCTCGCCTGAGCATCCCCGTGCTCGTTTATTAACCTGTTGCTCGTGCGATTTGCCAGCGCATCCCCAACCCCGGTGGATAAATCTGTCTGGGGGGGCAGTTCGCTCCCAACTCCGCTTTCTAATTAGCGCTAATGAGATTTGCAGACCCAGCCAGTCCACAAGGTGGGAAAGTTGGGTGCGTTCTGCACGTCTTTAATAGAGCAAAGTGCTGGTGTGCTGCAGTTTGAGGCTAGTTTTTGATGACAGGACGCTGTAATTCTAGCATTTCGGCTTCAACTTGATCTGTCAAGGGCCGGCGTGGTTCCTGGTTGCTCTTCTTCTGTTTTTGGCACTTGATTATAATATGAGGTCATACGAGGGCCTGAAACTAGAATTGTCCTGCAGTCCTTAAAGATGTGCAGCTGCATAACTGGGCTCGTGCTGAGGATGGGAATGCGAAGGCAGCCCCGCAGCTGCAGCACAGCCTCTGGATGTGGGAAAGAAACCTCCTGGGAGCCCCAGAAGCACCCTTCCGCAGCTCCATCCCTCTGAAAACAGCCGTGCCCCTCCTGATACCAGCTTCGGTGCCTGATGGAAGGCAGTTCCTCGGGGAAGCGGGGAACTCCAAAGGTCATAAAGACACCTGCAGCCACCCTGGGACGCCAGCAGCGGCATCCCTGCAGGGTTGGGTTCCTGCTGCCTGCTGGACCCCACTGGATTTGTGGTGGCTGCCACGGCTGAGCCCTCGTGAGCAGCATGGGGATGGGAGAAAACATCTCGCAGCCTGTTCAAACGACAGATTTGTTCCCCGGCCCCACGAGGAGCACGCCAGGGTAATGAAAACCTTGTAAGCAAGATCGGGGCTGGAGCTGGTGGTGGCTCCCGGGTGTCCTCAACCACAGCCGTGTGGTTTTGCTGGCCCCCAAAATGGGACCGCCTGTGGGGTTTTACTTTCTGCCCGACCCAGGAGCAGCCAGCACGCGGGATCGGTGGCGAGCTTTTCATTACCGCGAGGAAACGTCAATTAGTCCCAGCCACGCTGCATTCATGATTGTTTCTAAAATTAGCAGAAATGATCAATCAGGGTTGTGCATAATGAGCAACAGCAAAACCTGAATTATGAAGTGTGTGGAAATAATAAAGGTGACAAGCTGAAACAGCTCTCCTCTGGGAGAAAATATTAGGCTCGCTCAAATTTACTGCCTTCCGTTGTTTGAATACAGATCTGAATTTTACACCAAAATACTATTAAGA
The DNA here is from genome assembly GCF_964211835.1 of Anser anser. Lineage (NCBI taxonomy): Eukaryota > Metazoa > Chordata > Aves > Anseriformes > Anatidae > Anser > Anser anser. The sequence continues at coordinate 86,364,422 of NC_139723.1, forward strand.
GCTGTAGGGAAAGGAAATTATTATTTTTTTTTGTTTGTTGCGGGTTGTTTATTGTCCAGGTAAAACGCAGCTCACTTCGGAGGGTGGCGCAGCCCTGGGGAGGTGGCCTCTGGTTTCTGGGGCTCGGCTGTGCAAAGCCGCCACCGACTGCCTCGTGCTGCCCACGAGAGGCAGGAGCAAGAGGTGGGACGTCCAGAGGTCCCTTCCAGGTGGCGTTTCCATGAGCCTCGGGTTTTGGTGATGCCGCGACGTGCTGGGAGCCAGCAGCCTCCAGCGCGGGGAAGCGTAGCTATGAAGGAAGCGATCGCTCTCGTCTCGTAGGGGAGGAAGGCAACGAATTAGTCGTGTCAGAGTATTGCCATAAAAATAAAATGTTTCAAACAAGGTGCGAAATCCGAGCATCATTCAAACTTGGGAACAAATTCAAGCGTAAAAAATTTCCATCTTTATTTGGTCAACTGCGCCGACCCATCCATCAACCATCGGGATTCTGGAGGACGGGTTCCCAGGTGGATCCCGGTCCCTCGGCATTGCAGGTGCTGCTGGAGCATCTGGTCCCTGCACGTCCAAAGCTCCCCTGAATTTACACCATAGCCCGTTCCCAGCATTCAGTTTTATTTTAAACCCTTCAATAAGAAGAAAAAAATAAAATACAGAACCAAAAACCCACAACTGCCGAACTACAGCAGCTAGGTTTGAATCAGAGCGACGACTTGCTGTCTAATTGCATCGCCCCACAAGAAACAGCCGGAACCAAATACCAGAAAAATACCCCCAAATCCCTGGAACGGAGTTGAAGCTGTTTCATTAAATTTGATGAGAACGATGGGTTTGTTTGCTTGTAATAAAATTTAGCATAGTCTGAACTACTATCATTATGTCCTTACCTTGAAGTGCTGTGCAGGTTTTGTAAATGTCATTGTCACTTAGCAACCCCGACTAGTTTTTTTTTTTTGAAATACTTTTTGATTTGGGAAGCATAAAGAGAATATAAACATGAATGGTATGTTTTTCATAAATAAAGAGCAGCGCATGTGTTTCTGAATTCAGATGAATAACTTTGGGTAAAAGGGAAACAATTGCAACCGTAGACAAATTTTCCGGGAAAGAGATCAGAGAAATGAGGTTGGAAAGGGGGAGCTCATATAACAGTGGGTGAGGCAATTTTAAAGGGTTCTTCCTTGATTTCTTTCATTTAGATATAAAAATATTCGGAGCTTTTCAGCAGAGAATCTTCTTTGAGTCAGCATAGAAGTCTTGGGTCAATATAGGCATTAACCAGATGGTTGGGGCAATTCTCTCAGATGTAAGAGACCTCCTGGTAAGATCCTGACCTGGATAAAGTTTTACAGCCATGTCCTGCCATTTCATTGCTCTATAAAGCTAACTAATGAACAAAGATGCAAAAAACAGCAAAGCCTTAGTTGTCTTCCCCAATAGACGCATTTTCTGAATGTGGATTTCCTGTGAAAATCACCCTAATTGAGAAAAATCCCACTGTGTGTCCCTGTCTGCCAACCCTAATGGCTTTTGCCCCTGTTTGGTGGATGGTTTTGGAGGAGGAGAGCCCAGGCGTGTCCGTAGGGTGGAGTAAGACCGCATCAGACTTCAGCCCTTCTTCAAGGCTGGAGAAGCCACCAAGGAGAAAGTTGCACGGAATGAAAAGCCCCAGGACAACGGGCTTCGTATCTTTCCTGGCTCACAGAACTACACGTCTTCAAACTTCTTTTTTTTTTTTCTTCTGCACAAACAGAGTTCTTGTTTTTTTCAGCCGACTTTAATGAACACTTGACGAAAAGCTGAGAATAGAAGTGACATAAAAATAAGGCTCTTTGTCAAGTGTACAAGTACACTCTTATTGACTCCAGCACAGACCTTGGTTCCAGTTAGGACAGAGTTAAGTAGCTCATAGTAGCTGGTAGGGTGCTATGTTTTGGATTAGGATGAGAAGAGCGCTGATAACATGCTGATGTTTTAATTGTTGCAGAGCAGTGTTTACACCAGGCCAAGGACTTTTCGGCTTCTTGCTCTGTCCTGCCAGCGAGCAGGCTGGGGGTGCAGCAGGAGCTGGGAGGGGACAGACCCAGGACAGCTGACCCAAACTGGCCAAAGGGGTATTCCATACCATCTGACGTCATGCTAAACAATATATAGGGGTGGCTGGCCGGGGTGGGGGGGCCGGCTGCTCGGGAATAGGCTGGGCATCGGTCAGCGGGTGGTGAGCAATTGCATTGTGCATCACTTGTTTTCTTACACATTATTATTGTTAATACTATTACCATTATCACTATTATTATTATTATTGTTATTATTATTTTCCTGTCTTAATAAACCGTCTTTATCTCAACTCACAGGCTTCACTTTCCCGTTTCTCTCCCCCCATCCCAGAGAGGGAGGGGGGAGGGTGAGCGAACGGCTGTGTGGTGTTTAGCTGCCAGCCGGGTTAAACCACAACAGTAACGCTTTGTGCCCATCTTTTCTTTCCATTGGAAAAAGGGTCTATTTTTTGAAAAAAAAAAAAAAAGAAAAAACAACAACAAAAAAAAAACCACCTCCCCTCACCACAATCTATACGGTGAAAAAAGTTTTGCCTACTGTGAAGTGTTCCTCGCCTTTCTCAAAATGTTTTAGAAGCTTTAACTTTGAAAAGACTTCAGAAAAAAAAGGTCTGAAAAGACCCTACTATTTCCTTTTTTGTCAGTGACTGAAATTTTACAAGGAGCGCTTTCAGTGTCATTTGTGGCAAGGTGCTTTTTGATGAAGGTGTAATTGGGGTGTTAGCAAAACTTTGAAAAATTGGTCCTCTTTGGGTGAAAAACTGAGACTTGCTGTTCCTTTTTGCCCAGCTTTAATCTGGTGGGAATTCTCCTTTAATAATTGTGGGCTTTGCTACAGGTTAAACGCATTCCTTCTATAACTTTGTGTTATATTTACATATTATATTTATATATTATAAAGGGTTATATGGGGCGTTATATTTTGATGTCTAAAGACTAATTTTGATGTCTAAGGAGTGATTTAGAGAAATCTCTGTCCAGCGTCTAAATGGGAAATGCTCTTCATAGTGTTATTAAGAAAAAAAAAAAGGACTTTTCAGGCTAAACCCCAAGCTGACCTGATCGCAGCTCTGTGCAGTGCAAAGCAAAGCGGATATGGCAGCTGCTTTGGTGTTGGGATCCCCGCTACCAGGAGAAGGTCGGTGCAAAGGGCAGCACGGAGTTAGCAGCGTATTTATACCATTGAACTTTGGCTCTCGGGATGCCCCTGCCTGGAGCTACCCAGCTCTCACCGCCGCCTACACGAGGAGCTTGAATTACGAGCCTGACTGCACGCTGCTCGGATTTCCAAGGCAGCCTACGTGAGTTGGGGGGAACATCTCCAGCGTTTGACCCAGCAGTTAACGCGCCAACTACACCGATGTTCCTGGGTCTGGGCTCCTGGCTGTAACATCTCGTGCCACTTCGAGGTTTGCTCCCTGTCCCCTTGCACTTGCTCTTAATTAAATCCTTATTTCTATTGTATAGCGTCTCCTTTGTGTCTCTGGGTCTTATCTTTTCCCCTCCTCTCTCTCAAGAAGCCTCTCTTTCCTCTTTTGAATTGGCTCAGTTGAAAAACATTAACAGCGGCTTCCCAGCTGATGGCAAGCCATGGTTTTCTGGGTGGTGCTTTAATACTTCCAGCATTATTTCCTACCCCAATTTTTGTCAAAACGCTTTACCTGCCTGTACGTTTCACAGACTTCCACTGAACTATCTGGGAGTTTTCTGGAATAATGGTTATAGCAAGCCTAGCAAGATGTGTGGATAATATAGTTCAGGTTTTCCAACACTTTATTCGCCAGAAAATTCCAAGTCTTCACTTACATTCACCTAGTTCCCTCTTTAACTCTTTTGATTTCTTTTACGGAACTTAAATATTTGGGGTTAAATGGAGTTGTTGCCATCGCATTGCTTATTTCTGGTCCCAGATAATGAAGAATTTGAAGATTACTCATCATAAAGAAACCTTAGAAAAAACGCACCAGCAATCACAGTGGCAGAGTTTACTTCGATTTTTATGGCATTGCTGTTCCACGGGCTATCTCAATCGCACCCAGCAATATCCAGTCTGCGTTGGATTATGATTTATTTATTAGATAAAATAGATGAAAATAGCTGTGATGGGGAAATTCTCATCTAAAGAAGACGTTTCTCGCGGAGTCGTGCAGAAATTCATCCTCGATGACGTGCTCTTCGATGCTCACCACTGCTCGTCCCCCAGCCTCGCTGGGCACGAAGAGCGTGGGTTCTGCAGACCTGGGCTCGCCTGGGCACGTGGGGACGGGCCAGGTGATTTCTTGATGCGTTGTGAGGGTTTCTAATTAATTTTCCAGGAGCCAACGAGTACCTCATTACGATGACTTCACATGCTTTACTCTTGTTGGAAATTAATGATCATTTTCCCTTGACTTTCCTGGGGACTATTTCCTGGTAATAATTTATCCTGTTCTCGTTCAGTTTTGTGTGTATGACCTAAAGTAAATAATCCTTCTGATTTTCAGGAGGCAAAGACAAAAGTACACAACACAAAACCTACACACACACATATACATGCATACAAACGTGTGCATACACAGAAGAATACCCTCTTGCAAAATAACAAGCAAAGTTTTATTTTATTTTCTTTCGAATCTGGCTTTTCCGACAGATTCTTTTTTTCCTCTTAGAGCATATCAGGACAGTTCTGCTGGCAGCTTTTGGTGAGATTAAAAAATTGAACATGTATTCATACTCCGTGGTTTCTGTCTTTTAGCTAGTTTCTATGACAATACTTTACCTTTCGCCCCATGTCTACTTAGCTTCCTTAATAGCATCTCATGAGGGAGTTGTCAAAGGTTTTCTGAAAGTCCGTTTAAACCATCTGTCCTGTTTACAGAAAGACGGCTGAGAAAAAATAAATAAATAATAATAAAAAAGCAGACGGAAAGGATAAATTAGTTGTTCCAAGTCAAGCAGCAGGCTGGTTTCAGAGAACCGGGGAAGAAACCTTGGAGCCTGGCTTCTGCTCAGCTGCTTGGGGCATTCGGTACCACTTTCCCTGCGGAAACGTGAGTGCACTAAACCGAGCAAATGCAGGTAAAAATGAGAACAGGATGGGTGATAAATAGGTAGGCTCATTAGTTCCCGGGTCAGCAATCTCCGAGCTGCTTTGGAAACGACTTCCAGACCCCAAATCTGCCATTAATAAGGGACCTGAAGCTAAGGATATCATTAGGGTCGGATCAGCAGGAGTTTTAACGGTCCGTGCTCCGTGTGCTGCGTGTTGTTTTACGCAGAGGCAGAAACGGCAACGAGAGATGAGGCGCGTGGGGGATTTGCTGCCAAAACAGGCAGCGCCGCGCAAAGGCGGAGGTGAAGGAAACGGGCTCAGGTGCGCAGGGAAGAGCAAATAAAACGCCTGGTTCGAGGCACGAGCATTGATCTCTACGATCAGTTGCTTACGTGACCTATATCTAAGCAGCAGCGAACCGACGGGGTCGCTCTCTAATCTCCCCGTGGTGTGTGCCGCGGTTTCGTGCTCCAACCTCCCCAGGCAGCCGTGGGAGGCAGCAGGACGAGCTGAGAGGAGACGATACCCCGACTGCTAGGATATCAGAGTCGCATAATTCATGGCTGAACGCAGACCTGCCTGTCTTTTGATGTTTCCAAGCCGTGGGGAATGCAAGAGCTTTCTGTAAAATATGTCAACAATCAGAAAAAAAATTAGCTATCGAGTATGTTTCTTTAAAGTCTGAGCTCTCAGAGCCAAGCGATGACACGAGACTGTTATTGCTGGCCGGTGAAAAATGTTTCTGGCCATGGAGAAAAGTGGAAACGGCTTCAAAGCATGAGCTGCAGGAGGTCGCACGCTGGGGAGCGGTACAGGTGATTCCTTCGGTCCTCGTGGTGGCGGAGGTCTGCGGAGGTGGCAGCGCTGCAACGCAAGCTGACTGTGCTATGCTGCAGGGGTGGTGTGAAAATCAATTAACACTCATTAAACGCTTTGGGGAAAAAAAAAAAAAAACATTTAGGAAGGAATGCAAGATAAAAATGCATCTTTAGAGTACCGTAATTATGCAAGCATCTCCTTCTCGTGGCAGAAATGCACGAGCCCAACCAGGCAGATCCGATTCCTCCTGGTGCGACTTCTCCAACCCCTTCTTCTGCCTGGAACTGAGCGAGGGGAAGGATGGAGAGAGCCTGGAGCTCTGCGTTTCACACGCCGTCTGCTGTTCGGGGAGGCCTGTTGGGGAAGAGCAACCACGGCAGGGCATTTTTAAAGCTTCTGCTTTGTGTTGAGCAGCCAGGGAGTTTCCTGGCACCGAGGGAACTGCCTGCTTCTGTCTGGTCTGGAAGATGAATTTTAACCTCCTCGCATTTCCTAGGAGGGTACCTCAAATGCCAGGCCGTACTTTATTAAGTTTCCCTCATTCTTGCTTGGCGATGCAGTTTCAGATTTTAGGAGGAATCAAGCATTTCCACGCCTGGACATGAGGCTACGTCTGCGTTGTCTCAGCTGGACTGAGGACAAACCACTGGGGCGCCAGGAAATAGGATGGATTCCTAACTATCACAATGGCAAGTAGACAAGATGATCTGAAGCCACTCTTGTTTTATTATAAGTTGACATAGAGCAGACGGTACACCCGCTGTGGACGTATCTTTTGGGAAGCAGGGTGCGTGGTGAGGATTTCCCACACCCAGAGGGGCTGAGCCAAGGCCCTACCATGCCGTGGGTAACCCCCTGGTTATTGGAAGCAGTTAGGAAGCCAAGCTATAGGAATATGCTTAAATTGGGCATGATATAAACTTAGGGGCAGTTTCTCTGCCAGAACTCATGTGAAACGTAAATACAGATAGCCCGGACCCATTCTCCACTTGATTGGGTTTGAAGGAGAAGGGAGGGACCGGCCTTTAGTGCTGTATTTTTGTATGTATTTTTTTTTCCTGTTCAAGTTTGTGTTTCTCTCCATCTGCCTCCCTTCCCCTGCGTGACAGGACTGCTCAGGCTGGGCGTGGGAGGGAGCCACAAACTCAGCTCATCGCCTCCTCCACCTTTCTTGACATGTGTAAAGTTTTGTTCATTTTTGTTTGTTAGGTCTGGAGACAAGCCTTGCGGAAAGTCAGCGCTGGGGCTTTAGCTCCACATCGTCCTACTCTGCCTTTCCTGGGACGCAGATGTCCTTGGGTTTCAAACCTGAACAGGGGGAAGATTCATCCTAGCCAGGCGTGAAGATCCCACAGGATTGTTCTGGTAGGTCTGGTTCACCCAGGGCAGATCCCAAGAAAGCAGCTGGGCTCTATCCAAAGGGCAGGGATTCACTTTCAGATATTTTTCAGATTAAAGCGGCACATACATTTAAAATGAAACAGGGTCTACAGAAATTCACTGCTTGAAATACTGTGTTGTCCTGAATCTCAGCTCAACGATTGTGGTGCTCGGATGGGAAAGATCGCTGTCAAAAGAGAAAACACCCTGCCGGGAGAGAAAGGGGGTGCCCAGACATGGACTGAAGACCCCGTAAAGCCAGCGCTGCTTGTGCACCACTGCGAGCAGGCGAGGAGCTGTGGGCTCCTTGCTCCTTACCTGGAAACTGAAGGTGTGACTGTCCCAAGGCCAGAGAGCAGGTTGATGTGGGAACAGGAAGACAAACTATAGCTGTTGTCCTTTCACCACTGGGCAACAACTTTTCCACCTCAGCTCTTCCCACTGTCAAATTACGGGCTTGTAGGAACCTTTCCTCCATGTGTATTTTGGGGAGGAACTAAAGAGGACTGAGTCTTTACATATTGCAGAGCCAGAGAAGCAACTCACTGGGTTTTACTTTGCTCCTTTTCTCTTTTAGCTGTCAAGTCATGCTAACCCCTGACAAATTTTCCTTTATTCCTATGAAGCTGGTTTATTGTCTATATGCATTTTATTTTTGACGTTGCAAAATACCTTTACTGCACTGTCTTTCTCTCCTGGGTTGCAGCACAGCGTTGGCATTATGATTCCCACACCAGGGATGCTGCTTTGGCTCAAAGGTTGACTTGTGGAGGGTCTATTTTATTTTAGAGTGCTTCTGATATGAGTGTAGCGACAATATAGTATATTTTAAAGCCATTTGGTCTTCCCAGATGCTCAAGCCTGTTAATTGTGTATATTTTAGATATATCTGCTAACAGCTAAATGGAGTTTGGGCATTGCACAATTTCTTTGAAGCATATTTTCCCGGCAGCCTGCAAGAGTACGTGTGTGTTTCTGGTTTAGCTTTTTTAAGCTAAAAGCTCATCTAGAATTGGACTTCGGCTTTTACAGAAATGGCTTTTCACATTTTTGTAGCTGAGGGTCACTTAAAACCACTAGCAAAGCCCCAGACTTCACTGAGGCTGAGTGGTCCTTCTCCGGGTCCTTCTCCTTTCCATCCTCCCCTCCTTTTTCATCTCAGCCATGTTCGGACTGATGCTTTCCCTCCAACCTTCCTCCCTCCTCCTTTGGTTTCTCCTAAGACCAAATCTGCCCCAAAGAGCGGAGGTGGAGGAAGAGGCACAGAAGAGCAGAAGGATGCTGCAGGATGCCCTGCTAAGAGGTCATTTAGCTCCCGAAAGGAGAAAACTCATGCCCTCCTGTGCCAATCAGATAAGAAGGAAAATCAAATTAAAAAGGATGTCTTATCAAGTTTCGTAAAAGCAGATAAAAACAATCTAATTCTGAAGGTAAGTGCCAAGTGCTGCCTGTGATTCACCATCCTAGCACCAAGAAATGGGGATGAGTAACAGTCTTGTAGCTCCGGATTGGAGCTGGCTTTAAGGTGTTTTCTATAACTCTGCTTTTAAACAAATTGTGTTTGGAACATATTTCTTCAAATATTGATTGTTATGTGTCTTGCAGTGGGAGAGAAGAAAATCCACTTCAAAAACTCTCTTTAAGCTGGTCAGTTCATAGTTTGCCGTCTAGTGAATAGGCCTAGAGCTGCTTAGCTGTGTATCCTAGGCGTTGGATTGCTAACAGTCGGTGGAGAGTTTCTTTTAGCTCTTCACAAGTATGGTTCCTGTGGTCATTATGGGATGTGGGCAGGCTTAATAATAATCCGAAGGGAGTAGGGCCAGACTGCAACTGCGGTGTGGGAGGATACTCGATCCGGCCGAGCCCCGTGAGGAGGAGGAAGGTCAGTGTCTGTAGGATGCCGGGCTGAGGAGATATACTAGTGGTCTTGCTCCAAAGCGTGGCTTACAGCACCCTACGTGTTGGCTCTGGGAGTCCAAAGGGTGCTGGGGGGGGCAGTAAATGCCTCCCCATCGTGGTGCCGCTGCCTGGCTGCACGTGGGCAGCTCTCCGGGGGAATCCTCCCCGTCCTGGCACGAGGACAGCTTTTTCCTGCGGTGAGGTCCTAGGGGGTAGAGAGCGATTCCTAAAGCCTTTGACTGAAAACAGTTTTCACTGGTAGCAGTGGCAATGCTTACGAAGAAGAAAACAAACAAGAAGCTCCACCTGTCAGATGTTCACCAGTTTCACCCGAATGCGCTACAGAAATTATGGACGTTTCATCCCTGAGAAAACATTACCCTTGTAGTGCAGCCAAGGTCACCGGCTTGCACGAACTGACTGTCATGTCAGCTCTGGGCAGGGGGGTGACGTGAGCTTAAGCACCTGACTTCCCTGATAATCTCTGCATTTCTCCTTCGCGCCTGAGCGTGTCTTGCCCTTTTGCACTGCCTCCCCTCCACCTCCCCGTCATTGCTCAGATCTGCACGGTGCCTTGTTGTCCTTTTTTTTTGTGTGTGTGTGTGTGTGTGTGTGTGCAGATGATATGGCTGCACAGGCCAAACCCTGGGCAGAGGCTGTGCACACGAGGATAAATATAAATGATCTGTCTTGAAACGCGCACAAGGATTTAGAAAAGCTTGGCTCTGATTTTGCTTTGCCACAGCTGTTTTTGATGCTCCAACTCTCGCTGTGCCTTTGCTGTCATCTTGTACAAAGGTGACAGTAACACTCCTCTGCACGTCTAGCTTTCCCCTGCCTTGACCCGGTGATGCTTGCAGCTGGAAGGGTGATGCTTTTTACTCTAACCAAGTTTACCTCTTGGCAAAACCTCTGGTGGGACCAGCACAAACATACACACAGACCCTCACCAGGGTGCAGAGAGCTGCTCAGCGTTGTGGCTGACCCATCTGGGTTTACTCAGCAGCCCCTCTGCAGGGGAGGGCGAACCCTTCCTGCCTGTAGCATCAAACCAAGGAGTGAAAAATTGCGTTTTCATGTACAACTTAACCTTTCCTCACACCATGGTGAGATCTGGGCCACCTCTATCTTTCTCTAATTCTGGTAGACAGGAGGCACAGGGGGAAAGGAGCTTCCCTTTCTTTAAGGAGGATGCTTGCGATGTGTTACAGCTGAGGCTTTGTCACGCAGCACCCTTCATCTGCATGGCACCAAAGGACATGCTGAGGCACCCAGGACCGTGTTGGAGGGCTTTGTGCAGGGATTACATGGCACAGGGAGCCCCGTGACTGTCCCTTGTCCGTGTGCCACTGGGGGTGACTGCCCCCTGAAGCCACAGGGCTGTTTTCCAACCTTAAATACAGCCTCTCAGAGGGACAGGCGAGCCACCAACAAAAGCCAAGCTCCTGGGCAAGGTGAGGATACATCCCAGCTGCTTGGCAGTTTTCACCCGTTATATTTTATTACGGACTTAAGCGGAATAAAATAAGATAGACTTTCCTAGTTATCATTAAGAGGTGATAATTTGCAGCCTAAGTGTGTTGCCATGGAGATGTGAGAAGCCCCCAAAGAGGGAGGCCGGGGAGTTACGGCCTAATCCTGAGGTGATTTTCAATAGCACCAGCTGTCCCGGGGCTGAAAGGCATGGCAAATTACACCATTATTGGAGGGAAATAGGGAGGCTAAGCTAATTATTTGTGGGCTTTAGACACAGGTGTTCATAAAAGCGGGGCCGTGTGCTCCTCATCAAGGCCGGCTGGGGAGGGGGAGGCCCGGCGGGAGGCCCTGGCTCTCATTTCAATCACAAAGGGCGGCCATGGGCACGCTGCCGCCATGCTGCGCGCGGGGCCTTCGCCACAGGTAACCGTGCCTCGCAGGCGGCGCTCGCCCCTCGTCGTGGCCTCCTTTCCTGGGGTTTTCCACAAAAATGGTGTCAGGAAATGGTGCTTTTGGGGTTTGCTGCAGTATGTTGGTTATACTTGTTGTTTTGGCTTAGTGGTTCCGTGCTTCGGGTTTCATAGGACGCTTCTGAAGCCTAGAAGCGAATTTAAAAGAACAGTTTTTGGATTTGGTAAAGCTTCGTTTAAATATTTTGGGGCTGCAATAGGCTGCAATATTTAAACGTGTGTTTGGGAACCCCACAAATCAAAATTTTGTAAGCTTGGGTCTATTTTGTTAAAGAAGTGAAATGTTAATTTTGTCCAAACTGAGCATATTACTTAACGCTTAAATAACCATAAAAGTGTTTTCAACTTTCCTTTGCCTTCAAAAAGAAATCTTTGAGATAAATAACCTATGTTAATTTAAAAAAAAATGTTTTAGCAAGTAAGAGCTAAATTCTTTTTGGTTAATAGCCAGATGAGCTTTCTGCTTATTATGGTTCTAATGAGTGTTTCCCGAAAAAACGCAGCCATCTAAAGATACTTCGAGAGAAATATGTAGTCCCTTGGGTCATCTTGGTGGATAAACTCTGTACCTTACTCAATGCCTGGCCACAAATCCCTGGTGGCACAGGGCTTGGAGTCTGTATTTTGGAATCTGAATTCCCTAAAGCTGGTGGTTGGACTCTTTGTTACCAGAGGATCCTTTTTTTTTTTTCAGGTGTTGTTCCAGGGCACCTGTGCTACGTGGGGCGTGCGTCAGGAATAAACACCGATTCTTGTTGGCATAGACCGAAGAACATCTACTGGAGAGCACAGCGTGGGCAATTTGCTCTGTCTTGTAGTATGCTGGGTAAATGTACTGTCTCTCTTGGTTGCAGCCTTCAGGAGCATAGCAAAAATGACTAACCGCTCCCTGGTACGTGCTTTATAGCCTAAAAAAAAGTTTTGGGCTATGTTACATCTTTTTTTATAAGATAACTTTATCAGAATGTTGAATTTTTTCTTTTGGGAAGAACGCTATGTGATCATGCGAAGGTACATTGGGTTTGTATTGTAAGTTAAATCCACAGGGTATTTTGTTTCATCTTGTTACTGTCTCTCAGAATAACACTGCAGAATTGATGTGAGGTCGTGTGTCTCTCCCCAAGGTTAAAAGCTGAATTTACTAGCACAACCTATGATCTTCTCTAATGCATCTTTGGAGGGATGAATTCAATATCGATTTGATGATAGTTTATTCAAATCATCGGTTGAGACCACAATTTTCGTACGGTTTGGATTTCTATGGCCCTTTAAAAAACAAATGTCAAAGTACCATAAAAAAGTTCACACTCAGTAGTCCTGAATAGCAGGGTGCAGGCTTACGTGGCCAATTACTTGTCTTTCAAATAATAATACCCTAATGGATTCATTACCTTGCTGTTGTGGTATAATGAAGAAGAACAGTTTTCATTTTTATGCACAGTGTAACAAATATATTCATGATGCACTGAGATTACTACTGGTAACTGTAAGCATTTACTATACACTCGTGTGCCTCCAGCATTTAGTAAGTAGCCTTTCGGCATTTCCAGCAGTCTGTTTTGTAACTCCCCAGCTTAACACCATTGCTAGTGGTAGAGAGGGTGGCTCCTATTTATGAAGTGAGGGAGATATCTCGGTCTCTGAACAGCATTCGGTGTCTGTGCAGCACTGAACATAGTTGTAAGAGTGGGTTTCTGCCAACTCCCAGTTGTAACTAGGATTTCCCACATCCTTAGAACTGAAAATAACGTGGAAATTCCCTCTCAGCCTCCAGACAAGCCTAGCTGGGCCAAACTTTTGTAAATATTCCTGAGTTGCGTTTTTGGGAAGGCTGTGAGGGAGAGAAGATGGTGTCTATGGGTCACTGATGGCCAGGTGTGCCTTGTGCATCAGGGATCACAAGCAGAAGAAACTTGGTATTTGTGTATGCCATGGTTTGGAGACCCGTCCAGAGAAATCTTAGCTTCTACTTTTTCTCCCTCTCTTTTAGTTTTGCTCTGTGTATTATTGGCTCAGTGCATTTTATTAAAACAGAACCATTTGAAACAATTAAGCAGGAACACTGTGACGCGAACAGAGGGAAGCCTCTGAAAAGCTACCTCACGTGGCTTCTCGTGGAGTTCATCGGGACGGAGGCTGCGGTTTGAAGCCAAGTTCTTCACCACGGTGCTGCTTCGCTCGCACACAGCAGAAGGGGCAGGATGGGGAGGGAGCAGGGAGCCCATATCCAGGGGCGGCTGCTCCCTGGGTGCTAGCCAGCAGCTGAAGTCACCGGTTGTGGATCAGCACAAGAGAAGAGTGTTTAAAAAAAAAATAATAAAAAAATAAAAGCTTTGTGTGAATGAGGAACTGTGCTTGGGGCTGATGCATCCCCAGGGCCTCATCCCCAGCGGCCCCAGGCCAAGCTGCCTCATCTGTGCTAGGGTCCTGCCTCCCAGTTCTGCTCTGTGCCCAGCTGGCCTTCAGCTGCAGCCCCCGTGGATCAGAAAGGTCCCGATGACAAATTTCTTTGCAAAGTGCAAATCCAGCCACGGGAACTACTTTATGAGCTCATCAGCGCGGTGCGAGCTGCTGGCTTGGCGCTCAAGTGCCTGGGGAGAAATGAGGGGTTTCCTTTGAAACCAAAGGCCCTATTTAAACCCAATTCATTGTGCTGTTATTGTCGTTGCTCCCTATTATCGGGCCTTCTGCTGATTGCTTTCGGCCTGATAAGCAATTATTGTTTAAAATGAGCCGTGAGACAGCATGCGAGTGATGAACAGCGTTTGCAGGTAGATGGCAAAGCCACAGTGCGGGGCAGCGGTTAGCGTTTTATTTGTCTTTACTTAAATGTGAATAGTTAATACTAATCAGGGGAGCATTCTGTGTGTATACGCACTTTCAGTTCATTACTTCCCTGGGCACAGCACAGTTCTGTTACCGTTTAAAGAATTAAGTAGTGTTGCTGATGGGTTTTTTTAATCACTTTCTTCCCTCTGAGGGCGTATCTGAAAGGCACTGCTTTCTGTTTTTTGTGTTTCATCCTGATCTGAAAGGAGAAATCCTGTACGATGGGACTCTGCAGCTGTGCAGGGCATGCACTTGCTCATACCTCTGCAAGGAAAACTTCTCTTTTATTTATTTTTTATTTATTTTTCTTCATTAGGTAAAGGCAACGCAGAACAGCAACAAGAACCGTGAGATTTGTGTGCTAAGTGCCATTTTGGGCCCAGGGAAGAAGTGAGGAAACAGTTGCCGAGCACTAAGAAACAGAATTATGGTGATAATAGAAGGCAAATAAACCTAAAACCAAGGAAACACATGGGATGGCGACAGCAAAAGAGCAGGTGTTTGGAGGCTCCTGGCTTTTGATTGTGGCTCTGACACTTTGTATGATTTTTCTGTGAAGTACTTGACCTCCTCCTGCCTAGTTAACCCAGCTGGAAAATTGGGGAAAGAAAGCAGGAACCCCGCGGAAACTCGGATGCCACATCTGATCTGAAGCCTCCTGGGAAAAGGGCTTTGCAAAAACCGTGGTAAGGTTGTGACGAAACGCAGAGCAGCGGTTTCCGAACATGCAGCCTCGCCGGCCGTGGATGCTACGTCGAAGTCACTGCTTCGCTCTAACGTGTAAGGATTTCCTTCCCTCCCGAAGGCTGAGCCTCTCTGGGTTTGGTTTTAACGTGGAGGAAGTGTATGCCCTTGATCCCGCGGCACGTGTTTCTCGCCGTTGTGCCTGACACGAGGTTGATTTCTTTTTTTTTCTTTCAAATTTACAGGTTGACGACAGCCGCTTTCTGTAATTCACCGTGAGCAAACATCTACCCCCGACCAGCTGCTGCCGCCGTTAATCGAGGCTGCCGTGTCCGTGCAGCCGCGTGCGTGTGTGCGCATATCCCCAGGGACCAGAAAATAACGCCAGCTAAACCACAGTCACTATCCCAGCCCCGCACCCTGTCTTAAACCACTCCCTGATAATAATGTTACTTCATCTCGGACCATTTAATCCCATTTATGGTTTTAAATGGGAATAGCTAGTTAAAACCCCGGAGTTCTCATTTGGTGGGTGCAAAGTTTGCCAGACGTGGTGTGGTGCTGACAAAAAGCCATCGCTGCTCCCGCTGAAACCCCAGCACGTCTGCACGGCTCGGGGCCACGGGGCTTTTTGTCCCTTCCCGTGCTAGTAATAACGCCGTACCTAATTTGTCCCCAGTTGGCTTTCACCTGCAGCCTCATTGACGCGAGAGCTCAGAATGAAGTTGTGGCCTCCATTAAAAATAAAGGGCTCTCGTGATAAATGAGGTGGCGACAACTTGAGCGGCGAAATGCTTTGAAACAAGCCCTTAGCCGGCTTCAAATAATTGTAGGAAGTGGGATGCTTGCGGCAGGGCGCCTCCTTTGCAATTTGCAAAGGGACAAGGACATTTGAATGCTAGGAAGTGGGAGCATCCAAAAAAACAAAGCGATGGCGCAATTTAGGCTGAAACCTCTGGAATTGGCGAACAAACAGAGTGGAAGGCTCTTAAGAATACAGATGGCTCCTAATTTTCCCTGGCTACCGCGAGGGTCTGAAGGATGTGTTTTTGTCTAGAAGCCCAATGCTCATTCCCAATACCAAGTCTTGATTATTTTTCGAAGTAGTTCAAAGCTGCGATCTGTGGGATGGGGTCCTCTTGGGGAATCGTCCTGGGGCTGGCAAGGTGGCCGTGGGCCGAGCTTCGGACAGCGGTGTCGCAGCCTGCTTCTGGACCACAACGGCGGAAAGGATTGTCCTGCGGTGTGAGAATCAACCCGAAACGTTTGGGAATAGAAGGACAGCCTCTTAGGGGTAAGGAAAAAAGGGGAATGGCTTTTTTTAAGTCGTTAAAAAAAAAAAAAGGAACACAACACAACTCGGTAAGAACATTCACAGAGAAGAGCCGAAGAGGTCTTTGTTTACAAAACTAAATGAGCGCTTGTGGAATTTCATTGCAGGATTTCCCCAGCTCTAGCCGTGGCTGACCTGCAGGTTCACAACAGTCATCCCGCAGTCAAAACATGTTTATCTAGCGCTGAACTCCCTGGTCTCGCTCGCTGGGTATGCCGGAGCTCCCCATAGCGAATTATTAATCACTTTGCGGCGTAGCTTTGCTCTCAGAACTTCCCTGTGCCGGGAGCTGCGGTTTATACGTTGCGACGCGCGGAAACGATTTAGGGTTTTCTATTTTCTCGTACCACCGTGTCACCCTGTTACCTCCCACGTTTTGCGGAGCGTGCTTGAGACCATCTGTGAAATTCCCTCCCGTCCCGATAGCTGCGCTGATCTGGGCTTGGGAGGCCCGACAGCCTAATTGAAACGACAAAGGAAAAGGAACAAATAGGTGACGGTTTTCAGTCCTCGTGTTGTGTTAATGATGGCAAATGTTACGCAAGGCCTCCTTTTTTAATGATCTCTCTTATTTTTAGTTGAACTGGTGAAATAAGTGTGCGGTCAGCAGAAGGTCCTGGCCAGCGCAGGTTTGCATCATGGTATGGGGAAAGTTGGAGCAAGCGGGAACGAACCGTTATGGCAGTCAAAGGCAAGATTTCCTCCCGCCTGCAGAAGCTAAAAGGCAAGAGAATGTTTGGCTGTCATCGATATATCAACGTTTTGCTGTTTTGTCTTTCTTTTTTAACGCGAGGGCAGCGAGTTCAGGAGAAAAGAATTACTTGAGCGGCATACGTTTGAGATTACTCATGAGATGAACTCACTGGTTCGCTTTACAAAAATCGTATTGTAATTGCATGTAATTTCATCAATCTTCAGCTGATTGCCAAAACTCTTCAGCCTAATGTGCTGCAGACTGGATTTTAATGACTACTTAAGCAGGAGTGACTTAGGCTTTTGAGAACGGTTTTTTTTGGGGGGAAAAAAATAATCAGTCTATGTACTGACCAGCTGCAGATTATGATTCGGGTTTTGTTTCTGTGCACCTCAAAATGAGTACGCTTTGGTGCTTGTGTTTTGGACGTAGGTACAGAGCTTTCCCTGGGGATCAGCCCGCGTGCTGACGTGCTAACGCAGGAGGATTCGGCAGCTGGAGCCTCTGAAGGTTTCATGCTTGAGGGCCAGGGGCCTGATTCTGCCGCTGTCTCACCCAGGAGCTGGTGTTTTCCAGAGGATGAAGGTGGCTTCTCGCTAGCGAGAAATGGGATGAAAGGTTTGGCTCGTCTCCTCCGCTTCTCCCACCCCCTAAAGTTCTGCTGTTCGCTCTCCCTCTGTAACAGCAAGGCAGGCATCTCTAGAGCATGATTCGCCGCTTTTTGGCGGCTTATAAATCATCCAGGCTGCTAGTTAGGCTGGCTACCTATGGTGTAGATCATGGCACTAGCGGCAGAAATCTATAGGGTTCCCTAGGGTCCCTTCAGAGTCGGCGGAGAGCTTGTTAATATAATAGCAGACCATCTAGAAAGGGTCAAATGAATCACTCCCTACAAGTGCCTGCTTCTCTCCGCTGACTGAGAAATAAATGTGGAGATGTCAGAAGCAGAAAGCTGCTCTGCAGCTGCCTGGATGTCTCCGCCGCACGCAGCGGGGTGGAATTCCCGGCTCTGCGGGGCCACCTCGCTCTTCCTCCCCTGGGTGCCCATCTCCCTGGCGCAAGGGGCCCTACAAAAGCCATGGACGAGGTGGCCGCCGGGAGCAAATAAATGGATAGCTTTGTGCATGAGGTGGGGCTGCCTCAGACAGGTTGGTCTGGTCCCTGTTGCTGCCGCCGCGTTTGATGGGAAAACTGCTTAAAACTCGTCTTTTTCGGGAGCTTTCTCCCACTTAGGGTGTGAATCGTGACTTAAGACTGCAAGATCTCACTGGAGCGCCCCGTTTCAGGACCTACAGCTTACAGAAGCCTTGATTCGGGCACCCGAGGTGCTCTGCGATACCGGGGTATTTCAAACAACCGTCTCGCAGCTCAAGCTACACCCCAAAATAAGGGGGATTTTTTCAGCTTCATCTCTCTG
Organism: Anser anser; assembly: GCF_964211835.1. Classification (NCBI taxonomy): domain Eukaryota; kingdom Metazoa; phylum Chordata; class Aves; order Anseriformes; family Anatidae; genus Anser; species Anser anser. The sequence continues at coordinate 86,382,511 of NC_139723.1, forward strand.
CTTGGTGAAGCTGAGCCGTTCACAGCCTCCAGCCTCCTTGGCCGCTGTAAAACTAAATAATATCCGTGAAGAGCTCGGATAGTGTAGCCACGAGCACGGCATAAAAGCTGTGAGGAAACTAATAATCCTGTCTGCGGGGTATTTAATAAAAACGGAGAAAATGCTATAAATGGGAGCATTGCAACTCCAACACATAACAGACAGCGATAAACTGTGCTTCAGCCTAGAAACATCTCTCTCTTTTTATATTGCTTAATAACTGTGTGAGACATGGACAACTTGTGCTTATCACTACATATTTTACCGTCTTTTTTTTTTTTCAGGGGGAGCGAGCCCGACCACAAACGCACGCGTGCATCCATCAGCGTTAAGCGTTCCTTGTTTTTAACCTCCATCAGCTTGAGGATTACAGCGTCCTAAAGGTCAGCTATAAGGCGCTTGTGGGGTTTCACCCACAGCCCGCGGCCCGATTTTGGGAGGTGCTGGAGGGAGAAAGGCAGCAGAAGGTGGCTCTTGGGGTGAGGGAGCTGCTCGGAGCAGCACGGGGCGGTGAAAAGGGAACAGCGCTGACTGGCTTGTTTGGGGATGGCTGTCTCAGGTGGTGTTAGTGCCCCTGGGGAAACGCATCTCGCCCACAGATGTATTTTAACAGGAGGGGAATCAGCCACTTAACCTGCCACGCCGGCTCCTTTGTTATCTGGAGGGGGCTTGGCCTCCCCGAAAAGCTCCGCAATGCGGCTATCACGGAAGAGGTGGCTTTCAGTCACTCCTGGAGGCTCAGGAAAATTCATTGGAAATCCATAGCTACTAATCGAGCGCTTGGCTTGTGTGAAAGGGTCCTGGTCGCCAAGCTGGTGAGCTCTCCGAGGCTCTGGAAGCGGCGCTGAGCCGTGGCAGCTCCGATGGAGAGCGCCCCTGACTGTGTGGGTGCCGCCTGGGGCGGGAGAGCTTTGCTGACCTCCCCTCAGCAGGCAGTGGAGATGAAGGTGGGACTTGCTTGCTCCTTGCCACCCCTGTTTTTCTGCAGAGGGAATGATTCAGAAATGGCTGGAGTCGTGGCAGAGGGAGGGGAGGACGAGCAGAGGAGGCTGGAGGGAAGCTGAACGCTGTGGGGTTGCACAGGGTGTGAACTGGGGCTTGGGCAGGTTCCCCTGCTGGTAAATGTGCTTAGCCATGGTGAGCTTATTAAGACCCAACCGAAGATGTAAGTTATTTGGCTCATTATAATCAAATCTCGTTGATTTCCATCCCTGTTTAATTACAGGAAAATGCACGCCAGTCTCCGTTTCCCTGAAGGCAGCAGCGCTGGCTCCCTGGCAAACCCCCACCTATAGCTCCAGGAGGCTTCTGCCCCCGTGCCGTCTCCCTGCTGAGGTTTGCTCACCCCAGGCACCCTGGAGGACAGCAAGGGATGCTCGGACGCGTTCGAGCAGAGGTGGTGACGCCGTGCCCTGTGGCCACCCCACAGCCCTGAGCTCGGGCACCCCCTGCCCCAGCTTGGCAGCGGGGGCAGGACCTTCCTGAGGTGTCCTGGTGGATCTGCGGGGCGCGGGCTGAGAAAGCTGCTGGCGCCGGTGCTCTGCACGCTGCATCCCAGGAGGGCAGCTGCGCTTAAGGGAATATGGATTAAATATTCATATACTTCAGGCGCATGCCTCATGTCGACCAGGAGCCTAGGAGCCTCAGCTTTCAGTTTGGTTGTCAGAAAAGATAGGCTTCACCTTCCAGAGAGCCTGCCTTTCTCCATGGTCCCTGTACAGGCTTGGTGTACGTACATATATATATCTAAAACATATAAATTACAACACTACATGTGTATATATGTAGTGTTGCGTTGTGCCTGGCTGGGTTGGAGTTAATTTTCTTCAGAGCAGACTGCATGGTGCTGCGTAAGGTTTTTTTATATCTAATGTGTGTGTGTGTATAAATATATATATATGTAATCCTTAAATAGATTTGTAAATCCTTCCGCTACTCTGAAAACTCGTCGTGTAACCAGATTGCTTCACTACGGCCAAAAAAGGAGAAAATAACCCAAATAATATTCGTTTTAGGATACGGTTCTTTGAAGTGGTGGCAGAGGTGAGATGAGCAAGGAGGTAGGACGTGTCGTGCCCCGGTGTCGTGAGGTGAGACCATTTTTTGAGGTGCCACAGCCTAGATGCTTTGTTTCTATGCTTTCTCCTTAGCTTAAAGCTTAGTGGATTTGTATGCGCCAGCCCCTGCTTCCCTGCTGTCCCTGCCGCAGCTGGCTCACCCTCCTGGCTCGATCACCCCAACAATCCCAGCTGCTCCTCCCTCCTCTGGCACACTTCTGGGTGAACGAGGCAAGGTTTGGCATTGGTGACCATACGCCAGCCTTCCCGTTGTCAGATCCAATTTCTCAAATCTTTTCCACGCTCCTCTACAAAACGACCTTAGAGAGCTTCAAAAGTGAAGCTAGGAGACAGAGGACTTTGCTTCAGTCCCCCAGCCTGATGTGGAGGCTGACCCATAACACTATTTCGTAACATCTACAAAATAAACTGGAGAGCGGAGATCTTGGCCTCTCTGGAAGGAGAGGTTTTTGAGCTCCCTTCCTTACGCATCACAGCATTTTGTGCATGTCAAATACGAGTAACTGCTTTAGTCTTTGAGAAGTGGGGAGGTGAAGGAAGAAAGGAGCCATAAAGCAACAGAATGGAGAGGAGGAAAAGAAGGGAGGGAAAGGATAAAGTCAGCGTTAGATGTGTTTAGAGCATGTTTTTCACAAGTGCCATAAAACTCCGATTAAATGCAGTATCTTGAAAGTGCTTTTATGGGTCACGACAAAAGTTTGGCAGTTAAAGCGAACGCTATGGCTACATTGTGCTTTACATTACCCACGTTGGGCCAATTTTCTGCTTTACTTTCCGATTTAATTACGGACCCGTGAATGGGGGAGGTCTGTCGGCGTCGGTGGTGCTCCCCTGGCGCAAAGCTGTCTCCTGTTTCTAAATGACCTGGAGCTGCAGCCTCCTCTCTTAGCTGCAATCGGTTATAACCCGAGTGTTTTTATATGATAAGGCTCTGCTAAATTGATCATGATCTGGGATAAAGAGTGAGTGGGTTGTTCATTTTTTTTTTCCCCCACCCCACCCCTTTTAAATCTGCAGGTAGTGGAGAAATCATTCTCGAATGTGGAAGTTAAAAGGGTTCTTTTAAAAAAAAAAAAAAAGAAAGAAAAGCGAAGGCAACTCAAAACTGAAGAAGAAAGCCTTGACAAAAGTGGTAATAAGAGCTGTCTCGCTCCCAAAAGTGAGAAAGTAAAGGTTAGGCTGGAGTCACGGCGGCTGGCTGCCCTTCCTGACCCTGTGCGTGGCTTGGAAAAATCCTCACGTGGCCGGGCTCTGCAGTGCAGCCGTCGCTCCCGGGGCTTCCTCTGCCCTGGCAGAGATGGAGCTGGGTGCGAGGCGAGTGGCTCGGGCTCGGCAGCTGCTCCTGGGGACGGTGTTGGGGTTGTTCAGCGTCCCCCCGAGTCACCACAACCCCGTGTCTTCCACCTCCTGCACGTACGGCGCCTCCGACCTCGGTTAGCTGGGCTGTACCCGGCCCCACAAACAGGGTGCAAAGTAAGGAGCTGGTAATGCACCTGCCGAAAATATGATTTTTTTTTTTTTGCTTGCTTAGCTGTGAACTGCTTGAAACAAGAGCAACCGATGCGCACAGCACTTGGGTTATTTTCAGCGTAAGCACCTGCAAATGCATGCGTGGTGATATAGGGACTGTGCCTGGGACTGCCTGCCCTCCGGCAGGATGTCAGGGCTTTTGTCTCGGAGTATTTACTTCCAGTACTTCGTGTCTGGATTCATTTTAGACTCGTATTCACCTTGTGTTGGAAGTCAAACCTGTAATGCTATTTTTAGACGCTCATGCCCGGTGCCATGAGCTAGACTTGTTGTAAATGCTTGCAAGGATGGATACGCCTTCCCTTTTAAAACGTCCTGGGCAAGAGGCGTTTGCTGCAAGGTCGGGTGTCTGAAATTTAACTCTCCCTTCTGTCCCTCTGCACGTGTAGAAATTTTGATTAGGGGGGTGAAGACAGCGCACGCTTTCTCATAGGTAGTATAATCATATTTTTGGGGGGGAATTACTTTTGCAGTTCTCTCTCATTCTGTTTTGCTGTAGTAAAGCCAGCTGAGATGAAGAACGAGATCGAGTTCGACAAATAGTCAAGCACTCCATTACGATACAAATGTAAAAAAAAAAAAAAAGATGCTTTAAATCGCTGAAGGAACAAGAGTTTTTAACATCTGAAATAGGAAAAAGAACAATTTTCAGGAATAATGTAGCACTTACAACGGTTATCTTTGGATATGACGGTAGTTAGCATTAAAGTGGTGTTTTTGCATTTTTAAGACGCTGTACAAATATTTACTGATTTCTCAACACCGTCAGGAGGAAGATAGGGGCTGAGAAATGTGACATTCGTGCTGGATCTCCACGGGCTCCGGAGTTTCTCTTGTGAATGCAAACGAGAAGCGCTTTGGCCAAGTACTGGGATGAGGCCCGGTAAGGATTTAGGCACGCAAGGTGGGTGCCATGGTGCTGGTGGCTCAGACACCAGACCACACAGGCAACAAGGGGACCAAAAAGCTTCTGGGAGCAGGGGCTCCGTGCTCAGGACCTGCTGTGGCCATCTCAAATCCATCTCGAATCCACACGGGGGTACCTGGCCTGAAACACCGTGCTCCTCCGCCCCTAGAAGCACGCGGGGCTGAGCGCCGCCTGCCCTGAGCAGAGCTGGCAGGCCGAGGCTTGGATTTAGCAGGCAGGAAGGTTATTTTTTGGAAACATCGAAGAACTGAGGGCTTTATAGTGTAGTGCTAGCCTCGGGTAAATCCCTGGTGTGAGGCAGGGATGGGACGTGGGGCATCGAGGCCCTGACCATGGCTTCGCACCCGTGGGATGTTATCATCCCTAGCCCGGTGCCATACGGCTACGAAAACCCTTCAGGAGCGTCGTGAAGATCCTTCGAAGCGTGACATGTTGCAGAGTGCCACGTGGCAGCGTGCTGCGACACCCCGTTATAATAAAGAATTAAAAGCAGCCGTGAGCAGTCCCTAATCGTAGCCGATGTGCTTAATCAGTAACTTTTTGTCTTCCCCCTGAGTGAAGCAGAGGCTGCTGCAGGAGCTGGAAGGGCTTGGGAAGCTGTTGCAGCTCGTGACCGGGTAATGATGACAGCAACGTGCAGCAGAAAGTTTATTTAGGGTAGGTAAAAATCTCCCTGAAGGAACTTAGCTCCCTGTATATTTTTATGGAGGTGTATGACAACTTGACTTTGCAGGAATCTCTACATAATAATAAAACCACAAATTATGTTGCTTACCCTGAGCTGAATTGTCCCATACATTGTCAGGTGGGGTAAATGTTTTCAGGCTGCTATAATTTTCGAGATATTCTATTTATTGCTGCAATTATTGCTTCACCGTTAACCGCAATTTGGCTTGGGGTTTTGTTGCCAGCTACTTGCTTTGTTTAAACACCAGAAAATGTATTCCATAAAAAAAAAAAAGCCTGCGTATTTCAAAGCACTTGCTTGCAAATTTGACAACACTTAGGATGCTGAAACGCCTTTCTTTCTCCTCCTCTCTCTCGTCTTGACCTGTTTACGAGGAGAAAACACTCGACCTTCCCAAGCTCACTGAATTCATCCGATGACCTTGTCCCGCAGCATGGAGAAGGCTCGCGTCTCCCTTTGGGACCCGTGCAGCCACTATCAAAGCCGAATTTGGGCTTGTAGCTGGACTTTGCAGGGTGGCTGCTCTCGGGGGTTTGTCCCGTGGCACCACAGGTGGCCGTGGCCATCTCGGGCGCATTGCCCGGCACCCTGCGCCCAGCAGTCCTGGCCGAGCGGTCACAAACCCCACAGATATTTAGGATGTGGCAGCGACCAGCCTCGCTGCAGGGCAGAGGCTTCCCCAGGTGTGCCGCGGCACCCTGCGCCCCTTTGCGTCGTCTGTGTGTGCTGATAGAATTTTTTTTTTTCCCCTGATCCTCAGATGTTTGTGCCTGGGGAGGGGGACATTTGTAACCCCCTCAGGAGCTCTGGAAGCCTCTAATCAAGAGCTATTGTCGGCGCAGACCAACTCGATTTACATCATTTCCTGGCCCCGGCTCTGTGCTTTCCTCGTGCCGTGAGTTTACAAATGCAGTCTGGAGGTTAGCGCAACCTTCCTGCCCGCCTGGCCAACGTGCTGCTCCTCTCCTGTGGGGGGCTTGGGGGGGACCTTGCTTCCCTCGTGGCCTCTCCCCACGGTGGGGACGATGCTCTGCACCCGGTGCTGTGCCCTCCACGAAGGGTTGTGCCCCCCCCGGGGTCCAGCACGGTGTTGAACAGCAAAATCAGCAGGTTGTGGTCGGGCCTGCGGGCACGGCTCGTTGTCTTGTTCAAGGCTTTTCTTCTCAGTGCTCTGTCAGTGTAACTGGTGTTACTTTTTCATCCGAAGGTGTTTTATTTCCACAGCATTCCTTTACGGCAGGGTAGAGACATCTTCATGCTGTAACGAAGTGTTTCAGACGGGGAAGCTACCGTTAGCACGAAAATACTGCACGCTGTTGGCATCGAGCGCGCTACTCCCACCGCTTTCTGAATCTCGTAAGTCAGCCTGCAGATCCCTAGGAAGTCCGTGCACATGTGGAAATACTGAAATATAGAAATAGCGCACGTTTTCCATAAGCACGGAGTGGCACCGGCCAGATAGACTGCGCTGAAATCTCGTGTTTTTTAATATTCCTCGCTGAATAAATAAAGTAGATCGCCCATGAAGGATGGCTGTTTTCTTCCACGCGTGAGAAGACCTTACTCAAATATTAACGAGGATAATATTTAACCTTCAAGGGTGCACAATCCCATATTGCCACACCTTGAGCTTCGTGTAACAGCCAGACTCCTTCGAGGCACTCCCAAGTATGTCCCGTATCTATTCGCCTCTTGCTTCATAAGATAATAAATAACGATGTCGGGGGGGGGGTTAAAGAGTCTTCGTAAGCGCTGCTCCGAATCGATGAATCAGTAGCTATCGATTACCAGCGTCTTCTATTAATTTCATTATGATGTCGAAAGGGGCAATCCATAGCAATTAAGCAAAAAGTCGTCCGATGGCTCGTGGTAATTGAATTTGTAAATTTACGAGCTTCTGTTCATTTACTCCAAATGCGAGTAATTAATATTTGATGCGACCGTTCTGGAAATGAGCATTCTTTGGGGGATTTCTAATTGGGGCAGACAAACCTGTTTCTGCAGGAACCCCCGGCGCTGAGGAGCGCCGATAATTTTCAAATAAAGAGAGGAACTTGTGATTAAGCTTCCCCTGCGTGGTATCGGCCGTGCACACGCAGAAAAACAAATAGACCAATTACCGATTTCCAAAGGTTTCCCCATTACTGTAATCACTTCCCTAGCTTTCTTTGCGTTTTTCATAGGCTGGAGTTGATTTTAGTATCGCGCTTCAGCTGTTAATAATCTAAAAAAGCCATTTCTTTGGGAGAGGACGCCGTCTGATTTCCAATGCAAAACCAGCTCCACCTTTGAAATGAGGTAGGAAGGTGGGAAGAACAGGTTTTTTTTCAGTGCTTGATGGACTGTCCCGTGATAAATAGGGGGACATATATTTCCAGCATCGATTGCAGCTCCCTGCAGTCATGCTGATCGCGGGGAAAGATGTTCCACCATTTGGAGTAATTATTCCTTTGGATTATGCCATAAATACGCCCGCTAGGTGAGGAAGGCACAGCAGCATCTCTCTCGGAGCTTTCAAAACCCTTCCCGATTTCGGCTTTCCTTGGGGAAGGCAATAACCGGTATCGAGACAAATGCAGGCATTATCGGGCAAAATTAAGGTATCCATCACCAGGCGGCGGATCTCCGCGTCTCGGCGGCGGTCCGGGGAAATGTGATTTTTGGCGCTCTGCATTCCGTGTGGTGTCTGTAACGCTCTCACAGCCCGTTTTGTTTGCCGTCCCTGCCGCGTCATCCTTCTTCCTTAGAGCGTGTGGCTGATATCGGCAAGCTGGGCTGGGGTCGGCCCAGTCGGCCCTTTCCACCACTGGGTGCTCAGACTCAAGCCCCTCACTGTCCCCCTTCTGTTATCTGTCCGGTGATTTCGCTTTGCTCTCTGAGCCTTCCTCTCTGACGTATAATGAGAGAAACTCCTTTCGTTCTTACTATTGAGAGTGTTTTCTAATTCCCTAATAATTTCGTTCACGTTCATTTTCCAAGCTTCTCTTCCGAGTTATGGCTTCGGGAGCTGCCTACAACATCAAAGCAGTGCTCCAGCCAGCTCCTCTTCACGGTTTTTCCAGTGCACGCCCCAAACCAGCATTAGCCTGGTGGGGCACGAGGTTGCAGCGCTCGTTCCTACTCAGCTGATGGTTTCCTGCATGCCTTTCACTGTGTCCTGGCAGCTTTGGCCACGCTGCGACGTGAAATACGTGTTGCCAACAAGGCACAGCTTACCAAATGATCGAGATTAACTGCTGTTTACCTCTTCTATTGCTCTCTTGTTTCTGATGGTACTGGAAACTAGAGTTCCTGGCTCTTCAATTTTATTTATTTTTTCCAGATCCCCAGACTGCTGCACAGTACGTTCCTGGGTATGGCCGTTGTGGAGCTGCAGGGGGAAGGCGCCTGCTTTGCTGGAACATTTCCTATCTCAGGTATGCCTTTAATCCATTTAGCATGACCTAAACTGATTTTTTTTCAGTGTGTATGTTGTACTACTTACCTAATCAGCCATCATACACTACAAAATGAAACGTTTTAGAAGGCTGCTGTCACCTACAAACAGACCTGCTGGCAAGGTACTCTGCAAAACAAACCCTAGTTTCTCCAAACTCCTGCTGACAGGCATTAATAAAAGATGAAATTAGGGTAATATGGTGTAATCTTTCATAGCTGATGTTTCTCCATTCCAAAAATAATCATGATGATGCCGTGTATTTCATCCTCTGATAGCCATATGTCTGCTGGCTCGTTCCCAGGTGTGGGATGTGAGCATTTGTTGAACACTACTGCCTTCTTCTATTATCAATTCTACCACTCGTGTTCAGTAATGGGCTATACTAATATGGATAAATCCACTAAATGGATTCATTTGCTAGAAAGATGTAGGTGGTGTCTTTGAAAAGAATAACATCCCAGATTGTTTCAATTACATCGATCACAGACTTCTTTTCATTGTCCTTTTGCTTCCCTTATCTGTACTCTACAGTTCCTAGATTCTGTCACGTATTAATTACCATTAGCTTCCCCTTGAGTTTTTAAATGATAATTAAAAACGTTTGCTTTGGTTGCTTTCCCTTTAAGGAAGACCGGCATCTCTATTTTTGTTTTATGATAGCGTTGTTTTCCCCCTTCTGTTAAACTGATTTGTTGGGCATCTAGTTCTTATAAAATAAACGCGTGAGATAATAGAGAATGCTTGGTATGTATGTATTCTTTTTCTCCTTCCTGATTTGGCTTATAATTGTTTTGAGCTCTGAAATTGGCCCTTTCAAAGCTCTGTGTACGTGTAATTATGGCTTAGACCACCCTTCCCTTTCACATAATAAATGTAATCAAGTCGTGATCACTTGCGCTCAAGAAACAGCTGATTTTCAGCTCTGTGGTCAGCTCAGTCTGACTTAGAGAGAGAGAAACCAACACATGACTGTCCTTCTGCTCCCATACCTCCACCATTCCTGCAATATCGGGCTAAGAAGTGCTAATGTAACACCTTTATGTCTTTGAAGGCTTTTTTTCAAGTACTGTACTTGAAGCTTTTTGCTCTGAACGACTCCAATGACTGTACTTTTCTCCCCAATAGGAGCTGTTGTTCCCCATCGCCCGGGGCTTGCGGATGGAGTTTGCTCGGCACTCACGGAAAGTATCAGACTTGGCAATTTTTCCTCGAAGCTGGTATTCGGTGAACGTTTTTATCTTCACCAAGAAAGGCAGCAGACAGAAAACAAAAAGATGAGCGGAAATCTATCTCCCACATCCAACGCTGCAATCTGGTTTTCTTCCACTTAAGTCTGCGAATGCATAAAAAGAAAAAGGTTTTATTTTGGGGATATGAGGAAGAAACGCGAGACTTCTCACAAGCCAAATTGCCAGGTCCAGTTAACTTCCACTGCACGTGGAACTGAAACTGATGTGTAGATATGAGAAGTTTTTCTGGTGGAAGTCGTATGGGAAAATTCTTCTTTGATGTGAGCAGCGTGAGGTAGTCCGGCACAAAACGTAACACGTGTTATCGGCTCTACAGCCAGAAAAATGTTGAAAGATTTGGCTGTGAGCGTAACTTTCCCCAGCAGAAGGGTGCCTGCATAAGCTGCCACCTGTGATCCGCTGTCCAGGTCAAAAGACTTCAAAGCGGCTTTGGGGGAGAATATTTTCTTTTTGCATGTTATGCACACGGAGGCTGAGATTAGCCTAGTCGCAAAACCCTTTTATATCCCCTTCCCTCGGCTTCTCCCTCCCCTTTTCTTTTGAAGACATCTGTTTAAAACTCAGCATTTAGGCCAGCCAGGGGTCTCTTGATTGCACAAGCGTGCTCCTGGCTCTCTGATTCAGCCAATTAAGGGCTCAGCTAGCGAGCATTACCATTTTAATGCTACTTATTGGGTGGCGCAATTTGCTGCACGGGAAGAATAGAGTTCATGCCCTGCTATGTGCAAAGTGGCTTATTTGGCACGTTTGTTGTTAAAGACATCTTTAATTAACGGCAGTTGCAGTATTTGGTTTTCTCTGACGGAGGTGGGGAAGGGAAAATGGAAACAAGCAGCAAACACGGGATTTAATTGTCAAGTTAAACTCTTTATGCTGTTTTGCTTCATATTTATTTTTTTTTTTACGGTGCTCTTCACCGGAGCATTTTAACAGTGTTGCTGTTTTCTCGTTGCTTGCAGAGGTTCCAGGAAAATATGGGCTCTGATACTGCCCTCCTTAATGGGAGAGTTCATCAGAATTAGTGGCTGAATCGCGTTGGGTTAGGAGAGGTGTAAGCTTTGGAAATAAAAAGGAGTGGAAAAAAAAAAAGCACTTTTTCATTCATTGAATTCAAGACAAAATAACGAGTTGCACTCAAAATGTTCTTACAGGCACAAAGGAACCCCCCTAGATGCAGCATTTTTGAACGTTAGTCTAATAATAAGTCTTAATCTTATCAAAGTGCAACAAAAGGGTATTATCTGTCCCGTTACAAAGATATGCACTTAGAGCTGAAATTATCTAGTTAATGTGGTAAAAACTTGCTAATAATACAGCCGAAGGGGAGCTGCCCCTCTGAAGGCAGGGCAGGGCCAGGCAGGCTTTGGCGTTGGGCGTGGTTTATTCACAATATCTGCGACCCTATTTCTGCATCGCACATAAAAAAAGCACGGTGTATGTGGGGATTTGGAGGAAAACCCCAGAACTTCTGGGAGCAGAGAGCCAGCTCTCTGTGCTTGGGTGATATCGGTTAAATGTGAGCCTGAACAAAAACCACGGGTAGTTGGAGCATAACAGCCAGCAAAAAAACTCAGCCCGCGTGTGGCTTGGGTCAGAGGTCCCAAAAGCACGACAGCCATAAGTCGAAAGAAATGTGTGGCGTGTTATATATATATATTTTTTTTCCCCTGTAAAATATTAGGCTGGCTGTTGGGCCCGTTAATGAGTTGAAAGCGTCTCGCCGAGGTCAGGCTGCCAGCAGGTGCGCGTCAGCAGCTCGCCGTAGGTGCAACGATAATGATTTGTAAGTACAGGAAAAAGCCAGCCCTGCCTGGATGCTGTGCCCTGGAGCAAGGAACCGCGAGAGCAGGGGACAGAGCTCAGGTACCTTGGTAACAGTTGCAAAGGCACAAAAGAGGCTGATTTTTTTTTTTAAAGCCCTAAATGTTGCCTGGCTTTCTGCGTGTGTTGCAGTGGTGCTCGAGCGGTCACAGCGCAGGCTGCCGCACGCCTGCGTCCCGTGCTGATGGTGGCACGTTCGGTTTTCCTGCCCCGCTTCTTGCGCCAACATCAGAGCGAGGTAACTGCTGCTGGAGCTGCTTTTGGTGCCTGCGAAGAGCATTTGAGCACTTCCCATGTCTGCAAGCCACAAAACAGCCCAATAACCTCCTGGCGGGCTGCTCTTTTTAATTTGGATCCTGCGGTTTTAAGCTGTGCTGTGTAAAATTCTTCAGGGATTCACTCGGAGCTGGCAGTAACCTAAAAGAAATGGTTTAGCTGACGTGCCTCTCGTTTCCCTAAGTTTTTGGTTGTTGGCCTCATAATGCATTCCTCCAAAAAAAAAAAAAAGCAAGAGTGGGGGCAAATTCCTGTAAAGAAGGTGCAGTGTTTAAGTGGTTTGCCAGATGTCCTTCCCCAAATCCACCCCCCTGAGGGCGGTACCCAGTGACGGTGAATTTTGGCTGTTTATGTGATGCAGTGGGAAGCAAGGGGGCAATACTTCAGAGGGCTTGCATGTCTGTGTACCGGGAATCATCTGTGGAAAGAGCATCCGTCAAGCGAAGCCATGAATCGAGGAACTTCCATTTAATTGAGACTGTAAGAAGAAAGAGTGCGAGGGAAGAAAAGCCCCGTGAAGCACCCAGGTGATGCCCAGTCCCTCAGAAACACGGGCACAGAGGTGAGACTTTCAGAGAAGTGGGGGGAAAACCGCGGCTCACCATATTCCAGCAATTCATTTACTTTTACAGGACCATTTAAAAAATGGTAGAAAACTATTTAAAACATGGTAGAGAACTATTTAAAAAATGGTAGCAGTGAACTACCAGAGCAGAGCTTCATGGAAACCAGCTAATGGCTCCAGAACAACATTAATTTAAGAACAAAACAAAAACACAACTGCTATTCCCTTGGGTTTGTTGTATCTCTTGTTTGGAACATTTCTCAGTAAATTATGACTAATTTGAATCCCTTCCTCTACTTTCTTTACACGTTAGCAAGCGACTGCCTAGCTGAATGAGAGAGAGAGGCTTCTGGAAGTTGGTCAAAAAGGAGTCGTGTCCTTCTGTGGCCCGGACCGCTGCGCTGAGAAGTGGTGGCAGGAGCTCTCGAGGAGGGTTTGGATGTTCAAGACATCAAGGCGCAGACCTGACCCAGTCTGCGAGCCAAGTGACCTCCTGCACGGTTAGTCACTGTGCTCCAGGGCTTTTATTTCGGTGCCGGCCAGCATCAAGCGTTTTGCAGCTGAAACCCTTGGAGAAGCCGAGGATTTTCCCCCTCCAGCAAGGGCACCGCAGGGGCTAGTGCCTGCGGGTTTTCCAGGATGCTGCCAGAGGGCTCAGATTCCCAGAGGAAAGGACCCCCGCAGCCTGGAGGTAGGGTGAGCCGTCTGCTGAGCACCACGGGGCTGTCCGCTGCTGGACGCGGGCCGTGGATGCGCTTCCCTCCCGCACACCGAAGCCCCCACCTGAGAGCAGATGGGGTGAGACGTGGGAACGTGGTGTGCCAACCCCATCCCGTGCCTCGAAGTCCGCTAACGGTCAAGGCTGCAATGGAAATAAACGCCGCCGTATGGCCGAAAGAGGGCCGTAAATCCAAACCGTAAACGTAGGACCGGCTGCCTCAGTGGACAAGTTTGGAGGTTATCTTGTTTGCCGGCCCAAAAAACCTCTCCAAAAACACGCGAGTGCTGCGAGCTGGGGCAGGATCTGCCTTCCGTCGTGCCTCCCTGGGCATCGATCGGTGGCAGAAGGATCTTCCCACGGAAAAAACTGCTGTGGGGGGGGCGGCTCTGCCAACTGCCTCGTGGGGCCAGCACGCGTGCACGGGAGGCCGTACGCAGCTATTTCGAGAAACGGCATCTGCACGAGCGAAGGCAGTGCTGGCAGCCTGCTGAAGAGGATTTCTCTGAAGTTTGTGCCGCAGCTTGGTGCTCGTCTTCCAAAAATATGCAGCCCCTTAAAAACGCAAATAGGTACTTAGAGTGTTTTCCCTTTCTTCTACAACCCCAGCGAAGCTTTCAGATATTTTATTTTTTTGCAGAATGCTGTCTACTCGGTTGTTTCCTGCTCTGTAATTACGGTGTTAGTTATTCATCCTTCTACTTATACACACACACATAATAAACGTATCTATTCCCCTGTAACACTCTCAGCGTTCCTCTTAATTATATCCTCTCTTTCCCAAGCCGTTTGTCCGAAAACGCTGCTGGTGGGGGATTTCAATCCTGCAGGGTCCCTGCGTCTCCTGGAGCATCCGAGGATCCCTCCCTGCAGCCTGGGCACTTCCTTCAAGAGTCCCAAATCCGTCCCAGAGCAAAGGAAGAGGCCGGGATACGTCTATCGCACGCTTTGCTTTTGGTCCTGCACTCTGATGCACCTCGTCTTCACACCAACAGTGCTGTAAAGGTACCAAAGTGGATGCAAAACCTGCGTTCAGCGTGATACATCCTTCTCAGTTTGTTTTAACTTTCTGCCGTGAACCTTATTTTCTTCTCAGAAGTGCGAACCGAGCACTCAAAGCGTTTTTTCCTTGTAGGGTTTTTAAATATTTAAAGAGCGGCCGCAATAATCGGACGGTTTGCTAAATAAAAACGGTGTTTGCTTCGCGAGGCCGTGGGATCTGCTGCTGGAGGCTTTTAAGGATGGGTTAGGCACACGCTGAATGGGATTTCGCGCTAGCTGAGGAAATTGAAATGCATTTAATGGCTGGCTCTGTTTGCTAGGACTCGTGATAAGCAGCTATCTTCAGAAATTGTAAGTGGAGAGGGAAATCCCGGAGGACTAGGGAAAAGCGATGTACACTTATTCTTAACTGTCCTCACCGTTAAAAAGTTTTTCCTGGCGTGTGATCTAAATCTTGCATCTCGAGGTCTGTCACTTAAGCCTGTTACTTTATATTCTATCTGCAGAGACCAGGGGAAAGAGGCCGAGCCCCTCTTCCTGTGCATCAGCATTTTCCACGTTTGGAGAGTTACGATGTTTCTCGGCAGATTTCCCTCTCCTGGAATAAACTACCTCGGTTCTCCCGCGCTTTGGTTACGGGCTGCATCTTCTAGATCTCCGTTCACTGCTGACTTTTTCGGCTGTCTTAGTCATCATGCCCCAATTTAAGCTACTTCACTGTTATTCACTCTTTGCATAGCCGCAGAAACCAACTCCTGTTTGGCCGATGACCTGCTTGGATCCTTTTCTGGAGAGCCCTTCTTTCTGGAGATCCCTTGGATCCTTTTCTGGAGAGCAGGTATCCAGTTTCTCATTCCTTATCCCGTTATCGCAACTCTTTGTTGTTACCCGTGTGTTGTACTCCCATTGCCATTTTGAGTTGCATCCCATTTCTTTTTCAGCCCTCTTAATGCGACCTGACAAAGTCCTTTTGATTTCAAACCCCGCTCTGCAAAAAAGACTCGCAGCTCCGTGTCGCTTGGCTTATTATTCACGTTTTAATAAGAAGGCTCCTGATTTAATTACTGCAGGCATTAATGAAAGCGGGAGCTGGCTCTGCAGAAGGGGCCCCCCACCTGATCCACGGTTCTGAGTTGGAGCCGGACTAGTGCCTGCCTTGTCCTTATCAATCCGATGGGAATCCCTTGTGGAAGCTTAGTGGTAGTCTGGGTCCTCGATTCCTCTCCTTGCAGGACTTTTCCTTCCCCCCATTACTCCTGACTTTGTTTCAGCTGCGAGGTTGACAAGTCGCTGGTGGCCAAACCAATGCTTAGAAAGCAATCTAAGCAGAAAAAAAAACCTCCTCAAAAAGGAAAAACCGCGGAAAATTGTCCCCCCTTGGAAACAAAGCTCCTCGGTTTGCTCAGCACAACCTCTCCCTCCGCAGCCGGAGCAGCAGGGATGCGCGGGGCGATGCAGCTGGTTGGGAGCAACAAAACTCTCCCTTCTGCTCCCAATTTAGCAGCCGTATAATAGCTAGATTAGCCTCAACAGGCAGGCAAAAAAAAAATAATAATAAATAATGAGCGTTTTGATTAAGACGAGCTGGAGAAGGGCCAAACGCTAATAAAATTAGAAGGAACCTGGCCTCTTCGAATTAAACGAATTGTCTGCGTAATGGGGGAAAAAAAAGTTTAAATTAGCCAACCAGCGCCCCAAAATGAAGCATTAGTAATCTTTGTCGCTGGAAACCTGTGGAATCTGAAAACAAATTGTTCTATTTTTCATTAATGCTTAATTTAGCCGACAAGCGCAGAGTTGCAAACTCATTTAGGGGAAGGAGTTATTACGGGAGCTGCGCTGAGGCCTCCCCGGCGCGCGTTGGAGTTTCGCAGCCCTCCCCAGAGCCTTTGGGCTCCTTCCCTGGCTGCAGACGGGCATCTCCCTTTGTCTGCAGGGCTGGAAACACGCCGTGTCGGGGCGGTGGCTGGTGAACAAAGCCTGTAATCTTTTCTTCAAAGTTGACTTCCACCCGGGATGGAGCAGCCTGGCCAGGTCCTGTCGTCCTCGTTTCTGTTCTGACTTTGTAGTAGCTGAGAAGTCACAAAGACGGTACTAAAATAACTTAAAATAGGTCGTAACAGCTTCGTAAATAAAGGATTTTCCTCTCTGCGACTATACCTATGGATTTAGTAAGTACGACGGAGTTTCTCTTTGGCAGCAGTGCCTGGCGGTGCCACGGAGACTGCTGGGTGTCTTAAAATTGCTCCCGTTTCCCTGGGGGGTCTTCCCAACAGATATTTGCTTTGCAGAATTAAGGTTAAAGCTGAGAGGTTTGAGCACTGGGCATCTCCGAATGGAGGCGTTTGTGCTTGTCAAGGCCAAGCTTCATTTCGGGAAGCTGCGATAAGTTTTATCTAAGGTACGCCCCGGTCAACAGAAACCTTTCCATCCTCTTGCTGGTTTCTTGGAGCACGAGTGTTTGTAGATGTGTAAAGTTTTAGGTTTTTTTTAGTTTTAGTTCTTTTAGTTTTAAGAACACAGTATGGTTTTTCCCCTAAAAAGTTACCACTGGAGCCTTGGAATTTGATTTATTATCTGTGAAAACTTTCAAATGTCACTTGTTTGTTTTTTAGCTGGAAAGGGAGGTAAGATTAAAAAACAATCAGAGCAATTTGAGGTTTCTCTCTGGATACATGAGCAGATTCTTTTGATTTTTGCCCGCAGAGGGAAACGCCATTGCAAGCAGCTTGAAGATATCCACCTGTAGGAGCTATCAGTTCGATACGCTACCGAAAAATCTGCCTAGTCCTAGCAAGCTGGGCTGGGCAGGAGCAGGTTTTTGGATCACTGCTGTCGTGTCAGGGGACGGTGGCGCCGTTAGAGGCGGTGAGGACAAGCTGCTGCCCACGGAGCCCCTCGGCGCGGGCTCTGCCGGCTGCTCTCCGGCTCCGCTTCACGCCCGGGAAGCGGCTGCGTGGCGATGGGCTTTTTACCCAGCAGGTCGCCTGCCTTGCTGCTCTCGGCTCAGCGTCTTTGCCGTGTTGAACAGCAAATGCAGCCGTTTGCTGCTTTTTCCCCCCGTTTGGCCGCGTTTGCACCGCGGGGCGGAGGGCGTTGAGCTTCTCACAGGGTGCGGATGCTCAGCAGCCGCTCTTTACCTTGGGGCCACCCCCGGTGCGCGTCCAGCCCTGAGCATCCCTCTTGCCAGCAGGAGCAGCTCCCGCGGAGGTTTCACCTGCAGAGCTGTGAGTCTCTCAAGGTAGAGCTGAAATACGTTTTCTGTGTCACGAGCACCTGCCTCAGACCAGCTCCTGAACCCGCCGCCATGGCTCTGGAGTTGGAGCAATGCAGCTCGAAAGAGGCAAGAATGGCTGAGAACCCCAAAAATGTGCTCGCCACCAGCTGTTGTCGGGGCCCTCGTCCGCTTCCTTAGATGCTTTGGGAGATTTTTTTTTTTCTTTCAACTGATGGAGTTTTGCAGGGGGTGCTTGCGGAAAATGCCTTCGTAGAGGTGCAGCTGTTTCAAGCCAGCTTCTGATTAGCGCTTTAAAGATCATCGCGGTGCTGTCAACTTGTGCTTAATTCATCCGTGACTTGGCTTCCAGGTGAGGCTGTTATATGCCTGTTATTTGTTTTCCAAAGATTACTTTTGTTTTGGTTGAGCTGCATTTAAAACGAATGCACGCTTTTAATTATGTTGTCTGTTTTCTCCTTTTCGATGAGGCAGGTGCTGCGTGGCGCAAGTAGCGCGTGTGAATTCGGTACCTGGACTGCAGACGGAACAGATGTTGAGCCGTGCAGCTGCGGCTGCGAGGGAAATGCTTTATCGCTTCTGCACGGTGACAGAAATGTTCATCTTCCCTCTTCCCGTTAATTTTGCTCAAACAGCTGTCAAAAACCTGAGTTTTTCTTCCTTTTAATGATCTTTGCCTCCCCAGACGGTGCTCCAGGTCGCGAGGGAGCTCGGAAGGCTCTGAAGTTGAGCGGCCTCTAAGGTGTCCTGGGTTAACAGCAGCATCTTTAGCTGTGACCTGCAGGTAGGGACAGGGCAATTAGACGCTGGCCTAATTAGCAACCACAACACTAACGATGGGGAGGTGAGGGCAAAGCCCCCAGCTGCGTGTGGACCTTTACAAAAAGCCGAGCTTCCAGAAGACTTCCCAGGTAGGCTCCAAATGATTGCTGCCTTTGACACGAGGAAGAGAAGCCCTGCTGCCCACTTGTAGCATGCTTAAGCAGTGCTTAAATCCCATCCCTCGTGGCTGAACGCAGCCGAAATCGATGACCGGCGTGACTTAAGCAGATGCCCGAGGGTTATTGCGGGTGGGGATAGCAGCAGGGATCAAAGGCCAGATGCAGGACGCCTAGGGAAATTTTTCATCCCGTTTCAGCTCTAGCCCATGTCCCGGCATCTCTGACAGAGCCAGCGAAGTAGGTTCCCGTTGCTCCTTGTCCCGTAATTGCTCCCAGAGTGACCGATTAGGGGTGGCAATAACGAGTCCCCCCACGCCAGCCCCTGCGATACGACTGTACGCAGCGTGACTGCTGGTTATAGGTAGGAAAAACAGAGCGCGTCGTGCACGGGGGCATCGTGCAGGACTGGCACGTGCCCCCGCCGGGCAGGAGGGCGGTCGACCTCGGGGAAAAGTCCCTGCCCGGTGAATAGCTCGCCCCAGAGCTGCCCTGCCGTAGGAGGAGGGCTGGAAGTGCTTTCTAATTAGGTCAAGGAACAAAATAGCCCGAGGGGGAAGGATTGTGAATTTAAATGGAGCCCCAAGGAAAGCTGAAAGGAGGGATTAGACGCAAGAGCAAACGCGTTCCCAGTCCTGGGTGTGCTGCTGCAGCGTGCAGCCTGTGGCAGGTGTAAAGCTTGCAGAAAAACATGATTTTAAACACACAGCTAGGTACACGTCTGAGGCTTGTGATGGCGGTGCCGATGGGAGAAGCTGCTCGTGCTGGGATCAATGATGAGAAACAGCATATAAAACCATGTTATGTGGATTTTGTAGATAATTCTGGATTTGACCTGACTTAAACCAGGCTATTTTCTTTTTGCCTTTGTTTTCAGCAGTGTTTCTGGCCTTGTGTGAGCCGTAATACCAGACTGTGCTGGCACCCTTACTGTTCTGCTCTCTCACGTACACCAGGGGACTGCTCCCACCCGCTGAAGGACGGCCGTGCGTTTGTCTGGAGCCCGTGGGCTGCGTTTGTGCCCTGGTGAAAGAGGTTCACTGCACCTTGTGGGTCTCGACTGTGAGTACCATGCTTGCCCAAACCATCTCTTATTGCCCCAAATGTGGCTTAACGAAGGTTAAGCTGGTCCAGTACAATACTCAATACATGATGATTTTGCGAATATCATGATTTCACTACACACATCGTTCTCTTTTGCCTTTGATTAAGAAGAGGGAACCTGGAGATTTTTGCAAGTCTTCTCTCGCCTAGACCATCAAAATGATTTTCTGGAGGAACATCTGGAGTACTGGGTGCTCCCAGCCAGGTGCTACGAGGTGCTGTTTGCTGCAAGAAGGAAAAATAGGAATGCATTTCCTTCTTGTGTCTAATTTTCCAACCCTTTTCCAAAAGGTTAATTTCCCTCTGGAGATTTACTTCCCCTTTTAACACGAGTACAAGTGCACAAGTTTCTTATCTCCTTGCTGTGGGAGTTGCGTGTAGATGCCACGTGCCCAGATCTGCCTGCATTCTGATGGGCTCCGTAACGAAGTGAATTAACATATTTGTCAAATGACTTTGGAAAATGAAGTTAACGAAGGGAGGAAGCAAACCTGGCAGGGCGCTTCTGAGAGCAAGCAGCGTGCAGAACACGTTAAATATTGTCTTCCCTTCGTGCTTTTGTCAGGGAATGAAGCCCTTTCCTCTTAGCCTTTTCTGTTATTTATGAAGTAACGTTAACTAACAAATGGAGCTGTTCTTTCTTTACACGGGTGGGAATACATAATGGTTGCTGGCATGTGTAGGAGGGACTCTTGTGCTTATTTCACTCTGGAGGCAAGGCACAAATCCGAGAATCGTGGTGGTGGGTGCGACGTAACATGGCAAGGCTGGTGGGCGACTGACTAAACCAGTCTCTCTTTTTCCAGTCGTGTCTGACTCCTTGAATTTGTATGTAATTGTACACATTAATGCTGTGACTTCTTTTTTGTACTTTACTGCAAAAAACGTTCACGACTGCAACTGAAAAAATGAAAAGCAACGGCACTGGATCAGGCCAGGGAATAACATGTTGGGGTCTTCCTTTGGGTGGCCTCCTGGAAATGGATGCTATGAGAAACATTGCAGAGAAGTAGTCAGCTGAATAAAACACTTAGTTTTCATCTCAAACTTCTGAGAGTTATTTTTCTGGTAGACGAGCACAGGTTCTGACTATTCGGATAATAGGGCGTCCGTAACAAACGTGTTAAACTTAACACCTCTGACAACCAGTCAGTCTTCCTCCCGTAGCAAAGCTGAATCTTGCCAGTTCGTTGGCAGAGCACGGGAGAAACAACAGGTGGGGATGCTGGCGAGGAAAGGAAATAAGAGGATTAAAGCAAAATAGGTTTTGCTAGAGGGTTTCCTACCTGTTCTAGAAGTTATTTTCCACCTAACAGCACTGATAGTGCAGACACATGAACAAAAGAGCTAAGCGCACTTGGAACAGCTTGAAAGGAACGTCAAAACGGCTTAAAATAGGGAGAGAATATTAACCACCTAGATTTAAAACTACAGGGCTGCGCTGTGTTAATTGCTCCAAGCCAGCCTTACCGCGGCGTCAACACCGGCTGGCATTTAACGTGTCACAGAGGGAACCTCCGCTGCCTCTGAATATCTGCCTTTTATTTAGGATCCTAACCCGGAGCAGAAATCTTCACAACATCTGGCTTCAGCTGCACGCGTGGAGCGCTTGAAAAACCCGATGCTGAGCAAAAAGGGATGCGGACCTCCCCGGGGAGCTTCCCGCTGAGCAAAGGAGCCCGTGCGACGTCCTCGGGAGGTGCAAGGTATGGGCAAACGCCACGTGCTGGCTCCGTCCTGCGGGGCCGGCGGACAGGAGCGGTGCTTTGTCACTGCCACGGCTCTCCTGCTCCCTGCGGCACCAGGCCGGGCTCCTGCCAGCCCTAATACTGGTTTTATAAAGGGTCTGCTCTCCCCCGACACATTCGGGATGCGTAACGAGCAGGCAGGCTCCGGCCGGCAGCGTTTGCTGTGTTTTGCCATGACCCACGTGCGGTTGTGTTCTTGTTTCTACCCTTTACACAACTCAAAGTCTGGAGACTCGGCCGAAGGCAGCGAGCTTAGCGGGGTTTGTGCTGGAGAGCCAAGTTCGGACCCCGCTTGACTCGTCGGGAGGATCAAAACGTATTCAGTAACCGTGATGAAACAGGTCACCGTGAGGGCTCGTTGCTTGGTGCTAATCACTGCAGAGATTAAGGGGTTGAACTACAGCCAAAGGGAGCATATGGCAAGCTAGTCCTAACCTACTGCAGCCCGGAGCTGCCACTGCTGGGGGGAAAGGTGCTCAAACTGAGTCTGACTACAAAACATTTGGTCTTAACTCCATCATCCCTAATATATAACGTCCATTTTAACTCATCACAGTGCTCTCCTGCTCCTTAATGCCCTTTTTCCTAAGAGCAAGCCCAGGACTGGTATTTCTGGGCCGAGTCCCGCCACGTGCCGGCCTTTGGGGCGAGCGAGGGGCACAGCTGCTGCCTTTGGTGTTTTCCCTTGCACAAAGGGCACCATGCTGAGCACCCTGGGGCTGAGCGGGGCCCTCAGGTCTGCCAGGCGGTGCCATCGGATCCCCCCTTCCACCTCGTTTGCTAGGAACCACTGCTTTGAGTGAAAAAGGATCACGCAAGCAGACTAAAAACGCGTGTACGTTTATATACATTTATTAAAAAGAAAACAACCAAAGCTCTCCACCAGGAAACTCGTTTTCTCAGAGAGTTCATCGGGCTGTTTTCTGCAACCCCAAATTACAATTTTGTTTTCATCTGCTGCGCTCAGCAGCGGCAGAGCTTTAACCATCCTTTGTTAGTTGTAAATGCTGAGCCTGTTGTATGGCAGCTGAGCCACCCGAGGTGAAATATTCTGATAGTCTTCTTCGAACGTTATCCTCCCCTTCCCAAAACTTAGCATGATAGAAGGACGTCTGGCTGTAGACCCAGCAACCGCCAGCTCAGGTTCTTTTCCAGAGATCTATCGGACATTACTCCCATTCCTCATCAAAATTCAGTGTCAGAAAGATGGACTTTTAACAGTGCATGGAAACGCTAAAATACCTTGGCTTTGCACTTTTTGTTTGTGGTGCAACGTCGTCTCGCATCGCGTGTTCCTCTTCCTTTCCTCCAGAAAGAGGACAGACTGATTTTTCAACCTCTAATGATTAGGCATCATATTCTTCTGTAATACTTGCAGATAATACAGATAAAGGAAACGTGGAAGTCCTTTTCTGATGCATTAACGCTACCATTTTTTCCTACATTGTGTTCCTTAGTGCTCTGTTTGGTGTTTCTTGTTTTTTTCTTTGCAGCGTGCGCCCAGAGTAGTTTTTATTACCGAACCGAAAGGTCTCATTCTGAGTGTTGATCCTTTAGGGAAACCTTGCGGTGTTTGAAACATTTAAGAGAGATGTGATGGATAGCGTGTGTGAAACCCAAGGAAATTTATCTGAAAGGCGCGTGACCCGGGGAGGAATAAGAGCAATGTGAGACGCCTGCACCACGTTGGAAAAAAGAAGTTTTTGGTCTGAAGAGAGGCTGGCTGTGGTTAGCTGCAAGCCCTAGCGAGGGGAAGCCAAGTCTCTGATGCTTAAAAACCAAGAGAAGTATGAAACAAGATGCAAAAGAATAAGAAAGGCCTCTGGTCAGTTCGGGGCCGGGCAGCTCCATGAGCAGAGTCAAACAATGACGCTACTGGCAAGGCAGAGCGTGCAAAATCCATTTGCATGTATGATGTTCCCTTTTGTCAGCTAAACTGCATGTGGTAGAGGAGCCGTAACAAAGAGCAAAGATGATTAGGGGAGGCCCAGCACATGGGCCTTTTAGGGCTGCGGATCTCGGTCCAGATTTGGGATGAGAGCTTGACAGGGGACGAGTGTCCCTTGCTCGATAGGAAGCTGTTGGGTGGCGGGGAAGTGAAAAGACGTGCAGGAGCAGGGGGGCAAAGGCAGGCGAGAGTAGGAGCTGGAGTGAAACGTGCAAGGATAAGAAAGAAAAAGAAAGAAAAAACAGGAAGGAAAAGTTTGAGGGTGAATAGAAAAGCTATCGCTTGAAATATGGGTACGTGCGGCTGAGCTGGGTATGTACAGCTTCCTCTGAGCTGCAAGCTCCCCTCTGATAAAAGTAATTCCTTCTTCAACGGGGGGATTTCTTTTCTCTTCCTGAGGGTTTTAGGCAGCAAGGTGAGTATGTTTTAGCTGCTGAAGTTCAAAGCCACTCCTTGCTTGTCCCAGGCCACAACACATCCCTTAACGTGACGGAAAGGAAATGTTGACGTTGGTGCTATTCTGGGCTGCTCAAATTGACTTTATCAGGGCAAAAAGTCTTTTCACTGATGTCAATGGAGCCAAATTAGCTACAGTAATTAAGATCAGAATCTATTTACCTTTCTTTAACATTCAGAGCCCGAAATACAGTCATTCCCAGTGTAGAAATGAAGCACCTGCCCAGCAGTCTACATCCAGGTTAAATAGCTTGTATTTGCACAGCAAATTTTATCTGCCTAAGAGGAATACGCCGCAGATATGGCACTACATCCAAGGTGGGAGTTAAATGGGATTATGGGCTGTTGCTATGAGTTGTTTTCTTTTTACAAGTCATCTTTTTTTAATCTCATTCCTCCTTTTCTGCACCTCCTCGTTGCTGCCGCGCTCGTAGCTCATCCATAAAAATCGGGCCCATTAGTGCCTGCTGACTAGTAAATCTTTAGGAGAATTAAATAATCATTCAGAGGTGACTCAGGCTCCTAGTAGTTTGCTTGGAAGAAGGAAACCACAATGCAATAGATTTTTTTTTTCATGTGTCAAGAGATGACCTCCAGCCTCTCTGACCTTTCTGCTCGCTGGGCTAAAGACTGCGTAGGAGAAACATCAGTGAATTCAATTAACGTTGATGAATAACTGACAGATGATGATTTTTTTTTGGCTTGTCCTTCTCTGTACTTTCTGAGTATTACCTTGTTCCCTAGAAGTGTTTCTTCGTGGGTTATTTTGCATTTCATAATTGTAACTTTGCGATTTTTGCTCTATTCCAGTACTTTTTTGAATAGTCACTGGCTCTGTCGGTATAGATGTGCTCTCCAGGGATAGCCTTTCCCTTTGTCTCTGCAACTTAACTTACTCTGAAAAGAAAAAAACCAACACAGAATTGTTTATAAACATCCAAATTCTGAAGTCTTCAGCCTTCAGAAGACCGGACTTTGCTTTGTTAATCCTACTGATGACCTTAAGAAGAGGGGGGAGATTTAAACCAAGCGTAGCTTTAACATAAATTTGAAGAATCTCCATTTCACAGACTTTGTCGAGTTTCTTCTTTGGGAAAAGTGGGACTGGGGGCAATCCCTCAGACTGTCAGCTCTCCTGGGACACCCGGAGCAGCAAGTTCCTGTGCGAGCCCGAGCTTTGCAAGGTGAGGGGATGCTGACACGAGCAGAGGCAGCAGCATCGGGCTGCAGGGAAGAGCTGAGGACGTAAACCTTTGCAGTCGATCACATTCTCCCTGTTTTTTTACGTGTTCTTGGAGTAAAGGGAATTGGAAGTTATCCAGGGCATACTGGGGAAGATCGCTGACCTCGCCGGGGCTTCCCCCTTCTGAAACTCTGACAGCTCCTCTGACATCTGGGCAGGAGAGAAGAAACGGGCATCGTCCTTCCCCAAGCACAAAGACCCTTTGTGTTAAAGAGCAGTCTCTGCACGGCGGCAGCCTCGAGACTGTGACAAATGTGCTCGCTGCGTGCTGTTGCCATCTCCCCTCTACGTCTCCTCTCCCATCTCCGGTCTCCGGTCCAACAGCTGCAGCGGGGGCGGTTCGTTTCCTGCAAAAGGGAGGGATGCTGAACACCAGGAGCAGGTCGTAAGTGCTCCACTGACACCCGCTGTGTGGCAAATAGAGACTTTTCCACCTTTTTCCAGCTGGCTGCCGGCCTTACAGGTGGGTGAGGAAAAGGACCGGTGCCCGTGTTGCCTCCTGAACCCCAGCGGATCCAGCCAGCGGCGACCTGAGTGGTACCGGTGACCCAGGAACCGGTGCCATGCCACAGGAACCAAGCTCCTAACCTGTGGTGAGCCCTTCAGATCCCTAGCGTGGGGCTTGAACCCAAACCACCTGATAAAAACAGACTCCAGGGTGTAGCGTGGAAGGGTTTTTTAAAAAAACCCTGTACTTGGATTCACCCAGGAGAAGTCATTTTCTGCAGTTTCTCTTACATATTGCAGATTTTCCGTGTCAAAATCCAAAATTATGGAAAAATACACATTGCGGATATTCCGCGTCAAAATCGCTTCTTGTCAGAAGGAGAGAAGTTAACGATACTCCCACGTGTGCTTCTACAGAACCCAGCTCTTTTCCTGGATCGCTGAACGCGGGCCTCGAATAAACGTGTATTTGTAACGCCTACCTATCGGAAAAGCCGCACGTCGGAAACGAGGCATCAAAAGGCCGTGGTCATTTTCCAGGTCAGCTGCACAAACGAAGGGGAAGAATGTAATGAAGTCTACAAAGAAGCCCCCGTTTGCGGTCTGACACGCCAGGTTAACTGCTGCCGCAAGGCTGGCTTTGTGTCCTGCGATGCCAACTTCTTTCACTGCCTCCTTCTTTCGCTGTCAAAAGGCAGCGCTTTATAGCAAAGCAAAACCTTGGCATCGTTTGGTGGCTATTTTTTTTTTTTTGGTCCCTGCTATTCTTAACTGGGTACGTATTGCAGCTCATAAATATTGAAGAGCTCGTAATATGAAAGTGTCTCTCGCGTGTATTCCCAGAATATACAGAAACATTATTGAAAACTCCTTTATTTCATTGTACTGATCAAGGAAAAAAAAAAACACGACAAAACCTTCATGACGATACTGGCTCACTCAGGCTGTGGTGTTTTGGTCCGTGAGGTCGCGATGCTTGCTTGGAACATCTGGTTCAAAGCGGAATTACGGAGCTTATTACGGTGGTAGCCTGAAATCCTATGGCATGTGTAATACAGAGGTCATGCTAGACGATTTAACAGCCCTTTAAGGAAAATCTGTGAGTCTAACCAAAGTGTACAGATCCTCTTTGAAGGCTGCTTGGGTAGAGCACTAATCCCTTTTCAGCTGATGGAAGAATTGGTGTTATTTCGTGCAGAGGACACACAGCATAACAAAGACAGCCCACTTTTAAAGAAACACCTCACTCTGCAAATGTCTTTGTTTCCATCCGCTCACTCTGGGACAAAATATATTGTCAATACTTGGGGTGTAGCATTATCAAGAAGGGAAATTCCTAAGCGAATGTTTTTGCCTGCATAGGAATCTGTTTGAACGTTCTCCTCGCTGAAAATTCATTGAGCTAAAAGGTATTTTTATTTTTTATTTTTAGACTGAGTGAGAAAAGCCTTACTGTATTTTTGGTGAGCTCCAAAAGGACAACTAATTCTTCAACAGTTCCCTTCTGCTCTAGGAAAACATTTCAGTGTTTCTGCAGAATACAAGACGTTTTTTTTTCCTCTCCTCCCTGGCTCGCTGTAAAACCTGTCTGGGGCGCGCCAGTTCTGATTTGCGACAGATTTTAAGCTTCACGTTCATTTGTCCTGGCTCAGAAGGCCAGAAAAGAACTTGGGAACACGTTGTGAGCTGGACTTCAGGGCAGCGGGGTAAGTGCGTGCCTGTTGTCTGCTCCATCCATCTCCTCCACCTTGACCTTGGGGGCTGCAGGGCTGGGTCTCCCACGTCTCGCTCCTCGCCCCCAGCTGCTGTTGCGCAGCAGTTTTTTATTCTTTTCCCCCCCCTTTCTTAGCTCTGCTTTCCCAGCACCGCTCGTGGCTCGGCTCTGGCCACCGGTGGGTCCCTTTTGGAGCTGGGGCTCTGCTCACAGAGGCCCTCCCGCCACCAAAACCTTGCCACGTAAACCCAACGCATCCTAAAAAGACCCAGCGCTGTGCAATGTCTTGAGAACACGACCTTCAAAGCGTAGGGAAACTGAACCCCCCGGGTGAGATTTACACCCATAGATCACTTCTGAGCCGTTTTCTCATTCTGGAGATTACCAGGGCTTACGACAGCCATTTCAGGTTACCATTGCCCTACGTGTCCTCCTCCTTTCTTCAGAGACGACCCTTTTTCTTCAGTGGTGTTAGGCAACTGTGGCATACGCAGGTGGTAAAAGATTACTGGAAAAGTCACCCACTAATACAAAACAGTCACTCGACACAATCACCACCTCCCCGTGCAGCTCCACTTTACCGCTTTATTTTACATGACAAAATGTTCTTAACCAATCTAATTTAGATTGACAGCACACGGGCCGCAGCTCCTCACAGACGGGGAAAAATAAACGAGCGCACGCTTATTTATGTATAAAAAGAAACGCGAACACCTTGTCAGTACTGCGGCGGATTAGAAGCCTGGAGACACGCGACAGCTCGGCGGAGGGGAGCCAACGAGTCTGCTTTTGGTGTACGAGGAACACAGAACCCAGGAGGAAGCTGAAAGCAGGGTGAGCTCGGATGCGTCACCGGACCGGCTGAAACGAATGCAGAGGATTATTTTTTTTCTCCCCTTGAACGAGAGCAGCAAAATGAAGATATTATGGTTCCTCGGGCTGCAAAAAAAATGACACTGAAGTGGACTGGGGTTAGCTGAGTTGGAAGAATTAAGTAGGCAGACTGCTGAGCTTGTAAAGGTGACAAACCGTAATTTAATGGCTAAGGATGTAGAGCTGCCAGGACTCGCATCATAAAGCTGGTAGTGGAGTCCAGACTTTATCTCCAAGTGAACTATAAAGCCACGGCTGCTGGGAAGGGGGCTTCATTCTTGAATCAGCCTTAGCTCTGTGGGATAAATAATTTCCGAGTAATACTTCAGTTGATGATTAGTAATATTTACCGTACCCCGGTGTACTCCTGTCTCATATAGAAAAGGAGGAGACTCCTGTCTCCTCTCGAAAAATTTTGATTTTTTTTCCCTGACTTTGTCCTCATCAGACTCAGTTTTACCCCTACAGATGGGTTGAAAAATGTTATGCTGTCATCCAGATTACACTGGTCTGGAATCGTATCATTCTCTTCGTTTCTTCCCAGTTGTTCTTTAGTACGGCGGCACATTTGCATGAGAAGAGGATCTTTTGTGATCTTTGTTCCTTAAGGGCCCATCTGCTGCTGCTTATTTCCCCCCACCTGAAGTCATAATCTTGCTTTCGATATGACGGCGGCAGGGAAGAAATGACGGTGATGTCACAGAAAGAGGATTATGGCACTTCCAGGTACGGGAGCAGATGGACTGTGCACAAGCAAGGTTGCAACTTTCTCACTTGCAGGAAGCAAAAGGGTGGGGGAAAACGTGAGAAATAGGTATAAGAGTTCTGCCAAAATAGCTCTGTAAGTTGCTAAATGGATATTTTCTTCCAAAACAATTACAATACATTCCTAGCTCTTGAGATCTAAGGCTGATTAAAGCAGAATAATATTCCCGAGGCAGCTGTCTTAGCAATATCTCTCTGGAGAAGCAAGCAAAGCAACCTCAGAAGGAAGGCAGAGCCTCAGCACGCTGCGTATGGCATGCAGCCTTCCTAAGAGATCGCACCTGTCGTTAAAAATTCCTGAAAAAAAAATAACGGGCTGGTGAAAAAGTTCTGTGTTTGTTTCTGTTTCTCCTCCCAGCATGACTGCTGAGCGCAAAGGAGCTCCAGGAGTCAACGAGCAACTCGGGGTACATCTAAGACACGACGCTTTGCTCGTCCAGGTTGGTTCCCTGCCTGTCCCAAGAGCAGAGATCGGGGATGAAAACCCAGTTTCCCATGCCGACGCCTTGCTCTCACGAGTCTTCTTCTCTGCAGCACGCCTCCTCCTCCTGTCTCATCGCCGTCTGCGCGGAAGCGGATTCTCTCCCGACACCAATTAGAAGTTAGAAGAGCGATAAAATTCCTCCTAAACTTCGCTCCCGATACTTCGAGCTCGTGCTGTCCTTTAGCTGTCATTGCAGCCGCCCTCTGTTGAGGATACGTATTCTTTTCATTCCCATAGTCTTGATCTTCTGGAAATGTTCCTTTTTTTTTTTTATGTTTATACACATATTTCATTTGTTATCGTGGCGCGTTGCTTATGAACTAGCCCCAGAGCAATACTTTTGACGCTGTTTTAGGCTTTGATGGTATTATGTGTTGCCTGTATAGAGAGAGAAAAGCCCGTGACTTTGATTTTGAAGGATAGCAACTGTATTATCCTGACAGTACGCAAAGGTCCCGTCTCCTGTCTCTGCTTAGAGCACAGGGAATGAGCTATTTTGGAGCCTCCCAGTTTCCCCATCAGTAAATCCTGCCCTCAACGTGTTTTGTTCGCTCTGTTTTTAAGGTAATCAGATCAGAAGCAGCGTTGGAATCGAAAACAGACTCGACGGAGGAATTTTTCACGTGAGTAACGCTGCCAGCTTAGGGAGGATAAAATTTGCGAGGCTCGATCCCTTGCGCTTCGAGGCTGAGGACTCGCTGCCAGACTCGGAGATGTAAAAGTCCCCCCTTAGGGGGGCTTCTGTGCCATACTTTTGGCAAACTTTGGGGGATTTGCTTCTATTTGTAAAGAATCCAGGATGTGACAGCGGTGAGTGCGAGACATGCAAAGGATTATTACGGCAAGCCCCGGGATCCAACTAATGGGACTCCACATGCTTTTAATAGAATTAGTGAAAAGTGATCTATTTCCTCCAAAAATATCTTCCCTGGTGGTACATGAAACATATTTTGCACGTTTGATTCACGCTGAGACAACACAGAGATCTGACAGAGACCTTCGATCCAGCTTTGGGGACCCCCTTACAAGGAGGGACTTGCTTAATTCTCCTACGTGAGGTGGAAGAGGGATTTCTTTTCCAGTTTCTGTTGTTGTGGGCAGGTGCAGCCTCGAATGAATCGTATACAGCTCCTGGTACCTGAGGCTGTTTTCGGTTAAAATGCTGACCCTGCAGGACCGCATAGCCGCGTTTCGTCGAGCGATGCTCCTGCGGGGGTGCCGTACGCCTACGTGGCTTTCACTGCCCAGAGGCTGTTTGTCTTCTCTTGGGTTTTCCCGGAGGTAAGGGGCACCTGCTCGCCTTTATCTGGGCGGCTCCTGCAGTTCTGAGCTGTCCCACCTGTGAGCAGCGGAGCTCTCCGAGCCAGCTGTGATTAACCTGAGTGATGCGTGTGCGCTGAATCCCTTCGGGGAGGGCAAAACCTCCTCTAGGTGTGAGCTGGCCCACCACCAGGGGGGAAGATACATTGCAGGCTTCTCACAGAAGACCCTAAGGCCTTGGAGCGCCCCAATCTGAGAAGGCAGCTGGGTACGTACAAAGGCTTTGGGGAATAAATCAAATGATTTAACTCAGTGCGGGGCGACGAGGACACCGAAAAATGGCACGTTTCCTTAGGAAAAATAAAAATTTGTCCTTAAATCACGCCTTGTTAGGGGAGTGCTGCAACCTCTCGGTCTTTCATCAGTACTGGGTTTGCAGTTCGGTGTAAGCGATCGTTGCAGCATATAAATAAAATTTGTCCTCTAAAACGAACCCAATCTTTTGGGATTTATTCCTTCCCTCTCCTGTTGCGATACTTAACTGTATTTTGACCTCAAGTCACTGCCGTGTTTTTTCTCTTTTATGAGTAAATCTGAACAGAAACGGGTGCCATGCAGCCGCCAGTGGCTTTAAAATAATGTTTTATTTATTTTTTCTTCAGAGTATTTGCATTAAATTAGAGCAGGGACACGTGATTTTGGTAGGGAGAGAGGGCCAAATCTCCTGCAGCAAAAATCACGAACAGCCTGAGCCTAGCTGAGACCATCCGTGATCTATTTTCCCTCATAGCATACTACTACGATTGCTTTTTTTTTTTTAAGAAATGTGATTTTTTTTTTTCTACAGTTGCCTGAGGAAAATAAAAAGCCTCTCTTGGCTATCCAGCACCCTTCCTGGCTGGCGGCACAGGGGAGGACGCAGAGTTGCCATCCCCAGAGCCATTCCCAAAGGTAATTTCATTTATTCTAGTCCAAAATCGTTTAGTTTTGGCACTCTCCATCAACACTGTCTTTCATCATAAGGGTTGTAAATGGGTATATATGTATTTATGTGCATATTTAACCAAAAAAGACTTCTCTTTGGTACAGGGCGTATAAAGGTGAGGAGAACCGACCCTACAGGCTATGGGGACAGAAACCTTGAGAGCCGCGGCGATGTGACCCCGAACGCCGCCGCTCGCTGGAGCGACGCGCGGAAATTGCAGGGTAGTTTTATTTAGATATAAACACGATATTTCTGTACGGACTAAATAAGACAACCGGATAACATAATCAGTGCTGTAGAGCCCTCAATCATATTCGTTTTTACTGTGCCCAACACTTCAGCTTTCTCCATATGCCAAAAATGTTTGTATTGACAACTTATCACTGTGAAATCACAGCTGGAGGTTTTGGAAGGGGAGAGACAGATGGGGTTTTTGACCTCCGGGGAGGCAATTTGAGCTGGAAAAGAAGTACGTTAACAGAATAAATTCTGCTAAAATTATGGTTAAGTGACTAGCTACGAGTGGTGACCTTTAAATCACCATATTTAAGCTTTGAAGTCAACAAATGATTGGGATAAGTGAGGTGGCGCTGAAGGGAATGAATTATTGTTGTAGGCTGTCTGCAGACTCAGGAAGACAAAACGTTGTTGATGAGTTCATGTTTAAAACACTTTTACTCTGTCAAGCGACCACATTTTTAGGAAGACTTTTAGATCTGGGACGCGGTCCTGGGAAATGCAGTGCATGCACGGGTAAGGCGAGGCGGCTTGAAGGGAAGGCAAGCTTGCTTTGCGTAACAGATGTGCAGAAACAGCAAAGGAAGGAGACTTAGGGATAAAAAGCATGTGATAATTAGAAGGTAAAGATCCAAGTGCGTGGCAGATGCAAGAGGAGCTAATCAGGTCTTATGGCGAATAAGCAAGAGGATTAGTTAAAAATCAGGGGAGAGAATGGTTTCATTACACAAAGCCTTTGTAAAACCTCATTTGAAATATCATGTCCAGCGCCGGGCAATGGGTTTAAAGAAGGATATTCACAACATCACTAGAGTGTAAAGGCAGTGTAACAAGGCTTATCGAGGCATTAGGAGGGCGAGCCCAGGACGAGGTTCCAGGAGTTGCCTTGGCAAGCGAGGGAAGAGAGGACTCAAGTGCATTTTGCCAGCGTTCAGAGCGGCTCAGAGCCCGAGGAAGGATTTTCCACGTGCAGGGCTGTGGCAGTGTGTGAGTTCAGCGGGTAACGAATGTCAGGACCAGCAGCAGGAGCGTTTTTTTTTTTCTGGCTGTAATGCAGTGGTATCAAGAGCACCTTAAAGAGCATTAGGAGAAGCAGATCAGTGATCGGTTCAGCTTGTGATTAGAACAGGACAGAGAGCAGAAACTCCCACTGAAATCTGGTTTGCAAAATAATGCATAGCTTTCTCCATGGAAAATCATAAAAAAAAAAAGTTCTCAGTATACAAAAAACTGTATATGGACCATGGTGAGCTGGCCACAACAACACACAGGAGATATTCACCTCCAGTTCCCTGTTGGCCTGGGCATCCAAGTCTGGCCACTGGTAAGAAGAAACCACAAATTAATAAATCAAAGCTCTTACTCCTCTTCTTCCTTTTTTCTATTTTTTTTATATATATAATTTTTTATTTTTTTGAAAAGAGAGATATATCTTTCTCTTTACCCCAAGGCAGAAGAAACAGAGATTAGACAGTGCGGGTATGTCACTGCTCATTCCAGTCTTAATGCGAACATATTGGCATTTTGATTACGTTTGTTCATTGTTCTTCGAGCCCTTCGTGCAACCTGATGGAATTGAGCTTGTTTATGAGGATGGCAAAGGAGGGGGGAAGAGTCATTATCATCTTTATGAGGTATTACGGTCCCACTGATCAGCAGCCTGTTCACTTCTGAGCAGTAATCAACGTGCACCTTTCATCTTTCTTGCTTTACGCTTTTACTGTGGCCTCTAGTCTGCCAGACGTGGGCATGCAAAACAGGGAACGGGCAATTAATAATTTGCATTAGCTTGCATGCCCACAGCATTTCAGGAGCGTGCATGTGCATGCATAGGGAAACCAGTGTTCCAGGGGTCTGTGGGGCACCCACCCATGCAATCTCTCATCCTTCTTATAAAAGATTGAAAGCTGAGCTTCAGTTTTGAATCCCATATGGGATAAAAGCAAAGGAAAGCCTGGCTCATTAGGAAATTCAGGAGGTGCCAGTGAACAGTTTCCAATGTGTTTTTAAGTTACCATTTGTTCCATTAGATGCCCCCCCCAAAATATGCACATGCAAATACTCAGATTAATGAAAGCATTGTGGAATGGTTTGGAAAATGGTGCCTGCTGTCAAGCCAAGGCAGGGCTGGTTCAGACTACACCAGGGCTCCAGTCCAGGGGTGTGAAGGTGCTTCCCAAGCCCAGGGATTCGTATTCTCCAGTACAAAAGAGCAAAAAGTTTTCATCTTTGGTAGGAATCCTTGCTTCTCCACTGCCAGGTAGAGGTGTGCATATAAAAATGCCTACTAATGCATACAAAAATCAGTAAAAAAAAAAAAAAGGGAATAAAATGAAACAAAGATTGTTGAAAAGAAATCCCTCTTTCTGAAATAATGGGATTTTAAAGCTTTTTTTGTTTTATGTCTGTGAATACATTACAGAGGAAGATCAACCTGGGCTGATATTCATCCTGAAATGAAAGGAGTTTGTTGCATCTCCAGCCCATGAATTAGAGCTCTTCACCCACGTGCTTTCAGGCAGGTGATGCAGCAGTCAACAGCACGCGGGCTGGACGGGCAAATCCTTTTGAAGGGCTTGTCCTCTGCTGCTGCTGCAGCAGCATTTGGAGCAGGGGCTCTTGCTTTTTCCCTGGAGTTGCTCGAGACTGTGCAACATACCGACTGCTCCTTTGTGGCAGGATCGAAGAGAAACACTTTAATGACCTGTTTCATTTTGTCCCTTGAAACGTGGATTTCTTTGCTGCGTGCAGGCTGCATCGCAAGGCTTCTTTGTGTGGTTTGGCACTGGGTGGATGGTCCTGTGCTGCCCTGTGAGCTGCTGGTTTTGATGGCAGCAGCAGAGCGGTTCTCCACCAAGACTTCAGGGTCTGAGGCTGCAAACCGTCCTCTCTGTCTCACCGTCGTAGCATCAGGTGCTGTGTAAAGCCAAATGAACCCCTTCTTTTTCCCGTGAAGCTGCTAACGCAGTCCCTGCTGCTGTAAGGTCTGAGCAATTCACTGTAGGGACGTTATCGGTGTAAGCGCTGTGTGAAGCAGAAAGAGCTGGCTCTCCCTGTGGCAGAGGCCCTGGTTAGTGTGACCATTTGGCTTTCTTCTCCTCACCCATGTCCATACTCATCTGTCTTCTCCTGGAGCCGCGGCATCTCAGCCCCTGCGAGGGGCTGTGGTAGTGGAGCGCTCCAGTCAGTGGGAGCGACGCAGGAATTTATTTGTCCTGCTGGTAAAGAGGAGGGTAAATTTATGTCTTGCCACATCACTTTGACAAGACTGGTAGGGCAAAGAGAGCAAAAACCCTGTCCAAGGGCAGTGACTGCTTGGTTTGCAGTGTCAGAGACTAGAGTAAGGCAGAGAAATTATCACCTAGCTTGGTGTCTGGGGGTGTTACTCCCAGAGTAGTTAACGCGCCCAAGTTACTGCGATGTCTTCTACTAGATTCAATATATTAAAGTGTTACTCAACCTATTTTCTATTTAGTTTGCACTAACCTCTGGTATTAACCTTTCCTTCTTTAGCATGTGCTGGAAGAACAGAACAGACAGCGAAGAGAGATTGGCCCGAAATTACGTGGTGCTTGCCGAGGACGTAAAGCTATTTGCAAATATCTCTGAACAAACTCGGAGTGGGTGGGGTTAGCTAATAAACGGGAACAGTCATCTCTCAAACAGTTGAATTGAACTTCTTGCTAAAAGCAGCCGCCTTTGTGAGGCGTTCACCCTGGAGTCCCTCGGTGCCATGAGGGGACTGAGGCACCGTTTATCGGTTACCGGGTTAAAAGACGAACGTGCTAGGGTACGGAAGGCACAGCCAGTGCTACACGTGAGGGTGTGGAGCCCCTAGGGTCACGGGGAGCAAAAGGGCACTGCTTAAAAGCCGCTGGAACCAGGGCAGGGCGCAGGAACAGGGGGCGGCCCGGGGAGCGGCGGGGCCGGGCCCCGAGAGGCTGACGGGGGGCGGGCGGTGCCGGGGCCTCGGCGCAGGAGAAGGCCCCGAAATGGCGGCGGCTCCTCGCTGCCCGCCAGGCAGGGGAAGGGGGGGGGGGGGTCCGGCGTGGGAGTCCGTCCTGTGTGCTGGCAGTCTCCGTGACCGCCGTTTTTGCCGTGGCCTTCCAACAAAAAGGCTGCGGCGACCCAAAGATGTGTCCAGATCCGTGGCTGTGTAGGTCTCCTGCCGCAGGGAGTGCCTGAGCCTGCTGCTGCCGGGAGAGGAGCAACAAAGCTGGTGAGGGGTCTGGGGCACAGGTCCTGTGAGGGGCGGCTGAGGGAGCTGGGGGGGTTTGGTCTGGGGAAGAAAAGGCTCAGGGGAGACCTCATTGCTTTCTGCAACTGCCTGAGAGGAAGGTGTGGGGAGCTGGGGGTCGGCCTCTTCTCACCCATAACTAGCGATAGGACCAGAGGGAATGGCCTCAAGTTGTGCCAGGGGAGGTTCAGGTTGGAAATGAGGAGACATTTCTTCTCAGAAGGAGCAGTCAGACAATGGGACGGGTTGCCCAGGGAGGTGGTGGCGTCACCGTCCCTGGGGGTGTTCAAGAAGTGCCTGGGCAAGGTGCTACGAGATACGGTTTAGTAGCTCAGTGGGTAGTATTGGTGCTAGGACGGTTGGGCTAGCTGGTCTTGTGGGTCCTTCCCGACCTTGTGTTCCTGTGATTCGGACGAACCCAAATCCAGACCCAGTTCTGCTTCATTTGCTGGTTTTCTTAGGCAGACGAAGAAAACGCTAACTATTCTCACCAGCTCAAGCGAAAGCGAGCGGCTGGCCGAGGGCGCGTTATTACGTCAAGAATTCACTTACAGGACGCGCAGAAATATTGGTGAGCCGGCGACAGCCTCGAACAAGGTGATCAAAGCTCTCTTCCCAGCTCTCCTGGTGGTTTCCCATCGTTCAAGCATAATCGCAAACCCTTCAAGGTCCGATCGTGGTAACAGCTTGCATACACTGCCAGACACTTGTTCTAACTATATTTGTCGAAGGTAGTTTTGCTACTGGCAACTCTACCTTCTTTTTTTTCTTAATTTTAAAGAGTAGATTACACAAAAGTACTTTCCACCTGGAGTGCTGAAAGTTGGAAGCGCAGAGAAGTGAAACCGAACCTTTTTTTTTTTTTTGCACTCATCGGGTCTGGATAATTATAGCTCTAAAATAGATATTTCCCGGCGTTGTTTAAAAAGAAACCGTCACGCAAACTTTTGCAAGGGGAAAATTTTCATTATCCTGGAACAAAACAGTTGGAGAAAAGAGGGAAAAAAAAAAAAAGCGGTAATTAGTACAGAAACCTCACCAGGAAGCGTTACGCAGCCATTTACTCTCTCCTACACACCATACGCTATCACAGGGCTCCCCGTATTTGTCTTACAAACAGCACAATGGAGCGTCCTAAAAAGCAACAGAACGCTCGAAGGGCCAAATGGTAAATTTGGAGGGGCTCCAAAGCTGAACCTACGCCTGTTTTCTTCCTGGCAGCTGATAAAAGTCCTCGCGGCTCTGATACCTATAATTTTTCGAAGCAAATCCCTTCCTTTCTCCTTATTTCTAAAATATCTCATTACCGGGATCCATACAGCACAAAAGTGGCGTTGCCAATATTTTTAACTAGGGGCTTCAAACAAAACCGTACGCCAGCCACCCACGACAAACCTCCCCGTACCGACAGAAGGGAGTTTGTTTCTTTTTCCCGTTTTAGACAAAAGCTTTTTCTCATTTCCAGGATCCAAGTGGGCAGGGTAATACTACCGGGCAAACAAGCATATGTTTTGCAGACTCGTTGGAAACGTTCCCACTTTGTTCCAAAAAAAAAAAAATGAGTGCGCGTTGAGGATGCGAGGGAAAGTTAAACGCACCTCTAAGGGAGCTGGTAAATTCCCGTTCTGGGAAATGCTTGGGAAAGGGTGCCCTTCGGTGCAATCTGTTCTGCACCCAAGGCAAAAGAAACAAATCCGTGCTTAGGAGGAGATCTGTGACCCTCCGGGCAGAGCCATCTCTGGCTCTGATGAATTAGCAATACAGCCAGACACGGATTAGCATGACCAGAGGCAGGGAAATCGGCCCAAGCTTCCTCCCAAGTTGGTGACAGGATTTTAAAAAGCGGGTTTTCCTGAAAAAAAATAAAATGGAGGAGCTCCCGGCTCCAGTGAAGACGTTGAATCATGCAGAAAGACAGACTGATTCCTGAACGTCAGATAAAAAGGAATAAACCACACCAAAACACTACCGGACAGTTTGATGCTGTTTATTTGAATGTTTTTGGCAAAAAAAAAGCAGCTTTTGCCTTATTCTGCCAGTTTTGTTTCCTGCTTGGCTTTGGCGTACGTCTGTGCTGGAAGGCAGACATCAGTCTTCGTCGGCTCAGACAAGTACGTAGGGCTGAAGGGTCAAGAGTCACGGACCGGCAGGCAAAGCGAGATGAATCGAGGAGAAAAAAAAATAAATAAACGTGCAAGGTTTTAACAATGCATGCAATTAACTGCTGGGGTAATTTACCTCCGGGTATGACGGGTTCTCCATCACTCGCAGGCTTTAAATCCCGACCCGAGCAGTTGTCTGAACGATGTCGTGCGGCTCAGAATTAAATTATGTTGATGGAACAATTTGAATTTCGTTAGAGCGGGGAGTAATTATTTGTCCTTTGATGTCCTCTATGTATATATTTATATTTATATACATATATATTTATATTTATATACATATATATTTATATACACATATAATTATTTATATATATAAATATGATACCCCTAAAAGGTATTTTTTTTTAGGTCCTCAGCACGAAGTATTTGGTCCCCAGCATGGGAACCAGGTGACGGCATCGCTCCAGCAGCGTTTGTTCAAGAAACTCTAGGTGCTGAGTAAGGCTTGGGGTATTTTTTTTAACCCTTTTTTGACGGGCCGAAGTATTAGGGAGGAGTAAAAAGCTTGCAGTGCTCACCCAGGTGAAGGATCTTACACAAACCCAGGCAGGGCGTGATGGTTATTTCAGCCTGAGGTTTCCACCGACCTTTTAGGGTTTGTTTGATGCAGCCGCCTCTGGTTCCGGGAGGCTGAAATGCTTCGCTCCAGACGTTTTCCTCCTCTTCTTCACCTGCCCTCCTTCCCCAGCGTCAGCACGCCGCCGGTAACGTAAATACACGGGTACGTTACCGCCGCTGTCACGCGGGGAGGAGCGGACGCGGGAGGTTTTGACAGCCCGATCCTTCGTGGTCTGAGCCGGGGAAGGCGAGGAAAACGAGGTGCCTGCCGCTCAGCCCGAATGAGCCGCGTGGGGAAAGAGAAGCTGTCCCCGCCAGTACCTGTCAGGTCGGTTGCATTCGAGACAAATCCTTTATTTCGGCTTAAACGCTCGAGTTGGGTCAGCAGCTCAGAAACCAGTTCCGTAGCCCCTGATAGTACAGCACTTACCCTTAACAAGGGTCTAGATGCATTTTTTAAGGTACTTGCGGGCCAAATGTCCTCGGGGTGTTTTTGTAGGGTCCCGAACTTTCGGAAGATCGGGGGGAAATGTATTCCCTGTGCCTGCTTTGCCTTCTGCCTGCTTCCTGCGTCGCTCGGCCGAACCGAGAGCGGCTCTGGCGCCACTTCCCTCTTCTTCTTCCCCTTTCTCTCAGCACGTTATTTCTGGCCGAATAACTGAGTTCACGATGTGAGCGGGTGGTTGGCATCCCTGGAAGAGCCCGAACGATTTCTTTTCCCCGCCTCTTAGCGCCAGAAGCCTCAGCAAAGGGGAAAAGAAGCCCTGAGGGGCGACGACTTTTTCGCTCTTCTTTCTGCCCGGCTTCGTAAGGAAAGGCCGGGAGCTGATGGTACGAAACCACAACCTGCTCACCCGTTTTAATTGCTTTTTGCTCGTGGATTATGCAATTTCCCAATCTCCTCACCGGGTGTTTTACATGGCGGGCCTCTGAACCTAGGAATTACGCACGAGCAAGGGCCGAAGGCCCCTCGCGTGCTGCCGGGCCGCACGCAGCTTTCATCGCAACGCAGAATTTCAGCGTTCTTGCTAACTTCGGCCATTTAAACCTGCTTGGGTAAGCACAAAGAGCACAAGGCGCAGAGCAAACGGCGACAGCAGGGCTGCAATTCAAATACGAGCCTAACATGAAATACTGAATGAATATTGAATGTGAAATATGAGACAAGTATGAACCAAATGTAACAGGAACCTCGTCAGCGTGCCCTGACATCACTCTGCAATGTAAACCGGAGCATGGGAGTGGGTTTGATGGGATCCCGCCTTCCTGCCCCCTCTAAAACCTCTTTTGTACCCCCTGCAGGCGCTGCCGTGGCCCCAGCCCGGTCTCCGCACGTGTTCCAGCGCGGTTTGCGCGGACTGACTCAAAAAGCCGCGGTCAGTTACGCCACCAAAGGCAACAGGAGGAAGAAACGATCCCAGGCTGAAACCTTCGCTGCGGACTCATCGGATGAGGCTGCAGTCAGCGCTGGATGGCAGGTAAGCCTTTCAGACTCAAATAAATTTAACCGCGGTGACAAAGCAGCTTGTGTAGAGGTGCCCAGCGCCAAAGGGCTCTCCCCAGAGCTTTTGCAGAGGGTTTGGCATCGAACTGATGAATATTTTTACCTGTCGTCATCGTCGGGTTTGGTTTGTTTGTTGACCGAGGGAATAAACTTGGTCCCGTGCCTGTGGGAGCAGGGCTGAAGCTGCTCTGCCCGACGCAGACCTTCCTTTCCTTCCCTCTTGCTTTTAAACGTCACAAAGCGCTTCACAAGATAAAGACTGCCGAAGTTTTATAAGCAGTGCAGCGAGGAGGCCATGTTTCGCTGGAAGGTGAGCTGCTCCGGGCAAGGCTTCAGAAATGGGAGAGGGCTGCGTAGCTCTGAAACCGCAGGAAAAGAAACCCTCTCTTCATCTCTCGGGAAGGGAAGGTCGAGAGGCCGGCGGCTCGGGGCACGCCTGACGTTAAAGGCAGCAGAAATTAGGTTGTTAAAGCAATATTCAAATGAATCTCCTGATACTTTCGCTTTGGGGGCTGCGACCTGAAGTCGCACGGGTTTGGGCTAAAGCTCTATTAGCGGTGGGAGAAGCGCAGGGGTGAGAATTAATGGATGAAAAGAGGGCTCAAAGCACCGCACATCAATGCCACCCCGGTTTTTTGGCAGCACATCCTGTCTTCTCCCTCCTTAAGCCAGGGGCTGGGTCTCTCTGAGGTCTCCCCTTGCGAGTCGGTCTTGTGATAGCGCAGATTTGGACCCGTGCTGCTCCTTCCTCGTTAGGAATTTAAAAAGTTGTACCTTCCAAAGCAGCTTTTTTCTTCTCCTTCCCCTTCTCCGGCTCTGTGCTGCTCATTACGGAGGTGACGAATGAACTGGAGGTGACCGAGGCAGGGCCCTTCCATTGTTCCCTGACCTACCGCGTCTTTTCCCCTGCGCGGCTCCTAAAATTACAAATTACGGCTCCGCTGTGATGCTATTTCGTTTAATTGGCGCGCTCGTTTCCTGGAAAGAAGGTTGCTGAACTCTCGACGCTCTCGTGTCAAAAATCGACGGGCTCCTGCCACCGGGATGGCTTCGCGGGGCGAAAAGCCTCATCCACCGTTCCCCCGCTGCCGCCTTTCGCCATCGCTGCGACTCGCGCCTGTCCCAAAACGCCGGAGTTAAAGGTGACGAAGCGGTGAGGGCTGCGGTTTTAACGCTCGCTTCTTTGCCAACTGCGGTCTGAAATGTCACCGAAACGGAGGATTTGTAAGCGCGGTGCTGCGCTTGGCCAGCTGAGCGGCCCGTTAGCACGGTGGGCTGTAAACTGCTTTATCACCGTGCTTTAGAAGTGCATCCTGGTGGTTTCCTCCTCTTGGGGAGGTAACGTTTTGCTTTGTAAACGTCAGCCGGGTAGATATTCGTGTTGATCAGCAGAATCAGTATTCCCTCGTGAGAAGCGCGAAGGGACCTGGCGGAGAAAAATGTGAAAACCTGTGAAAATCCCGGCGGTTTCTCTTGCGGCATCACCCTTTCCTCGTTGCCACAGGAGAGCAGAGCCAGATTTGCTCTGCACGCGTGACTTTTCCTGTAGCTCGGCAGCTTGGTGAGGGGGAGAACAACTTAAAGCCCAGCTCTCTGTTACAGCAAGCGGCCAGGTCACGTAATCCCACCTCTATCGTGCTCGTATTTCATATAAAAATAGTCCCTGCCGTGCTCGCCTTCCCTTGACTTGGTCAGCCCGCTCTCCGTAATCTTTTTCCCATTCTGCTTTCTCTTGCCTAATGACGGGACAAAGAGGTGAAATACGGCAACTAAGAATCTGGCATGTTTAATTAAAAGTGGCATGAATTAAAACGAAGAGAAGTGTGACTGCAAAGATACCTTTAAAGTGCGTCGGCCTTGGCTAAACTCCACGACGTAAAGGAACAAGCAATGCGTAAGCTGATGGATCGTGTTCTAATAGTTCTTACATCTTTAATAAACCGCATTAGAAGCACACGAGAGTCTGAAATAATCTTGAATTTAGGCTTCTCTGTGAATTTACTGCTACGCGGACAGCACCCGAGAGTGAAGATTATCTCCAGCTGTCCAGGTTGGTGCACAAAACCCTGGGATGTGATTCCTGAGGTTTGCCTCGTTTGCTTCGTTCAGCTTCATTTGAGTGTGTGCAAATGGATGAACGTAGCATTAAACACCTCGCCTGGATTTGTGGAAAGCTCGAAAGGCCTTTGGTTCTCCGGGGAGTGAGCGAGTCCTGGAGAAAATCTGTTAGGACGGCACCAGGTCTTACCTTTTCCTTGGCGTACGCAGGTATTCCACGGCGGGGTGACGTCTGGCGCGGATCCACGCCTTGGGGACCTCCTCACTCTCGAAACTCCTTCCTTTCACCATCTCAGTGCCACGCTACCAAGGGTTGGAGGTGAGATCTTCTGGGAGCTGGTGAGCTGGTTCTCAGGTGGACACGGCATCCGTAGCTGTCCAGGTGATGTCCAGGTGGTGTTTCTTGCTGGTGTTACTTTGCTCCGTGCCCCTTGGTCTTTCAAATGGGGTTAGAAATACCTCAGTGGGATCTCGAGAGCGTGGGAGCTCACGTGGGGTTGTTAGCCGTGGTCTGCGTTAGCCCAGCTTTATTTTTAATATGCCGCAGCGTCTAGCCTCGCAGTCCTGCTGTATTTTGGCACGATTCGGTCCCACGGACGGAATACAATTAGCGTTTGAAAGCCTCTCGCCGGTTTTAGCGGTAAGAGCGGGATCCGTTCTGATGGCTAAAGGGCAATTTGTTACCTCGAGACATTTCAGACCTCGAGGAAAACCTTGGACGGTCTCATTCTGCTCATTATAACAGGTATTAGAATAGTTTCCCACGGAGAAAAAGGCTTGGGTGATAGCATTCAAAGGCAGCTGATTGGAAAATCTACATGATTTATAAAATACCCCCTTGCTAAAGCACGTAAGAAGTGTAATGAAAGCATAATAGTAATTATACGAAATCCGTGCAAGGGATTCCTGCTGGCACGGCGTTTTGCGAGAAAAATGAATTGGCGTGATGAAAGGAGAGCTGAGACAAAGGAGTAAGGTTTTAAAAGACAGCGCTGGGAGAACCTGGATGTTCTGGGGAGCCTGGTGTTGACTGAAGTAAAAGGGCAGCTCTCGGTTTCGGCTGGAGCTGGCAAACCGCTGAGCCAAGCTCCCCTTGGAGAGCCTGCTGCGGGCAAGGAAAATGGAGCAAACCTGGCTAGGAGCAAGCTGCTGCTCCACGGGAGGCGCTCAAACCCCTCTTTGGGTAGAAGGGGAGGCTTTGGGCACTCGTTTCTGCCGATGGTGTTGCTCAGTCTTCACCACTTACAGTTTTCTAGGGACTTCAGTAGCTTTTTTAATTATTTTTCTTAATCTGTAGGTGGAGCTAGGTAACGAGAACACGTGCCGGAGAACCCACGGTAATCTAACCGCGGCTGAGGCATATTCGAGTCCGTTTGGATTTCCAAACGCTCTCAAGTAAATTTTTAACGCAATTTTGCGTTCAGATACAACT
The DNA here is from genome assembly GCF_964211835.1 of Anser anser. Lineage (NCBI taxonomy): Eukaryota > Metazoa > Chordata > Aves > Anseriformes > Anatidae > Anser > Anser anser. The sequence goes on from NC_139723.1 coordinate 86,426,236, forward strand.
AATTGAAGAGCTGAGTTAAGTTTCTCCTGCTGGAACCGAAGGTGAAACTCCCCAGAACGTCAGTGGAGCCAGCCCTTAATTTCCAGGGCTTGTTTCAGATAACCGAAGCCCGCTGTTCCTTCAGAGCTCTCTGCAGATTCCTCACTTCCAGTCTTTGATCCCTGGCTGCCAGCACTGTGGAAATCCACCGGTTCCTGCTCCGGTCTCCGATCGGATGTGGTTTCGTCTGGAGGCTTCGCCCGAGCCCTCGCTGCTGGAGCCGCGAGCCGTGGAAAGGTGGGATCCGCATGCCTGCAGCAGCAAGAAGCTGTGGTATTTCATGCTGCCCTGGTCCTGTAGGCTCCTACAAATCAACTTGACCTCCTCCTGAAAGCAAAACCTAACCACGGGTGGAGTTTAAATCGGTATAAAGGATCCGGCTCGCGGTGACCTGAGCTGAAGCGGGATGCGGGGCGCTCGCTGTGTGACCCGGGCAGGTCGTCCTGTCCCCCCGGTACCTCACTTCCCACTTGGATAAAACCCAGAAAAGCTGAGAGGTGTTGCCTGGGAAGCGCCGCGACGCTTGGAAACGAGCAACGACGCCATTTGATACGCCTGCAAACACACTTTATAACCGCAACTTGGCCGTGTAACATGCGTGTTCGAACAAACTGGCTGCATACAGGCACCGCTTTTACGTACTGCCGCTCTGAAGTAAACCAAAATCGAGCAAAATGTTTTGGTTTCACCCCTCGAAAACCCATTTTACCGGGAACGCTGCATTTAGGGGCAGGGGGTGCGTCAGCATCGAGGCAGCAGGTTTCCCTCGACAGCGAGGAGGTGATCAAAAGCGAGGCTGGCGTGCAGTTGGATACAAATAATGAGCAGCACGGTAATAACAGGCCCTGAGAAATAAATAAAAGGAAACCTGCCTGTTGTCAGAAGAATTGTAGGCTCCTGGGAATTGAAATCCGCAGCCTTTTTATCGCCGCGCCGTGAGATGAAATGTCTCTTCCCTGCTTTTATTTTTTTTTTCCCCCAACTTCTTTGCTCTTGGACTGAACGCAGTTACCCCGATTTGCGTGCTGCGGGTGTGGGGGGATTGCGGCTATCGGACGGCGGCGTGTGGTGGACGGAGACAGGAGCTGCGAAGCCAAAGGGAAGCCGGAGGGACTGTAGGCAGCCCGTGCTGACCCCGGGACCTGAACCCGCTCTCATTTTCAGACTCCTTTTTGGGCTAACCACGGTGTAGAGGTGCGAAGCGCCCTGGGGAAGGACGCGTGCCGAGTGAGTTGAAGGCGGACGTTTTAACGAGGGAAACACTTCAACTGCGTGTGGCTTATTTCCCCCTGAGGCTGACCCTTATTATTTTTCCGTATAAAGGGAAACAGGAGGGCTGTCAGCAGCTGCGGCCGGGGTGTACGGCATCTGAAGGCAAACTTCGGCACGAAGACTGGGTTTGCTCCGCACTGGATAGCTGAAGGAAGCTGCGTCTTGACGAGAAGGGGCCCGGCTCTGCGCGGTTCTTGATCCCCCTGGGATCGTGACCTGCTTCTGCCGCCGCCACCCAGACCTCCTCGCTCCTCGCTCAGCGTGAGGAGGCGGTGTGCGCCCTACGGGTAGGGAAGGGACCAAGCTTTGATGCCGTCAGCCTCCTCCGCCAGCTTTCCCACCTCCTCCCAGCCCACCCAGTCCTTCTCCCCGTAGCTCTCCTTCTCTTCTCAAACCTCCAGTGCAGGCGGTTGTGTTTCCAGAGCTGCCAGCTTTCCTGCTTTAAGTCTTCGAGTAAAAAGGCTCGATGCCTCCCCGAAGGCATTATTTTTCTTCTATTTATTTCTTTTTCCTCATTCACTCTGTCTCTAGCCACGATACCAGATCGAAAAGGGCTTTCCTGGGTATTATCCTGAGCGCTTGCTCTGTATTCCTGCGCCGTCTTACGCATCTTATCTGAAAGCTTCGCCTTTCTCCCTGTCTACTCTTCACATTTTTGAGTTGCTCATTTCCTTTTTATTGGGGTCTGAACTCCGTATGGTAAGAAAACAGGCTGTGTTGGCCGAGGAGCGGCTAACGGATACTAAGAAGTTCGTCTCTCAGATGAATATTTACAAAGACTTGGATGTGTATCAGGCTGGGATATTTCTTGTTGCCCCTGGCGGGACAGGTTATGGGATTGACTTGGTTACGGGGCATTTGATAACCCTAAGAAACCACTTCCCAACAGCCGTGGAGCGTTAGGAGAAAGGAGTTAACCCTGACGCTGCGCCACGTCTTCTTTTTGTGCCCTGAAAGCAGTTTTCGTGCTGGAAAGAAGCTAAAGGTAATTGCAAACTTGCTTCTCAGGCAGGGATTACAGAAAGCGTGGCCGTTCAGCGGGAGCGACAACGCATCGAGGCGTTTTCCCAACACCGAGCTCTTGGCGTTTCCCAACACCAAGCCAGTTTTCACCGCCGGAGCTGTGTCTGGGAGGCGGGGAGGCTGATTTTCTCTTCAAAAGCAGAATGTTCCCCCATGCTGCGCTCCTCTCGTTCTCTCACCGATGGCATTTCTCGACCTGCTCGGGCTCTTCCGTTATATTCTTAGGATAATCTGAATTGCCATGAAAAACGATAGGGAAGAGCAAATGTGGAGGAGAGCTCGATATGAATTAGCTTCTAGGAGCCGTATCGGTTTATATTCATTGAGAAACACGAGCTAAATACAGGAAGAAAGGGACTAACAACGTGGGTGATTTCAAAGCGGTTATCTTGCTATCCTTGCTCTTTCTTTTCCATGTCGCTTGTGAGATTTGCACCGCTCTTTCGCACTCCCCGTTTGCTTTCGCCTCCTTGGGCAGCTCGTCGCGCCTGATTTTGCACCACCCGGCGTGGCCTGGCCATGGAAACGGACGAGGAAATTTTGGAAATCGTGCTTTTTTGAGCAAAGATGCGTGCGCGCTTCAGCCTTAACGAGTGAGCCTTAACGCTGAGCGTCCGCCGGCGTTAAATCGCGGTTCGAGGGGACGGAGAGCGGGAGCGGAGATCCGCACCTCTATTTTAGGCGGCGTTAGGCAACTAATTGAGTTGTGCTTGAACCACGTCAGGAGCCTGATCTCCTCGTGGAGACGGCGGAGAAAGAGTTGAGGTACCTTTGGGGATGCGTCTGGTTCAGAACGTTAAAATTCTTCCTAGAAGAAACGGCTCCTACGGAAAAGGGCCGTAAAGCTCAGGCATCCTTCAGGGTTTTTTTTGGCTGTTTCAAGCCTCTTCAAAACTTCTTCTCAGAGCCTTTTTCCAAACGCCAAGCAGAAGACGGTTCAGAAGCCCCGCGTCCTAGCTCCCGGGGCTGTCTCAGTAACGAAAGGTTGACCTGAAATGTGGAAAAAAGGTGGGTTTGGGGAAGAGACGCGTTATTTAGCGTGCTCACAGGAGCACGTGGCAGGTTTCAGTTGCCCCAGCTGCTTCGTGGGCTGTCGGGTGCCGGATCTTTTTAAAACAACGAGGGGTCTGTAGGAAAAAGAGGCTTTGAAGTGGCAAATAGCCCCCCGGCGAGCATTTGGGCTGGCGTTTGGGTTTTTAACGGGGGCCCTGGCTCGGCCGGGGAGCTGTGCTGTTTCTCCTTCCCTCGTAATCTGGTCTCATCTTGGACGCAGTCCTCCTAGTAAGGGCCTTTACGTTTAAATAAATGGTTTTCCAGCCTGAAAAGCCCGACAGGGAACGGGAGCGATGACCAGATGTTTGTCTGTCTACCCGCGGGCAGGGCGCGGGGGTCCAGATCACGCACGGATGTCCTTTAAATCCTTTGGCAACCCGTCCTCCGTTGCCTAAAGGAAGGGTTTTGTTCCCAAGCAGCGGGGAGAAGCCGTGTTTTTTTTTGCAGAGGGAGGCCCGAATTGCTGGATTTTTCTAACGTGTGCAGGCACAAAGCGCTCTGCACTTCGCCTTCACTCCCTTTAGGGGGAAAAAAAAAAAACAAAAGTCTTTCCAGGAGACTTCAGAACTGCTTTAAGAGAAGAAACGTCTTGGCAATCCGTCAGAGAACGTGCTGCACCGCAGCATCCGACGGTAAGTCGCTGAGAATTGCGCGGCGGCGTTTTACTCCGAAAGGTCGCTCTCGTAAATCCGCACGGCTCAGCCGAGTCCCGCGTGCCTTCACGCCCGGAAAAGCCTGCGGTTCGTCCGGCAGGGACAGGAGCAGCGCCTGCTCGCTGAAGATCAGAGAAGCGGGGAGTTTGTGCTCGTGATCCCCTAAAGAAATGCCCGTTGTGCGTTTCTGAGACGTCTCCCCCCGCTTACGCTCGATCCCTCCGAGGGGATCTCGGCTGCTAAAGGCCGGGATCGTCGACGGAGGAACGACTGGCATCCCGAAAACCTGGGCCTTGGGGCAGACGAACCATTTAAACGTGGTTGTTCCAGCGGATTTCCCGTCCTTTGCTCACGTTATTAAGTTGGTGCGGGCAGGAGGGAGGAAGAACTCCTCCAGATCCTAGAGAAAGCAGCGAGGGAGCTCCGGCCGTCTCCTCCTCGAAGCCTTCCTGCACGCAGCCCTGCCCCTTCCACCGACAGCGGCTCGCTTCTAACCTTTGGGATGGACCGGATCAGCTTCAGGAGGAGGTGAGCCGCTCCCCCAAACCCTCTCCTGCTCCGTGCTGGGGGGCGACTGCGTTCGGGTTTGGGGTTTAAACGTCTGTAGATGTTCCTGCTGATGAATCCCTCTCAAAAAGACTCCGAAATGGCTGCTGTCTGTCCTCGGTTCAGGATTGAACACGACCTACGCTAGTTTAAGTCCATTTTGGCCAATGTTACCTCACCGCTAACGATCTCCGAAGAGATCCAGCCCTCGCTGTTACCAAAATCACTTTCTAAAGCCTGCCTTGGATTCTGTGTAATTGGGTTTCAACGCCCTGATCCAGAGTGGTTTCGGGGACGCTGCCGTAGATCTCCGAGCCGCTGGCCTTCAAGTCGTGCGTGGAAAAAGGGTGAAGGCTAAGACGCGTCCTGGTGGGGAGCGGCACGAGGTTGGGGACCCCAGGCAGGACGTGATGAAGACAAAGCAGCGACTGCAGGCAGAGCGCGTTGGGCTGCTGCCTACTTATTCTTGCGTTCGTGCTGGATGGGAAAGGCAGAATCCCGGGAGGAAGACACGGGAGCTGCGGGATTTGGCCTGGGATTTGGAGCCTCTTTTCCCTTAGGGGCTGAGAGGCTTTACGTAACGTGGGAGCTGCTCGTTCTCGTGCAAAATTCACCCTCAAGAGAAGCCGCGGCCACCTCCGCGGCCCCTCTGCAGGAGCCCCGGGTGCTGAGCACCCTCGGTCCCGCCGTGGTGTGTGCGCGGCTCCGGGGCCGCTGCTGGCTGCCTGATGCTGACTGGGGGAGCTCGGGCCTTTTATCCGCACGTTTCGTGGGATCAGAGGGGCCGGGGTTGGAAGGGACCCCCGAGGGTCGTCGGGTCCGCAGGGCCACCCCAAAAACCAGACCCCGCGTCTGGGAGCGGTGTCCAAATCCTCCTCGAGCTCCAGCAGGCTCCGGGCCGTGCCCACGTCCCCGGGGAGCCCGTCCCAGTGCCCGAGCACCTCTGGGTGCAGAACCTTGCCCTAACGCCCAGCCCGACCCTCCCCTGTCCCAGTTTGGTGCCGTTCCCTCGGGTCCTGGCGCCTCCCTCAGCCCCTCCGCTCCCCTCGGGCAGGCACCTCACCACGAGGCCTCCCCTCTGCCTCCCTTCAGGAGGCTGGAAGCCTTTATTTCAACCCACGGGCGATTCCAGCCCAGACCCTAAACCCAGACCCCTAACCCAGATCCTAAACCTGGACCCCTAACCCAGATCCTAAATCCAGACCCTTAACCCAGATCCTAAACCCAGACCCCCTAACCCAGACCCCTATCTGAGATTCTAAACCCAGACCCCTAACCTAAACCCAGACCGCCTAAGCCCAGACCCCTAACCCAGACCCTTAACCAAGATCCTAAACCCAGACCCCTAACCCAGACCCTAAACCCAGACCCCTAACCCAGACCCTAAATCCAGACCCCTAACCCAGACCCTTAACTAAGATCCTAAAACCAGACCCCAAAACCAGACCCCTAACCCAGACCCCTAACCCAGACCCTTAACCAAGATCCTAAACCCGGACCCCTAACCCAGACCCTAAATCCAGACCCTAAACCCAGACCCTAAAACCAGACCCCAAAACCAGACCCCTAACCCAGATCCTAAAACCAGACCCCTAACCAACCCAGACCCCAAACCCAGCTCCCTTTTCCAAGCCCCTAACCCAGATCCTAAACCCAGACCCCTAACCCGCACCCCAAACCCAGATCCTAAACCCAGACCCCTAACCGAGACCCTTAACCCAGACCATAAACCCAAACCCCAAACCCAGACCCTAAACCCAGACCCCTCAACCAACCCACCCCCCCAACCCAGATCCCAGCCCCCTAACCAACCCAGACCCCTTTCCCAAGCCCCAAACCCAGCTCCCTCACCCCCCCAACCCCCCCAAACGCAGCCCCTAACCCCCCCAAACCCCAAACCCAACCCCATAACCCCCCCCCCCGATCCCTTCCCCAGCCGCGGGGCCGCTCCGCGCCGTTCCCCGGGCGGCCCCCAGAGGGCGCCCCCGCTCCCCTCCGGGGCGCTGCGGCGGCCGCTGCCGAGCGCGGCGGGGCCGGGCCCGTCCCCAGCCCCAGCCCCAGCCCCAGCCCCAGCCCCGTTCCCAGCCCCGTCCCCAGCCCCAGCCCGCCCCACACCGGCCCCACCCGGGCCCGCGGGCAGCGCCCGGAGCCAGCGAGGCGCCGCCGCCGCCGCCCTCCCGCTCCCCGCGGCGCTGCCCCGCGACCCCCCGGAGCATCCCCCAGGAGCAGCCCAAGGAGCGTCCCCCAGGACCACCCCCGGAACCATCCCCGAGGAGCGTCCCCGAGGAGCATCCTCCAGGATCATCCCCCGCGACCATCCTCCAGGAGCATCCCCCCGGCGCATCTCCAGGACCACCCTCCAGGAGCATCCCCCCGGAGCACCCCCAGGACCATCCCCGAGGAGCATCCTCCAGGAGCAGCCCCCCAGGAGCACCCCCAAGGAGCATCCCCCCCCCTCAAGGATCAGCCCCCCCCCCTCCATCCCCGGTGGAGCTCCTCCACCCCCCCCTGCCCGTCCCCGGTCCCTCTCCCCCCCCGGCGGACACGGAGCCGCCGCCGCCCCGCCGATGCGCTCCGGCCGCCTCTCCAAGCAGGACCCGGCTCCTTCTGGCTCGCCGGCGGTGGGAGGACCCTTCGCCAGCCTTCCCCGTCGCCTCGAGGTAGTGCCCCGCGCTCTCGGCAGCCCGCGAGCCTCCTGGACTGGATGCAACTTTTTCGCCTGCCCCCTGCGCTCCCCTTCCCCCTCCGCTGAGCCCCGCAGAGGGCCGGGGGCGAGGGCGAGCTCGCCGCGGCTGCTCGGGACCCCGACCTCCGGCGGCTGCCGCTGCCGCTGCTGAAATATGGAGAAGAGCCTCGGCTGCGCCTGGGTACCCAAGCTGGCTTTTCTCCTCTTCGGCTGCGCGCTGGCGAGCCTGAATCCTCGCGTCTCCGGTAAGTCAGCTCTGCCTCGTCGACTCCCCGTTTTCCCCTGGCTTCATCCCCCCTGTGCCCCCCTCACCCCGTGCTCCGGCATCGCTCCCGCTGGCGGCCCGGAGAAGAGCCGGGCTCGGGGCTCCCGGTGCCGCTGCGGGGAGAAAGGACGACGCTGGAGGAAGGGGACCGGAGGAGAAGCGTGGCAGGAGGCGGCATAATGCGTGTGCGCCGTGCCCGTGGCCGCCTCGCTTCGCCTGCTCCTCCGCACCTCGAGCCGTTCGCCCCGCAGCTTTTTTTTTTTTGGGGGGGGGGGATGATCTGGAAGCCGGGAAGGAAAGGAGCGAGGGGGCTGAAGGCAGCGGGGTGAGTTGGCAAGGCGGCGGACGCGGGGATCCGCAGAGCGTCTCCGAGTCCCTGCGGTCGTTCGGGGCGCGTTTCCTCGTGAGAAATGGCAAAGGCAGCCGCGTGCGGGGCAGGGCCCTGGGGGGGGGGAAACGTCGCGGAGATGCTGCGGGGCTGGAGGCAGGGAAGGGCTCGGCGCCGCACGGGTCCCTTCTCGAGAAAGGAGGCGAAGGGAAACGGGGGCGAGAGCCCAGAAGCGCTCGGGACCGAGAAAGTGCGGCTTGGACGCGCATCGTGTGGAAGGGTATCGCGTAGGGTGGAAGCGCCTGGTGGAAGTGGGGTGGCGGGGGGGAAAATGCTTCGATTTTCCCCGAAACCAAACGGGGAAGGCTTCGGCGGGGGGGGGGGGGGAAAGGCTGGGGAAGAGGGAGTGTGGCGAACGCAAAAAGGCGGCCGAGCTCCCGCAGCGGCTCCGCGGGAACAATGGGGAGCAGCTCCCCGCGTGCCGGGGGTGCCGAGCGGGTTGGCGGCTGCGTGCCAACGGCGGTCGCCCCCGGAGGTGCTTCCCCCCTCGGCCAAACGGACAGCTCCCCCCCCGCCGTCATGATTTTTGGGGACTCGGGGTGTGCTGGGCGAGGTTTATTCGGGGCGCGTGTGCCCGCGTGTCCCCAGCGCCGTCCCCTGCCCGGGAGGTGGGCTCGGGGGGGGGGGGGTCGGAGCAGGATTACGGCTGGGTGCCGCCCGCCTCCCCAGCCGGGAGCCGTGGCCGTGAGCTTCCCTCTCGCAGCCCCACAGACTCGCAGGCTCCTCTGCTGCCGGAGGAGGGGACGGGGCGACGCTGCGAGCCCCCTCCCTGCTCGCACGCCGTGCCCCGGGCGATGGATGGCGTTGTTCGGGCGACGCACGGAAGGAAAAAGATTGGGGAGGGGGCTGTTCCCCAGCCGCGCGTCTCCCACCCCACCTCCGGCACGCAGGTGCGCTCGTTTTGCAGGCCGGCGGCTTCGCCCTGCGCCAAAAAAAATCCCTCGTTGGGGGCTGAGCGAGCTGCGGACGGGCGGGCAAAGTTTTCCCCCCGAGCCGGCCCCGAACCCGCGGGGAGCCCATCCCGCCCCGAGCGCTGCTGACAAAGGGCTCCCGGGAGGCTGCACAACGGGGCCGCCGCCTCTCCCGCTCCCTGCCCCGATCCCGGAGCTCCCCCGGGGCTCCGAATTGCCCTCCCCAGGACGCTGGGGTCGGTAAATATCACGTCCGTGCTTCTCAGACAGAGAGAGCAAAACCCGCGGGATGCCTCCTTCCAGATGCAACTTGAAATCCAGGGCATCGCGCGCCCCGCCTCGAGCTACGCGGCGGCGCGCCGTGCTTAGGGCTTAACATCCCCGTGCCGCCCCTTCCAACACCGGGCTGCCGTCGGCCCCGGCGGCCTGGCAGCTGAAGTAACTCTTTCAGAGCCATCCCTCAGTTGTTCCGCACATGGGTTTTTTTCTCCGGGCGTCCTTTAGAGGGCCTGTGCTGATTTGGAGAAACGTCGCTTTTGCGGGATAAAAGGGACGCCGCAAACTTGGGGTTCCCGTGCGCTGCCGCAAGAAGACGGCCCCGCGGTAGACCGGCACTTCCGTTCTTGCTGGAGGAGGTCCAGAGGCTTCGCTAGATGTGAGTAAGCGGAAAGAAGTTCGCCCCCGCTTGATATTTTAGCATCTCGCCACGCTAAAGCTGGCCGTGATAGAGTAAGGCGAGGATTCCCCGCGCCGCGGTCAGGGGTAGGGACACTGGAAGCTCTGAAGGAGCCAACAGGTAGGTTCTTTTGTCCCCGCTCCGGTAAAATTAGCCCTTGGGTGAAACGTTGACCTCGTTTTTTTTTATTTATTTATATCCAAAATAACCACGCCGGCCCCGGCCTCGCTTCGTGAGATGAATTGCCTTCACGTGCCCATCGCCTGCCCCATCCTCCACCTTCCCTTTGGGAAACTCGGACGCTTTGTTGCCGCTTGTGAGGATGAAAAGCAAGCGTGGGCTCTGCCGCAAGGTGCAAGGTGCTCGGGAATCCCTTTTTTTGTAGGGGAGGGGAGCCTCAGGCATTCGAGATCCGCTCCCGGGGGTCTTCTCCTGTAAGGGAAGCCTGGAAAGCGCCGACTGCGAGTGAAGTGCGACTTCTGGCTTCTTAGAAATGCTCCGAGGTGTTCAAAAGACGTCGAAAACTGTTCGAAATCGCGGCCCAGAGTTGCAGCAAAGTGTCGGTTGTCAAAGAGAGGAGCTGAAGGGAGAGCATCTTTGTGGGAATTACTTCCCTGGCTGCAAACCGAGCATCTTCTCAGCGCGTAGAGTTCGAAACAGAGCCACTACTGGTGTTTTTATGGCTTTCTTTGCTTTTATGGCGCTCTTTGACCTATCGGCTTCACCCCAAAGCGCCTCCTCTCCCAGCCGAAGGGGAGCACCGCCCGACTTTGCCGTGCCCAGAGCTCCGAGGTCAACTCCTGCCCGTCCTGGGATGCAGCATCCTGAGCGGCCGGGAGGTTTGCCTCGTTGAAACGTCTTCGCTGCCGTTCCCTTCTGGGGTCCTACAAGAAGAACCGAGGGGGACCGAAGTAGGTAACGCGTAGAATAAAGACGCACGGACCTGGAGGCTGCGCCCCGGGGCGAGGCTGGAGAGCTCTCTGAATTGCGGGCTTGTGACTCCTCCAAGAGGTTCTGGAGAGCAGAAGAGCTCAGGTCAGCTCCTCAGTCACCAGAAGAGCTCTGCAGTGAATGCCAATCTCCTGGTTCGGGTTTTTAGCATACGTACATAGCAGCGGTTTCCCAGCCTGGTGTGCGCCCTGCCATTCTGCGGAGACTTCGAATCTTGTGCCGTATCTGACCTGCACGGGCTGCGTTTCTCCATTTCTTTGCTTATTTTGCCTTTTTCCTTCAGCTCTGCTAGCTCCGTTCTCGCCTCCGATTTCCCAAGTCCTTGTCCGGGTTTGTCCCGTTTTTAAACTGGTACAGCTTTTTTGGAGGGCTTAGGGTAAAAGTTTCTCTTACCCAACGTGAAAACCACTCTTCCTAGCTCATCTCTCCTTCGTTGTACTGCAGATGCTGCTGGGCTTGCTGTTGGTGAGACCGCTTATCGTGATTTTCCTACAAGTTATTTATACGTTTGTAGGAAATTGTATATATTATCCTCCTTTGGAAGGAAGCTTCTTACACAGTTTTCTGCTCAGAAGACTGAAAAAGGTTTAGGGGAATAATTGAAGGAGTTCGTCATGTATATGAAAGCAGTTAAGGGTCTTAGATGTGGACTTTGCTTTTCAAGAGGACATCGGGATTTTTATGGATTTATTGACGGGGACCTCCGGACCTTTGTATTTTCGTGCGTTCCATGCGTGCGGTAGGATATTTGGCAAACGGCCCGTGTGAGGACACTTAGGTAAAGGTATTCGCGCACGGGGTTGTAAAATATTGTAGGACTGAGGATGCTGGCACATGTAATTCTTGTTTTTTTTTCTGTGTTCCTACGTTTCTGACGCTAACTGATTTTGACAGTAGAAGTAAGGGGACGCTCGGGTCGTGGAAATGAAACCAACCGGGTGCCTTGCGACAGCAGGTGCGCGTTTGGAGAAACGTGTTCGGTTCGGGTGGAGGCAGTTACGCGCGGCGGTGGCCCCGTGAGCTCCCCATCACGCAAACATGATTCGCTCTTTGTTTCCATTAATCCGAAATAAAGGTCATCTGGCGGAAAGATTCGGGAGGAGACCGGGTAAACAGCTGCCTTTCCGTACTGCCCACACTGTTCTCTAAGCCCGCGGTAATGGAGGATAAATCAGGTTGTATTTTTTTTTTTTTAATCCATCAAATTTTCACGATTCAAACAATTAGAGAAAGAGAGAAAAAGGTTGCTCCCCTACATCAGGCTGGATTCCCGACCGGAGTAACTCCTCGCTGGCTTCCGTGGGGAATGCGTTTGTATCAACAAAATCCCCCCCCCAACGCAATTTGTTGGTGATCGTTTGCATTCCTGATGTGCTCGCGCAGCCACCGATCCCCTGCAACCGAAGAGCTTTGCTCGGGCAGGTGCGCTGATATTCAAAGGGTTGTTAACATCTCTCCGGAGGGGGATATTCCGCTACCAGGAACTCTATCAGGCTCTTCCATCTGGGTAGGGAATTTGTCAGGAGCCGGAGTTGCGTTATGAAAAGTATCAGTTAGCTCTTGATTTGTGCCTAATTGAATTACGTCATTAGCGGGACCCGATTGCAATCAACGGGAGGGATCGCCGCAAGGACGGCGGCCGCTCGAGGTTGCGAGCGGCGCCTCGTGCTCAGCCACCAGTCGCAGACGGGGCAGTGCCACGACTCCGCCAAGCTCGAGGCGAGCAGATTTCCCAATCCTAAACCGCGGGGAGGTTGCCTGCCGAAACGGGCACGCTGCTGGTCTGTGACAGCACAACCTCTGTGACACCGTTCGTTTTTGGAAATAATACCCTTGGCGGCTTTTCCTGTGAAATGCCGCTCGGAAAACAATGGCGTGGTTGGGTCGCGTGTTTAGTAACGCATCCCTCAGACTGCAGGTGGGCAAAACTCCCCGAGTACGATTCAAGTGGCCCTTAAACGTGGAGTGGCGGTAGAGTGTCCGGTCATTTGCAGTGTCTGAGTAAATGAGACCTGTCTCCGTGCGTGACTCTGTCGGACGCCTGACAGCGATAACCCTTGCTCTCATTGCTCCTGACGTCTCCTAGGGATGTCACCAGGAGTTTCCGTGCGGCACCCTTTGCCGGGCTCCAGGCTTGGCCTCCAAACGCTCTTGTTCCCAGTGCGGTAGGTAAATGGGTCGTGTCAGAAGGAAGCAAACCTTTACGCAAGGTAAGCATGATGGATAAACACGAAAAAACGCTGCCAGACGCTCCGGGAGGTGGGCGTCACTCCCCCTTTTTTCTTAGGTAGGTGAAACTGGCGCCGAGGTTTCATTGCGAGGGCTTCTCCTCGGCTGAGCTGTGGGGCTGAGGGTCCCGTGATCGAGGTCCTGATGCTAAGGACCCCTTGTAGGTATAGTTTTCCTCTCATTTTCTATTATATTTCTGCTCCTACTGGTTCCAAAATGACATTGGCCCAGCCTCCTGAGCGTCCTGCTGCCACTTCTCCGAGGAGGAACCCGAGGATGGGGACGTGCTCGCCGCAGCGACCGCAGACGCGCCGCGAGGGATGGGAAAAGGCTTCGAGGTTCCTGGCGTAAAAGGGAGCGGCACAGCTCTAACGTGTGGCTGTCATAAAACGCTGCTCATCCCAGCGCTTGTAAGCTCCAGTGAGATTAGGGTTAGCTTGGCAGCACGTTGGGTTTAAAAAAGGTAATTCATAGAATCAGCGTAGATTCTACATTTGATGTCGATCCTTAAATAACAAATGCGCATGCGATCTCGAGGGAAGAAAACGCCTTAAACGATCTCAGAGGAGCCGGGCTGGAGGAGAGGTGGAGGAAGGGGTTTGCTGCGGTCCTGCTAGCGTCAGTTCCTGCAGGTGCCTTGCTGCTGTCTTTGCTCAGACGCCCACAGTTAAAACAGTGGCCAGATTTGGGGTCAGAAGGGGGTTTTCCCCTAATTGCCAGATTTCCATAGACCGTTTCCCCCCCTCTCCCTGCAGACCAAGCTCTGCTGTTCACCCTAGCACCGCGTGTGATGTTGAGGCACATCGACATCCCCACGTCTCCTCTAGCTGGGGTTTCTGGCGTTCATGATGGCCTTAATAAAGAACCTGGGAAGTGTTTTGGGGTTCGCAGAAGCACGGGGTGGCCGAAGTGCGAAGGGACCTGCGGGTCCTTGCGCCCAGCCCCACGTCCAGGCGGCTGCTGGAGACCTCCAAGGAGAGCCCCCAGCCTGCTGCAGCGCCCAGCTCCTGGCCGGTGGGAAGTGATCCCTTTTAACTTCCCGTTCCTACACGTTTGTAGCCTAAGCCGCAGTCTGGTACGTTCCTATAATGGTCACCTTCGGGTAGGAGATCGTCTGACCTGCCTCGATGTCCGTCTCGGGGCAACGCCAGCCTTCGCGAGGCGCCTGCTTTGTTCCTACCTCATGGAAATTCATTTCTGGGACCGGGCGGCGTTAAGAAAACCTTACCACAGCAGCATTAAAACAGACGCTGACTTTTTCAGCCTTCTGCCAACGGTTCCTAACGCGGGCCCTGGCGTTGAATTAACAAAGTGACCTTCGTGGCATTTACCTCGAGCGCCGAGCGCGGGCGTACGAGAGGACTGAGCTGCCGTAATTAGGGGCAGCGCAGACAGCGAGGAGCTTTTCTCAGAGCTTGCCTTCCAGCCTCGGATGCCTCCAGCGAGGATCTCTAAGTGGAAACGGAGGCAAGGAAGCACTTATGATCAGAGGGTGAGGGAAGAGCCTCTCGAAACTTTGTCGTCTCCTGGAAGAGGAGCTGAAACGTCCTCTCCTGGATGCTGGCAAAGCGCGAAAGGCACTTCCCTCGAACCGTTCCTCCGGCCGTGACCTGCGTGCTTCGAGGGTGACGGCCTCCTCGTTTCAGGCAGCGAGTCGATCAGGTAACGAGGTTTTGTCGAAAAATGAAGATCTTAAGTGCTCTGTCGTAAGATTATTTGTCTTTTCCTCACGTGAAACGTAAACCAAGCGGAGCCGTACTCGCTGCAGCAGGGCATGTCCCTCCCAGACAACGTGCTGCCAGTCTCCTGTGGTAGGCACGCACCGTAGCAAAGGCTGCGAGTGGTGATTAAAACACAAACACACGGATTCTCTCACTTTATCAGCGAAAGGAAGAGGAAAAGCAGCTTTTGAGCGTGCTGTAGCTGCCACCCTGCCTCTCCCAGCTGGTAGCAGCTGGCCCAGGCACGCACGTACGTAGCACACGTACAGGCGTGGGTAGGATTTCCTCCTCTTCGTCAGCACGTCAGGAGACCAGTTGTTTCCATGACCCGGTGAAATAAGTGGGCGGCTGGGTGACTTTGAGCTTAAGCAGATTTAAAAAATAATGTAAAAAAAAACCAAAAACCTTGGCGTAGCGAACAGATAAACTTTTAGCTGGGGGCTGAACGCTGCGGCTCCACGTCGCTGTTCAAGCAGTTCGTGGTCACGCAGAAAATGCTTGTTTTCTGCCCCAAAAGTGTAGCGAAATACCTATTCCTCTTCTCAGGTATTAAACTGAAGGTTGGTTTATTATTGGTAGGGGTAAGGTAATCATAATACTCTTTGGACTCATGCGAATCAGAAATCCAGGGCCAGATTAAACACACCCTAGCAATATTTTGCCGCTGCAAACACCGGCGTACATGCATTGATTTGGTAAGCTGAAATAAGAGCGTGCAGTGAAAGGCACAGAGGTGGTGATCTCCGCGTGTAGAAGGAGAGAATTTCACATCCTTTTCATCTACAGTGTAAATCAGGCCTGGAAAGTGGTGTCCTCTGTCTTCCTTTAAAGAGGAGACGGGAATCTTGAAACCGCGTAGCGTGATGGGGCAGGGTTTTGTTACCGCTTTTGTTACTGAGTGGGTTTTTTTTTTTTGCGCTTTTTTTTTTGATTTATGAACACTGAATGTTGGTTTTGCTCTCCTGCGGAAATACGCGTTTGTCAGCTAAGTCTAATCAACGGAAGCGTACACACATTTTCGTTGAAGGGTGGGTGCTTTATTAAAACATTATATATTCACGGTGAGTGCGTGGTTTCAGTAAAAATAACTTTTAAAGTCGAAATGTGACATCTTCTGCTGTAAGCTGGAATAATTAACAACACCCAGGGACTGACTTTAAAGGGATAAGTCGGCGGTGTGCCTTCCTGCCAACTTTTGGCACCCTGGGCTCTTCTATTTTCACTTCCAACCAGAGGTAAATCACGCGCTTTCCATACCATTAATGTGTCGTTAATGAATGACTGGAAAATTGCTGTGGGATGAAATGAGGATGAGGCAAACTTTGACTTCTAGAGGCAAAAACCTTGTAAGGGGAACTTACTCCCCGTGCACTAAACCGTGGTATTGGCCCGTGGATCTTACGCCGGAGAAGCTGGCGTGGCAGGCTGCATTTCTACCAGGTTTGGCTCTGAGTAATGAGGAGGACGGCGTAATGGATCGGCTACGCTTCTATTTCTGGGTCGCTCATTATTTTCAGGTGAAGTCCTGCAAATGAGCAGTCAATATCAGAGTAAAGGTACGTGACATCACCTGCCGCAGCCGTGGGCTTCTCTTCTTTCATTTTGTCGTCTTGAGAAGCCAAAGGAGAGGAAAGCTCTGGGCAAATGCCTGCTGTGAGCAAAACTCCCCCAAATACTTTTTTTCCCCAGGAAAAAAGATAACGGCAAGGACTGAATATTAAACATGTTGAGCATTTACTGTAAAACCCCGTCTTCTGGCATCCACCCATCATTTTCTTCAAGGCCCAAAGCACTCGGATGGAGAAGGAAAGGGGGAGCGGCTTGGCTCTCCCCTGCCCGGGTGGGATGGGTTGATTTTCCTTTCCTTTCGGAGCAAAAACGCCTTTGCCGCTGTAATGTTTGTGTTTGCGTTCGGGTAACCAAAAGGATTTACTTTTGCAGCTCTACTGTTGGATCTCAGTGGCAGATCCTTTCTCCCTGCCACCCCACGAACACACAGAGGTGCACACGCACGTTTGTGCGCTCCGTGTGGCGCTGGATTTCCAAATCTGTGTGTTTCTTTTCTACACGGTAACTCGGATTCTTGAGATTTGTGGGTTTTCAAGTGCTTGAAACCTCGCGTCTCAACCAGTTGGGTGCTCTCCTGGTTAGCACCCAGGCGAAAAGAAGCGCTCGGAGCTGTTTGTAGGTGTCAGTTGTTCCGATTTCTGGTAACTGCAAAAGAATAGAAAAGGTTTTATGCAAATTTGGAACTGAAAATTAATGAATTAAAGCCAAAACGTGCTGCTCTTTGAGTCCTTTTCTGCATCTTCAACCCCCCGCACGTGGCAGACGAGCTCAGGGCTGTGCTGTGAGCTCAAGACGCTTGATGGATGCTCCCGTAAAAGCCTGATGTCTCAATAACCGAGTAAATAACACCAAGTTCGGAGCGTGACTTCCAGGAACGACCGGTCCCGTAGGAGAGCGGGGATGGTGTATCGTGAATTAATGAACAGTGCCTTGCGCTGGTTGAGGCGGCGAGAGGCCGGGCCGGGCTGACAGCGCTGTCATATTGTCCGGACAGGGGTATATAAAGATCTATAATATATAGATTCCATATAATCTATATATAATCTGTATATTTTAGATCTTTATATAGATAAATAGATCTTCATGTATATATATAAAATATAGCATCAGCTGTACGGGCGTTTCTCAAGGGTGGGCAGATGAGCCTGTCCGGGTGGTAACGCAGACCCGATCACTTTTCAAGGAGAAATCGCTTTGGGTTTGCTTCCAGGAACGGGAAAGGATCGGCTTTTTGGGAGGGGAATTCCCAGCTTCTCGTGCCCGAGCTAGAGGGATGCCAATCTCCCGTTGGCCGCGTGGATTTCGGGATAGCTTTGGGTCGTTCCAGAGGCTGTTGTAAGAAGGGAAGGATGAGTCCCCAGGACTTATCTGTAGGAGCTTTTTATGTTCTTGGAAAGATTAAGGAGGCTTTTGAATGTTGTCCCTTGGTCTACTGGAACAATTCTGTGTGTTTTTTTTCTTTTTTCTTTTTGTTACTGTTTTTAAAAAGGATTGTCCTTGAAGCCGGAACGGGGAAGTAAAATATCTCAGTAAATCAAACGCATGATAAATAAGGACACGGAAACATTCCTGGGCACTTTTCTCGTGAGTATTTGCTGCTGTCTCTGGCAAGGTTATGCCCTCGCCAGATGACTTAGGAGACGCTGAAGGATTTAAGGACACGGTGGGGTTTAAGGGCCCTCGGGGTTGAAGTCACATCCAGTTCTTCGATGTGGCTGGAAGGATCAGGCCACCGCACGTCCCGGTACCTAAAAATGGGACCGAAAGGCAGAAACACTTGGTTTTCCCCGTATATTTTGGTTTAGTCCTGAGCAAAATTGCCAGCCCGTTTGCGATGGAGGTGCTCAGGACCGTGTTTGTGAGCAGCTTGGTTAAAAATGCCTCGTTGGTAACTTCGTGCTTGATTCAGAAATATTTTGCTGCAGGTAAATCGATGTATATCCAGCGCGGACACGCACAGGGAGTTGTATGCTTGTAGGTATCTGCAGATAGATAAAGGGAGGGATGGAGGCACCAGAGGTTGATTTTTGTGCGTGAATGTGCAATCCGGTCAGCTCCTGCAGAAAGGTCAGAGGAAAACCAGAGGCTGGAAGAACGTTCGCAATATTTCCATAAACCCAAGGTGTTTTTCATCCAAGATGTGGCAGTGAGGAAGGCAAGGGATGGGGGACTTGAATTTGGCTGTTTTCACAGCTAAAGTGTCCTTGTTGGTGTAAGAGGTACTCACGTGTTTCGAATTCTCATATTTCTGTTCCAACCCTTGGGGACCTCACTCGGACCTTCACCTCTCCTTAAGCCGTATTAAATACAGACCGTACCTGATGCAATATTTATGCCCTCTGCTTCTCAGCTCCGATTTGAATACTGAAAGTTTTATGCCCGTAAAAATTGCAAATGAAAACAGAATATTTACAAATCGCTGCAAACCGCCGAGCATCTCCTCCCAGATTCCTTCGGGGTAAGCACCAAAGGGATATTTCAGAACCTCTCAAATAATTTTTTGCCCCTTGGCTGGTGTGTTGCGGCGGGATGCTTGGGTTTGTGGTTTAATCGGGCAGGAATTTGGGGCAGAAACGTGCAATCGATGGCATGACTGAACGGGCACTTTCCCCGATGGATCATTTTTATTTTGAAGGCAGTGCGGAGGGATCTCCCCGGCTTCGAGTCGTGTCGTTGAGTGCTTGCTTGGGAGGAGGCAGCAAATCCTTTAATTCCTGCAGTTTGGGAGCGCCGGAGACGTTCGGCCTCTCCGTGAGACCGAGCCCTCGCGGAAGCCGGAGTCCAAGAGAGACAGGGGAGGAGGAGTTGGAGAAGAAGAAGGGAAGGAAAATGCTGGGGGAAATGGCGCTCCCACCAGCACCCAAGGAGGTAAAGACAGGAGAGGAGCGAGACGGAGTAAGACGTAAACCAGGGAAGTGATGAATGGCTGCGTTGGGTGCGTCGGTGTAGGGGAACGGAGCCGCTGTGCGTAATTAAACGGGGGAAATGGAAACGTACGTGGTCGCCGCTGCCTAAAGAGCGTGATAAATGGGTTGTACTCCGTCATGTTCATGTATTGCCTGCTGCAGGTTACCGGCGATGTATTCGTACTGTTTATTCTGCTTCTCCTTGCTTCAGCCAGCTTGTTTGTGGAAGTAAAGGAGGCACGGTTTGATTCCTCTGCCCAGCACGTCCGCGAGTTTCTCTCTTTTTATGCCTCTGAAGCTCTCTCTGGCACACAGGAGGAATCACAGGCTTTTCCTCAACCCCTTTTTCCCCCCAGAACTGGCTTTGTGTGCTCAGCCTGAAACGGAGAGCCGGTGATAAACCTCCTTTGCCAGGCACCTGGAAACTGGGCGCTAATTGAAGTGCCTTAAGATTTGGAGGAGAATTAGTCTAAATTCACAATAAAAGTAGCCACAAGTGGAGATGACGCTGAGCTTTTCCATTTTCTAGGCCAGGTGTGGGGGGCAGGTTTCCTTTCCTCGCTGGCCGTGTCATATTGTGCTCAGATTCTGTAAGCCAAACCTGAATATTGCTTTCTTTTTTAAAACAAATTCCAGCTGCTGCTGCTGCTAAGCACAAAACCTTCTCCTTTTCGGCTCTTAGTCTCTGAGCTTTATTTCTGCCTGACAATCAAGATAAAGTTGATTTTCTGCTGAGAACAAAGTGTTATGAAGAGAATACATTTCTTTGTTCTGGGTAAGATGAATGCAATTTTTTTTTTTTTTTTAGAGCTGAATTCGGGAGGCGATAAACACTAAGCAAGGGAAAAAAAAGGAGAAAGACACATTCAAAATCAGCTCACATACCTTGTGCTTTCTGCCGTTATTACTTTGGATCGGCTTGTAAAGAGCACCCGGGATGGGGACAGATGTTGGAAGCGTGATTGACATCCCCCAGCTCCTTTTCTCCCCAGGTTTTCCCCGGAGGGCAGGACAGGACACGGCGAGCTCTTTTGCAAAGCCACCTGCTTGCACGAACGTGCAGCGGAGCGGATGGAAAACTGGCACCAGCAGCCTTTGAGAGCCCCGTCAGGCTGCGGCTAGGAACTTCCAAAGCCAGTGGAGCTCTGGGTTGCTTCCCAGCTTGTCAAGAAGGCAAGGTGTCTGTAAAAAAAATAAGCAACGAGGAGAGAAAAGAAAGGCAGGGAATGCTGCGAGTAAGAGCTCGGATGCGGGCGATTTGGGGCTGATGCTGAGAGTTTCCCACGCGATGAGATAAATGGGGTGTAGAACCATTTCCTGAAGTAAGACTGTGACTTTAAATCATTTTTCCATCATTTAAAACGAACCCAGATAATGGCAGCCTTTAAAGTAACGTCCCAGATCACTGGGTGAGGTTACCCCGCCTTGCATGGACGCGGGACCTCGTGCGTGGAGGGCTGGGACCCGGTGCCACACATCGAGCCTGGTGTCTGCAAAGTAGCAAATTAGCGGGGTTGCTGGAAGATTCAGGTAGCATCATAGCTTTGCCAAGGTATTAAGGAGCTTTTTTTCCCTCCCAGCGGCACTGTTAGTATAAAAAGAGCCTTAAATGTGGGCAAAACGAGGGCAAAGTGCAGGCTGCGTCGCAAGGGGCTGGAGGAAAGCAGGGGAGGAGGCGGTGATCCTTTAGGTAGGTAGGAGCCACATCCAATAACCCCACCGGTGTGAAGCATCTCGGTGTCACCACGACAAAAATGGCTTTTTGGGGAGGATTCGGTGAGGTGGCAGGAACAGAAGTGCCCGTATACGCGTGTCTTGTCGTGATGGATGGCGGAGTTTGGGGAGGTATCAGCTAATTTCGCTCAACTTCGGGCGTGTAATTCAGCCTGCTGAAATATTGATACTGCTCCGCCTCGTGACAGGAGCTCCGCACCGGCAAACGTCTCCGGGTTTGTAGTTAAATGAGGAGCAGTCGTGTTAACAAAGGCAACACAAACCATTAGGAAATCTGCGCGCCGCATCTCGGCACGGGGATGCTATTAAAGTGTCAGCTCTGCGTGAATACTGATATTAACAGCGTAGTCAAACTTTAATGATTTATAACAGTAGGTGCTGTATCAGAAAGCAGAAGGAAAAGCAAACCTAGAGGGAAACAAACGACCGGAGGAGAAGATAATCCAAGTGATGGAACTTGAAATCAAAGCAAAGCAGAAGACAGACAGAGGTGAGGTTTTTGCAGCGTGGTAGAGGTTGTTCAGGATGGACAACGCTGTCAGACACATGGTCTGGTTTTTGGGTGGTGCTTTGTGGAGCCAGGAGTTGGGCTTGGATGATCCTTGCGGGTCCCTTCTGACTCGGGATGCTCTGTGATTCTGTATTGCTTAGGTCCCGGGATGGGCTGTCCATATGGGAATCTCGTCCCTAAGACCTTGCAGGTTCAGTGCCTCAGCTTCCCACCTCCGCAGCTGCCACTGCACCGGGTGGACTTTGGTGCTGCTTCCTTGGCCAGGTGTCTTCGCCCCCAGAGGAGGTGAACTCCTCTGCAGTTTGCTGTAGAATAAATTTAGAAAAATAGCCACGGATGGGGAGCGTCAGCCCCATTTTAGCTTCTTTCACAGAAAATTCCCAGCTCTTCAGAAAATATCCCTGCCAGGTGCATGTGCATGGAGCTGCTGATGTTTAATACGTGGACTTTTTAACTTCTGCAGAGCAGGCAGCATCGATCCTAGCGGCGCTCCGGAGGCTCGGGAGGGGCGAGGAGTGCAGCATCGATTTGGAAATGGTAGTAATGGAACCGGGGCGTTGTTTGCTAGGAACGGAGAAAAATGAGTGACCTTTCGGGCACGCTCCAGCTGCTCAAATCAAACCCTAATAAATGAGGCAGCGTTTTCAGACGGCCTAATCGATAGGGCGGCGCGGTCAGGGAACCTCGCATTACAGGAGCTAACTGGGTTGGACCTCATTGAGTGGCTTGGAGCCCTGCATGATGCCCTGCGGTCCTTGGACGCCTCGCCAAAGCTTCCAGAAAAGGGAGAAACGGGTGGGTTTGGAGAGCTGGAGATCCTGGGGGCTGTGAGAGGCCCCAGGGAGTCCTTGGACAAGCCGTGCACTACTGATGTTCGTGCTTGGTTTTCTGGGAAGTGGTTTGCTAGCCCTAAGTTTTATTGTACCGGCTTTGAAACACTCTGCGCAATAATCATAATAATAATAATACTTCGTATCTCGGCGGCAGCTCTTTCACACAAAGAACTGAAAGTACTTTAGGGGAATTTTCAAAGTGTATGTGACAGTAAATCAAACCCAGCTGTCCTATTGCTACTCGTGCCTATCAGAAATTCAGAACAGTCACTAGCCTGTATTTTGCAGATAAAGACATTGAGCAAAGGATCCGGATATTGCCCTGAATTAGTGGCTAACGTCAACTCCACTTTGCTGGTTTAACAACAATACCGAGCATTCTCTAAAAGGATTTTTTGTATTAAACTTGAATTTATCCTTTTCTTTCTTTCTTTTTTTCCCCTTTCTTTTTTTATTTACAATCCATTTCTCCTGTGTTTCTGCCTAATTGTCGAGTAATGTCACACCCCTTTCCCCAGCACCATTCTGCATGCTGATCTTCACTGTAATTATATTTTGCACTTCAATAATAGTCTTCACTCAGATCTCAAAGTCTTTCACAAAGCCGGGGAAATTTTCTCTCTGCAGCCTCGGGAAGCCGCACGTGACGTGCCCCGAAGGCGGAGGTGAGTTGGGAGCTCTGCGCTCCCCCGATACGGGAGCGAGCCCTTTCCAGGCAGACCTGGAGCCGACATCTCACAGCTGTTATTTCCCCCACCTTCCCCTTTTACACCGTCAGGGAAATAGGATCCCGAAGCCCACTTTTGGCTGCTGGTAGCTCATACTCATCCTTGCTTCTTGCGTGGTCAACAGCTGAAGTAGTTGTTGACCATGAAAGTAGCATGGTCAACTGCTGATGGAGACCCCACGAACCAGCCACTTGAGGTCATCCTAAGAAATCCACAGGTGTGTTTTTCCCCCGTTTTCACTGTAACACCCATCTGTGGGTATTCCTTGCTGGTCTGCACCATGGGGTTTTACAGCAGCGAGGTCCCAGACCTCTTTCCTTGCACCCAGGTTGTCCGTGGCCCCGGGCTCTTCTCCCCTGGCTCACCCCGAAATGGCCAGGAGGGACTCGCTCACCCCCTTGTACAAATTCCAGTCCCTTCTGTCAGACAAATTCCTCTTTAGTCTTGTATTTTACATCCCGAAGTCTCCGCAGGAGCACTTCACCGAAGATGAACCGTCCGTTCACAAATAAATAACCAGGTAACTCAGAGCCTCTTCAGAGGAACCGCGTACTTGCCTTAAAATAGTAATAGGGACGGGGAAATAATTCAATGTGGCAGAGTTAAGGTGTGATAAAACATTTATTCCCTCGCACATGACAAGAAAAAATGTGTTTATGTTTATGTGGCAGCGTAAGATTTATGGGGTCATTAACTATTCATTTCCCTGGCTTTAACTGCACGGGGCTCCTAGGTGATGTGATAGATAAGGGCGTTGCTTTCACTTAGCAGCCTTAAAAGTTGGGTTTTCATTTTTGTAAATAACCTTTCGGGGGCACTGGGCTTTATGAAAGGCTTGTTTACTACCTCGAGGAGAGAATAAACCTGCCAGGCATGGATCCTATCTCCCCGAGGAGCTGCAGCGAGGGCGCTGGGGCCCCGACCCCGTCCCGCTGGGAGCAGCCCCACTCTTTTCCCTTCTCCGGGCATCCAGTGTCCCCATCGTTTTTCCTGCTTCCTTCGAACCTCCCAACATCCCATGACCTTCATCCTTCTTCACGTACCTTTCTACCCCACGGCGTGCCCCGATTGCGGCCGGCGGGTGGCCTATAAGGTTTTCACCCCAAATACGGGCCGAAGGGGCGAGGAGGCACTTGCACGGCTGGGGACGTCTTAAAACATAGCCGGGACCTAACTAATGCATTCACTGCTAATTCAATAATGCGTTTCACACCCCAGAAGTGCCTTTTTGTCAGCGCTTAGCCTCAGCACCTGCTCTCCGAAAAGAAGGCCTCTTTAATGTGTGTTTTATGGCAGCGAGGGAGAAGGCATTAGTATTTAGAAACCCCTCTGTCGGTACACATTACATTGGGACTTAGTCATGGGCAATTAGCAAGCGTTGACCCACGCGATGATTTATCCCGTATTTTGCGAGCTAAAACTAGGCATTTTCCTCAGCTTTTATCATTTAAAAGCAAAGGGTTACGGAAAGCTTTTAGTTAAAAGGAAGAATTTCCGAGGTGCGATGAATTGCAACGAAACCAGTTCAAAGAAACCAAATGAAACCAAATCTGTGGAGGTGACTTTATTCTAGTCCCGGTACTTCAGACCAAACAGGAGGGGAGGAAAATCCAGGTGAGCTCTCACTTGGGTGAGTAAAGTTGTTTCTCTTGCCATCACTCGATAAGACGGTCAATAGGCAAAAAACACTTGGAGTGTGTTAGAAAAATATTACGGTTTTGTCGTCCTACCTGTGAAAATGGATGCAGGGACCGCATTTGCACTCGATGCCTTGTGCTGTCTGTCAATGAACGCTCAGAAAATCAACTGGAAGAGAATGGAGATGGATTTTATCTACCTATCTATTTATTTATTTATTATTTTATTGGCATTTGGCACAAGAATAGGGATGAAACCAGTCTGGAAGAGCGGCAATCTCTCTTCCCGTGGCCGCCAGTGAGAAGCCAGTGAGAACGTGAGGCTCTCAGTATCTGCTCTTCAATTTCGTGACTGCAGTTCTGAAATTCCTCTTCAGTCGCATAAATGTCCTGTCCCTCTTTATATTCTTCTCATTTCCTATCTTGCCGAGCTGAAACCTGTGGGTTTCAGGAGCAAAGGGCAAGGAGATGTAGACGCCGTGCTCTCCATGTCTCCCTGCTGAACCATTTTGGATATAAACTTACTCCTTTGAACTACAGCTGGAATAAATATTGGCCTCGGCTTACACCTCAGTGATAAATTTTCCATCCAGGTTGAACATAATCCTTAAAAATAATATATATATATGTGTATATTGAGGTGTCTTTTTGTATTCTTGCTTCGTGCCTGTTCAGGGCATGTTGGGTCAGCTGGGTTGCCTTCAAAATTGTATCGTGGGCAGATCTTGCTGCCAGTTCCTTTGCTGGATCATGCATTTTAAGCCCAAACCGATCGCTCTGATTTTTCCTGGGTGTTTTCTTTTGTCGGTGCATCTCCATGGCATGGCACTCCTCAAAGGCAGCAGTGTACAGTGATAAAAGATTGTGAATTAGCTGTTGGGTGTTTTATGTTCTCTGTTTTGACTTGTCTCTCTTCCAACTTCTTGTTAATGAGACTGCCTTAAAAATTATAGGTCTGTTCTTGCAAATAACTGCTACGGATACCCCAACGA
Organism: Anser anser; assembly: GCF_964211835.1. NCBI lineage: Eukaryota > Metazoa > Chordata > Aves > Anseriformes > Anatidae > Anser > Anser anser. The sequence goes on from NC_139723.1 coordinate 86,451,559, forward strand.
TACGCCAAACGCGTCTGAAGGCTGGAAAAAACCTGAGGAAGGTGGGTAGCAGACGCAGGTAGCATTACATTCCGGTCTTTTTTGCTGGTAGAACAGTGTTGGCAGTCGGTCCTGCTCCTCCTGGACAGGTAGGAATGAGTGGCTGCAGCCCAGAAATGAGCAGAGTCTCCTAATCTTGCTGGGAGCTTGTGACAACGTTTGGATTAGTTCTCCCCCGGGAATTTAAGGATCTGTCCAGGTTGTTACTTGGGCTAACCCAGATGGTCAGGGCTCCTAGCTTGGCTTGCTCATATCACAGTGTCCCGAAATCACGGGCTGTGATGGGCACCGTGGGTCCTAATTCAGCGGCGTGAAAAGCGACTGGCTTTTTAAAGAGGAGCTGCCAGACCTCTGCACTCCTCAGTTTATCCAACTTTTTGACACCAGAGATTGAAAAGCCTGGCCTTGATGACTTACTTCCCTGTACCGTGTGAATAATAATCGTTCACTCAACGGCAAGGACTCTCTGGAATTAATCAGAGCCGGTCCCTGGAAAGCCCACAAAGCTGGAAAACTGCTGCAGAATACCAGGTCTATTTTTTATTACAAAATGAACCGACTCTTGTGAACTTTACATCTTGATGAGGCAGAAAAATACTGTTGCTTTTCAGTTATTTCACTGTCAACAGCAGATCCATGTCTTTGGGGGGGGGTTACATCTGAGACATGGAGCTAAATACTGGGAGATGGGACGTAGCCCCTGCCACCCCGCGGGCAGCCCGGGAGGAGTCCCGAGTTTGCATCCCTAATGCTGAGCCTGTTAAACCCTTTATAACGCCTTTTTTTTAATTTTTTTTTTTATTTTTAGGTGTGGTGGTTCTTTATTTCAGTCTGCCTCTTGAACTTTGTAAAGGTTACCTAATCCGTTCCTGATTAAATATGTGATTGCAGGTCCTGATTACGTGTGCGCGCGTGCAGGAATAATCTAGCGTTGGTGGCAAGGTGCCCAGAAATCGGTACAAATGGGGTTTTACACTGAAAACCTGCCTGACAGAAGAGGATTTCAGCTGCAGCTGAAGAGTAAATTAAGAAGTGCTGGTACATCCTCAGCTGCCTGAGCACTCGGACGTAACGGGCGCTCTCAGAAGTGCCCCATTTATGCTGCCTTCGCAAGCAAAGCCGCAAAAGCAAGTAGGGAGAAATTTAAGCCCTGAATCTGAATGTGTTTTATGGCTGTGGGGTCCTGGTGACGCTCCTCTCCTCACCCCTTGGCTCCGCCGTGTCCTTGGTGGGGTGAAGCCACCAAGTTTTGGGTTTGGTTTTTGGGTTTCGACGGGCTGGGCTCTGCGGGGCACATGGTTGCAGGGCTCGCCACCGGTGCTGCCGGCCAACGAGTTCATCCCAAGCAGGAGTAATTCCAAGGCTTGTTCTGCACAGAAGGGATTTAAGCTCTATTGGCAGAGCTGACTTTTATCTCTGATTTAGTCCCACATAAAATAATTGCGTTTAAAAAGGACTCAGCAGGCTGCTGTCATCAAACCCTTTTGAAAGGTCTGTTCTGTTTGATATCACCGTTCGTTTTTCTTTTTTTTTTTATACACCATCAAACAAAAAGACGAAAAAGGAAAAGAAGAAAGGAGTTGATAAGAGGCAAGTGCAGGCGAGCAGACCCGTGCCCCCCGCGGCTCAGATGCAGGCTGGGGGCACCCCGTGGGTCTCGGCACGGCGCGTCCCAGCTACGTGGGGCAGGTGCTGACCCATGCAGTGCCGCGCGAGGAGCCCACCATGAGGAGGAGGACCAGGGTTTGCCAAGAACGAGGTTGGTTTGCCTCTCTTTCTGTTTTAATTCATTCATTAAGAGGACTTTGCCAAAGCACTGCTGAGCACGGTTCTGGGTGGCCATGCCCCTGCTTCATGGCCAGCTCTTCCATGGGCTGTGGGGTGGACGTTCCCGCGTGGAGCATCTTGTACCGCCGTGGTCCCGCTGCGCTTGCATACGAGGCTTCCCAAGCAGCAGACTCAGCTGCAGGAGGTTTCTCACCTAAGCCCGTATCAAAATCAGAGATCTGACTGCTTTCTAAAAATGATAGCAGTGTAAGAAATGAAAATTGGAAGGATATCCTGGGTTAACAGGCATTTCCCAGAGCGTGGGGAGGGGAGGGATTGTGCTGCCTAGGGCAGGGGAAGGAAGCCAGGATCGAGAAGCCTTGGCACCACCTTCTTCTTTTTCTCTTCCTTTCTTTCTTTGCATTTTCTCCTTGAAATCCAATATGAGACGTTGATTCTTTCTTGATTGTCTATATTGGCTCCTTCTTGGTGGACTCACTGCTTGCCCAACAGTTTCTCTTACCTTTCTAGGGTTGTTTTAAGGTCGTTAAATGGAAGTGTGTTATCCCAACGTGCACCCAACATGTGTTATCCCAACAAGCACTGTGCAACCTGGGAGGGCGTCGGAGGGTTGAGGCTAGAGAAACTCGCGTCACCTACAGCCCCCCGGGGAATTGTATATTCATTTTTATTAACCCTAATTATGGGAGCCCTGTAAAATTCACCCGTTTTGTCTCGCCTGAGAAATGCAGCAGCTAATTGCTCTTGACATTTCCTTGGTTTATGTTTCCCCGTAACGCCACCTCGCCCTCACAGTGAGACGAGGCTACCAGTTGGCTTGCTATGGAGTTCGTATGAGATTGGTATTTCTGCTACTTCCATCATCTGCTTACAAATACGAGAGTAAATGTGTGTGCTTTAAGGTGATGTTCTTGGATTTATGGTGCTTGACTTGCTGAACACGACAGGCTCCCTTTGCTCGGTGCTGTCTTTGCCTTTCCTTCTCCCCTGCCTTTCTTTCCCTGCAGATCTGTCGGGTTTTTCATCCTCGCGGTTGGTTCCCAGCCATCTGGACTCGTGGCTGTCTTTACGTTTTTTTTTCCAAATGTCATCTCATCTGCTGTAAAAAAAAAAAGGCATACAACATCTGAATATTTCCAATTGGGATGTCTGGTGGCTGGGTAATTTCGGAGCTCCCCCGTTCTTTGCTTTGGACCGCATCCATTACCTGTGATGATGTCTCGGGATCTCCAGGAGGGAAAAAGATATGCGAAGTGATAGCCCGGCGGTGATTTGGAGAGACAGAACAATGCACAGCACGTCGTGCTTTGAAATGGAAAGTTGAGCTGGAAGAGACCAAAACTTCAAACATTTCTGCCGCTGCCTCCCAGTAGCGCGGAGCCGCACTCATGGTCACAGGGACGGATGAGCATCACCCCGAAGGATAGAGGTGCGGGACCACAACAGCCAAATTTCAATCTGCTTGGAAAAAATAGGATTAAAACTGTAGTAAGTATTGAATAAGACTGAGGGGTATCCAAACGAGATAATCACTTGTGTGGTTCCGTAATGAGCACAAATATTTTTCAACATTGTCATGTTAATGGGAAGCTCGAACGCCCAGCTCGGTAAATACAGAGGACAAAACACGAGGCATAGCTTGAAGGTCATGAATATGCACGGAGAGAGATCCAGAAATATTAATATGCTGCGGTTTGCTTTCAAAGTACGGAGATAAAGCCCAGGAAGAGAGAGAAACAAAGAAGACAACAAAGCTACTGCCGAGTCCATCTGTTAACACAAACCGAAATCAGCATGAAAACATGGATGTGAAGCCGTGGTGTTCTTTATGAAATAGAAGAATATAACCCGATAAGCACCAAAATCTGGATGAATTAGCTGTTAATCCTACCATGAGGTCAGTTTATTCACTTTCCATTTTTTTCTTTGCCGTTTTTAGGCAGCTCCTATTCTCAGCTTGGACTTCCAAGGAGGAAAAAAAGCCTGTTGCTCTACGGTACTATTGAGAGTGGGAGGAGATATAGACATGTTATGCAGATGCAAATGAATAAATAAATATGTACCATTAGCACTGTGATGTGAAACGAGGGAAGGCAGCCTCTCTGCAGCCTCCTCCCGTTGTGGCTTTGCTGTCCTGCACACGCTTCGTATCGCTTTTGCATGAAACAATTCAGGTTGCACGTTAATTCCCTACCTTTAGTTCAGGATCAAATATTGAAATTTCTCAAGAGTCAAGCAAAAATCCTCCAAAATTAGGGCTGTTAAAAGGACGGATTTAGATAAGGACCTCTTTCATTTTTCCGAGCCCTCTCCGAAGAGCACCGATCAATTAAACCTGGCTGAATGAGGGGATTTGGGCTTTATTTAGAATCCCTGTTTATGCAATCAAACGCTCTCGTCCACGGGCCCCTCGTGCCGCAGCGATTCTCTCCCGACGGCAGCTTTGGGGTGCTCGGGCATCTCCTCGGGATCCGTGGTTTGTTTTAAGTTTGCACTCAGATCCCCTTAAGAAGCGCCGGTGTATTGTATTTGTATACATACGTCGTTTATAGATTGATCTGTTTGAAGATCAATAAAGCAGACGGAGTACACGAAGGACCCTGAGCGTTACAAATATCCACCGGCTGGTTTACGAGTGCCAGTTCGCTCCTGCACCTCTCGTGCCCACCAAGCCCCCCAGCGTGCCCTGGTTTTACGCAGGCTCCGGGGACCTTCGGTGCCAGAAGGGCGGAGACCAACCGGAGATCGATGTAAGGTTTGGTTTTGTAATCATGTTGGCAGCTTCTGTAGTCCCGAGTGCAGTCCCTGGGGAGCAGTGACTTGGTCGCAGCCTTGAGGATGGGAGTACAAAAGTTCACACCTTTTTATATAACTCCTGTATGCGCCGCCGTTGCGTCAGTTCTGTTGTTTTGGTTCGCTTCATTCTGCACTTTCTGATGTTGTTTATAGGTACCTTCATTAAAACGAGTGCTGCTTGTTGAACTCTTTTCAAGGCTTTTATTTTCATTGGCCGAAGCACATTGATTTTCTTACATTAAAAATTAAGGAACGAATCTCATTTCGGTCTCAGCTCTGTCTGGCGTTCAGCTCTGAAATTGCCGGTGGAGTGCGACCGTGCTCTTGAAGTGTGCTTTGGGCTTTTCCTTTAGATTAGGTCTGTGATATGAGTCAAGTTCTCAGTTGCTGGTGCTCATCACCAGCAGAATTCAGTCTTGTTTTAATCAAAGACCTCTTGCTTTCAGACAAAACCTTGGGTGAGCTACGGGTACCCTACCTTGGCCAAGGGAGCGGTGGCTGAGCCTGGGGCCACGGGTCCGGGGTGTGTGTGTGTCTGTCTGTCCATCCATCCTCGGGGCCAGGACACCTTGATGGATTGCCTCTCCTCCAACTGCTTGAAGATCCCAGAACTACGTTTGCCAACAGGAGCAGTGAACATCTCTACTGGAGTCCCTGTAGCAACCTAGTGTATAGCAAGGTAGATAAAGACAAGACTTGGATCATACTGAAGGTAGCTACCAGCTGTGAGTTGATAATTTATCTTTTAGAAATGAATAATTCCAACCATTAGCCAAGAAAGGAGCAAGTCCCTGTTGGGAGCATCCCCTCCATCCCCCAGCTGCTTTAATCCCTGACCTCCATCCAGCGCCCAGCTCCCGCTGCTGCTTGGTGCTCTCGCCGTGAATCTTCTTTTCAAGGGAAGCTGGCTGAAGGATTTCCTTAACGTCTTAGGAGACAAACAGACTAATCTTTCACACTGCTGATCTGGAACCAGGAGAAAAACCCTCTACAAATCTCCCTGCTGCTCATTCCTGTCACGTCCCTGCGGCTCAATTGTCTCTCCTCGTGCCTTGGCACACATCTTTACTTCTTCCTTGGCCTTGCATTTTGAACTCTACCTTCCTTATCTCTCTTTTTTATCCACATTCACTTATATTTTGTCCTCTATCCACAAACCGTCATCCTTCCACGAGCCTTACCACAACCGAGCGTGCCTCCCCGCATAGTTATTAGCCATCTCATTTTTCTGCTCGCTAACACCCAGAACCTTATTTAGTGGAGTCGTTGTGCGAGCCTCATCTAGGCAGAAATCGCTTTAATTAAATAGCTCTCTGCCGCTCCTTGTTTTGGCTTCAGGTGCCTTTGGTATTTAGCAAAATTGGCGGGGAAAATAAACCTCAGCTAGCCTACAGATAAGCTTTGCTTCCTTACTTTGAGTTATTTGACTATTTTTTTTTTTTCAAAAACAAAAAGAGCTTTAGAAACGTCCCGGGTAATAAAGGAAATAAAGGTGCCACTTGGAAATGAGCTGGCGGAGCTACACGAACGATTTCGGCTGGGATCTGGCACTCACCGAGGAGGAAGGAGGTGGAGAGGCAAGCCATTGTCACGCAGGTGTGAGCGAGCTTACCTCGTTGTTTTTTTTTTAATCAGCACACCGACTGTGTGACAGTAGGTGGTACTGTAGGCAAATAGATTCCCCAGATTGCCGTATTGTGCAGGATCGCGTCCCCGGTGTTGCGCGAGGAGGGCTCCAGGTGCTCGCTCCCTTCCCTGCCCTTCCACGTCCGCGGGGCTGAAGGAGGTTGGGTAGGTGTGGAAAGCATCTTTTCCTCCCGTGCACGTCACTCCTTCCATAAATACCCGGTTTTTCAGCCCGCTTTGCCGATGCAGAAGGACGCGGGGCTCAGCAAGAGTTGGGACAAGCAATGGTCAACGTTTCATTTCCCTTCAACATTCAGTTGGGCTCCGAGTGGAAGAGTCAACGCAGAAGTCATAAACCATAAAAAGGTAGAAAAAACCCCAAACATCTGGAGGAAGATATTTTTCCCAAATATCTCAGTAGAGTGCTCGCTTTGGATGCTTCAAGCTGAGGTTCAGCTGCCTTCTCCTGCTGGAAAGGATGCAAAGACACGGCTCTGTCCTGCTGTGAGGATGCCCTAATTGCCAACCCGAGGAGCAGGCTGGGGCTGAGCTCTCACCAGCTCCTTTTATGATGTTCCAGTTATATAAACTATTAAACAGCAAGAAGAAGAAGCGTCGAACCTGGCAGGTTATTTATGCGTCTAAAAATACTTCTCATTTCCTCCTTGACATCTCACTCGGTCAGTTTTTAGCTGCTTCAGTATTAGCTCTCCACTTTTTGACCTCTGCAAGAGCACTTTCATTGCTGGTCCATCTGAAAAGTGGAGACTTATCTTCTTATTCCATCTTATTAATTCTTGTCCTGAGGTGCTTATTTAACCAGACAGCTCTGGACACCCTTGCCAAAAGTATTTTCTCCTTTGTTTGCCTGAGATGTACATTCCAGACAGCGTTTGCACTTGGCATTTAAATTCAAGCCCTGCCTACAGTGAAGTTCACAAGATCTTTAAGGGCATTTAAAATTGACAGACAGAAGAAAGTCTGTCTCTATCGTGTTTTCTGTAGTGTTTTCTCTAAAGGAAAGAGCTTTCTTCTGCAAAGATTTCCAGAACAGCTGCAACCAGGGGAGAGAAAGTTATCAAGGTGTTGTTGGAGGCTGCTAGGGAAGATGAATTTGGCAGGGTCCTGGGAGTCCACGTTGTCTAAGATGCTGAAAAGGTTGTTTTTTTTTTTTTTTCTTTTTTCCCTCTGCTCTTCCTGGTCGGGTTTATGTGTTTGTGTAAGGAAAAGACTCTCTTTGGAGGCTTTTATTTTATTTATTTATTTATTTGTTTTGTTTCTTTTCTTACCTTCTAGATTCATTGGGGTCATCAGAGAGGGTCATAAGAAAGACGTGTAACTGTCAAGCAGTTTTTTTCTTTTTCTCTTCCTTCTCCGTTGCTCTTCAATGGGATGGTTTTGCTTCATTGGGATGGTTTCCCATCCCTCAGACCACAACCTCAGTGTTTTTTCAGCCAAAGACGGAAATACAGGGGATGTTGCACTGATTTGGATGGGGAGTTGCCTTCCCATGCCAATATTTGTCCTGTGCTTGTCTTGCTCACCGTTAGCCCTCTTGCTATATCCCAACCAGCTATAGGGCTGTACGGATGTACTTTATATTCCAAATCTTCATTTTCCAATTGCCTGTTTTGCTGAGAAACGGCGTCTTTGGACACTCCACTTCCCCTGCAATGTATTTTATTTCCCGATAAATAGGAGACCGAGGAGCTGCTGCCTCTTTTCTGTCCCTGGTGGTGCTTGGATCGCTGCGTGAGACTCATTTGTCCCGTGAGTGCCGCTTTGCCGACTGCTGAAAATTACTAATTGTTAGCCTTCTGCTGCGACTCCTTCTAGGATGTCTCCACTTTAACCCATTCCATCGCGTCCCTGACGATGCTAGCTGTCACAGAAAGCCTCCCAGAAGGGCTGGCCGTGGCTCGCCGGGATCACAAGGATGCTTTTCAGCTGCGCCCCCCTTGCGTCTGACAGCTCCGAGCCGTGCACAATCTCTGCCCTTGTCTCCCGCCGGTTCTTTTTGGAAGGGCATCAGCGAATTGGAACGGGGCTGCTACACAGACAGCGACTCCTTCTGAGGCTGGAGCACAAGCCTCAATTCACCCCCGCTGCCCCCAAGCTGCTCCCCCCGGCTCTTTGGTGCCGCAGGACCTGCTCCTTGGGGTGCTCAGGGCTTGGTGCGGCGCTTCGTGCTCGTCTTGCCCGGCGTTTTTTGGGGTTACGGTGGGATATTTAGGATCCTTTTCTCTCCCTGCCAGGATGCTTTTTCCGCTGCTGTCCGGGCTTTGAAACCATCACTTCTCCCGCTAGTACCTCTCCTTCTCTCCTTGTACCTCTGCTGAAATAGCCATTGACCACCTCTTAGCTTGTCCCGTTTGCAGATCTGCTCTCAGTGCTTCTTTAATAATGCATTTGCTCCCCGGGTCAGGCGTGCAGGTGTCCAGGGGGTGCTGCAGGTTTCCCTATTGACTCTGCCTCCTTGGTGCATCATCTGGGACATTTTCTGTCCAGAAAACCCAGATTTCAGGTGCGTGGCGTACCTCATTAGCCTAATGCACACATTTCCCTTTGAAGGGGAAAACCTAACAAAAACGAAAAGCATTTTTTAAGCCGTTACTATCCATACTAATACTATAGACTGGCCAGCATTGAGTTTTTCCTCCAAATGCTTCCAGGTTTTGCAGGGACCCTGTGTTACCCGTTCCCACCCGCCCCCGAGCAGCTTTGCCTTGGCAACTCCCGTTATTTTGGCTGCTGTTGGGCACAGACCCAGCTCATCCCACCCACTCCTCTCCAGGCTGAGCTCAGAAGGGGGACTCTCTGACCTTTTCCGTCGTCATCTCGGTGTCAAGTAGCAATGTTGATGCTGCTTCTAAAGTATTTTCTGTCATCTGCTAACCTCCTTACCCTTCCCACGTCTACAGTCGCTGCTCTGACAGTTGTCTGCCAGCCGATTGCTGCTCTGCTCAGGATCCGTCAGAAACTCCCTCGCCAAACTCTGCTCTCCGTCTCTCCATCTATCTTGGTAGGAAAAAGCCTCTCTGCTTCACGAGGCTCTGTCTTGCAGAGCATCCATTGCGCTCCCGGCTGGGGAAAGGTTTGTTTCTCTGCTCTTTTCCAACAGGTGGCAAAGAAGAGAAAAGCCCCGGACTGGCGCGTCCCCGTTCTCTCCGTCTCCTTGCTCCCGCTAGGTAGGATCACGGGAGAGGCCAGAGCAGCTTCAAAGAGCTGTGATGGCAGCAAAGCTTTTCCTCGGGGTTCTGCAGAGTGAGTTGTTCTCAGTCCCGCACCTCCGGTGGTGTAGAGAATTTCCCATTCATCGCCGTAATGACAGCAATCCGCTCGCTGCCTGCCTCCTCTCGGGCGATGCTTTCTTTCTAGCCGCTGCCGAGGTTGACACTTGCCGTTCCCCGCGATCCAGCTTATTTGGGCTTCTGTAGACACATTATCTAAAATGAGAGGCACTGTCTCTGCGAGGTACAAGAGCTATTCCGTCTTCCCACCTCTGATTACCGTCCCGGCCCCAGCCCACCCTTTCTCGTGTGGCTTTCAATGCTCTGCTCGCATCGCCACCCGAGGAGCTCTGTCAAAAGGAGATCTGGGGATAATAGAAATCAGAGGCTTGCCTTTTTCTTTGCCAGGCTAAACCCATCCTTTGTTGGGGTAGGAATGCGAACTGCTCCCGAGAATCAAACAGGTTCGTAGAATAATAAAGAGCAGAGGGAATAATAAAGATACAGAGGGAATTCTGGCCGTTTCATCTGCTCCTCCCTACCTGTCAGTGCAGGTTTTTTTCCCTATTGTGGGTTTTTTTTCAGGTGCCTTTGTGGTGTGACATCCAATTCAGCCCTGGCTGTCCCAGGCAGTAATGCTCACCCCTCCTGCCTCGTTACGTGCCCAGGGGCGGCTTGCTGTGCTGGGACTCCCCTTCCTTCACTAAAACCTGCCCGTTTGTGTCCGACGAGAAATCATTTCTTTTAAGGAAAAGAAGCCCAGAGAGCGCCTTCAAGCTGTTTTAAAATGTTTGCTGATGGAAACCACCGAGAGGTACCTGTAGGAACTGCCTAATCTGTTCATATGTAAATTATCTTTGGGAACTGCTCAGCAACGTCGTGGGATAGCAGAGCCTTGTCCCGGGAGTCACAGCAAGGGCTGTGAACACACAATGCCAGTTTGTCCCAAGAAATTTCTCGGAAGCATCAGAAATTCTTACAAAACATTGTAGAGTCAGAAGGGAGCACCTGCTGGCCACCAAAGGAATCAGTGAAGCCAAGCCCCTTCCTAAGAGGGTCTTTTCCTCTCGATTTTGTTCTCCTTCTCCTTCCTTGACCTTAGAAACACGAAACGAAGTCTGCCTGGGTTTTCAACCTGGGAGGCGAGTTCGTGGTTCATAAGGAACAAAAGTTCCAGATGTGTCAGGAAAAACTGGAAATAGAAAAGAAAGTAAAGAAAAACTGGATTTATTTTTAACGTACCGGTGCCCTTTGTGAAAGCTACACCGTAAGGCGGAGGTGGACCCGTCGGTGCAGTGGTTTGCCTTTGGTGGAAAAAATCCTTTACCCTAATTTTAGCCTATTAAATGGCAAATGCTACAGCTAAGCAGGGTTATATTAAAATCAAAGTTCATGCTCTCTTTGCTCTTGGTGATACATAGGTCGGTGTTCGGGCACAAGGCGGGCTTCGTGCATCCCTGCGACGTGGCGACGCTGAGATGTTGCTTTAACGAGGGCATTTATTAATTCCCTCGTAGCAGATTGGCAGTGGCGGCTCTCACCCAGAGAGCTCTGGAAACGAACCACAAAGAGCCAAAATTAAAAGTCAGGGCTAGAAAGGAGGCTCTCCAAAACCCGGGTTTGTAGTGAGGAGCGCTTGACTTGGGCAGCGAAAAGATTGACGAATTATTGCTAACCAGCGCCAGCAGCCTTCCTTCACTTCAAGTTACCGAGGGATGAGATAAAAGAATTAAATGAAAGATCCGGCTTTCCTCAAAGCCTTCTAATCTTATGTTTTATGCATCTTTCTTTACGTTTGATATTACGGTGAATTATGTTTGTTAACCCCCCGAGAGAAAGGTTAAAACACTTGTTTTTTGTTTTTTTTTTTTCCCCTCTAAAATAACAGATAACATTAAATTATTTTTTTTCCTGTGATTTATTTGTTCCTGAACCTAGGGTCATATATTTATGAGGCATCTTGTATATCCATCAAAGGATTTTTTATGCGCTTTAATTTGAACTCCTGACCACTCTTTACGGTGCTGCTAAAAATACTTGGTGGTTGTCTTTTGGGCTGTGAGCCAAACTGCAAGGCTGATTGCAATCAGCTAAAAGCAACATGCATTTTATCCTAACAACCCCCAAACAGGCACAGATACACCCCAAAAAGCTCAGGACTATGAGCTTCTATGCAAAGTCCCCTATTTATTGGGAAACCCGATTAAACCAGGCTGTGCCTTGAGGAGCCCGGCACCAACCCAAAGCACTATGCACTGAAGTCAGCACGCTCTAGGAGTGCGAGCCCTTACTTTGCACCAGCACAGGTGATTATTTACATTAATTTGGGTAAAAAATCTAGGTTTTAGGTGCTGATTTTGTCCAGCGAGGCTGTGCCTGGAGTCGTTTCTTGCTTGGAGCACGTCCGAGCTTTTCACTAATGTCTTTTTTCACTTTATTGGGATGTAAGATTCTCTCCATTGGTTTGAAAAGCCTTATTTCGGAGGAAGCGGAGTCCTTTCACGTAAGACTTTTTCCCCCCTGAAAATTACGCTTTTAAAGAATAAAAAATAATGAAGTATTGACGGGGACACGGGGCAAGAAAATTATAGCCTGCCTTGATTTTTACAGTATTCTTTATTGCTCTCTCTTCCTATTATGACATGGTTTTAAACATACTGCTTTTTGCAGCCTGACCATGAATATCTTCCTTGTGCTCGTGACTGCACCGTTGATGGGCTAGCACGTGCCTTGCGATGAAGCTGGTTTTGATGTGTCGGCTCCCTTTCCGTGCTGCAATCGGTATTTTCTTTTAATACGTTTCTAATTCATCTCAGTTAAAAAGACACCGCGGGTCTGGCCGCGGGTGATCGGAGATGTTACGGTGAGGTGGCGGCTCACTGCGGCAAGACAAGCAAGTAGACGTAGCAAAAAGAGAAGAAAACCCCACAAACGAACGTGTAACTTTGTGTTAGCATCTTATCTCCCCTCGTTGCTTTTTCCTTTAAAGATATATGGGTAGATACTGTCAGCTACTTGCCAGCCTTGGCTATTACCTGCCACCTCGTGACATGCAAGTGATGCCAGGAAAGTGGTTCGGGGTGAAGGAAAAGGGATCCCAGTGCATCAGTTCCATTCTGAGCCAGCTGTCAATAGCAATATAGTTATTTCCTACAGCAATTTCGCTAACTCACATGGATTAGTAAGACAAAATGAAATACAAGCCCGTTTTTTCCAGATTTTCTATTATTTTTTTAGTTATATAAAACATGATCGCTCTCCCTAAACTTCTCACGCAAATTAAAATTGTGACCTAAAATATATTGTGTAAGCGTGGAGCTGGACCAAAGCGGTGGAGCTCGTGTTGAAAAGCTCCTTTTGGTCAGAGGAAGCTTAGATTCGGGATTTCACCTCGGTACGGAGAGCCCTTTGAGCACTAAATGTGCACAGCAAGTTGTGGGATGCCAACATAGCAGCGATCGTAATGCCAAGAGTAATAACAGGGGGGGTTGCTTGGCAATATGTCTTTTATTTCTTTCATTTCTGCTCATATCTGCAACAGCGTGGAGCGGGTAGGAAACTCAATTTGAGTTGGGATTCCACACGTTTCTGCTTCCCTGTGGTCTCCTTTCCCCCAAAAAAACTCTGGGAGGAGGTAGGTAGCTTTATCATTTTGTATGTCATCGTTCCGGCTTTGTTGCCACTGATGAGATATTTTATGATGGACAGGTGGGTTATTAGGCACCGTGACCAGATGCTTTGTAAATCTTGCAGCACATCACATCTCAGACAGAGAAGACAGAAAGTTTTAAAAATGAGGGGAAAGAAGTAATAAAAGTAGAAAGTCGGCTGAGGCAAGTATGTAAAGAAAATGCACAAGGAAGCTCTAGAAATGTAAAAATATGTTGAAATCCCCTTGTGATGTTAATACTTTTAGTGACTTTTAGAATACTTTTAGATAAATCTGTGCTGGACTGGGTAGAGGAAAGGGTGGACTGAAGGCTCCTCTGTCCTCACCGAGGCCTTCCTTACTCTTGGAGGTGAGGAAATAAATCTCTTAATCCCGCAGGAGAAGCGCAGGGGGCTTTTCGGAGCCATGCCTCGCTTGGAACAACACGTACCCGGGTTCAGGACATCAGAGGTTTGTCTTTGAGATCCAAGGGACTGATGGATTTTGGTTGTTTGCCTAACCAGGAAGAAATTAACTCTAGCGGAGCTGAAATGAAATGTAGGAAGCACAGGGGTGGTATCGTGAAATGTTTACATCGAAGTGGTTTCATTCAACGTGCAGTCTCTCCCTGGCCCGAAAGCAGTGTTTACTGCAATTTGTTAACGCGCTGACAAGAATGGAAGCATTATTTTCCACCAGGTGTGTGACATTTTGTGAATACGTGATGCTAGTCACCGTACCGAGCTGTACTGCTTGCTAGCCAGGAGACCTTGGGTCGGAAGGAGCGGCGCGTTGCAGAGGAAAATGAAAATGGAAACAATTGAAAATGGAACAGTGGAAACAAAAGGCATGTGAGAGGCTCCCAGAGCCCCTCTCCCCATCCCACCGACACCTCAGGGCACGGGGCAGTCCCCGAAATGTCCAGCAAACTTCACATCCATATAGAAGGCATAAAACCCCAACTATCTTTTTGCTGGAGGAGATGAGTAGGAGAGATGAAGAGCATCAAAGCTCTTTCCTAGGTTGTTAAGGTTCGCCATGCCCATTTCAGAGCTGGTGTGTCCAGCTACTTTGCAATTTGTTTTAGCTTTGTGTGGTTGATTTGTATTTATTTCTTTATTAAGCAGTAGAAAAATGGGGCACTTGATTGCTTGGCATCGGCTAAAGCCTCAGCCCTGGAGGCAGCTCCGAGCACCCCTTCTCCTGACCACGGTGGGAGAGCTTGGAGAAGGAGCTGGTGCCCATGAGGTGGGTTACAAGAGCATCACTAAATGAGAAGGCCGATAGGACGTGCCCTCGTGTTTATCCAGAGCTCCTTCACCTCCACCTCGTCGCGTTAACGTTCATCGTTGGGCTGGGGAGCGAGGACTCGGCAGCCTTCCCCGCGAGGTGCCACCGATGGGAGCAAAAGAGCTGCTTTCTCCTGGGGAGCCGCGGGCTTCTGCAGGTGAAATGTTGTCCTGTGGCATAATTAGCCGTTGATTTTTGATGTAATTAGCTGCTATTTCAAGTCGAATGGCTGGGGCATGCATGTGGGATAGGGACAGGTGGGACTTTTTTTAAATTTTTTTGTGCAGAATGAACAGAATGGCACAACAAGCTCCTTGCCTTCCTGCGAAATTTATTCAGGGCTGCAAAAATGCCTGCCTAATTAAGAAACAAGTCCACGATAATCTATGTTGCCACGGAAAGGTTTTACACGAAATCATTAAGGAAGACTTTGCCTCTTCAGCTGCACCCGTCGTCCCTGCACGGTGACGGAGGGACGAAGAATTGGTTTGTGTTTTATCATTTGGAGTTGTCTTTAATTAATGCTTCTCCTGGGTTTATTAATGATCTCTATCGAAACCCATGGTGCTGATGTACCAGAAATGTGTCTCACTGGAGGGGAAGGAGTTTGAATCGTCCGAGCTGAGCTCGTGGAGGACTTCAGGGAACCAGGTGAAATTCTGCGGTTGTGATTGATCCATAAAACAGGGCGTTTATTGCAACAAATTCATCAGATTTAATTGATTTTCATGTTAAACCATAGGAATCCATTGCTCGTGAGCTGGTTGCTTGCTTTCGTTCTCCAGCTGAGCTTTTGTTCTCCAGTTGAGGAGCCCCAACAGTGTGGTGGAGGCTCAGGAGCAAAGTACGGAGGGAAAGGCGAGGCTCCGGAGGGTAAATACTCTGCAAGGAACATTATAAGAAGGGAGATTTAAAATATGATAGACTGCGAGCAGCTAAATCTGCATGAGAGCATGGCAATGAAACCCATGAAAAATGAATGAACAATAAGTAAGGCAAGATACGAGGAGAATAAAAAGGTGTGCGAGAGGAGGAAGGTTCAATAAGAGACACAACGTGTTTCCTGATTTGTATGCAATGTTAATGGTAATTTCCCCTGTCTTACCCGTGTCCAATTCCAGAAATACTGTCAGCAGCAGGAAAGCTTATAGCATAGTCCCTCTTCTTTGCTCCCTTTGGATGCGATGGAGCGATGCACGAGCACTTACAGCTCCCGGCAGCCCTCAGCTCGTGCTAAGCACAAAGGTTTTGGGGTTCCTGCGGTGTGCGGGCACGCACGAAATGCTCAGCACATTTAACGTATACTTGGATAAAGAACGAAGCTGGGACAGAAAGTGGCTAAAAGAGAAAGCTTTTGTTTACTTATTTTTTTCTTCCGAATGCATTGTCTTGTTCCAATTTGTATGCACAAGATCTTTTCATGAATCTCATTTTTTTTGAAGTAGAAATATACACATGCAGGCTTACCAGTATTGTTTTTAGAGGAAAGAGGAAGTATTGTACAGAACGAAACTTTCCTGATTTTTTTTTTCTATGCTTGCATTCAGAAAATGAGATCCCCTTTCCCTGAACAATTTTGGGGTCTAACAGAATGGGATCAGGTAGGAGAGGGAGCTTCGATAAATTCAGCCTCTTCCGAACCACGCAAAAGCTTGTACTTGAGTGAATGATAGCAGCAATATATCCTAAGTAACGCAGACTTTTTTTAAGCTCTATTACTTAGATCTGATTTCAGTTTATCTTTCGGCAGAATCGTTCAGTTGTCAGGATCCCCATTTTTGTAATTTATAACATTTAAGACAATTGCACGTGTACGCTGTCGTGTAGGGGCTTTGATTCAGCAGACGCTGCAGAAGTTTTGGGTGTTTCCAGACGTTGAAAACACTGCCAAAATTCTCTGTTAAGGGTCCAGCTGATGAATCCTGAAGGTGAGACTTGGCTGTGCGAGCTCCCTGTGTACTCCCTGTATGCTTCAGGCTGCCTGCAGATGGATGTCCGGGGTCGGATTTGTCTGAGATCTTGGGAAAACTCCGGCAGAGCACTCGGGCACATGCGTGGCTTCATTAAAACAATCTGTTCAGATGTGGAAATGAATTTGCGGCGTTGTCCTCGTCCCTGGGCTAAACAGCCCTCTCCCACATAATGGTAAGAAAGCGGATTCGGGGGCAGAGTCAATTAGGAACGGACACGCTGTCCCCGGGGGAGCAAGGGGCCGCCGAGCTGCCGGGGAAGCGGGAGGGCAGATGTCCTTTGATTAATGGGGCACCCCGTGAATTTCGGGCATCTGGCAGACAGGCAGATCCTGGCCGCTTCTCCCTAGTGCCAGAGGCCCCCCGGTCGATGCCATAATTGCTCAGCCCCCGGGGCATCACCCGTTTGGTCAAGGAGGGGCAGAATTAGGGCGCGGGGAGCAGCGGTGGGCGCCCCTGCGAGTCCCTCGGGGTCCAGATGTGCAGAACCTTATTTCCACTTTCTCTCTTAAAACACACCGCAGGAAGGGAAAAACGCAAAGGCAGCTCGCTAGGACATAAGTCAGCATTTTACCTAACACTCTGAACATTAGTGGGTATTTTCGAATGTGAGCAGTGGGATATTAACTTCGCAGCTCTGTGTATATGGAAGGACATAAGCCATTATCTTTTGTTAGCTGCCTCTTAACCACCCATGTTTTAGCGTTCCTATAGCTAAATTTATGAGTAAATAGCAAAGCAATTTTTTTAACTTTTTGGGGTGTAAAAGTAATGGATTTAGGTCTCTGCTCATTCGAGCGACGTATGCATCTTTATCGTTACGGTACATAAAGAAATGGATTTTATATCCTAAGAAACGATCCTATTTTCCCTAATTTCATAACCACCAGGGTTTAAATCCCTGCTGCTCGGAGAGGCCCCGAGCTGTGTCCAGGGGCAAAAGCCCTGGGGGGGAGCCTGGTGGTTGTCGGGGACGCTCGGGGGTCTCCGGGCTCAGGACCCCGCATCTGGCGGCAGCCGGGCGCGCACAAAGAACGTGCCTTGTCGTGGGAGGAGGGAGCTTGGGAAGCGGTCCCGGGGGAGCTGGGGGAGACAATGGCTCCCTAAAGAAGCCACAGGGTGCTTTTTGGGACAAAAAGAAGCATCTGTTTAGAGTTTAGTTGTTGAAGTGGCTCTGTTCGGTCTGCTGGGCTCATCCTTTTTAATCGCCCCTTGAGTTATTTAGCAGGATCGTAACACTTTTGGAAAGGGAAAGGCAAGTAAAGTTTTTTTTTTCTTTATTTTTTTTTCTTCGTGGGAGAAATTTGCCTGGGTCACATAAAAGGCAGAACTGAGGACTAAACTTAGGACTTGTCTATCTCCTAGTGTGTCCTTCCCTACATCACATTTCTCCCATGTACGTCAGCTTTTCACCGTGACTAGCACGTTCCTAAACCACTTCACTTCTATTCTGTAACTCGTGTGAAACAATTCTGACCTTTTTATGAGAAGGCTTTCTTGCTTTATTGTGATTCCCACACCGCTGTGGTTAAATATGACATATAAAAAATCCCTTTCGCTCTGCTAGGAGATAAGAATATTCTTCTCGGATGCATGCTGCAGAATGCTGTTTTTAATATTTAATTTGCATTTTTTCCCAAGCTGAATAAGAATTTTAAAAAAAAACACCTTAGAGCAAAGGGGATACTTGACAAGGAGACTTTCTCGGTGCTTTAAAGCATGCAGAAACTGCACGTTTATTGCTGAGGAAGCCCACCAGGAGGTAAGCACACACTTTGTGTTGGGGTTTGTCCATGGGCAGCAGGAGCTACGTTCCCCTGGCAGTGTGGGTGCTGTTTAGGGGAGGTGATACACGATCCCCATTTACCCTAAAATGGGAAAACAGGCTCTGGGGGTACTTTTTCTTAGCCCTAAGTACCGACCGAATGGTTTAGCAGTTGTTATGAAATGAGGGAGGATTAGGAAGTCAAGCACGCACTTCCCGAACAGTCCTTTGGACTCGTTGCCTGCACAAAGTGCTCTTCCCTCCGCGGGACTGCTCAACTCTTTAAACCAGGCATGGAAATCCTTCAGCTAATTGGAGCTGGATGCCGGCATGAATGGCTTCAAGCCCCTTAGGCTCTCATTAACATGCAAATTGAGGTTTCTTCTCTCCCCACCAGGCTTGTTCCAACAAACGGGAGCTGAACTAAGCGGGGCTAACCTCACCGCCCAGATCAGCAGCCGCAGAGCTCGGCTAGCTGGAGGAGGACCGGAGATCAGGTGCCAGTCCTAAGGAAGAGCATAAAAAAAATTCATTGCGTAAACTTAAAAGGCATCAGTTGAGAGTGAAACCGAAAGAATGCCATCTGTGGGTGCTTCCAAAGATGTTTTCATCACAGTTCTCTTGCAGTAAGGTGGCCAAAACAGGCTCGGTGTTGGCAGATGTTGGTGGGCACCAACAAACCCACAAGGCTGTTCTGCTCGAGCTCAGCAGGCTTGGGATTTAGTCCATGCATGCAAAAAGCCTCATGGTTTTATTTACAGGAGGCAGCACAGTTACTGCCATTGCTAAAAAAAGCCTGGCCGATTACCGCTGAAAATACAGAGTGTCTTTCAGCCTTAGCAAGTGAGTGGAAGGAAGGGAGATGAAGTAGATTCTGATAAATTAAATTTTTGATGAATGTTTGATAAAGTAGATCTCTCAAATCTAAGAAGTTCTCATGGGTTTCATGAGTTTGTCACCTCTTCATGTGTTGCATGATGCTCTCATCCAGAAGGATGCTGGGGAGCTTTGGGCATCTCGGCATAACACTTGGCCTTCTGTTAGTGCACGGGCGCTCCAACAGCACAGACTCCTCTTATACTTAGCCTGAGTAACTCGTAGCTTGTTGGAGCTGTTCCAGCAGCTCCTGAAAGCAAAGACCAAGCCCATACCGGTGGGTACGGAGTCGTGGCCTCGATTTTGGGTTGTCCCTGCAGCCCGCTGTGTTTCCCCGCGCCCCGAAGTCTCTTGATTCCTGCCTATGATGGTAGAGTTGGACGTTATTTTCGCTTGTGCCCCGTGGATCTGAATCTTTTCTCCCGTAGGTCTTTGTAAACCAAGAGTAAGGGATGTGTCCGGCACTGGAGGGGGCTGGAGGAGGCTGGTGCATCCGATACCTCACTTCGCTTTGGGAGCCAGGGAAAGCTTCTCCTTATTGAAACCTTCAGCTGTCTCAAACCAGCTTATATTCATCTCTGACCTCTTCCTCGACTTAGGGAAGCGATAGAAGAATTTTATCCGAGGAAGTCATGCGGTTACGACCTTTGCGATGATGCTAAGATCATTTAGGACTAATCTTATTGAATCTTCGGAAGGGCTGACAGCTGGAGCCCAGCCTTGCGCTAGGGAGGGAACTTAAGCAGGGAAAAATTGCTTCAACTTTCCATAGTTAAACCCTAATAGGCTTAGTGGGGGAAAATAAAAGCGATTCATTTCACGTTACACTACTTTAAATAAAAAAGAAACAAGTGGGAGCAGGGAAAAAAGAGATCCAGGCTGTAAAATTAGCCAATGCTTCACGCCTTTTTCTCCTCTCTGTCCTCATTTGCCGATTTCAGGCTTGTCAGAAGCATCTGTTTGTGCCTTCGATCCCGTGACAGCGATGAATTTTCATGGCAGCCCACGTGGCCCCTTGGTGTGGGTGCCTGGCACCCCCTGCCCTGTGCTGGCCAGGGAGAGGCCAAGCCCAATTTGGGGTTCAGCTTCCATCATTATCACCCAGCCCGGCTCCTTGATTTGCCTTTGTGACAAGAAACGCTATGCAAAAATAATAACGTCGCTCCCCTTAATTAATCCGCAGGAGATGGCTCTGCACGGAGCGCGTGAATCAGGAGTTCACGGTCAAGGTTGTAGCCGTCGCCGAGAGATGGTGTGGGTTTTCATTCCGTTTGGCTTGTTGTTGAAAATAAATACGTCCTACGGAATATCATTTTTGCTTTCTGGTAATTGCATGCAGAATGAAAACAGTCATTAGCAGTCAGCTTAGGTGTATTAATAGGAAACTGCTGGAGGTTTTAATTAGAGCAGAAAACAAAAGGCGTAGTAGTAAATAGTGGTTGGCATTGATCAACAGTTATTATAACTCCTTCCTTTAATAAATGCTTCCCGTTTTCCATCTCAGGATCATTAACACAAACTTCACTTTTAAAGCAGATTTTCATCCCTACAGCGTTATCGTGCAGAAATAACTCAAATATAATGCAGGAACTTCAGACTCCAGAGATGCTCTCCTGTTCTCCTGGTGCAATTCCTCCCTGCTCAGCCGGGATGGGAAATAACCGGTGCCAACCTGAGGGAGGGCACAGCCTCTTTGGGAGTTGGGCTTCTTTCATCGAGATCGCTCCACATAACTAATAGCAGAGCTGGGTGGTTATGAAATGCTGCTTTTCTGCTAATGGGGAAACACAAAGTGAAATATTGGTCCGTTGAAGTTAATGGGATTTTTGTCATTAACCTCAGTGACAGTAAGTTTTTTATTTTTTATTTTTTTCCCCATAGCATTTGCTTTAAAATTCATTTGTTCCTTCTCTTCGTTCACACTGTAATGAAGAAAGATGCCCCTGAACTACGAAATCTCCGTCTTACTTGCTTCGGAAGAAAACTCTATATACATTTAGCATTGCTTGCATACAGCCTCCTGCAGGGCAGTAGGACACTAAAATTCAGAAAAACCTCCCCAGATACCTGCCCCCAAAACGGGGGTTCTTCAGCTAGGTGAATTTTCTTGTACCATGGAGGTGAATTTTCTTGTACCATCGGCACAAGAGCTAAAAGGATTTGGCGCTTAAAATTTATAATTTGGTTCCATTTTTTACTTGCTTTCTTAGTCTGAGGTTACCTTAATTCTAAGAAGCTCCTTGGAAGTAGCATGGCAGTGGAAAACATGTTAAACATAAAGGTTAAATGAATTAAATGTGTAATGAAATACGTAATTTGGGGTGAAACAGGGCATTTAACCTCAGCACAAAGTAAACGTTTGAGCGACAGCGGCGGGAGGAGCTCATTCTTCCAAGAGCTTCCAAGCTTTCTGTTCCCATACGACCACAACAGCATTTTGCCTTTAATTTTACAAACTTCCCCAGTAAAACCTGGGAAAATACCCACCCCCTTCGCTTCCTTCTCTGGCTCTTCTGCTAATTCAGAAATCGCGTTTGCAAAGATTTTTTTCTCCCATAACCAATCCATTAAGCCAGAGTTGAACGATAAATAGTGGCAAGATGCTCTGTTAACTTGAATTTGATCTTTGCTGTCCTAAGAAAATCAATAGAGGAAAGAGGAGCAGGAGACCCCCCAGCTGGGTGGGACATGGCCGTGTCTCCACGGTATTTTGTTCTACCAACTATCCATCAAGTCATCGCGTTTCTTGAATATTGTGATTACGCAGAGTCAGCATTAATGTTCTTGGGGGCATATTTGGAGGGGAAGGAACAGAAAGAATGAAGAACAAAGGAACGAGGCTCTTCTCGTTGCATGCTGTTGGTTAATTATAGAGTCGGACTGGTTCAACATCTCAACACGCGAACTTCTCCCTTTGGTCGTGTGCAGACTTCTGTACGAAAACCCTTTACAGGGCAATGGAAACTAAATTCTGAATTTTTGTAGAGTTTAATGTTAAATTATACACCTGCACAGACCTCCATATTTCGCAGTGTAATAGCACACGGGGAGCGCTTTATTACAATTAGGGCACTGCCCATCGATCTCTTTCATGGGGAAGAAAGGAATTAGGAGGAGAAGGGCTCGTAGGGATCCCAACCAAGGGAGTAAGAGCAATCAGAAGAGAAAATTTTCTGATTATGTTTCCCTCTTGGTGGAATGTATTTCTTACTTGCCCCTAACTGGGATTTTTTTTCTCTCTCTCCATCTCTTTATTTGTCTCAGGGTTATACACCTCTCTTGACCTTTGTCCTCTCTGTTTGTCCTCTCATTAAAGGAAAACAGAGCAATCAAAACCCTTTGGAGATTCTGCCTGCCAAAAATGTGAGTAGTCAGCTGCCACGGGTCTTCTTGTTCCAGTGCCGCAGAGAAAATGTGAGGGATTTAAAATGGTGCTCAACAGGGTTAAACGCTAGCTATTGGCATCTCCAAATTCCTCGCAACATCTAGGAAGAAATTTGACCTTCAAACAATCATAAATAGCAATCAGACGTCGGGGTTTTCCAGTTTATATTTTCTTTTATTTTATATTCTATTTCACCCTATTCATCTTTTCATTTTCAGCTTCTGTCCAGAAGCTCTGACAAGTACAAAAATTATCGTTTTATTTAATTATTTCTAGACTTGCTAGAAATGAGGAAATCTCTTGGTAGCCTTGTTGATAAGACTTTTGGCTAAGCTGGCACTGTTGATGCAGAATATGAAAAAGTCCTAATGTTTGTGGTATCTCAGCTGTGTTGATAGCCGGGGATGATTTTTGGAGGCTGATTTTCAGTCTGTGCACTGAACTTCTTCACAGGATGGGTAAGAGATGGGAATCCCTCTCTGTCTTTATGGGCCTTTATGTAGGCACGGCACACATGGACAGCTTCAGCGCACACGTGTATTGGGCAGGGCAAGATAAACATTGGGCATCAAAATCAAACTGTTGGCTAAAGGTATCGGAAACTAAATCGAAAACATCGATAGCATCCGCCCACTGATCGTTGGCCCTCGCGCTTATCGGGAGCAGTTCTGAGAGCTCTGTGTTTATTCTTGAGGACAGCGCTTCTTTAGTAGAAAAGGTGTTTCGTTTAAAAGATGTTAAGTCTAGCCATCTTGAGGTAGTAATTACCCAGATATGTAATGGTCTAAACAAGTCCAGAATCATCTCCAAAGGAGAGCTGAGACAAACGGTGGTTTCAAGCCTGGAGCAGCTGAGGTCTGTCAAGCATCTCTGCCCAGTACCAAATGCTCTATGTATATATCTCAAAGAAAAAATACTATTTCAACTAATCTGACATTTTCCAGTATACCGTATCAGAATCTAAATGACCAGACTTTGTAGATTAAATTCTTCTTCTTCTTTCCTTCCCACGTTGTCCATGCACATTGGCTTGGACTTGAATCTTCTCCAGCAGGAGTTTCGTTTGAGATTGACACCTAGTGAGCAGTGCTGATACTGATGCATTCACACTATCATATGAAAAGCATTTTCTAATAGAAAAAAGATACGTATTTGACCAAAGAGACACTTGTCCTGTGCCTGGAGATGCTACACCCAGCTCCCGTAGCCTGACAGATCGGGGCTTTCTGTATCTGCAGTGGGATCAAGGTTTAGCTGGGGGCTCTGGGCCCTGAACGTTAGCTGATGGACCACTGGCCAGGTGAGAATTGTTTGGTAGTCAAGGGCATCGACGGGATTATATTTGTGCTGGACATGAGATCGTAAAGTCACCCAGGAGCTAATTATTTTTATCGCCTGGCGAAGGACCAGAAAAAGATAGACTTGGTACAAAATCCGTTTCCACGTTGGATATTCAGTCTGTTTAAATACATAAAGCCACTGGAGAAGGCTGTCTATATGCATCGTGTCTTGAAGGTGCCGTGTGCCATTCGCTGAGCTCTTGAGAAACCAGAGTTGGTTTTTCATTTCCAGCTGCTGGCCACGCACCTCCCTGGAGGTCATGCTGCCTTCTGTCCACGTATTTTGGCCCCCAGGAGATACAGATGCAGTAGAAATCTACCTGTTCCTAAAGCTTTTCTGGATGTGTAGCTGATTTTCAGAAGAAAAGTCAATTTCGCAAGGCTGCATTGCCAAATATATGCTAGATACATACTTATTCTGTCCATGCATTTGTTGTGATTGCATATGCTGCTCATCTATTTAAAAGCAGCCAACAGTTAGGTGTCCCATTTAGCTGGGAAATCAGATGCACAGATACCCTGTGCATGTAAATGTATATTTATGTATTGCAGCACTTGCAGTGCCGTTTTAAAATGGGTTGGATGTATTCATTATTTCCTAGTATTTCAAATATTTCAAAGGGACCTCAAATTGAACGGATATGCGAACTGTAAAAATCATAATTGCGTTCCCTGTTCATCTGTTTGCACGCGCGAGTTTTCAGCTTCATGATTTTGTACTTCAAAACCTCAGTGTTTTATGCAGAGAAGTTATTCATTCATGCAGCTCCGTCGTTTAGTTTTCTATTAAATGTGCACCCAGGAAAAAATTAAAGGGAAGTTTTCAGAAACAAATTCGCACTGGTTGCAAGCAGTGTGTTGGGAAAAGCTATTTCCGTGGCGCCCTTTGAAGTTTCCGTATCTGCTGGAAGATGATACAAGTCAGGAATTTCAGATCAAGCCCGTTGCCCATAGACAGTTTCGTCTATCCTGCCACAGAACTGGGACGTGGATTTACTGCTGTGCCAGAAATCTCTTCCAACCCAAATAATCAGCGAGAGCCCGACCAGATTATTTATTGATGCCCTGTTTCCCAGTTCAACAACAGAGCTATTAAGTTTTACATCTTTCACTCTTTTATTTTTTTCCCTTTTTATTAATGAGGCTCTCGGTGCTGTTGCTATAACATCACCTGTGTCGGTCCATTATATTTTCTGTAGTCATTGGTAGTCAGAAATAACAACGTTCTGCCTCTTAGGATATGTGAGATTGATGAGGGAAGGGAGTATTGCTTTTTTCCGTGATTTGCATACCGAGTTACGAGGGTCATCGCTTCTTCCGTGGAAGAATTTCCTTTCAGCAGCAATATTTACTGCGATTCATTTAGGAAACCAATAGCTCTAATTTTTTTCGAGTGAGGTGTGGGGCTCTGACCGCACGGCTCTAATTAAATTCAATGGGAAACTTTCGATAATTAAAACCAATTTCTCATCGCAGTCGCACCTCCATCGCGGCGGGAGCAAAAATACTAATTAAGAAGAATTGTGATGCCCTGAACTCTTGCACGCCATTAGGCCACCGCTCAGCAGAGGTACAGCAGTGTGGGCGAGCAAAACCCTTTAAAGGTCTTGACTGCTACTGTAGGATTTCTGCTCAGAGGTATGCAAGACAACGGAGGGAACTGGACAAGTGCAGTTGATCTGGAAAGGCGTGCTGTAGGAAAACCATTTTGTTCCTGCTCGGAAGGTGTGCGCTTCGTAATTCATGCAAGAGGTGACATTTGCACCATCAGAGGAAAGGCTTGTTTTACATTTGTAGCAGAGGAAGACGAGCAGAGCGTTTTTAAAACCTCGTTAACCTCTCGGGTAGGAGCATATTTCTGTTTCAGAATAATCATAAAAATGCTGCCCTCGATCCCGCGGAAATCCCGGGGGAAAGAGAAGGACGGTCCGCTTTTCAAGGAGGTGGTGGAGGTGGGATGTGATGGGGAGAAGCACGGAGCCAAGGCAGCAGGACCAGGAGCTCACACTTTGTCCTGACAAGCGTGCACCACAGTCAGAGCATCGCTGGATCCCGTACAGTGCAGCCACATCGCTGTAACAACATAAAAAATATATGCTGTGCCGATGACACCTCTCATCCCTGCATCCCTAGCAGAGACCTGCCTGGAAGCAGCCCGTATTTTCCAGCAATCCGCTCCGACAAATCTAAAACCCTGTGATCATCTTCCCTCTGTGACCTTATCCGAGGCCATTTCTGCCCCTTTTATGACTCCCTTTCATCATAAAACCGAGCCGTTAATGCTGCTTTTTCTACTCCCATTTATTCCGAACACTGCAAATATTTTGACAAGGTATTATTCTTTGGGAAAGTTTCTGTAAATACAATTAGACCAGATATAACTCAGAGTGATGGGGGTCCTTCCAAGATCTCCTAGACATCCCGTGGGTGCTGTTTAGTCCCTTAATTGCTTACTAATGCAAAAATATCATTGTTAGTACAGTATAAATCATGGCAATTTTGCCCCGCAAGAGGCTAAATGCGGCTCGAGATGCTGTAATTAAGATATACTAATAGACCAAGCAATTTATATAACAGCAGCTTTTAACAAGGTTGAAAAATGGCATGGCTGACGTTCCACCAGAGGCAGAAAAGACAAAGAGGAGTAGGTCGCGTTCACCAAAATTGGGGGTTTTCTTTAGTTTCAGTGCTCGTGGGGAACATCGTATGGGAACTGTTACAGGTTTACGCGTGGCTTCTTCTGAAAACAGCCAACTGCGTTGAAGGCTTTGAGCTAGGACCTCCTGAGCTATGGCAGAATTATTCTGGATAGCTCCTTAGAGGATTAGGAAGTGTAAACCTTGCGATCCGCCAGCAGATTTATGATCGTTTGTGCCCCTGTCCGGAAGGTTTGGACCAGCGGCGGCGGCGAGAAGAGAGTCTCTTGCCTCAGGAGCAGAGGGGGAGGCTGAGACATGTGGACATCTGCTCCCAAATTCACCTGCCGTGAGTTCAACTGCGTTTCTTAGACCTGCAGGAAGCACATTTGTGGGTCTCGAAATGAGCAGGGAAACCAGCACATACGGAAATCGTGCCCCTTGCGTGAGGCTGGAAGCCCCTTGACCTGTTGGTGGCCGTGCCCATCAGTTGGGGCTCGAGTCTGTGCTGGGGCAGGGAGAGCTCCTGAGCCTGCTGGGGATCAGAAACCTCCTCAACCCATGCAGTGTACCTTAATCACATCGATTTATTATGGATTTCCCACCGCAAAGCTGGTTTTTGTGGTGCGTTGTCCGATCCCTTAATCGCCGTGAAAATACAACGGCGGTGGTAAAACACCAGTTGGGTTAGGCAGCAGTAAATGCGGGGCCGGGAGAGCGACTTGGGAAGGTTGTATACTTCCGTAGATGCCTCCCCGCGTGGTGCTCTTAGGTTGAGCACCACTAAGTGCAATTTTACAACCTAAAAGCAGTGGGAGTGAAGAGACTGCAGCGAACGGTGAATCTCTCGCTCAGGCCATCAGCGGCGCAGAAGCTCATTAAGAGATGCTGTGTGGTTTCAATGCAAGGCTTGCGAGCTCAACACAATTCATTTTTTGTTAAAAAATGGCCAGGTTTTCTCTTTGGTTTCGGGGGGAGATGAAATTCAGCCAGCAGTGGCACCTCCTTTGCCCGTCATCTGCCATGCTGGGAGGCTTTGTCTTGTTTTCTAGCCAAAACCACATTTGAAATTAAACTCCGTTAGCATTTAAGATTTGTAAAGTATTCGGTAGCCTTCAGCTTTCCCCGTTAGTTACTACAGGTACAATTTCTTACCCTTTTGAGGGATTTGAATGCAGGGAGGAGCATGGGAGAGAAAGTTACCGAGAGGTACGGGGGCTGTGAAACGGAGCAGGCAGGAGTCCCGCTGGACCAGAAGAAACTCGGTCCGAGGCAGCCAGGAAAGAGGAGAGCGAAGAGGGGAGCAGGACAAGAAGGGAATCAGCTGGTCTCGCCTGGAGCCCTGCGCTGAG
The DNA here is from genome assembly GCF_964211835.1 of Anser anser. Taxonomy (NCBI): domain Eukaryota; kingdom Metazoa; phylum Chordata; class Aves; order Anseriformes; family Anatidae; genus Anser; species Anser anser. Next base: position 86,479,301 of record NC_139723.1, read on the forward strand.
TTTTCGACACAACACTGAATAATTCAAGTGCCAGCATCCCTCCGCGAATAAGCGCGTTCCCGGTATTTTAAGGCTGCGCGGCAGAAATACCGCCGGGGGCTTCGAGTCTCAGAGCTGCATAGGTACGAGATGCTCTCCCCTGCTGCGTGGCAATCAGATTTCAGAACATCTCCTGAGGAGCTGATAGGAAACCTAAAACCAAATTCGCCTTTTGGGTGCGTCTGCGTGGACTGTGCCTGCCCGCAGCGGGGAGCCTCCGCGGGGCAGCGCTGCTGAAAAGCGACCGAGTTACGAGTCACAGTGCTCCTGCACGGGAAGGCTCCTTTTATTTAGGGTTTTTTTTTTTTAAAACGTTGCTCTAAAAAATACAGACAGCATAGGCCAAAGGGCGAGAAGGATGATGGTGGGGGGTTGCAGCTGCCTGCTCTGCCCAGAGTGCACTGAGGACCAGAGGATGCTCAGGATGCTCGTGATGCTCGTGGGGACCTGCCAGAGCCTCAGGGCAGGGCTCAGCCTCCCCTCCAGCCTCTCCCTGTTTTTTGTTGTTTTTTTTTTTTCAGTGGTACTTGCACTTCATTTCACTGAACGTGTAGATCCGATTCATTGACATCTGTTAAGGAGGCAGCGGGGAGGGAGCCGTGCATATGAAATTTCCGCGGCCGACGTCTGCATTTCAATGAGCCCGAGCTGCTGTCACCTAGCCATTTATTACGTGCCTGTTGGGGCTCCGACAGGCAACACCCAAGCTGTTTCTCGTCCGCTTAAATTCCAATATTTACTTGCAATTGGTTCGCTCTGAAGACTTCCCTTAAGGTCGTGCGTGTCAGCTTCGTGTTGAAAACGTTCTCCCCCTGCAAAGCCCGGCTGCGATTGTTTGGATGTTTTTGATGTATCAAAGAGGGAGCAGGGGAGAGGAGCTGGAGGATGGCAGCGGATGCTGGGAGCCGGCCTGGAAGTCATTATGCTCTCCGCTGCCTCTGAAGACAATAATAAAGGGCCCTCAAAGTTCGGTAGGAGTAAAGGCTGGCCTCGGGAATGGCAACAGGAGTTGTTGGGTGCTCGGGCTGTTTGTGAAATCCCGGCCAAAGCTGACCATTTTGAGCAGCTTTTAAAATAAATACATGAATTACACTTCAGGACGATGTAATTCAAGGGGCAGGCTTTGGGGCTGTTCCCTTCTCGCCCATTCATTCCCCCGCTGCTTTCCTGGGAAAGGGGTAGGCGGCCTCGTCGCTTGTGGTATCTAAAAGCAGAATAAGAGAGAGCTGAGGAAAATATTCCGGGGAGCACCGGTTTACTGATGGGAGAGCCTTGCAGACACCTGCTCACGTTGCCAGTGAGCGCTGCGATGCTGCATCGGGAGGTTTTCCACCTGTAACAGTGCCGGTGCAATCTGACGTAATTATCTTTGCTTTTCCTGCCTCTCCGTGCTGAGGAGCATCATTGCAGGTGACAGGGAGCAAGTTTTCCGGATTTCCTCTCACCGACTCGGCAGAATGACGGCACGCCTTTTATTTCTCCATCCTACGTGCACCCGCGGTGCCTGGGGAACGCCCTTGAACAACGCTCCTCGCCCGTGCAAAGTGCGTGAATTACAAAGGAAGGCTCAGGACAGGAGGATCTCCGCCCAGGTAGTAAGGGATTAGCAAATTAGGACGTGATTCGTTACGCAGGAATTCGCTTCTCCCTCTTTAATTTATTGGGTTTATCATTCTGTGAAGGAGGTGCCGGCCCTTAAGGCTTAATGTAAAGGAAAAGAAAGTGTTTTTCCAGATGTCATGCGTGATACCGTAACGGATTTTGCTAGGGAAAAAGTCATTTAAATATTCTCCGTACTGTGAAACTGGAAGGAGCTTCAGCAACGTGGATGAGCGGCGGGGCTGAGGAGGGCAAACACGGCTGGAAGGGGCTGATGTTCTCCGTTAGCGAGGGATTCGGAGGTATGTTATTGTATTGGCGGTGTTTAGGGCAAAATAGCTGATAACGTCCCAATTCATGTCCCCGTTTGTGCCCGTTGGGTTTTCAGCTGATCTTAGGGAACTTCATCGTTGTGACAAGCAGAACTTTCTGGTGGCGTGATAATATTAAGAGGGAATCGCCCTAAATAAAGCCTTGACAGAAATGATGTCTATAAAATAAGTACACCTAGCAAGTCCTATTCTGCTTTCCCATGCTTTAAAGCTTTAGGCCAAAATATAAAATATTGTGAGCCTTGACGTTCACGTCAGAATATATCGTACGAGATGTCACCAAGAGCCACAGGAATTAACCACCATTTCGCCAGCCGCTCGAGTGGCCGCACGGGACGGGATTAATTGCGTTTGTCTCCGTGATAGATGCTTTTCAGCGAGTATTTTCATGCGGGAATTAGCAAACGAGACCGCAGCGAGCTTTACACGTGAAAGATGTGTCAGCGGGAAGAAGCCTCGGCGCGCCTTGTTGGCGCTGCCACAATTAATGGCCGCGCTAATTTGTCATCTCCTCTTACCCTCTCCGGCCATCCCTGTAACTTCTCGTCCCCACCGCTTTCCAATGAAATATTCAGCGACAATCAGCGACGACAAAATGCATAGGTAATGCGAAGTGACAGCTGTTGCACGGGAATCGTGGATATTTGGGATAATTGCGTTCAAAGCCCGGTCCCATCACGGTCCCTATCGATCGGGGCAGGTACCAGACGCCGAGTGGGGCGGCGCCGGCAGCTGGATTGCAGCTCTCCCAGCTGGGAGGGTTAAAGACGTGGGGCCTCTGCGGGGCCATCCCCACTTTTTAAGCCCGTCATGAACAGATATATCCATTCAGCATGTATCTGAAACCTTTTTTTTTAGCTGAAAACGCTGTCTTACGGTTAAATGCCCCAAACTTTGCATTTACTCAGTTGCCACTAACTCCACGACCTCAGGCTTCTCCATCAGCACCACGTAAGGTGCCGTGGCCAAGAGATGCGGGAATTTTATCAAGATTTTAGCCATTTCCCCATGACAGAGCTTATAACAAGCTCAGGACTCCCGGCCCCTCTGCCCGTCCATCTCTAAGCGCTGCCTGCTTGTCATAGCACATAACACGGCGGCGAAATTAAAGCTGTCCACAGCTCAGGTACGCCGAGAAACAACCGCCTTGTTTAATAATGTCTTCGATCGCAGCTCAGCTGTCTTCCTCCTTAATACGAACCAGCCGGGTTTAACTAATTACTCGCATCAAATGTGTCAAAACCTGGTAAGCAAGAAGCCGGGAGATGGGCTGTTATCTTCCCCGTCGCTTCTGCATTTCCAAAACAGAGCAAGGCACGTGTGTGTGCTCGGTGTTTGCAAATACCGAGCCGGCGGAGCAGTGGGAACGCGGAGCACGTGGCCGACCAGCAGGTACGATGCACAGCAAGCCCGCAGAGGGGATCCCACAGTTATTTCCCCCGTGGTTTATTTCTCATGCTGTTTATAAACATGATTTCGAGAGGAGGAGTGGCATACAGTCCCACGTTTCTAATGGGATGAAGGTGTCCTTAGCAAGCTCTCTGCTGGCTGATTTGCAGACGTGTTTGCCGTAAAAGCCAACATCGAGACCAAGCTAAGGACACCTGGTAGAGTTTTAGGCTCGATCACTAGCAAAATACTCGTCTCTGGCTCCTCTGTGGTGCTTGGGCAGCCTTGGCTTTGTCTTAGAAGGAAGACCTGGCAATGCATTATATGCGACCAGGAGCCCCATGGCTGTGTCCCCATGTCCCCGCTGTTTCTGCGGTGCTGGCCATGCCCGGTCAGTGGGAAGGAGCCACGTCATCGCTCTCTTCCTTGACTTCCCTATGTGCCCCAGAGGATTAATAACGAGGGCTGGCTTGAGGTTCAGTTCGTTAATGTTGATAAAGCACTTGGGGTCCCGCAGCGGAGCGCACGACAAGGCGTGGGGGGAATGGGGCATCTTTATTTTAAGCCGCTGGTGGTGTGCAGGGTGTCGGTGGCGAGAGCGGAGACTCTTTGTCTCTAAAAGCCTCCAGATGAGAAGGAAAATGAGGGGAAAGGCGCTTTAATGGAGTCACTTTTCAGATATTAATCATAGTCTGAGTATTTACAGAGCGCTGCTGTCATATTTACTTTCTGTCCACAGTCCATCTTTTGCTCAAGCCGCTGATTAATTACCCGTCTGGACATCCGTGCTGATGAATCAATGACCCAAATGATGACCCAGAAATACTAACTAGCATGGCCCTGTGCTTATATGCACGAGAAAACCCTCGCCTGGGCACGTTTTGTGGGCAAAGCTGGGAAGTTTTCCTCCGTCTTTAGCACGTGGTGGAGCTCCCTCCCAGCCGAGCAAGCCCGGAGTTTTGAAACACAAACTATCAGGAATGGAAAACCGTAACCCTTGGGGATTAAAACTCAAGATCCGCATATGACGTTTTGTTTTATGCAGCCAAATAATTCCTAGTGTATTTTCTGTTTCGTATATGACGCCTCGCCTCTGTGCAGCCTGTCACCCTCCCGTTATCGGATGTTAATCTTCGGTGCCAGCGTTGCAGAAAAAAAAAAAGAAAAAGAAATCAGTATGCAGAGCTGCAGGGACGTGTGACAAGGAAAAATAACTCTTTGCTATGCTTTCATAATCTCCTCTTTTCATAATCTTCTCCGTAAGGGAAGGAGATGGCGTTCAGCTCCTGCATCGCTCCTGTCTCCCTCCTGGCCCTCCTTCAGGCTCCGTGCAGGTTTCTAAAGTGGAGCCCTGGTGGGATCCCTCTGCTGTAATTCTCTCTCATCGCGCGGCGCCTAAATAATGTAGAAGGGAGGAATGGAGATAATAGGGCTGCTGACATCTGGCTAATTGCCATGCCGGCTGGGGCTGCCTGGCAGCCGAGGGAGGCGTGATTTGGGGTTGAAGAACTTCTAGTGAACCGTGATGGACAGAAGCCATCAGAGAGAGACAGGCGGAGAAAGAAAAATGTGCGCCTTTTTCCCTCTAAATGGGTCTCGGTGGTAATGCCGTCACCTCTGGTATCATGCGGCTTCAGCCTGTCGATGAGAACGGCTTCGAAACGTGGGCTTGCAATTGTTGCAGCTGAATTTCGGTATCAAGTCGAGATGCACCGCGTGTTTTCCGCTCATTTTCCTATCAAAGAGTGCAAGTAAGAGTGGAAAAATCCAAGGAAGCCACACCTCGATTTTTTAACCACTCCAAGAACTTGTTTTTATCCCCTAAAATGCTTAAAAAATATAAAACTGTATTGTTCTCTTGGATTTGACGCTCTTGCAGGTAGGCACAATGTCTCTGTAGGCACCTGGCCTCTGGAGCACTACTATGCCATTAGTGTGAATAATCATTCATTTCTAACTGCGTGCATTGGCAGCAATACATGTCATGAAAAAATATCAGTTCCATTTCCAACTTTCGGCAAAGAAATTATAAAGGGACTTCCAAAAACACCCGTGTCTCTGAACACAGCTACTTTGGGGGCTCTGTTTTGCAAGGAGTTGGTTGAACGTGGCAAAACACATATCCTGGCATATACCTGCATATCATAAACTAGGGGCATAATGAAAAGTAGCTCTTCTTCTGCTAGAAAAACGTTTGTTTTGGAAGATGATTAGCTCACGGCAAAGATGGAAAGCACCTGTAAAAATAAGGAGTATTTTGCAGTGCGGTGGGGATGCGTGCACATGGTGCCGACGCGAACACCCACTTACTTACACACCCCTACTGCCGTGGACTGATTCAATCTTCGGTTTTGAGGACGATTAAAATTTTAATGCGTCGTGTCCACATGTATAAAATGTGCGGAGGGTAAATCTCAACGATTACCTTTACATCGCGAGCGCCGCCGGCTACATGTTTATTGCGCAACTTCATCTGGAAAGGTTCTTTCATGAATTTTCATCAATTTTTCAACAAAGCCCTGTTGCAAACGGTGAATTATGCATTAACATATGCTCCCGGTAATTTCCACAACACTGGCAGCTTTCTGGCACGGCATCAGTAACTAACATTTATATTTTTAGAGTTTATTTATTGATAATATCAAGGAACTAGGGAGTACGGTGAGAGGGAATATGGCTTTTATTTGATGGCTGTTGGGTTTTTAGGCCAAATAATGAGTGATGAGTAGGTTCGTGGGTGCAGCAGCCTTCTGCCCCAGCTTTAGCAGATGTCGGATGCCTGATTTATAAGCCAGGTATCCGTGGAGGGGTTGACCCTGGAATTTGTCACTGCCGGGAGCTTTGTTTTGTCATGCATCTGTCGCGACAGGAGCAGGCTCGGTGCTTGGTGGCATCGCTTTTGCCTGACTTCTGTAGGTTTTTCCTGCCCCTCGTTACGGGGCTAATTTGCAGTTTTCTGCAATTTGAGGAAGAGTACGCAGAATTGTTTGTTTTGAAAGCTGTGAATTCGGGACATTGAAACCAAAACACGGCGGCGTTGGTCTTTCGGGGAAATAGGCTCTCGTTTGCTCTCGTAAAAAATAGAAAGGTGCCTTTGGAAAGAACAGGTTACTGGAAAATGTAACCAAGCATTTGTGGTCTAACGGGAGAAGAGCTAGAAAGCTTGCAGAATAGTGGACTCGTTTTTAAAGCCTGTTTTTTGCATTTTTTTCTCATGACAAAGTTCTTGAGGAAACGCTGTGCTAATCAAATAATTGGCTAGGACCGTAGTGAAGTGTTTTTAGATAATAAGATGGCGGGACGTAAATACGGTAAGAAATGCAGGCATAGGACAGACTGCCCTGAAATGAACACCAGCGTCAGGTATGCATTATTGCGATTCATTACTTAGCTGTTCTAATTTGAAGATGAGTAGCCTTGTGAACCTTTGGATCAATGGATGGATTGTTTTGTTCATAGAACTCAGTTCCCAAGCAGGAGTTTAATTTTTTAAACTCAAAAGTCTATTAAAAAAGTCAATTACATTAACATACGTACATTTCTTTGGCTTTCTAATCTGTCTCCACTTAGACTTTCATGTTCTAAACCTCTTAGGACGTTCGTATAAAATACCCATAGGTAGGAACAAGTTTAGAGGCTAGAGGTTACCAAAAAAAAGGTAAAACGTAAGCGGGTATTTAAGGTGGGAAATCCTTGCTGGGATTTTCCAAGGACTAGGTCAGGCATCTCTTTGATTTGCCTCTTCTTTCAGTGATATTTTAGAGCCGGATTTCCGTAGTTTCTCTGGTAATATCAATTATCGACGTTAAACTGGGACCTGGTGCTTTTGGGGGAGAAGCACCGTCCTTTAGAGACCCTTGCACCATACAAATACACAGTAGACTTAGATCTAAGTTTAGGGATTTTATTTGTTTGCTTCGGAGTCTTTAGAAGCTACAGTTTCTCCTCAACGCCTTGGCTGGATTCTCACATATTTTCTGGCCCTGAATGTCTCGTAGATTAAATACGTGTTGGTTGCAGGAGGGGTGTTAGGGTTATTTGTCCCTGCTCTTGCACAGCACCTCTCCCCCACCCCTGCCTTCGCTAGCCTGCCCTTATTAATCTTTTCTACCACGTGATTAGGTTTTCTATAAATACTCTATAAATAAACATACTTAGTGATGCCACTAATGATGAATTGGTTCATAATGGTTTACTGGTCATGATTTATGGATGACAAGTTTAAGCAATTATTAAGCTTAATTATACTTAATCGATGGGGTATTATTCCATTGTTTGTCGCAGCGTTTTTTAGCGATGGGAATGAAAATAAATGTGGTAGGAAAAACTAGAGTTCAGTAATTGTTAAATGGGTATATTAATTCTTACATGTGTAACTAATTAAAGGCACGACTGTGCGCTGAACACATGGCTGAAGGGGCACCAGCCCGCACCGCCAATAACGCACACCTGGGCAGCGGCAGAGGAAGCTGTAAGACAAATATTTTGATTTTGAGAAAGAAATTAAGATGTTTACTGTACATGTAGCATATGTATGTGTGCACGTGCATCTCTGGGGATATACAAATAGTGACTGGCCCTTCCTGATGCCACCTTTCCTTGGCCAAAAATGAAATTGTACAACCAACCCGCATGACTGCTGTCTACCTAGGCATGATAAAGTCATCTCCTTGGCGTTCTGAAGGCCACCCCTTACACAACTGGAGCTCATCGTGGTTGTCTTCACCTTTTTGAGCGTCAAAGGCATTGACAAAGCCCGTGTTCATTCCTTGGGTACGTTCAACAGAGACCAGCCTTACCAGAAGGTGCGTGATGCGATGCATCGCCGACGAGTTTTCCTTTGCTTCGGTAGTTTAAAGGTTTGCATCGAGACCAGTGTGAGTCTGGATCCTGTATTATTTCTAGTGCTCAGGGTGTTACGCACATAGTTTGAAGTGACTGTAAAATACTTTGTCGTCTCCTCAGCAGCTGTCAGCTCATACGGATCCCCAGGACTGCGCTTGTCATCATCTGGTAGAGGGGACAGGCAAATAGGTGTTTGTTTAGACGCAGGTTACTCTGAAAAGTTGGAATTAAGTCAAAGAACTCGGCTAATTCAGACAGAATGGAAGAAAACAATTTGTTTGCTACTCAAATAGAAGGGAAAACTGCTTTTAGAGGAGAAGAAAAGAGAAAGCACTGCTGAAAATGTCCCTTTAAACCAAGGGAAAAATGGTCAGGACTAAAGGAAGCTTCTTAAGAAATCTTAGAGCAAAAATGCTTGGAGGGTAGGAGTTGGGGTGCTAGAGGGGAAGTACCAGATGAGTTTGCCCTGCTCTTGCTGTTTCCTCTAAGGATGTTGTGCGCTAGGTGCTCAGCCGGGGATTTTGGTGGCAGCAACGGCTGATACGTAAAGAAACCTGCTGGATAAACTGTTTGCACAGAATAGAAGATAAAGAACACTCGGCAATCGTTTGACATTTCAGGGAGAAAGGGCTTTATCTTTCTCCCTGTTAAGCCATATTAATTAGCGGCTATTTCCATGCATTATCACGGCATGACGAAATACCGGCTCCAGAGCTCGTGCCCCGCAGCGCTCGGCCCCAGACGTGTGGGGCTGCCCAGGGGCACAGTGGGGCCGGGCGGCTCTCGGTGGGCTTTGTTAGGGCTCCCCAAAAAGCCACGTGCCCGGCAAAGCCTTGTGCAGGGGGCATCCCTATTAGGATATCCCCTGCCGTTTAAAATTACGGAGGCTTCTCTTTGAGCAATCCTACCTCGCCGCGGTGTTCGTTGTCTTCCGGAAAACGCAAGCGGCCCGAAACTTTTAGGGTTTGGGGTGCGGGGCCATGGAGCGACCCCACGGTGCCGTGCGGGACGTGCAGGGGCTCCCTTGCCCAAGGAGTCCCTTGGGCAATTAAAATGTTTCTTTCGGGAGAGCCGTGCACAGAGAGGCAGCCGTTTCCCCTTCAGAGCTGGCATTTGGCACTGTATGCTTACCACTGGGATTTCGTACTCCAGACCATTGCTGAAAAAAACCCAGCGGTTGGAAGGCTCTGTTCTGATCTCGTCTCCTGGGTTCGCAGGCGCGTCGCTTCCCGAGACAATCCTCCCTGGATTTGAAATGCCGACGTTTGATGTTTATTCAGACTTGATTATGCTGGGAAATTTCAAGGCAAATCCATCGAGCCTCCTAAGACCCGTGACACGGTCACGGCAAAAAAAGGTGGGGGAACGCCTTTCTGTCCTCCGTAATAAATAAAACGCATCCCGAGCACGCATCCTGTTGTGAAAGTTTGCAGACGAAAATAGAGGCTGCTGGAAATACAAACTCGGCATTCATTATTAATCACCCCTATTTTTTATTTATTCATACACCACCAAAGATAACATACAAATGAGAGCCTTCCCTGAGGAGCTCCGGGGTGCTCTGGAGATGTGCCGGTGCTGTCATACGGAATGGAGACATGAAAGGAGCCCGAGAAGATGAATTTATACAAAAAAAGGTCATGAGGCAACTCCGTGTCACTTCACCTCTCCGCCTTGGGCTGCTATCTGTGAAATGTGCTCAGCAGACCCCTCTTCCGTCTGGCCGATGGGAGAATGAATTAAGAAGGGGTTTTCAAAGATGCTTGAGGAATTAATAGGAATTAATGAGAATTCTGCAAGCTTGAAGGCTCCCATCCCTAACTTTTATGCAGTGCTTTGAACATGAGAACTCCTAAAAAAAAATAAAATAAAAATAAGAAATTGTTCTCTTTCACGAACTTTGTTCTTCAAGAGACATTTGTGAACACGTAGAGATCTTATTTTTGTTCTGCTCTTGGCTAGCCGAGATACCAAAAAATCATATATTAGTGCCCAGTCCTTCTTTCTAGGCTTTTGTCTGTAAACCGTGAAAGTGATCTTTGTCTTCATTGCCTGGAGGGGCTTTGTGAAAGCTAGGTAGACTCAGAACGTAAGGAAAAACAGGATGGTAAAAGGAACCAGAGCCACCTCGGAGTTTTCTCTTACCTTTTAGAAGAAGGTCGTTTTACTCTTGCAAATCTTTCTTGTACTTGCAATATGCAAGTCCATTAGTATTGTATGGGAATCAGGACAATACGGTAAAATCATGCTCAAATATATTTGTGAATATTGCAATTAAACCTTGCAAAATCAACTCTCCTTTTTGCTCCGAGTGAACTGAGCTCTTCATGGGGTCTGCATCGCCTGTGGGCAATTGCACAGCTGGCAGAAACCTTCTCCCACGTGCAAGTCCGCTGGGATGTGCACCTCCAAGGCTTCTTGGCGGGCTGTTCAAGACAGATGTGACCTGAAACACCCCGGTGTTTCGTTCAGAAGAGTTTGGAAACCTTTGTTTCTGCACTGTTTGGTTTGGGAAAAGGGGGGAAGCTGAGGAAGCTCATGATTGCCCTGATGTACAAAGTCACGGGTTTTAAACCCGCATAGATTTAAACCTACTAGGTCTCTTTTTTCCCCTCTGTATTTTAAAGTTCTTACAAGGAAGGAAAAAAAAATACGGGTAGTGATTTTACGACTTGTGTGAGATAAGAAAAAAAACTTATTCAGGTTTCTGGTGCCTCTTGTCTTGTAGGTCTCAGTCCCTGTACGAGACTTTAAGGAAGCAATTTGCTATTGATTTACACTTAAGTATATATATATATATTTAAAAAGTGGTTCTTTGTCATTATCCTTTTCACAGCTCTACTTGCTCGTTTGTGATTTGGCTTACCAACATGCGTGCCACAGGAGCAGGGCGCGATTTCTATTAATAAACTGTTGAGATCCTTGGGTAAAAGGTACTGCTGTAATTAAACATTATTTGCAACTGTCTGCCCCTGCTTTTGATTTGCGCTGAAAAAAAGATTATTGGCAACGGAGAAAAGCCGAAGTAGGCTCCTCATTTTTAATCTTGGTTGTGGCGGCGGTGGTGACCTACCAAACCCGTGAGTTTCCATGCAACCCAAGTAAGTCACCAGATTGCCCCCTGAATGCATCCATAAGGAGAGAAAAAGTGAAAACCTCAGCTCAGCAAAGTTTTGCTGCCTTGGGACTGCTCAGAAGAGACCCGAGCTGGCAGCTGAATATTGCATCACGATCCATTTGCTATGGCTGCTGAAGGATGACGAGTGTTACAAATTTTAAAACCTTCTTAGTATCTTCAACATTTCTTCCACTCCCCCCCCCCGCCCCCAAGTCACATATTTATTCAGGTGTGAGCTCTGCCCTGTGATTTATTATTTGTCATTTGATTCGATCTTGATTAAAGCTGTAATATCACTATTTAAAGGAAATCAAATCAGGACTGCAATTCTGCAATCAATCATGAGTCTCCATGGGATGTTTTGCCGGCCTCTCTCCCCGTACTTCCCGTCTTGTTGGAAAAGAGCTTTCCATTGGTGCTTTTTTTTTAAATAAAAAAGCATTGATCTTGTGTCTTGGATACGGCAACACGATATTTATTAATGCATCACCTGAATATGGTGAGGGCTTTTTTTATTTTTAATTTTTTTGGTGTTAAAAAAAGAATATTTTGACCTTGCAAAAATTGATGACCTTCCAAGAATGACCTTCCAGGTACCTTCAATGCATAAATACATTGGTTTTTGGACTGAGAGTGGAACTGACTGCTCACACTGCTTTGGGAGGTGTGAAAATCTATTTTCAGTCCTGTTTTGTGTGAGCATCACCTTGATTTTCGTGTGAAAGCCAAGCATCTAACACGGAGGCGACACAAAGGGCCATGGTAGGAACAAGATGCCCAGGAATCCTAATTACTGGTCTCATTGCTGTGCATTTTTTTCCTTAAAATCACTCGTCGTCTTTTCAACCAGTGTATTACTGGTTGTACATCCGGGACCGCTGGGCCGTACCGTGGCCTCCATTTTATTTTTTTTCATGAAAAATGCTGTATTTACAAATTACCAAGTCTGATAGAGTGCAAGGGTGGGAAAGACGCAAGCCTCCTGTTTGCCTTAGCTCCTACTGGGCTAAAAACATGGACTTCCCTCCAAAACCACTCACAATTGTGCTCATAAAAATGAGGTTTTCTTGCTGTGGAGGTTCAAAAGCGTTGTCGGTTCTTCGGTCCCACTGCGCTACCTGTGTTAACGCACCCATCTTGGCCAACAACTTTGTGAAGTACAGGGAAAATGTGTCTTGAATGGCCAGAAAAAGAACCTGTATTAATAATTTATATATATATATATATATGTAGATTCTTTGTGTGCCTATGAATAAGGGGGCAGGGCTTGGAGAAGGGTTTCCATCCCTTTCCCCAACCCAGACATAACTCCTTCGACCTGAAGAAAGGCAGGGGACTCGGAAAAGAGAACCCCAAATACATGCAGACTTTTGGTGAGCACATACAGGAGATGTAGGATAGGAAACACTTTTTCTATGAGGCAGATACTGCAGTTCCTACGTATCAAGAGTGTTTTTTTTTTATCTGCTGCTCTTACTTAGAGCTCTGCGTTTGCTTCTTTTCCCCGGGGATGTACGTGTCTTCTTGCTGCCTGACACCCTTAACCATATCAGACCTTTCTCTCTGCTTCTTTGTCCTTTGCGTTTTATGGCATCCTTCTCTTTCTTCTGTCACTAGCTGTCCCATGAGACTCTCAGGACCCCCTGTTAGTTTCTTTCAGCAAAGAAAGCTTTTTGACAGCTAGTCTGAGTCCTCCTCAATGGTGTGATATATAAAAAAAAGCGATAATAGGTCGTTCTCTCCCATTTTCAGATCATTTTCTTTGGCATTTCCTTCCTTTTTCTTTTCACCCCTCATTTCATGATGCTCGTCTCCTACTGAAGTCCCCCCACTGTGATAAGCTCTGGTTGTCACAGGGTAACACATCTCCAGGCCAGTCAGTGCCTTCAGCCCCGACACTGGTTCCCCTTCTGCTTTCTCGCCTTCGTTTGAGGGGCTGGAGAGAAAAAATGCTGATTCTTCGTTTTTTTTTTTATTATCATTTCAGAAATATTGCCATTAAAGAAATAGGCGGCACAGAGCATCTCTTCACTCTCTGCTCTTACCCTTTATAGGGATAAATAATAGTTACAGGTGATCCCCCATAAAGCCTCTTATTTCTGCAGTTTCCTATACTATTGTCTAGCATCTTTTAAAGGCGACTGCCCCAAAATTTGGAGTTCAAGTTTGATGTCAAGAAGCACGACGATCCCGTATGCATACATCCAAAATCCTTGAAAGTACCACACAGAAAATCTTGCAAAATAAAGTTTGGGGCCGATATCCTTGCTACGCCACTTCCATTGCTAATGTTTTTAAAGCTGATTAATTCTACTGTATTTGAGACTGAAATTAAACAAAGTGTTCCTGGGGGTTTTAGTTACAGGGGGTGCTGGAGGAAAATAAATACTTAGGATTCCAGGGGATGATCTGTAGGGAAGATAAAGTGCTCAATTAAATTTAGCGAGCGAGATTATTCTTTCACTGAGAATTATTTCACCCCTTCAGGAAATATTTGTTCTCTGTGTTTAGCTTATCATATTGTGTAAGATGATTAGCTGAAATGGGACGTCGTCTCCTATATAGAGTTAAGAGCAAGAGTCCTGAATGACAATATCCAGGCACGCAAAGATAACATTAAAATGGGTTCTTAAAAAGAATATAGGAATCGTTCCCGTAAAGACAGAAGAGCTAAAAATGTGGTTTCCCTGCTATCGAAATGGACTGCCGAGCTATCAGGAATTGAAATTTCTGTATTATTTCACCTGTTCTCTCCCTGCACGGACAACCTGAAGCAGTCAGATCCATAGGAATAGAGGGCGCAAGAGGATCTGATCTAGCTGCATGGCTGTGTGATTTTTTTTCGCTACGTCTAATTTCCAGTTCATTGTGGGTGTTAAAAATTGGCAACTGCTGTAGCGGTGCTGGTCAGGCTTTCCTGTTCATTTGAATACTGAAATCAGAAGGTCTTACTGTTTGAATTTGTCAGTTTTCTGACAAATGTGACCTGTAAAAATTAGATAACAACAGGGATGAAGCTGTGGCATTTTCTGCTAACGTATCATTTGGTTTTCGAGGCACGGTGTGCTGGAATTTCATGGTTCGTAGAAAAACATCTGGATAAATGCGAGTGCTCTACCTTTGTCTTGTATTAATGAAGAAGAAAAAAATCACTCGTTTCAATCAGCAAAATGAAAAAGAAATAGGAAAAAAAAGGATTGCATCTTACATCTTTTCCATTACTTACTTGGAGCTTTACCATATATGCTACAGTTATTTAGAATTAAAAGGCTCACTTTTAATGGGTTAAAGCAATATATTTATGTTAGTCGGGCAGGATATCCTGTTCAGGCTCAAGTTGACTTTCCATTCTGTAGCTGTTTGCTCTTGCCCAAAGCAGTCTGCATTGTCAAGAGGCCAAAGGAGATGTGGGACCAAGTGATTTTGGGCAGCCTGTTCACTCGTGAAGCTCTTCTGAACCTTTCCGAAGTTGAGTTTGGTGCTTTCTCTGCCTCTGAAATCCTTTTCTTTGTCTGCTTTAGAGTACAAGACTTAAACACTGAAGCCGTTCCTTCGTTTTATGATTCTATTATGCAAAATGATGTGAAACTCAGTGACTGAAAGCTCCTGTCGTGCAATCATCTTGTCATGCAAGATGAAATGGGCAGAAGAAGGAGGTCTCGTGGAGGTGCTTACTGATGGGCTGTTGGGACCATTTTTCCAGTAGTAAGAGTTCGATTCCATGCACGGAGCAGGTCGTTTTGGATCTGAGTATAAGCTGTGCTATAAATGAGATATTTTATAGCATTGGGTAGAATTGCAGCATTATACTTCGTTTTCATCTTCTTCTTGCACTACTTTTTTTATCTACTTCTTGCCCAACGTCTCCTTCCTGAGCAGCGGTGTCTAACAGGTTCTACTAATTTTGGTTTAGAGAAATAGCAAACTAGAAAGAACGAGCAGTGGTAACTCAACAAAAACTGTAGTGAATATTATATGCTTCCTGTAGGGCTCTACCAGTTAACCCTTCTTCGGTTTTGGTGGTTTTAAATAAGCTTTGCCTGGCACATCAGCTTGGACTCTGCTAATTTGGTTGCTACTTACCAAGCACATGTATTTAAACAATTCAGTTCGTAAAATATTACAGGCTAACGATGAGCCTCCAGTTGTGTGCATTGACTGATGCAAGAGAACAATGACTGTGCATCCTTTACGTTAGATTGCTAGTTGTGCTTTTAGGATATTCTGTTCTGATCACGTCTGAAATGGTACTTACATTGATATCCCTGCTAGTCGTGCTCGGCGACACAGAGCGGTAGCTACACGTACAACAGGAGCGCCCCTGTACCACGAATGAGGAGAAGTGCAATGCCAAGCATCAAATTGATTTTAAATGGTGCCGTAGTTCGTCGCTTCGGCATGAAATTTTAATGGCAAACAAGCTGTAAACAATTCTGTCCCTTGATATTTCTGAGGAGAATGTCTGTCCAAGCTTATTGATTCTTTGTAGTAAAAAGAATGCAAAAAAAGTAATTAATAACAACACTCTATTAATTGCTCTGTGGTTCTTAAAGGGAGCATTCAATTTATTCTGACCGTCTCATTCTGGAAATGCATTAAGAATTCACACATCTTACATTTCAAAAAGTTTTTCATTTGTAAAAGCTTTTTGGAAACAGAAGTTGATTGTTAGTAGCTCATTAAGCACTTAGAAAATTTCTACCAAAGTAGTAAAATCTTTCATTCAATGTGTGTTGAATTCAGTGGAGCAACAACAGGGTTGAGGCGTAGCCCTCATGCTCATTATCCCTTTCCTTTGCATTTCACGTTGTAAAACACCTACTCCAACCTAGCAGAAGTTTTTCTGCAGGCATCGTTCTGCTTGTGGAAGGCAAACATCCCTTCTAAGAAAAGTCGGCAATAATTGGAGGCTGAAGGAAAGGTAAGGTTGCCCACAGCGTTGCTTGACTTCAGTAGGCATTTTAGGGATCTGAATATTTTACTCTATTTCCAGATTTGGGCCTGATCAAAGATGTATTTATCCTGTTACGTATAAGAGACAAGAGTTCAAAGACATAATTATCTGTTCCCTATACCATTGAATGTAGTGATTATTATGAGTCACTGGGTAAAATTGAGGTGAATGTGGGATTAAAAGTCAGGAAAATCAGTTTTGTTCTTCATTGGGATGTTGATTTAAACTGCTGGCACTTCAGCTCCCCAACTGTAACACAGTACTAATATTTTCCTAACTCATTCCAAGCAGAACAAAATACAAAATCCTAAAAAAAAATAAAAAAACGCAACAACAACAACAAAAAAAAACAGACTACAGAGTGTTTGGTAGCACTGGCATTCTGCAGAAATTGCTGTCTTGTGTAGATTTTGTAGTCATGGTCTAAGAATGGCTTAAAATGGCATTCACGATTTGGGATTGTTCAGCGGGAACGACTGCATTTCTACTTCATGGGTTATGACACGAAGGCTAATTATATACAGTATGCATTATCAATTAGTGAACTGTTAGGATCAAAAACTGTTAAGATCAACTGAAGGAGCAGGATCTTTTCCGGGTACACACGTGAAGGGTCACGCCCACGTGGGGAGAACCCTGCATACCGTAGCCTAGCATCCTTTTGCCCTGGAGTATAAATAAATAATGGATGTCACCGACCCACTTAGCAGCTGTATGTTTTTAATGCAAGCATTTCCTTCTTCTCCCATGCGTACTAAGCTCTCAGGTAAACACGTTTCTTATTAAAATTCTTGGAACTGGATTTATTCTGTCCTCGCTTTCTCGCTGTATCATTGCCAGCCGTACTCCAGTGAGAACATACACATGTAATATTTTCAATAAGACAGTGTATATTGAAATTTAGGAAGATATTTTTTTTTTAAGCCAGGGGTAACTTTGTTGTGTTTGTTCTGTATTCATGTTCACCATTGTGCCTCTCACGTGTGCTCATGGCTGATTTTCTGCTTTCCTCGTTTTTGTGAGTTGAAGTTTTTGCAGCATTTTTCATTGGATTTTTTTTTTTTAGGAAAAGTTTGTATTTCTTGCATTGCGTTTCTGCTCAGAAGCAGAAAGAGGAACACCACTGAGTCTGTTGTGGCTTGACCTGGGATGTGATTTTTTTTCGGTACCACCCCCTTTCCTCCTAACTCAAGATAAGTTCTTGGAGCTGGGTTTCCCCAGCCCTGGCAAAGCACCTCAACTACAGTGGTTACTTTGAGAATTTAGCGAGGCTTTTTTACCTTCAGAGCCTATCTTTGACAGATTATGTTTTATTTTTATTCTTTTTTTTTTCCCCCGAAGCAAAGTGGATTTTTTTTTAAAAAATTGAAAACTCTTTCTGAGATAATAAAACCCTTTTTTCCCCATTTTTCCGTAGGCTTCTGGGGGTTATCAATAATGGTTATATCAGCTTGCAAAGCAACTATTACAGCCTGTATCTGAAATTAATTACAGGCACAGAAAGGTAGCACTGATATTTTATAGGGAAAAAAATGCACCTTTAGAGCTAGTAGAAGCTGTATTGAGGGCGATGCGGAAATCGAGTTCTTCAAGCAAAATCATATTGGCTGCAGCAGAATTCACAACATCTGTAAGGTTTCCAAGTCAATTTAGTTTTTTAGCAGTAATTCTTTCCAACATCTTCTTTTTTTTTTTCTCCCTCAGCACCATTTCAACTCATACACAACCTCCTTCATAAATTGCGAGGCACTGCCGTAGTTTCTAAAAATCCGAAACGTGGAAGAGTTCGAGAATCCAAGGGAGTGAATTATCAAACCGGACAGCTTTAGGTTTAGCAAGAAATCTCACGGAGATAAATCTCGGGCACCGAGTCAGTGCTTTCCTAGATTTAGAATATCTCCCCGCTATAAAACTTTCAGCACTCCAAAGCCCTGGGAGTAGGGGATGAATTCACCTCAACAACTCTGTTGCTTTTTTTTTTTTTTATTCTGCTGTGGCTCGCTGTGCTTAAAGATACCGACTGGTAGTCAGTCATCTTGTCCTTTGCTGTCAAGAAGTCGACTCAAGTTCTTACTTCTCCGATGCAGGTTGTGATAGAGCAAACCGTAAATCAGCGAAGAGCCACGATTTGCTGACAGCGTACCCTCCCCTGTTTGAGCAGAATTACTGGCAAATATGCCACCTTCTCAATGAGTAAATCGAGGTGAATCTCTCCACGCTACTAATGTTTTTTTTTGGGTAATAATAGGGGATATTTGTGCTGATGCAAACACTGTCTCGTATTATTTGTGTTAGCCACCCACAGGATTTGTTGTCAAAACGATCGCTGATTTTAAACTGAGGTTATCTGCACTGATTCTGTCTAATGAGGTGCTTTCCTCATTCATTCCTTCTTCCCATTTGTTTGAGATGTACTTTAATAGTTTTCAGGGTAGAATATTCATATTAAAAATTAGGAAGTTGCAGTTGTCCATACGGTCGTTCTTTCTGAAGGAATGCAGACTGAAGTTATTGTACGGAATTTGCTCCGATGGTGAGATTTAGGGCTGTAAGCTTGGAAAATTCCTATTAATCTTTGCTTTATCCGGACCTCTTCTTTAGGAGAAAATCACAGATCTTTTTTCTCTTTTTGGGCAGTGAATAACTAAAATGAAATGCATGGCTGGCGTAGGAGGTGGAATTCGGGTCTCCCCTTATTACAGCTTGTTGGGGATGTTATTGGGGATGTTACTGGGGATGTAATGTTGGGGATGCTATTTCTGCAGCTGTTTGCCTTGCATTGAAATGTAGTTATAAGAAACCGAATGTGGGGTCCAACAGAGTCCATATGGTCCTTTTTTGGTTGCTGCAATTTCCAAAAACGTGCATCCAGTGAGCCAGATACATGTCTCCGCCTCACGAATGCTCGTAATAAAAGTGGAAGGGAAAGTAAGTCATTACTTATTTTATAGTCTGGCTGTAAGAAGGCCAGAAATTTAATCAGATTAAAAAAAAAAACAAAAAAAAATATGTCTAGGTAGCCTGTTTCCTAGAGCTGGAAGCACTGGACAATTAAAGAAGAAACAAGTTTAGGATGGTCTTGCATTGTCGTGTCCTCCCACCCTTGCCAGTTGGCACGCAGGGAGTGCTAAATACCGGTTTCTGTCTCTGTCATGTTCAGTAGCATCACCACATCTTCCCTCTGCATTTGTCTCGTCTCCTTCTGAACGATTTGGCTCCGTAACATCCTGCAGCCTAGAGTTCCAGAATTTAATTATGCATTGCACATCCAAATTACTCCATTTATTTATGTAAATAATTCAGCAGTTATTTCACTGGGACCTCTCGGTTCTTGTGCTCGTGACGTGGCGAATAATCGTTATTTAACTGCTCTGAACCACCGATAGTTCTATCAGTTTTTAGTGGATCCTCCCACACCGTTGTCCATCTTCCAAAGAATCCCAGCCTGTCGGGTCTCTCCTGGGAAAGAAAACCACGCCATGCCTCATAGCACCCCTGCCATCCTGTCCGAATTTTATAACGGGCCCCGTTGCTCTTGTATCAGCGGTTGGTTTCTAGCCAACGTAAGTCATTAAAGATACTTAATTTCCCTCCTTCCCTCACTCCTTCTGTTTAATAATGTCTGTGGTTTGAATTCGGGTAAGGATTTCTAAGTGAGGTCCAAAGATGAGGTCCTTTGATTTCCAAAGATGGGGTCCTTTGTGCAAGTGTCATCTTCCGCAGGAAAACCAAACTGAAATCTGCTGTTGAAGATTTCCTCTCAGTTTTAAGTTTTGTCTTAGCAATCGAAATTTTCCAGAAGTTTTATACGTCACACGTTGTGGGAGAAAATAATGATAAAAAGATAATAGTGCATTTCACAACATGGTGAGTTAGCATTAGATATAGAGTTTTGAAGTCAAACCTCACGTTTTCCACAGGTGGGCAGCTCGAAGACAGGCGTGCTGAAAAAATGTTCTTTACAAAGGCCAGGCTTGCATTCACAAAGTGAGATTTGTCTGTGCCAAATAAAGGCAGTGTATTTATTGTACTTTAGAAGGATAAAATGTGTGTGAAAACAAACACCACCTGAAATCCATCCATTTACGGGCTGCAAAAACAGCTGGTGAGTACCTACCACTGTGCACCCAGTGTTAATTTGCGTCGGAGACACCTCTGCATCCAAATCCAAACCAGTAACCCCTTAGAAAGAGCAGGTGCTGTTAACATGAATGAGTGACCTGAACACCGCTTAAAAACTGAGACGCGAAAGCACCACGATCTCTCTTTCATTACTGGGGAAGATGATCCGTGGCAAACGTAAATAGCTTGCCCAGTATCGTGCAGGGAATTTGTAGCCGAACCTAAAATAGCGTCTTGATCTCAGAGCCAAGCCTGAGTTAAAAGATGATCCCTTTCACTCCGCTCTTATTACACAATACTTGATACTTTTAAAACAGCAAGGAAAAAAAAAAAGAGAAAAACAGCAGTCTGTGAGGCAGCATGGATAGTTCTTTGACAAGGTGACATTAAAAACTGGGTTGTACAGCTTTGCGTCTATCGCTGTGTTTTCTGATGCACTACCTAACCTGTGCTGTCATTACAAAGGCTTTATTTAATATTTACTGTTTGAGCTACGTCCTTAAGAAACCCTTTAGGCTGCACATACTCAGCAGTTTGTAGAGGAAGGCAGAAAAGCATCCCTTACTCCTCTTCTGGAGCCCAGGCTCCAAAGGCTGCGCTCTCCCAGGTTGGTGCAGACAATCGAATTACAACTTACCCAAGTCATTATCGGTGCACAAACGGGGTAGTAATCACAGTTCCGAATTAATTTGGGGACGGAACAATGAAACAAGAGGACCGAACAAGGATGGGGAGCTTTGGCTTGGCGCAGAAGGAGCGCAGTTTTTCCGATGGGAAGGGCAATAATCGGACTGTTTCCAGCCACTCTGCCCTAGCTAACGCTTCTGCTGGGTGTAAGAAAATGAACGGGGAGCGTTGCTTTAGAAACTTCTGTCGCTGGCATTGAACGTGAACATCTTCGGAGACGTAACTGCTGTGAAGGAAGGCAGTCAACCTTATAATAATCCAAAAGGTGCTCGAAAAACAACGGCTATGTAAGTGCTGTGTTACGGTTGTGTTAGCCCTGCAGCTCTGGAGAATTCCCAGTTTCAGTCTCCTCTCGGGTGTAAATTTCCTTCCTCGGAAAGAGGGTGTCATGAGAAAAAGCCATGCTGTTAATATTTTAAGCCAGGAGATTGTCTGTGCCTCGAAATAAGTCCTTCCACTTTTAGAAATAAACTAAATGTTGGGAAAAAAACGTAGTCGAGGGGGGTGATCGGGTTAACTCTATTAATCTTTCACATCCTTCCAGTTCCAGTAAGTCAGTCGGACAATGTGAGATATATAAACCCCCAGAATCAGGGGAGTAAAAGAGTTTTAAGAAAAAATGTGGCCTGAGTGGCTGCTAATCCGGGCATTTGGTTCCTGATTCTGCCGGGCGTATGTTGTGAGTCCTTGGTTAAATCGGTTGTGGTGGGATTGGTCTCATCTGCCTTTGGCTGTGATTCAGTGGCCGATAGCCTGTGCTTCTCCAGCGTCAGCAATGCCATGAAAGGGTGATTAATCCTACCTGGAAATACATGGGGAACTTGCCCCGTGGAGGTGCTTGCCTATTAAAGGGAGTGCATATAGCTAGCTTAGACTGGGTGTATAACTCTGGGACAGTCCCTTTTGGCCTTTGCGGAGTGTTTAAAGAAATCTCATGCAAGATTTTGGAGTTATGAAGCTGATTCTGCTTTCCACACTTCTGTATTGAAAACTGCCTTGTGCTCCAGGCTCAGCAGCAATGTTCTCAGCGTGGCTCTGACACGGGGAAGACGCTCAGCCTTTTCATTTTTTGCCCTCTTCTACACTAGATTTCACAGTACAGGAGAAATGGTGTCGTGTGATCCCAGGGTACATCCTACAGCAGGAGCTCTGGTGGCTTTCTTATGTATTAAAACCACCAGGTGCTCAAAACTCCTCTTCTGTCCTTACTGCTCAGTGATGGGGTGTCTGTGCTTGAAAGGGAAGTTCCTGTAAACAAGTGTTTATAGGAACAGAAAAAGTTTGAGGTTCGTGGAAATGAGAACCAACAACTGAACACATCTGATCAGGAGTTAGTGCAAATGTTCTTACCGGGAGAACATATTTTCGAGTTGCTTTCTTGAGGGATGTTTCACTTCTGAGTTTTGTTACGGTTTTTTTGTGTGTGCAACTTCAGCTTTTAAATGTACTTAGGTACGATTGTCCTTGATTCCTTTAAGGGTCTGGAATTTCGGTTCATGCTACTGCTCTTTCCACAAAATAAATGTAATCATATTCCATTTATCATTGGGTTATTCTGACATGCCAAGTGTAAGTACAAATATATGAGAGCATAAATTGCAATAGAAGAGGTATCTATGCCTCAGCAATGTCTTTTGAGTTGGTCTGAGGTAGTGATGAAGTCTTTTGAGATGCTCCAAGACAGAAATTGAAATTATTCGTGCACAAATGCTGTTTTCCCCAAGATAGGTCTTTTGACTTCCCTTCAACATGCTGGCACAGCTGCAGTCCCTGCAGATGCTGACATAATCCTTGTTTATGCTATGCCCCGTAGCTCAGTTTGGTCCTTAAAAACAGGAGGACGGAGGCAGAACAGTAACAATGATTTTCAATTAAAAAATGTATACAGTCGGTGGTACCCGCTACAAATGCAGCCTAGCAATCCTACCGAGCGATAAACCGCTGGGGAATTCAGACTCGTATTAAAATTCTGCGCGGCGGCTCTGATTAAACAGCAGAATCCTGCTGCAAGATGAATAGCGAGAATTATTGTCGTGTGAGAGGTGAGAGAAACCGGAGCACGCGAAGGTCGCTGAGGTTGGCACGGGGTCACGGCGAAGATCTCGAAGGAGAACGTGGACTTCCAAGGCCAAAACTTGGTACCGTAACCATGAGGGATATTTCATTATGAAATGTGCTGGTATGGGAAAGTGAGAAATGTTTTTGGCTAGGGATGAAAGCAAAACACGTTCATCCTTTTCTATTTATTAGATTGTCGTTACATTTTTCTCGCTCTGATATTTTGTTACAGCCACCTAGGAGATGGCTTCATTACAGAGAGTACCGACTCTAAGCCTTTATTGTATGGTGCCTACCAAATAGTAAAACTGGGAGATAGTAGGGGAAAGAAATTAAGAAAATGTGTTTAGGACATCTAAGTTACCTTTAAGGGTTAGAACAACATAACCCCATCGCAGCCATATCACAGAAACTCCATTAGAAATAATCTGACCAAGAGCAGGATAGCCATTTTAAAACGTTAGCTGGTTTTATTGATTTATCACAAAATAAACCACTGCTTCTTCCCCAAATCTGAAACATTTCTAATTTTATTGAAATGCTGCTCTCTGATTTCCCTAATGCCTTACTGTAGCCTGATGAAGGAAAGCCTCCGAAGATGGATGGTTAATGAATAATGTTTTTTAATGCTATCTGACTAATACTGTTTGTGTTTTCATATGATAAAAAAAAAAAAAAAGGCTTCTAATTAGGAGAGATATCCTGGAAAATGGCTCTCCAGACCTTGCTTGTAATACGGACTTGGCTTTTGGTGGGAGGCCGACTGGTGCTGGGGGGAAGCCGTGGTGACTGGCAGCTCGCTGTGTTCAGCATCGTTCCCCGTTTAATCTCTGGACACGGCGACTCGTGCCATGTCATGAGCCAGGATGCTGTCAGGTGTCCGTCTGAATCTTACAGCCTCCGGATTCATCTCTTTAGGAAAATAAAAGCCACCGATGAATTAATGTGGCTGTGTTTGTTATGAGCATGTCACCCGCGTGGCTCGTGGTAGCCAGCCTGCACAAGCCTGCTGTGTCCTTCTTTAGTATGGTCTCCTTTGCATTGCTTCTTGGCTCATATAAATGGAAACGTGCACATATTTAACGTCAGGTTTGCTTTTAGCCTGAAAGATGATGACCGAAAGCTGGCTGTTACTTTTAGTAGTGTCCACATATCAAACAGCACATGCTAACACATGAGCTCTTTGCAGCAGTAATTTTCCTGTAGATAGCTAGAGTATGTATTTAAAAATTTAATCGGTGGATAAATAGGAAAGATGGGCTTTCTTCTGACAAAATTAACGTGCATCTCTTGTGGTCCAGGACCTGTTTCTGGTAGAGGATCTATAGATACATCACCTCCAGTATACCTATTCTCTTCAGAATGAGGTATCTGAAAGCCATTGATGTGCTTCAGCTTAAACATTTAATGCCATATTTGATACAAGGCACCCAAAACATCTCCGGGGAGGCGGACATTTCAGAAAGGTGCCTGTGCCACGGGGTTATGGGGGGCTCTGGGGCCAGATCCTGCATCTCCTGCCTGATGCCAAGGCCTAGGCCCATGGCGCCCACCTCAGATCTGAGGCAGCCCCAGGAGCCTCACAGCACAGCAAGGCCCTGTCATGGCAGCGTGGTGACAGCCAGCAGCAGCCACCTCAGGCATGGTGAGGGAGCCATTTTCTCGCCCCAGGAGCAGCTGGAGGCGACACGACCACCATGGTCCTGAAGCAGGCACCTGCAGCCCATAGCCAGCCCCAGCTGAAACAGGGCTGTGGGGAGGGGGATCCAGGCGTGACCCCTTAGGATAATTAATGCTGGTAGCGCTGGGAGGACCCTCACCTGCTGCCTTTCAAAGACCCTCCAATCTCTCACCTGTGAGCAATTGACAACCAGAGCTCATTTATGAGCCTCCAGCAGCCTAAGGAAAGGATTGAAGGGTTGGCTGCTTTCTTACTGCTCCATGGGGCATGCAGGGGGAGAGGACGTTGGCTGGGCCCTGGTGCTGCTTGTAAAGGAACAAGGTAATGTGAAACTGCTTTTATTCCGTGTATCTTTTTGCTATAACTTATCCTCTTAGCTGTGAGGAAATGGGATATGACTGAGGTAGCTTTATTTATTAGTAGGTAAAAGTAGACGAGTTAGAGGTGGGCTTGTGAGCCAACTTGCTGACAAGTTGGTGTTTGAACAAGGTAAACGTGCATGGATGTTGTAGGGAAGGACAGTGTTGAGAGCAGAAAGGGGTCTAATGTCTTTAAGTTCATCCCTTTGTGCCTGTTGTGGTGGTGTAGCAGTGGGGAGTTAAACATCCATGTTATAGCCATAGGAGAGCTTCTTTATGGGAGGTAGATATGGGGGGGGGAAGCCTCCTCTGGTAAAAATTGAGGGAAAATATGCTGGGTACTCTTTACTGGGAAGTTCCCTTCTTGGTCAGCTTGTAGGAAAAGATCTGTAGGGGGTAACAAGCCCAAGTCAGCTGCAGATCTGATACCTGCACGGGGTGTGCAAGCATTGCCTTGTAAAGGGATGCCCTGTGCTGTCAGTAGGATTGCTCATGGCCCTCGTTACGGAGGGTACATTAAGCTATTCCAAAGGGTTTCAATGAATGATATTACAGTCTAACATGCGATGCTTTTTCCTTTAAAAAAAAAAGTGAAAAGATAAAGGGTATAGGCAGTGGCAGGTCAGTGCCCTGGGGGAGGCTGGCTGGGTGCTCGCCTGTGCCTCAGGACCCTGCTCGGAGGTGGTGCTGGGCTGTGTGATACCAGCTGCGTGCTGACGGGTTTCATGTTGGCCTCTGAGCCTCTGTGATTTTAAACAATATCCTCTTAGTGGCATTGACTTGCTTTAGAGCTGAATTGTTTACAGGTAAACGCGGTTTAAAAATGTTTCTGTCAGCAGTGCTGTGCAGCATTCATTCGCTGTTTTGTCTTCCTTAAACTACCACTGAGCAACAGTTTCCTGCTCGTGATTTAATCTAGACTAGGGGAGAGGATAAAAATCAACATTACTCCTCCTTCTGCAAGCCTTCTGCTCCAGGTTTACAGGTGTGGGAGCCTCTCAGGCATTGTGCGGAGGCTTTGGGCAGATATTGCCTGCCTGGACAGATTGCAGTTGACTTCATACTAAGGTTTTCCTAGATAAAGATATTTCGGTCTTCACAGGTACGCGTCTAAACCTGAGCAGGGTACAAAATATTTCATCCGCAGGTGTGAAGAATAACTGTGTAAATTCTCTTTTAAGAGTTGGTCACCTGCCTCCTGGAAGTAATAATGTATGCTACTGAGCAGCAAGATCTTGGTGTTTAAATGTGTCAGGGGGTGTCTCTTACCAGTGATGAGTGGCAGAGCTGTTCAGCTGCTGTGCTTTCCTCAGGAGGCAAAAAAAAAAAAAAAGGGGAATTTGGAAAAATGAATGTGGCCTGACACTTCCAGAAATACCGGCTTAAAATGTTTTTCGTTAGGCTCTGACGAGAGGTAGATGCGTTCACAGCAACAGAGCCGCAGGTGGAAAGTATTCCTGCTCTCATAAGATGAACATATAGCATTCTGGAGCTGGGGAGAACATAAATCTCTCCAGAAGTGACACCAGAAACCTGCTGAGCATTTGCAGCTGCCTGTCGGGGTGTGCTGAATGGGGTGAGACGAGGAGGGCTGCGGCATTTTGACGTTCCTTGGAGCTGCACGTGCGTAATCCTCATTTGCTGCTTGTCACTCTCCTAATCTGAAAAGTAAAGCGGGGTGGCTGTGCTGTTTAGTCATGCTTCTTAAATGGGCTTTGTAGACTACTTTGCTCTGTTCTCCTTAATAATATGCTGCTAACATCCCCCTAAACCTTAAATACAGCTCCGAAATAAAAGGGCCATTTTCATTTTCCTCTGTTTATAATGCCAATCAATTGGCGCCTTCAAGCAATTATTGACTAATTAAAGACTATCTCGGCGAAGGCAGAAAAAGCGTTAGGAGCTCGCATGTGGCATTAAACCATTTCATAATATTTGCGTGGTGCCAGAAATGGAGGAGCAAATAGAAATTCGCTGAACCTTTTAAGGAGGAAATTGGAGTGCCGGTGACCAGACAGAACAAATCTGTTACCGAAGTGGGATCCCTTCGTGTTGCTTAATCCTTTTAAATGCTATTTACAAATTAGCTGTCGGTGTTGAGGCTTGCCTGTGGAGCTGTGCAAGGACATGCACCACTTGATCATGCATTTTGCTACCTGTAATGTATTTTGTTACCTGCTAGTTTAATTTACAGATGGAATCAAAGCCCAGGCCTGGAATTTAGTCCTCCTGTGGTGGAGGGCTATTCAGATTCAGGGCATGCAGTATGATACCCTTAGAAAGATTGGGGAAAAAAGAGCGAGAAAAATGACCTGATCCTGTTGTGTGGCTTGAGTGTGGACACAAATATCAAACAGAAGTTCAGAGGTTTGATTTTTTTATACCTTTTCTAATAATCTCTTGGTTTGTGCTTAAGCTCTGTTTTTTTCTGTAATTTAGCAAAGACAAAAATCAAGAGTCTCTAAATCTCCCTGACCTTTCAGGCAAAGGTACGTTGAGCTGCAGGAGCGGATTTATCGTCTCTTCTTCAAAACCATACAAACTCTGTTGTGTTTCAGAGCGTAATAGCAGATCCAGTGGGTTTCTTCGGAGATTATGGAGTTGGGGAAGCTGAAGTAAAGAAACAACAGAACAGGTCCCTTCTGCAGGGCTGTGCATTGCCCTAGCACAGCTCAGGCTGCTCCTTGTGCATCCAGATCCCAAACTGAAAAAAGTTATCTGTGGTCCTACAAAGCATGTAATTCTTAGTGTACTACACGTGAGGGTTTCCCTACCTAGAAGAGTTTGCTGTCTAAATGTATGTTGGAGAAGAGGACAGGATGAGTAAGTGATTTTCCCCTGTTTTAATTATGGTGGGGTGGGGAATGGGAGACAAGTGGGTTGTTCGGTGTCACTGCGGAAAAGCTCGTATTTGAACTTGCAGCCCTGTAGCCAGGGGGCACGGCTTCCTTGTGCAACACCATTTATTATTTTTTTAAATGGGTATTTATTGACCAATTCAGAGTTACTTAAGACTCTCACTGGAGTACGTGGAAAGACGCTCAATTCCCTGTCCGGAGATTGAGCCACCGAGACTGTCTCTCTAATAAATTACCCATTCATTTTTTTTCTTAATCCTTGCTCCAATTAATTGATCCCAGTGCCCTGATTAAAACAGCTCAGTTCACTTATCCCGGTCTTCTCTGTCCCTTGCGTCTGCCTCTGGGCAGGTGCAACCTGGATCCTTGCTTTGCTGTGAGCAGTGTGAAGTTTCTCTGCCCCTGTTTTCCCCCTACCAGCTTGGTGGTTACAAATGTGCACGGTGTGATTTGGAGAGCGCTGGCGGCTTCTGTCTTTACCTTAATACAATTTTCCTCGCTTCCCCAGCTCTGTTTTAATCCAGACTTCACACAACAAAGTTCTTTCCAGTTGCAAACGTTCATCCAGAAGTATTTTTATATTAAAAATGCTCGCAGTGAAGGCTTCTGATCTAACTTTCTTACCGCTGTTAGGAGAAGATGAATAAGTTGCTGCGTTTCTCAGATGCTCTGCCAGGCTCGTAAGAGCAAACAAGCCTCCAGTTCGAGTCTTTTTGGTAAGAGGATGCAAATACTAGCTTAGAAATCTAAGGTTTTGTCCCCAAGAGAAATGTCTTTACAGAGCTACAGGCCTTATTATGAAAGGGTCTGTGTGCAGCTGCATGGCTTGCTTGTTTTTTCCAGGATTCTAGATAAATTCAAATAATCACTGGAATAAACCTCCCTCAGGAGGCTGCAAGAAAACTTGTACCAATAAGGAAAACACGGAACCAACATGTATAAAAATATATTTAATGTTGTTGGTGCTGCTTAGTTGTTTTCTTAATATAATGCACAGCTGATTGCAGTCATTAATAGACTTTTGAGTAAATGAAACAAAAGTGCTAAGAGCTATAAATTACCCTTTATAATCAGTACTCAGTCATTCCCAGACTTGGTTCACCGATTATTTACTCATTCTTTTAATAGAAAGAAATGCACTTAAAAGGAAACCAGCTTCATATGCTGGCAGAACTTGTTTTTTTTTTTCTCAAATTGGGTCTCCTATAAATAGGGAGAGCAATTTTTCTTACAGCTTTTGCAGATGTTTACTTCAAAAAGCTTTGGGAAGCAAGTGGTTATGTGAAATACCGGGTTCTGGAAAATGGACATCTGAGTGTCTTGGAAAATTTCACGCTGTTTTCAGGACCCTTCAGGTAAATTAATAAACTTAAAACTTTGCGGGTGAGCCAGGGGGAAGCACGAAGGAGAAAAGGCAAAGCACCACGAAGGGTTTTATTGTCGGTGTGCTTCAGGTAATGGCAGCCCGATCTGTTTTTATTTGTAGACCTCCGCTGCCTCAGTAATTGCTATGCAGCAGAGCTATCCCTGTTGGTACCAGCCGAGGATCTGCCCATTGACTGCGGTTCAGGTGCTAAATTAAGGTTGATGAAAATCTCCACAGAGACTGCAGAGTCCAATTTTACCTCATTTGGCGTTGCAGTAGGAAGAAGGAGAGATGGTTGGCTGGTAGTTCACGATCACTTCGCTGGCAAACAGTCCTTTAATTCCCATATACTTACTCGTTGAAGTCCTGCGTGAATTTGGAAGCTCTGAAGTATAACCGCAAAGCAGAGTTGCGGAGCTTGGGTGTCGACCTTTGGAGACCAGAAATCAAGCATTTGATGTTAAAAATGAGATTTCTGGTAAAGCACCTTCTGTAGGAGGATGTCATTTGGATGTATTTATGAAGTTAATAATATAAAAATACAAAATATTTACGTGTTTAACTTTTTAGCAGTCTAATTAAGACCTGCTTAAGGAAGACTTTCTAGAAATGGCGTTGCTGACAATCCTGCTTTTGAGTGGAGCTGGAAAGTTCAGCGTTGAGCTGCTCCCTCCTTGCTGAAGACCAGTTCTTGAGGTGGGTGGCACACGGTGGGGAGAGCCCCTGCAGGAGGGCTTTTTTTGGGAAACTGTCACACATTCCTCTCCGCGTTGCTTGCCTCGGTTTTGCCGCGAGTGCCTCGGAGCACCCGCCTCTCCTGTGCGCTTTGCTGGCCCGCTGCGATCCCGATCGGCGCGGTCAGGGCTTGTTTTGGGGCCGGGTGCCAGGAAGTCGGGGCTAAACGCCATTTCATAACGCTAGCACCAATTTGCCGTGGATGCCTGTGAAACATCCTCTGAAATTTGTGAGCAAATGAGGTTTTGTCTCGCCGCTAACGAGGCTGTGCTGCCAAGCCTGTCACCGGTGGAGCTGACCCCTCTGCTCCAGCAGTCCTGCTAGGCTGCCTGCTCCAGCTGGTGCTATTGGCCCTTAATCAGAAGTGTTTATACTTCCTCATTCGCACTTGATTTCTGCTTTTCCCTGCTCGGCTTTGTATTCAGAGTTGGTTCATTATGAAATACATTGTTCCGAGGCTGCCTTGACACTTCGCTGGCAGGGATCGGTCAGCGTTACCGCTGTCACTTCTCACAATGCGGAAAATATGCGATCACACCAATTAGGGTGTTTACTCAATCTTTTCCCCGCGCTCCTCCTTGCTGGCAAACGCGGCTCGGGGTTTTAAAACGGGGAGAAGCGTGTTTAAAAAAAAAAAACAACCCTTCTGGCTGGAGTGCCTGAAATAACTGGCATGGCTGCGGCGTTTCCAGCCTCTGTGGGGTGAGAATCAAGATCAAATTCTGCTCTCGTGGCTTTGTAGATCGGTGGTAAATCCTCTGGGTTACGTTCTGCACTCACTTATGCTAAACTTTATCCCCTTTGATGGGGTAAGGGTAGATAGTTGCCTCATTGACTTGAAATTAAAACCAATTGCGATGGCGTGACTGGGAATAGAATTTAATTCGGTGACCATAACAAGCAAGGATCCTGTTCCCTCTCCCCGCTAAAATATCTCATACCTTATTCAATTAAACACAAAGATTTATATCAGCACGGAGGCAACGCAGGCAGCGTGTCCTTGTGGCGCAGCGCGGGGTGATTTAGGTGGAGCTAAAATCCCTTCCTGGGAAGGGTACTGAGTTTCTTGAGCTTGCATCCCCAGAAGCACGGGGTTTGTTTGTTTGTGGTTGTAGTGAATTTGACCCAGAGCTCGGGTTAGATCACAATAAAACAAATGTACCCGGGGAAAACGCACCTTTTCCTTGTCAAAGGATGTGTGTAAGAGGCAGGGGTGCAGGGAATTACCGGTAAGCCATAGTTTGTTGCTATTTCCTCTAATCTTCTCTTCTTTTCCCTCGTTTTCCCCAGTAATGGTTGTAGGGTGGAATCCCTGAACTTCCCTGACTTGGAATAAAAGACTTCCCAGGAAGAGACTAGGTGACTTTTTTGGCCGCTTCTCTTAGGACAGCTTGTGCTGGTGCTGTGCTGCAGCTGGTGATGCCTAACTGCTAGGACGAGGGATTTGCAGACTGGCAGCTGTTCTGTTCCCCCCAAAGTGTGAAAATGGGATTGTTTGGGTTAAAGGTACGTTTAGGTCCTGGGGACAAGGAAGCTGGCTGGCTCCGCGAGCAACGTAGCCTGCACTTGATTTCCTGTTCCAAAAAGAAAACAATTTAAACCCAGGAGAGCAGAACTCGGAAACAAATGAGAGATTTCCTTTTCTGTTTCGAGAGGAAGGAATCGCTCTTCCAGGTGAGAGGCAGGGGCGAGGAAACGCTGTCCCCGAAGTGGCAGAATATACCCCATGCAGAACAGTAACGCTTCCCTCTTATTTATTCCCTCCGAGTTTACCAACCTGGTTGCCTCGTTCTTTGCTTACCCATCAGTTGATGAGCATCTTAGGGAAAGGAGAAGCTTGTTTTCAGCTGAATTTTTAATTTGGTCCCTGTTTGCAGCGAAGCTGAACCGAAGCTTAAGCTGTCAGCGTTGACGAGGCGGATAGCGCTGTTTGGGTTTCTGTTTGCGTGATCAAATGTAGCCTGTTAGGCGAAGGGAAGCACGGTGCCACTCAAAATAATGAGTTTGTTTAGTAAAAACGTGCTGCTCGCCGTGTAAGCTTTGTAGCGCGATAGCTCAAATTGTCATTGGCGCGGGCTGCCTTAAAATAACTAATGTTGTACAAGCTAATGACAAGTTTCTTCTAATAACTTAGGGTGTGAGGAGGTATTTTTCACCCAGGAGGAGATTGTAACCGTAAGTTGTGGTCCGTCCAACTTTTTTCCTGCTTTCTACTGGCTCAGCTCTCTACTTGCTCATGCGTCGCTGCGCTGGTGGGCAGGGAAGACAATGAAAGGACATCGTAAATGTAGGATGAGAGGAATTGTGAGCCCAACTCGATGGGAAATGGATGAAATGCCATACAGCAGGTTCAAAACTGCGGAGCCACCGGCCCGAAGGAAGATATATATATATGTATTTTTAACTGACTGCTGCCTGGCCATGCTTTGTCGGAATCTCGTTTGCTCCCTGCCTCCAAATCTTCCCTTGACTTGATTTGGGATGTCATATGGCGGGTGTAACGTGATTAAAGACTTAATTGATTAGGGATAATGGGAGTAGTTAAATTTTAATCCAGCCTGCTGCGGTACCCTTCAGAAACGGGATCGATGCTGTTGCCTAGGTCTCCTCTGCGGGATGATGGATCCAGCAGTTGCAGGAAGGCTGCCTGGGAGTCTTGTAGCAGTTTGTCGCAGTAATCGTGATGACTTTTATTCAAAACACCCCAAAGTGTATGTGGAAACGTGCCTTATGCGGGATATAGAGTTGTCATCATGCTTCAGGTATACTAATTACCCCCCAAACTGCATTTTCCTATTGATTAGGAGGGGGCTCCATGCAAGTTGATCAGCATCATGTGGTGCTCGGGGGGTGCTTAAAGCCCCAAGGGACTTAAATCTGCTGAACGTATCTGCATAGCTGCCCGAAGATCAGAAGTCCAGCACCGTGCCGTGTCTGACAGCGGAGGGCGGGTGTCAATAGTTTGTCTCTTAAAATCCAAACGCGTTTTCCTGCTGTCGTGTCAACCTCGCTTCCCTCACTCCTTGCCAAAAGAGTACAGAATACATGACAGTCCCTTGACAGGATCCTAATTCAACTACTGCCGTGTCTCTTCACTTGTTTTCTTTCCCAGGGAATTCATCGTCTTGTTTATTTGTAATTTTGCCTATGCTCAGGTCGTTGTCATCAGCTTGCTTCTCAGCAGCCTGGATCACAAGCTCCTGTCACCTCTTCTGGAAGCATTTAACTAAGGCAGCGTGTCCGGAGAAGGTCATCCGAATTTTGTTTTTAATGTCACGCTGAAATACCGAACGCACTTGAAAATTGTCTCCTTGTAACTGCGTTGCACTTGAAAAGTTGGGTCAGTTTGGGGAAAATGCTCCTCAAATGTGTTCCTACAGCCTGGTTACCAGGGCAAGTGACAGCTCAGTAAGTGCCAACAAGGTGTTAGTAATGAGCAGGTATCTTCATTATTAATCTTCATGTAGAACTTTAATTACTTTGCCTGGATTTCCAGTGTCACTTGTATTTTAGAGGTGACAAAGCAGGCTCCTGCGGAGGCTTGGAGCGAATTGCCTGGCAATGCAGTGCAGAGGATAAATCAAGGCTGTTTGTTGAGACCGGTAACTTCAGTGCCCAGTCCTAAAAACTGCTCTTCCAGGGCATTTTCATCTTCGGAGCTGATTTTCTAAATGATCCTCTTTGATGTGTTTGCTTACTGCTTGGCACCAAGTAGTAACTTGCACAGAACTCAACGTTTAGTAACAGCATACGAATTTCTCTGAAATCCGTGGCTGTGCGGTGCTTAATATTTTGCTGTTCTAGGCAAACGCATAAGACATCTAAATGACACCACTCCGCATTTAAAAGCGGCACTGTCGCTTCTTAAATATCGGTGGGCATATGGAAGACAACCGAATGGGTTGCTGAACTCCCCTAGGAGTTAGTAAAGTTTCAGTATGCAGAAGCTGCGTGGCAACTACATTGCAGGAAGTTCCTCAAATGAAATATTTGAAAAAGAAGATTGCAATGTGGCAGAAGACCTCACAGGGAAACGTGGACGGGTAGGGCTGAGTTTAAAGCTCGTTTTATGGGGAAGAGATGGATTCGGACTTCATACCCTTTTAGCAACCTTGTTTTTCCCCGTGTATATTAGGAATGTTTTATATTATGATGTGAAAACACTCTTGCCTGTATTCATTTTTTTAAATTCTGCCTTTTATGCTGAAGTGTCTCCTTTGGCAGGGCTGTGGGTTGGTAAAGTGGCTCGCTTTTAGGCTGCCCTCAGTGCCAGGCTCCTGGGGCTCCTCATCCTGCGTGGTCCTGCCGTGCTCGTGCCAGGCTCTGGGCAGCTCCTCCGCTGCTGGCTTCGTTAAGAGCCGAGGAGGCTGAGTGTCCGTCGGGAGCAGCTCGGTATCTCGAAGAACAGTCCCTGAAGAGCTAAATCCTCCTATCCAAACAGCGGGGTGGATCTCCGATAAGCAGCTCAAATGAAGGATTATCTTGGCCGCGGCGCAGGCGGGTTGATCTGCGGGATGCCTCTGTGCTTCCAATGAGGATTAAAGCCGCCTGTGCAGCGTCGTGGCCTCGCTGAGGATTTTCACCTGTTGCATTCGTGGGCCAGACTCAGATCAGAGAAGCTGGACTCATTCGGTAGGGTTTCACGTAGCCCTGATCTGTGTGGGAGATCGTAGCAGGTCTAATGCCGTTGACTTCGCAGCCCTAGAGCTTCTCTAACATGTAGCTGATCTGGAGTGACTCTCAAATGCTGACCCGAGGTGGAGGTCAGAACTAAACCCTGCTGTCATGCCTATTTCTGCTGCCTTGGTTTTCATTTAGAGTAGTTTTGCTATCAGCAACTGTGTATCTCCAGCCAGAGCTCCGCGTCCACAGTGATGCTCGTAGCATGGCTTTTGAACTCTTTTCCCCTTGCAAATGGATTTTGAGTGCAGCAGGCTTTCTGCAGCCCACTGAGGAGGTGGTAGGAGTGCTTTTTTTATCCGTAAATGCTATTTAATGTGTTCTCCGGCGCATATCACTTGCTT
Source organism: Anser anser (assembly GCF_964211835.1). Classification (NCBI taxonomy): domain Eukaryota; kingdom Metazoa; phylum Chordata; class Aves; order Anseriformes; family Anatidae; genus Anser; species Anser anser. Next base: position 86,514,467 of record NC_139723.1, read on the forward strand.
ACTTTCAGCTCAGGACTAGAGGCTGAAGGACAAAGCTGAAGTTACCCAGCAAACAGCAAAATCTGATGCAAGTCAAGCTGACTTAGAAAGATAAAACCTGAATTATTTACTCTCGTCTTGCTCCTTTACATCTCTTTATAACTTCAAGTTACCGAAAGGTGGCTAAACTTAGCGTAATAGAGCTGGGTTCGGTGTAACAACGCCCCAGAGCTGTTTTACAGAACCTCGAGCATGCTTTATGGTACTGTTACCAAGCAATATTGAGGGCATTCCCTCAGTTTATGCAGGGAATAAATTCTGCCCTCAGAAATGTTCAGCAGCAGAGCAGGCCGATTGTGATAAATGGAAGAGAGGCAACTGCTGAGAGATCTCGGATGGCCCTGCCCAGGGTGAATTTAAGTTGATGAGAGGCTCTGGCTCCTGCTAGTTAATTGCTTTTACATTCTTTCCGAGTACTTTAGGCCAAAATAAAAAATTAGATCGGAGCAGCTCCGCGATGATCTGCAAGACTCTATTTCCACCGGGCTGCGGGGAGTATTTACTGTACAAATAAATATATTGATGGAACTCGAGCTGGATGTCAGGTAAAACGGGTAGCAGGGGGAAGAAGAGCTTCAAAAAGAACCGACTGCTCTTCAGTGCTGCTAAATGAGAGCTGGGTTTGTAACTCCAGATTTTTCCCTCTGATCCCTTCCAGACCCTAATGGGAAAGGGTCGAAGTTTGCGGGAAGGAGTGATGCTCGTGGGTAGGTGCCTGGCTGTTGGGACCTCGGCAATCCCACGTCTGCTCGGGTTGTTATCCCAGCGTGGTAGGTGTAAAAGGGAAATAGAGACGGCAGAACCACTGCGATGCCTGCAGGTGTCGGGGAAAACAAGAGCTGGGTGGGAGGGATGGGATGTGCTGCTTTGCCAGGGCTGGTGACTTAGCATGGGATTAGGAATACCCATTTATTTTGGCAGGATACTGAGTTTTCCTGGGCAGGGAGAATGTTTGAGGAGCAATATATGACATCCCAAGGTGATAGGATTGAAGAATAACTGTAAAACCCGCAGGTTTGAAGCTGGTGTGATAGCTGCTGGCTATTCGAGTGCAGGAAACAACGCAGCTCGTGACCTTAGGGTGGTCAGCACCCTAAATAAAGAACGTGGAGGACCTTGTGGGATGGGGATCCCGAAGGAGATGGTCAGAGCAGGCTGGCGGTCTCAGCTCTGCTCTGTTCCTGTGCTGTACAGCTTGTGAGGTAGGTGTTAGACGGACACGTAATTGTCACGAACAATGTGTGGAAAGTCGATTAAAAGTAAGGAAGGAGAGGACTGATGCTTGTCGCGTTGTTTTCGAGACCCCAGAAAATCCTCCTTGGAGATGAGTTGGCAGTGTGGTGCTATTTCAAGGCCAAAAAGGGACAAACCACGTTTTCCGGAGACCCGCTCCTTGAGGGCAGAGGAGCAATTAGCCGCTTCGCGTACCTCTGAGACCTAAATAACACACGCAATCACGTTAAGAAGCGAAGCTAGGGGAGCTGAGCCAGAAAGCAGGGAAGTGGGGCTGCATTAGTGTTACCACACAGTGTTCCTGCTTAATTGCTCTCGACTTTAAAAGTAGATAACGCGCTATCTGTCCATTTTAGGCCTTTTGTTTTAGTTTTTTTATAAGACCATCCCATTCGGCGAGCCGCAGCCAGGCGTGTTTGTGCTTTAATCTCATTACACAGTTCCTCTGTGCATAAAGCCTGTAAGCAAACGGGTTGTAACAGGATTACATACATGGGCTTATTTTATGCAATTTTCTAACAAGGTTATTCAAGGATACTGTATTTACAGTTTTCTTTTTGCCTGGTGATGCTTTCTCCTTTTCCTTTTAGGCAACCTTTCATTTTCGATTTTCTTTCCTTCACCTTTTTCTCATTTAAAAAAATCGCTATCTCAAGTTCAGCGGTTCAATAATCATAAACGTTAAAAAAAAAGTCTTACAGTGGGAATATGAAGTCAGGGAGGACACGAACTAACCAGGCACGTGGAGGCAAACACCAGGTACGTTAGGGCCGTACGTCCCTTCCTCCTGCAGTAACCACCGAACCAGTAACACCGACCTCTGTGCTTGACTTTGCTGCTTTTGCTCGGACTGGCGGCAAATGTGTTGCATCCTCCTCTAGCCCCCAAATAGTTTGGGAGAGGGGATGTCCCGAAGCCAAAATCCACGTAGTAAATCACGAATATTCAACTCCCACTGAAGCATTTTTAAGTGGTGCAAACTCTGCTCAATGAGCGCGTCCTCCTAAATCCCAGCGAGAGCTAAGTGACTCGGTGGAGGCTCGCAGCCTGTAATTAAAGCTGGGAAGGTTCCTCTCGACCTAAATATCATTTGACACTTCTATTTCCCTTTTTTAATGTGTTTTCCCAGATGAAAAATGCTCGCGGATGTGGTGGTAGGAGACAGCTCCCTTCGCTCCTGAGCCTCTCTTAAAAGGGAGGCTGAAGGTCTTCAGTGCGATGGCTTCAGATCAGAAATATTTTTGTAACAAAGACAGTGTGAAAGTGGAAATCTCGAAGGGTAGTGAAGCCTCAGGTCTTGAAAAGAAATAAGAAATATTAGTATGGCACTGTTGGAAAGCCCGGAGATGCCAGTGGTCTTTACCCCGGGATCTTAAAGGACTGGGGCTCGGAGGGCAGGACTGCTTTTTGCTCAGCATCTTTGTTCCGGAGCTCCAGAAACGCTGCCGGCATGCAACGAGCTTGACCCCTTTGCTTTTGTGATGGGATTAATAACCATGGAGATCTGCAATAATCTCCCTTCTCGTCGGCCGCTCGCACGCTGCCGGGCTAATGATGGGTTTCGTTCCTGCCCCAGATGCCACGCGAGGGCGGAGGATATCTCCATTTGCTTAGGCTCGTCCTTCACTCCTCTCCCAAGGCTGCCTGCGAGGGAGCTGGCTTCTGCTGGAGGGTGTTAACGCCGCCAGGTGACTCCTAAATCAGGAGGATGCATCGCCGGCTTCCTAAGCCACCTTTCCTCCTTAAAACCATCTTGCTTTTTCAGTGCTCTGCCTTGACTTTGTTCTTTTGAACTCCTCCTAAAATAGGTTCGCTGCTTCGGGATGAACGTCCCCAACCGCTTTTCCACGCGTGACAGCAGAAGGCGGCACCACCCCTAAAACCATCTTCGGAGCTTTTCTCCATTACACCTTTCTCGAAGCCACAAAGTCCTCGAGAGTTAAAAATGCCCGCGTTGTTCTGGAGGTTACTTTACAGAAAGCGCATCGGCTGACAGTAGTTGTCACACCGTCCGCCTCTTACTTGGCCGCGATCCATCTGCCACGATAGGTGACATTAAGCACTTTTACTGACAATCTGGAAACGAATTGAGCTTGGTTTTTTGTATTTAAAATACCTTTTTTTTCCCCCAGGTATTTCCTGATGAAATACATAAATTAATGAACGCGTGTCCTGAATTAAGAAGAAAATAATTACAAACTGCATTATATTATTTCTGTCTGCAGGTTTGATCTCTGTAAACTTGTGGCTGCATGAAGAAATGCAACACGCACTAGATAAGTCCTTCATGTCTTCGTTTTTTCCAGAGCTGATGCACCTTCAGCCAAAGGAGGTGTCAGGTTTTTAATAGCAATTTTGTTACAGTCCCGGAACTCCTAAAGTTTATTTGGGGAGAGCTAGGAGGTAAAACCTTTAACAAGTCTGAAGAAATCTAATTAGATCAGAAAATACCTGTTGAAACCACAGCATTTTACATGCGTTGGATAAAATCTCGAAGTAGCCAAGATGTTTAAAATACCTCTTCTTTGCGGTGTGATCTCCAGTGTCATTGGATATCTTTCAACATTGTAAAATAAACTCCAATAGTTTCTATTTTATCAACTTGGATGCCTTTGTGCTGAAGGACCAGGGTTCCCGAAACTGGGAAGTACGAACATTATTTTATTTTCATTTTTTTGCTCGTTCTACTCAATCTCTAGAAACACAAATATGTCAGGAACGCATCTGCTAAGTTCCAAGCTTAAACAGCTTTTTTTTCAGGGCACTGGGCACAGTGGTTAATCTATTGAATGTTAATTCTATCCTTTTTTTCCCTCTTTATCTCATTTGTATCTGGTGTCTGGGAGGCTCCATCTGTGACCTCGGTTGCGTTGCAGGAGGGACTGCGCAGAAACGCCTGGGAAGTGAGAGCACTTGAATCAAAAACCAAAGTGATCAAGGCAAATAAGTTGATAAAATAAAACGTGAGTGTTCCCATGACGAGGTCATCTTTCCATTTGGTTCATTGGGCTACTCCCTTACCGCTTCTCCCTTACCCAACCCTTTGCGGAGTTGTTCGTGTTTCCAGTAAAGCTTCATGATTGATTATGCTGATCTCTAGATCCCTTCTTAACCACGCCGCTCGTCGTTGCCCTTTTCGTTTCCGAAGCACAACAACAACGGATTTCAGTTGAACTCCTGCAAAATGTCACCTGAAAGGCAGAATTTTCCACCCGTCTTCTTTCACCCATGTAATGCTCAGTGGTTTTGGAGCCTGAGCTCAGTCTTAGAAAACAGATCCTCGCTGAAACCTTACCTGGCCTGAATCCTTGGCGTGGCTCTGGGCTGCCACAGTTGTGTTTGGGAGGGGAGTTTGCGTTTGCAGCGGGCCTAGATGCTGGAAAACGGGGCTGGCTGTGCTCTCTCTGTATGGCAGCCTAGATCAAAAGCTGGAAAACAGTTTTTTTCTTTTTTTAGGGGATATATTTTAGAGGATATATGTAAAGGAATGTAGTTCTGGTGTGCCAGTAATGCTCCTTCCCCCCCATCCCTACCCCTGCTTTCTTTCTGTTATAATTAATGTCTTGAACAAAATGCTGATTCTGCAATTTTGTAGTTTTGAGACTGCTTAATGGCAGCTTTCTGTTCATCTTTTCGTTGCCTCTGATTTAGGAAGGAAGGGTTCTTAGGACGAGTAAGGAATTAAATGGTGAACTCCAGTCTGTTTGAGCTTGTGACGGATTGTTTTAGCAAACCGCCTTCAAAATGAGGATGGCGTTGTGCGTCTGCGCTTTATTTCTGTTCAGCCTGAAAGCTGTGCAAGGCAGGTAGGGGTTTGGTTTTTTGATTACAGACACACCTGATACCTGGTGCGGTGCTTTCCTGCTTTGACCAGGGCTCACTCCATCGTGTGCTAAGGTTTCTGTAGGTGACGCAACCAGAACAGGCTGACCAAACCAGCAGTTTTCAAGTATTGTGTGGGAGGTACTGCCACGTGGCTCTGTTCCTTCAGATGCTGTACTTCTCCAGTTCACCTGTGGTTTGCTTTCCCTATTCAAATCCCTATTGTTGGCTGACACTTCTGCTAGGTTAAAAAAAAAACCCCTTCTGTTCTTCCTAGATAACCAACTTTTCCCATAAAAACTTGTGAAGGGTGAGTAACTTCTGAATATCTTCATTAATGAAGGTTTTTTTTCCCCCCCGTACTCTTCCGAATGATCCAGTAACTGGTGTGAATACTGGGGCATGGATAGCCCAGACTGTGCAGTGTTCATAGCAAGGACTGTTGCTGGATGTAGATGTAACTTGATGGCTGCTCTTCAAATTCAGTACTTCTTCAGCTGCTCCTTTTGGCAGGATTTGTCACAAGGCTCCTGAATCACGCGTATAGCTTCTGCAGTGCTTTGTGGTATCGGCCCAGGAAATACCTGCATGGAACCTTGTACGTGTTTCCAAATACATTGTATTAAATAATTTAGCGATAAAACTATCGGAGTACGTATGGGGGGGGGAGAAACATGAGTCTTGAGTGCGGTTCATGCAGGTTTTTCATAATTAAAATCTCAAAGATTTGTGACCAGGTGGCAGGAATGTGGCTCAAGGAGCTGAGAACCTGAGGACAGGTAATTGTTGTTAAACCTGTAATGGCCTGTTTTTTGTCCCTGATCTCCAAATGCTTGTGAGTATGCTCCCTTCCTATTTAATATAACAATAGGTGCTCCCATTTTCCTCCAGTTACACCACTGTAATTTAGCGGAGCTCCTTTATTTTAACTCCTTTATTTACAACATCGCCTCGTACTTGGGAACCAGGGATGGGAATCTCCTCCCCCCCCCTTTAAAAGGGTGTTTGTGCGTTGCCTAATGCGGAGTCAGAGTGGTCCTAACCTGTAATTTACATGGAAAAGAGCGGGTGACTTCATATTATGTGGGAGGCCGGAGTATTCGAGCGTGTTTATTGCTCGAAGGGCTGCTTTGAAAACACTTCCCGGCCTTGTGCTGGTGCGTGCTGCTGGCTGCCCTTAGTGGAGGGTGTAAGCTGTGTGCTCTGAAGTCCTGTCTGGCCCCAAACGTGGTCACTTCCACCTGCTTTGGATGAAAATGCTTTGTGAACCCGTTCTTCAGTGTTATTTAATGTTGTCTGGGAGGACTGAAGGAGGAATATTTGTTGTAGGATGCACTGCTCCTAAACAGGAGCATATGGGGCACCGAGGTTAAATGACCCAGGGCAGTGAGTGAGATGCACAAGGTGCTGCTGAGGACGGTGATTGGAGCCAACAAGGCCTTGTTCCAGTATTGGTGTGTCTTTTTTCAGGAAAGACATCTCAGCCTCAATTTCCCCGTTATTGGCCCCAGGAGAATAATATTTACCCGCTTCATAGAGGTGTTGCAAGTGAGTGTTGGGAAAGTGGAATATATGTGATGGAAATGAAGGTCAATGGCAAAGGTGCAAGGTTATTACAGCCCACTGATCAATCCCTTACTTCCAAGGGACTTGAGGGACGTCTTCTGCTTGTTTCGGTTTCTTCCACCCTCCCCGGTACCCCCGAATTCTCTTCTCCAGGCTGAGCACCCTCGGCCCCTCTTTGGAGGAGAGGCGCCCCAGCCCTCTGATCTCAAGGCTTGCACAGCGTGTGGGTTTTCCCGCTTGGGTGGATTAGACTTCAGAGAAATGCATATTTTAAAGCTGATTTTCAAGCCTTGCTGTAGGTTAAAACTTACAGCAAAATAAATACTTAGCCCTCTTTATATAGCAACTGCCAGGAGACGTGTTGCAAAAATGCTGAACGGACTTTTTTTTTACACTAATCACGCACCTATAATTATATAGTGTGCATATGGATATTTTTCTTTATTCCTTTTACAAAGCGTTTTGATCTAGTAATTCTGCTCCTTTGAAGCTGGAAGGATTACAAACCAGTCCTACGCTACTTGAGTCACCGTCTGTGCCCGTAGGTTTGGCTGGAGCTCTTCAAAGAGCGCCTTCGATAGCTTCGATAGGTAAGGGCAATAGACGATAGATCCCTACAAATCTCTTAAATCAGGGTTTTCTGCTAGCTGGGAAACACCCGGAAGGAATTGGTCAGTCTGAGCAATATGGGACTGTTAGAATTTATATAAATTTATATATATTGCTATATATAATTATATATGGTATATAATTATATATAATATATAACATATATTGTGTGTAATATATAATATATGCAGTATGTTATATATAATACCTTTTATATGCAATACTTATATATTATATATACAATATTTATTATATATGACATTTATGTATTATTATTATGTGTAATATTTATAGAAAGCCCTGCTTTTATGGAGGTGACTCCACTTCAGCCTGGCTGCCGCCCTTTATTCAGGTCTCGCGGTGCTTCCTGACACTCGGGAAGGGTTAGCGAGCCGGTTTGTGCTTTGACACGAATCCCGGGACGCGTGTGGCATGATGCAAATTGCCCGGCAGCTAAACTGTCGCTCGAAATGCCAAATCCTTCGCTGAGTGCGGTTTGGCAAATGCCAGCAGCGACCCGTTTTCGAGGAATCCCCGCCATGACCTCCGAAGCGGTAAAAGCGGGGAAAAAAGTCCAAATTGTGTGTTCTTGGGGTGAATAAATGTCAATTCCCAGGGTTTCTGTTCGACATCCGAAGGCACTCGAGTGGTTAAATGGCTACGTCCATTGATAAGCCTGCGATTTTAATATCAGTCAAGGGAGCGATTTCAAAACCTCCTCTGGGGCAGAGAACTTAACAACATTTATATTTGAACTTAAATAATTTAAAGGTGCTCTCTTTAGAGATTTTACGTGAGCTTTTTCGTGTTACCTGTGAATATCTGTGAGGATTGGGGGAAGCGTGAAACATACCCCACTTAAAAACAAAAATATAAGAACCCAAGAACTCAGTGACGCTTTAAAAGCAGGAATTTTCCAGAGTTAATTTGGTTCGAACCCTTTAATTTTTGTTGAAATTAGCTTAATGTGAAAACTGTAAGCTTAAATTTAGTACTTTTCTCTTTTAAGCTGCTCTTAACTTGTAGAAATGTGTGCGCCACACGTGGTAGTTAATAACTTCCTGAGGCTACGCTGGAGAGAATCCCTTATGTGTTGTCTTTATTGATGTAACCGAGTAAAATCACGTTGGTGCGACTTTGGGGCCATACGCCATTAAACTTTTATTAGCTGATTATTGCTGACTGGGGCTTGATAAAGTACCGAACTAATCAGGTCCATTTAATATCAAAATGCAGGGCTGCGCACGAGGCCTTCTGGAACAGCACGCAGCATAAATTATGTATGCAGCTCCGTCCCGGGGAGGGTTTTTTCTATTTTAGAGCTGGCACCGCCTCGTGTCCTTGCTGCATTTTGGGGCAGTTGCTGCAGAATGAAAGAAAACGAAGGAGGATGCGGTAGGATAAGGGCAGGAACAGGGAGGGATTGACAAGGAAGTGGGGGTCTTGAGCTGTGCAGGGGGTTTTCTTCCCATTAGTTCACTCTTCAGTCTGTCAGGCAATTCCCATGTGACGCGGGCAGGCTGCAAAGTACGGTAATGCATATGCAATTCCAGGTATTTCATCTCGTATTTGCAGCTGACAAAGCTCTCACTGGGAAAAAAAATAATAATCTAGCTTTCATGGGAGGTGCGTTCCTGCACGATTTGCTTCTCTGTAGCTGCGCTAAGATGATGGACGTGTGCCCGTGGATATGTTAAGCACTTGCCGCTCCTTAAACCAGCTGCCCATTACCGGCTTTGCCTCTTAAATTCAATCAGCCCTGCAGTAATTGACAGAAAAATTACGCTGGGGTTTTTTTTCCGAAAGGTAATAGCTGAACCGTTTCACCTCCGGAGAGGCGCTTGGAGTTGGTGTTGCACAAAAGACAAGTCCCCTGGCAGCCAGTTCTCCTCCACCCTACCCCCGGCAGAGGTATTGGGGCAAACCGAGGGGTTTCAGTCCTCCTGCAGCTGATCTGGCTGTTAAATCTTGATGGCGAGGGAAGGTTTGTAACAGAAGCTCCAAGAGCTGCTGGATTTGTCTACGGACAACCTGTAGAAAGTAATTTGGAGTGCCTGTCCTCTGGCTTGGTGCGAAATAGGATGGGGGAGTTGAAGCCAGAGCTGGAGCCCTTTTCAGCAGGGACAGGACAAAAGGAAACGGGCACAAACTGGAATGTGGGAAACTCCATCAGAGCATCCTGGCTACAAATGGGAAGGTGCTGGGGTGACAAAATCGGGCTGGAAGCCTGAGACAGCAGCACGGTTCACTGTGTCACGATGCCAACGAACGAGACTCTCATGCTAAGAGGTGAGGATGCTCGATACGCGTGCTGGCAGCGTGGCTCACGCTCTGCTAGGAGATTTCAATCCGTGCCCAGCGTGCATAGACAGAAATCCTGAAGAAAGGTAATATAATTTCATTTTTAAATCTCCTTACTTCCCCTTGTGGTAAGAAAATACCTAACTTCTTGGCTCCCGGTGCGTGCCCTAATGCGTTTACAAGGAGAAGTATGTACCTGATATGAGGAGTCAGGGTTTAAAACCAAAAACAATTCCCCTTACAAATCCCTTCTCTGCTGGGCTACGAGGATGTGACTTCCTTGCTGTCACCGCAGGTTTTAAAAGAGCGTTGCACTGCCCAGCACGGCCAGCCGAGGGGAATGAATTAGCATCTCTTGTGTTAGTGGGCGCTGATGTTTTGGCGCGGCAGCAGGAGGTTACTGAACAAGCTCTGTGCCCCGGTGACTTCTCAAGGGTGTAAAAACCTAGCTGAAGCCTTGAAAAGCAGCGTCCAGCCCTCTCCCAACCAAGCACCCTTTTCCTCTGCAAAGCAAACCATCCAACTGCATAAATACCCCCGAACCTGGGAAGCTGCACTGTTTTTCAGGGTTTTTTCTTGTAATACATTGTGGTCGGCATCTGGAGTTACGATCGGTGAGCTCTGTTGGGCTTGGAAGATCCATCTCCTGATGGAAGAAGGTGGGAAGCTTTGCTGGGATCTGTCTCCAGCTCCTGGTTTGCACCCCTGAGCCTGGGACCAGCTGATGACTGCCTTTGGGACCCGCTTGTCGGAGCGTGGTTTGCTCTGTGTGTGTTGCTCGTTGCTTCCCATCCCCGTGCTGGGGTGGGAAGGTTGCCATAAAACCAGCTCCGGGGGTATTTTGGATGGCATTAATCTCACTCTTCTCTTCTCAGAATGTCGCTATTTATACAGAACCAGAATAATTCAGTCTCTCCTCTCAGCTCTGAGATCAAACCACAATTCTCCTAGCTAACCGGATTAAAAAAAACCACCACGAGGACGCTGAAGCACTGGATCAGGTTACTCGGGATGTCCCCTTATATCCAGACGGATGTTTTTCTCCATCGTGCGATGAAAGCAAGGAGAGTAAAACACATCATACGGTGACGTATGGCACTTTGTACCTTCAAAGCACTGATTTGGGTGCATCTCGAGGGAATGGCAGTTAATTTCCACAGGATGAAAGCGAGACCCAGGAGCTGAGATGGCTCTGACACTGCCTCATCGCTGCTGACCCTGGGCTTATAGAAATGAGGAACCCAGGAGGGTAGGATATCCTCAGCTGCCTCCGAAATGAAGCAGGTGAAAAATAAAACCTGATCACCAGCTCCCCGTACGGGTAAAAGAATTGTTCTGAAAATGGGTTGGGAAAAGGGACCTACGGGTTTTTACACGGGGTGTTACGGTTTTACTTCATTGTCCAGGTTCTGATTAAAACTGTCCCTTTTCCCTCTGGCAGCTCCGAGGGAAGGAGGGGAAGGTGTCAGCGCCTCTGGGCGGAAAAAGGTATCGTTTCAGAGAGCAGGAACCTCCAGGCAGCTGTCTGAGAACAGGCGCCGGCTTGATGCTGCAGGTGATGTGATTTGGGGTCTCTTGAGACCCCCCTGTTCAGCATCCCAGCACTCACCCTGCTTCCAAGCCGCAGGCAAAGCGAGGTGGCTGCTGGTGTTGCAGAGGGATTGCGTGGCAGAAGTGCTCAGAAATGTTTCCTGAGATGCAAGAATCTGGGGCCAAACCTGCCTGTGTGCTGCTTCTGGCGTCTGCTTGGTATGCCGATGTAGGAAGCCTTTCTGAATTGCTTAGCTCAGGCATATTCAGTTCTTGCATCTTTTTTTTTAAAGTCCCATCCAATATTGTTATTGCAATTTGTCTTTGCCACCGTTGTTTGCTTACTAGCGGGCTGTTATTGCTCGCTTTAAAGACGGCGAGCACAGCTGCTGCATCGATCTGTGGGTTGGCAACGAGGTGTCCGCAGTGGGCTTCTTCCAGCTCTCAGTGACTCGAGGGCAAGGTGATTTAGGGAAAAAAGAGGGCGGAGAAAGTACCAGCAGCTAGCGAGTTCATAAATGCTGAATTCCTAGTGCCGAAGAGGACGTTGAAATCCAGTAGCATTTCAAAACCAGCCCAGGCGATGTGGCTGCTTTTTAAAACTAGCACACTACGTTTATTTCTTGGTTGCGTGGATTTAATACAATGCACGTGCAGAAATCACACCAGCCGAAATAACTCGTTACTCTCACAGTATAATGTAACAAACTTGAACTTATTTATACAACAGATACGACCTTGAAGCACTTCAGTAACCATACTTAAAACTTTCAGATGCCTCTTCGTAGGTTTCCAATTTTATTTTTGTTCCAATTAAAAAAAGAGGATTGTCTCTTGGTATTTTCTCAAGCAAAAACACCTTTTACCCTCTCTGCAGCAAAACTACTGATGTTTATTTTTTGCAACACGCCATAAATACAAACCTGCCAGCCTTAAATCCTCCATGCATGACTGCAGGAATAAATTTCCCGGGCTGTGTAGTGGAATTGAAGCACTCAGAAAGGGTGAGCGCGCCACGCTGAGCAGTTGAACCCTTGCCTTTTTCCATTAACCCACGTCCCTCCTTTTGCCTCTCAAACAACTACCTAGAGTTTTTTTTTTAAGGCTGTACTCACAGCTATAAATTAAAGCTCATTCGGCAGTGCTGTTAGGTGATGAAACAGCGAGACCTCTTATTTTTCTTGGGGAAAACAAGAAGGCTTGGATCATCTGGAGTGCAAAACCAGGGAGAACTTGCTCGGAATTAAGGTACACAGCAGGAAAACGGGAGCTCTTCTTTGCTCCCCAGCCTGTCTCTCATTTAAATAGCTTATGTGAGTATTCAGCGATGAAGTGCCACGTAGTTATCGAAGAAATACATCTGAAGTGCAAGTATCATCATCTGGAGAGCCGTCGCTGGAGCTGAAGGAGCTGCTGGAGTGGGTGCCGATGCTGGGTGAAGGTCGGACCCCTGGGACCGAAAATCTGGGCGTCAGCTGATTGAGCTCCAAGCCTCAACCCCTCGTTTGGATGTTGTTTTTCACCCAGGTCCTGCTGAATGGCCGTAGGACGAGGCATTTAATTCAGGAATATCTAGCTCCTGATTATTCCAGCTCTAAATTTTTTTTTTACCTCTGCTAAGCATCGAAGCCTAATGGGATGCTAATAACGTCAGTCCTTGTTAGCTGAGTGCGTTCCTTGTTGGACACTTCTTGTTTTTTTTCTAAACAACGAACATAAAGGCTGTTTTTATTTTCATCAGGGTCTCCTAGCAACAGGGCTTCCTCTGAAGTGACCCTTGCCATTTTGGAAGGTTTCTATCCGAGATGCTTTAAATAACCTTAATTCTTCCCGGGGCTTCCAAAAACTGGTACAGAAGCAGGTTTGATTTACATTTGATTTCCCAGGAAAGGCCCGGGTTATTTGCTCAGCCTCTTGTCGGGATAAACCAGTGTTATTAATATTAAGCCGTTATTTCCATTTAAGACAGCTTCCGGAGAAAGCTGCTGGCTTTATAAATGTTTGGGGAATTTGGAGGCAGAAATCCTTACTAACTCGAGCTCGTTTTCTGTTGATTACAGAAACAAATCCTGCTTGGAGACGTGGTCCAGCATGTTCCAGGTGTAGGTGTGCTGCCTGTTATAAAGGTTATTCAAAGCTTTCCCTAACAGGGTATGGCTTCTTGTGCTGCGGCCTGTTAAACTCTGTGGCTTGGGATCCACGCTTCTGTTTTCTGTGTCTTTAAACTTCGGCGTATTGAAGCTTTTGACACCATCCCTGCAATAAATGTGTCTGGGAAGCCATTGAGAGTCCTGATTCTGGTGAGATTTAAAGCGGTGTTAAACCGAGAGCAGCAATTCTGAAATAAAAGCCTGGGACGTTACCAGTACAATTCGATTACAGTCACAATCCTGAAAGAGCTGAGTTTTTAATGCCTCTGTTTTGCCATGGGTGTTATACTAGGTTAGCTGTAACTCCTTAAATGAGGAAGTTAATTTTTTCTTTTGCTTGGGAAAACTTTTGATCTTTTGTTCTGTAGTTTGTTAGCAGAGACTCGTAACGTTAACCCCTGGGAAATGCAAGGAGGAACCACGTAGCTGACCCTGAACTGAAAGGGGATTAGGACTGTTTATGTGACCTTGTATATTCTGCAAACTACAGAGCATCCCCAGGCTGTATGCCCTCTATCTGCCAACATGCAGTCCTATATTTCATGTATTCGACCCTTGATCGAGATATGATTACCGGAACAAAATTCTGTCCAGAAATACTGGGAATTTCCGCAAAATGCGTAGGCTTGTGCAGCTCTGCAGCCCGGGAAGTGCAGAAGTACTTAGCAGTGCAGAATGGCCGGGGAATCAGTCATGGGAAGGAACTGGTGAGTGCCAAATCCAAGTTATCCATTAAAGAAAGGGGGTCGGGTCGTAACAGGCAACACTTCGGCGGTCGTATGAAAGCTGGTAAGAGCTTTTTATTAGATAACTGCCTCATAAATCAGTCCGATAGAACAAAAGGCCTCAAAAACCGAGATCTTCCTGACACCTCTTCATTGCTGTTCGCGTTGATGTATGACATGGGCCATTAGTTTAAGTGCGGAAAGCCTTCGGAGGTGGTGCTGGTGGAGTTGCGCTGCGCACATCATCATGCAAATGGGAGATTTTTTTTTGGGTGTTAGAAAAACCTAACTAACAAAGCAACCCAGAGGATGCGAAGTTGCGGCCCTAAATAAACAAGGGGAGAGCTGCCGAGGGGCTGCTCTGTCTGCGCTGCATCCTGATTAAATCCCTGGCAGACTCCCTGGGAGCTCTGCCCACCCCCTGGCACGCGGGGAGGAGGCGATGCTCTCGTGTGCGAGGGCCGAGCAGCCTGTGTGAAAATCCCTAGTACTTGTAGGAGTGTGCTTACTGGCCAGGGAGAGTGTGTGGAGAGAGAAATGGATCTATCAGGCGTTTTTTTTAGCTGTTCTTACAGTAGTTTGTAGTGTAACAAGCAGAGGTATGCGTGGTGATACCGTTCGCTAAGCTACGTTCTGGGGGAAAAAGGGGATTTGTTGATGTTACAGCAATTAGAAAATACTCGCCTCTGAGAGCACAACTGTAATGATATGAAGTTTAATTACATGTAATTAATTCTACCAAATATTTAAGCTGTGCTGCACTGCGCAGCCCTGGTTGCTGCGCACTTGGTTTAATGGGTGGAGCAGATGCGCGTGGAGGTCTGGAAGGCGTCCAGGGGCTGGCTGTTATTATTTGGATAATCTGATATTTATTCTAACGCTGGCTAACATGCCCGCGTAATATCTGCGTGTGGAGAGCTGGTAGATGGAGACTCGGCGCAGTTCACGCGGCGATCTTTGTTAGGTTGTAACTGGAACCCATGCAAGTGGTGCTGCCAAGAGCAGGTCTCCCCTCTTCCGTCTGCCAGCGCGTGGCGTTGTGTTGGCTTTGGCTCCCTGTCTAACGAGCTATTTCATATCGCAGGGTTATTGACTGTCTGCAAGATGATGCCCAGCGACGGTAAAATTAACCCTGGTCCAAAGGTACAGAGAACTTAGGTGGCTTCTGTTATTCAATCGAGCGTTGGCATCGCGTCAAGAGGAGCTGAACCTGATCTGTGAACTGTAGGTCTGCCTGAATCACATCTGCCATCCCTGAAATACCTGGAGCGTTTGGCTCGTCAGATGCAGCCAAACAGCAAAATACCGAACTTGTGACCACCACAGGTCCTCTGGGAAGGGAAGAGAGACAAGTCCTTCTCCCTTTTTCCACCCTGTGTTGTTACAAGGTTGGCCTGCGTAGCGGAAAATGGCCTCTCAATTAGCCCTGACTGTGTAACGAAGGAAGGGGGTTTGGCTGAATTTAGAGCTGTATCATTCAATTTCTCATACAGTGGGGTTGTTAATCTTGGAAACTCTCCCACCTGAGAAAGGAATGGGGGTCAGCTGAGAGTTTTACCTTCTCCACATGCAGCCTGAGAAGCAGCAGCAGCTCTTCCTTCTGCTGCTTCTGCTCTTTTACTAATTCCCTTACAGCTGGCTGCTGAAAATCCCCGCGCTGCACTGGAAGGCAGCCATGCTTGGCCACAAAATTCATTGCCCTCTCTTCTCTTTAGTATTTAATGTACTCTTGCTGTCATCCTGCTTCTCTTTTTTTCCCCCCCTAAGCTTCCAGGTTGCTGAGAGGAGCCTGAAAAAAAACGGCTTTGTTCTTTCTTTTGAGCAGAAGAAAGCCCTGCTTTCTTGTTGGCTTCATAAATCCAGCATCGATCCTTGGGATGGACGGGCAAGGAGCTACTGGGAAGGGCAGCGACTACGTGCCTGGGAAGGCAGCTGGCTCCCCGAGGCAGGCAGCGAGGTGCAATCCTGTTTAAAGGCTTCCTCCAGCAGTGTGGATTTGTGGCCGTGTCCCCTTGGAGCCTTGTCCTTTGTCACGGTGGGATGCTGCTGGGTGGCAGCTCTCGACGTTGGCCAGCCTCTCGGGCAGCGCTTTCAGTGCTTCCCGAGTTCAGGCTCTTAATTCCTTCTTCCTTTATTCCATCAGGCTGCAGAGCTGAGGGAGTCAGGGAATGGGTCTGAAGGTGGCTACGGAGAAATGAAGCTGGAATATCCCTTACAACTGTATCTTGCCTGGCCCTGGCATGGAGGTGATTTGCATGTTCCCTGCTGATAGCAGGCTCTCCAGTCGAGATGGCTCCCTGCAAGCTTTGAGCAGGTCTGTAAGGCTGAGATTTGATCCTTCGGACAGCCTTATCGTTAGCCTTCGCCTTACCCCAGCGAGACGTCACTCGGGGCGAGCTCTTCCATGAAATCATCTTTTCTCAGCAGGGTGTCTCGGAGTGCAAATTACCTCGGCAGCTCTCAGCCCTGAAAACTGAATCGGAGCTGGGATGTGGGGTTGGACCTGCTCTGAGCAGAGATGCCTTTGGTTGGTCCCCTGATGGCAGCCCTGTCCCCACAGCACGCGTTACACTTCAGAGCCTGCGGTTGAGCCAAGAATACCTCTCGCATTTGTTTAAGGGTCTGGGGCTATTTCGGAACCAGTGTGTGAACACAGAAATGGGATTTAAGCAGCTCGCTGGGGTAGCTTTGAGTAAACGGGACAGGCAGACAACTTGTGGGTTTAGCCCCTTTGGAGCGGGGACTGGTGAAGGCTTGCCACTGTCAAAGCCGTTCTGGAAAATGGAGTATATTGATAACAACGTAGGGATACGCACAAGTAACTCCTTAACCCAACAAAACTCATAAGAAACTTTAATTAGTGGAAAAATAAAACTAGTTCATAATCAAAAGCATGTCTTCATAAAACCTCCTTTGGAGGGGGTGGGTTCAAGTGCTTAATTAGTCTCTTTTTCCTGACATTTGACAGTGCAAATCCTAATTAATGTTTTTACGAAGCTTAAGGATGGGACAGCAGAATCCTCATGGCACATCGTGAGCTTTGATCTTGGTGAAATTGGCTTCCATTGAACAGGACAAATTTCATGAAGAAGTCCAGTGTCAAACACCTTGATAGCATTTAGGTTTGTATGCCTCACAGCAATACTAAATAATAAGCTAACGATGCTATATCACTAGGGCAATGCATTATTTCTGCAAAGAAAATAGGCTTTCGGTGACGTTATTTCCTAATGTCTGTAAGTGGAGGCTCTGGACTTCAGTCTTCCAGTCTAGAATCGTTCATTGTGATCACAAGGAGTGAGAAAATCAGCGACTAATCCTGGTTTTTGGAAGGGGATTGGGGGAAACAGTGCAAGAAAAGGAGTCAGAATCGTTTTGAGCACTTACCCCGCTGATATGAATGAAGCGTACTCCTCAGAAAGAAGAGACCTAAGCCAGCTAGTGTTAGTTTTGAGTTCCTTGTTAGTTAAATTAAAAAAATTTGGTATAGCTTCATCGTATTAAGAATCAATAAATGGAAATACTGATATTTTCACTGATGTAATTTGGGAAGTGGCCAGGCTGCGGGACAAAGCTGTGCAGCACGTGGAGTTTTCATTTCACGAAGGTCTTGGTTTCAAGATGTTAAAATATTGAAGCTAGTATAACACCTTACTTTGAGGAATTTTGATAACCTTCAGGATTTTCTGAAATCATTAAGCATCCTCTGTAAAGGTGCTTTCTTAATTTTTTTCAGTCTTCCCACAGTGCAAAACTAATTTCATTATTCTGTATGTCTGCAAGTCCTTCTCCCTGCCAATAATTTTTCCTTGTCTTCCAACTGCAGCCCCACTTGACAAAGGTATGGGTGTGTAAGAAATGTTAAGTTTCTACAGAATTAATAAAAATCAATAACTGTATGAGCTGTATGTGCACATTTTAGACGTGCTGGGGGCAGCAGCGGAATGTCCTCTTCGTAGTGTGGCTTTGGGGACTGATCGCTCCCGAGCAAAACGTGTTGAGGCTTTGGTTGGCAGCTGATACGGTACAGGCCGGGATGCTGGAGAAATGACTCAACGGGGAGAGGAGGAATTAATGAGGTGGCAGGATAAGAAAATGGGAAGCCGTTTATCAGGAAATGAAGTTTCTGCAGTTCTGCTAGGTGCAAAGCAATATGTTCGGGTTGTGATCATGTGCGGCGTAACTCTATGGGAGGCAAAAAAAAAAGAAAATGAAAAGGTTTCGTTCCATAATGTCAGGGCATATTTTGGTACCGGTGATCTTTTTCTGTGTGTTTTCCTTCTGAAATTACGTCAAGTCTTCAAGATGCTGGATATCTGTCCAGTGTTCAGTGGATAAAGGGCGAGGAACGGGTTAGACTAATGCCATTTTTGGAGTTGGTCCTTCGTGCCTGTTGGTTCTTAAAACTATTTATTAGTGTAATAGCTGATCACGAAGATTAAGGTATCCATCCTAATCAAACCGTGTAGGAATTAGCAGACACAAACTGCTCAAGACTGCATCATGTTTATAAGCCCCAGAATCTGGGGCGTAGAGCTGGGGTGCTGGGCAGGGTGAGGAGGGGACTTCTCCCTTCTGGATGGGTATAAGTAAGCCAACTGTGTGTTTTTTCCCTCCTATGCAAAGTAACTACAGTGTTTGGGAAATCTACAGGGTGTACGATGTCAAACAGTTGGGATATTTTGTTAATCATGCTTGATATTCTCATTTTTGTGAGTTGTTTGTAATTTCATTTTAGGAAACGCTTCTCGATTTGTCTTCTGAAACTTCGTGTTTTAAGAGGAAAGAAAATGTAACAATTTCTTGTGTTGGGGGTTATTTCTGGCAGATGGGAGATGTTTTCTGGCTCTTTCAATTAGAAAAGCATTTCAAGGCCACTTTGTTCTCTCCTTGGCCCCAAATTGCTCTTTTTAACCTTTTTGCTTCTGTTCCCTCAGCATGCTGATGTCTGGCTGTGGATTGCTGGTAACTTGCAGTGCTGGTGCAGCTCTTTTCAGGCAGGCTAGCTAGCTTAAGTGGTAGCAGGATGCAATACCCGGGTCCGACTGTATATATACGTGCACAAATGGGAAATGACTGTATTCAACACCATTTGCTAACTAGGAGTGCAACATTTGTCTTCTGAAAGCTTGCTTTAGTTCATAGGTTAAAGCAGATTTTTCTTAGAGCATTCTTACGTTTAATATATTCGGTTAAGCAGAATTTATTGCAGCTCACGCGAGTTGAGGTGGGTTAAATAAGTTGAGGGATGCCTGTCTGTGCTGAGTCTCACCAGGTGACAGTGAAAGCTTTCCTATTCCTCTGAAAACCATCTCCCACAGAACTGTAGGCTGTATTTTGGCTATCATTTTACACCTACTTTACACCTAGCTTTACTAGGGTTTGTTTTGCAGATGCAGCGTCTTATAGATTTTGTAGCTTGTAAAGTAGACGTATTAATTCAAGTCAGCTTCGAGCAATATTGGGTTTTGTTTCTTTAAGTTTGTAAATCAGTGTCGAGACTGAACTTCACTGTCTTGGGAAATGCCAAACTTGTATTAAACAGCACGGGGATATGGTCCGGGTGCAGTTGCTCCAAGCTAGATCTGGCTAGATCTTAGATCTGCAAGTCTTGAGAACAGATTCCGCTTTTTCGGATCTTTGTCCAGATGCCGGTTTGTTATGATTTAATTCCGATTCCAGAAGACGGTCCTGCTAGCTGGCGGCGGTCTCTAAGGCAGCGGCGGGTATGTGCGTGGGTTATTATCTCGCAGGCATGGCCAGGAGTCGTCAGGACAACCCCCTGGCAGGAGGCAGCATTTGCATCCATCCTTCCTTTGAGCGGCGGCGGCGGCGTGTCAAAGCTTACCGCGGAGCCCCCCTCCCTCGGCTTGACAGTTGTGGCAAATCAGAACAATTTATGCCTGACAGCTTCGGTAACAATATCAACTAATTTATGCACGAGTTCTCCTGGGATAATTGGGAGGCAGACACGCTCTGCATAAAAAGCCAAGGGGTAGGAGGAGACCCCTGGCTTACCAACTGCTACCCCGAGAGGAGGAGGAGGAGGCTGTAGGCCAAGCAGATTGCCCCTTTTCAGTGGAAAAAAATTAAGGGTGATAAGAGGTTGGAAGACAAAGGAGCGAGCCCTGCATGGGTCATCTGTCAGGAGCCCTTGATAGAGCTAGTGAGGAAACAATGGGCACCACTTCAGCTCCAACAATGCGACTCAGAAGTGCGTTTTTATTAGGAAAGCGAATAGAAACGTTGGCTCTCGAGCACTCTCACGGAGAAACACCTCTTTTTTCCTCTTTAATGTAAAGCTCGAATGAAATTTACCGAGCATCAAGTTTCCCACTTGATTTTTTTTTTGGGGGGGGGGCTCGTTTTGGGAAGATCAAGCAAATGTTCAAATTGTGGCTGAGAAAGCGAGGCTCGTGGAGCGAGGGGCACGCTGTGCAGATGGGAGGTAGCGAAGCTGATGATGCTCATTTGCTAAGAGCAGATATAAAAGTTAAAGCATCTCTTAAAAACACCCTGGTTTTCTGCAAATGTTCCTCTGATCTTTGGGAACGTTGAGCTTTATATTTAGGTAGCGTACACCATGAGTCAATTTTGCCTTTATTTTTTGAGAGATCGGGTCAGATCCCCAGATGGTAAATATTTGCATAATTCTGAAGTCTTAGGCCAAAGTGTACAGCTATGCTAATTTACACCAGCTGAGACTCTGCTTTTTGTGATCCTCCGAAGGAAAAAAAAACAAAACTAGATAATGTCTCTTCGTGTCATTTCTTGTTCTGAAGGTTAAATTGGGTTTATTATGTGGTGTGTGATGGACACCTGCTGATTTGGAATTTGTATAAGTTGTGTTAATGATGCATGTGTTATGGAGCTGGATGTGTCAGGTTTGACTCCTAATTTCCCTAATGGCTGTTGCATGAGGAATTCTAGATTTTTGAGGGGAAACTACGCAAGCATCAGATTAAGAGGCAGCAAGGACATATGGGAAGGCTTAACTGTCCGTGTCTTTGTTTTATTTCATATTTGTTAATCAGTGACCCCTGCTGGGGAGGATTTAGATAACCAGGGTCAGGTAACTGCTGTCTTGTTAGGAAAAACCGTGTATTTGGGGCTGTTTGATGCATTTCTGTAAAACAAGGTGAACAAGATGGGAAAACCGTGAGCCCTTTTCACGGCATCTTTCTGATCTTAGGTCATTGAACGCTAATTTTGGAGGGAACAAGTCTTGCCCCTAATAATGAACCCAGTGGCTGTGACCAGTTTTAAGAACAAGATGTGAGTGATCCTTCTTGATTCCTTCTGATGAATTGCTTGTCTTTGTTCTATGGGATATGCAAGTATGATTTCCGATCTTTTCTGTCTTTTGAAACTCTACAGCATCCACTTCTGAATGCTATTTGTTGTTCCAGGGCCAGCATTTAGC
The DNA here is from genome assembly GCF_964211835.1 of Anser anser. NCBI lineage: Eukaryota > Metazoa > Chordata > Aves > Anseriformes > Anatidae > Anser > Anser anser. The sequence continues at coordinate 86,535,865 of NC_139723.1, forward strand.
TCTGTTAAGCAGGGTCATCAGTGAGGAAAGGAAAAAAATACCTCTTACTGGAAAGAAAGAAATGAAGTGGAAACACAGTGTATTTTTATTGTATAAATCCAGCAGAATAATAATTGCTCTATATAATAAGTGTTTTACTTGGAAAGTTATTGGAAAATCTCCTGTGCTTTTACTCCTCCATGGTATGGGCATGTCCAAAGAAGCATGAGAACAGATCATCTTGAAGACTGAGCTGTCCTGTACTGGGTCTACAATGTTTTCCTACACAAATTTTCCTACACAAATGGATTTGAGCAAGCTCTAGTTGGTGGGAGATGTATGGGGTGCTTGAGCCTGCTTGACTTTGGAGGAATGTAGTCTATCAGCATGTTATAATTGCGGCTCTTGCTTCGCCTGTCTCCTCTCCATCTCTCCCACAGAAACACCAGCACAGGGGCTGGGAGGCCAGCTCCCCTGCTTTCTTCGCTGTTGACTTAAATCATCACTGAAAAACCCTAAATACCTTCCTTGTGGCTGGTAGGGCATTGTTGCTGCCTCTTTGGAAGATGAAGACGTTATGATCCATTTTGAGGCTGAACAAAGTACCTTGTAATGCTGTTTGGATAGCCTTACGTGTTTGAATGCGTCTGGCAAGAGGAGAAGGAAAGATCAGCTCTGTGAAGAAACCGCTTCCCTCAGTTTTGATTTTCCGCGTGAGAGGTTCCTATTCAAGCATGTGAAAATCTGTGAATGTTGGCATGTTGCTTAAAAAAGTGCAGTAATTTCCCCTTTTCTTTCCCACCTCCTGCCCCGCACCTCTTCCAGCTCCGCGTGCGATTATTTTAGTAGCAGAAGGACTCTGTAATTTTCAAAAACACACAGATCAAGATGAGCAATGAGAATGGCTCTGTTACTGAAGGTAGCCAAAACAAATTGGAGGCTGGGTTTGGGGTTATCTTGTTCTCAAATGGTCAGAATCACTTTCGTAGGTGCTGGTATTATGTCTGTGGATTTCCACCCCTCACGTTCTGTACCCCAGTGTCTGTTCAAGATCAGCGTGGGGTAACTTAAATCTTTTTTCCTCATCTTTCATAAGCATGCGAAGGCTGAGGCTCGCCTGAAAGGGCGGCTGGAGACAGCACTGCTCTTGTGATGTTGCTCTTGACCTTTGAGATGATACTGTGCAAGTTCATTATTTCCTCTCATTTATAAAGTTGTGTTCTCTAAGCTTTTGGGGAAGTAACTCGGCTGCTCTCCGAACAGCTTTGCGTGTGCAGATCCTTTTTGATAGCCATAATTCTGTTATAAGACTCCTTTTTTTCTTAAAGGGGGAAAAAAAAATGCATCCAGGTAGTTACGGTGCCAGGAAGAAATGGACATATCTGGCCGCTAAGATTTATTTGCGGGTCAACTGCTATGCAGTTGTACCACTTTGCCTTTCAGAAAGTGAAGCGATGATTTATTGTGGGGTGTTTTCGTATGCACCGGGTATTTGCGTGGCTCGAGCCTCCGAAAAGGGCACTTTATATATTTACATCAGGAGAAGTGACTTCCAAAGTAAAAGTCAGCAAAAGATTTCATTAACCTTTTCACTAGAAATCCAACTCCATTGATTGTCTTCTGCTTCCTCCTCCCTCTCCTTTCTCGTTCTTTTTGTGATGGACCAATTTTGCTGCCTCCTTTTAGACACTGCGTGCATCGCCTGCTCTCGCTAGCTCTAACCCATCGCCGGCTCCAAAACCGATGTTATTTTTTTCATCTCTGGGTCTCCCACGGTGACTCCGGCTGCTTTATTACTTCCTCGAGTCCTGATAAATTTTTAATTGAAAAGTCAATACAGACCCAAGAAAAACGGGGTCAGCAGAGAAGTTTGGGAACTTAGCGGGGGATAAAACTTTTAACATATTAGTTTTACCTCGGGGCTTCACGGTTTCCCTTAAAATTATTTATGGGAGCGAGGGAAGAGAGGAGCATGTTCTAGCCATTGGAGCCCTGCTTTAAAGTGGTAATCACTTTCTAGAGCTTTTTGAACCCCTCCCCTTGTTTTAAAAGAAATGATTTAGGAGTAGAGCAAGTAGCTTATGGCATGGAGTCTGCTTGGGTGACTTCTTCAGTGCCTGTTCGACTGCTCGATGAGCTGTTGTTATCGTTCAGGTTTCATTGCCAGGTTGACTTCTGTAGCTTGACTTCTGTATCTAGGAATTTCTGCAGCAAATGAACAATGTTTTTCAGGTATGCGAGGGTTTTGGTTATTAATGTTGCTTTTTCAAGTGGTAACGAAGCCAAGAAAAACCATGCTTTCAACCTGGGTACGTCTTCAGTGTGGGACATGGTGTAGCGATGGGACGCGGTAGGTCAGGTTGGTGGTTGGACTTGATGATCTTGATGGTCTTTTCCAACCTAAACGATTCTATGATTCCATGAACCGCTGGGTCATCTGTGCTTTTTAGAAGCTCTATCTACAGTAAGCTGTTGGGTGATATTTTTTTTACTGTAGTGGTTTAGAAGACCGTGGTTTGATATTAATGTAAGTGTGCGAGTACAAGAATCTGCCTAGTTTTGCAAGCAGTGACCAAGCACTTTACAAACTCAATGCTGTAAACTGAAGTTATAAAATCTGGTTCTATAAAATCTGGTGCTCTTTGAGGCTTAATAAAAGCCTCAAACGTGAGTTGACTCATGGCTTCATATCAAAATCAGGTGAAAGCTCATTTTACTGCAACCTAAACCCGCAGGGTATGGCAATTTGGACAAAATTCCTGTCAGAAAGCATTTTATAAGTTTTCTATCAAAACTGGGTAACATTTTTTGGCTATTCACAGCAACAGGCTATGAAACTGTTGAACAACGCTGTTGGCGGTATACAGGATCCTTAAACTTTTCTGTTCATCCAAGAGGTTGCCCTTGAGGGGGGAAAAAAGTGGCAGTGTGTCTAAGTTATTTCTAGAAATGATTGGGCACATCAAGAAGTCTGTGCACAGCTCTTCGGGAAGACTCCAGCTGGCTCGGTGTGCCTTGGAAGGCCTTCAGACGAGTTCCCGTTGCCTCATTACATTTAAAAGCCACACGAGGTGTGCTTGCAACTCGTTCTGGGAGGACTTTGAAAGTTGTAAGTGACTCGTACAAAGCTGAGCGCTTCTACCTGAATGCTGCTCATGGGCAACGAGTGAATGTGTAAGAAGCAGAGCTGTGTTTATGCAGGTTCTTGAATGTCTTGAATCTGAACTTAGAGATAAGAAATAGTGCAATAATTTAAACTTAGTTAAGCTAAAATTCTATGCTTGGACTTGCTCAAACTTATTTCAGAGCCGTAAATAAGTTGCATCGTTCATATAGGAATGCTTGAGACCTATTTTATGATAGTGATGTCAAGTTCATCTTTTCTCAACGGTAGCAGAGTTTTTTTCCTTTTAATACTCATTTCAAGCTACTGTTGACCAATTACCGAATAGCTTTGATCCGTGAAACCGTGTGCAGTTGTATTCTTGGTGATGAAATTCCCTTTGTGTGATGCTTGACTAACGTTTGAATGGAACTTGTAAAAGATCCTCTAAGTGCTGTCTTTTTCTTGTGGATCCCACAAAGCTTTTCATTCACATACAACTGTTTTCCTGTACTTTTGGATCTCAGGGTGAATGTTGGCTATTCATGCTCATCTTTGGAGTAAGGCTGGTTTGAAGGAGGCTACAAGTCTTCATGCCCAAGTGACAAACAGGGTTTGGGTGGTGTGTTTGATGGCACTATAAATAGTAATTTAAAAAATGTGGCTGATTTTCTTCCTTAACTTAAATCTTTCATTATGCTACTTCAAAAGCTAATTTCTTTTTTTTCCCCTGAATAGCAACTTCCATTAATTTCACTCTAGGTAATGACACAATTACATGTAATCATTGACACGACTCGATATGCAATGCATCAGTCCCATTGTGCCGCGTTTTCAGCTGCTTGAATTTGGACGGCTTCCATCTTGCGCGTTGCCAAGAGCGGTTCTGGAGTCTCTGACATTTTGTTTGACATTAGTCAAGACTGGTAAAGCAAGGTTCCTTGGCAGCCCTTCTGCAAACTTGCCCGTTTTGTTGATTTGAAGCTCGGGAGAAGCGGGTGAGCCAGGTAGGAGATGGTATTTCCCGTTTAATGGGTCAGGCATTCATCTGCGATAAATAAGAGTTCGTTTAGAAAGAAGTCTGTACTGCCTAGAGATGCTGGCAGTATATCTTATTTCAGGTGCTGATGACAGTTTCCCATTCATTCCCTCGAGCTATGATTTTGAAAATAAAGTGAATATTGATCAGATAAATCACTCTTGTATTTCCCAAATGCAGTCCGTGTCTGCTGGCCGTACTGCACGGATGAAGACAGACTGCTTGTTTGGAGTCAAATCTCCCCTCAGTTATTGAAAATGAATACATCAGTTGTATTTGCAGATTTTTACTAATCTTTTTAGTCAGAAGGCATGCTGTTTAGTCCCAGAGCTTCAACCCCTTCCTGAACTCGTCGCGGATCTGCGGGTGTAAGCGGGATGAAAATCCAGTCCTGGGAGAGGAAGAACTTGGTCCTGCAGCTTCCAGCGGTGCGTGGATGTCGCTGGGGAGCCGGCAGCGAGATCAAGGTGCTGCTAAATGGGAATCACTGCACGCACAGTTCTCTGGAGCTCCTTACGGGGTGCGAGTGGGGAATCTCCTGGCGTTTGAAGGAGCCTGAAGCAGCGTGCGGGCACTGGCTGGCAGACGAGGCGATAATGATTCCTTGCGCTACGGGAACGCAGGAAAGCACAAAATCAGTCTCCTTTTCTCTTTGTATGCTCTTTGATCAGCGAGTTTCAGTGTATTCCTCTATAAGGTTTGCCACTTAAAAGCTGCGTTTGATACAAGGCTGTTACATCCTTCAGTGAAGCAGCTTGTACGCTGCAGATATGCAGGAGCCGAGTTATCTGCCATCTGCCTCAGCCTATTTGCTGCTGGATAGCTCTGGCTTCGACCTCTCCAGAGGTGGCTAGACCTCTATTTTATAGAGAACAGTTTGCAGATGTTTGGAAATATTTTGCTTTTTCCCCTTTCCCGTAGCTAGGTGAGCAATGTTGCTTCGTCCTGCCGTGAACTCTCAGTCCAAGATGAACCTGAAGCATTTTCTTTTGGCCCTTTCACTCTTGCCTCTGCTTGACCAGCTGCATCTGATGAGCAGGTCTGGGGGGATAGGGTAAGTTCCCTTTAAAAAAATAAATAAATCAGGAAACAGCCCCCTTTGGGGAACTCTGCTAGCTATGGGGCTGCACCTGCCCCCCTGGCCTGGAGCTGGGACGCCTCCTGTTGCTTCCCTTAAATGCTGCAGTCTAAAACTCAAGTCAGAGGACACAATAGCTTCCTCTCCTTGAAACTGGTCCCCAAACAACATAAAGCTGACTCCCTGACCAGCTCATGAAAAGAAGGGCATTGCTTTGTGCTGTGTTTTGTGGTATCTCAGATGCGATAGCTCTGGAAGCATTTATTATCTGCTAGTCGATAAGGATTTGTTTTAAGAAGCCGCAAGTTTTATACTATCTTAAATGGAATCTAATCTTTTCTTTTAAGCAGTGAACAGAAAATATTATTCTCTGTAGGGCTTGTTTTAAGATGGCTTTTTTCTTTTTTTTGGAATGACCATATTATATCCATATGTCTTCATGGTTAGATGTCTCTGACACCTGTTTGTTGGCAAAAACAAAACCGAGAGGTCTTCAGACACTGGATTTTCGTAGCTCTGAATGCATTAACATGATGTGTGTATCTGAGGTTTTCCATGTGTTCTCCTCTTCCCTGTGAGGGATGCTGCTGAGGGAGGTGGGAGCAGCTGAGCTTGGTTTTTGGGGTGTTGAGGAGCTGATGCCTGCAGGTGGAGCTGGTCTAGGCCCTGCTCCTCTGGGGGGAGGTTTTCAGCATCAAGAGCCAGCTGGTAAGGACTTAGCCCCTGTGTTGTCGTTTTTCTCTGTTGCTATTTTTGCTGCTGAAGCCTGGCATCTGCCACTTGCCTTTCCAGATGCGCTTTGATGCGTGCGTAAAGTTTGATGTTCCAGGGAGAAGCTGCGGTACCCGAACTCGTCTGAGGACAGCTGACTGTTGCTGAATGGCATCTCACCGCTGGCTGTGACTGTTGACTAACAGCCTGGCTAGCATGAAATGGGCTCGTCGCTCAGTAGGCTGCAGCAGTTTTCAGCGTCGTTAATTACAAAGAGAATTTCCTCCCGGAGAAATCAGGTTTCTGTAATGTCTGTCCTCAGATGTGCCACGTTTAGCGTGTCCTACATATCCTTAAAGCAGCGTGCTCTGGACTTATTTGGACACTTGTTGCCTTAGCAATTCATGTGTCCTCATTGTACTTAATTAAGAGGGCTAATGGCTGCTTAAGACTGGGTAAATATCTACTTCTGAAGTAATAAAGCAAAAGTAATCCTCAGACCCTAATAGAGGATTAATGGTAGGGCCGTAGGCCTAGAATAGGCAGCTCTTCTTCCAAACTTCAGATACTTTGAGATTGCATCTTTTGAAAACTCCTCTGCTTTTTGTTAGCTTACAGAGGTACTAAAGCTGCATTTCTCAGAAATACTGAGCACGGTGACCATTTACTGCTATATTTCCCAAGAAAATAGGAGCTTTGGAGTGATGCTTCTGGTTGAACGTTTGCAGTGTTGTGTGGGTGGGCCAGAAAATCATCAGGGTCCGGCCTCCAGTTTTAATTCAAGCCTTACCAAATATTCATGTGACTCTTCAGAAAAAAATATTGAGTGTTTCAGACTTCTGAAGCTGAAAAGTAGCAGTTATTTAGTCAATAAAAGCATCTGAGCTGTAAGCACACTTCCAGATGTCTTTCCCCTCTCAGTCAATCAGCAAGCCCTCTTCTTCAGGCTGTCCTGGTGATGCTCAGCTCCTCACTTCACTTGGTGTTAATTATTTAGAAGAAAGCCTGCAATTTAGCAAGAGCTGGTGTCCTTCCAGTTGCCAATAAAGCGCTGTCACCTTTCAAGCAGTCGGTCATGATGTCCCTGAGCTCCAGGCCTGGTTTATCCCCAGGAGGAGTTCCACTTCGGGGACTGCTGCTGCTGCCTCCTGTATCGGGGTGGCTTTCACAGAAGCCCAGAGTAAGGACTGATAATGCTTCTTCATTTATCTGCTTATCTACTTAAGTTGAACCTCTTAATTTGTCCTAAAACCTCTTGGTGTAGCAGGGCACAGCTTGCTCTGAGTCCACCTGCCGAGCCGATGACACGCGCAAGCTGTAATTTGAAAACATTTTGCTTAAAAGATCCGTAGAGTTGTTTCGCTTGACAACTTCTCATTTGTTAAGTGACCACTTCTGGCACTTCATTTTCTCCTCCCGCCCTGGAGATTTCTCTCATCTGTCATTTTCTGCCTGACCTAGGGCTCGCGGGTTCAGCTTTCTCACGTCTCTCTTCTTTCAGCGGCGTGATAGAGATCCGGAGGTTCAGCGGTCGGCACGTTTGGCAGGCTGCTCGGTTATCTGTGGGCTCCCGGATGTGTCTCAAAAGCGAGCTTGTAGGCAGCGTTATCTACGTGCCATGTGGGTTTAGCCACCGAAAAGGTTTTGCTGCTCGACTTGCTGCAGAAACTGTGCTTGTTTCTGTAGTGAGTGGTGAAACTCAATCTCTGTATTTGAGCGCAGGGTTTCTGTACAACGCTGGAGTGTATTACAGTGAATAATATCCGACTGCTCTTAACCACTGTAAATCGTAGGCTGTCTTTTCAGGGAGCTGTGGACCATCGGTATCTCGGTTTTGCCGGGTGGTTTTCAAATCCTGCCGTAAATCCTCCCGTCGTGTTGTCCTGCGGGTCGCCTCGCTAGATGAGCCCAGATGGTGGGAGCTGCCTTCTCCGGCCGTGGCCCCGTAGTCAATCCTACCTGGGTAAAAGTGGGGGTCAAGAGCTTCCAGGCGGTGGTGTTTCATTCCCGGGGAGCCCAAATCACTCCTGTATCTCTTGGGGTGGTCCACGTAGGTGTGAGGCAGGTATGAAACATTACTGGCCACATATGCTGAAGCCGCTTCCCTAAAGAATGATAAATGCACCAGTGGGAAGCAAGGCAGCCAATTACTCAGCGTGATTAAAAGCAGACAAATGACCCCTAATTGCATCTCATAATTAAAAATTCGCTGTATATTAATATATTTTTATTATTGAGTTTATTAACACTTCATAAAGCTGTGTAACACGCATTACTAATAGCTGCTATATAACCGCAATATATTTTAAGTTTTCAGCTCCAAATGCTCTTAAAGTGGGATTTAGTGTAAAGACCGATGGTAATTTCAAAACGGGATTTAGTACCGAGGCAGATAGTGGTTTGGGTTAGCATCTCCTAACTGTCCTGCTCTTGCTTTCAATTCAGTGTCTGCCTATTCAAAGGACACGGCAGTGAAATATCTAATCCAGCTCCGGCCATTCCTCCTGATCTATATCATGTCTTTCAAAAAAAAAATAAAAAATAAAGCCTATAAGCACTGACTCATAACAGTTCCTGGCAATGACAAGAGCACTATATTACTTTACATCTTTCCTCAATGTTTGTCTGCTGAAATATTTACTAGAGAGGCTCTGGCAGGGCTGTGAATGAATGATACCGGTGGCTCTAAGGTAGCTTAAATGCTGTTTTCTTGGGGGGAAATCAACAGTGCTGCGGAAAATAAAATAAAAATAAACATATCAGAAGTTGAGGAAAGAAATGTCCTGGGGATGCGCACGTTAATTACGATGGTGGTGCTGGGGAGGGCTTAAACGTGCAGCTGTTGGAGGGGTGAAAACGCTTCAGCCTCAACTGTGCTGAACAGATGCATTTGCATATTTACATCTGATAAAACCTTAGTCATACAAACAAACATTTTGGTGGTGTATGTGTTGCAGGTTGTGACCAACAGCTGCTTTTTTGGGTTCTCTTCCTTGAATTTTTGCTGTTCTGGGGCTAAATAGCTGTAAACACTTCTGAATTTTGTCCCCTCTGTGTCCCCAGGCCATGTTGTGCTTGGTCCACGTTGAGCCTGCTGGGTACAGACGGAGCATCGCTACGCAAGAGGATGTGTCAAAATAAGCTTTGTTCTAGTTTGCCATCTCATTTATGGTTGCTTATCCTGCTTCTGCTGGCTGCTTTTGTTTGACTTGAAACTCTGGAGAAAAAAAATCCAGCAAGATAAATCAATACTGAAAGTATTTTAGTAACTAGTGTGTTTTTATATCTTGCATGAGAGCTGAAATCGTCAGTACGGTGCAATACAGAAAAGACCAGAGTGATGAGAAAAGCAGGAGACGCATCCAAATTGAATGTACGCTTAGCTTTTTTAACGTCTGACTTCACAAAAGAGAAAGTAGTGAATTGATTTTTAGCCCCAATCAAGTTTTTTTTTTCCCCTGAAAACCATGGTTAGAATAAAGAGAAGGCCTAAAACCTGTAGTTTGGAGGAAGGAACACAAAGGCTGCCTGGATTAAATTCCCATCTCTTTCAGGGGGATCTTTCAGGGGGATGCGTGCTTGGGTCTCCACCCTAGATCCGGTTACAAAAAGTTGAGGCTTGGCCAAAAATCAATACTATATGACGACTGTTGCCAAAATCTTTGCAGCTGATGGAAACTCTGCCATACAATATTCTGAAAAAATACTTGTTGTTTTAATGAGATGCCCTTAGTTACTACAGCGTTGGACCTGAACTCCTAACAAGCTACGGGCCCTCTTTTTTCTCTGTGAGTAGAGGGACGGTGTTTGGTTTAGGTGTTCAAAAAGGAACCTGAGAAACAATATTCTCGTGAAGACTGGGATCTGCTTTCTTTAAAAGGAATGCAAGTAAACTGGGGAACGTAGATACTTGCTTTGTTGCACGCTGGATTTTTTTGCATAGGGATTTCTGCAGTGCTATATAACCGCATAAGCTTGATTCTTTTTAAAAATAACATTATCTACAATTTACATTTTTTTCTGGGGGGGACACGGGCAGCTCTCCCAGGGAGGGAGGTGATGGACGTGATCCCTGGCTCCTTGCTCAGGCTCACCAAGCGGTGTCTCAATGTTTTGAGTTATTGCATCGGCAAGCGATGGCTGAGCTCTGCTTTTGGGGCAGGAAGGGGATGGCTCGTGCCCCGAGCTCAACACGGGTGGCAATGAGAGACCGGGAGGGGAAAAGGTCTGCTCTGTGTCGGAGTGGGAGCTCTTGGGCTCAGGGAGCTGTGGTGTCTGGTAGTTAAATAAAATGTAGTCCAGTTGGAGTACAAATGCACTGAGAAGGGGCTGTGCTGGCTGGGTGTCTGGCACCGGATTGTGCCGCAGCGCGGCTTGAAAATGTGGCCAAGAGACCCAAAAGTGCCCCGTGGCACTTCGATAATGCTTGTGTATAACTTAAAATATAGTATTTTGGGGAAAACACAGTATAAGTGGAAGGCTTTATTATTACAGTGGTAACGTTTGTGTTTCTAAGGAAGCTTAACCTGCTATTTGTGTACAGAGCTGGGATTTTTAGGGATACTTCTGCTTAATTTAGGGATACTTCAGCTTAATAGTGTTGGAAGATCTGTTCTTAATAGATGCTTTTTTTCTGATCCGATCATTAAATTAAAAATGAGGCATGATATCTGCTGGCTTTTGAAGTGAGTACCCTTCTGACAGTAAGGGCAGAACAGTAATTGGAAATCGTTACAGGTGGTCAAGCTGAAGAGGGGGAAAAACTTCATCATACTCTTTCTAACGTGGCTGCGTCCATATTTAACCCGAAGGGGCGAGATAACTTCATGTTGTAGGGGATTTGTAGGGGATGAAAGTTACACGGACTGGCAGCCGGGGAGATTTGAGGGATGCTTGTTAATGTAAGTGGCTTCCCTTTCTTCTGATCCTTGTTCACAGAGAAACCAAAGCACCTCTATTCCATTCTTTTTTCCTAATTAATTGGCATAATTGGTTGAAATGGGCCATTTGGGAGCAAAAACCCCTTTAGCACCTCACTGAATTATCAAATGCTGTTTATCTATGTGAGTGTCAGCAATTTGAATTAAAATCCTTGCTCCTAACCTTTGCTTTTTTTTACAGCAAGTGACTTCATTCACATGCTCCTATTATAGTACCCCAAGTTTGTGTATTTTGTCTCTCAATTTCCTTTTTACAGGAAGCGAAGGACCTTCAGTGCTGCGTACTTTTATTTCTGTATAGCAGCTGAGGAATATGGGGAGCTGAGTCTCCAAAGGCTGTGCCAGTTGGCCTTTGAGAAAGCTGTTGCAGAATTTACAGAACAAGGGAAAACAATTACAGCACTTAAAATCCTCGTCTTTAACAAATATAAAGAAATATTTTGCATTGCTACTATTTCCAGAAACCTTCTTTCTGCTCAACATGTGGTTTACAGACTAAGGTGTACCCTAAAGAGCTTTTTTTTCCTGAAATTTTGTGAATTGAACCTTTGGCTTGATTTTTTTCAAGTTTCCTAGCAGTTTTCTTTCCGTAGAACCTCAAACAGAAACGGGACACAGACGTGGCTACAGCATAAATCTGAGCCCCTATCTAAGGGATGCAAATGTTTTTGGTAGGTGACTTATTTTGAAGCGCTTGCAATCAGAAGGCATTTAGCTGCAGGGGTGGCTAAGAGCAGGCACGGCCTTGGCAGAAGTCCCCAAAGCCACTGCCCCATCTGCATGGCATTATCCACATGAGTAGGTTTTCTTCGTCGAAATCAGCGGAACCGTATGGCAATATTCAGAGCCGAAATTGTTTCCGATGGGTTCCCGTGTAGTTACAACTCCGCGCTTGCGATCTTAGTCATTGCAATTTGGAAACTCGTTCAAGTGAGTAATATCGTGTTGGACTGCGCCTTCTGTTTTCCCTCGGAACTGGCAAACTTCTTCAGACAGCTTTATTATGAGAACTTGGAGGGTTTGGAGGAGGACATCAGGGTGTGTGCTTTATGTGGAGCAAGTAAATCCAAAAAAAGTTGACCAGGAGTTGCTGGTATTGTGCGGCGTTTTAGTTACAGGTGGTTAAATTTTGTGCTCTGACTTCTAAGCCTTTTTAGTCTCAAGACTATTTAGCATTTGAGCTTCTCATATAGCAGTTCTGCTATCGATGTATTCCTTATCCCCTTCCCAGTCTCATGTGAGAAGCAATTTCTTGGTCTTCTCTGGCAGACTGCATGGCGCAGATGAGTTCTGCTGTGTCGTGTTCAGCAAACAGAAATTGCTGAGCTAATTCCTTTTTTCCTCCTCGTTAGGAAATTCTCATTTAATTGGTATTTGGTGGCAGGTAGAGAATGAGGCTTGGGCTTTGAAGATAGAAACGTTTTTTGTTGACACCTCTGCTTGAAGGACAGGTGTGATGAGAAATCCTGCTTACCGCGCGTGGGTTGCAGAAAGCCATTTTCCCCATGAAAGCTATCCATCTTTCAAGAAAATTCGTATTGACAGCTTTGGATATTATTTGGACACGCCTCTATGATATCTTTGAAATACCATTGAAAACTAACATTTTTTTCACTGGCTCTTTCTGAATGCCTTCTGAATATTGATCTTCCACAAGAGCTGGTCCTCTCGTGTTGCGGTACTTGAGCGAAGATTTCCATCGTGTCGTGAGGTAGGCTTGAAAGTCTAGGTCCAAATACTTAGTGGATGGAAATCGACGTAATGTTACTGTCAGAGCCAAAATCTGAAAATCTGTCCTCCTGTATATTAGGCTTTGTCTTCTCCAAAGGTACCTTAAAGGAGGCTGTAGTGAGGTGGGGGTTGGTCTATTCTCCCATGTGCCTGGTGACAGGACGAGGGGGAATGGGCGAAAGTTGTGCCAGGGGAGGTTTAGGTTGGATATTAGGAAGAACTTCTTTACTGAAAGGGTTGTGAGGCATTGGAACGGGCTGCCCGGGGAAGTGGTTGAGTCACCACCCCTGGAGGTCTTTAAGAGATGTTTAGATGTTGAGCTTAGTGAGATGGTTTAGTGGAGGACTTGTTAGTGTTAGGTCAGAGGTTGGACTGGGTGATCTTGGAGGTCTCTTCCAACCCAGATGATTCTGTGATAACTCAAACTTCAGTTACGATGCTCATAAAACAAAAAGTGGTCTCCCTGTATTGCCGCAAGACAACAAGACACAAGTAAGGGTCATAGGGATATGTTTAAATTGTGCTCAGTTGGTGGAAAATCTAATGTCTTGGGTTGGTGGTATGTGACAAAATCCCAGAGGTGGGGTTTATTTTGTACCTAATGACTTTTAAAAATAATTTCGTTCAGGTTTATGTAGTTCCTAGGGTTTGGCAGTGTTGGCTTTTCTGTCTTTGGGCAGAATCACAGAGTGGTTGAGGTTGGAAGGGACCTTAAGAGGTGGTCTAGTCCAGCCCCCTCCATTCTTCTCTTACTGTGGTTGAGAGATACGGAGTTAAAAGCAAGTACAACGAGGAAGCCGTGATTTATTATGAAACAAAATGGAGTGTTTGTTTCTGCTGGAAAGGCTGATGCATTAAGGGAGCGCGAAGGGAGCGGTTTGTTATTCATTGGCAATCCCTCACTACAGCGGCCTCGATTGCTGGAGGATGTTTTATGACTCAGATTATGCTCAGATTAGGCTTTTTTATCTTAATTCTTTTGGGTTTTCCAGCAGCTGAAATGATGCATTCAGGCCACACAGTCGGCCGGCGCGGAGCGTTTTCATTGTGCGGGGAGGGAAGGGCTCTGGATCTGCGGGCGAAGTCACCATTTGTTTCTTTAACGCTCCCATCCATTATTGTAGCACCGCAGTTTGTTTCCTTAATGAGCACCGTTCTGGTTTTCCTGGAAGCCTTTTACCAAGTGAAAGTAGGGGAGTTTTAATTTCAAGGGTTGCACGAGGAGCTGTCTGTTTTGTAAATGGGAGCAGGGACAGTGGTATAACGAAGATATTGTATGCGCGGCAATGGGAGGAGGGCACGACTGGCCCCCTGTCACCTCTCCTGGGTGCTGGCTTGTTTTTCTGGGTGCTGGCTTGTTTTATGTCTAGGCAGCCCTGGATATAAGGTGCAGGGTGTAAGGTGCACCCATGCTCTCCAAACCTGGGGACTGGCCCCAAAGGTGTGCCCCGGGACGCAGCGGTAGTGCCTGGTGTGCTGACGGCGCTCGAAGAGGCTGCAGATGATGAGAGAAGACCAGAAGCAGCCTCATGAAGTCACAGGAGGTTGCGGGAGGGTGCACGTGCGTTATTCTTGGCAGCTACAGCACGTAACGCGCCGCAGGAGATAACCTGCCCCCCGCGTTGGATGTGCCAGATCAGTCCCGCTCATCCCCCAGCACAAACACGGCCCTGGTTTCGCACAAAAACAGGGAGTACAATTTGTCTGCGTTCATTAACGTAATTGATTGCTTTCCTTGTGATTTTCTGAAGGTTTTTTGGGTTCGGATGCTGCGTTTAAATCACCCCCTCAACAGGCACCGTTGATGCGTTTGTGTCTATTCTGCTGTCCTGATAAGTCTGGCGGCCGCTTTTCACCTTCCCGATGCACGTTACCGAGATTGATTGAAGCTCTGCGCTCGTCCCATCCAAAATACTGTGTAATTAATGTTTCATTATGCTAATACATGCAAATTCGGTAGCGTGTGCGTTTGATGGGGAGGGGAGAGAACAAAAAAGGATTAGAGAGTTCACTCTAAAGTACAAATTAATTTATTGCATTACTAAATGGCCTCCGAGGAAGGAGGGATGCATTTAAGAAACGAACAAATACGCAAACAAAAAGCCCCCTGTCTAAATGTTTTGTCTTCCCAAGAAGTGGCTTTTTTTCCCCGAGCGCTGCCACGTGTGCTGAAGCACCGGGGTTTGTGCTGGAGGCTGCTCTGAGATGGTTTTAAATTTAGCACTGTTCCCATTCGTGGATTCTGTTTCCATGTTTTTGTCCCTGTTGCTCGGTCCTTTTTTTTGAGATGTATTTAGAGAGGAAAAAAAAAATCAAGCTATAGAAAGACTGGCTTTGTTTTTGCTCCTTCTATCTCTAGCTCAGAGTTCTTCCAAGGGATTTCCTTTTCCAGCAGCTGATTTGCTCTCTTGACGTTTTAGCTCGGTATCTGGTTGTTCTTTTCACCCTCCTTTATTCCTCCTCACCTGATTTCTTTTTCCCCTTAATGTGCATTTTGTGTCCTTGCTCTCTCCAGCTATTGCCCTGCCCTTTCATCTGAGCACGAGCATCTCTTCTGCTGGCTCGTGTCCCTTTGGCAGTCTGACTCTTTCCACAAAGGCTGGTAAAAGCCTGCATCTGGCCAGAGCTGTGGGCCTTTCCTTGTTTGTATTCCACTCAACTCTCCCCTTTTAGCCCCTTTCTGCCTGGCTTGGATTCAGTACTGGATTGATTTTATTTTTCCCCTCTTTTTTTTCTGCCCTGCGTCTTGACTCTTCCTCCGCCGCTGCCTGGGGAGTTTCCTATGCCAGCTCTCGCTGATGCTCAGGTTCCTCGCTGCTCTGCCCCATCCCATCATCCCCCCTGTATCCTTTAATCCCTTCCGTGGTTTTAATCCCCTCTATATTCTTTAATTAGGTGATTTAATCCGGTTTTGTTTCATTTTAGTGGAAACCAGCTAGGCACTGGTGCTCCAGCACACTGGGGAAACGAACCTCCTGGAGACCTGTCTCCGCTGGAGTCCTCCACTGGAATCCCATAATTAAATGGGATTGTTCAAATTAGCTTCCGAGTTGGTAGTGATGCTTTTCGGCACCCTAAAATGCTGCTCTACTCCCGGACTTCGTGTTGTCTCCTTCCTTAATCTTAAAGTTTATTAAATGTAGGATCATTAAAATGGAAAGCAGTGCTGTGCACCCATCCAGCTGTCTGCAGGTGTAGTGCCACATCTTTTCTAGCTCCTTCTCTTTCCTCTCTGGAGCTCTTCTGTGCAAATTGGCGTGTGTAGGTAGCATTTATTTTGGGGAGAAGGAAGAAAACCCGGCAAATAACACGATTGTCTGATCGCGTAATTAAAGCATTTGAAACAAAACCATGGAGGAAAAAATTGCCCTGGCAAGTCAGACAGTGCAATTAACAGTTCGTCGGTCTTCTCCGGATGCTCAAAATAAAAATCCAATCCACCCCCCCAGTGCTGGAAGAAAACGCAGGGCTTTGCTCAGGTTTCCTACAGGCAGTGAGATCTTTTTATGGCGAGGCCGTAGGGTCCAGGTAGGAGCTCCTCCACGTGCATCTGCGTGCCTCGTGGCTCGAAATGAGCCCTGCTCCTGCAGGTGAAGCCTTATTTTCAGCCAGAATACAGAAATAAGTGGTTGATGCCAACATCTTTCTTTAAGGCAGATTCTTTTTTTATCCTGCTGTGGAAGAATACTGAAGGCAACTGAGATCGTATTGTCTCTTACAGTTAGAGTAACGCGATTTATTATTTTTGAGATCGGGTTTTCAGTCTCTTCAGCAAAGTAGGTGGCTGCAAGTTCTGCGCTGAGTAGGAGTTTGCACAGTTGGCTGGCTTGTCTGATTTTTTGCAAGGAAGGAAAAAAAAAAAGCTGTCAGATTATTGTAGAATGAATCTCTTCATTACGAAGCCTCTCCAAAAAGATAACTTCCTTTCCTGTGGGTTATCGTACTCAGCTCTAGAGTCGGTCAGATCAGGAGGGTTTTGGCATTTTATCTTTTATCTTCAGGTGAAAAAAAAGACTTGATAGCTATTCTGTGTGAGTGATGCTGGGTTTGGGGAAGGGAAACCTCGCGTTGGCCACTCTTCTGGTGGGGTGAGTGCCTTTCTAGGGGGCAGGTAAATTAAGGCTGGACAGTACGTGCATGGGGAGGAAGCCTGTAAACAACTTCTGCTTGAAGAAATGGCATCTCAAGAGAGAAGCTCATCAGCCAAGAGTTGCTTGCGCTGTTCTGAGGCAGGCTGGAGGGGAACAGCTTGCCTTCATCCCCTTCACCCAGCGCCGGGGACCCAGCTCTGCCTCGTCCCCAGGCTGCCCCGGAGGGAGTCTTACCGCGTGCACGAGCCAATTGAGCCAACTGTGGGTGTGCAACAGCACCTACTCAGCTTCAGATAGCCTAGATAATGTTTCTTCTGCCAAAACTAGTATATAAGGTCAGGCATCTATCAGAAGACATGATCTCTTCTTCTTCATCCCGTCTTCCAAGTAGTTGCGCTCTTGTCTTTTATGGCTGTGAGGAGTCTGACCCCCCAACTAGTGGGGTAAGGTGGTGTAGAGGCGTTGCCCGTAGTGATAGCTCGCTTAAATCCGTATTTTTAATCCAACTAAAGCTTTTGAGTGAAAATGGAACAGCCAGGTAAGTATCCCTAATGATTCAACACATTTGGAGGAGTTAGAGTTGTGGTTATAAGCGCTTTTATTTGGTGCGGCCCCAAATCCTGTGGTGGCACCATTTAAAAATCAAATGTTGTGGAACGTTGGCAGTCATGCGTACATGCACTTCTATAGAGAACTGGATGTTTGTATGAAAATTGAACCGTGCTTCCATGTACTACACGCTCTTGCACTGTAAATTCCTTGCGGCGACGTTTGATTTCCCCGTCCGAACGCCAAACGCAGGCACGAGGCTCGGTTTCCAAAACTTCTCGGAGCTGAGATGAACTATTCAGCACCACGGTAGGCACATCCTAAGTCATAATAAAAGCATTAAAACAGGAGTTCTTTAAATATATATATTAAGCATCATATTAGTGTATTTAGCGCAAACAGAATTGACAGTTTTATGCTGTATTGTGTTACCTAAGCATGTAAATACACGCTTATTAGCCTGACCATTAAGCTAATTTCATGCGGATTTAAAAAATACTCTGAGAAAATGTATACTGGGTGTACATAATGTATATTGTATAAATGTATACTGGGTGTACATAAATACACTTCAGTGTAATGGACTTATTTCAGCTGCTGACTCTGAGTTGGGCTGGGGGGTATGGCTGCGTTCACCCATCTCAAATGGTCCGTGCTCCAAAGTCTTATTTCTTAATGTTTATTTGGAAAAAAAAAAAAAAGACGAAAGCTCCGGGGGTGGCCTGGTCAAATGCTTTCGCAGCTGCGACATCTCTTCCCTCTCCGTAATGGAAGCAAGCGATGCAGAACATGAAGGGGGGGGAAAAAACCCACCCTGGAAGATTACATTTCACAGAGGCGGAACGGCAAAGCGGAGGATTCAAAGGCAGGGAGTGATTAAGAAGCGCATCAGACCCCATCTTTTAAATGTTAATTTCATCCGTGGCCTGGAGAAGGATAACCTCGCCGTCGCTGTGATGTTACCTGTCAGGGTGAGAAGCCCATTAGTTTCGTTCCCGTATCACAAAGCAGGTCATCGCATAGGGTAATATCTTGATAGCTGAAGCGGCGAGGGGCTGAGGATGGGGGCGTTATCTTCAAGTTTTCTCCTTTTTTTTTGGGCTCAAGGACACGCGGGCTATTGCCAAGGGCTCTCTCCTTGACCCTCGGAGCTTCGGATCTCCAAGCAATGCTGCAGGCCGGTTTGACGTGGATGTGCCTGGAGCAGCCGACACAGCCGCTTTGTGCAGGAGGTTGTTTCATCTTTTCAGGGCTTCCACTGAAGTCTGTAGTTAAGCCGTCGATGTCATAAATCTGTACTCATCGTTCTGTGAACGCGGAGGAAGAAGGAAGCGCTGATGTGCCCTGGGCCCGTTGGTTTCATCAGTCTCAGGCTTGCGGTGCTCTTAAATTTCCTACAAATGTGTTTTCTTCAAATATGTGAGTGCTGGAGCTCAAACAACAGCTGTGAGCATGCATGTAAAAGGCGAATGCATCTACAACACCAGATAAAGCAGTTATAAGAGCACTGCCCTCCGTTGTTCTGACTTTTTGAAGTCTTTCGGAGACAAAGAGCTTGGCAGCAAGTCCCAGGGACGGTGAAGTGTCCCAGGGCAGGCTGCAGGTAGAGGCAGAGACTCGCTCCCACGGAGACCAAAACTTGGAAATGGGGAAAATGAGAATGTGTCGCAGCAAGTTTTGTGGCAGCTCTTCATCTCCTATTTCTCCTGCCTGGCTGCTTGTCTTCTTCCCTCCTTGCCTTCTGTTTCAGCTGAGCTATTGCGATAAGGATTAAATTGTAGGTTTAGCATCTCTGTTTGAAAACAAGTCCACTGCCCTGCTTAGGAAAGAGGTTAGTAGCTTATAGCAGCCGCTCTTTCAGCATGAACTGAAACCCTGGAGCTGCTGGGGCAGGTAAGCCTTACCCAGGAGAAAAGGGACCCGGGGTCCACTGCACCTGGGCTTTCTCTGGGCTAATACTTCAAAAATACTTGAAATACGCAAATAGGTAGTAGGGGAATCTTCGACTGCTATTCCGCCTTTCTATTTCAGCACCTCAAGACTGCAAAAACGTGGCCATTATGTTCTCATCCTGCCTAGATTTCCAAGTAGTTGGTTCTGAAAATATACGGTCATTTTCTCCCATTTTTTAAGATGTCACAGTTGCTTCTCTCTCTAGGAATAATATTTCCAAGAATATTTGAATTTTCCTCGCGCTCAGAAAGCTTTCCAGGTCATTCAGGCTGTTACTTCCCTTGTAGTAAAGCAATTTGGGCTAAATATGCCTTTTGCAAAGGATGTGAATAGCTGAAATTGCAACTGAACTGCAAGGGTAATTGTATGAAAAGAAAGTTAATCTTTGTTTAACTTCAGTATTTGCTGCACTGGAAGCTGTCATAACCCCATTTCTTCCGCAGAAGTGGATTATTTACTTGTGATAATAGCTACATAACATCATTAACACGCTGTCATAAACAGCTGTGTTAAACTGTATTATGTGTTGGTGACATAAATAAAATGCCCAACGAGGAGCCGTGATTTACAAACGGGACTTGGTTGTCTTTGGGAGAACGGGCAGGAACGTGTTCTTAAAAACTACACTTTTGTGCATTGCAGACATATCTATATACAGGTTTTTAACGGCAAAAATGCCCTGTGCTAGTGTGCAATTTTTGGGTCTAACTCTGTGCTTCCTCCAGAAATTGGGATCAGAGCATGAAGATGGATGACAGACAAATCATATTCTGATTTGTCATCTTGCTGTTATTAGACAAGTTGTTCTAAGTTTAGGTCGTATGGTGCTATTGATATTGTGTCTGAAATGCTCTACAAGCTGAGAGCAGCTCTTGCTTTTTTGCTATATTTCATTAATTTTTGAAGGCTATCTTATTTATATACCTCAAAGGAAAACCTGATACCTGTCTACTTGAATAATTATAGATAGTGACAATATTAATTTCTATAACAATGTCAGGCAGTAGTTTATGCGTTGTTATAACTTGAACAAAAGCTTCCTAAGAATCTATAAAACCATCTTCTTGTTGCAACTAGTTTTTTTGAATCTTTTATCTGCTAAGTTTGAAAAAGGGCTGCCTTCTGTTCTGCACCGTGCCCTTTGATGCAACTGCATCCATGCGTTCTTCAGCTTGTTAATGAATTTCTACTCATCAGCAGAAGGGAATAACCTCATTGTTTTTCTTGGGTCTACCAGAAAGCAGTGGTCAGGCTACTGGGTAGGGAGGAGAGCGCTGCTCTAGCAAGGTGGGAGGAGATCCACCAGGTTAAGGCTTTGGCGCTGTTTCTGATGGATGGTCAGGTTGTACCTGGGCAT
Organism: Anser anser; assembly: GCF_964211835.1. NCBI lineage: Eukaryota > Metazoa > Chordata > Aves > Anseriformes > Anatidae > Anser > Anser anser. Next base: position 86,556,396 of record NC_139723.1, read on the forward strand.
GCTCTCCTCTCAGTTCTTCAAGAGAAAGGTCTTCAAGAAAAAGGGCTACCACAACTTTTGTACTTGTCATGCTGAAGTGCATCTTGGTACCTGTGGCCAGAGCAACTTGTGGAGGCAAATAAATTCTCCATATAAAATTCAACAGGCGTGGTGGATTTATCTTCACCTTGGCTGTACTTGTACAGTTTTTCCCCTTTTGTCTTCATGCTTACATATAAATATTTTTTATATACAAGATCTGTTTATCTACACATACTGTGTTTGTAGTGATAAAGGTATTTTTGTCCCGAAGCAAGTTTGCGAAGAAACTGTCTTACGTTCACTACGTGCAAGTGAGTAACCCATATTTACTCCTGGCCTTCTCTGTTTTTGCTCTTTTAGGTTCCCAGATTAAGACTTTTACATCGTTGAGGTTCGTAACTGAGCCTTCTGATGCTGTCACCATGCGCGGAAGCAACGTGCTGTTGAACTGCAGGGCAGAATCTGACCGAGGAGCTCCGGTGATCAAGTGGAAGAAAGACGCGGTCTTCTTGAACCTGGCGGTAGACGAAAGGAGGCAGCAGCTGGCCAACGGATCGCTCTTGATACAAAACATAGTCCACTCCAGGCACCACAAGCCGGACGAAGGGCTCTATCAGTGCGAAGCATCTCTAGAAGGCGTTGGAGCTATCATCAGTCGGACAGCGAAGGTCATGGTAGCAGGTAAGGAGGAAACTTCCTATTTGCTACGTTCTGGATTGCAGGAAACGCTGAGGATTTGCTATTTAAAGAGTGAAAAATGTAGAGAAAAGCAATTGAAGTGGGTTTCCCCCCTCATCAAAAGAAGTAAAGGTAGATATGACGCTCCTGCAACAGGAATTTATTTCTGACAAGGTGTTATTCTTGTTTAAATATTTCTAATATTTCTTTATTGCTGCGAGTTATTTGCTGTGTATTTGTCTTCAAAACGGAGGAGTCCTCTGCAGTTGGGAATTTTTCCGATGAATTGAGGGTCACAAAAAACGCTGAGTTCCTGTAGGGTGTTGAATGCGTGGATTTTTATGGTTCAGGGACTTGGTCATAGACAGGAGCTCATTATGCAGCTCCCTGGAACTGGCAGCCTCTTTGTGTTCCCGTTAAAGCAGTCGAGCAGGTATATGGCAGAGGGAACATGAGTGCACGTTACCAGGTGTCTGAGGATGCTTCCAGCTTCTCATTGAACAAACGCCGTTGTGAAAGGCGTCTGCCTGAAGCTTTAAAAGGGGGTCTTTGCCTCTTCAGCAATCTGTAGAAGGATGCGGTGAGTCCTTAATCATCTAATCATCGGAGGAAAAAGTTTGGAAGTCCTTAGAAAAAAAGGTACAGAGAAATGCAAAATCCCTTTAGTTACTAATGCCAACGAGAACGTGATAGAGTTCAGAGAGTTTTTATTTCAGAGTTTTGTCAGTTCTAAGGGGATGCTTTCTGTTTCTGCTTTCTCCGTGCGTTTTTCGATGCTGAATATTGATTGCTTTTGACTTGAACCTGTTAAAGGATGCCCTGATTGCTGAGCAGCCGTGTACAGGTGACAATTAGCAACCCTGGAAGAAAGGATGTAAATTACTTCCTGCTGAGAAGGGATTGATATATATTTGTGGCATGTGATGTGCAGGTGAGCTATGAGCTTGTTCAAGTGCGTTGTTCGGAGGAGATGCTTGTGCTTACACTAAAGAAAAGACAACGTGTCAGGGAGAAGTGTGCATTTCTGTGGTTCTGTGTGTCCTGTCTGTACGCATCTAGTTTTTCTGTTCTGGTACATCTCGGGGATAGAAAGCAAAGCTGAAGTTTAATCCAGTTCGGTCCAGGAGCTCTGCGAAACTTTGCTATCCGGTAGTTTCCTAAACATTTATGCTGGGGAGGGAATCCAGACAGTTCTCCTCCTGGCTGGTCTCTCCAGTGTGTCCCTCATAATTTGGTGTCTGTTCCAGTCTCGAGGTCTCTTAACCTGAAGAGTGCTTTTCCTTCCTCCTAAGTCTCTCCCCCCATCTAGAAAAGACATGTTTTCTCATGATAAATGGTTAAAATGGGCAATAAGAATCTTAACTCTTCTACCTCCTTCCCACCAGTTTTACTAGTCCTCCAGGGTAGTCCAGAAGTGTGCTCTGAACTTGCCATCCTGTAGCAGCGTATGTACCCCTGTGCTGGAGTGATTCTTCTCTGAAGAGCTGGAGAGAAGAAATGGGTTATTCCACTACCTGGCTCTCCTTGGAGGGAGCCTGCAGAGCTGGGCTTTGAGAAGTAGGGCTCTCCTTGCCAATTGAGGATGTTGTCTGGCCTTGATCTGGCTGTTGGCGACCACTGCCAGAATCCCTCTAATTACTCTTTTGAAGTGAACGCGCATATGGGACTGTTCCCTGTGGTGCTGTGCCCAGCTCTCTAATTTGGAGCTCTTCACAGGAAGAGTTACGCTTTGTTTGGCAGATCCTGATCTAATCCTGATCCGATATTCCTGTGGTGATCAGTAGTTTGGAGGAAGAGGGACAGGTGGGCTTACTCTGCTCAGGACCAGTTGGGCTCAGACTGGGAGAGCTTCCAATTGGAAAGGCTGTGAAGAGACTGCACAAACGGAAACATGGGAAAATTCCTTAAGCATGTACTCTTTTTTCCCCTCTAGGGGTAATTAAGCAGTGGAATGGGTTGCCTGGGCAGGCTGCGGAGTCCCCATCTGGGGAGATGTTCAAGACCCAGTTGGACACAGCCCAGCAAGAGCCCACTGGTAGTTGTCCCTGATTTCTTCAGTGGGTTGGACTAGGCAAGCTCGTCACCTTCCAACCTCCCTGATTCTGATTTTGTTAAAAATAAATAAATAAATGAATAAAATCATAAGGTGGAATAAGGCATGGCATTTAAAATTGACGGCAAGTTCTTCAAGCAGAAACGAAGAGGTATTTTGCTCTCCGAAGGACGTGCATTCCCGAGTGAGCAGAATGTGGCTTTTTTTTGCTTTTTTTTTTTTGAGGGAGTCAACGTGCAGTGCTGGCAGAGCATCGCTGACTTAAGGCACTGGCAGATGGAAACATGACAGGAAGGGAACGGGGGTGAGAGGACGAGCGAAGGTCTCGCACTACAGTAGGCTGTGTTAATCATTGCTTGGCACAGTAAATAAGCTTCGTATTTTCAGAAAAGGCTGCTTTTACAGAGAGGGTTGGGACTAGGTCGAACTCTGAGTGTTAAAACACTTGTAAACTGGATCGTATGATGATGTGTTGCTGCTAAACAGACTTTCTGGACAGCTTGGGGGTCTCATCCAAAAGCCACGATGCGTTTGGTTGCGCTGTCTTGATGAATGGAAGGTTGTGTTCGTGGCAACGGGGCACGTCGTCATTTCGCTGTCTCCTTTGTCTATGCAACGTTTCATTCTCGCAAGGCTTCCAAGGAGAGATCACGAGCTTTAATATTTCAGGTAGGCTTTAGGAAGCGATTCACTCATTGAATTACGATCTAATCCTGGTGTCACTTTTAAACCACGGGTCTGTCCACAGCATTTTAAGCGCTTGGCGCGCTGTTTGCCAACAGAACGCATCAGCATTTGTCTTCTGAGGTTAAAATCCCCAAACCGTTGGTATGCATAAGGGGCATATATCTTCTGCACGATAAAGACAGAGGGTGATTTCAGCATGGTTTTTAAAGCATTACCAGTCAATAAAGCAGTCACTGCGAAGAGGTGACAGTCAACTTCACCTGGAACAGACTCGAAGGTACTGAAAGTATATTGTCCTTTTAGAAACCTTCCCCCTTGTACTTTCGTGGCTTAAAGTGCTTTCAGTAAAGAAAACGTAGCAAATGCAAGCTGTTTTTAATAAGACAAGGATTTTATGCATGAAGCTCGCCACGTCTGGGGGAAAATGCACCGTTTCAAAGAACTTCTCGAGGGTCTTTATGGCCTCAGCGTGTTCCAGCTGTGCAAGAGCTCCTAGCTGAAACGGAGATGAGAGCAATGGAGAGAAACTAAGAGCTGCTTCCTACTCAGCATCTTATTAAAAGTCCCAATTTAACAGACTACTGATCATTGGTATTTACTGTAATTGGTAGGATTTCAGATAGAAACAACACTGCCCATGTGTTATACCTCTATTTATAGACAGTTGCGGGATGAGGCTCTCAAAGGTTCTGGCTTTCATCATCTTCTAAAAGACCAGAGGTAAAGTAAATGACAAACCCGAGCTTACTTTTATATGGTAATTCCTGCTGGCGTCCTGCCCCTTGGTGACGACTGGCTCTATGAGATGGGAATTTTTGGTGTGGTCATAGTGACTTAGAGCTAGAGAAAATTACTGAAAATGGTTTATCACTTTCCTTGTAAAACCATAAAAAGAAAACCAAAAAATGCAAGCAATGGATAAGCTACATCACACCAAGAGATCCATTTAGACCCATGCCTTGGTTTTGGCAACAGCTGATGTTCAGGCAGTGTAGGAGCTCTGTATAGAAGTAATTCACGTCCATGCTCTACCAGTTGCCCGTGTGGTCCGCGTGTCAGTAAATTCTTGAGTCACAAGAGTAGCATTTTTACATTTAAATGCCATTTAATGAGTTTATTCTTCAGTTGACTTGTTCTTCTTAACCCATATAGACTTTCAGCGTTGTATTCCTTCAGTGGGTGTGTTGCCATTGATCGGGTCCTGGCAGAAATCAAGAGGTTTACCTGGGGGAGGAACAAAACCCACCTAGTTATAGTTCATTTAATAATATAACAAAGGCTCGTCTGCTATTTAAAGATGATAAATGGCAAATGTGGAGCCTCCCTGGAGGCGCATATGGAGAAGTTCTTAATCTCACTTGAATCTAAGTGGAGTAAACATGAAATATAATATTAGGTACTATTGCCTACCCGTGTTTTGGGAATTTAATAAACTGAGGATGAAAATCATTTATTGGCATGAGAGGTATCACTTCAAGTATGGGATAAACACATGAAACCCGTTAATGCTGAAATTTAGGAAACTCTTCATTGTACAGAGTAAATAAAATGTCTTATGTGTTGCATACTTGTCATTCCCTGAAACTGAGAGTCACTTTTTTTTATAACAGAGGAAAATGAGTTTCAGAAATCCCCAGTTGGGGAGGTATAACTTGATTTGTAAACTGAAATCAGCCAATACTGACTTAATCAGTTTATTCCTACCACAATCACAGGAGATTTTGGGCTATTTTATATGAATTCATCAACCGTAATAAGCAGTGAACAAAACTAAAATGGTTTCCCTTGAAAACCAATTTTAGAGCTCCAAAAACTTAATTTAAGTTGAAAAAAAAGATAAGTCAGACAATACAGTTAGAAAACTCGAATTAAAAGTATAACCTCTTGACAATGTAATTGGCAAAATGGACATTTGTGAACTCGTGGTCAACAGGATTTTATGTCTTTTATACTTTATTTAAATGCATACTTAGCATATACAATGTGTAATAGTGCATAGAGTATAGGAACTCTATTGAAATTGATGTTTGGTTCTTAACACTACCTGATTTTGATATCTATCCGTGCCACATGGCAGAACAACAAACGCCTTTGGGACTGCTTTGTGCGTTTGCTTAATGGTGGTGTGGTTTTTTTGCCTAATAGAGTGGACGATTTGAGTGCTTGCTCCCTGCTATCCCTGTTTAATGTTCCGTTGGTGTATTTGCAAAATCTACATCCACCACTTGCGTACAAATATATGCTCTGTCATTACGTTAAAGTTCATTAGTGCTTTCTTAATAAAGCTAGGAACAGGTCTGAAACCTGAGAGGAAATAGCAGGGATCAGGTAAATATTTGACTCTTCACACGCTGCTCTGTTTTAAGTCCTGATTTTTTTTTCCTGCAAAAGATGCACCCGCTTTTAAAAGCGGGAGCAAGGAGATAACCAACACAAATCAAAACGATGGACAGCATATCTAGAGGCTCAGTAATGCAAGCCTCTTGGGTGAAGAATAAGATAGAAGGTGGGCTTAAATGGCTAGAAATGGAGAAACCAACATTGTGTTATGATTTAAATGCAGTATCGTCTAGGCATGGTGCAATCAGTTATTTTGCTCAGCCTTCACTTTAAACAAAGGTGCTGCTTAAATATTCAAAGATCAAGATATTCCGAACAGTTGAAAGCGTTTTATTTTGCTATAAATTATTTGGAGAGGCGTTATTGCTCCTGATTCACTGCGAATCCAGTGGCTTTAGGTGCCACTTGGAGACGAGGGCAGAGAACCACATCCGACAGCCCCTGCGATGTTTGGTTAATGCACAGCTTTGGTTTTTGCTAGCTTTTCTTAGTCCAACTCTGTGTATTTTTCTCCCCGCTAAGAAAATAACCTTTCTGATGCTACACCTTTTCATTAAACAGACTTGACTCCCTGCTCCCTCCATGTGCGGTGGGAATGGCTCTACTGAAGTCCATTAGCTTCAGTGGGGTTAAAGCACTGGAGAAGTAGGCTATGTCTTTGCTAGTACTCTATCTTATGTCTCAGTGCCTGAATGCCAGCACAATAATGAGCAGAAACACTTCCAACTTAGAAAATTTAGTTTGGTTGTTGACTTGGAAATTACTTTAGGGGGTGACTCAGGAGCAGCAGCTTCCCCAGGACCGTGCTCCCTTCCCAGTACCAGGAGAGCCCAAGTCTGTTGAGAAATGCTTGGCAGAATTGCATGCCGTAGCAATTCCTGCTCTTCCTACCCTCGTGCTGCTAATAGAAATACAGTTTCAATTAGTAAATTTCATTTAGGAAAAAGCTTTTGCTTTTGTCTTCAGCGCCTGGCAGAGATTTACTTAGGTTGAGCTCGAGGAGATTGGATTGAGGAAGGAGCAGCCTTGGTTAGTGAGGGCACGAGGATGGAGTGAATTAAAATAATGGGCTGTAATAGATCATCGGCGCTGGGGATGGATATCAGCCTGTACATCATCTGGCCAGTTTACCTTCCAGGAAAGGTTTCTTCCCGCTCAGTGTCTGCCGATCATCTGTCTGGTCTGGTTTTGCAAGCCCAAAGTGATGAGAGCCCCACAGCCTCCCTTAGGACCGTGTCCTGCGGTCTAATGGATCTGTCAGGGTGATTTTGGGGAAATTAAGCCCCAGCTTAAGGAATATCATGGCTTTGTCCTTTATTGCAGTGGGCGAAGGTGCTGTGGGGCGTAATGTCCTAAATCTGAAAACCGATGCTCAGCTTCTAACTTCTTTGGGGAGATAAATTAACATTCTGTTTTTTTTCCCTGATATAAAAGCACCTTTCAAGCTGCTGGCATTTGAGTCTGCTGTGACAGAACAGGTGAGAACTGATGCAGCAATTTTAGTGAGAACCAGCCTTTACTTCTCACTTTTCCAACCCCTGGTGTGTGTCTGAGGCTGGCTGTGAAAGCATTTCTTGCTTTTTTTGTGCCGGTTCTCCCCCTCCCTCTGGTTGCAATGGGTTGAACAAGGAAGGACCTACCTGCATTTACCCCCACCTGCGTTTATCTCCTGGCACTGTCGGCTTCCTGCTTGGCCTGCTGGAGGTGTACCCTTCCTTTAGGAGCATCCCTTTCCCTTTTCTTGGCTGTTGTGAACCAAAACCCTGCCTGAGGCCAGCAGGCTGTGCCCTACTCTGGGCAGTGGGGCTCAGTTTATTGCACTGAGTGCCTCTGGCCCTCCTTGCCACCCGTTAAATCCTCTCTTTTCAAGTGCTCTGCACCTATTTTTAATTAAAATTACAGTCTTGAATGTCTTCTCCTCGACATCTTTATCCTTCCCTGTAAGAAGCAGTGCTTGTGTTTCAATTTGTGTTTCAAAAACGTGTTGACTATCTTGCTCAGATCCCTCATCCTCTTCCTTTTTCTGGGCTAAAAAACATAAATTTTGTTTAAATTGACTACGTTGCTTACCAAACTTCTTGTTGTTCTTGCTCCTTAGTGGCATGTCCAGATCATACACGTTCTTCCAACAGCAGTGTTCAGTGTCTTATGGCACAAGGTATCAGGAAAAAAGAAGGATATTTGCACAACTTGAGCAATATATATGTTCTGGGGAGGTTCTTGGCAATGTTCTTCCAGGTAATGTGTAATGCAGTAATAACAACCCAAAAATGCAATAATAATAACCCCAAAATGCAATAATAACCCCAAAAGGGTTCAAAGGTAGACCTCTTGCATTCATTTCTACTAGGGAATAAGTAATCAGGACGTTTTCCTGAGAAAAGCCACAAAGAATTTTGTAGCTGTATTTATCTTCTAAGATGATAGAAGAACAAAGCAATTTCTTTGGAAATACTTTGACTACACTTGAAGCGTGTTATTTTCTTAACCACGAGCAGTTCAGTATAATTTGCTGCTTATATTTCGAGCCTGATGTCATGTAGTTTGGGGTAGTTGGATGTAATGAGGTCGTGGCGAACCCAGCCTCAAATCGCTCACCCTGCATATCCTGAATATTAGAGACCTGGCTCTGGGAAGAGCATTTATAGTGATGAATTGGATCTTAAGTGTCATTTGCAGTGAATGGGGAGAATTAAATGCCAAAGAGGGAGATAAGTAGGAGCTGGCATGCCGAATATCTGTGTCTGCTAAGGAGGAGTGTGTCTGAAATCTCATCTCCTTCCTCGTCTGGGCTCCGGAGCTGAGGTTATCTTGAGGAGCATCCACTCAGTGTTCGGAGCCGGGTGGGCCAGGGAAGAAAAGCTTTGGGATATACTCAAAACAGCTTTGGGATGTACTCAGCTGTGGGACTGGAGCACATTTTCTGATGACAGCTTAGTCATCTATACCGCTTCATTCGCTTGAGCGGGTCCCGCAGTTTTTGGCGCGGGAGCGCAAAATGTTGAACAACTATGTTCAGAATTGGGAGCGTTAAAAGTTGTAAGGCTTTCCAAGTACCTGGTGCATTTTTTCAGTAGGACTCCCTCCGTTTATTAGGGAAAAAAGCAAATCAAGAAAAGCAACAAAGATGTAGTAGGCACCTTCGGGGATTTCCTCGGGTTAATTTAATTTTCTGACTTGAAACAACCTTGTGACCACCTTGCGTGCTCTCTTGTTTCCAGTTTAACCTTTCTAATGGTTTCTTGACCTTGCGTACTCAAAATCCGTCCACGTTTCCGAAGCGATGTTTAATAAGATGAGAGGAGCTGTTTACAACCCTCTCATTTGTCCTCGGTGACCTCTGTTGGGCAAATGAGAAATAGGTCAGTCGCGATGCCGCCGTGTCACCGCAGGGGGAGAGATGGAAATTAGCCCAGTCAATCCTCAAGTCTCATAAAACACATCATCCGAGCGACTTAATTAAAAGGGGTCAGCTCTCTCTCCACCCTAGTTGGTGCCCGTATCTGACCGAGAGGTAGGCGATGTGCCCGCTGGTTTGGGGTTTGATTGACGTACGGCGGCGCGGAAATGCCGCGCTCCAAATTTCTCTGCACGCTGTGATTGCTGGATGATTATGGGTTTACAAGCTAAAACGTCTAATTCTTAAACCTCCTTATTCCGTATTTACCAGCAGATGATACAATCCAGCGCTGACAGGGGGATTGAATGGATGACACGCAGGTCTCTTCCACCTCGAATCTCCGATTCTATGCAAACCTTTAGAATGTAAATTGGAAGTGTGTTTTATATTCGTAAATGCAAAACTACTCTTGAAAGGCTTTCACGTTGAAAAGATTATAATGATTAGCATTTATTATGCTGTTGTTTTCATGCAAAAAAGAAAATCCTGCCCAGATTTTACTCAAATTGAACTTTTGTGCCTTGCATAATAGCCCTGCTTTAATTTGAATAAGATTCAGAATAAAGTGGCCTGATAGGAAGTTAAACACTACAGAGACAAAAAAAAATTTCCTAATGTAAGCCACTCAATGTGTGTGTGTGCTAATATGTAGACAAAAATGAGGATGTTTACAAGGAAGTGCTATCACAAAGGGCACAGCAAAAAAGTCGGGGGGGGGGGGAAAGGCAATTTAGCGGAGAGCAAGATGTTAAGTTGCTTAATCTTCTCTACAGCAATAAAATCTGGTAAAAGGAGGTGAGTGATGGCAGTCATTTTATTAGAGCGATTCCCACCAGTGTAGCTGGAGCTGAGAGTCTGTCAGCATTTCCATTAGAAGCTCTGTTTTCATGGCTTTATAATTCAGCTCTAAAAGCTCACCTGGGCCGGTGTCTGGCGTCCGAGATCTGAAGTCGGAAATGAATATTTCAGAGGCTTGGAAAATAACGTCTCTGGCTAGGTCTAACTAGGGGTTTTGACTAGGGACGTTGCCTCTCTACCTCAGTGCTGTTCTTGCCATCTTGCATAAAACTTTTAACACGTCGTTTGAGTCACTTTTTTCCCATTGTTAGTGGCTGTGGTTAGGTCTTACAGGGGGAAAATCAAGGGAGAGCCATGGTGCAGGTCGTAGAGCAAGTAAGAAAATCAAAAGTTCAGCAGGGGTCTCTCAGTTTCCAGGCTGGCTTGTTTTTTCTCATTTTATTTCCCTCCTTAGCCCATTTAAAGCTGACTTAGACACCTTTATAGTGCTCTGTAACGTGTTTCCATTCCCTCCGTATCCCTCAATGTGAAGCTCTGGGGATGGACGAAGAGCGGAGTCTAAAACTCAAAAACTCAGTGACTCAGATGCTGTGCTCGAGCAGAGAAAAAACTGCATAAACAGCAAAGATTGAGAGTCCTGCCCCAAAATGCTGAGCAGCTTGGGGTGGGAACAGTGCCTTGGCCAGGAGAAATCAGGTCCCAGGGGGGTAAGGAGCGGAAGACCTCTCCCATACCCAAAGGTACTGAGGACATGGAGTTATTGAGTAAAGAATAATCACGATTTCGACTGCTCTATATAAATAAAAAAAGTCAGATTTATCTGGATTTGTGAATTGAATTGTGGAAGACGTGGAAATCCTATTTTGGTTATTTTTGTGGGGTGGATTAGGGACATAGCCTCCTTCAGCTCTTCCTTTTGTCCAGCTTTATCCAGATTGTATGCGGACGGGGTCCTTAAATGGTTGGTGTGCCATATCACATGATTAGATATTTAATGATAAACACACGAAATGTTTAAAATAAATGTTTCCAGGGAACACCCAGTCCCACAAGAAACCTTGCAGCTCTCTGGACCCTTCAAGCGTCTGTTTACCTGGCTGCGAGTGGCACGTACCTTTTTCTGCATTGCTCTCCCGAGACATTAAGCAATTTTTAGCTGGAGAGCAAAAAGCGATGAAATTGCCTTTAAAGGATGAAATCTGGTTGAATGCCTTTTATGTGTCGTCCGGCTTTGGAATCGGAGACGCAATTGTTCCAGCCTTTTCCACAGCTGGTAAGAGCAGACACAACTGATTTTAAGAAAGCAAAAGAGAAAACAAGAACTCGAAGAGCTTCGTTTCCAGAAGCTGCTGCTTTAAAAAAGGGGGGGGGGTTGGAACTGCTGAGCAGCTGTTTTGCTTGGTGAAGGCAGACTTGTTTCTGGTGTGTTAGACTGTAATCAAACATTAAGTTTGTGGTTTATGAAACATGGCAGCGGCAGCCTCCACCGCTGATGGAAATGAATTTATTTCCATTGCGATTGGTCTTTTCTGCTGAGAGTTCCTGAGATTCAGAAGAAAACGTTTCTATGCTGTTTGCAGTAAGCAGCGATCCGGTCAAATTGTCTTAAGGAAAAGAGTTTAAGCATTTGCATCCTCTCTCCATCTCTTTAGTTTCCTCTAATCCTCTGTATTTGTACCCCGAGCTTTAACACTTCTGTGTGTCTTCGTCCTCTCTGATTCCATCAGCTGCATCTATAAATGACGTTCAGGCCGAGAGCTTTCTCAGCCCTCTTCAAACACCGAGTTTCCCATTTGCTCTGCTGGATGGCTTCTGTTTACGGAGGGAGGCAGTCCAGCAACTTCTCGGCAAAGAGGAGCTACATCAAGCAGGACCGAGCACTTCATAGCCTGGCAGTCCCGTGTTTGCAGGTATTCTTTCAGCAGCTTCATTTTACGACGATTAAAACCAGCCAGTAAACCATGAATATCAGGAGGACGACAAGAGGCCTGAAAGGGCTCATGGTGAGGACCAATTCCTTTCTAGGAGGACCCAGTTAAAGCTGTTTCTGTGGCTCGCAGCCGTGGGCTCTTCCAAATATTCCTGCTGGAGTGGAGCTGTCCTCGTCCTCGCTGTCCTCTTGGAGCATATTTTGTTCGGTGTGCAGCAGGTAGCACTGATGCTTGATTCACGTGTCTGTGAAGCTCCAAACCACTGCTGCAGGACAAGTAACAGGATGTTTTCAAAGGAGAAATGTTTGCAAAGGGGAATATTTGAGTGGGAAATCCAGTGCACACCTTGACAAATTGAGATATGACCTACTTCAGTGACAGCTTTGTGCATGCAAAGCTACTCGATGTGTCCTGCGTTCCTTAAAAAGCAGCTCAAGCGAAGTGCTGAGTAACTTGTTGCCAGTAAGATAAACGAATCCGAAGTGTGGTGGTGTAGGCAGAGATGGGCAGGTCTCTCAAACTCCTTTCACCAGCTCTGTTTGTCGGAGGGTGAGAGCTTTTTAAACTTGTCTTATGGCTCAGGCAGCGAGGCGAGCGCTTCTGCAGTGCTGCGTGAGCAAACCAGCGGTCCCGAGCGTGGTACGTCATAAAAATCCTGGCAGCATCTTGAGCTCACAGCTGATACCCAAGCAGGCGGAGAGCCACGCAGGGAGGCAGCTGCTTCTGTGTAAACTCCAGCTGAAAGGGGATGAAGTTACGGAGCTGCTGTTTTTTTCTTTAAGTTCTTGCTTGCTCGCTCATTTCTTAACTCAAGAAGCTGAGGTGAATGTTGATATCTGGCCACCCTGTTTTGTCCGGTTTGGGATAAGCGTTTCTACAGTTAATGGCTTAGAAATGACATCCCTCTGGTTTTGTACCCCTGGGGTGCGTGGTGTGCTGTCCTTCGGTACGTGTGTCCGTGGGCAGAGCATCTCCCGGTTCCCGCTTCCCTTCTGACCACGACGAGGACAAACTGGAGGAAGCAAATCCTTAACGCAGCTGGGTAAGACGAAGGCGAAGTGCTTCTCCATCTCCCAACACACTCGACGTGGACGCTGAGGGCCCTGCTTGGGGCAGAGCCTGCGGAGCAGTCTGGCAATGCGTACTTTTAGGGAAAGAAAAAGTCAGGATAGAAAATAATCTCATAAAACTGCAATGAGAGGTGCAAATCTGTATGTAAACATAAATGGGATGGGAGAAAGTGGTAATTAAAAATGGGGTGGGGAATACGTCGCACTTGTTCATATTGAGGTGCTTGTCTCCTTGGTTAAAGGACATTAACCCCAGTCTAATTAACCCCAGGCTAACTACCTTTTTATGGGAACGCGGTGAAGTTTCAGTACTAGGTTGGTCAACGTTGCTTAGGGGAAGCGTAGTGCTGTTAGGGTTTGTGGAGGTACGAAGGCATCGCTTATCAGCATCCTAACAGCACGGATAATAGCAGGCTGATTAGTGCAGCCCTTAAGATGAGTAATTTTATAGCGAAGCGTTGCCGTGTCCGACACGTGTTGTGCATCGAATGCAAACGGCTGCTTTTTGCAGGCGGACGTGACAGCCTGACGCTTTGATCGGCGCAGTCGTATTTATGGGCTGGCGGCCGTGGGTATCGCAGCAGGGGCTGGGGAAGGAGAGGGCGAGCAGGAGGAACATTGAAGTGCTGATAGCAGCTCAGGAGCAGGCAAGTGAGGCGGAGAAGGACGCTTGGGGCTGCGGGGAGAAGCGGAAGCATTATTAGAACGTCATCTCCAAAATCTGGCTTTTCATTAAAATCAGTCCGAGCGAGTCGATTCCGCACTGTAATCCCCCCCTCTGCCTCTGGAGGAGGTTTGACAAGACCCGTAATAATCCCGGAGCACTGTGTCATTTCACAAACAAGTGCTTTTCCCAACCTTTGGCAGACTCTGCTGGGTTTTCACCTAGGTGCGAGCTGAAGAGTGATTTTTATTTTCTCATTTGTGGCTAAAAGCTCATCCCATTATATAACAACAAGGAAGAGGAGAAGGGATGAAGACACATCAGTCTTGTCTCTGGAGCCCATGTGAGCCCATAAGGAGTGGCTGAGTTAGAAGCTTATCTTCTGGTTTCCCAAATTTTGGATCTCTATTTCAGGCATCGCTCACTGCTGGGCATCGGCCACGTGCCACCAAGCCAAGAGGTGTTCACGAAGCATCGGTGTCATTTCATCCCCCTTGGATAAAGGGGGTTTGGAGAAATTGATGTTCTCAGGTCTTGAACATGTCTTCCAGGAACAAATACGAGATACAGAATACAGCTTCTGAATCTTTTAGTCAACTCTTTGAGCAGAGAATTAAAAATATACTTAAATATTCCCTCTATATAAAGAAGGATGGAGGGCACTCTAGTGTTCTGGTTGAAAAGTGATGCTTCTTGCAATAGAAAGAAAATAGCCACGAGTGCCTTAACCTGACAGTATTAATATAATTCTTTATGTACAAGGCAAAATGATCAGGATAATCAAGCTCCTACATCGCTATTCACGTGCTCAATATTGTCTCCACGTAGTCGTCACGAATTTTAATTTATTAATGTCATTCGTTAATGAGGTTGAGCAAACACAAATGATTTGCGGTCACTTTAGTGTGGTTCAAGGTCTTTGGTAGGGTCGCTCGATGGTTTACATTTCAGGATGAAAGTCTTATTCAAGAGCTTTATTAATCTTTTGTTCTTAGTTTTTATTCCCTTTATTTATTCCCCTTATTTTATTCCTTTTATTTATTATTTTTTATTTATGGGGAGTTCCCATCCCCCAGCTTCCCAAACAACCCTTTTCAGGAGCAGCAGAGAGAATCTGTCTTGGAGCCAAGGTGTTTCATCAAGTATTTCTCGGAGTGAAGTAATAAAATCTAAGTGTAAATTACAAAGCAGCGGCAGGCCGGACGCATCAGCTGCGCCGGGGAGGAGCTGTGCGGTGCCTTGGCTTGTTCCCATCTCCCGCCTGCTGGGTCGGGACCCGGAGCACAACCTTGGCTTTGTGGTTTTCCCCACACCGATAGGTAGCTCTATTCGTTGGATGGAATAAAACCTCGTCTTGAAATGTGAACCGAAATGCTTTAATTGGGCTAGATTGCTTGAATTCCTTTACGTTTCTAGTCTACGTGATTCATGCTGCTGGTCTACAAGCTGGACTTCGAGGGGCAGCATCCTCATAATGAAATTCAAGGCGTTTCGTTAGATTTTGTCGTGGGGACTGCAGCTTATACCCTAGAGGAGCTTTTGTGCAGGGGGAACCCCAACGTGGCTCTGCAAAGCAGTGTAGGACAACATTGAAATAATTTTATTATTTTTTTTACTATCAACTGAATGTTCAGTGAAGCGTTTTGCTTCACAGGCATCTAGTTTCTTATGAAAGTTGTGAAACGTTTTAGTATCTCTTCTAGAAAATTGGTACCTATTCACAGAAGGAATATATATTGAGTCAAAGCTCTAGTTGTCTAAGAGCATTTTTTGATGGTAAGATTTTGTCCAGCCCAGCTTATTCACTTTGTTCCAGACAGCTCGGGAGAAACATCAAGCTTGGACAATGCTCGTGGTTATGTAAAAGAAAAATATTTAAGCAAACATTGAGGCTGTAGTTTTTTGATGGTGTAAATTGGAATAAGGGTGGCATGTAAATGCTAGTTTAAAAAAATAAATGTACAGTAGCCACATGTGGTTTTTTCCCCTATAATATTGTTAGTTTATAAGTACCAAACATAGCTGAAGATTGAGCTGGGCTGTGGTAGATGGGAAGACCTAATTCTAGAGGAATTAAGTAGCAGGCTTTGTGCCTTTGTAAGGAGGGGGAAATTCTGAAAGCTGAAGTCCAACTAAATAAATTTTTGAATGCTTTCAAAAAGTAACAGCGTGGGGAAATACGGTCTGTTTTATCAGAGTTACTGGCAGTGTATTTCCGTTATTGCCTGCTTCATTTTTCAGTGGGCTTCGGGTTTCATTCATTTCTTAGGTTAACGTCAAAATCGGCTTGCCTTCCTTAATCATAATTCATCCCTCGGTCAATCACCATCGCTGCCGTGTCAGTTATGGCATGTGTGCTAGCTAAAATCCACAACGACTGGTGCTGGACAGCTTAAAGGATCGTGTTTGACAGTGGGATTGCGGCTAATATACGCTGTGTGAAAGCAGTGGCAGTTTGGGTAAAAATATATATTAAAAAAAATACCTAGAGAATGAAGTCCCTGTGCTCCAGCTGCCCAAAACTACCTGATTTCCGTCTGACGTGTAGAGGGAATGCTGCCTGTTTCTGTGCTCGTTAGTGAGAACAGGCTGGAGTAAGCCTCGGTGCCTTTGATATACAAATCCAAGAAGGCGGCGGTGAATTATTCCGGTGACTTTCCGTTCCCTCGCATTAATGTCACAGCCCGGAGGCCCTGGGAATTGCATTGCAAAAAGGAATATTGATAGGAACGTTGCTTGACGCGTTGTCATCACCTGCGGTTTGATGCTAGTATCGGGGAAAATTGGTAGCGGGATGAAATCTGGACGAAACATCACCGCGAAATAGTCACAAGCGTTTACCAACAGGCACAAAATCTGCTCCCCGTTTCTATTCTACAAATCAGGAAACATTGCGAAAGTGCTGTGATTATTTCAAAGGTTGTAGGGCCCTTTTGCTCTGTCCAAGCCCTGTTTTGATATCGTTTAACGATGAGGATGCTGTTCCAGCACTGCTGTGGGTGTCCCGCGGCACGTGAAATAGCAAAATGCAAACTCATCGCAGCAGGGCTTGGCAGATGTTTGCGCATCTACTTTGGAAGGGTTTGCTGCAGGCGAAGTGATAACTCCTGCTTTAAGACTTGAATCCTATTACATGAAAAGCCCCAAAAAAGTACATTTGTGTAAATGGTATCGTTGGGATCGTTCATATATTCATACGGGGGAAGCTGCCAACTCACCTCTTCGCTCTTCCTCTGTCCTTTGCCGTCGTGCCCTCGTTGGTGTGATTTGTCATCTCTCTGGTCCTTTGCCCTGTACTCGTCACCCAAACGCTGTGGCTCATCTCACCGTCCACGTTCCCTGTGTCTTTTCTTTTGTAATTCAGAACTGTTAACTTCTGTGAAGTTATTTTTCCATATTAATGCAGTCATTGCCTCCCCAAAGTGACCATATCCCTTTACCTTGAGCATTGAAGGTCCAAACCCTTTCTTTTTTCACTACTCTTATTTAAACTTCTTTCCAGCAGCATCATCCAAACCCTGACCATCGCTACCTTCTCTGGGAATTTATATTCTCCTGCCTCTTGTACGTAGAGGTCCCTGGTCCCTTACTTCACCTGCCTGTTGCCTCTTGTTTAACACCATCATCTGGTGTAGGTGGTGACGATACTGGACACCTTGTGCCAGATTTGGGACATGACCATGAACCGACTCCAGATCAGTCATCCACCACGTTGGATCTGCTTGCTTGGCCGCATCCAGCCCCCCGTTTTCCTACTCCTTTGTAGTATTTATTGCTTCTTTTCCTGATTTTTCTGACTCTGTAGCTTGCCATGTCCTTGGGATTCAGTGGGAGGAGGAGAAAGAAAGTCTACTTTCCGAGCACGTCTGCTTCCGTCCCCACCGTGGCACCTGGGTTCACTAGCTCGACCTGCAGCATTTCCAGCTGATCTGGCACTCGTTGTGGTCTTGGAAGCTCTCGTTCTCCTTGAAATTTCCAGGGTTTTCCTTCTGCAGCTGAGATTTGTTGAATGGGGACAACAGGTTCGAAAGCTTTTGGGGAGGGGAGGAGAAGAATTAATCGGCTGTGGGTTAAAAATGGGATTTGTGCCTGGGTTAAATGTGCTAGGAGACGTTTCTAGCTGAGGTTTGCTAAGGGGTGACTTTTATTGAAAGCAGTTACGTTGATTTAAAGGCGAAAAGATGAAGACCCGCTTGGTGTTTACCTGCAGACATCGGGTATCTTCCTACCAGGTGTGTCGGAACAGAGGGCCGACCGGTTTAATTACGAGGACTTTGTGATTCCTAGCCAGATTTTCGTCTGGTGAGAAAGCAGTTTGACTTTTTTTTTGGTTGTCTCGTTTTGAAGTTTTTCAGGTTAAAATAACACAAACCAGAGAGAGAGAGAGATCTTTTTGGAGTGTATTATCAAGTGCAGCGCTCAGCTTGCGAAAACACATATGCTGTCTCTGGCTGTTTGGGAGGATGCAGCAGATTTTGGACCAGCGAGACACTTCAGTGAGGCAGAAGCAATCCATTAATTACGGGTGGCGTGGGGCGTGTGTGCTCAGCTCTACAGGCAATAAATAACGAATGGAAGCGCCTCGCGTCGGCTAAAACATGCAAAAAGGCTGAGACTTTTCCCAATAACGGGGCAGCTTGGGGTTATGGAGCCTCTCCTCTCCAGCCCTAACGAACAGGGCTGATAAAATAATCATATTATCTGGTATCAGCCTTTTAGAGCTGTCTCTTTTTCTTTGCTTTCTCTTTTTTTCAGTTCCTATTTATTTATTTGAAAACAACTCCTGCAACCCCCTTTCTGAAAGCTTCTTTGAGTTACAGACAGGGCAATTTATTTGGGAACACAGAAGGGAAACGAAGCGCTGCCTTTCTGGCTCTTCCTGGCTTGCAACTTCTCAGTTCCCCAGGAGGAGATTTTACGAGGCTTTATATGATTTCTGCGAGTGGGATATTAGCCCTGTATGACAACAGCCCCTCCGCTCACCTGCGGGGGAGCTCAGCAGGGAATTTAAAACCTATTTGTAAGAGCATAAGTGTCTCTTTGCTGTCAGAAGCCCGCTGAATAATTTATTTAGGGAAAATCGGTGACACCTCCGCTTCCCTAAAGATGATATTGTTTATCAGCCAGCAGTCCCCGTTTCCCCAAAGCGTTTCCCTGTTTATCGTGTGCCAGTCCTTGGTAATGGGATAGACCATTTTTTTTTTCTCTCTGCCTTCGCGTAGGTAGCTCACATCTCCTTTTTCACGTCCCTAGGATGCCCAAGGCCAGGCTGGATGGGGTTTTGAGCAGCCTGGGCTGGTGGGACGCGTCCCTACCCATGGCAGGGGGTGGAATTAGATGAGCTTTTAGGTCCTTTCCAACCCAAACCATTTTCTGATTGTGTGATGTTGCAGAAAGGGATGCCACCCAGGATATTTTCCCCATTTTCCCACTCCAGGCTCCCAAACACTGGGAAGACATTGCTGTTCTGGGTGTTTTAGAATCCCTTTTTTATTCGAGGCCAACCAGAATGTATTAAATGTCTTTGTGACAACAGGCATCTTTGGTCCTGTTCCTCTTTTTGTTATAACTGGGGTTTAAATATCACTATGAAGCACAGATTTTTTTTAATAGGGCAGTTTGCTGGAAGAGTTGTGGTAATGTAATGCAAGAAACTTTAGGATTGCCTGCACCTGGGGCAGCCCCCAAAACCTGGGGGTTACCAGAGGTCTTGCTGAGACCTACATTTTAGTTTTTGTCTGGAGTAAGGTGAATCCCCTGCCCTCTTTCGTCCTCCTTTCATCCTAACCAGGTAGATATTTGCTGAAAACCCTGGAGTTTACACGTGAACTCGCTTGGTCACGTACCATGCAATGGAAGAGGTGGACGACGGAGTTTTGAGCACTAATTCTCATTTTGTCTGGCGTTGCTGGCAGCAAATGTGTTTTCGAAGCAAGGCTTTGATGCAAAGGCAAGCAGGTGGGGGATGCTGGAAAGAAGCCTTATATTTTTGGTGTTTAATCCATTGGAAGGCACCGTTCATCCAGATAACCTTTGTGATGCTGCCAGGGTCAGAGAGACGAGTCGTAACCCGGTGGGAGTGCTGGCGAGACCGGCTTTTATGCTCCTAGGGGCAAATACGTGGAGCCAGAGAGCGGGACTTTTCTGGTAATGTTTAGTGGAAGATGCCAAAGAAATTAGCGGTGTGCTGCTGAGAGATCCTCCCGATCACCTCCAGGAAATGGGAATAGGCTGAGATGTTTTAATCTTTGTATTTTTTTTTTTGTCTTTGTGCATCTCCTCCTGACTTGGCTCCCAGGATGCCTACAGGGACAGAAGATGTTGTGAGCTAGCTCTGTATTGCCACGGGTCGTGTTTGAGAGCTGAAAAACTTCCCCCCAAAATCCAAAATATTGTCAGCTGGCAGTAAGGGTGCGCTGGATGTCTGTCCTCATCCGCGCACGCGATGTCAGGTAAGATGCAGGCACTTTGGTGGAGGCCTTGGGCACCGAAGCCTGGTTTGGTTGCTCTCAGCGTGGCTGAAAACCAGCAAAAAAAAAAGCAGAAAGCCAGCAAAGAAAAGCAAAAAACCAGCAAGAGCGCTGTTCAGGGCTATAAACTTACTGCAAAGGGAGACGCTAGCGATGCGTAATACGAAGTTTCCGTGCATGAATACTTGGCAAAGGGTAATGAATGGTTAACGACTCTTTAATGAATAGTTAATCAGCTCTTTGACTACTGAAGTCTTGCGGTTGAACCAGCTGCTCGTAACCATCTGCAGTACCTCTCCCTGAATTTCACAGTCGTCTGCTCCACGTTCTTCGTGTTTCGGTAGTGACTGGAGGATGCTACCAACGCTCGGTGCTTTATAATGCCACTGCAAGTATCACTTCAAGGAAAGCTTGACCAAAGTGCTTAGCGTCCCGCAGGGGAAGCGTGCTTCTGTGTTGCAAATGAATAATAAATCGTGCTGCCACACCAATGTAAACTTCAAAATAGCCCGAAGTGTTGGATACATACCATCTGGCGGGAAAAAAAAAAAAATACGGTCGTTCAATTAAAACTTTCAAAATACAGCTTATTAAACTCTGAGGTTTTCTCCTACTGTGTAGGAGGGAAGCCTTTCTAGCACGGGTTGCTTTTAATTTGAAACTCATTCATAAAGTGAAGCTGTAAAAACAGAAGCACTTGGTGTGTGTACCCTGGTTTGGGGTGCTGCCTCCTGCTCCTCCCTGCTTTTGCTGCACGTGCTGGCGATACCTGAGGAATCGGACATGAATCATAGTGCTAAGTGCTTAAATATTAACAAATAGCTTCGTATTTGGTTGAATTATCCTGAGAAGAGCAGAGCCTTGATGTTACTGAACATATCGGCCTGCTGCCTGCCCTACCAGCTACGCTCCTTGGCCAACGGCCCCAGAGCATCATCTTTGACCCAGTCTCTGCTCTCTGTATGCAGATCTTTTCCTCCAAACTTTTCCCGATTTCATACAGCCGTTACCCCGCGGAAGGGCTGGCTCCATCCTCTCACCTCCTACCCTTCTCCCTGTACCCCCCTTTGCTCTGGTCCCCCAGGTGCAGCACCCTCTGCAGAGGGCAGAGCAGAAAGAATCTCATCTGTTTTCTCGGATCCCCCCCTGCTTTCGCTAGCTCGTGTAATTCCTGGCTCTGATACTTTTAATATCCCTCCTATATTTTTACACAACACTTTATTAAAGGAATAGTTTTATGAAGCCCCGCTCTCTCATCCTTCAGACTTCTGCTTTGTGATTCATTGAAGCTGTAAGAAATCAATTTATGAAGGCAAGATGGGGAGCAGCCCTAAATAGCTGCCATATATATTATATCCTACTCATTAAAGTGAAGGAAACGTATAGGGGCTTACAAGTGCTTTTTATGCCCAGTCGCTTTTGGATGCTACTTGTTACTTTGAGGCTTGATTCTGCATTAATTTCCAAGCAGGCTTTTCATTTTTTTATTCTGCTAGCGTGGGTCTCAGGCGCTGTGCTGGGTGCATCTGGCTCTTCCTTCCTGCCTGCTTTCCAGCATTATCCCCAGCGAAGGCATTTGAATTAATGTAAATATTAGAATTTTTAATCTGAGCCTTAGATTTGCCTTTTAATTTATTTGGTATTTAATTTATTTGGTAGTTCCACGCAAGTTGAGCAGAGGGTGGGAAGTACAACGCCGCTGCCCTGGCTGCAGGTCCCTTGAAGAGAGCAAATTTTGTCTTTGGTGGTTGGAGCACCCGGACTTGCTTTCTAATGAACTCTTCACCAATTCTGAAGGTGCAGGAAAGTGAGCGTTCCCATAAAAACGTCTGGGGCTTTCATGCTTGTGTCCATCCCATGGCTTTCTTAAGGCAGGGGGCATGTCGACAGCAGTATGAGTACAACCAAAAGGACTGTGACTCGCGTCAAGTGTTGCTGAACTCCTCCAAAAAATCACTTTTAGACGTGTAGAGGGAATTCTTTTGCAAGACGACAGCATTCATGCCCCCAGAAATGTTGGATGTATGTCTCAGGTAGTTGTGTTGTTCTCCAAGCAATTGGAGACCAGTTGTGTATTTGTGTGTATGTATGTGCACATAGTTCCTTCTCATTCAAATAACGCAAGTATATTGTAATACCTTTAAGTATATCTTGATCTTGGAAGGGAAAATTAAAAACATCATTAGATAAGTTTTCCTCTTGTTAATGCTATTGGTGACTCATTTACTGAGGCAAAAACTATGAAGAGCCATAGGATGGTAAGGAATGATTAAAATGGTATCAAAAAAGTACATACGAAGAGGGTAAGGAAAACATGCTTGTTCACTAGTTTATCTGAATTATGAAATAAAAATCTGGGAAAAACCTTAATCAGATTGGAGTTTATTCATCTACTGGTTCCAGCCTAACTAATCCTAAATAATCAATGAGTGTTGGCATTGTTAGCGGCTTTTCCAAATCTTAGCGCAAGCAAAAACTGGACTCTTGAGAGGTAAGGCTGTCTTACCTTACTTTCCAAGCCAAGATGAGGTACTATTTCATCTAGTTTCCCATTATGTTTTGTTCTGTGGAGCTCAATACTCAAGGAAAAGCCCCATTTTGGGCTGTCCTGCTGTGTAGCACCCTATCCACAGTATTTTATGTCCTTCAGCGTGCAACCTTGCCATGCACAAGTCTTCCGTACCCGCACCTGGGGCTAAATATACATGTGCACCTCCTGTTTAAGCTTAAAAATACAATTATAGATTTGGTCTGTCTTGTTCCTTACGTGTGTTTTACCAAGTAGTCTGATGGTGCCTTTTTACCCCGGAGAGAAATGGTGCAGCTATTGAGTGATGCTGTCCGCGGTAGTTATTAAATCAGGTAACCACAAGCATAAAGCAGCTCGTACAAATGTTTTCCTAATGACTGAACAAAATAATACACTTAAATGTAAATGAGTTGAATGCTGTGACTGACGTTTAAATCACCAGAAGCATTACAGGCAATATACTATATTGCTTTTAGCGCGTTAGCTCGTAAATGCTGCTCTTATACCTTGATGAGGCACGGGGAAGCCCTTTTAGTTTGCCATCCCAGTTTGCTCCTTTCCTAAAGGTCTGAACAGGGCTGTGAGGCACCTGGGATTTAGTTTTGTGTTTAAACGGGCGTTACAAGAAGGCGTCTTTGGGATCAGTCACCGAGGAAGGGTTTTAGGTTGCGTTTTGTGCCCAAGCGCAGCCGCGTTTCTTCCAAATCTGGCGGCACTCCTAGTTCTTGGGGAGGAAGGAGAGCGAATCGAGGTGCTCGCTATTTATGTAATTCCTAAATATAAGTCGTCTTTACGTTTAATTTCAAAATCTGTCTGGAAATTATGTTTCTAATAATAGTTTAACCGGTTATTCGCGGCCGAACGCTGGCTTTAAGACTGCATCAGTAGTCTTTCAGAAATCTTTTTTTTAGCAAAGGCCTTTAAACAGGAGTCGTTTCATTAGGATGACTTCAGAAATATGCTATTTTATTTTGCCTAACGTGTGGGGCAATAAATAGTCGGTTACTGGGAGCAAGCAGATGATTTTCGTGCTGAGCAGGAAGGGCGTAGCTATGTATGTGCGTTACTGTATGCCGGGGGGAAAAAAAAAAGGAGCCTTGCGTTGAAACAGCTCTTATCCCTTGAGTACAGTAAACTTGCGCGATTTGATAACTGAAGTTCAGCACAAGTTCACATCTTCATCAAATCAGGACTTGATCCATCACATTAAAATGACGAGGCAGAGTAAGCCCTGGGCCCCTAGCCAGATCCGTATTCGACGTCGGGCTCCTTGCTATTGAATGTCGTTCCTTAGAAGATCCGATTTAGCTTCTAGTTCATACCCGTATCTTTCTAAATTAAATTCTTCCTATTTCTCCAATCTATTGGCTTGTGAAGCGGCCGCTAACAAATCATTCTCTTGTCTATGCAGTATCCGGGAGCTCCAAAACCATCTTGTAACGGAGACGAGTTTGGTTCTTTCAGCATCCAAAGTTTTAACGTTTTCTTTAACAGCTCTTTAGGTCTGAAAATAGCCATTTAATAAATGTAAGATACTGTTTACAGAAAGCATTGGCACTCTTTGGATGTTCCATAAAATTATTTGGTACTTTAGACAGATTTGTTAAGATGGTAAATTAGTCTAAAATAGACTTTTCCCTATTTTTTAAAAGAAAAAAGCCTTTAAAATTGATAGAAAACATGACTGTTGGTTGTATGGTAGTTCTGTTTTTTTTTTAAAAAAAGAGGGATTCTGGACAATTTATTAATCAGCACAAGTAGCTGAGAAATAAACATCTGTTTGCACAGTCATTTTGCTCACCAAATGCCTTTGTAGCGTGACATCTGTGTTTGATTTGGGAAGTAAATACACTTTGTTGGCATTGTCAGAGGAAACGAGACAGAAACACTAAATAATAATCTTGAAAGGAGCGTGCCTGTGAACGGGAGGGGACTGCGCGAAACAAAACCCGTGGGGTGTTTTATTTACTAATAATTTCTGCTGATTATGGGTCAGACAGCATCTTTGGCTGGTTTGTGGCTGAGAATCGAGCCACGGATGTTGGGTGGCCCCAGTACTGGGATGCATGGACAATTGTTATCATAACTTACTAAAATTTCAAGTTTTTCTACACTTACAAGTATTTTGATCCAAACTTTTTTTTTTATTTGCCTCTTTTCCTGGTTTTTCAGCCCTTGCCTGGATTATCTGTTGATACTTACCCACGTTAAATACTGGAGCCATTTCAGGTGCTTTAAATTGCTACCTCGACCCCTCCTTTTTTTTATTTAACTCGAGTTGGCTTTTGTTTTTGCCTTCAGTGCGGGTTTGTTTGAAAAGAAACTGACAGTTTGATCTACTGGGGAACGGCGAGGGGGAGTTTAATCTTAATTGGCTTGGAATATTCATTAAAGTTAATGAATGAGCTGTTTGGCTTTGTGTTTAAAGCAAGTGTGCGTTGCTTCTGGTTGCGTGAAACGTACCGAGCTGTGGATCCACGTCTTGTAGTAGTGCAGTCAGCAGCTGTGCGCCTTCTCCAAGATGATCTGCTGGATCATACCCGAGCAGAGAACAACCTCTCCCGGAGCCCTGTGATGTCTCCCAGGCTTTCGGGGAACATCACTGGTGGAGGAAACCCAGCTCTTGACGGTTGGTCCCTAACACTTGGCCAGCAGTTGCTAAAAATCCCCGTGGGGCACAAGGTAAAGACGTCCTCATTCAACAAGTAGTCAACGAAGAGTAAGATAACTTGTACAACTTAATCCCAAAAACATTGTTCTCTATTCTAACACCTTCCACTACCAAGGGCAATTTTTATGGGCTTACAGAAAACGAATCAATCGCCTCCAGAAACGGAAAGCTAGCGTTTACAGCGATTCTCCAGATATTTTGCTGCTTTGTTTCTAGAAAGTATTAATCCTCGCTGCGGTGACTTCGGTGAGACTGAAGGGATGAAGGTATGTTCAGTTTGTATAAGGATGTTGGAAACTCCGCTCCTGAGAGTGGCTGCACTGATTTCTGCAGCGTGGCTCTCCTATTAAAAGCTCAGGATCTGACCCCCTGCAGAATTTGAATAATATATTCCGTTTTCTTCCCAAGGAATGCTCATTTCAATATAAAGCCGTTTGAGGAAGCAGGGTGTGGGGAACAATGTTCTGCTGTAAATAGCTATAGGGACATAAACAGTCTGTGGGCAAAACAAATAAACCTTCGCTGCGAAGTTCTGGTGATAATCTGAAGCAGTATGATGTACAGATGTGTTTATTGATACAGATGGAGTTGTAAAGCTGGTTTTAGTGACTCCTTACAAAATTCTGCAATGATGACTACGCTAACAAAATTACCCTGCAGTGTTCTGTATTTGTTTTTCGAAATAATAGATATCATAAGCTTAACGGACGCCCCTGCCAAGACTTCAGCGCGTGATTTGCTGCCTCTTAAAGCCTTTAAACCTGTAAGGCAGAGCTCCGAATGTCCTGGCGCTGATGTGCTCGGAGGCATTAAGAAGATATAAGCTGGATGGAGGCAGTGTTCTTGCTAGACACTTCCGTGATATAGTGTGTAATTAAATCGAACGCCGGAGTCTTAAGGAGCCACAAATATGAAGTATGGCTGATGTCCTGAGCAATCAGAGGCATTAGCATGGACGTAATGAGATGCCATTTGTTTTCGAGCTCCTGTTGGGTTTGGTACTTCAGAGGTCCCTACCTGGTGATGCCCGGTTCCCTACGGAAACGCTGCCTGTAGGGGATGCTGAGCGCTTTGGACCGTTCGGGGGTGCTGCGCGTACAGCTCCCAGGGGTCCACAGGTCTCCTCTTAGGAGCAGGGTAGAAAATATAACTAGTAAAGTCGTCAGAAAGGTTGCCAGATGTCTTAGAGATAAAGGAAGGTGATCAGAGGTCTAATGAGCCAAATCGGGACCGATAAGAAAATGATCTTTTATTTAGGGAACTAAACATGGACTACAAATAGCTAAATCCTTGCTTAAAATAATACATAATTTCGTATAATGAGATGCCTTTGGAAGGAAATATAATATTAGCTGCTTTTCTTTTTTTTCTTTTGGGGAAGAATCTGTTCGGATTCTCGAGTTTGATTCAGTTGTAAAACGTCGTGATGTAAATTGTTAGAGTCCAGTGAAATACAGAAGGAGATTGGGAAGTGATTTCCGAGCTGAAGATGCATTGTCTTGGTACATTCCGCATGGTACGTACTTGTTTTTCCCTTTTCTGCAGGAAAGGACACTCCAAATGTGTGCTTTTTCTTTTTTCCCCGGTGACTTCGGAGCTTTCTGGTTGACTTAAACCTAATTTGACAGAAGGGAAGGGATTGCAAAGATTGTTAAATTCCTATGGCTTTTTATAAACGTTAAATAGTGATGGAAAGCAGAGATTCGTCCTCTGTGAATATCCTGTGTGCGTGTGATGCTGGGGTAGTGATGGGAAGGGGAGAAAGCTGCTAGGCAAGAGGTCCCTGACCTAGGTTGTGGATAGCTGGAGGTGTGGATTAAGGCCTGGAAGTTGAGTTCTACGATTAGGTTTATCCATCCTGTGGCCCAGAGCCACGCGGTGCTGCTTTTGCATATCCGTCCTGGGATTTCAGGATGATCGAGGCCGTCTACTGCAAAACGCGATTGAAGGTGTTGAGCAAGATCAGGTTCCTGCAGGCGATAAAGGTAAACTGCGATGGAGGGTGAAAGTCATGCCCTAAAAGTAAGGCAGCAGTTCTTCAAGTTCCATAAGCTGCAGGTTTGTAACAATTCTGGGTGAATTTGGAAATAATTTTTTTAAAGTGTCAGATGAAAAAGAAGCCTTACTCGTTTCAAATGGGATTTTTTTTTTTTTTTTTTTAATTCTGGAGCTATGGAGATCTTTAACCGCCCTCGGCTTGAGCACTGCCGGGCCGGCTGGCGAGAGCAAGCTGGAGGCACGCTTCCCTCTTCCCTCTGCCTTTCTGGAACGTGGCTGCCCGCGCGCTTGCAGATGCCGGCAAACAGCAGGACCGTATCAGCTTGTTTCTGGCTCCTAATTGCGGGTAAATTGTTGCACAGTAGGCACGGTTGTTCAGCAGTGATGGAATAGGGAGCTACCCAGGGAGCTAAGCAGCTTGCCCAGAAAATCTAATCTTTTTTTTTCTTTTTTCCTTCTTCCTTTGGTTTCAGGATGGAGATAAGACGCCCTCAGTATTAGGCGGTGCCCTTGCTCGGGAGATGGCACGGGGTGTTATCAGTGAGGTTCCTGTCCTTGCTACCAGCTGTGCGGGAGGAGGAGGTGAAATATAGAGAAACAACTTAAAGTCACCTCCTAAGGCGAAAAGCGAAGCTAAAATGTTGTGGGGCTGCAAAACCCGGCAGGCAGGGTGCCTTTCCTGCCCTAAGGCGTGTGCTGGAGGGGTTCCTCTGGGAGCCCACCTCCCTCTCGCTCGTGTGCATAAAGAGGTTGCTGGAGCTGGTCCTTCTAAATTTGGGGCTTTGTGATGGGAATCCTGGGGTTACCCAGCAGGTAGGGATCCGTGGGTCTCTGCCTTGAGATAAAACGTGTGGCCGGCCTCAGGTGGCATCAGCACCCCAACCCGAGAGCCCCCATCAGGGGTCTCCCTGTTTCCGTATTTCAGGTACTGATCAGGAGAAGAATCGGTGGTGAAGCCATCACGCGGAAAGAAACATTCCCCAGCACCTCTCACGTAGTATAAATGCTGGTTCTGCTTTTTCCTCGCGGGGGGAAACTTGCAAAGCTTCGCGAGTCAATTAACACTTTCTAAATTATTTTGAGATCAGTGGATAAAAAGCCCTGTGTAAACGCACCCGGCGTTACCTGCAGAAGCTAAAAAGACGCCGCCGTGCCTTTTAACCACTCTCGGCCTCTTTTCTCCCTGATTTATTTGCACTTAACATCCTTTTTGATGTTCGAAGGTCGGTTTTTGAACAGCTCCTTCCAAAACGCTGACGTTCCCACTTCGGGAAGAAAGGCGAGGCTGCTTGCCGCATCTCGGATCGTTCCCTCCTCTGAGCTGACGAGGCTATCCGAGCTGCGCTCGAGGGCACCTTCCTTTATTGTGCACTAGGTACCTCGGGTACCACCGCGATATATCCTCGTCTAGCTCGGACACGGAGCCCAGAAATGCAAACGGGGCACATCTAGTGTTTGCTGCGGGGGCGTAAAGAGGGAGGGGAGATGAGGATAGCTGCAGAAAACACCAGAAATTCACCAGGCTGGCTCGATTTTACGTAACTATCCTGCACTGCTGATAAAAAAAAAAGCAAACTGAGAGATGCTCCGTGATAAAATATTTAAGTTCCTTATTGGTGCTGAAGGCTACTGCTGATTTCTCTTGGATTTGTGGTGAGGCGTGACAACGCTGTAGTACTCAACTAGAACAACGCCAGAGGATTGCCGCATTTTAATGGACTTGGCTTGCCAGGGATGTTTTTGCTGTTATCGTGATTTTCTTTCTTTTGGAGGAGAGGTGAGGCACGTCAGCACGCACCGTTTGATCAGCAGAGGTTTGTTGGCGCGGTGGGAAGAGAACGGCCCACGATGGACGGGGATGTCCCGTTAAAGTCGGCAGCACTCAAGTTATTGAGAATTTGTACTTAAAGTTGGGTTTGATTCCTTGAGTGCGAGAGTTAAGAGTAGCTAGTGGCTTCTCCTGGTGCCAGGACAGATCTCCAGGAGGCAGGTTCCTAAACCAAGCATGCGGTGGCCTAGATCCGTCCTCTGGCAAAATCCCCTCCCTGCTATCTGGGAGCATCGCAGCAGGAAGCAGGCGGTGCTCGCTCCTGCTTGCCGCGTGGCTTTGGGAGCTGAAATAAATGGCGTGCACAGTTAATTCCAGTGTCACCTTGCTAGTCCTTACACGGTCCCCATGGAAGGGGAAGGGAGAGGATGCTGTGCTCGAGGACACGTGCCAGTGGAAGATAAAGCTCGCATGAAAGCGGGGGGAGGCACCAGGGACTGGATTACGCTGCGGTCTGCCATAGCCCTAGACGGTTTCTTCGGGTATAATTTTAATGCTACTTTCCTCGTAGAGTTTCCAAATTTTTTCTAGTGTATGGCTAAAACGTCTGTTGCTTGTTCTCAAGGCAAGCGAATCTGCAGAGCTCCGACTTGCTGCTTGTGTTTTGCCCGCACCAAAGAGACCTGCTTTGGCAAGGAGTGGCAGGTCTGAGCTGGAAAACATTTAAGGACCAATTTCTGTGCCGTGTTGCAGCTGTACCTGGTTGTGTGAGCTACCTGCCTTCCTTCCAACGCAGGATGGAACAAGCTGATTTACTTGGCTTCGAGCAGAGGATTTTCATTGCATGGATGAGGATGAGGAGAGCTCCTGGTGCCCGGGCAGGACAGGAGGAGGTAGAGGAGGCTCTTGCTTTGCTGTTGGGGTACGGTCAATGCACAAGGTGACGTTATCCAGACCTAGTGACCGAAGGCCAATGAATTAGGATGTGGAGCTGGGCTCAGATAGGGCCTGAGCCGGTAGCGTGGCCAATTCTTCATGTTGTAGAATGAAATAAGGGGAAATTCAGGCAAATAATGTGCGTATAATAATCGTGCATGTGTTTGTGCGTAATAACGGGAACTACCGAGCTGTAACAACCACCGAGGCCCCCGGGAATTGCTCGAACACAAACACCACTGCTGCTAAATGGTTACTTCTGCACTACTACGGCTGGTGATTTAGGGTTGCCTGCTAATGTTCAATAAAATGTCAATTGGGTCTGCATTTCTCAAGTTGGTGTTTGTGGCTGCCCGCATAGAAATGCGGTTTAACGGCCGCCAAGCGCGCCGTGCTCAGTTAATTCATTTATTGCGCAGTATTTCAGGGCTGGCCTTGGACATGCTTTTACCAAATTTGTCTCATAAAAAGGTGCCACGTGATTCAAATGCCTCACTGGCCTAGAGATAAATTAGGAAATCTGTCAGACCCAAATTACCAGCTGGTTTTAGTTTCTTTCCCAAAGAAGCCACCGATTTCTTGGGGGTAGGGGTGTTAATAATTTTGCTAGTTAATGACTTAGGAAAGAGGGTGTAGGCTGAGTCCTAACATGTAGAAGTACATTTAAATAGATGTCCCATAAATAAATGCTACGGGCATATGAGGAATTGATTATTTTGCAGAAATATCGCTTCCTCTAATGGTAGAATAACAATCTGCTTCTGAAGTGCTCAGCTCTGTAATGTGTGGCGCTTTTCCGAATGCGGATTGTGTGCTGTTGCAATTTGTCTTAAAGGACAAATTAAAAAAAAGGGCAATAAAAAAAAAAAGCTAAACCTACTATAAAAGTTAAACCTGTTAAGGGTTGAGCAGCTTCACGTCCTGTGGCTTTGAGTTTCACGTTCAAACGTCCTGTTGGTCTCACCTTCGTTAATGATGTAGGAGGCTCCCAGCCCACGCTTGAGGAGTCAAAGGCTCTCTATTCAGACTCCTGGAAGTCTGTCCAAACAAAATTGCTCTTGCTCTGCGCTCAGGTATTTATGGAAGAGCCGTGTGTACCTTGCACGTTGCACCATGCATGTGCAAGATGCCCTGCTCTTGTACTGGTAGAGAGAAAAATGAATTTCCCGTTGTGCTTAGGGTCTAAATCTCGGAATAGTATTGGCAAGAGTTTGCTCCGTGGTCTGGCCCGGTCCTTGAGAAAGTTTGGTCTTCAGCACAAATGGGATGAATGGCTGGTGAGGATGAGTTTTACCTGACAATTGGGAGTTTTAATTGATCTTTAAGCAGATAGTAGGAGCCCGTGCCGTTGAACTGAAGGGCTGAGGCGTTGAAATTGATGTGATTTTCCATGGACAGTCAGCGGAGGGGGGAACAGAAAAAGCTTTTTGCTGTGAATTGCATTAGTAGTAGTTCATATATGTTCTGTTTTTTCAAAACACAGGGATAAGTCCGTCCCTGAGCTGAATTAAGGGAGAGAAGGGAACATATATCAACATTTTCTCTGCTGTCTAGCCAGAATCTGTTGTTCATGGTAGCAGTCCTCTCCCTGCTCTCCGAACGGCTTGACCTTTGATATGTCAGACCTCGTCTGTCACGTCAGAAACATCTGCGGCTATCATCGAAGACTAAACCACAGCTCTTGTTACATCAGGCTTTGGAGATTTCCTAGAGATGCAGCTCAGAGCCGACGGCTGGGTTCAGAAGCTGCGGTGGGTAGGGTTTGTATGGTAGGGATGTTCGTGGTGGTCTTACTGACCGTGCAAAGCTGTGCTGCATCTGCTGGGGTCGCTAGGGCTCTCCTGCCATGCGCGTTGTGCCCGGGTTTGGGGTTTGTGTGGGTATTTGGCACTGATCTGGCTCTGTTTTCCCATGGCACGGCAGATCTCGATGCTGTAGGTAGCAGCTCAGGAGCCAACCCTATTCCCCAGAGGCAAGGGTAGCCCTCGCTCTTGGGTTCTCCCAGAGCTGTGCTGGCTCCGGCCCACCGAAACCTCTTTTCACTTAGGGGAAGGTGCAACCGGAGGGTTTACACACCTCTGAGTGTGGGGTGGTGGTGGAGGTCTGGGAAACAAGGCGGGAGAGGGCCTCAAGGTCTTTTCAAGGGGATTCTGAAACGAAATACTTTAAAGAGGCATCTCACAAAAAATTTCATGCTACGTTTATAGACCGTTACACCAACGGATTGCTGGTCCAGCCAGGGCTTCCTCGTACTGCTTTGCAGTGGTTTCTGGAAGCCAAGCCCCTGCTCTTAAATATAATGGCCTGGGTGATGCCAACACCAGCAAACTCCCCGTGCGCGGCACGCAAACGAGAGCCTCCTTTTTTATCGTTTTAATTAGCAATTTGGAAATACGGCCCCTTTTTTAGATCCTTCAGCAATAAAAAGACCTATTTTCTTCCTGCTTATTTCCTGTTTGAGGAGCAAATTTGATGATTTTCCTAGGCGGTTGGCTGGAAGCCTGCTCGGCTGGCTGCACGCCACGAGCGCTGGCAGGAAGACGAGGAGATTTACACCCTCTGATTTCGGTATTAGCAGGGCAGAGCAGTGCGTGGGCTTGTCGGGGGAGGATATACAAATTCAGGGTGGTGTATCTTTTGCCCACAAAGGTGTATTTTACTGCTGGGAACGACCGGGAGTTAGACTCCCAGAGATTTTCTATCACGGCAACTTGTTAATAAATATGAGCAGCTTCGAATAGCTACTGTGGCTTCCCCCTGGCTCTTGGAGAAATCAGCAAATAGTCTGAGGCCGAAAGCTGTGGCTGTGTTTTATAGGAATTCTTGAGATGAATCGGATCCAACTCAACGAGTGGTGAACTGCCTGAAGGAGCTGGAGGTGTGCAGGTCCGCGTTTTGCCTTTGGCTATACGAAGGTCATCGTTTTGAGCAGTGATCTTGAGGAATGCCAAGTTTTGCTCTCAAGAGCTCCGAAAATGCTGACAAATCTGTGGCACGAAGAGAAAAGCAATCCTGAGGGTTGTACTTTAACGATTCGGTTAAAATTGAAATGTTGGTTGTTGCGAATATACCCTGCACGCGTGGGGCATGCAGACGCAACAGATTTGTTCTGGCGCTTTGAGTCGAAAGACAGACCTGCAAAAAGACGAAGTAGAACCGACCATAAAGGCATTGAATCCTTGATGAAAACCCCCTACAGCATAAATACGTGGACGGAAAAAATAGATTGTTTCCATGCGTTATGCCGAGCGAAGCCAGCAAGCAATCCGGCATAAAAGGTGACAAGTAAATTAGATTTTAAAATTCTTGCGGGTTTGATAATCCGATCTGACATCGGTAACACGGCTTAGGGAGAAGTCTTTTTCAGAATAATAAGTTCATTTATTTTCTGTGATGGGCAAGAGGCATCAAAGGGCAGCTCCTGGCTCCATCTCCCTCCAGCTCGTTTTTCTTGGTGGATTTAGGCTGCCGCCAAGAATCGGCGCTGTAATATTCGTAATGGGCTGTACTCTAGGAGAAAATTGCTGCGCTGGAGGAGACCTCTGATGCGCCTCCATGCTGGGAAAGGTGAAATTTTCTTCCTTTGCTCGTGGGACGTTCAGAACGTAAGATTTGTGGTTCCTCTCGTTGCTCGGAGCTCCTCAGCACGTGTATGAACGTATCCATGTGAGGGTAGGGCTGACACGGAGGAAGAGGTGGCTTCTGACCTTTCTGTCCGTGTGGCTTAAGAGGAGACACGGAGGCTCTGCTGGCTCTAATGGGGGTGTGATATAACACGAAACCACCAGGATTAAAAGCTCCTCAGAAAGGGAGGGTGCTAGGGGACCCATGGCTAAATAGCATCAGGGTTGCAACACGGTTTAAGTCTTTGAGTTCAAGCTTTCCCCTAAATTCTCGTATATCTGTGCATTATATGGTTATTTACTTAGAATATTACCAAATTACTACGTTTTTAGGTAACTGTAGTTTATGATGTTTACGTACATATCACTATTACTCTTAAAGTCAATTCTAAAACCTCTGCCTTGTTTCTTTGACTCTTTTTTTTATAAGTTGACCCAGTACAGAGTTTCTCTGCAGAGCTATGCTGCTATCCGAGATCAACTAAATTATCCTGCTCCCACGAGGACTGCAGAGAGAAGCACAGGGTCTGCCCAGTTCAGTCTCCTCAGTCGTTTTCTGAGGGCTGTCTCTAAGAGCAGAGGAATTTTACAGCAAGAATATCAAGATGCATCTTCTGGTACGATAATTGAATGCTAAATACGAGTCAGTGACTGTTGCATTTTCAGAAGAGGCTAAAAAGCCTAAGGTTTATTGTTTTTTTTTTCTTTTTTCAGTTGGAAGCTGCCCCCTTTTATAAGCGGGTTCCCAGTTTCTGTGGCTCTGCTGCCTCGCAGTATTTTAACGTGCATCTAAGAGTCAGCTCCTTGTCTGTGTCAGGGCATTTCCACGGGCTGTGACAGCCCTCGTGTGTGGGTTTCTGCTGGCTTGCTGCAGGAGTAACAGCTGACATGGGGTCGGGGAGCAAATTAGAGCGGTATAAGTTTGTTTCCAAGGATGCTGCGGCGTTCTGCTTCTCTGATCCTTCTTAGCTACTTATAATCACTTTAGTGGGTACGCCCTTTAAATATTTCTTGATGGAACAGTTTTATCGGTTGATGCGCGGTGCTGACCCTTCTGTCTATACTGTCATTACCGATAATTCATTTACTTTCCAACAGCCACGTTAACTTCTAGTTAGCTTTGCTTATGTGAGTCTCCACGGTCGTAAGAAATCAAGGCAATCCTACACGCATGTCATAAATCACAATCAAAACTCATTTTGCAGACATTGACGTTATATTCACCGAGGCATACTCGCTTTGATTTAACAATCCTGTTGCACTCCAAATAGCTGAGATATGTCGAGCTTTCAAATAACATTACCGGGTAAAGTAATTGCGCTAGTTACCTTAAAATTAGCTGAAGTTGTTTTGTGGTATACATGAAATTTGACAGTGCGCTGGGAATTATGCATACGTAAGTATCTGAGGACTAAAAGCTTAGCAGTGATCGATACTGGGCAACCAAACAGGGAAGGAAGGGGCTGCTGCAGCATCAGTCTGCAGCTCGAGTAGGATGGAGGAGGTGTGGGCATGCACAAACAGACAAATTATAACTGCTCTGCACCTTTATAGCGTGCCTCGGGAAAAACATGAGGCTGATTGTGTTTAAAATAAATCTCTGTCTCCATATTGCTTCTACAGAGGTATGTTTTAGGTCCAGACTTGAGCTCAGCTGTATATCCTGGGTTTATCCAGCTTTGCCTAATGCTGTAGAGCTGCATGTTGCCCATTGCATGGCATGTCTGGGTGAGGTGTGACCTACCTGAGTATGTGTTGCAGTCTGATCTGCAGTTTTTTGTGTTCAAGGGCCGAGTTTGACGGTTGCTAAATATGCTCTGCATAGTCAGCATGCTGACTGTGGCTTGTATTTAAAAATATTAATAATTCTCCTGCCTTGTTTGCAGTGGCCGTGAGCTCTTAATTAATCCCATCTAGGTATTCATACATACAACTAACCCAGTCACCTGGGTTAGGTAATTCCCCTGGGTTATCCAAACAGATTAATGCAAGGGGGATTCTTCCAAATCGCATCTTCCAAACTGGGAATCTGTGCACCCAGCTCTTTGTCAGTTTGGGTTATACTGCTTCTATACAAAGGGGAGCCATTTATTTAGCTTATGCTTCTGCAAACAAACCAGACCACATTTATACTTAGGTTTTTTAGTGAAGCGTCTACGCCCTGTTTTATTTCTTCTGCTGAACATCACCCTGCAAAACTTTTTAGAATTGTAAATTGGAGCTAGCAAATACAAGAGGACATTGAGTAACAAAAGCGTAGCACCATTTTTTTTTTTTAAATCAGCCTGTGGAAGAACGAATTAGCAGTTTCTAAAATATTTACATTTCTAGATTCGCTCACCCATGCTTTCTCTCTCCCGTTTTCTGAAGCAAGCAGAAGGAAATCGCTCTTTTTCATTACCTTGGTTTCCTGCCCTTCAGCTATTGTGCGAATTGAAAGTGAAAAAAGGTCTTGTCTTGATGTTAAGTAACCTTGCAGACTTTAATTTGAAACAAACAAAGCATTTAAAGCAGTTCTTCTCTGGGGGATTGTGCTGAGTGCTATTAAATTGCTGAATATTTAATAGCTAAACATGCACCAGAGCCTGAGGTCTGTCCCCCAAATGATAAGCCTTTTTATTAAATGAACTTTAATTGCTTAATAATTGGGTCTTCTGTAAGGAAAGATGGGGATCCTGATAAGCTGCCAGCCAGATTGCATGGTAAATCAGAGCTGGGTGCTGCTTTCAATTAGGTTTCTTAAGTAGGTTTGGGTGTAATGCAGCGAGGTGCATCTGCGACCCTTTGGCTACAAGAGCGAAGCATCCCCGTGAATCTGCAATGTTTAATTTCGGAGCCTGTCTCGGAAAGTGACTTTCTCAGAAGGGATTTGCTGGTCTGTTCCCCCGAGCCAGCTCCCAACAACCCAAACATCTGTGCAGCTTCAAAAACTGTCTTGAGAATGAATCAGCATAAGCCAGGAGACCTGCCAAGACCCGGTGATGGTTTTAAGGTCTTGGGTGTCGTGGTCCTGCAAAGAGATGAATGAGTCCTGAACGTAACCACGGAAAAAAGGTGGCTGGTGCTTTTCTTTGAGACACAGCAGGAAGGTTTTGGTGATATCCTGATTTGTTAAGCACGGATGTTATGAATTTTTAAAACTTGACGTCGTGACACCGCAGAACGGGAGATGGTGCAGCGACAGGGCTGTGTGCAGGGGCACGGCAGGTTCGGGGCTGCTGGGAACAGTGCTAGGGAGAAATAAAAATAGAGAGAAATAAAACATTACACTGTGAATCCATGTGAGGAGTCGGTCTGTCTGTGCTAGAAGTAACGCTGTTGTTTTCCTTGCCTAAAAACAAAGCTGTTGGGATTCTGGCATGGATTTCTGGGGTGGGGTGTGTGTGTGGGGGTTCCTCTACTATGGCAATTGTTTTAGTCATAGTTTTTACAGCACACTGTTAAATTTGGCTGTCTTTCCTGCTGGAAAATCTGTAGTTTTCAACAGTTTTCCCTCGCTCTTCACACCGTATCTTCAAACTTTTTCAGGTAAAAAGCTGAAAGTATTGAACGTTCGCATTTTTCTAGCTTGCACCAGCCCTGCTGGGGGTGTAAGGCTGTTACGTGGGTATCGGTGCCTGTGGCCAGGTGGGAAGCAGCATCTTTGCCGGCACGGGGACGTGCACGAGGGTGGCAGAGCTTGCATGGACGGGGCTGTGAGCAGTGGGACTACCAAGAGCAGCTCCAGCTCCTTCCTTCGCTCAGGGCCCAGAACTCACCACAGTTATCCCTGAACACACACGGCAGTTTGGGAGCACCGCCACCCACGCAGCAAAAAAGTCATATATGCCCCTGGTTACGTGTAGAAATACCTCAGGAAGCCTTTCCTGAGCCAGTTTGTCTTCCTGGGGAATTCCCTTGCCTCAGCTCTTGGGAGCGCTGCACCCATGTTGAGATGTGGCAGCCTTGTGGGCGCTCTGTGGGGTGGGAGCGCTGAGACCAGGTGGGGGACCCCAAGACAGGTGTTTGAACCACGAAATGAG
Source organism: Anser anser (assembly GCF_964211835.1). NCBI lineage: Eukaryota > Metazoa > Chordata > Aves > Anseriformes > Anatidae > Anser > Anser anser. The sequence goes on from NC_139723.1 coordinate 86,594,056, forward strand.
GCTCCTGCTCTTTTCTTGTACTTTTATTCCCTCGGATAATGCCTTTGCTGAATGCCTGAGTGCCAAGTTAGCGTCTGGAAACTCAGGGCCTTCCTTCCTTGCTTCCTTAGTTTAACAGCGCCTTCAGATAAATGCCTCGTGAAAGCCTTCGCTGACGTAATCTGAAAGATGCTTGTTTCCTGTATACTTTTCAGTTGCTTTTAGTGTCTTGTTTTAAGTTCTCCACTCTTCCAAATGTACGTTTGAATGTACATTTGTGCATACTTCTCCAAGGGCCTGCATTTAGTAGGCCGACTTCCCATAGCAGCGCCTGCACTTTAGGCCTCGCACTGGGCCGGCCTTGGGGTTGCCTCTCACTGGCACTTTGTATCTTCCAGTCTGTGTCCTGTTGTTGTTTTTTTTTTTTTCTTTTGTAGTATGTGAAGGACATGGCCATCGTGTTTTTGCAGGATTAAGGCCGCGGTGTTTGGGAGTTAGGCAATTAAAGCTCCTAGCTCTGCTCTCTTCCCCTCGTAAGACAAAAACATTTCTTAGGAAAGCAGGCACAGGCCCTTCCCTTTTTGAAGTATTTGACTGTGACCTAAATGATTTCTTCACGAGAGGCTTTCAGATCTTTTTCCCCTCTTCTTTGGAGGGAAGGGCATGGAGAAGGAGAACTACAGAAAGATGAGACTGCAACATTTTTCTAACCTCACCTAGGTTCAGCTGTGCTCTCCTTTGAATGCCGTTCTGAGCGGTTTGTGTCGCACGATAGTGTCTGTACTTCGTTCAGGTTGTTCCTGAGTGGGTTTGTTAGTAACAGATGCAATTTGTTGCTCTCTAACACATCTTTTCTTTGCTGCTAATGAGTATAATTTACAAAGGAAGGTGTTAGTCACCCAGCCATTACAGCAATCTCCAAGTAGTTTGCAGAACATCACAATTCTTTTATTTCTTTATTTTCAAGTCTGGAACGTTAACGGAATCCAAATCGGCATGGAAACAGCAAACGACTTCTATTTTCAGCAGCTGTCTAACTGCTTCTTTTACTTGTGTTTGCAGGACCGCTGAGGTTTCTTTCCCAGACAGAATCCGTCACGGCTTTTGCAGGAGACACGATCCTGCTCAAGTGCGAAGTCGTCGGGGAGCCCATGCCCGTGGTGCACTGGCAGCGAAACCAGGAGGATTTATTCCTGAGCCCAGCCGACGGACGGGTGGCTGTCTTGCCCTCTGGAGCTTTACAGATCAGCAGGATTCAGCCTGGGGACAGCGGGATCTACAGGTGCCTGGCGAAAAACCCAGCCAGTTCAAGGACCGGGAATGATGCAGAAGTCAGAGTGTTGTCAGGTAAGAGCTGCACACTTTCACATTGCTTTTTTCATTTGTCTGATCACGTCCTTCGGTTCTCAAACTGCAGTCGCTCCTCCTGGGGCAGCTTTTTGATTTATCCCAATTTCTAGTTCCTTCTACAAGCTTCCATGTTCTTCTTCACATGGAAGAGTTTGGAGACCTTTAGAAGCAGCTGGATGCAAAGGCGAGGAGTTGACACTGTAGGGAAGTATTCACGTTGCCTAACTTCAGGTACCCCATTTAGATTTGTATGAAGCTGGTCTCTTTATACGGTTGATGGGGAGAGACAAGTAATTCCTATCTCACAGTGGGCAGAGTACCCAAATTATTGTCCGAAAATACTCACTGAAAGAGCTCCTCTTTCTCCAGTGACTAGAAAAGCAATCTGTTGGGACTAGCTGCCAAATTTACCTACTCAAAGTCAGGTTACTTGGATACTTCAGCCCTGATAAGGTCTGCCAAGCTTCACAGACTGCAGTTTTGGAGCTGACACAGTTTAACTGTGACAGCCAGTGTTATAAACTCAGCCAAGTGAGCACCTTGCTGTTCCATCTAATGAATTCATCAGTTAAATGAGATGGTTACCACTGCAGTATTTCATCAAGAGCTGGACATCAAAAGGGTGGTTTGAAGAAAGGCATTCCTTCAAAATCTCCTTCCCTTCTAGATCTACCTGCTGATGTGTAACCACTAATGAAATGGGGCAGGGAAAATGCATTTTTAGAAATTCTTTAAGATGCTTTTGCTGAGCAAATGTTGTTGGTGTGCATAATTTCTCACTAAGTGAGAGGCAGCAGAAGAGGGTTCTCAGAGTTCTGAACTGAAGTCAAAATGCTGTAAAAATCAGGAGGGCAAGGATCAGTCCTGTGAAAGGACTGCAATGTTTGATGAGTTAATTCTCCATTCTGGAAGTGTTTTGTGATTTTTGCAATAGGATTTGGGAGGTTAAAGTTCCTTCTGTTTGGTATATGACAAAAAAAAAAATAATCTGTAAACCTAGGATCAAAAGACCAAGCCCACATCTTCACTTTCTGCTATGGTGGTAGGTATTGATCCTTTTTGGAGCTGTAAGGCAAACTAACTGGCAACAGAGGAAGACCGCTTTATTTAGAGTTCCCTGCAGGTTTTTTTCTTGTCTTTTTGGGGACCTGAGTTTGAGCCTGACCTCTATCATGGACCTGTAGATTTGTCTAAAGGGCTGTACCAGGGCAGCTTTTCTGGGGTCTTCTGGGATCACCGTGAACCTTAGAGCCATGTGCTGTTCCCTACGTATGGGGCGGCACCGAGGCATCACTACTTCTGCGGTCATTAATGGTAATTAAATTTCCTGCCCGTGAACCTTATTTCTCCAGCTTTCTTGGCTGAAGTTAAGACTGCCACAGAGCTTTTTGTGCCACGCAGACCTGGAAGAGTTCTCTCAGCCGTCTCAGAGTGTTATTTTGCCATCCGTCTGTATTTCTGATCATTTGTGGCTGGGTTGGTGCTTCTTCCTTTTCACAGCTCTGGCTGTTAACTTTCTGAGAGGCTAAACGGCCTCTCACGCTGCCTGGGGGGGGAGAGGGGGAATTCACATCCGTTTGTCTCTTCCCAGCATGTTCGAATTTTATACCAGAAAAACACTGGAGCAAATAATGAGGAAAATATATAACAGGGAGCCAGCGGAGTCCGTCAGACTTTGGCTTAGGGCAAGCAGCACAAGGCCTCATTTCAGGATAATGCGAACAGACAGCAGCTCTTATAAGAAATGAGTGGTGTTCCTGAAAAAAAAAAATTCAGATCTTATTGAGCCTCTTGGGAATTTGGTTCTCGTGTGCACGCTTTGATGGTTCAGAGCTCTCTGATACTTTGCTGCTAATTCAGCCTCTCCTGTTTTCACTCGCTGGCAGAAATCTATCTTCAGCTGCAGCTTTCCTCTTCTGTAATTAGCGAAGGCGGTGTTTTTTTCCCCTGCTTAGTGCAAAAACAACAACAAAAAAAACTTTTTTTCAAAAGGCTTAGGTAGCACATCCCATCCCGGTATTTTTAAAATGTGCCTTCTCCGCAGCTGGCGGTTATGATCTGCGATCGCAAGATCAGAGACGAGAGATGCTGTGAAAACACGGCACCTCTGCAAGGACGTGTGGCAAAACTGGCTGCGATCCTGGCAAATAATTTATGATCTTCTTTCCGTGTTCCAAACGAAATGTAAGAGAAAACGAGGGATAAACATGAAAGCAGTCTTTCTTTCTTTTTTTTTTCATTTCAGTCGGAGTGCCTGTGGCTTAAGGATTTGATTTGACGTTGTGGTGGGTCTGGAAATATCCGCACCTCCTCTTGGTAGAAACATTTGTCATCCGATGTGATAGAGGTTAGCAAAACAAAATGTTCCGATGAAGGGATTACTGATCTCCTGGGGGGCAAGGGGAGGATTAAAATTCACCTTACCTGACTCAAGCCTGTTGTTTCTCTGCCCTTGTAAACTGAAGAGTGATAAGCCTTCGACCTCTGTTACCAAAGAGAAGTAGCTTGGAGGTGCATCGAAGTGTCTAGCAGGTAGGGCAAGGCACTTGGCAGGAAGTTTTTTTTACCTTGAAAAAGGCACTTCAGCTGTTTTTTTTTTTTTTAATCAGTTTCAGCATTCAGGGACTGGCTCATAAAATACTTAGCTCATTCTGTATAAGGCTACCAAAATTACAATGCCTTTTAAAGCTTTCTGTATTTCCTAGACACGTGGGTCTAGCTCTGCCTTCATCTGATCGGATGTCTCTCTTAAGCCCTGAGGGTAGTAGAGGGTGATATTTTGTGATGCTTCCTGCGTGCTTGTGGTGGATGGCCTTGGCTGGCTGCTGTCATCCCACCCAGCTGCTCCTCAACAGGATGGGGACAGAAAACAAGAAGAAAGGATGCCCGCAGATAGGATTGGTCCCACGGGGATCCTGGCGCAAGGTAATGCCGTTTGGAGAATCACGTTCATTTTAAAAATGCACGTTTTCACCTTTTTTTATAGAAGCTTTCTTTTCCTTCGGGTTCCGAAAACTTAGTCCCAAGTGAAAACTTTCAGCAAGTACTGGAAAAAAACGAGGAAGCACGCATTCAAATAACTGCACGCACTTACCTAATTAATTTAGAGGGAACAATACTACTGTACCAAAAAAAAAAAAAAGCAAAAGATCTCATACAAAGCAGTGCTAAGGAATTAATTTATAGCCAAATTTGTTGCTTCTGTGAATTAGTTAGCAAGTTTCTTTGGGAGGTCTGTACGCTTCAGAAATACAAACGACGTTCGAAAAGGGAAAGTTGAGCAGTTTGGTGCCTCAAAGCCATTCATTCTCTATTTATAAATAATAATCCTGCGCTTATCAGGAGCCATCAAAGCAATCTGCCACCGTACTATTGTCTGCCGTGGACGTTCCTTCTCTCTCTCTGAGCTCGTCTGCTGAGCTGCAGTGCAAGATAACAATAACAACATCATGTAATTCCTTCGTTTTTAACGCAAATCGAGTTGGGTTGCTGTAGCTCCTTCCTCACCGTTGTGCTTCCGAGGAGAGAAGGGTAGAGCAGCGACGAGGACGGGTTGAAACGGATCCCTCAAGGTCTTGAGACAGAATTAGGAAGGAGAAGTTGGTCTTGTGTAAGTAACACTATCTTAGCTTAAATTTGGATGGTCACGTACATACAGGAGGCATCGTAGCTGGGGACATCCTGTTTAGTAAATGTCCATATGGGAAAGGAGAGGAGTGGGATGTGCTAAATTCCATTCTTTGATAGTTTTTAGCTTAATTTTGAGGAAGGTCTGCTTAAACCCGAGCACACAATCCTGTTGAAGCCTCAGTTTCTTCTACAATACCGTGAGGCTGTGCAAAAATCAAGATTTTTCTCATTCGTACCCAGGCTCTCTGTTTGGCTGTACGTTCTCTAACTGCCAATAATTGCCTAAGTCAATCCTTTCCCTTATTTACACATAACCTCAGCAGCTAGCGCTTAACACTGTTTATTCTTTCGATGAAAACAGATTTCCAGGAGATGTGGCCAAACACTCCATTTATGGATTTTATTTTTTAATCTAACCATCTTCATCCTTATGTTCTCCGGTGCCCATTTCCTGCGGGGATGCCTTACCCTAATTCTGTTTAGTGTGTATATAGTATCTATATTTTATATAAATATTAGATATGTACAATTATGTTGTATATACACAAAAATGACAGCAGGAACCCTACTCAACAAAAATCTACTCTCAAACCCAAGATATTTGTAGATGCGCGATCTGTGGGAGTGCTGCATCGTACCAGAGATGGGTCCCCTCCCCAGAAAGGTCAGGATCGTGGTATAAGCTGAACTCCCACCATGTGTATTTGCACGCTCGTTTACGGGCACGCAAGTGTGCAAAGCCTCTGTTAGAGCCCAGGCTGCTCTGGGGAGGATTTCTGCCGTGCGAATACCGCCTAAATAAGAGCTTCCCGCTCAAGGTAGCAGCTGAGGGAGTGAGTGTTGATTAATAATAGTTCAGCAAAGAATTATGGTATTTATTTTCCATAGCCTGCCTTTTGGTAAACACATGGGAAATTTGTACTTTGTCCAGGACATCTTTATAGAATTGCTGTTATTGCAGTCTGTAAGTACGTATTTTGGGGGAAAAGGGCTCTTTAACCTGCAATTTTTTATAAGCCATATAAAGAAGTAATGACTGGAAACCTGCAACTATATTCTTGCAAGCATCGAGAAGTCAAACACTTAATTCCAACGGCTGTTACTGGTTTTGCTTAAGCATGTGATACATTTTCCATCAGCTGCATTTAAATCAGGGTTGGATTTGCTTCAAGAGAGCTTGCGATAAGGGTTCAAAGCAGGAATTGATGGTAAAACTTGGTGTGCGCTCAGCACCCGGTCAGGCTGGATGCTGATAGCTGCTTCTCCTCCTGCTTTCAAACCAAGCAACAAATGGATCAGATGCCTCGGCCTGAGCTGTGGACCAGGCGTGGGTATCGCTTGCGCTGCTCGTTTGGTATCTTGGCTGATGAAGGTTTCATTTCCCTGTTATTAGGAGAGGGCCCTTTGGATGCTGAGAACATCCGTATCACACCTGCACCAGACCATGCCGCCTCGCTTAGCACTGTTGCAATTACTCTGCTTATTTTTATTAACAAAAGCATCCAAGCATCCAAATACCAAATTTCCCACGTATAACAACTTGCCGAGTTGGAAGAAAAAAAGAGCAAGCAGATGGAGGCATTTACAGTCAGTGTACCCTCTTAGAAGCCGATCTCCAGATCAGTGCAGTCACAAGAACAATAATATCTACTCAAGAAGTGTGGTCTGCTCAGCACTCCCAGGCTAGCTGCCAGAATAGTGGTTTTATTTATTAAAAACACGCAGATTTCAGTGATTGTTCTAAGTGGGATTGGTTTTAGCGCTTGATTGCGATGCTTGAAGCATAAGTTTAGGTTTGGACAAGGGTCTGAAGAATATTTTGTAATGTGCATTTGAAAGAATAAGCTGTTACTGGAAGATTTTTGGTACACAATTAATGATATTAAACTAGATTGAGGGTGCTGATGCTGTCAACTAGTGGGCCACAGGTTGGCTTGCAAGCTTGGTGTACAGACGAAGGTAGTTCACTGTAAATTTACCAAAAACTTGGCTCTAAAAATGCGGTCCACGATGGATCCCAAACACAGAATTCCCCTTTTAGTGCGGGAACAGCCTTTGCTGAGATTTATTTTATACTAGGTAGTGGCTCTAGATTTTTTTGATACAGAAAATTGATTAACGCTAATAAACCATTAGTGACTATAACTATTATACACCTGTGATCATCAGAGGTAGGGATTCATACCGTTGGAGGCGATTTAAGGGTTCTGCCATTTTATGAACTTCCAGCTTGTTGTATTTAATTGCATGGAACACTTTGCTTTCTTCTCTGGCCATTAGCCTAATTTGCCAGTGAAACGTAGACAATTCTTTAATAGCCACTGCCTTTTGTAAAGCTCTCTCTTAAACCAAAAGAGCTTCCCCCGTGCAGGAGTTAAATTAGCAGCCTGAGAGAATTCAAGTGGAATAATTTGTATGGTTATTGTGGGTATATTTAGTGTTTATTCAGCAAATAAAATACTGAATAAACACACAGAGAGAAAAGGCAGTCTTGATTAAAGCCCTATTCCCACCCCCCAACAGTGTGGTTACAAAAAAAAGTTCGAAACATCTGAACATCGGAGCAAATAATCTGGTAATAGTAACTGTGAGTTGAAAAACAGGATTTTTGGAGAGCTGAAGGAACCAAAGGTGTTGAATTAGTAATGTTCAGGGTACAAACATTTTTCAAACATATATGAATTTATTATAAATGGGTGGAAGAGTTGGAACTTGCTTCAATACTTCTACCTGCAAGGCAGGAAAACTCAATTATTTTTTTTCTAAACCAGTATTGGAAAAATGTTTGTACTTATGGCATTGGTTATTCAAAAATATTCCTTATATTTAAAAATGCAAAAAGTTGTTTTATTCCAGGACTGTCTTGGGGGTTTTATAAAACTTGTGCCTCAGACATCTTCAGGTCATTGTATCCAGGTAAAAAGTAGCTCCCAGGGGAGCAGAGAGATTCTCTGGACCATTAATTGTTGACCATAAATTTTGAATACCGAAGTTTCCCGAGGTCTAGGAGAAAACTAAGGGAGCTAGCGATACTAAAAACAAATAGATCTTTGAGTTGATGATGGACCATCAGCCTGTCATCTTTGAGAGACGAAATAATGGTCAATGCAATTAAAGTTAGTCTATATCAGTGTATGAAAACCAATGAAAAACATTTTTTGTTGATTTTCATTGCTATAGTAGATTTCTGGGGGGATTTCTGCTATGCCTTTTCTCTAGGAAGTCAAATGTCAGTGTGGTATCTATACGATAAATGGGATTTGTAGTCATTACGTTTAAAATATAAATGATTACTGAGCAGATTTTTTTAGTGGGAGTCTTCACTAAGAGCCAGGGATATATTCTTTATCGTTTATTCTCTAATATACCATGTAACAATTCTGTTCAAGAGTGGAGAGAAAGGAAATCTCCTACCGAAGACATATTCACGTATCAGGTGAGGAGTTGTAAAGAAAGTGGGTCACTATGCAGAGGTTATAAATGGGGAAGAATTTAGAAAAGAATATTTCACTGCGACTAGTCCTGGGGTCCACATCATAGGAGACTAGGGGCTGGAGCAAGCAGTCCTGTGGCAAACGTCTTGGAGGTTGATCTTGGGTACTCAGCAGAACAAGGGTGAAACGCTGCTGGGGGAGAGGCTGGCTCTCCTCTTGAGTTGTATTCCTAATATTCATAGGGCTGCTTCTAAAATCTTATTAGGTTCTTCTCTGAATTCGGTTACTACGTGGATCAAACCACTGCTTTTTAATTGCTCGTGTCTTTGCTTCTCAAGGACGATGGAGGTCTAAAACTATGTCTGCCAAGGCTCTGCTGCTCAGCTGAAAGTAAGAGTATAAATGTGTCCTTTCTTTTTTTTTGGCTCAGCTCTGCTCATGCAGTTGCGGAGTAGTTCTTCATTCTGCTTCTCTAAAACTTTAATGGATAGAGAGAAAGCTTCCTGCTTTTGTCTTGTAAATACAAAACACCCGAGTCCCCTATCTACTCCTAGAGTAATAAATCTTACATTATTCTTTCACCTAGGAACAAGTAAAGGAGTGTAAATATTTTTGTCTTCATTATGGTTGAGCAAAGTGAGCGTCGCGCAAGAAGTCATCGTTAAAGCTGCAAACAGGACCCCTGATGTACGGTCCTATGTTCCAGCAGTGACTTGGCACATTTCTCCTCGCGCTTTAGTTAATGTATTTTGAAGTTCCTTCAGGAAGAAGAATGTCTTCACACCCTGATGCGTGTCAGTGCTAATGTTACAATCTTTGCGTCCGTAATTCTTTTGTTTTCTTGGTCGTGTCACATCCTACAGCCCTGCTGAGCCGGGTTTGCGTTGCTTGGGGAGGGCAGAAAGGATGGAGCAGGGAAATGCTAGAGGGGGTTGGGAGACGGAGGCAAAAAAAGGAAAATCTCCAAGTAGTGGCTGCATTCTGGTTATACATTTTAATGCATTCTGTATATTGAGAGATTGGTATCACTTTAATGACAGATTTCTCTAACACTGTTCGCCCATAACCCTTGCTTTCTCGCTGGGATTAAGTGTTCAGCCTCTAGGCGTGATGGGGAGATCGGGTCGGGGAATTTTGCCGGCCTTTCTTCACCGACAGGAGAGAGCAAAATTGGGTTTTAGTTGGTCTAAATCTTTATCTCGTTTAATCGAATTTAGAAATGGGACTATGAACACTTAGAGGTATTCCGTCACATCAGTGTCACATTAAAGGCATCTCACTTCTGCCATTTGCAATATAAAAACTGCTGCAATAAACATAAAATCGTACTGGCCGAGTCCAATATTATCCAAATACGCTCAGAAAAATTTCGTGGGTATGATATGATGGGAGACTTTTGTCAACGGAATGTTTACAAATGCACGTTGTAGCACCAAATAGCTTCGTATAGTCAGATGCTGTACAACGGCACGCAGCATTTTTATGGAAGTATTTATTTGTTTTAATACGCTGCATAGCTAAAATACTGCAATATAATGGGTTTTTCTCCTTGTGTGCCGGAGAGCTGTATCTGCAGAGCTGAATCCGAGTGAATTCCTTGCAATTTCATTTTTCCTCTAAGATGGGAATAGGTTGCATCTGGAGATCCATTTGCTTTAGACCAGTTTGGTATGAGCATAAATACATCCTCAACCCTCATCGCTGCGTATTGGTGCAAATCTGAGGTTTTGTTGGGAGCGATCAGTGAAGGAATAATGCTGATAGTGTAACAGCAGCTATGCCTTTGACACAAAGAAGAAAAAACTAATTCAGGACCTTTCCATGTTGCTGAACGTGCATAGGTCTTTAGTTGATTCACAAAACATCTCAACTACTTCATTAACCATCTATAAAAACGAGATAAAATGACTTATCCTAACAAGGCTTGATGAAGGCATTTCCTTCTTTGCAAATAGTGTGTTAGACTCAGCTATCAGGGTAATGGGGATAATCAAAATCATACACACATTTGCAAATCCTATTGTAGTTTGAAATTTCAACTATGTCATCGATTTAACGAGCATGGAAAAAGTGTATATATGGTGGCACCTCGTTACTCCGCATTGTGTGCTCAAGAAAAATGTTATATAGGAAACGAGAGGTTTTGCTTGGTTTTGGGGGAAATAAGTTCTTACAGCTCACTGCTTCATAATTAGTTTTAGGTAGATCTGTTTGTTCTTAAACGCTAACGTGTAGAAATATGCTAAAAACAACAGTATTAAATGCCGGCAACGTGATGGGCTGACTGCAGGCTGGGAGGTTGATGTAGCGTTTGCTGCCGGCGTAGGTGTGGGTCTGGCAGCGATGGGGCTGTATGGCCCGGCAGTGGGGGCAGCTCACTGCATTGTCCCAATCTGGAAATTGGGTTCTGGGGAGCAGGATCAGGCCAGGAGAGAGCCTCTGGGTTTAAAAACAGCAGCAACAACGATAAAACAAAACCATACGGCGAAGCACTTTTGCAGATTGGGGTGGGAGAAATGAATCAAGTGCTTCGCTAACGGTTTCGGGAGCGTAGAGAGAGCAGCTTTGTGAGAAAAAGAGCAAGAGGTGTCCTGGCACGTCCCCGTTGATGGGGGCATCGCGGCGTTGGGTTCAGGCCACAAACGACACGCTCGCGCATAAGAGATGAAATCGTGGCTGGAATGAAGTCAATGACTCCGGCGGAGCCAGGGCTTCAGCACAGCACTTTGTCCTTCGCCGAAGCTGGCCCGTAGCTGGTTGATTGTGTGGGCTTGATTATGGGCTATGAGTACCTTGTCAGGGAGAATATACTAAGTGCTCTTTAATCAGCTGGAGAAGGGCATAACGAGAACTTTGGTATCTTGATAATCAAGACTGGATGCCCTCTCGAAGAATGCGCTTTATTCGAACATATTTTTGAGCTCAGGCTGGATGTAAATCCATGGCCTGTGCTCTAGGAGAGAAAAGATTTAATGACCATTTAATCTTAAAATCTCACTCATTTTTCCTTTCTTTCTGATGTAAAAATATCATTTGATAGACTCTTTGTAATGAGCTGGGAACAACTGGTTGTACTGGTGGAACATTCAGCACTTTTATCAGACAACTCAACCCGATCCTGAAGTAGCTCTGTCGTGCCATTAATCCATATTTTCACAGGGTTTACCCAGTACATGTTTAGTGATATTTTTAACCCCATTTCCAAGTGTAAGAGGATGTACAGCATCATTTGTATGATCTCCCTCGTGCCGAAGCTCGCAGCCCATGGTCTGCAGACCTTTTGGCCGATGACTTTTTTTTTTTTTAAGCATTAACACCGTCCTGTTGTTCAAGATTTTGGTTCTTTGAGAAGAAATCGCGGATGTCTGCATCTACAAGGACGTCCTTGGATACTCTTCCCAAGTATCCATGTGGCTTTTCAGCTAGCAGCTGTATCATTAGAGAGGTCAGAGAAGTTCACGTGCAACCCAAGGCGTTTGTGAATCCTGAAGGGAGCAAGAAGCGATGACACCGTACGACTGCAGAGCGTGGCACCCTCCCTCCTCCGGGCACTGGCATGTTTGTAGAGCAGAGAAGCAGCTGGCGAGGCACTTCTGGGGCACAGGTGGCTGTGAGAGGCAAAAGGAGCTGTCCTAAATGAGAATAAGTTGGACAAAGAAGGGATGAGAAGATTTGTGTGTATTGCAAGAGGTACTGGGCAATTCATAGACCAAAGGCATCGCAGTGACCAGCTGCTGTGGTTTGACAAAGCACTGGGCAGACATTTGCTTCCATCCCCCCACACCTCCATCGGTGTGTTATCAGCATAATTCTCCTCCTAAAACCAAAACACGGCACCATACCAGCTCCTAGGAGGAAAATCAACTCTCTCCTAGTCAAAACCAGGACATCAGGTAGGATGTCTTCACAGATTGAAGCTATTGAATTGTGCGCGCTAACTTCTGCGCCAGGTGTACTTCTGATGGCTGGAAACTGCTCGTCCATCTGGTTCCAGTGCGAAGTTGAAATATGCCGTAGTAAATCCGTCAGAAATGCACGCGGTTACTTACTGTTTCTTTCTACTTCTACGGGAGAACCAGTTAATTACTTGGAGATGATTTTGGAAGATCTGGTAGCTGTTAATTTTGGTAGGAATATTCATTTATATTGTGTAATTTTTATGTTTGTGTCAGAAACAAGGAGTAATGTTTGATGGCTGTGGTCCAGCACATTTGCTTCAACATCTGCGATAAGAAAATGAAAGCGTTTTTTAGAGGAGGAACAGACTCATGTAAAAGCAAACAAACCCAGCAGATCTCCTTGGCGTATGGCTCTGCTTGCTGGTATTTCAGATGCCACGGGTGGCATTTGGGGCCAGCTCGTTACCTGAGTGTGGGTGTCTTAAAAACTGTCCGGTTGGTGCTGACGGAGAGATTTGGCTCACCCTAAGACGTGCACCCTGAACTTGGCTTGGTTTTATACATGTAAGTGTTTAGGGCCATCTGAGACGGCCTCAGACACGTGGCATGTCCACGTGGACACCTTCTGTAAGGGAAAGGGTAACTTGGGGCACTGATATTTCTCCTAATTCCTTTTCTGTTCAGGCTTTTCAAGTTATTTCTTTATGTGCTGTTTTCCTTCACTTGAAGCTTTCCTCCTCTCTCCTCACCATATTTATGAACTTCCCTCTTCCAACTCCAAAACAGCGTCATTAATCCAGTACCACTTACAACCTCACATACATCTCTCTTTTCCTACCGCGGCTGTGCCTCTTCCTGTGGCTTTCCGAGCCCTGGCTTTAATACCAGGCTATAAACAGTCCATTCTCACCTTGCTGAAAGCTGGTATTGTTCCGCCTGCAAATTGCTCCCTTGGTTCAACGCGTAAGTGGCTCTAGGATTGTGATTTGATACGCTTTTTATGTCTGTACTATGATTTTCTATTTTTTTCCATCAGTAAGAATCTGTGAAAAGTGTGGTCTCTTGGGGCCGTTATTGATCAGCTGTTTTATATATGCCCCATTCCCCAACAAAAAGAATGTCTTTTTTTTTTTTTTTTAAACTTAACTACCTCTTTTGCTCTTGTAGATCCGGATCTGCACAGGCAACTATTTTTCCTGCAGCGCCCGTCCAACGTGGTGGCCATGGAAGGGAAGGATGCTGTTTTGGAGTGCTGCGTCTCTGGGTACCCCCCTCCCACCTTCACGTGGCTGCGAGGAGAGGAGGTGCTCCCCGTCAGGTAGCTCACCCCTTCGTGCCTTTCATATCATAACATTTACCTTGAGCAAATTAAAGGCAAACCACTGAGTAATGCTTGAAGTTCAGTGGGGTAGACTTGGAGGCCGTGAAATTTTCTCCTAAATATTAATGACACTGGCCCAGTTTTTTACCTGCCAATGTAATTAATCTCTACACCAAATCTGAGGGTGGAATTCGATCATAAATGTCACCTGCTACAACAGATTATTAGGCTGGTATTTAAAACAGAAGTGTAAAGTTATTAACAGCAAAAATCGCAGCTGGGAGTTACTTGTGGAATAATTTACGACGTGTGTTTTGCTGGATAGAGATCCCATCTTAACGCACTGCAAACGTACAATATCAATGTTTCAGGTCCAAAAAGTATTCATTACTGGCTGGCAGTAACTTACTCATATCAAACGTGACCGATGATGATTCAGGGACATACACGTGCGTCGTCACCTACAAAAACGAGAACAGCAGCGGCTCGGCAGAACTGTCAGTGATGGGTGAGTACGTGAACTACTCCTGCTTTGCTTCTCCAGGAATGTTTCTAATCATTGCCTTTTTCACAATGGCTTAATTTCCATAACTCCAAGTAATTGTAAACTGTATAATTCCTTCGCAACAATCAGGTATTTACACCCATGGAAACCAAATCCTGTAAATCTTTGGATACATCCTCTGTGTCCTATAGCCTTGCTGTTGCTGAGTATCTTATGGTATTGGATGCTAAGTGCTGTAGTGTTCTGTAAATGGTCCTTCCCTCTGTTTCTGCTTCCTGAAGCCTTATTTCTGCTATTAAAATGCATGTCACTGCTGTGCGCAGTGAGAAGTACAACGGGTGAAAATCAGGTCTGTAGCTGCTCGACAAGTGCGCCCTGTTTTCCTGGTTGGGTCTGCAATATTATTAGGATCAGAAACAGGGCTGGTCCTTCAGGGTGCGTGTGTGACTGTCAATATATTAAGGTAAGAAAAGTCAGTGTATGTTAGAGTATTTCCACCAAAATATCGAAAGTTCAAGTAAACTTGTGGAAGTACTCGCTCAGCAGTGATGGTCTGAGGGTTCCTGTTGTTAAATGTTACGGAAGCACCCTCCTGTCCGAACCTGCTTTCTCAGATCTCAAGTCACACATCCCTTCTTCGTGGCAATTATTAATGAAATAGGAAATATATAAATCTGAGAGCTGCCTTTTTTCTATTTTCTTCATTTAAACCCTTGAGCAGTAGCAGAGTTACCTCAGTGTTGTTCAGTCAGATCTAAAATATTACGTAGTTGATTCTTAGTCAAACAATAATGTATTTCAATGTGCTCTTCATTTTACATTCTGACTTTAAAGCTTATGCATAAAAATACTTTCATTAGTGAATACTGCCTTAATTTGGATTATAGGATATTCAGTGCTTGTACAACAATATCCTTTTATCTAGCTGTAATAAAATATAATAATTGCTGATGATAGAGGGTTCAGTTCTGTTTCTTTGGGTACGTTAGCAGAATATATTGTTTTACTGGGTAAAAATAAAAACGTGGATTTATTATTGCAGAAGTTCAACTTGGGAAATTGTTTTCATTATAAGGAATTATACAAAAAAGGCAGGTGACTTCTTGGGCAATGTACTTGTCGTACTGAAAGATGTTGAGTTCAAATCCAGAGTGCAGTGGGTGACTGAGAGTTGATTGGGAAGTAGAAGTTAGATTAATATTTCTCCCCAGCAATAGAGTATCAGTATCAATAGCAGTATCTCTTGGTAAGAGCAACTGTGGCTGGACGATCGTTGTGTTGATTCTTGCATAGATTGTTTCTGGCCATGTGATTCACGTAAAAATTAATCGGAATTTTGCACCTAGGTCCTTTGTATACCTGTTGAAAAATTTATTCCTGCCTGCATTTGGTGTTTAATGTATCTAGCCATAGCTACATTATGCCTTTTTCTGTAAGTGTCATGTAGAAATTAAAGGCGCATACATTTTCTTGAGCGTTCTGAGAGGTATGTGATGGCAATATGACACGACTGCAAGGTCGAATACAGAAACGAAAAACTTTAACAGGAGGAAACGTAATGCCAAGATAGTACTAAGAATGAACCTAGAACTGCACGAGGTTGAAAAACGCCACAATTGCTGACTCTTTGCAATCTCAAGAGGAAGCCAAAACTGCATTGCCACGGCACAATTCAATTGTACTCTGTGTTTGTATTATATAAAAGAAGCAGTTGCTATGAGCTGTGTTGATTTTTTTCTTTAAGTTCCTTTTCACATATGTTAGCGAGGAATTTACAAATTCGGAGCAGATAAAAAGGGCACAATATTTATGTGCGTTTCTTGTTTTCATGAGTAAATCATTCCTTTGTGACAGGCAACTGAAAGCGAAGCGTCGTGTTCATGTATGTTTGCATTAATAAGCAACTGTTCAAAGGATTCAAATGTTATTAAGTGGCTAAAACTCAGCAGATGACGATGACAATCCCCTGATATCTGTCTTTTTGGAGCAATATAGCAGGGCTACAAATCTGTTTATTTGTTGAATCCATCCTTACCAGTAGGAAACTCTCAAACGTACCAAGTTTCTCATGTAATTGTTGTAGCTCGTAAACAGAACAACAAATTGATAATTTTATTTTTGTTGTGCTAGATGCAAACGGAGATATGTTTCCTTAGAGTTAATACGCTCGTTTAGTTAACAAACTGTAAATCGCTGATCTGCGTTTTGTTGCCAAACTTGCATTTTTTAATATTGATGTAATCCTTTAATTATTGAAGCATTTGTAGTGCGAAGAGGGATAAACGAGACGTGGAAAAAAAAAAATCAAGTCCAATAATTATCTCTTCTGAAGTCTATCTGGGTAGACGTCAGATCAAAGTTAGTTACATCACATGGTGGCAAGATGCTTTTGATCTTTAAAGTAATGAGGCTGTTTGCAAGAAACGGAGTGTACCGCGCAGTGGAATTCCTTAGTTCCTTTCAAAAGCTAAAAATAACTTCTTTATTGGACATAAGCTTAAAATTGCAAGGTGTGAATGAATTTGCAAGGAGAGCTGATAAATTTTGCTAAATCGTGATTTTGTAGCGTGGCCTTTTGGCAATATTTTAGCCACGTCTCCCTGTGTAATGAATATTAAAAGGTCTGGTGCAGATTACCTTTTTAATATATAAATCATCTGCGTGCTCAGTAGCTTTAGGGAACTTAGAGTTTAAACAAATGTTTGAAGATTAGATGTATGAACGAGACTCAACTACAATTCCTTTCTGCGTATTTTCTAACTTTGAGAAGTGCCTCTTTTTTTATTTTTACACCCTTTATGTCCTCAGAAGGGTTTTTGATGTTTTTTTCCATGTTTTATTCAGCAAGTCTGCTGTTTTTGGCAAAGAAAACACCCTACCTCAGTGGCCTAAATGTTCTCAAAGTGACATAAATGTAGGAAAAACTTTTCTATATCCTATTTCGACATACTCAGCCCATTTTGGTGGTGGGACTTATTTCTGGGATTTCAGGTCCTGGTGGAGTTTCAGAATGGAATTCTGTAAAATTTTTGTAGATGGTCGTAAATTTGTATGATGAGATCTGAACGTCTGTGAACTTTTTCTCCCTGCTTACTTTTTGGATTGTCCTTTGATTGCATCAAAGAGCAAGCTGCTGTTATAGCTGTGCCAATACGGTAGGGGAAGAGCGCAGCGTCTTCTGAAGAAAAAAAAAATGGATCTGACATGGTGTTTGGAGGAAAAACTATTGCTAAATTTTACTATGCATCCATATGTATAAGGTATAAGCAACTTAAAAAATACTTCCACACTGCAGTCATCTATACAAATGCCTTTCACGAGGGAGTTTTTAGTATGGAGTGTTTATAGCACTGGTTTCGTTTTGCCACCGCGGAAGAAAAGCTACATCAAAAGTAAGGTTTGCTGCCGTGCGAGAAGTGGCTTATGAAATCACCTAGGTCTTTTTGACAAGAATGAACGATTGTAAGCACTCTGCATCTCAGTCAAATCCGTTTTTTTTCTTGTTTTACTTCGAGCTCCGCTGCATAAATTCCACCAGCAAAATGGATATCGGGAGATCAAGGTCGTGGGAAGTACTGAATAAAGCGGGCATGGATCACGTTCTTGTGTGTGAATCACTTAGGTAGAGAGCAGCATTGAGAAGGAAGCCTGCATCACCGTAATGTGGTTTGACAGAGCAGTGAAAGCCTGAAAAATGAGTAACCTCCTCACACTTCCTTTGAGTGCTGCTTAAGCTAACGTTGCACAAACGCACGAGTACTGAAAGATTTGCAAAACCAGTTAGAGACTACTGCTAGTATTCAGTCAAACCCAGCCTTGTACCCATCGTAAAATGATTTCTGAACTATAGCAGATGATCCACTATTACAAACCGCAGAGAAGCGGATGGATCTTCACGGGGTTAGGTGTTGCAGCAGCTCTACCCAAGCTGGTGAACCCTAGAAAACTGATTTTTGGGGATCTGCTCCTTTGTGACCCTGCACTGTGGAATGGGTTAAACTTGCTCGAGTCTTGCTATCTGGTTGGAGAAATTAAACACAATAATAAACTATTATTCCCTGCTCTGAGTTCATAGTTATTTCTGGAACAAGACGTATGTACATCTGAGCTGGTGCAGTAATCTGTGATAGCCCCATGATGGCTTTTGGCAGGCAAAAATGAGACATATGAACGTAAAACCCAATCTCTCCCATTCATTTTTATTATAAATTTTAATACCAAAAAAAAAAAGTGTAAATTAAAACACTGACACTATCCTTTATATTTCTCGCAGGTCTGATTTTGAGTCTGTGGCATGGCAACAGAGGTTAGCTGTCCCTACAGCTCCTCTGTCGAGCCAAGTCAACCCTAAAAGTCCAAGGTGTTGTCCAGGCACCCTTTTCCAGAAGGCGGATGAAACACATCTTTTTCTCGTGTGATAAGAGAAAATCAGGGGTGGCGTGACCTGAGAATATCAAAGTCAAATGTTGAAATTTGGCCATGCTAAGGGACTTGTTTTCAGTGTGTTGCTGTGAGCTAGGCAGTCCAAACTCTGGAAATAAGGGATTTACCTGTGGAAATGTATCCAGTGTTTCTAAGGTGAAGGTGTTGGAGGAGATGGATCAATAACCTCTTTCTGTGGTCACTCCCACTTTATTTAGAGGATTTTTCGAATGCATTATATAATCAATGGCATTCACGGGTTTCATGGAGGCAGTAAGGTTTTCCATCCAGGAAAAAAAAATGCATTTGGACAGTGTATAAAACGAATTTTATGGAACTGGGGACAAAACGTTTCTATTGGAAATCATTTACCTACTGTTGGGTTGTGCTACTGGGGTGAATGGTATGGTCGCCCAGTACCAATATGAATGCAACTAGAGACCCCGTAACCAGTAAAATAATGTTATGGAGATGTTCTGAGACTGGATACAGGCTATTAGCTGCTTCATTCGAAGGTTTTGTGTATTTAGGAGATGAAATATCACAGTACCAGCAGAGCTGCGTAACCCTCTGACAGAAATGATGAATTCTTGGCACTACCGGGGGTCTGTGCTGGCACAAACAGTAAACTGCAAAACACCACAGAATACCCCAGGTTTCCCCCTGGTAAAGCTGTCTGAGCTCTGACAGGTTTTTTTTACTGTAAATTTCCGTTGCTCTTGATCTCAGATTTGTTCTGCCTTCTGGAGGGGTGCAAATGAAGAGAGGAAAAACATAAGCGTGGCAACAGATTCAAGGGATGGAAGGGGAGAGGAGCTGTCCTTGCTGAGACTGATGTGTGAAGAGTATTTTATTAATAGGACACTTGAAGAAGGGCTACAAGATAGCATATGCATAACTAAATTCCTGGCCTCCCTGGAGCAGTGCTGAGTCAGTGCAAGTATTGGAATCAGCAGCGTTTTGCAAAGAAATATTTGCAGTTTTCCTGTTACGTACGAGCATGCCTGACACTCTGATGGATGATTTTAACCTTAAACTACATAAAACCAGGCAGCCAAGCAGTCTGAGCAGCACGACTGGCTTATCCAGCACCCTCAATGAATCAAAAAGCTCATGGCATGACTGAGTGCTGTCGAGACAGACAGAATATTTTGGGCAGGTGCGAGCGCTAACATCTCTGACGCAGATATAAAGCTGATGAAATGATTTTTTTTTCCACTTGGAAAGATTATATTAATCTGTGGAGCTTCCTATTGGAGTATAACTTCAGGATTTACAGGTTTGTAGGTTGAATCAAGACTTGGCGTTGTTTTATTGGATAATGAGAATGTTGAACGACGTAGAAAAGAGGGTTTCAATGGTCTCTCTTCTATTTGTGTGTGTATTTGTATACCTAGATATCTCTATATACACGTGTGGGTGAGAAGTTCAGGATGGATTAAATCATTTACGGAGTAAGTCAACACTGAATTAAGGTTGGGAACATTCAAGTCACCATTGAATTAATTTTTCTGTTGGGAAGAAGCATCCACTTTGCACGTATTATGATACATGTATCTACCAAAAACCTTTCCCAGCTGATGCTGTGGTTGCTGGTTGGTACTGGTAGTGGTGATGGACTGAAGGGAGCAGCAGCCTGATCTTTGAGAATTCCCATGTAGTGTTTTTTTTCCCCACTCCAGTTTGAAATCTTACTTTGCTTCTTGATCAGTTTGAAGTTTTCGAGTGGCTTTTCTTTTTAATGAAATCTGTGAATAATAAGGCGGATGCCAACTTGCAGGTAAAGGGAAGCCCATCCTGGTAATGGTATGGCCACAGATGGAATGGGAGTTGAGTGTCTAATTCAGACCCTTCTGAAAACGTAATTCTTGTCCATACATCATGAGTATCAAATACTTATTCAGCACGTGACACTCGTAAAAAGCGCTTGAGTGAAACTTAACCTTTTCCAGTTTCTGATAATGGTGTTTAAATTCAATTCTATTAAAAATAAATATGCCTAACAAGCTCTGTGATACCCTTGGCTGATCACAGGAAAATTGCTCTATCATGGTATAATCTACAGGTTTGGTTAAGGGGAAAATATTCGTACACAAATCCCTTTGAATTCGAAAGGGGATGAATGATAGAAAGGTAACTGCACTGGGTCTATGCAGAGCCTGATTTTTAAAGTATTCATTTTGTGGATCAGCCTGCAGTGGCTGCAGAGAAATTCTGTCGTATAGCTTGTTAAAGAAACTGTTTGCTTTGTGACATGAGAGCTTTGCTGCTGCTTGAAACATTTAATGTGTTGGTACGTATGTGCGGAGCCATTGCAGTGGCCATGTTCTGATTTCTCCTAGAGCCACCAAGAGCTGTGCTGAGCACAGTCCTACCGGTGTAAGGCTTCAAAACAGCATTGCACCAACACTCCCCAGGCCAACAGGTCAACCAATTGCTCCCCAGGCCAACAGGTGATGGCGTGGTTTGGTGTCCCAGATGCCTACTTCAAACATCTCCAAAGTATTTTTCTTGTTTCACTCTATGGCTTCGTATACACTCACGAATATTGCTATTTGCTCATGGGCATCGGTGTTAAATGGGGTTTATAGAGGCGCCTAAATTCTGGGAGCTAATTCTGACCAGGAGCAACACTGAGAAACTACTTGCCTTGTAGAGACTCAAGTCATCATCTTCTTCTTTGTTTGCTTGCTTGCTTCTTGGTTTGTTTTTATGTAGGACCTTGAGTTTGTTTTTAAGTACAACCATGAGTTGTGTGTGCAAGAGCTGCTGTTGATGTGGACTTGCTGTAAAGTCCTCATGGTGGTTTTTAGAAAAAAAGGTTTAGCTGTTGTGGGTCAGTTTGACCATCAGTGAGGTCTGGGCACTGAAGTACTCATTTTGTCCTTTTTTTGGGTGGGGGGAATAAAACCAAAGCAAACAAGCCTCCACAAATTCCTTTAATTTATGAATTCCTGATTTTTCAAAGGCACTAGCATTATTTTATAACCGATTGTTGCGTAACTTGAAATGTATTTACATTTAAATATTGATTAACTTTTTTTATGAGCATCCAGCAGGAAAAAACAAGAGCGCAACCCAGGAAAGAGGTACATGTTCTCTCACTGTGCAGCTCCTCAGCTAGTAGTAATGCTAGAAATCTTTCATAATGCTGTAGTACAATAAATATATTAGCACTGTTTAGCACCGTGCTCTTTCCAAGAAGGAGAGCATATTATACGCTTCCCCCAAAATGGAAAAGGACCAGCAGGGAAGGCACAAAATGAAATGAGTTTCTCCATATTGCTGGCAGAATTTGAGAAATAAAAACAACAGATGTCTACAAACATTTTAAACAGCTTGCTTTTTTTTTTTTTTTAAAAAAAAAGGCTTTTAATTTTTTTTTTCTCTTTAACTGTTTTAAGCAGAAAGGTTCCTGTGAGAGAAGCGGTGCTCAGTGCTTCACCTGACCGTCGGGTGTTCAGCTCTTTCTAGTTTGTTTCTGTGATTCAATGGGAGAGAAGAGCTCATAGCTGGGTTACTTCTGAGAACAGCCTTTTCTCTCTCGTACTATAAATGAAGAACTGCATGAATATAATTGTGACAAAAGAAGTGGTTTCTCTTTGCCCTTGGAGTGATTTGCTCTATTGCAGAGCTCTCCAGAAGACTTTGTGCAGCAAAGTGCTTGAGCGTAAGTCATCCTGGTACTTCCTGCACGCCAGCCCAAACCTGCAGATCTCTGTGCAAAACATATTAATGCCATTACTCAGTAACAAAAAAAAAAGAGATGTCTGTATTAAAACTTCTTTTAACTTATGCTTCAACTTGTAGCTTTTAAGAACAGGTTGCCCAGGCAGTTAGCAGGCGTACTTAAATGAAAGCACTTCCTGATTTCAACATTTCTGATACCTGCAAAACTTCCCCCTGGGCTCTGACCTTAAAGCTGCAACATTTCACAAAGTCATTTTTCCCCTCCACCAACAAAACTATTCTGTTAATGATACGAGATGATGGAAATCAGACTGAAAGGTACCGAGAAATCACTCTGCTTACATGCTGTTGTGCTTCCCCACGTTCTCCATTTATAACGTGAGATAAATAGCGGCGTTCGTTAGACCTTTTTTTGTTCTCTTTGCCTTCTGGCTCTGCTTGGATTCGGCGTGACAAGAGCGATTGGCCATCAGTTTGATTAATCGTTGTACAAGGTCCTAAATGAAATGAGTGGTGAACTCCGCTTAGTTATGGAGTGGTTCCCATTAAACTACGTAGTTAACACAAATTAATGCACCTGCCAAAATTCAGTTATTAAAAAAGGAGGACAGTGTCCAAGACTGAAAAATGCCCGTTGCTCGTAATAAATGTACCAAGTGCTATTGCCGTGGCTTTTCCCAGCTTTTGCACTTCTTCGCGATTCCTAAAGATGCTTTGTGTGATATCCCAGTTGAAAGGGAGAGGCTCTTGAAAGTCTTAAAAGAGCAAATGGTTCCGATTAGTTTAACTAGAGCGTATTGAGCGGGGCACGCAGCAGACTTCCTGCGAGGTGCCTGGGTTAATACGCACATTTATTAGCTTAGACAAACAGTTTGCTATGCCGGGGGAAAGGAAACGGCGAACTCAATTTAGGCACCGGCTGCATCATCGTTCATAGGAGCTGCATAAACAAGCTGGCACCGAATTTGGGATGACTGCTAAATAATTGCAGCTTTTGAAATAACACGATCGCTTCTTCCTGCACTGCCCGAGGGAGACGTTCAATAAGAGAGCAAGTTCTTTATCATAAGTATATTTAGATGTATAGTTACACGGTTAACGGAGGATTATTTCTGTTCCTCCTGCAATTTTGGATCTTATTGCAGAGTCTTAGTATAACATGCTCCCGTACTGCTGAGAGGCTGCGGAAGGTGTGAAGCTGTCTGGTGGAGAACGTCTATGGACAGACACTTGCATGGTGATCGTATTTTATTTGCAGATATACACCAACTTAAAACTTCCATGAAAAACCAGCTTCGCTGACTATTACCCCAGCAGCAGAGCGGTGTTGAGGACTGCATACCATGGGGTATTACAGCTAACGTGCTTTAAATAACTTTGTAGTTAGTTTTGAAGGACTTGTGTATGGCCAGCATCTATTTTTTTCTATTCCCTTTTAAGCCTTGTAGGTGTATTAGATATGCACAGTATGGGGTTAGCGAGCAACTCTATTACAATTTACCTAATTAAAGCATAGCTGCAGGCCAACTGGAGATAACGATGAGTGTTTTAAAACCACCTTCTTATAAATAAGAAATTATGAACTTGAATGTTTTTTTTTTCATATGGAGAACAGGATTTCTGCTTGTGCATGAGTTACTCCAGTGGAAAAAATGGTTGGAAGGCATCGGTTCTGTGTAAGTAAAATTAACTAAAACCTTCACCATCCATTTAGTGCCTGTTTTGGCTTCAGCTTATTACAAAGAAAGGATGTGAATGAACCCTATTTAGCAAAGAACCTCGAAGACCCTTCTGTCCCACCAGCTGAGAGCCAGCCCCGGTTCAGGGTCTGAAACTTCCTTCTGTCCATTTGCCAAATCCCACCTGCACTTTTCTACGGGTGAATTTCTGGCTCTTGTAGTGATTCTAGCAGACAGCAAATCTGTGTGAAATGGTGGAATTTCACAATTCCAGATTGCAAAGCCGATCTTCGAGATCTTCGCTTTCACATTAAAGATCTTCGCTTTCACATTAACTGTCATTAGAAGCATTATAGAGTTCTTATTTGTTTTGCTCTCCTGCTCCAAATCTCCCTCGGTATGCAGTTGGCTCTTAAATGTGGCCAGTAAATGTTGTGATAGCATGAAGCGGGGTAAATGGACTTGGCCAGAGGAGAAACAAGGGTGCAGAAGTTGGTATTGAGCTCTTGAAGTTCACCGTGTTTAGTGTGAAATGCTAGAGCCCATGAAGAACATTAGTCAGATTTGTCAAAAGTCTTTTCCGTGTCATTGGAAATAGAGTAAAATAACGCAAACGACCTTTGGGATACAAGGTCTTGGCCCTTATTGCTGTAATGATAGGCTATCTATGTAATTTTTGAGGTCCTTTTGTAACTACCCAGAACAAGAGAAGAGGGAAAATAGTTGAAATATTCAAACCATTGTCCTTATTTGCATGCAGTTTTGTGGGAAAAAAAGAGAAAATTGAGATGGGGAGGAGCTCTCATAGCAGTTTTCAGCTCTTCTCCTCTAATCCTGATAGAAAGCCATGCACAGAAAGGAAAAGCACAGCAAAAATAGAAAGTGTGTCTTTGCTTTGTGGTTCTGACCTGTACTCATACCCTCTCTGGGTAGGGCTGTATTGCTCTATCCATCATTTGGAGACCCTCGTCCAAGTGTCAAGCTATTTTTAAAGCGTTTATTTTAGCAGCATTTTTCAAAGCAGCCTTAGAAAAGATTGGCTGTTTGGCAAAGGCAGATCTCTGAAGGCAGGATAGCACGAGGGTGAAGGTTTAAGGATGAAAGAGAAATCCCACCAAGGTGAGGAAAGACAGGAACAGCACTTTTGGGCACAGAAGACGTGGATTTTGGGTGCTGTTTGGGAATGAGCTGTGTCCCCAAGTGTTTGGGGTCGTTTTCAGGCTCCCAGCTTGTTGTAGCATCGTTTTGGAGCTGGAGAGAAGGCAAACACGCTGATGTTGGTTGGAATAAGGGGTAAAATGAGTTAGTCTTCCTTCCAGAATAATGTTCTCAAAATAGATCCGTCCAATAATCTCCATTTTCATTATTTCTTCCACCAAATTTGACTTAAGTTTTATGTAAGCGGTCCTGTTTACCCGAGTGCCATTAGCACAGTCTTACAGTGCTGCGAGCAGGGCTCTCTTTTGTTAGGCTAATTTTAATTTCTTTGTGCTTAACTTTTGATTGTTCCTTTTGTAAATTGCTTATTGTTCAAAAAATGAGCTGGACTTCTGTGCTCAGCAGCTTAAAATGTAGGTCTTCACAAAACAGGATCCGTTTGAAGTCTGAATCATTTATTAATAGCTTCATTAAAAAAAAAAAGTATTAATTTTAGTTAATGTTTTTATTCCAAATGTAGAAATCCTAGAGGCTGCAACTCAATTAGCTTAGCACTAGGGACTAACCGGTGGCTGTATATATTTTCTCCCCCACAGTCTTTAAATAATGGAAAAATGTATTCGTTCATGGTGCGGATGCTTTTGATACTTAAAGCAAATGAACTTTTAAACTCAGTTATATGAAATGCTCTTGATGATTGTATCTTTTAGAAATAGTGCTTTGAATATTTTTCTAGTAGAGGCTATGGAGGTAGCTGTCAGATGAAGCTGGCCCCCGCTAGGCATCTCATGACTTTTGGTCTGAGAGCGCTTTCTGAACCATGAGGCTAGCAGGAGAGACAAAGCTGTTTCAGACGAAAGCTTGGTTTTTATTGCACGTAAACGCATAGGATTGCAGCTCTGTCCAGACTGTTCCTGTGCCTCATAGCTCTCGGGAAGCTTCAGCTCCAAGTCTGTCTTCAGTGCCCACCTACACAGAGTGACTGCTGAGACCTCGGGCGAGACACTGCTCCGTGCTGCTTTCCCCAGGTAAAAGCCTTTGAGAAGTCTAAGATGCCACTTATTTTGTGAGTGGGGATGCTGTAATAGCTGTTCTCCACGGGCAACGTTATTTGCTTTTGCAGACAGATGTCTGGGGTGGAACAAGAGGTGATCTTTGAGCCCAGGTCTGGGGCTGGAGGCTGCATCGCTGCCCCGGTGTGAAGCATTATGCAAATGCAGCCAGAGCCGTGTCGAGGTCAAGCTCGCGTGTCGCAGGGAGGCTAGGAGCAAAGGGAAGATGCGTTTCGGAAATAATTATAAAAACAGTGGGACCTGGGCGAGAAGAGAGTCATAGAAGGCAGAGACGAATAAAATTTCAAAGGGAAGAGTGTGGCTGGAAGTCACTGATGATCTGTGGGCTAGAAATAGCTTCCACACTTGATTTTTTTTTTCCAGTAAGCACTGATGATTTTAATTATTTCCCCACTCTCTCCTCCTCTGCTGTACAAGTAGCTTGTTTATCACAGATTTTTTAAAAATGATGTCAGTAGGAAAGGAGTGAAAAGAATGACCCAGCTGGATAAAGGGTTACACCAAACTGCTGCACGCAGGTCTGTCTCCAAAGGACAGGCTGCGGTTCCTTCTGCAGATGCTGTGCCACAGTGCCTGCGGTCTGTCGTAGGATTGTTTATGGGTGCATTCTCCTAAAAAAAAAAAAAAAACTTCTAAAAAATAAAAATACAACACACTGCGATAATTCCCAGCTTTAAGCATTTCCTGTCCTGAAGGCTATCAGTGTTTAACGGGGACAGCTTGCCTGTGCTGATGTCCTAGTTGAACGTTTCTTTTTTTTTTTACTGTGAGCATCAGGTGAATTGCCTGTTGAGTTCTGGTTGCCAAACAAGCTGGGAGTTTCTCTTTGGTTCTGTAGGTGCACATAAAAAAGACAAATATTTCTCTGTGGCTGTCTAGGACAGTGATAAAATGAGTGCCTGTGCATTGAGGATGGAGGGTCTTTACATCATCTCAGAGAGCACAGCTAGCTAAGCACACTGTCGGGTATAGCAGACTTCATATTTGAAGGCAAATAGATTTGTTCCATTTAGGGCCTCGGTTTGTAAGATTATATAAAACGTCCGTGACCTCTTGAGTTAATGATACAATTTGGTTTCATATTGTAATCCACATTTATAAATGGATTTGGCAGGTAGAGCTGGCACAGAGAGACAGCCTTGCCCACGGTATGTTTTCATACAATGTTGTCACAGACATGATTGCATTTATTAAATGAAAGATCTAATAGTTTAAATAGTTGCTTTCACAAAGACAATGATTTAGATAAAATTATTTTTCCTTTAAAAAGGCAAAATAAAATCAAATGGTTGATCAAATACATATTTTTTTTAAGCCAGGACTTTTGAAAATGAAATTAATATATCAAGTGATTTAGGAGACTGAGCATGTTTCATATCGGCCTGTATAACTTTGGGAATGCAGGCAATAATTTTCTAGACTTATAAATTCATTTGCCTGCACCTTGCTCTGGTGTTTGCGATGGAAGAGCTCAACTGACAAGTATGAGGAGATTTAGCAGTTTCCCAGCGAGGCTTTGGATTTTCTTTTATTACTTAAACTGAAATCACAGGAACCAGCTTCTAAAGCAAAAATGGATTGGTTTTGACGGTACTGGTGTGGAGAACAAGGGAAGTAAGGTTAGTGATGGCTCTTCCCCTCAGCCCTGGTGGTTAAATTTGGGTGCTGGTGATGGCGGACTGGGCCTTGCGGTCCCACCACTGGGTGACCTGGTCGTGGGCACTAGGCCTGGCCGCCTCCGGCCTCCGCGGCCTTCCCTCGTGTGGGGTCAGCGGGTTGCCAAAGGACTTGAATCTCGTCCTGGATTTGGGTGTGGGTTGTTTCCCAACCCTGGGAAGCCACTGGGAAGCCTGGGAAGGCTTCATGTCCACAAAAGGCCTTATTAGGCCTAAAAGGCCTTATTAAGCACTGCATACAGGGCATACTTGTAAAACAGAGTCATTCTATGAGCATATGTATGCCGGCCATCTAGGACTGGCATACTAATACTGTTATTACTGCTAAATGTAGACAGGGTAGGCCCCACTCTTTCTTTTCTCCTCACATTTGGAAGGGGGGAAGATGTTATTTGGTGTTTTTGTTCCCGTAGACATTTCTTCAGTGTGCTCTTTCAGCTTCTACTCAGAAAAACAATTTTCTGTATTACACTCAATTTTTAGCAGGGCTGTTTCAGACCTTTTTATTTTTCGCAGCTATTGTTACATGTCCTCGCAGTTTTCCCTTGAAGAGTTTTCCCATCCCGATTGATTAGTTGCTTTATGAGGTTGATTTAACACTTTGCTCCCCCGCTGCCTGCCCAGAAACCCAGTGAGCTCGGTGTCATTGGACGTATAGTCAGCTTAATGCAAGGGATTTCCAAATTCCTCCATTTCCTAGCGGCTTCCCAGCCGTAGAAGAGGCATGGTTTGGCTGACTCCTGAAGACACAGAAAATATTTGAGGGAAGTCGTCTGAGGGATCGCGCACATCCCTACGGTTTTACGCTACCAAAAATCTCCCCTGCAGCCAGCAGGAGTCTTGTTTCTATCAGACCTGCAAGGTTTAAGTCCTTATCTTCAGAAGAGAAGGATAACAATTCTGAGCAGCTTATAAATGTGTCTTTGTGAGGGTCTCTCTGACTTAAAGAAAAAAAAAAAAAAGCTCAGAGGAAACCACAACCTAGCTTAGCCTCTATTCCTTCCCCTTCTTTTCTGTTTTCCTGTTCCCCTTCACGCAGCATCCTTTGTGTTTGCTTTTGGCCCTGCTAAGTTCTTCTGAGAAGCAGAAACGATATTTATTCAGCGTCTGTATTTAAGTCTGCTCTGTGTCTTTGTTGTGCCCCATTATCTTCAAATGCATCATTGAGTGCAGTGCTGAATGTGTCTTTGGCCGTATATCTTGTCTATGTGGGGCAGCAGACTGTTAACTTTGCTTCTTCTGCATTCAAAACAAAACCAGGAGGAAGAAGGAACAGTTCAGCCAGGGACAGAAAGGATTTGCAAGCAGGGCTGTGCTAAACGCTGAGGCTTATCCATTGCTCTCTCCTGCCCATCAGTCCTGCAGCTCAAATAATAATTCACGGGGCTGCTTCTCTCTACTCCATGGTGTCAGGTAAATCAGTAAATCAGAACGGGTCCTAAATGGGCTGGTTAGTCGGAGAAGAGACATCACCACCTTGTTCCCCAAGGGTTTAGTGACAATGAAGCCTCGTCCTTGTCTTCAGTGCGCTGATGGGGAAAGGGAGGATGTTTTTCTTGCCTTCTTTCACCTCAGGGAGAGAAAAGAGGAATTATGCCCTGTATACGAATCTCCTCTTCGGAGATTATTTATTTATTATTTATCGGAGATTATTTATTAATAAATTAAATAACTCTTCCTTTCTGGAGAAGCAAGAATAAAGAAGCTGTATCAATTGTCTACATGAAAGGGTCTTCTGGCCTCCTGATTTAGCTTTAATCTTATCTTTACTGTATTGCCTCCTTATTTGGTGCTAGGATAGCTTTTTTTTTTTCTTTTTTTAAACGTGAGGTATTTCTTCCTTGTGGTATGCCTTCCTTTAAGAGATCCTGCTTGGGAGTTTGAATATGTGGTCCCATATGCTTAAAACTTATTTGCTATGAGAACGTTGGGTGTTCTCCATCTTCCTGAAACCAGGCTGCTGGGCAGTGGTAAACAGGATCCTGGGGCCAGAAAATAAGAACAAGAAAACCTGACCTCATAGGCTAGCATGCAGGCTTCTCTACTTTCTGCAGAATATTTTCTATTCTCTATGTAAAGTTATTTCTTAACTGGTGTGGAACCTGGATCTTGGAGCCCCAGCTGCCAGGCTGCAGTTATTCTCTCTTTCTGGACCAACGGATACTTGCACGTTTGATGCAAAGTTGTTTTTTTTTTTTTTAATTTTTATTTTTCATGTATTTTTTTCACTGGTGGTGAAACTTCGAAGTTTTGATTTACTGTTTCAGGCACTTTTATTTGAGGCAATATTATTGTCACACCCCCTGTGATGAGGGCATCAAGGGTGCTCCTGTACAGGGCAGCAGCAATGTCTGAGCCCCAGCCTGGCGTGCTTGCTTCACCTCATCTGAAGCTTTACTTATAATGAAATAATGCCCTACAAAAAGCAATAATTCAAAGGAGCAATTTTGTAGTTTATTAGAAACATGGAAAGGGATCCCTGCATCTTCCTTGAGCCAGCTTCTGAGGCGTTCTGTGCTCTCCTGAGCACCGCAAGCACGGCACGTAAAGCCTTCAGTATATCAAAGCATAAGTTCATTGAGCAAAAATGAATTTTGTGAATCAATTTTGGGTTTAATTCTGAATCAATAGGTAGAAGAAAACTTGGGAGGAGTACTACAGCTTTTCTCTTATAGAACAGCATTTCATCCTTTCTGTCTCAACACCAAGGGAATTGATTGCCAAGGTATCTGGGTATAAAAAAAAAACAACACACACAAACCAAAACAACCATAACAAAACAAAAAAAAAAACAACACCAAACACAGTGGTATGCTACCTAGGTTTCAAATATAATACCTGCAAACTTCACAAAGAAACCCTTTATTATTTTTTTTAATGCTCTATTTTTGGTTCAAGAACCTCAGCCTGTTCTAACAGAATTAAAGCTAATTAGCAAGTCCTTGACCTTTTCAAAGAAGATGATTACGTTTTTCTTCTAATATAATAATTAGAAGGTCATATTTTTTTGATATTTATTAGACTTGGAAAAAAAAATACTTCTGTAATAACAAAGATACAGAAAAAATATTTTCTTTACATAAGAGCTTTTTCACTTTTTAAGCTGAGCCTCTCAGAGACGAGTGCTTTGTGTGTGTTTTTTTCTCCCGTGTGTTTTGCACCTTGGATAAAGGTCCTTAGTATTTGTGCTGGAAAATTCATCACTGATTTCCTCCGTAAATCTTACATACCGGGTAACCTTTTGCAATAGTGTACTGGAGCTCTGCAGCGTGGGGTGCTGTTGAAATGAATGCATGGAAGTCTCAATCCTTGTAGTTTATTAACAGGATGATAATCTGGATTCAAATCAGCAGGACACTGTGCTAAGGGCAAGCAGGGACTTCCTTGCTTCGTGTTTCTGGCCGCCAGCTTTTACTCCAGGTCAGTACCAGGTATCCTACAGCTCCCACGTGGTATCTGCCTACTTCTGAAATATTTCTGGATATTTCAGATGATGCTTGATGACTCTGTTTAGATACACGATTCCTGTCCTCATTCTTCATCATCGTTTCCCCAAAATGATGCTCGTTGACCCTCGTTCAGCTGCTGACACGGGCACAAATCCAGCCCCCTGCCTGGGCTTGCAGTTTGAGCACTGCACTTCGACCGGGGTGAGTGCAAACCAAGGATATCTTCAGGGGAAGTGGACAAACGTCTGCTATGCCTAGATTTACATTCTCAGCTGTTTCCCCCTTGCTTTGGAACTACAAATACCGATATGATCTGAATTCATCCTCGTCAGCTCATTTGAATCTGAGATTGATAAAGGAGAGATTTCAGACCCTCGAATGTCGCTTGGTTGAATTCTTTTTCTCCTTAATTTTTAAAATTTCAATACTGGCAGTTACTGCTTTGTCGTTTCTTTGACTACGAAAACAGACGGGCTTCACTTCTCAGTTTGCAACTAAAAGTGCTTTCCAGCCCGGATGGGGGGAGATGCCGGGGGAGCCCTGGGTGCCCTGCAGGTGCAGGTGGGGGCTGAAAGCAGCACCTTGCTTACAAGCTCTCTTTTTTCCAGTTTGTCATTTCAGAGCATCCCAGCTAGAAATCAGGTTTCCAAATTTTCATGTCTTGTTAGCTGCTCGGCGTGACAGGGTTGCTGATAGCTCTTCGGGATTTTTTTTTTATTTATTCTTTTTTTTTTTTTTGATATTTGCTGGGGGAAAATCAGGTGAATAACAAACTGTCAGTGCAAGGCGTGGAGGTGACACAATTTAGAAGGAGATCTGGGAGTACTAATTTAGGTAGCAAACAAACACCACATACCACTATCTGTCACGGAACTGTCTTTGTCTCCATGCAAATCTGGTAGGGTCTGAATGAAACATTTGTTTTCCAGTTATTTGAGCAAAGTAGAACAAACAAAAAAAAATTTCTTATTTCCATATACTTTCCTGCGCTTTAAAGAGTAATGCGGACAGTTTGCATAAAACTTATAATCTGTAGGTCTCCATGCTGGTTAACTTAAATATTTTGGGGCTTCCTTTGTAGGATTTCGTCTGGGGCAAATCTAATCAAATCTGTATGGTTGTCTTGACTTCTATTTCTGTTTGGTGTTAAATCTTACTTTTTTTTTTAGTGAATGAGACTTTTTGTAGCTCCTGTATTTCTTCGTGACCACTTCTATACACACAATGTATCGTGTGCATCATGGAAGGAGATGTCCAGGATTTGTTGGTGTAACAATTTTATCCTGGATGCGTGATGGGGTAGGGGTTTATTCTGAGTTATGATTGAGTTTGCAGTCTTAACTACCCACCTATCTCTAACGGTGTTGGAAATAAGCCCTTCAAGAGTGCTTTCCATATTGTAAAATCAAGTGCAACTCTTAACTTTTAAATACATTAACTCAACAGGATGCATTTGAACCTCACAGCATTACAGAATTTATACGAGAGGTAGAAAGAAACAAATGAGGAATATCCAGGGCAACTTCTCATGACTGCAGGTTAGTGGATTCTTAATTTGTCAGAGATCTGTGGTAGATCCTGGCTGGTAAAAAGGCTTTGAGAGCGTACAGATTGCAAGCTCTAGTACCGAAACTAAAGCCAAAGGGTATTGCATCTTCTGAAAGTAAAAGAAGCATCAATTAATATACATAATTCTTGAGGTGGGGGATGGATATGTGTATTTGGGTGTGTATGCGTGTTTCTAGCTGGGATTTTGCCCGTTATTTATTGGGTCATGCGTGGTCTTTCCACATCCTGCTTTCAATGGGAAAGTCCAGAGCAATGCCATAATTGCGCAATACACAGAATACTATTAAAAATACAGATTTCAGATGTCTGAAAGGAGTCTTATTGCAGCATCTGTAGTTGGTTTTATTAAAAGCTGTTTAAATTCCCCTGCCTGGAGCAGTTTGGAATTACAGAGACGGGCTGCAGAAATTTACATTTTAATTGAGGCAGAAGACAAAATAGGGCACAGCGCAGCATTCACGCATTACAAGGGAGAATAAATAAGATCTGTATCAGTCGGGAGAAAAGAAATGACTGGTCGTTTTTCACTGCCTCCTGTGCTATATTTTCGAACAGTCCGATGAGCAGAACCAGGCTCGTTTTGTTTACTCCGTATCAAATCGCAGCAACTGAAGCTACCCCCATTGAGCAGGCTGCTTATTTAAAACGTGTTGTAAGGCTACAAATACTCTTTAGAAAAACGATACCAAGGATCCAGCAAAAGGTAAGGCAGGCATATGTGCTCTGTCCCCTCGTTGATTTGAAAATCCGACAGTAAATTGTAAAGTTTGGGCAGACGGCTGAAATTTTTGAGGTCTAGTCTGTGAAATCCTCGTCCTACAAAGAGCTGCTCTGATGCTCGTAGGAGCATTATTTTTATTTTTTTATTTTGAGAAAATGCAAACTCTAAACTTCGTGGTCTTGGTCTCTGCGACTCCTGTTGCATTTGGTCAACGGTGGAGGACCTCTCTTCTCCACCCAGCTGGGAATAAAGACAAATTTGGGAGACTGCAGAGCTTTCCAGCTCTGGTACGTGATCCGTGGCGTAAGTTAATAAACTTTAGGAGGCAAAACCAGTGAATTTTTTGGTTGCCCTGGAGAAACTGACATGAGCGTAAGCAATGTATGGCGCAGATCAACTCGTCTTCCTACAGAGGAGGAGGGAATCGTGCAAACAGGACTCTGTTGTCACTGTGGATCAAACTGTGAACGTGTTAAATGAGGCTCCCCTGCCACACGTATACATCGCAGAGCATGTGCATTTTGTGGGCTGCTCTTGAAAAGGAACAGATGAAGGCTTGAGAAGCTGGCAAAAAGCTTCCGCCATGTGTTCCTTCCTTATGGCTGCCCTAGAAATGCCTAGATCTTATTCGTTTGGATCGGTGGAGTGCTGTGTTAAGGGGAAAAAGAAGGCATTGGCAATGCCAGAGATCTTTGTAATCCACGTGTAGATTATTCCCTTCTCAAATAAATAAATAAATAAAAGAGGCTGGAGAGTGGGGGGTCACGTTGCACATATTTGCCTTTAAAGGATTATTTCTTTGCAATTAAACAAAGAAGTTTTCCTACTTCTAAACTCCCGAGTTCTGACCTTCCTTGTCTTTGGTCTTGAACAGCTAATCCGGTAGGAACTTAATTTTGTTGTGGTTTCAAAATTTGGCTTCCTGCTGATTTTTGAAGTCGTTAGCGTGAAACATGACCAACTCACCAGCAGCGTGGTGCTAATTAACATCATCGTGCGTTTCTCCCAAGCGAAGCCCAAAGGCAGAAGCCAAATCCGAAGGCGATTGTCCAAACCACCTATGTGGGTCATTGCTTGGGCTGCGTTATTCTCATCTTTGTTTAATTACGATGGATTGTCTCAATCTTTTAAAATTAAATGCAGGTTTATTATTATTTATTTCCAGCCTTCTGCACAAGGGTGTCTCCACCTGCATTGTTCTATCCCCAAAATACTTCATACGTAGTCCCTTGGTTGCGACAAAGGTGCCAGGACGTTCAGTTAATTTTGTAATTCTTCTCTTTCTGACTTGTTGCATACGTTTCAAAACAGATTTTCAGTCTTTGTGTTTGTTTTTTAAATTTAAGTGATCTAGTGGTTCCGTTTAGTCTCGCCTTCCTTTCAAGAGATCCATTACTGTTGGTTTTGGCAAATAACTCAAGCCCTAAAGTGGCCAAATCTACTGTATGATGTAGACCCTGCTGGGGGTAATAGCAGGATCTTCTGTGAGCCTTTAGAAGAAAGCAGCTCTTAGTTGCTTTAAATCCTTTATTTGTTATTTTTCTTTCCTCTGACAGATTGATCCTGAGATCACGGAATAAGGGAAAGATTTGCTAATACATTGAATTAAATTACTTTTATGTCCCCAAGGATAGGTGTCTTTTCTCATCTGGCTTGATAAGGGATGATTAAAAATAAACGTTGCCAGAGCCAAACGTAATTGTTTTGTGATACGTAATAGGGAACAAAGAAGTCAACACAAAAGGAATACCATGAGACTGGATGGACCAGGTAAAAATATTGTGGCTGTAGCCCGTTTTTATTTTTCTCCTTTGAGTAATCGTCTCTCTTCCTTTGAGGGGTTGCCTGTTGGGTCTAAAAAACGACAAGTCCTTGATCAAGCAACTTCTGCTGATGGGTGCAAAGTGAAACAGACCTTTGAGCTCATTATTGGAAAGGTAGCAAGCCCTGTGCTCGTGTAGACAAATGCTGGAGTTGTGCCTGACCTCTGTAGTGGGACAGCAAATAAAATTAGTGTTTGCATAGCATGGGAAGACGCGTTATCATCTAGCATCTTGATCGATGATGGCACAGGAACTGCTGCTTAGAGCAATCAACGTATTGCTTATGTGTGACAAGGCTTCAGATTGAAATTCTGTCTATGATGTGTTGTCAGGGCTTAGCTAGATTTTAATGTATGAGACAAAAATCGGTTCCTGCTTCATTCGGGGAATTCACAGGAAAATCAATGGGACTTTTTTTTTTTGCTACCTGTTCGTTTTCTGAACATGCGCCCAGCTTCTCGCAAACACCAGCAAGGAGCAAACTATCAAGCAGCAATTTTTTCATTGTCTAAGCCTGAATTTAAGACTCACATAAAATCTACTCCTTTGGAAAAGACTGGTGTGCTGCATGAATTTATGTACAGCTCCTTCCAGCCGCGGGTGTATTGCGTCCCTTCGGGTTTAGACCTAATACCAAGAAAGGGATTCTCGTGGCTTCTGCGTTACTTTGGGTTGTCATGAACAGAGTTTGATAACTTCCAAGAAGCTTATTAGTCTTCGTAAGCTGTTTGATATCGGAAAGTGAAGATTTGGGTCTGACTTGCGTGTGCTGGACTCGAGATTGACTGTTCCTTAACGTTCAGAGCAGCATTTTCTCCAGTACTCCTGGTGTTCTGTTTGCTTTTTATCCCCCGCTTCCGAGAAGACTAATGCTCTCTGCAAACATGCTGAAATTGTAGAGAAAGCTAAAAATAAGGGCAGGCGTTTTGTTTTAAAAGCTCAGCCTGGGTGGTGGATCTGAGCTTTTAGCAGCCTCTTGAATTTGAGGAGATGTTGTTGAATTTTTGTTTTGTTTTGTTTTCGTTTTAGGGAATAGCTGTAGTACACCGCTGGAGGAAAAAGATAATATAGATGTATTTTTCCCATTGGTGTATCTTTTTCTTTTTTCTGCAAGCACAAGCTTGCTAAAATTACTGAAGACTGCAAACATCTGGTCTGTACCACGTCCTTCACCTTCAGCTTTCTCTAGCATCATATTTTGCTATTCCTTTTTCACAGGACAATTCCATCGGGATACCACGAGGTACCCTACAGCTCACGGGCTTCGCATCCTTCACTTCCTCTGCATCAAAATTTGTCGTGTGCCATTTTCTAGCTGAAGCTGCAGACGTCCTCTCAGGAAGCAAGGACCTAAATGATTTCGGGGAATTCCTCCGTGTAGTAACTTTTATGTTTTTGGAGCGCTGCCGTGCGTTAAATGACAGCAAGCACCAGCTACTCTGCTCCGCCGACGGAGCCTTTAGTCGTGCCAAGGGAAAAGCTTATTTCCCTTCGAAGCAGAAGCTGAGTGACAGCTCGGGCCCTGGATGCTCTGGGGGGACTCGATGGCTTCTGCTCTGTTCGGGTTTGATCTCGCGGATGACTTGTGGGGAGCCCCCGTTTGCTGGCAGGTTTCAACCACCTGGAGCCCAGGGGGGGGAAAAAAAAAAAGAGAGCAGCAGTGCAGCAGTTCGTGCAGTCACGGGAAGGGGAAGCAGCCCTGTTGTAAAACGCTGTTGTTGCGTGTGTCTGGAAGGGGTGATCTTTGTTCTTGTCTCCCTGAAGGCTGCAGGCAGTCTGTTCGGGTTTCCAGAAGCCCTTTCCCATCAGCTGTTGTCCTCTTGTTCTGTTAAGGGTAAGGTGACAAAAGGTGCATCTCCACCCCAAAACCGTCAACCCTATACCCCCCAAAAATGCCAGCCAAGCTAAGCCCATGCCTTGTTTTCTTGTGCATCACTCATTGAATATCCTTTTGTGTCCATAAAACAACAAAAAATACATAGAAGTCTAAACTGTTGCTATATTTTGCTTTCACCCATTTTTATCGGAGCATTCGTAGAACATAAAGATGATGGAGAAGCATGTTTTAAGGCTAAACAAAAGTGTGAGCTCTGGTTTTCTGTCTCGTCACACCTCAGTCTTTTAGATCTGACGCGGAAGCAAGAAAAAAAAACAACACAGATACAGGGTATGGAATTGAATGAAGGCTTTAATTACATTCATTTCTTTTTTTTTTTACCAGTGATATCCAGGGTACAACTCAAAGGGAGGGGGAAATTGATTAAAAAGCGCAAAATGTTTTTGTTTTAATTTTTAAAGCTTTAATTAAAGCTTTCCAGCGGTAAGGAGGTGCAAGCCATTACGTTTTCATTTTGGTGGGTTTGATGAAGGACGTAGTTTTGTAATACAATGCCAGCAGAGTGTGCAGCCAGAGGCTTGCCACCACAAGTTCAGGCTCATCCCAGAGAGGGTAAGGATTCCCTTTTGAAAAAAGCTTTCTCCTTGTGTCTGATTCCCCTAGGAAAAAGAGAAAAGTCTCCGTAACTTTCACGTAGGCAGTGCTTTTCCTTCTCGGTGTATTTAATTTTGGAACACACAGGCTTTTTTCCCCAGAGTGACCTCCAGCTCTTAATGTCGAGAAGGAAATTTTTGTCCCAGAAAAATAAAGCAGGATGCTGTGGAGTAGGAGGAGGATGGTTTAATTTTATCTCTCTCTATATTAAATATCTTTAATTGGTGTCTTTTAAAGATCCTATAATGCTAACCATGTTGTATGCATAAATAAAGGCAGTTTTTATAGTGATAGCTGTAGCTGTAATAACTATAGCGCTGTTGCCATTTATAATTCCCATTTTGTTTTATTTTTACTATTCATATTATTGCTCTTATTAATGAAATCCCTCTGGAGGGAGGGAGGGGGCAAATGACTAATTTGCAGAGTGCCTTGCCTTAATGACAAGCCGTAAGTCTAAGGCTGCTATTATGTGTTTATCTCCATTTCCCCTCATATTTATTCCTCTCCGAGAGCTTCCTTTTTACTTACGTCCATCGCTGATGGATTTAATTCCTAAAATACTCGTGTATGGGAAGGCGTATGTTCACCCTGCATGCGAACAGTGCAGGTTTTTTTTGGTTTTTCGTGACATTTTACCGCTGGTTTGAAAGACAGGCATATGGCTCCTTTCGGGAGGGAACCGAACGGTGTCGTACAGATCCCTACAGCCCCGCTGATGGAAGGAGACAGGCAGCGTATGCGCTGCCCGGGCGGTTTGTTCTGACGGCGATGGTGCCAGCCCAGCTGTAATCTGCTGCGCCGCATAATAACAGGGGGACTCGAGCTCATTGCCGCGAGGAAATCGAGTGGAGAAATGAAACTCGAGTCCGTAGTGGCGGCGCACCTAGGCATCGTTCCGTCTCGTGCGAGGCAAACGTTTTAATGTGTCAGAGCTGCTATTATCTATTCATTCCAGCTGAGAGCCCGAGAAAAGACTCCCCAGGCTGAGCGAAGGAAAAGGAGACCTTTATTGGTGGAAGAAGAAATTGTGGTGCCATGGGTGGCTCACGATTTGGATAGCAGGTGGGGAGGGAGGGAGGGAGAGAGTGGCTCTGAAACTACCGTGTAATCCAGGGTTCATCTAAGGCAGCTGCAGACCTGGAGCTGCTGAGAAGTCAAGAGCTCAGCCTTTGGAGTCTGCATTCGAAAAAAATACAAAACGAAACGCTAAACCAACATTAAATAGATATTTTCAGATGTTCTTAGCAACTCCAGTCCGAACGTGTGCTGTAGTGAGTTGGCATTCCCTAGGATAATTTCCTACGGGATTTCCTTGGCATTATGAGAACCCCTAGCCAGTCATTTAAAAATGTTTTTACTAGAAATGATGCAAATTAATCTTCAGTTTTATATTTGGAAAGGGTTATCGGAAGAAAATCATCGATACGTGGTTGGATGGGCTGTTAAACAGAGGGGGCCAAGGAAAAGGATCCATCCTGCACGTTCAGCAGGGCACAGCTCTGGGTCTGCTGCTTTTGTGATGTGGGAAGTGAAACCACCGAAACCCCGGCTTGCTTTTACGCAGCACTAATTGTGAGCAGAGTAACGGCGGCTGTCTTGGCCATTTCACCATGCTGTAACACTAGTAGGTGGCTAAGATAAAGGAAGATGTTCAATATTAAGACAACTTCTGCATTATTTGCTTGTAAACGAATGCCTTTGTCTTTCCATGAGTGCTGGGAATGCTTGCAGATGGATTCTCAGTGGCAGACTGCGTGTCTTTATCAAGGACATCTCATAAACACGTGGAAATTTAAGGTCGGAAACGAAGAATCCCATCCCCTGTATATGGAAGCTGCAGTGAAAGTCGATAACCCACGCTTAAAAATAAGACCTCCGCTTTGTGGTCTCCGTCAGCTGGCAGCACTTCAATATTTATTCGTCAACGATGATCAGATCCTGCTATACGAAAAACAAAAAGAAGAAAAAAACACCTTGTTTCATGACTTTTTCTTAAGAGGGAGATGACTGAAAAAGGTTTTAAAGAACAGGGTAGCTCTGGAGTTACCTAAACACAGAACCCCATTATATTGATTTCCGTTCTAGTCCAACTGTTTTCCCTCTCTGTTAATTTATTGATTTTTTTCTTTAAATTTAACAAAGAATACCTGCTTCAACCTTGAAGTGCCTTTTAGAAATATCTGATGAACAGCTTCACGATCCATTGCAGTCTTCATGGGAAGATAAAAGTTGTGAAAGAAATGCCGGATGTATTTCAGCTCATCTTTCTGGTGGCCATCTGGGTTGTTGTGTTAGTTGGTTCACGTGGGTTTTGTTTAAAAAATAATTAAAAAAAATACCTGGGATTCTTTAAAAGGAAGGTTTTCAAGACGTCCCTGCTGCCACGAGGGATAATCAGGAGATATCACTGCTGGAGGAGGATGGCCTGGGGCAGCAGAGAAGGAGCTGAGAGGAATGGCTTTTGTCTGAGAAGAGGTGTGATTCTTTCCTTTTCATTGCTTTTGGGGTTTGCTTCTGAAAGGGTCTAAATCTAATTCCTCTTCCCACCCCCTGAGCATATCTCAGGCGTACAGGCTGAACACATGGAACCGAATTTCATGGAAAGCTCAAACACTCAAATTATAATTACGGTCATCATGACCATGCTAATAAACTTGGCACTGTTTTTTTTTTTTGGTTAGGGTTAATTAACCTTTCCATAGACCTGGGGGAAAGAAATGGCGCTCGTAAATGGTGTTGTTTGTAGGAAATGCCGAATCTCAGTGTCTAGAGGACAAAATACAAAGGAGGAATCTCTCAGCTTGCCCTTAGAAAGGCAAATTCACCTGTAGAGTGATGTCTTTTCCCATGAGCAATGGCCAAATCACAAATGAACGTCAGTCTGGCGGAGGGAGATCGGGGAAGGTTTTGCGTCTGGTTAAGGTTTTAGCACCTGAAACGAAGATAAAAGACCGGAGCATCTGACAGAATGATCTCATCTCTGTAAGGATGCGGTAAATATCCAGAAGTGAGAAGAAAATGGCTTTTATGCCTTTTTTTTTTTATGCCTATTTCTGTTTGCAGCTGTTATTTAGAAAGGTAATACGTTGGGATGGAAGAGGCTGGAAAGAAGCTAGCAACAGAGTAATGAAAGCTTTTTGTCCCGGCACTTAAAGCACATCTCAAACCCTGCTGAAAAGCACTTTGGCTGGCTCCTGTTCCTCCGCAAAGTAGGTTTGGTGACGCAGAAGACGATCGTTGCTCTCGTGATGTGGCTGCAGTTGGCTGCTGGTCCTTCCTCGTGGCAACCAAGGCAAGGTCAAGCTCAACAGGGGCTGTCCCGCTCCGTGGGTGCGTGGCTGGACCCAGCGGGCCAGGACAGAGGATGGATAGGGCGAGGTGGGCGCTTCCCTCTGTCTCTCCTCCTGCTCCTGTGATCGGTTCCCTCTGTCTCCAAAAAATATTGCCGGTTGTGGCTGGTGGCCCAGCAAGAGGACAAATGCCACCCCTTGATCAGCGCGACCACTGCCTTCAGCGACAGCTTGCTTCTGTGCTTCCCGGAGGGCGAAGGAGGTGCTTGGATTTGTTCTTTCATCTGTTGTTGTTGTTTTTCTGTTGTTTTTCGGAGGATTATTACGGTAAACACCGCTGGGTTAGCTCTCAGCACTCTGCTGAGCCCCTCCGAGGAGCGACTGCAGGGACATCCCTCGGCACAGCGGAGCTGCCGGCGTTCGCGCTGCTTTCCTTATTTCTCCGGAGGGCTGCGTGCTCCTCGGTGAAGCAGCGTGCTCACTTTTTTTCCATCTTCTTCTAAGAAGTGCCTCTTCGAGTGCTTCGTGGAGAATAGGCTCTGATTGCCTCTGCTACGAGGTGGCGTGAGCTGGTGCCAAGGTCCTGGGGCGGGCAGCGAGGGGCTGCACCTCCCCGTTACTGCCTCTTGGGATCTCAGGGGTGCTGGAGCCGAGCCCTGTCCTTCCTTTGCGTGGCATTTCTCCAGTAACAAAGCCAAACGTTCCCTGCTGGTGAATCTAACTCCGTTTTATTACCCAACGCACGATTTTAGAGAGGCGGATGTGTGCCGATTTGAAAGAGAAGCACAGTTTGAAATAACTGCTGCTTAGATATTATTTTAATGTGTTTAAGGCTTCACGCTGCAATCCTCATTTATATCTTCCTGCGTTTCAGTAGGTGTTAGCTCCAAACTAGGGCTTGGTGTCAGACGCCTGCAACTCCCACATCGCTGTTGCAGCACCGCTCCTCTCTGGCTCTGCTTCTGAATTCCAAACTCTCACAATCTTCACCATTTCACATGAAGTAAAATGCCCTGGGAAAGGGGGAAAAAAAATCCCGTGTGAAAATAGTTTGGGTTTGAGTTATTTCAGGTCTGTCTCTTGCTGAAATGTAGTTTTTCATACTTTTTTTCATACTTTTTTTCCTTGAGGTCACAGCGGTGTGTGGCTCATAGGGGTTACTGCTGTGCTGCGCCCCGCTAACGAAGCTCAGCGTCCCTTAAACGTCAGCGGGGAGGAGCAGAAATCAGTGGGATTCCTGTTCAGCACGGGAGAGCCCAGCTCTGCTGGGGCAGACGGTGGCAAAGTCAATGGCAGTGTGCTGAGCTTAATCTCTGTGCCTCCTTCTAAGGCTTTTGCACGTCCTGTTTGTATTTTCCTTCTGCTAAGGAGAAGAACGAGTCTGCCTTCCTATGCCCTATTATCTCCTAGCCGTTATTTGAGCGCCCGAGACCTTTTCAGGACACAAACAGTGCGTGGGATATCTGTCAGCCTCCGAGGTCCTTCATATTAAGATCCGAAGGAAACATCTGGAGGCTTTGATTAAAGTTTACAAATCGGGTTCTGCTGGTAACTGTAGACTGGAGTTATCCCA
Organism: Anser anser; assembly: GCF_964211835.1. NCBI lineage: Eukaryota > Metazoa > Chordata > Aves > Anseriformes > Anatidae > Anser > Anser anser. Next base: position 86,636,791 of record NC_139723.1, read on the forward strand.
GAGCGTGCTCCGGCCCCTGTAATTTCCCAAATCAGAACCAAGTGGAGGCGGCTTGAAAGTTTGCTTCGTATCACTTACATCCTGGGATTGCTTAGCCTGAGAGGATGACATTAATCTCTTCTAACGCTTTTTGAGGGCTGAGTTAAAGGAGGAAAGGCCCGAGCAAGGTTAAGGGAGTTGTTTTTCCTATTGAAATAAAAAATATTTGAGCCTCAGGGAAAGAGCAGCGCGCAGAGGACTGATACCAGGAAGATGTGAAATAAAGAAACAAATCTTTGCGCTACGTGCAGTTCCCTTTAGTGGATGTCAGACTCCTCTAATGAGTTTGACATCCAGAGTAAAAAAAAAGTAGAGCAGTTCATGTGTAAAAGATGTTTTCTGCCTCAGAGAAATGATATTAGAGGACCTGTGGCAAGGCTGTCCTGTAGCAGCTGGGTTACACCAGCGAGCTGCTCCAACCTCGTCAGCTCTGCTGAAGAAGTGTTGAAGTCGTGGGCCCCATCAAGAAATGTCTGGCAGCTGGTTTGGTTCAGGCAGGGCAGGGCGAGGTCTCTGCGGGTTTGTGCTGTGCCCTAACAAATGATGATGACCCCGGAGAGCTGGAGGAATTATTTAGCTACTTTCAGATCGCCATACCATCAGGCTGGATGTATACATCACTGCCATCCTAATTGCTAGGATGGGCTTCTAGGGAAATGTAGGATTGTTACGAGACTACACAAGTGTCTGTGGGTAGAGGTGAGGTTTGTTTTACCATCTTAACATCTGCATGTCCAAAAAAACCCAAGGTATTTGTGAAAAGAGCATGTTGTACCTTGGCTGCCCGCTCACTTAGAGGCAGCGAGATGAGGCTGTGCGTTAATCTTTGGGTACCAGAGGCACGGATGCAATAATTGAAAGCTGGAAGGTTTGCCGGGGTAATAGGAAAAAATGACACTGAAAAATATGAGAGCAAATCTTCACTAAGGTCAAACGCGGATGTCGTCGGCTGAATATGCAGAAGGCAGGCACGGCCTTCCCACCGGAGGCCATCAATTCGTTTGCTGCGAGCTGTCAGTTGGATCAAGAGCCTGTTCCATCGCTTGGTAAGGGCCGGAAACGTAACGAAAGAATCCATCAAGACACCGAGGAGTTGGTTCAAACAAGACTCGCGGATGGAATTTGTGAAATATGATTCCAAAGGAGAAAACGAATTTGGGAGTCTGCTCTAGCTGATAGTCTTCAAAGTGGAAGCTGCTGAAAGAGAGGCAGGCCCCCAAGTTGACACGACTTGTGAATTTTTCTGTATATTTTTTAAAGGAGAGCGGAACAGTGCAGTTTGGGAACAACGACAACAAACCCGCTGCTGTAAAACTGTCTCTGGGCTGATGTACGAGATGGAAGAGATTAGATTTGCAAGAAATTTAAATTAGGTTTATAACACGCAGCGCTGCCAAATGGGAATTTTGCATCCGGAAAATGCTCCTGGCAGGAGCCGACATCGTTCTTTGCCAGGACGGGGAGCAGCAGGGATCTTCGAGCGGTGGAGGAGGAGGAGGATCAGGATTTCATGCCTTTCCCTGGGTGAAGGCACCACTGGGTACAGGACAAAGAGCGGAGAAGGGCAGCGTGTCGCCTGTCATCACTGCTCTTGCTCTTCAGATGCACAAGAAGTTAGATCCCGTGTGTAGGAAAGGCGGCGATGAGGCCGATATTTACTTTCTGGCTGATTTTTCCCAGAAACCCCAAACTCTAAAGCAATCTTAGGGCAACTGGCTTTCCAGTTCCAGCCTGAGTATGGTCGCTGTTACACTGGTGCGTCTGATCTTCAAAGCCAGATGCTAGGCTGGGAGGAAACTCCCTTTTTGTCAGTGCTGGCAAGCTGCTATTCGTTTTTGTTTTGTTTCTATCTTCACTCATCCATCATCCCCAACGATTCGATTTGGGAATTAATATGCCGCTTTTGTGGAAGCTTCGGTTATTCCCCCGGGGTTAAAAATGCGCTGGTCCTTGGCACGGAATGGTCCAGAGAGGAAATGTGTCCCCGAGATTGTCCCTGCTTTGGTCTTCCTGCCACTCCCCCTCAGTGCATGACAGCAAAGCTTTGATTTAAAGGCTATGGTAAAGAGTAATGGAGGTACAGAGTAATCGTAAATTTTCTGCTCTTCGTTTGCTGTTAGTAAAATATCTTGGAACTGTGCATTAATGTGGGAAAATGATTTCTTTCACCTTATGCATGAAATTCCCCAAATTACCCAGAGTACAATAAAAACAGAGATGGGATTGTCATGATAACGCATTTCTCTCCTGTATGGATGGCAAGAGACAGTTACAGACACTGCTCTAACAGTTTCATTTGTTCTTTTATCACCTTTTGATACCACGGGCTCTAGAGCTACAAGGAGATATTAAAGTAAAAGAAAACCAAAGTCATCATCAAGGTACACCTTTACAGTGACATTACTATCGCAATTTGACAGCAATCTGGTCTTAAACCAATATGATTTACACACGGACTCTAAGGGCAAGAGAAGTTATGTTGTTTTGTATTGGGCTTGTTTTAATGAGGAAAGGAAGATACGTGCAATCCTTCAAAAATACTGGCGGGGAGCAGCGTTTGTCCTTATATTACCGTTAACAGATGAAGATTTTGAGATGTTAGTGTTCTTGGGATTGTTTGAGCTTCCCTGTGGTGGTGATGTCTCTGGTGGGAAGATGCAATGAGGCCAGAGGAACATCTCTTTAAAGAATGTGACAGATGTTTTCTTAATCAAATATATCAAGTATTACCATTTAAAATTTGCTTAGAAAGTGATTAGGCCCAATTATGGGATATTGCCTCATACTGGTTTGGTTTTCTTTTGTTAATGTTGCAATTAATCTTTAGTAAAAATCTAATTAATCCCTGGGCTGCTTTTATGCTACGATTGGTTTGTCTAAATCGAATGCAGCAACCCCCCTGTCTAATCAGATAAGTTATCTTGATTTACAGTAACAGCAGGTTTATGGGGTTTTGTTAGAGAGTAATAAAATTTTCGTCATGAGTTTGGTGTATTTAATTACTGTTACAAAGAGATGTCTAATAAGGCGGTTATAGCTTTGTTACTTTTTTTTTTTTGTCTTAAAGTATTTGGGGGGATATGGAATAGGGTGCACTTCACAGCACTTGTCATTGATCTGTGTGTTTAAATGAATGTGGGCATTAATGAACAATATCCTCAACTCTGACAAAATAAGTGAATGTCTCTTTTGCGTGAACTACTGGAATAAATGCAGCTTTGGCATCTAATTATTGCTGCTGCGTGAATAACATCGTACGCTTGCTTCGTTTCAGGTGAAATAAGTCTATTTAGCACTCCCCTAGCAGCAGAAAAAGGAATTGAAAATGACCCCAAGTGGGTAACTAGCAGCTGTGGGGTTAGATTTGTCCTCATCGAGCACTGGTTGGGCACGGATGTGTTACTGATCAGTCATGAAGTTGAACCTTAAACAGTATTTCAGCCCTCCCGGCCTGCTGGAACCGAGCTCCTTCTTCCTCCTTATGGCCGTGGAACAGCTTAGTGTTTAAAGCTTGGTGTTTAACGTACTCGCTTCGGGCTTGAGCTTGCTTTAACAGAAAGCAAAAAGCCTCAGCCTAGGCCTTGCCTACATGACAGGGAAGCCTGGACCTGTGTGGTGCTCGGCATGGAGGATGAAACCAGCTGCGAGCCTTCCTGCCCCCGCCACTCCTGAGGAGATCGGCCATGTCGTGCAGCAGTAAGCTGGGCCCGGCGGGGCGAGAGGCCCTGAAACGGGCTTTTAAATTCAGTCTCCTCACAGCGATGCAGCCACCTCTCAGCGGTTTCAGTCAACTGAAGACATTGAACGTGTTGAATCTCACAGTGCGTGGCTCCTGGGTCAGTTTTATGTCCTTTCTTTGTACTCCTGTGGTCGGGTATCTCCGTGTCTACCTCAGAACAGGCACTAGGCATGGTGCTGTGGTAGCAGCCTTAGGCTGTGTAGTCAGGCAAGATCAGTCCCTTCCATCTCCTTGATGTCCTTCTTTTTAAACATCTAAGGCTTACACGAGCTGTTTTAGCCACCGTGGTGTACTAAGAGCTCACGTTGAGTCTGTTTGAGACCTCTGGATGTTAAGCGTGTTGCCTGAGGTCGCGGAGCGAGCAAGCTCTTGTAGCTGCATGGGATATCAAGGCTTTTGGCGAGCCTTTGGCGAGCCCATCAGACCACCCCGCTGTCTTTCAGAATGCCCTTAAGAGCATGCCAGCAGCTCGTCTATTTTTTTTTTTCTTGTGTTGTGCTTTTATTTCGCTGTCATAACAACGAAAAACTGTGGCTTTAAAGATGTAATAACCGTGGTGAAACAGGGTAAATACATTAATAGGCTGGATCCCATATATTAAATGCCTGTAAAAATGTCACCCTTATGAAGAAAATGTGCTAAAACCATTTTCGAAAGAATTCCTGTGAAGGCTGGGATCACAGTATGAAAAATAACATGGTATATTTGATGTAAATAGATTGGTGGATAGATGGAAGGCATTTCAATAATTCAATTTGATTGTATAACATCTAATCTGCAGGAAACCAATAACTTGCCACTTAAAGAGCTACTCATTCCTCTGAAAAATCTTCAATAAGCATTCTATTTAGAAACAATTCTCATTTTATGTTCTACATTTTCTTGTTTTTATACTTAACAGTTCTGGATGAAACTTGATGCTTTCCACATTTATTTGCCCATGCAGCTTATCCAGCACCTGAAGTCGTAATTCTTGGTTCGTGAAAATTTGATTGCTTTAAAAGCAGTGGCTTCTGATAGCTTAATGATTTCTTCTTACGGTCAAATAAACTGCCACAGGTAGGAAATACCTTTTAGAAACAACGAATGATTTTCAGGCAGGAGTCACTGGGAGGATGAAAGGCAGGCAGGGGTCACCCGGGCTCGGGCTGCCAGCCCTTTGCGCTGCAGCGCTGCACGAGGTGGTGCTGGGGTGGTGAAGTCCTGGGGTCACAGCACTCCTCTGAGAGCTCAGCGCCAGCCCGAGTAGTGAGTAGGCTCGTGCTCCTCCAGGGCAAACAGCCAGATCTTTTCGGAAAGGTTTGTCTGCTTTAATTTAGGGAGGGGGTGATGTTTTCTACCGTTCGCCACAATTTAATGATAATTGGGGTGCAGGTTCTTGTTGATCAGGCGTGTCCTGGGCCTGATGAAACTGAGAAATAAGTAATAAACACGTCTGTGGGATGGGCTGCTCCATGCCTGTTCTTCTGTGCCGTTGCCCCTGGGGTAAATCTTAAGAACAAACCATTTCCTCTGTCCTCTGCACCTCCAGCTCTGCGTTCCTGGCTGCTTCTCCTCCGGATTTCTGCCTGGCCAGCCTGCAGATGTGGTGGCCCCACTGCTACTTCTGCACCCTTTCATGCTCTGTTGTAAGTTGTAGAGGGTGCTAGGGCTGGAAGATTTTCACAATACTTGCGCTCAACCGCGAGGTGAATAGAGGTGAATTTGTCTAAAGATAACAAACTTCAGGTAACCAACTCCGAAGTTTCTTCTGTCGCGTCCCAAATTGCAGGCTTCATCTTACTGTTAGAGGTGTTATTTGCATAATGTGTTTTCTTCCTTTGAAGTATGGCTGGCTATCAAAATATTTGGATTATGGAGTTTTATTTTTCTCAGTTACGCTTTAAGTAGGGTAGACCAAATTATATCCTTACTGTTCTAGTTGATTTTTTTGGCACTTAAATCAGAGGTGAACTGTCTTGGATTTTACTTGCCAACTTTATCAGTGGTCCCCATCCTTTAACAACACTTAAATGTAAGTTAATGTGCCAGAATTACTAAGGTCATTGTTCTCTAGGTCATTTAGGAACTTAATCATTGTTCTCTAGGTTATTTTGGAGGTGAGGGTGTGTATGCACGTACAGTGTACAGATGATCGTGAAGTTACTGTCTGTCAAGATCTGAAACTTACTGCAAGGGTTTGGTGGATTTTCACATCCTCATTACGTGTCTGTGGGACGCGTGCCAATGCATTTAATTAAGAAAAACTTCCCCTTAGAATAGGTTTTTGACTCATAGATGACAGTAGCATTTGGACCAGTGTTGCTGCTATTGGGTTTTTACTCCAGAACCATTAATTTTAGCTGTGCAATGCAGCTCCCATTAACACGGAGCTGTTCTTATGGCTATGACTCAAAAATCACTTGTTTGGTACTCTAAGCGTTTCTTTCCCGGGCTGCCCATCATCCTTGAGGAAGTCCCAGTCCTGACCTTAGCAAAGCTTTAGCTGATCTTGTAGGTTCAGTGATAAGAAGGCAAAATCCCAGCTGGTTCTCTGAGAGTTGCAGGAGTTGCATGTGGTTTGGTTTCTCTGGGATTTGCCCACAACTCCTGAGAGGAAGCGTTGTTCGGCATGAGCTGAACATTTGGGAAATTTACTTTTTCCTTTGAGCTCCGTTACCGTCGTCTTATCCAACCCTGGATAATTCATTTAGCATTTCTGTGATTCTTTCTCCCCTGTGTGTAATGTGGTTAATAATAGCTATCTCAGAGGAGCATAGTGAGATTTTAATTTATTAGTTTTTTCCAAAGTGCTTTGTGACTCTTAAATGGAAAAATGCCATAAATGTGCAAAGTATTATTATAATAAATTAATGTGCGCGCTCCTTTCAAATTAATAGCCAGATTGTGAGCCATTTGCTCACAGTGGAAAGTGTCCTAATGCTGTGTGAGCAGCTCCACTGAATGAGACGAGCTGTGATGGCAGGGTACACAAGCAAAACTTAAAAGTATTTTACAGGAATTATATTTCTGAACTGGGCCTAGGAGTGCGAAGACTTTAAAAACAGAGCTTTTAAATTATTTTAGTAATAGTCTTGCTTCGTTCGGGCATCTGGAATTCCTTTCCTATACAGTAGCATCCTAACTGAGAGCTTCAGTTTTCTGGGTACAGTTTTTCAGTTCTATAACTAGGATAAACCTGCTAGATTTATTCGTGATCATGTACTCTGTCAGGTTGGGGCTGGAGAGAGTTAATTCTCCCGTACTCATAGAGGTTTGATCTATACTGTATTTAAGACTGTCAGGGTATTGAAATAGAAAATATTAGGGTCCTGCCTGCCTTCTTGGACTGCAGGCGTTAACAAGAATAATACCATGCTCTGATTTTACAGCACTTTCATGACACGTATTTTGAAATCACTTTATTCAAAAAAAAAATAAAAATCAATATATACAAACTGAAGCAACAAATGCCCAATAAAATGGAGTTTAATAGAGCTAAGCTATGGATTCCCCGGTAATTGCAGAGAGCGTGCTGAAACACGCACCCAGATGGGTAAGAATTAAACTAATTTGGATTCTGAAGCCCTGGCTCGATTCATCCTGCAGCAGGAGCGATGTGGCTGGGAGCTCAGAAACCCTGAGGGCACAGCAACGCCGACAAACAGCGTGGCGTCCCGGCTGATGGATGGAGGATCCGGGGCTGAGCGGTAGCTACGGCACACCTGGACATCCGAGAGCAGCCAGCTGAAGTTCAGGCCTCCAGTTTTAACGTCAGGGCTACGAAGCTGTTAATGACAGCAAACTGGAAGAACGTCCTGAAAGCAGGTAGGGGAAATGTGGAGGGGTAAATTAACCTGCAGCCGTGCAGCCTCCTTTCGTTCACACGTCCAAATAAACGTGGGATTTCCACGAGCAGGATCGTACCTGCCGAGAGGAGATGCCCACAAATCCCAGCTGTTCGGTAGTTAAATGTCACGGTGGGGTTTTTCAATCCAGCAGGCTGCGGGTTTCCTCTCCTTGCAGCTTACAGCCCGCTAGCGAAGCAGGGCAGGTTCTCGGCAGTCTCCCAGCCACGGTAAATACTGTTTCTGTTTGACGAAGACAATGACTGCCAAAAGGTCATTTAATATCAAAGCCTAACCTTTTGCGTAGGTAAAGGGAAAGATGGTTTCCCCTGTTCTGTCTTGAAAATCCCGAAGAGAACTGATCTGTGGGATTCACAGGGTTCCCTGATGCTGCTTTTACTGTGTGTCGGTGGAGGTGGTGAATAATATTGATTTGGGGGAGCAAAGAAATATTCAGCTAGGCACCATCTAAAAAGCATCATTGTGGTTATAGAAGGTCCTCAAGAATTAAGGGTTGCTAAATATAATGAAGTATGTAAAAACACGTGTGCAAAAGGTGGGTTCTTTAATTTAATTTGAACATTTTGCATCCTAGGGGCAAGCGTGCTTGCCAGCGGATGTCAGCCAGGAGAAAAATCACCCACGAATTCCTGGCTGCCATTGTATTTTGCAGTTTTGACAATGGCTGAAAATATTTTCAGTATTAACTCTTCAGATGCTTCTCTATCCAGCTGAAGTTGTTTTAGACTTCCCAGTTTCGCTATAATGAATTTTACTTATTAAACGGGATGAAAGATACTTCAATATCAGACTATTTCCCATGAGGGTTAAAAATGTAGGGATCTTTGCTCCTATTTTCGTATTTGCAGCTCATGCACTTCCATTTTTCTACATTGATTTCCTGTGCTTGTAGGACCATCCCTGTGGAGGGGTCTTTATCGTCTTTCCCTTAAGAGGTTGAAACTGAAGGTGGAGATTTACTTTTTGGCCTTCGTGTTTATGGTGTTTGAGAAGTTGGCATGATGCATGCAAATGAAATCATTTTGTGAGATTGTTTCATGAAAGCAAATCTTTCAGAGTGGGTAGGGTGGAGCGGAGCCATCTGCTTAAGGATACACCAGATGAGAGCAACCATCGGTGAATTTGTTCAGCGGAGAGCTGGAAGAGGCAAGGCATTGCCTCAATGTTGGCTATGGGGTATTTAAGCTCCTTAGCATCCTATATTGACAATACAGACTGACCATTTCTGCTGAAAAACACACACATTTGAAGGTTTGCACAGTCAAAACGTGTGCGCTTCTTGGATGAGATTGTCAAAGACAAATTACGCATTAAAGGTCGCGTATTTTCTCCGACTCGAGGGCTGCCAACCTGCTCGCAGTCCAACATGCCCCAGGCTGCGTGCCTGGCAGTCATTCTGCACACCCCAAGAGGAGGAATTTGCATTCACTTGTGGTCGTTTCAGTCCATCATTGTTGAAATTTCCTGTAAGCAGCACAACTGCAGGATATTCAGTGTTCTGGGGATGAGGATCAGATGGTAGATGTCTCTTGATGTTTGCCGAAAACACATTTTTCTGGACAAATGTTTGATGAGCCTGGTGTTTTTTTTCTCTACCTTACTTCCTAAATCTGTGAAAATGCAATTAAAATCAAATATATATAGTATTTTTACATTCCCTGGGTAAAAAGAAAGTAGAAGACGAGCTTTGCCCCGTGTTTTTTTCCTCAGTTGCTTGAAGGGATAACAAGAGTGAAATATTCCCAGGATTTTTCCCATTGGACTGGAAAGTAATCCCATTAGGACGGGCTATCTTACCCACCAGCTCATGATTCCTGTTTGGGGTGGGCAAATCTACATGAGAAAAACATGAAAATAGAGATTCCCAAGTAAATGACCTATACATTTTATATATAAAATATAAGATACTTCTATATACTCAATAAAATGGATGGAAAGAGAAGTAATTAAACATCCGATTATATCACAGCTTGAGTAATGAGACAAAATTAGGGCCTTACAGAAGATTTTTGTGGCTTATTATGTTCTCCACTCCGGTTTGGAACCTGCTTTGTCATCAATTTCAATTTTGTGTGTAATGAGAAATAATGCGACCGCATTCGGGAGGTTTTTAGGTTTCGTGGTTATTGGGAAAATTACATGAAAACATACAGGCTAATATAGACAAATGCGAACTAAGGCTGGAGGCAATGAACCAAGCTACAGCCTACATGCGACTATAATAGGAAAATCCTTGAGGCCATCATTTTAGCTTTCTGATAGACTCAAACGGCAAAGATGTTATTGAGATCCATCAGCAGAAAGGAATATCAATCATTAAGGTCACGGGAGAGCGGAGCTGATGTTCGTACGAGCTCCGTGCTGCCCGGGGCTGGCAGCAGCAGAGGAGGAGATGCTCTGTTTGGGGAGGAGTAGTGGAGTTAGTTTGGTCCCTAATTCTGATACTGTAACTCATCCGGAAAATCTTTAAAAATAATAATAACGTGTTAAAACAAAAATACTTCAGGTGGAGAACTGATGAGATGGCTGCCATCGTATCGCGGATCTTCATGGCTGCCGATCAACAGTGAAATATTTCCCAGGCTTTATTAACATAAAACTTGATAGAAGTCCAACCTGCAATTTCTGTAAGTTCATATCTGCTCGTTTTTTAACCCAACCTGTCCTTTTTCCCTCTACTGGAAGTTGGCCATCGGAGTTTTCCAGCGAAAATAGCAAATTCCCTCTAAGAGTTGTAAAGCTTCGTACGGTCATGAGCATCGGGTGCTTTTTTCTCCTTCATCTCAGCTTTTAAATTTAGTGTAAAAGCTCCTCAACATTTTTTTCTCAAAGGTTTTTGGCCTTCAACATACTTTCTGTTCATCCATACTTTTTTTTTAAAAGGTTTTAGTTTCTTTAAAAAAGAAAAAAGGAAGAAAATTAAACTTTAAAGAGAATAAAGAAGAAAAGCAAGCTAAAAAGCAAGGTAAGTCCTCTTGCCAGGAGTTGGACTCGATGATCCTTATGGGTCCCTTCCAACTCGTGATATTCTATGATTCTATGAAAAGTGGGTTTAGTAAAGTAGCCAAAGGATGCTACACTGATTATACAGGATTCTTTCAAATCTGATTTTCAGTTAAGAACCCAAAAGATATTTGCTACCAAATGCTGGTGTTAAAACAGTAAAAGCTGAGTCATGCTTTCAGGAGCAGTGTTAAAATGAGTGTATCTTGATTCCAAAGCTTTTACTTCAGTTTCATTATCCGTACAAGAGAAGTGACGCTAAGGATGACTTTTTAGTAGACGTTCGTTTTCTTAGGCACAAGAGCGAAGCTGTGGGTTGCTGCCAAGCGTGCATGCAGTGCCTCCTGATAATACAAATTCTGATGCAAGTCATTAAGAGAGAGGGGAAAAATAGGAATATAAAAGGAGAAAGGCAAACCCACCACTGCTACTTAGTGGGTTTGCCCTTGGGAGAGGCATGCAGAGCCTGAATCGTGCAGTTTCTGTGCACAATTCTGTGAGTTTTAGTTGAAAAATTGGTTGCCGTTGAGGTTTCTTACAGCTTTGCTCCTACCCGGCAGGGGCAACGGTTTTGTGTTCTCAACACGCACCACGTTGATAAATTGTGTTCCTTACATCCCCCAAAGCGCAAGGGATTTTGATTGATACACCTAAAACCCAAACCGTTTTTCCTAATATCTCCATTAGCTTTTTTAGCTTTCCTTTTTCTCTCCTGTACATTTTTAAAATTACCGGGACCTTCCAGGGGCAAAGCTTTAACCTCCTTGTTGCAGGATAAACCCTTTTATTTGCGTGCGAGCCAATTTTTCCCTGTAACAGCTGAATATGTGAAGTGCTGATGGGAGGAGTGACAGCTGTCAGAGCGATCGGTATCGTATCTCAGCAGCCGAGTACTAAAGAAGATGAGAATTTAGTCCTGTGCATAAATTAAGGTTTGAGCAGTTGCCTGCAGGATGAAAGAAGCAGCCCAGTGCCTCCTTGTTGTCCTGCCTTAAAGGTGTTTTTCTCTTTTGAAAATAACAAAGTTTCTGCAAAAGGATGCTCGATTCCTTGCTCAGCACAGAGCCTGTTTTTCAGTCTGTTAGATCCTGTGCAAACCCTCAAGGAAGGAGCCATGCTTTGTGTGTGAAGGTGGTTTTGACCCACAGCCCGTGAATTCTTGCTCTGTTTGAGCAGAGAAAATGAAATATATATATTATTAAAGAGGGGTCAAGAGCATTACTTAAAGGAGCAAAGACTAATCCCGGTAATACAGTCGGAGCCTGCAGGTTTGGGATCATACCGGTAGGACCTTAGGGTTATAGATGACAGCTTTTATTTCTTCTGTAAACTGCTGAGAACACGAGAGCTGCAAAAATGATATTGCACTGCTTGTAAATATTGTATCTGGAGGTAGGAGATAACTACATGGGCGAGTTTCATTCCTCGTGTGGACGTTCGTTCAGGATCTTCAGGTTATTAACGCCCTCCTTGTGAAAAAGGTGTTGCGGGTGCTTTCATCCTGCTCGTGCTCAGGATAACTCTGGCTGTAGGATGTCCTGTTTGGCTCGAGTTAACACGAACACCCCTCCTGTAACCTCGCTCATCCGCAGAAATAGATGCAGCTGCAGGCTGGTTTCACACGTGGACTCAAAGCTCAGCTTACCTGGCAAATGCAAGGACTTCACGTAGCTCCTTGGTGCACAGACAGCTTTTAGAGTCGCGCTAAAAGGCCAGGTTGCAAGTAAGATGAGCTGTAATTATTATTATTTCCTGATGCAATCATATGCTGAGATCTGCAGAGTTTGTGCTAAGAGACGGTGAAGGGTCAAAACAGTAAAAAGTACCAACATTTTAGAGGTGCTACTTGTACAAAGACACGAAAACTGTTTGATACGAGGCGTTATCACGTGTATTGACATCTCTGTCCTAGAGCGTCTGGAGGTAGGTCACGCAGGAAAACCCCGATAACTCAGGCAGCTGCCAGGACCATGTTGGGAAGTGGCGATAGCGAAACGAGCGGCCGTATTTTGGAGGAGTGACTTTGGGTTTCACATCAAATCTGGGATGTGAATAAGACTGCCAGGGGGGATGGGTACATGCTTGTGTCTCTGTGTATATGAGACGCATTTGAAAAGAGTGGTTTCTTATGTCAAAATCCATATGACTTTGCGTTCCCGTGTATATACCCGAATTGAATTTGGCGAGCAACCTATTGACGTCGCAGTAAAACCAAATTTTGTACTTGTGTTAATGCTTTGCTTGTGTAGTAGGCTTTTATTCACCTGAGCTTTTCTCCACGTTTTTAAACCATCACACGCACCCGTGCACTTGACACCAGCTCATTTGGGGAAAGTGTTTGGAAACCGTGTTGGTACCTGGGTGCTTCACCCCAAGTGCTGATCATGAACTCGCTATCCCAGCGCGGGCTGCAACTCTACAAAGCCCACCAAAAGGTGGGCAGGGTGGACATGGTGCTGCCTTCCCGGCCTCCTGGGCCATGCCCAACCTTTCCAGGGGGCTGAACCTGCTGAGATATGGCAGCAGGGTAAGGGAGATGTTCACCCGTAGAGCTCCTGGCATCAACCCTCCCTGCAGAGGCGACGGAGCAGGCTGCAGGAGGCCCTCTGGCCGTGCACCAAGGTGTTGGTCGTTCATACAAGGCGGACTAGAAGCGCTTAGAGGAGCTTGGAGTGAAGTTCCTGATCCTGCAGCAATCCAAGGTGAAAAGTCAGCCCCTTCCTTAACTTAACTTTCAGAGCATGTTGGCTCTGAAAGCTCTGCGTGGACAATAAGGTCCATGTATACAGACTATAGGACAATAAGGTCCATGTATACAGACTATAGGACAATAAGGTCCATGTATACAGACTATAGGACAATAAGGTCCATATACACAGACTATAGGACAATAAGGTCCGTATAGACAGACTATAGGACGATAAGGCCCCTTCCCAAGCTGGACTTGTCAGCCCTCGTTAGCCTGCAGCCGTGCCCCAGTTCAGGAGCTGGGTTATGGCCCAGCACCTTCGGTATTTGGTGCACAACTGCGTTTTGCTGAGCTGCACGTTTACAGGAGGGGGGGTTTTCAGTAAGCCTGTGGATATGCAGATATTCCCTGGGACCAGGGGGAGAGGCTGGATGATGCATTCAGAGCACAGCGGGGCATCAAAGGAGCTTCAGCAAGAGTTAAACAGCACATCAGGAACTTCTCTGAGTACCTAAAATAGACGTTTTCGAACGTCTCATTTCAAATCAGCCTGTCTAAATGTAGTGAATTCAAGAACTTTGAAAGAACTGTTTGAAATGTCTGAATTAACAACGTTACTTTCTTAGTAAATGTCGAAATAGTTGAAAGTCGTGGAAGGCTGGAGGCGAGCTGCTGGTGCGCGAGGTTTGGCAAGGGCAATGGGGCTGGGTTGGGGACGGTCACCCCGGCAGCCACATCAGATAACATGGTTTTCTGATATTTTAACATGGTTTTCTAATCCTTTAACGTGGTTTTCTAATATTTTGACCCATGACCTGGAAAAAAAAATGAAAGCACAGACCGAATTCACAGCTCACACAAACACGTTGCTTTGCGAGAGCAGGATTGATCCCCAATCAGGGGAGCTTGAGCTGGCCACGTGGATGTGTACCCTGGACAGACCGGAGGCTTCGCTGGAAAATACAGACTGGGGAAGTGTTGAGAGTCGAGGCTGACCAGCCGAGCATCGCACCCAGCACGTCAAGCAGCAGAAATGGTTGTGTGATTTTTGGATTTTGTAAAAACAAGACCCTTGAATAAACCTAGCACGTCCGTACCTGGTGCCGGGGAAAACACCGCTGAAGAACTGCATCCACAGTTCACGAAGGAGATTTAAGTGATACAGGCATCCAAGGTGAACCGTGACATTGGTTAAAGGATAGGAAAAGATGCTGAAGATGAAAGAGCCCCTTTTATTTCTTTGATCGTGGTCTGTAGGTGTCTGCGCCAAGAGCAGAAATACAATAATAAAGAGCCTTACAGTCTACCTGACAACAAAATGAAGAACATCCAGCGTTGAAAAAGGACAAGTTGTTGTGGTTTAACCCGGCTGGCAGCTAAACACCACACAGCCGTTCGCTCACCCTCCCCCCTCCCTCTCTGGGATGGGGGGAGAGAAACGGGAAAGTGAAGCCTGTGAGTTGAGATAAAGACGGTTTATTAAGACAGGAAAATAATAATAACAATAATAATAATAATAGTGATAATGGTAATAGTATTAACAATAATAATGTGTAAGAAAACAAGTGATGCACAATGCAATTGCTCACCACCCGCTGACCGATGCCCAGCCTATTCCCGAGCAGCCGGCCCCCCCACCCCGGCCAGCCACCCCTATATATTGTTTAGCATGACGTCAGATGGTATGGAATACCCCTTTGGCCAGTTTGGGTCAGCTGTCCTGGGTCTGTCCCCTCCCAGCTCCTGCTGCACCCCCAGCCTGCTCGCTGGCAGGACAGAGCAAGAAGCCGAAAAGTCCTTGGCCTGGTGTAAACACTGCTCTGCAACAATTAAAACATCAGCATGTTATCAGCGCTCTTCTCATCCTAATCCAAAACATAGCACCCTACCAGCTACTATGAGCTACTTAACTCTGTCCTAACTGGAACCAGGACACAAGTTTAGACTAGAAGCAAGATAACGTTTAAGAAAGCAAGAGTGAGTAATAGAACAAGGTGCTGAAGTCCGTGGTGTGGTTTGTATCTCTAGGAAAAACTGAATGAGATTCCTAAAATATACGCAGTAATTCAAAAGTCAATTAATTTACAGAAGTTTTACTCTGATTTACATGCAAGGTCAGGCTAGATCAGTTGCCAGCTGCTTTAGCGCTGCCCTTGTGGAGGCGTCTGGCAAACAAAAAGCTGTGCTCACGGGTCCTGGAGCAGGTGACGTGGCTGCTGCCGAGACAACAGCTCCTCGATTTCTGTTCGGGTGAGTGCTGCGTGGACACCTCCGTGCCTTTTATCCTCGGTGACCTTGGATTACCTAAAAATCATTTGCCGCTTTTGCGCGTTAATCGAATTAGAGCGCGCTGGTTCTTTTCTGTTTGATCTAATTCAACCCCCCTCCGCCAGAGCGTGAGTGTGCTGGAGCGCCTGTAGCTGCTTCGCGTCCTTTCGTGTGCGCTCAACTTCTGGTGCTGAGAGCAGAGGTCGTCCTGTGCCAGGGCAGTGCCTGGAGAGGGAGGTTTGAACCAAAAGCATCCTTGGGCTTTTGAACCAAAAGCATCCGTCAAGGGAGACGAGCACTGAAACGTGTAAATTAGAGCTCTGGCATCAAACCCTGCAGGCTGCTGCTATCCTGTGCTTTACCTGGGGGCTCTGAAGCCAGCAGTTCCTCATCCATCTTTCCATTTTTTGATGGAAGTGGGGACTTGTAATTACTTCTTAGCAATGACGTCTACGTTCCGTGTCCTGTGTAGCTTAGTCTTTCAACCGTGGCCCCAATCTTTATTTTCCATGGTGCATATTTTGAGCTTTTGACCTCAGTCCGTGTTAATGGTTGTTTGAATGAGATGGCTTGAAAGTTGATGTTTAGTAGGAGTAAATGAAATAAGAGTCCTCCCATTAACTTGTTGGGTACATGAAAGTATAGTAAGCGTCGTAACAGGCTGCAGTAATGTGTCCAATACTGTGTATTGCTATAATACATATTCTGTTTTATTTATTTCCTCCTCGGTTTCTCATTTTCTTCTCCCATAAGACAACGTGATAAGAAGGTGATCGAGGCCATACAGATAACGATCTCAAAAATAACTACCTTTTCAGCGCGCTTTCTCAATACGCTCTTCTTGTAGCGTGACGAAGGGTTGCCGTTCTTTAATACTGGACTTTTTCCAGCCAAACAGCTGCCCCCCAGAAATTTCAGAGGCTGTTGGGCAAACAAGGCAGTGTGGGATTCGAGTGGGTAAGCAGCTTTATGTACACTTGGGGTTGTCCCGTAAATGTTCCTTAAACTTGCTTGGGTAAAGGGTATCGATGTGTGATCAGTTGAGGTTATTTCTTTAGAAGAGAAAGTAGTTAGGAGACCAAGAAGAGAGGAAAGCAAAGAGGGGCTGCCAGACTTCTTTCTTTTTATTTCTTAGATTTATTTTTTTTTTAACACTTCCAAGTGTGGAAGAGGTGCTCAATGTTGAGAGTGTTTATTTTCACATGGTTTTGGGATGTGACCATGAGGCTGGACAGGCACAGGTCTATGTTCTGTCCGTGTGTGGACTTGACTGAGTTGCTTAGTGAATCCAGTGACCTCTACTTACTGTATAGCTTCAATTCGTGTGGGTTTTATTGGGAAAACGTGCTGATGAATTGAAACACTGCGTCAGCCAGAAGTTTTGAAGGCACCTCCTGTGAGCACCTAAAGGTGAGAGCATCTCCCAGGGTGTTGTAGTTTTATTTCTTCTTCTCACGCTCGCTGTTTTCGTGGCCCTTTGCTAGGCTCCTTCCAGTAAGTCCAGGTCTCTCTTGTACTTTGGGGCACAGAAAGTCCCAAAGTGAACCTGGGAAATCCGTATGCAGAGAGGTGGCTGTCGGTGCCGCCTACGGAGGGGAGGGAGTCTTAGATATGCACAAATCTCCCAGGGACATCTATTAATTACGCTGGCTTTTAATTATCTGTCACTGATACTTTACATGACCTTGAGCGAGTCATTTACTCCGCGTGTGTGTGTATCTATCTGTAAAATGCTTGTGAATTATTTAATGCCTACAAATTGCTTTGAGATCCCAAAATGAAATGCATTATCGTTGCAATTACCGAGCCTGGAAGCGTGGTGCGTGCTGGTGTCAGCCCGAATCTCAGCAAAGAGCTCCGGAAAAGAGCGTTCACTGGTCCTCAACACACCACAGGGAACTGGAGAGCCACAGTCCTGCAGCCAAGGCCAGCACTTATTTTCCTGTCTAACCACAAACACATCTTATAACCGGGTTATACGAGTTGAAATTTTGCCTCTCGTACAGGTAAAGAAGAGGAAAGTTGGTGGTGAGGTCTTGAGATGTTTGTTTTTTTTATGATGAGACAGGTTGGTGCTCAGTTACGTTGAATTAATAGTTTAAGTAGTTATCTTGAATTAATTCAGAGCCATTGTATCCTTCCCTTTCTATAAAGGCAAGGAGAAAAAAAAAAACATTTTTCAGAGTTTAGTTTTCCCATTAATCTAACGCCCATTTGGGCTACCCTTAGGCAAACAGACAAAATACTTAGAAATAAATAAATTGTGGAGATAATTCAGCTATTCCTGTATTTTTTCAGATTTTTTCATGTTGTTTCCCAAAAATCTAGCTAATTGTCAGTGTTGTGTTAGCCCTTAGCCTCCTGTGTGCTGCATGTGCTCCTGGTTTACAGGAGTTGACAGAAATAACGTTAATGCATCCGAAGATAAAGTTTGACCCAATACACAATTATGAAATGCTCGTTTGTTCCCGGGGCAGATGGTACGTGGTCAATAGCTGTTGCCTGCACCATAAGTCATAAAGGCAGCAATAAAATAAAATCTTTAGGTATTTAGAAAGTGACAGATATCTGTGACCTTAGTTTTCTCATCGCGGGCTGTGCGTTATCGGCACGTCACATAAAAGCCACGTTTATTCGCATCCTGCTTCTGTGGCCTCCAGCTGGGCATGCCCGTTGGGGAACTGGGTCAACATCTGTACCTATCACAAGGGACAAGGATGCTTTGGTTCGTTTTTGTGGTTTTTCACTCGGTCGTCATATACAAAACGATGTTTTACGGGGGAAGAATCCTCTCTCCACGCCTAACTTCTTTACAAGCGGGGAGAAGTTTGGGCAACAAAACAAAATTTGAACCGACGTGGAGACAACACTGTATTTTCCTCATATATGCAGTGTCGCCTTTTCCCCTGTGCTGGGGTGAGGGGCCGGCTCCTACAAATCGATGAGGGAGTCACTGTGTTTATTTAGATAAGATCGAGAATTTTACCTTCAAGTGTAGCGCAGGTCATTGTAGCGTTACAGGAGGATTTCTGCCTTTGGGAGCAATGCTAAGCTTTGCTTTTCACTGTGTTTTCTGGTGTATTTATAATATAGTAAGTGTGGTTTCTGGTGTATTTATATATATTAAGTATTTATAAAACTGAAACTGTTTTTCTCTAAGTGTCTCATCAGTGTGCTCATTAATAGAAGAGCATTCAGTAAGGTAGGCAATAAAAATCAAAATCTCGTCATTAAATTATTATTTTTCATAGAGTACAGCAGATTAGCAGCTTTTTACTTGGCTAAAACTGACGGTTCTCTGCTCAGAAAGAAAAATTGCAGCTGTTTTCTGCCCTCTAGTATCTAGCAGACTCAGTACCAAGGGAGATGCACGTCATCGTGTAATAGAAGGCAGAGGAGAGAGCGGTTTGGCTACAAAGCCCTGATGGAGCTGCACGAGTTGTCTGCACACCTTCTCCACCTCTTTCATGCACCCGTGACCACGGTGATGTATCGCTTGAATTTTTGGTGGC
The DNA here is from genome assembly GCF_964211835.1 of Anser anser. NCBI lineage: Eukaryota > Metazoa > Chordata > Aves > Anseriformes > Anatidae > Anser > Anser anser. The sequence continues at coordinate 86,655,889 of NC_139723.1, forward strand.
TCAATTCTTTTTCTCTCGGGAACCACGAACTGCCGCTCTTGTGATTCTTTTTTTTGTAGTAACGATAGAAGCTGACCTTCACGTGGAGAGCTAAAGAAGCATGAAGACAATCTAAATCATTAAAGAAGACAAGCAATACCTTTATTTAGGTGAAGAATGAAGTTTTACATGGAATAACAGCGTCATTTTTCTTTTATTTCTTCAAGGCTGGTCTGAGGGGAGATGTATTGATATCATATTGCCTTCCTGAACGTCAGGTGTAGAGTATAGAGTCAGACAAGGGTACCGAGCTGTGGCGAGAAATAAGAAGATGAGAATTTTAATCTAGTTTTTGAAGACACATTATTGGGTATTTATTTATTGCCTCGTACTCTTTCCAAAGAGCTCTTGTATATTGTAACAGCGTTCACAGGACCTTTTTCGTAACCTGTTGAAATAATGCAGCTTCCTGAATTACCACAAATAGTAGAGCAGTGAAGGCACATGTAGGTCTGTGTACGAATTTATCCAAAAACCAGATTCTCCTGATGTTTGTAGAGCTGGAGGAACTGCGTTGGCTTGGAGTTGGATCTTAGGACAGGCACAACCTGGCCTGTTCACTTAATTGTTCACTTAACGTGACTTTATTTTAAACCCATGGCTTGTGCAAGCTAGCAGTGAAAAATACGAGGGCCCTTTTCAAAGGATTGGGATATAGGAGATGACAAAGGCACCCTTTAAGTACACGCAATTGAAAGTCTTCCCACTCTGCCTGCTGACAGGGTTGGGCACTTGCTGACAGCAGTTATCTTTCTTGGGTCAGCAGGAACACATTCCTTATTCAAACATGCAAAGGGAAGACACTTCGCATTAGAAAATGCTGACATTTCTGAGTTAAAATTGCTTCCTCTTGTCGCAAGATCAGCTGTCATCTCGCAAAAGGTATTTCTAGAAATGGGGAGGTCATCCCAACACCCAACACTCCACGCTAGCTGTTCCTGCTGGCAAGGGCTCGATTAGTCCCCACGTCGCTGCTACAGGCTCATTACGACCAGTCTTTGACATTCTTTGTAATAAATGCAGCCTGTTGTGCTCCTGGGAGGGGAAATCCCATTTGTTTGAAGCAAGGCTCGAGACCCCAGAACCCACAACAGCTTTCTGCAGCATCGCAGGATTCCCTCGGAGCCCCCCCGGAGCTGTCAGGGTCCCCTGGTATTCTATTAAAACCCCAAATCTCGTGGACATCTTGTATATATGTCTGTGTTAACCTTTTGGGTTGTTTTTACTTCCCTTTTTTGGTACAGCACATAGCATAAAATATCCTCAGTCTGAGACCGGGGCATTTTTATATGGCCGGGTTGACATGAAATAATGAAAATGAGCGCTTAGAGAAGCGTTTTCATTCTGATAAGGTATAAAAATGGAGCCTTCTGAGTTTTCATTTTAAATTATTTTTGTCTGAGGATAGGTTTTAAGGCTTTCACTCACAACGGGGCAAAGGACGATATAAGGATACCGTAGCGCAAGGCTGTTGAAATCTCGCTGAACTCGCGCTTTCCACCAATTCAGAGAAACCTTCTAAAAAATATATATAACTTCGGTGAAACCTTGTAAGATTTCTGGTGGGAAAAAATGCCTGCGGTTTCTTCAAGTTGCTTTTATATTGCCATAATATAATTAGAAGGAACATGAGAAACAAGCAAGTATTTTCATTTCCTTTACAGCCCAGCTCGCCAACCTCCTTCTCGTACGCTGTGCCTTTGAAATATTCAGCACGGAGAAAAAGAACAGAGCAAATACGGCAGCGCTTGACGTTTATTGATCTATAAAATATTTATAGAATGTGTATTTATAGTGCTTGGCATTTTATATGTATGCATACGTATATATACCAGGAGCCTTGAATGTGTTACATCTGTCTGCTTTGGCGTGTTATGGTGTCCTTATGTGTGGCGTCTACCTGCAAACCGTGATGGTGTCCTTTGAAAATAATACATCTACCCCGCTGCGTAAAAGGTTTGTGAACACACAGTAATCGTTAAATACGTTTGTTCTGCGTGGAACTCGGCGCAGAGATGCGTATACTGAACGTAAACCCTCGAGGAAGCCAGTAGCAAGCCAGAGATGGGCAAGGTGAGCGGGTGCACAGCTTGTGGGGTGCACACGGGTGCAGATGTGAACCATGCTGATCCTCTTAACCGCCCAAGACACTCCTGGCATCCTCTCCTCGCAGGGGGTGACAATCCCTTCGACGTATACACTCTTAACTCCTTTGCTCGCGTGCCCTGGTTGCCAAATCTGTCTCAGGGAATGTATTTACTGCCCGGAAAGCTGCTCTCCTCTCCTTGCTTTAAGTGATGTGGCTGTCAGAGGGATAACCCGGGTGTCTGGACACCTTCCTTGCCAGCCTGAGTCCTGCAGGAAATTCATCGCCTTGAAGGCAAGCGTGTGTGATTCCAGCAGTCTAGAAAAATGCCAGCAATTTTTTTTAAAAAATAGAGGGAAATGGGGAGGGGAGCAGCAGTGACCCCGTGCTGGTGGAGGGAGGGAAAGCCTTCGGGTCAGGGTCCGTGAACGTGTGCGTCAGAAAGAATAACTGGCAGGAATCTGTGAATTACAAGCCTCTAAATTAATTACAGGCTTCTGGTGACATGGCAATAAACCATTCTAATGAAGATTGAGTAGTTTATGGTTTTGTCAGAGCTCTGAAAAATTGCGGGGTTTATAAACTGCGTAGATAGCGGGGGGTTTGGTGTGAGCTTATTGAATAAAATATACTGGTGTAAAGAAGCTAAAAATGAACATGTGAATTTGATTGCTGCTTAATTTTTAATTCAACTCTTTGTTACACAAACAGCTTGTTTGCTTTTCCTTGAACCATGCTATTCAGTGCTGATTATTCTCAACTCTGCCACTGTGTCTTTTTGTATGTCTCTAGTGTATCTGATGTTATTTAAAAAAAATACCTCAATCGTCATCCTCATTACTGGTGTTTCCCTATCAGTGATGCTTTTTTTTTTTTTTTGAAAAACCCGCAGAATTTCCTGCATGCTCCTGTAGCTGTGTGGTCTGGAACCTGTCGTGCCCCCCCCAAAAGCAGGCAAAGCCTTCCTGATCTGAACACACCTCTGTGGGAGCCTCTTCAGTAGGAAATTAGGCAGCTAAGTTAATCAGGACAGCTCATCAGATTTAATTTGTGCACACTGGAGTTGATCCGAACCGGATTGGGAGCTTCTAGGTATCCAAAAGCGTTACGTGCATGGAAAATAAGGCTGATCTGAAAGGGGACCAGGGAAGATTTGGCAGGGGAGTGATGCTGAGGGGCCCAAGGCTCATGCTTATTTGTGTAGGTAACTTAGCTCTAAAGCAGAAGCAATTGCTAAAAATTAAGAAATAGCTGACATAGTAGTCTTGCGGTCTTATTTTGATCTTGTTTTTATGCATTGTATACAGTTTTTAAATAAAATAATCAAATTTTCTCCAAAATACTCCTACCTCATTGTGCACGCAAGTTTGGCGAGCCCTCCAAGGGTTCGTCAGGAGCGTAAGATTAAAGAGATGGCACCTCAAGGACTCTGCTTTCATTTATTACCCAAGCTGGAAACTGTAATGCCAATAAGGGCAAATAAGTGATTGCAGGCAGAGTTTTGTGGCTAAGATTGTTAAATGCAGCTGTGAAGAGCACATCTGCGTAGTATTCCTACAAGATAACGCTTCGGTCACTTGCACGATGCTTTTCCTGTTGCAGGTGGTTGGCTTGACTCATGCTCTTCTTGCCCCATGAGACTTTAAGGTCTGGTGGACAACTGGAAGACGTTAGTCTCAATGGAGACTGCTCTAAGCCATACCTAACTGGTCCAGAAAAACTGGGGGGAGTACTTGTGTCCTTTAACCTGTGCCTTGGATTTCTTCTCTCAATTTGTGAGGCTGGCGGAGCCCTACGAGATCAAGGAAGCACGTGGAATGTGCAGAAATAAGGAACCAAAGGAAACCCTACTGGAAACTCATCGTTTTGTTTGCCCAGAAGAGTTCGAAGACTAGAAAGCACGAATCCACGTACTAAAATAGGAAGCTGGAAATCAGATCCTAAAATGCTCTTTCGGTGAACGTGCTCCTCCTTGAGCGCCCAGGGAAGCTGCAGAATTTGGTGGTTTAATTGAGGAGTGTGCTGAAATCCTTGCAAACCTGGCGTCCGAATTAGGGATGCAAGGGCAGCCTCTCCTGTAACATTTCTTAGCTTCTGAGCAATTGATTTTATAATCTTCACCTCCTTTTAATTTAGAGGGGGTTTTTAATATTACGGCTTTATAAATATTATAATCAGACAGCAGGAGTGATGGCTCAAGAAAATACAATTGGATTTTCTGTCTGAAATGATAAGTCGTGGATGGTACTTGGAAATTAATCCTTTCCGGCTTCCTGGGGACTGTGGATATTCAAAACAGAGACCGTCGTCCCCCTGGAAAAGCTGGTGGGAATGCCCATGGGCTGCTGGCTTTTGGTGGGTGCTTTTCCGTTGGATGCGAGGGGAGTGGGCTCGCCAGGAATGTGACGTTATTAGTGGTTTTCCTCCAATCGCTAATTTCTATCATGCTAATACTACAATAATGATGAAATGAAATTAGCGTATCATATAGCATACTGAAAAGCTGTGAATACATTATAGTAATGCAAGGCAACAGATAATTGCTAGCTTAATAAGTATTCCTTCTCAGCAAAGATAACTATTTTTTTCTTCTTCCATCACTGGGGACTGATTTCCTAGTTATTGATTATCTCTTCATCTTCTATAAACTCGGTCAGAAGTCCTGGTTTAGATGAAAATGTCTCTAAATGCTTCTAATTCTGTGTCACTTGTCAATGGACTCGTCTTATATCTGTATGTACCTTGCCGTATGTTGACTTACAGGTCCTTGCTAAGTTTGCAGTTGGCATCCAATCCTTTGAAATGAATGGGATTTTGTTACCCTCCTTCTCACTTTTTATAGAATTTTGTATATTATTTTTATTTAGTTAGTTTATTACTATCAAGTTACTTGTATAAAATTTTACTTTGTGTTGTACGCGTTGGAAAACGACTTGCGTGTCTCCTGAAGTGAAGTTCAAATTTTTTCTTTCGGCCAAAAAGCAAACAAAAACCTAGAAATGAATATTAAAAGCAACTATTAAGTGCTCTCTCTGGAATAAACGTTTTCCCTAGTATTTGCTTGTTAAAGGCTGAAGAGAATAATTTGAATTACAGATGTGTTTCTACCTACTTCTGATATTTTTCAGGCTTATTGAAGTTATTTACTTGCTAAACCTTTACCTATATTTACTCATTGCCGCTTTCATTTTTTTCCCCCCTCTTTTTGTAGTTCCACCATGGTTTTTAGTTCGCCCTGCGAATCTTTACGCCTACGAGAGCATGGACATCGAGTTTGAATGCGCCGTGTCTGGCAAGCCCGTCCCTACGGTGGAGTGGATCAAGAATGGAGAAGTGGTCATTCCTAGCGACTATTTTCAGATAGTGGTAATTATCTGTTTGGTTTTTTTTTTTAATCACTATATGAATGGTTGATATTTTTTATTAAGTTGTGAAATGTGTTCTGATACCTGACCCGATCATTGCCTTCACAAACTTGGAAGCTTTCCCGAAGAAAACAACATTTCTTGTGCCTCCTAGTGCGAATAAGGAACATTGCAGTGAGATGTGTTATAGCAAGTTCATTGATGTCGACTCCCAGATTTAAGGAGATTTATACGCTTCTTTTGGCAGAGATGTAACAGTTTCTGATCCCAGTCTAAATTATTGTTAATAACGTTGGTTGCCACGTGCTAAATGACTTCACTTACTAAGTATTGGCCTTGGAATAGAAATACCAGATCTCTTCTCCAAGGAAGTCAGACTCACAGGATGGTTAGGAATGACCAACGAGGGCTATGGTCAAGTGCAAAGGTTCATTGATAAAGACAAATCTTAGTTTCTCCCTTAAAGTAAAGATCTTTAAAATTTCAAGGTGCTGGAACGAGGATTAGAGAACATGTTGCTGGTGCTCCATAGAGCTACGTGAGCAAAAGATGCTTTTCATGGTAATTTTCACCTGATGAGTCTCCCTGCAATAGTTTCAGATCTGTTTCAGGAAATGTTTTGTCTAACTGACGGTTTGGGGGATGAGAGGAATTATTTCTTACGTTGATTTTATATAAATCAAAGGGGGTTAATAATGAGAAAGGTTGTTTGATATAATTATGATTTTTAAAAGAGAATTGCTGCACATTCTACCCAAAGTAACATCCCCATGCAGAACTCCAGCCCCTTTTAGTTTAAATACAACTGTTACATAAGCTTAGTTTATGCTGAGTTTTTCCAAAAGCATTGATCTCCTCAAAGCACTGCCACTTGTAAGTGAGCTGAGACATTGGGAAAAGAGCCCAAAAAAATCTCAATGACTGTGAAGATGTCCACAGGCCGTGAGATGTGACCTGTTCAGGGCTTGGTTGAGTGCTAATTTTTCACCTTGTAACAAATAACATCTTTTAATTACCAATCAAAAAAGGTTTCAATGTGGTTTTCATACAGGATAGATATATTCTGCCATACACAGTAGTAAGTTCAATTTATTTTTTTTTTAAATTATACATCATTGCTCATTAGAAAGCAGCCAGAAGCATTAAGCTTCCAAGGAAAGGAAAGCTCTATTGCTGTCATGGTTATGTGGTGGATGAAAACTGTCTCACTTTTAAATTGTTGTTAATAGAAGGCACATTTCAGCCAGAGCACACCCCTCACTTTTTTTTTTTTTAACGCAACATAATTGGTTTCTGCTTGTGCTAACAGAAGTTAAAAGCTAAATCTCTCTCAAGTGGAGTAAGCGCATAGTGACCTTTTCTTGAGGATCTCCAGGCCTCAAGCCATCAGGAGGAGGGTTCGACCTTCAGAACAGCATTTGTTCAAAGACACAGAAGTTGAAAGTTCTTCTAAATCTTCCCTGCAGCTAAGGGCCAAGAGAAAATTCAGAGCACTAACCAAGTGGTTGGCTGTAATTTGGAGCATAAGTCTTGAGAAAGGTGTTGGATGGACATTGCAACAAAGCGAATTCAACCTCAGGGCCGTAGGAACCTTCCCTCAAACAAAATGCAAAGATATCAAGTGTCGAGAGATTTCTGATGAAGATGCTCGTTGTTACAGACCTTGTCCTTAGATGACTACGCGAGCTGGGGCTGAGATTGCATACACAGTGCCTTTGTTTCACAAAATAGCTGTTCTGTAAAGGTTTTGTAATCCTCGTTCACGTTGGATGGTGTTTTTCTAATTAATTCTCTTCCTTTTTTTTTTTTCCATTTTCCATATTTCTCTAGGGTGGCAGCAACTTGCGGATTCTGGGCTTGGTAAAGTCAGATGAAGGATTTTATCAGTGTGTAGCTGAAAATGAAGCTGGAAACGCACAGGCCAGTGCACAGCTAATCATCCCAGAGCCTGGTAAGATGCAAAGGACACAAAATTGCAGATGTAATTAATGCTATTAACATAAAAATCCCAAGCGAGCAGCTACTATTCTTTATTCTCTCTTACTTATCCAGCTGGCTGGCTGTAGTTAAAAGTGTGTCCAAGCTCTCAGATACTTTGAGACATTTTGTTCACTGAGGCAATTACAGATTCTGGCCTTGTCCTAGAACTGACTCTGGAGGCCAACTAAACCTGCACAAAGAGCCAACGGCGATGCCTCACAGTCTGTAGGGGAGCTTTGTCCTCCTGAAATAGGAGAAGATGGTCATAAATGGGTGAGGTGGTGGAATAAAACAGTCCATAAGCATTAAGGGATTATATATCTAGTTGTGTTAAGCTTCTGTAGAACGTTTTGTCTTGAGGAAAGGAAGAAAAAACATTTTGGCAGTGGGATACCAAGAGCAGCCAACCACTGAGAGGTTTGGTAAGGTTTGTGTCTGTATGCTAGAAGGACAAATATTGCTCTGTTGCTCTGGAATTAACAGTACTTTGGTTGTAGGGACTGCATTATACAGGAGCATAGGTGTTTGGGTTTACTGCATTACGTTTTTTTTAAGCCAACAGAAAGATGTCTTCATCTTAAACCAGATGCCATGTAAAACATGGCTAAAAGCCTTTCAAAGTTTCTGGGTTGTAAATGATTAACAACCTGCGCCGGGCTGCAGGATGCACTTGCTGCTTCTCATAGACGATGCCAGGAAGCTGAGGGCAAGGGAACGCGCAGAAGCATCGTTCGTTCCCTGATTTGGACTGGGAAGAGCAGAATCTTTGCAGTCATGGAGTGATGTAGCTTGGTGGGAGAGCCCTGCCCTTGTGGGATCCTGCCAGATGAGTGTTTCCCTCGTCTCTGTGCAGTCACCAGAGGTGCTGATGAGGTTATCTTTCCTTAGGGACAAAGGTGAAAATGAGAAAGCACTTAGAAACTAGATTTCACGGGCGGAAAAAATGCCTGTGTGATATTGAGGAAGGACAGCAGGGATCAGCGAGGCATCATCCTGTTCAAAACCAACCTGTTCCCCTTCAGATCTCGCCGTGGGGAGATGCAGGGTTGTTTTGCTTTTGCTTTTTATTTTCTTTGGTTTCTTTCAAGCTGAATCTGGCATTCAGCTCATGCACTTGAATTACATTTGCATGCACGAACATTTGAAGGAAACGGGCTATCTGCTACCGTAGGGAGGTTTAATCTGGCCTTAGGATCAACCAAAGCAAAACTGGGTAACTCAGCGCTGCTCCCACCTTGTCATCGCAAGTGAAGTGCTGTCAGGAAATTTTATACGCTGTGTTTGTGTTTATTACATCGGGCATTGGATTAAAATAGAAGAAAATGAAGAGCAAATCCTAAAGAGCTCCAGGACGCCATTGCAAACTGTCTCCATTTCCCTTTTTAAGTGATGGATTACTTTTTCCTGGCCGTTTAATCAGATCTTCAAACAATGCCACTCCAATTCCTCGGAGATGAAGGGCGGGGGGGGGGCGGCAAGCACAGCTGGTGCAGGAGCCAGCTACAAATGCAGATGAAGTGGTGGGGCTGGGGGGAATATTTCTGCTTTGCTCAGGTGGGTGCTCAGCGGGGGCTCCGGTGGGGGCTGGCGATGACCCGGCAGCACCTAGTCTTGGTGCTGTGGGTTTTTTTGGGAAGCTGGAGAAGTTTCACTGTGATCATTAATAACTAGCATCCCTTTGGGGAGCCACTTACGTGGAAAGGGCATAAATGAAGGCGTAGAGTTATCAGAGTTTGCGTTTTCTGAAAGCCAGGGTCAAGTAAAGCCTAACAGTGATTTATGCCCCAAATTTACATCAGGGTAAAATAGTTGCTGTTTTTTGATGATTCATAAAATTACAGATAGTTATTGCTTTTATTAATTGCAAATAATTTGGACCATGCTGAGAGCTAAACGTATTACATATGTTATGTTGGAGGATATTGGAAGTTTAATGCAGGTGAAAGGATATAATCAGCTCATACCATCGTTATTATGCAGATGTGTAGGTTGACATCCACCGTTGTGACCACCATTAACTGTAGGACCTGAAGGAGCAGCACGTGAGTTGGCCCTAAAGCAAGAATAAACGAGCTCCCATTGAGACCGAGCGCGTCCCTTGTAAATGCTGCGCTGCTAAATTGGAATTAGCCAACACTGAAATGAGAAGTGAAAGCCAAATGGGCTGCGAGCTCCCGCGGATAATAGCCTCCGCTTTCACTCTTCCAGATGTGGCTGTAGGAGGCTCCAAACTATTTCAGTAGGCGTTGTGCTTAGACTACAAAAAGCCCGCGAGCTCCCTGAGAAATATAAAATCTCTGTCCTTAGCTGAGCTCGCGGCTGGAGAGGCGCTGTACTTAACAGATCGTTACGAACTAGGGTGAAAGAAGTGATGGTGGATGGCTTGCGATACACACATCGGACAGCAAATCAAAGTGCATTTGTCGATCCCAGCACCCTTGGGGAAAAGGCGCCCGGGATTATTTCTTCTCCCGTTCCCTTTCTTTCCCATTAACGACCTTAATGCTAGACCCGAAGCGAGAGACTGCTCACCAGTTTATAATAAATTTATGAACTGCAGCTTTAAATACTTATTTCTTTAAAAGTCAAAGCAATAAATAAGAGAGTTTGAAGGATTTCTCTTCTGTCGTAATCTTCAACCAACGTGTCCTGGGTTTCTCAGGCCACTTGGCTGCTTGCCGGCCTCTACTTCTGCCTCGTGACTCTACCAAAGAACAATTACTCCTCTGAACCTACAGGCATGCGTGATCCTATTAAGAAGGTACAGGAACAAACCCTACAATACGTACTCCTAATACAGGTACTGAAAGCCAATTCTCAGCAAGAAAAAGCAGCTGAAAGAGATCTCCGTTGGCTGCCTTATTTTTATAACTGTATAAAACCTGTTATTTGCACACCTAGAAAATGAGCAGAGAACAGCGTGGTGGTGAATGATGGACACGCATAACTTTAGCTGAAGAGAAGATCCCCGAGGAAAATCTTCCCATAAAGAACTTCCAGGCAGTTATTTGCTTTACGCCAGCAGCTCCTCACTGATCCCTCCTTCAGATATTCAGAGGATGTATGGAGGGATTGTTTTATTCTAGCAGGTGAAAGATCAGATAAAGACAGCCCTGAAATCATCAACGTGTGCATACAGCGGGATAATTATTAGCTACGTTTCTGCAATAAGTTCCTCGCTAGACAAATCCGCAGCTTAGGAGGATAGGCTCGCTCGGAGACTGGCAAAAGCGCTGTAAATCAGCCTTCGCCCTTGGCATTGTAATGCTTGAGGAAGTCCAAAGCTGGACGTTGTAGGGAGATGGGGAGGGTACAGAGAGCTGAAGCTCTTGGGAAGATCCTTGACGGGTGAGCCCCATCGAGCTCCAAACACCACTGCTTGCGCTCAGCTGTGCGTGGTTCAGTTTCTCATTTCCGTCACATCCTTTTTCTTTTTAATTCCTCTACTTACGAGTTGTGCGGCTGCTTCTCGTCGCACGTTTTCAGCTTAGCAGCTTGCAGATGTAACGCTTTTGCGCGTGCAAGGTCTTCGCGAGGACTTTGCATTTTTGTATAATAAGACTTAGAGTGGGAAACTTGTAAATTACTTTTCCTTGACAAAGAAACAGGGGTTGAATCAATTTCCAAAAATCATTTTCCCTGAATTCCTATTAGAAAACCATTCTGAGAGGCATCATCTCCCTTTATTATGAGTCTTACTTCCTCCTTAAGAAATCAAAATCTATCTCCTTGCTAAGAAACGGAGCTAATTTTCTCATTAAAATTCAGATTTTTAGTTTTTGCAGGTTTGTTGGAAGAGCCAAACAACATACATTAGTCTTGCTTCTGGTTAGTCTTAAAACTAACCTGAAATAGAAAAGCATGGTTTTGAATATCGGGAAAAATGAGTGAAAAAAGTAAGGAATTGGAAGTTTTTGGAAGAGGTTAGGCAGGTGTATCTTCGTGCTAATAATCCTGGTCCTGCCTTAGCATGGGAAGCTGGTACATGCTGCCTTTCCAGTCTGCTCTCAACGCCCTGAATTAGAAGTAGCAAATTTCCCAGAGCTCCTTCGTGCCGTGGAGGCAGCTGCGGAGCAGAAGGAAGAAGCGCGGGGCTATTTCAAGACTCCACTTGCAAATTTCGAAGTTGAATGCGTGTATGTACATAGAAATATAATTTTTTTTTTCCTAACCCAGAGAACGGCAACTCTGCCGGCATGCGAAATTTATTTTCTGAAGGCTTATTTATTAGGCTGCCAGGGATGGCCAAAGAGATGCTACAGGGGAAACCTCTGGCAGCAAAACAGCAGCAAAAGCACCTAAGGACCTGCACAAGGCTCGGGGTTGGGGAGGAGAATGACCTCCTGAACCAACATTGTGTGTTTTCATGCTGAATCAAGAGCTTTAACTTCCTCATTTTAGTATGCACAACTGGTAAGCTGCTCGCATTTATTGCACTGCGTAAGCAGTAATAATCACGATAATGGTAAGAATAAATTCGGTTTATATGCGTTTATGGTGGTCTTTGCCATAACATTATGACACCTTACTGGGGATTTATAACAGACATACGCAAAAATACGAAATCAGCAGAATATGTTTCTGGTTTAAAAAAAGAAAAAAAAAGGTATATAAAGGTCATCCTAGAAACAGTAGAGGTGCCCCGAAGACTGACCAAAGCTCTGCAAGGGACTGTCTTGGAAGACGTTTCGAATTTCTCCTTCTGCAGGGAATTTCTCCTTCTGCAGGTCTTCATGAACAAGGTAGGCAGACGTTTTCCAGGAATAATAGGCATATTTTTAACCCTGCCACGGGATGTTGGAAAGGTTTCCTGAGTTCATTTCTGGTTCTGTTTTCTTTGGATTTAATTGAACTTTTTTGGAAACTTTCAACTGTAACAGATTCAAGAACTGCACAGTGGAAATCAGGCAGGGAGCATTATATCCAGAGGGGTTTTTTGTTGGTTTAGTTTTTAATATCTGGAATTATTTTAGAATGTAAAAGTGTAAGTCTAAGGGAACTGTTCGGGTCACTTGCGATCAGATTCGGGGATCTGACGCCTCTGGTTTGGACCAGAAAGGTTCTGGATGTAGGGACCGGTGTTGTGAGAAATGCTCAGGTGTGAGCACCGCCCGTTGCCAGAGGTCTGTTCTTAACGGCAAGCTTCGGACACAGCAAATGTAGGTAGGGGATGCTTGATCTTGTCCTAAAACTACCAAAAATACATCTTAGTTCTAAGGTGGTGGTTAGATACACACAAACATTTGTGTTTCCTGAATCATTTACAAACGTCTTCGTGTTTTCTTTAAAAATTCAAAAGAGCATAGAACAAAAGAGTGATCCAAGCACAAAGATTCTGTAAAGACATGGCAGATTTTTTCAGAAAACACTGCGAAATTTCTTGCATATAAGAGAGGAAGACCTACTGTCACAAACACAGCTGTGTATTAAAATTGATTTAGGGTAATCTGAATAAAAGACAGGGGAGTAATAATTTCCTATAGAGCTGTTTACAATTTCCAACCCAGCCTTCCCATGATTTTGTGTTTCTAGAACAGGATATATGTTGATAAATAATAGTCCTGGGAAACTGGAAGGCAATTAACATTTAAGTGGTGTTAATGAAAATATCACTTACCGTATATTAACTTTACGTGATAATGTCAGAAGAATCACGAGATAGAATAAATAACTGCACAATTAGTTCCCAAACTTCGAGATGTGTCAGAATTTAATTTGGCAGGGTAGCAGAACTGAAGTGCTATGTTTTAAATGTGGAAGCGATGTAATTTCTAGTCTTATATGAGTTTCCAGACAATTGAATGTAATTAGTATGATAGCTTCGTATCGGAACTCTTACTATAAGTGTTCTTTTTAATTTTTTTTTTTTTATTATTTTAACCTGTAAAAGGAAACCTTTTGGTTTTCACAAGTGTCGTATGAATGACTCGGCTTACATACCCAAAATCTTCATTTTTTTTTTAATAGCAATTTGAGAGCGGAGAAAACAGGTTTTTGTGAAGAGCTCGTTCAAGAGCCGCTCCTTCGGGTTTGCATAACCTCAGCACTTTTTGTTTTCACCGAGAGCAACACAACCTATTACACATTCAGATAAAGCTGCTGGAAAAAAAAAATCCATAAAAGGCTCCGAGTCAAATTCTGGAGAAGCTCCTGGTTGAGGTGAGGTCAGCGAAGTTGCAAAGAGCCGGCTGCGGGAGCGTGCTGCCGCCTGGGTCTGGCATCAGTGCATCTCTTTGTGCCTCCGGCTGGGGCTTCCCAAGGCTGTTGGGGTGGCTGCGTGTCCTCGTTTATGAACTTTCAGGCTCCTTACAGCTTGTAGGAACCTATTCGTGTGTACGTTCTGTGATTACGGTTTTACTGTAAGTAGAGGTGGCAGCGCTGGTGTCGGAAGTCACGGCCGTTCGTGGAGGTCCGTGGCCCTGTGCATGTTCGGAGGGTTATTTGCCATGGGGCTCGATTGGATTTTGTAAGTTATGTAGGCAAAGACTTTCTTCCTCTTAAACTGCCTCTAAAGGAGGAATTGGGAAATTATTGGAGGAAAGACAAAGGAGTGCTGAAACTGTTAGTCTGACCCTGGTGTGCCCAGGTTTGACTGCAAACCTCCCAGTAATTCACTTGGGTGCCTTCCGCTCAAATGAGTTCAATTTTCCTGGTTATCTAAGCTGTCCTAAAGATACCTACATTTGAAAGCGTGGTGTTTTTGTATTTTGTAGCTGGATACTGGGTAGGAATTTAGGATATTTATGGGCTGGTCACCTTTGTATGGCTCATGTCCTTGTAGGCTTGTTCATTCGACCGCGTACAGTTGGGTGACCAACTTCAGACCTTCAGGCCATTTCCCAAGCTTCATTTATAACGTAACTCCTCGCTCCGTCAACTCTTTCCCCCCTTTTCCAGGTGCTGATTGTTCCCTAAACATAACATCTTCCTTCAGAAGCACAGATGAAGTTAGACTGCAGAGCTTGCCAGTAATAAGGTCAGGAGATGCATTGTCTGCAGTCCTGAGTGCTGATGAGTTTTTATATGTAGTGCGCTACCTTGTCACCTTCGCGGCAGAAACCTATTTGCTGAGCTGCCGTTTGATCGACGATAAGAAAGGGTAAGAAATAGGTGGACGTGTTTGCTTTATGGGGGAAACATCAAATTAATCTCCGGGCATATTTGTCAGCGATATTAACTTCAGATCTTTCTTTCCCGATGGAAAGATTTAGGGAAGACAACCCCCAAATGTGCAGTCTTACATGTGGCCCTATTTAGGAACTGCAAGATATTATATGAGTTTTTGCTTTTATTCATACTCAGGACCAATGGCACCTGACTTTTACAAAGTACGCATTTAGGGTAGAGTTTCTTTGGACCTGTTCAGCCTCAGAATTAGTACTGAGGGTCGGACAGGCCGTGCAGTGCCACGGTATCCTCGCCGTTGCAGTGGACACGGCAGGGGTCCAGGATTAACCTCAAATGTCCTTTGTATCCCTTTAATTTGAGAAGTTAGGGGGTATATTCTGGAAATTCCTGGAAGCTGGTTTCTGATACAGTCGGTGAAGCTGGCGGCTGTATTTAGGAGAAAATGAGCAGCCAGACGAGCACGTCCTTTGCTCGTGTTGACTGATGCCTTTCCTATACCGCGCGTCACCTGTATCTGCTGAAGATGTACTTGTAAAAAGAGTGCAGAGCACGTGCATGAGACACCAAAACGTGCTGCCAATATCGCTCCGGAGACGCATGTATTGATCCCTTTAGCACCTACACCTCCAATCATAGCGTTGTCATCCCTTATTTGTCATCCCTTATATGCGTGCAAAAAGTGATATTTTTTTCAGCATTGCGAAAGCTGGGTGGGAGAGAATTAGAAGAGGAAGGAGAAACTCGGGCTCTTTGCCACCTGGGAGGAAATCCGTTTAATTCACCCTGCCTATCCTTGTTGTAGTGTTAAATATAGACTAAATAGTTGAATATGGATTTATGTAATGAGCTCACAAATCGATTTTGGGTCTGAGTTTAGGAGCGGAGAGTCTGTTAAGATCAAAACAGTGCCCAGCGCCAGCACGGGGGCGAGGGGAGGATGCTTTTTCTCTTTTGGTTCTGATGCTGATTCAGACCTATCAGGACTTTGTATGGTTATTTACACCTGGCAGATCAGAGAGTAATAAGGAAAAATAAATAAATCAAAGCCTTCTGCTTCTCATATCCCTCCCTTTCTCCACTCTCTCCCTTCTTTCTCCCCCACCCTCTCCACCGCTCTTTGGGAATACTCCCATGCACCTTGCCTAAACGTTAATTATTTAGCTCGAGCGATTCGCTAATAATCTGCAGAACGAAATTCCTCGGGAGTCGAGGAGCCGAATCCCCGCGAAGGTGCATCTTTCATCTGCCCCTTCCCCTGTCTGGCTCAGCGGCCTCGGTTAGATGTAATTGTAATTGGTGTCTGGGCTGGGATGACAGTGTCAGCCTATCATTTCAGGGTTTAGAGCTGTGCATTGGATAGCCAGATTTGTAATTATAATGTGCTTTGCTCCTATTTATATTCAGCAGCGTTCTCGCCTTGCTGTTGCTTTCCCTGGAAGGGGAAGATTGAGCCGGGGAGGGGTGACTTGAAAGCAGGGAGGCGTTATTTGTTCAGAAAACACCCCGGTTCTCGGAGGAATAGAGGGCCAAGGTGAACAGCCATCAAAAGGTACCTGTCCTGGAGCACGGGGGCCGAAATCGGTGCTGTCAAAATTTAAACGCGCCGGCCCCTCCCGTAGGAAAAAGCAGAATTTTCCTCGTGTGAATGGCTCAAACGGCGCTATCAGTGCTGCAAGATTGCTCTGCCCTGCTCAGGCTGCTGCACGGAGGGTTTCTGAAACAAGGGCCTCTTAACCACGGTTATTTAAAGGTCCTGTTTGCCTCGAACGCACCTCCTCTCAGCTGCGGTTGCATCAGCGCAGTGACAGATCTGCACAAGTCAGCGACCTCCTACCAGCGGAGATGAGAATTGATTTCCGCATCCTCTGTCACTTTCCTCGACAGGGCAGAAGTTAATTTTGAAGAGGTCCGAGGAAACGATGGGGTGGAGTGAGCCCTGCTGGCTGCGTGCACGGCAGCGCGGAGCTGGCAGCCTGGCTCTGGCCAGGACCATCCGTTGCAAGCGAGCACTTCATTTTCACGTTCAGGACATTATCCCCTTCAGCCCGTTTAATATTTTTCTTTTAACTTCATGGCATTATCTTTATTCACTCGGAAGGATTTCTGTTTCTTTGTCGTGGGTCTACCTTCTGCAGATTCTGTAATGGAATTACCATCTTCGCCTCCGAATCGCAGCTGCAGCCAGCGCACGGCATTGCTGCCTAATGGGATTTGGACCAATAATCCCACGGGAGTGGCCAAATCCCTCGTGGATTTGGGGGTGAAAGGTGTTCCCACTCCGTTTCATTTCCTATTCACGGGGCTCCTATCTGCAGAAAGAAACATCGGTTAGAGCAAAGATTAGGTTGAAGAAATTCACACATTTCTCCATTCGGTTTCCTAAAGCCCTGCCAAAGGGGGGAGGGATGCCTCTAAAAGCATTCACAGCACGCAAAAAAAAAAAAAAAAGAAGTTTGAACATGGAAAAGACAAAGATTATTTTTAGGAAGACAGTTACTTCCCTCTCTGTTGGCCACCCCAAAAAACCTAGCACGCACCGGGAGCCCCCGTTGTGTCCGCCGGAGCAAAGCAGGACCCTCGTTCCCGGCCAGACCTGAGCATACCGTGCCTGAGGAGTGCTGAACAAACTGTCGTACTGTCAGCTATTCTCTAAATTATGTCCTGCATATATAGATTTTGGCTTACCCACATTGACCTTAGGTGGCCGTGTTCCTGATTTACGGCGGCTGCCTGGGAATGAATCCATCTCGCGGGGTGTAAGAGCCATGGTTAAGAGCTCTGCCTTGGTCCGATTTTAAGGAAATCAGCTTTTCAATGCACTTGCATTTATCTCGGTCAAAAGGGAGAGTTACTCGGCTGAAATTAAGGGCAGGCAGCTGGGTCAGTATTGGTATTTCTCAAAGTTTTGGAAAACCCTTTTGGTCGGCTAGCTCCCTGTAGAAGAAGTGTCTAACAAGGATTATGAAGACTTTTCTTCGCAGCTCATGA
This sequence comes from Anser anser, assembly GCF_964211835.1. NCBI lineage: Eukaryota > Metazoa > Chordata > Aves > Anseriformes > Anatidae > Anser > Anser anser. The sequence continues at coordinate 86,673,475 of NC_139723.1, forward strand.
TAACTGATTCTTCTTTAAACCGGGATTAAAGAAAGCTTAGATAGTCTTTGTTTACCTTCTTGTTTGTTTTCGCTTTCGGGTTCTTGTTTTTTCCCCCCCTGTTTTTTGTAATTTAGTGTATTACGGGGGATTTCTGAGCTGTTCGAAGGTATTAACAGTTTCATTCCAGAAACAGTTGGCAGGATTTTCCCTGCCAAAACCTCAGGATCCTTTCCTTCAGGTAACAGCAGCTGTTCCCAGTTGTTGTCATTTAAAACATCTCCACCAACAGTTTCAGCTGAATAAAGCAACATTTTGCTGATCTCGTGGCGTGGCAGAAAGGACGGGAGTTTGGAAGCATCTGTCGCAGCTGCAAAAAAAAACAGGAATTAGGTAAAGAGCCCAGGAATCAGGTGAGGATGTGTGCCTTTTGCAGTCGTTACAAGAAATAAGGCATTTAGGGATGTGGCACGCTGATTTGCACGGACTGGTGCAGAGAGCCTGACCCTACGTCGCCTACGATGGAGATACAAGTCCATTTTTTCTGTATGCGAAATAATTGCTGAGGGCCAAAACGTAATCTGCTGTACCGAGGGGAAGGCAGATAAAACCTGCCGAATTTAATGACTTAATTAGGGTGATGTCGATAGATCCCCTCCAGTGGTGGTACTTTGCTCCGGGCAGTGCAATATTTGGGATATGGCCCCGGACAGCAGGGCTGGAGGGAACGCCCTTTACTTCCCACAAAGACCTGGAGCCCAGATGCATGGCATGAAGGAAAGTCTTTGCCTGCGTTATAGCTGTTAAATATTATCATTTTTCAAGCCAGATGATGAAATAATAAAAGCAAAGACAGTTTCTATTACCCATGACCAGATAAAAGTACATAGCTAAAAATGATAAATTAAAACGAATCTTCCTTAAAACAGCTTTGGCTGAAAAAGCCAGATCACAGCGGGGAAAGCGCCGAGATTCACAGGGTGAGTGAAATGATTTAGTTGGCATCGGCCAGGCCTTGGGATGAAATCTGGTCTCCAGTTTTGAGCCCTTCATTGAAGGGACCAGAGAGACACCGGATCGGAAAGTCATGGAAATGATCAGAGCTTCATCAAGAGAAGAAGGACTGAAGGAACCGGAAGGCTTTAATTTAGGTAGAGGAACGGAAGACACACTTGTAACCCAGTCTACCAGGAAGAATTCATCTCATTTCTGGCTTGACTTATTCGGATGTGAAGTTGCTCAAAATCAGAACAACTCTTTTGGAATTAAACTGTGATGTGTGAGATGAGAATCCGGCTTATTATGTTTTACTGCTCTTTGTGTTTTTGCAAGGTTTTGTTACTGAGCTGGCTTGGTGACATCTATCTTCCCACTTAATTGCCTTACTGTAGTAAAACAAAAAACAAACCCAACCTTCTGATACCCCCAAATTAAGAGATTTTTCCAGCATGTTGAAGGCGTTCTTTACAATGCCAACTTGAAATCAAGCTTTTTCGGAGTAGTATAAAGCCATTTTAAAAATTAATGTTGCATATGTAATCCTGTGTGTCTGCACTGCTGTGGTTGCTCTGTGGCTTTCAATATTGAAATCCCATTAAGCCTCACCTTCAGCACGCAAGGAGGAGCTTTATGTAGAAATCTGTAGATAAGCAAGAAATTATGGCTTTATCTTCCAAATTGGGTTCAGTTTAGCCACGGACTTAGTCATTTTGTCTGGTTTTGTTCATACTCAGCGTGGGACGGAGGAAAACGAATCGGTTTGGGCGCTAAGCTGTGCAACCCTTACTCTAGCATGTCTTTTTAGAGGAAATGGTTTGGGCAGGAGCAGTCGATGCTGTGGACTTTGGATGTGGCTATGGACAGGGGTGGAGCAGCTGCAGTTTATTCCGTCTCTGGAGCAACACATGGCCACTTGAGTGAGCTTTTCACTGCCTTCGACATGAAGCTTTAGGTCAAAGGCTGTCCTCGTAGCAAAGGTTCGATGCGGTGATGCCTGCCTGCTGCCTGTTTTCCACCAAAACGTTTCTGATGTTTTATTTTGTGCCTGCTCTAAACCAATCTTCTAGCTGTCAGGAGCACTTGCAAGTTTCTGGGTGGTGCCAGGTGGGATACTGAGCCCCACAAAACATTTGTTATGGAAACCAATGTTTTTTTCTCTGTAAATTATGCCAGATCTAGTCCATACTCATCTCTGCCACTGTGGCCACAGGGAGGGGATAGCAAGCTGCAGGGTGCTGTGCATGCAATATTCCCTTCCTGGCTTCCTTTACAGGTCTTGCAGGTCTTCAGGGATGGCAGCACCCTCTGCTATGAGAAGGTACAGGAGAAAATGCCTCGGGGCAGCACCTGTCAGGTCCCAAGGGACTGTGTCAAACATCAAACCAGCCGCCAATGCCCTGTGATGGTTTTTTCTCCTCCTCCTTCAGCAAAGCCCTCCCTGGCTTCTGCAAATCCTCCGGCTACAGCCCTCACTTTGTTCCCCTTGTTTGCAGCTTGGCCAGCCCAGGCACAAGAGGTGCATTTGCTAAATAACGTGCTTAGAGCCCTCTTGGTTTTGGGGTCTCTCCGTGCCCTGCTGCGCTCCCCCGTGACGCCTTTTCCGCCGCCGCAACCCATTGTGCTCCGGGTCGGGGCCTCTTGAGCCTCCCGGCTTAATAACTTCTCTGCTTCCCCAGCCAACGTTATTAAAATATATTTAGTATTCAGGGATTTAGATCCTGACCTTCTATAATTATTGACACCTATTTAATTTCTCCTTTCATCCGTGGCCAAGCCTGGTACAGCTGCTGTGGCACATGTATATACATCATTGTTGCCAGCACGAGCTGATTGGCATTCATGCTTGAGTGTCTTTTTATTTTCTCCTTGGATGCTGGGAGCAGCCTGAGTAGCTCGGAAACTAAAGAGCTTCATCTATTAGGCGTGACAGATTTGTATTCAGCGGTAAACGCCTGACCTTGCTCAAACTCCCTCATCCATCGCCATCGTCCCCTCCCAGATGAAAGATTTTTGCTTCCTGCCGGTCGCCTTGGAAACGGGGCGAATTCAGCCCGGGAGAATGGCTCATAAGAAAAGATGTCGGGTGTAAGGATAAAAATGCATCGCGAGGAGCCGTGCTCGCTGCGTACGGACGTGCAAGAGGCTTCCACGAGATGGATTTTAAAGGCAATGTGATACGGGGAGCGTATTCACGTTACCCTGCAGTTAAACAGGCTAAGAAATGAGCTACAGTACGCCCTCCTGCTGGACAGCAATGCGTTTCAGCCTTTAGTTTCACATGGGTACGTAGCAGGGATTGAGCTCTTGAGCAACGAAACTCGTCTTTTGGACCTGGGCACCAAGTGGGCAGGCTGTGCCCGTCACCCACCACCACCTCCCATCCCTGCCCTTCCTCCCCTTGCACCGTCTTGGCCACCGTGCCTCCTTAACCCCTCACCAGGACTGTTTTTCGATGGTTTCCCATCGCAGGAAAAGTTCAGGCTTCGCACTGAGCCAGAAACGTCTTTGGATATCCTGGCTCCTGGAAAAGCAACGTTTGGATGAGTTGTCGCAATGGGAAGAGTCAGCAGGGGAACATCTCAGCTTGCATTTTTCCTCCTCTGCTGTACGGCCAGCTGGGTGTGCAGCCGTTAACGTATGCATGCAGTCTGTATCCGTATACCTTAACCATAGGCCCCCTTTTTGCGGGAAAGGTTGGACTCGATGAGGTTTTGATGTCAATTCCAATGTGGACTGGTCTGCGATTATACCCGTGTCTACAAAAGTCAGCGTGAACTCGCTAATGTGTTGTGCTGGCTCTCCAGTGTTGAGCCCACCATTTTCAGCTTCTCTTGCAGTGATTTCCTGAAGAATACCATAAATAGGAGGTGGGTTTGGGTGGGTTTGTTTTTTTCCATCGGGCTTACCTTATTGTATGTTACCTTGCATTTATTGCAGTAGGATTTGCTGAATGTGTTTGTGCACTGGACTGAGAAAAGGAATCTCCGCCAGTTGCTTCTGTTTCAGTCTGGATAATGTACGTGTAACATGCAAACATATAGTTATACAAAACCCCATAATTTCTTCACAGATTGAGTAGTTCACTCCATTGTACGAATTTTATCTTGACTAAGGTCTAAGAATTAGTCATTTAGTTCTCATAAGTGATTCCCGTTGCACGCTCAGGCGAACTGTTCATGCTCCATAAATGAGTACCCTTGGTTTCTCTGGGCCATTTGAGTTTTTCTGGGGACAGTAAGGGTTGGCAGGGCCCTGAGTATCTCCCTGGCAGCCTACAGCAGTTGCTTGCAGAGCAAATAACTGTCCTGGCACATAGACTTGAGGGTTGAAGCTCTTCACGATGGCCCTTGGAAAGGATTTCGAACTCGGCACTGCACAGGGGCTGCTGCCGTGTTTGTTGTTGTGAGGTCTGGGAATTCAACGCGTAGCACGTGCTGAGCTGGAGAGGACAGAACGACAGGGTGGTAAATAACAAAGGGTGTCCAAGTCTTTTAGTGACAGTTTTGATAGCGGGGAAAACTGTTCTACTACTTTTTGTAATGTTAAAAATATATTTTATATATATATATAGTGTTTTCCTATGTTTCTAGTACTAAAATAAGGAAGAAAAGAACATCGTAGTCACTTAAGCATGCGGTGTATGATTTCCTGGGGTTTCTTTTTATGAAGATTTTATTTAAAAAATATTGCAAAGTAGCAAAATTGATTAAAACCTGGATGGTTGTAAAGGCAAGACAGACCGCTGGCCCAGGCTGCCCAGAGAGGGGCTGGGGGCTCCTCGGGGAGGTTTCCAGCAGTGGGGCTGGGCACCCTGATCAAGGGGGCCCTGCTGGGACAGGGAGGGACCGGGGGCACCCAGGGCTCCCTGCCCACCTTGACAGGTCTCTGAGTCTGTGAAAGAAAGGGTGAAAGCATGATTGTGGTCTTACTGCAAGATGAAGTTCATGATTAAATAGATACCGTGTAATTAATCAGATAGGAAATACTCGGGTTGACTAGCTGGCTTGACAGAATTAAGAAAGAAGCGAAGACAAATCATTTAAAGCAAGACGTGAAAAATTATTTTTAAGAAGCAAGGTTCTTCTGCTAACGTGGACACAATCAGCTTCAGAAGGGAAGGAGGATGTGCTAGGAAGGAAAAGAAAGAAGCTGCCCGGCGCTCTCGTTAAAAACATAAACACCATTCACTGTCAATACAGCACATGTTTAATGGATTAAAATTGACAAACTCTTGATGCTTTAATGACTGGGGAGTAGTCACTGGGCTGGGTGTCTTGGGGGTGGCGTTGGGTGGAGATCGTCACTGGGACGGGTGCTGTTCAATGCCTAAGGCCGATTACTTGAAAATAAATATGAGCTGCTTATCATTGGAGTTAAATGGGTTTGAGATGGATACACGGCATGATTTGGCCATTGGAGCAAGCTAAGCCTCTTCCAACAGTATGTTTTAACTGTAGGCAATTATGAAATAATATACACAGGAATAAAGGAATAAGGATTAAGAAAGGACTAAGGAAGTCGGCAACATCTCATGAAAGCAGAAAGAAAGGACAGAGGAGAAACAACGCATTCAAACAAACACTTGTGAGTGCTATGAAGAGGGTTAATGAATTAATTTTGGTACATCGATGAGCAGAGAGGGAGCTGTGATGTCTCCCCATTGCACCACCAAGGCTACCTCTGCCATCAGCGCTGGGTGTCTTTCTCCAACTTTTGTTGGCTTTCTCCGAGATACCTTTCAGCTAGACCCAAATCATTTAAACACAGTGCTGCATATACTATAGGAGTTAAATGAATATATTTTATGATTCCTGTATGGGATGCCAAGCTAAAGAGCCTTGTACTTAATGAATCCGCGGTGAATCCGGTGTTACGTTACTGCAGGGGTGCGATGCTGAAATCTAGGGGAGTTTGGTGAGGCTGGCCCCGAAAAGAGGATAGATGGCTGGTGAGAGAGTATCACAAAACGTTTTACTCAGTTGATTCAATTTTAATTTTCATCTAATTGGAAAAAATGAAATTACGTTCAAATGAAATGAACCCACAGGAGTACTTCACGCTACTATTTCTAAAGCGAAACGCAGACGTTCAGCAAAAGAATGAAGGAAATTCTGAATTTGTAGAAATTTCTGTTTTCATTGGAAGTAAAATTAAAACTGATTCAGGTAGTTTGGGGGTTGAGAGAGGCCGGGTGGTACGGGTGGGGGGAAGTTTGTTTTCTCTTTCCAGCAGCCTCAGTGGGGAGGCAAGAAGGCACGTTTTGCTCGTCCTGCAGTACAACAAAATTCGTCGTTTGTGCTGATAGATTAAAGAGAGTGTAGGTAGCTGGATTATACAGGATGCCTTCAGTGAGACCAGCGGTGGGAAGGGATGTGATTGTCACGTTTAATGAAGTGTAGGGTACTCTCATCTATATGATTATTATTTTTTTAAACGCGGCACTGAAGATGCCATTATAGAAAACTCTTCTAGTATGGAAATCTACCGAGTGATAGAGGGGAAGAAGATAGGGCTGATGCTAGCAGAAGGAAACTGTTGAAACAAATAAATCCTACTAAATGTTTAAATTGAAAAAAACAAAACAAAACGCAGGGAGATGCACAGGTACATTTGCAAGTCTGTTTGCAGACAGATGCTCCTCTACAGAAGCTATAATGCAAGGTCTCGGCGACCTTGGCGGAATTTGCTGGGGGCAGTCTCTGTACGAAGAGGAAAACACTCTTTAATAATTTTTCCAATATGTTAGTCACACCCTGGCTTTCACTCAGCATCAGATATGCATGAGTATTTTCCTAGCATTTCCTTTTTCTGTTAAAACTGTTGGGCTGTATTCTGCTCTCCACATGACTTATTTTGATTTTTTACTGGGAGCTTTGTGCTTTTTTTTTTTTTTTTTCTGTAGCAAGAAAAGGGAAAAGAGCCGTGTCCTCTTGCTGAGCCGTTTCGGATCCGTCTGGGCTGGTGATACATTATGGATGCTGGATCCCAAAGTAGGCTTGTTTGTTTTGGCTCTGCTTCCAGGACCCCGGTGCCACAGAATCAATAATGTTTAACGTCAGTCTTGCCAGTGCTTCCTTTCTTTTGGGAATGAAATTAATTTTCTTCAGCTTGGCGCGTATGGGACGACAGCGTCCCCCCTGACCTACCGCTTGAGCGTACGCAATTATCCCAAGAGCAGAGGTTGTGAAGGAAACAGCTTTTAAAGCATCAGACGTGGCAGCTCTAGGACATCAGCAAGCGCTAGGCTGAGGCGGTTCTCCCTTGATACTGCCCAGTTTCTAACCTCTGCTGGGCACAGAAAAGGTAGGTTTTGAATGTTTTGTTGTGGACGGCCGGCACTCAGCTGCTCCTTCCCAACTCATGAAAATCCCGTTCCGTGTCGAGATTCCTGCGTAAAAGTACCCAAAACCAAACATGTGTTTTTGCCTGTGATTTATTGGCTTTGTCACACAAAGCGTGGAGTTAGGAAAGTGTAAAAAAGTAGTGCTTTGGCTTTTTTTTTGATAACCTTATAAATTATCTTTATTTCAATTTATTTTTTTTTTTAACATTCAGTATAAAACGGATTGCAAGGAGACCCTTAAAAAACTGTCCATAACCCCTCTGCACACCCACCTGCCATGACTCCTCTTAATCCCATCTACATTTGAGTATCAAAAGTGTTGTCTTCCACTTCCAGTGAGTCATTCCCAGCCCTGGGGTGGTGGCGGGCGGTGGGTTTTTGCTTTGCCTTTCCGGTTTTGCATGAATTTCTTGGGCTTGGAAAACGGAATGGCTTTTCTGCTGTAGGTAGATTATTTTCTTATCAGTTTCTGCCAATTTCTGTTCTAAGGCTTTGGTTTTTTACCATCCTGCCAGCCTTGGGAGAATTATTCTAGTGTGACCACTGTTTGAATGTACTCTTTGGTGTACTCCTGAGTTGTGCCGGAGGCAGTTTGTCTGCCTGCCATTTCTTACATTACCCCGATGACCTGAGAAAGAAAGCACAATCTGTAAAGCAGAAAACGGTATGCTGTTTAAAGGAGTGTTTTGCATTTAGCCAGACTTCTTTTTTTTTTTTTTCCTTTAAATTTATTTGAATATATGAATTTAAACCGCTCACTTTTCATTTAGGGACCATCACAGAAACACAGGCAGTTGCAGCTCTGTGGATGCGGGTGTTATTTTCTCCTGCTATAGTATTTCCATTCCTAAGGAAAAAGGAGCAAATATTTTCCGTTCTTATCCTTAAGAGAACTGAATGCAGGTCACTATGACTTACCTGAGGGTAACACATAGTATCCAAAGCAAATTTGGGCTGGGCTTGGTGGGACCGCCGGTAAGTCCAGACCCTATTCAACTCTCAGGAGGTGTCCGTGCTGACAAGGGAAACGCAAAACCATGCTTTATACCTCTCTTTTTGTGCCATTGGAGAATTTGTCACTTAGTTTTTATCCCTCTCTCTCTTCTATCTAGTCCTTGGTCTGCCTGTGACCAGTATGATGGTTCCAGGTTTTTTACCCTGTACGCGGATCGCTCACTATTCCTCAGCTCGCTGGCCCTTCACCTCCCCGGTTTGTGTCCGATCATTTGCCAGAACTGGCAAAAACAAAAAGCTAGAGCTCCCTTTACCTGTGCTGGTTTCTGCAGATGGGGACATGATGGTAATGCAGCTATATGGTGCTTTGAGTAGGTTGAGGTTTTTGTGGGATTAGGACCTTTGCAACGTGGCGTTAGGCTTTCTGTGAACCAGGCTGTTTCAGAACTGCAATAAAATATATATATATATATATATATATATAAGTATAGAGTTTGTGTTGTCCTATGTACTTAGTAATAGTTACAAAACATAATAATTTTGATGTGGATTTGATGACTTTCAGCCAAGTATGTGTTAACGGCTCCACTTGGTAGGACGCGTTTCAAACCTTGGCAATGCCCTGTTGGAAAACGCTACCGCTTCTAATGAGAACTGCCCCCTTACCTTCCTCTCGCATTGAGCGATGCCAACAGAAACGGGGTGAGAGTTAACTGGCTGTCTTCTGCTCTGTAGAAGGTGGTTAGCATGCGAGAGAAGAGCAAATGTTTGCCAGGAACATCGTGTGTTCCCCAGCGAGCCAGCTCCTGCCTAAGTTACGGGTCTTCGCAAGGCCTTGTGTTGGGGAGTACCTTGGCAGGCCTTGAAGGACAAACACATGAAACGGTTTCTGTGCTTAGGTTTTCGGTTTTGTAAAATTTCTTTTCTGATGGGAAACGTTGTTTTGGGGAAGATTTCTCAATCCTTAGCAGCTTCCTCATGCTCCGGGGGGTGATCTTCCATGCTTGTGATAGCACCAAGATGGTATTCGCTCTCATTATTTGACATTTTTCCTCCCATCCTTCCCTGTCTTATGGAAGCTTCAGGGCTAGCGTCTTCCTCACCATCCGAGATCAGATCTATTCCTCTCTTTCAAGCAGTGCTATTTTCAGAGAACCCAATTCCAATTTCCTAAGGCTACTTACTGCCTGAAGCCGACAGATGCGGCTCCTTCCCAGGAGATGACTTCTAGCGGAGCAGCTAATCGCCGGTGCGTGCTCCTTGCCTTTATTCTCGCAGGCTCCCAGCTCAACGAGACAACTTGTCTGCTCCTGAAGGTTACTAGCTGCTCACCTGACGTTTCTGAGCACATGACATGGTATATTTTTTGTTATAACACACGATAAAAGCTTATGTATGGGTCGTGAATACCCTAAAGATATATCTTGTGGTTCTTCAGCTCCTCAGGTCTTGGCATAGCAATCAATTACCGGCTCTTTGTACAAAGGTCCAAGAAGAATGATCTTTTCATTTTTTTCCTCGTCTATGCCTTCACCTCCAGTCTTTGTACAGACAGTTTTCAAAGGCTTTTTTATTTTCGTACTTACATGGCCATACTCTTTGTGGACAATATCACCCCTATCACCAATACTGTAAAGATCTTTGTCACCACAATGTCAAGGACTCATGAGTTTTTAGGAAGTTGGCTGTGCTTTTTTTTTTTTCTTTTTAATGTTTCTTCCTTTCTCTGCATTAAATGTGTTTCTTTCTATTTCTTTTGTGTGTAAAAACCAGCTTGTTTCCACTTCTTTTCTTGCTGTCTTGTATTTTCATTAGCTTAGTTTTCTACGCTATTAGCACTTCCAGAGTTCTCTATTGATCACATTTTTATAAAATATAAATTCCTTATTTATATTATAGTCCCTTTATTGCAGGGAGTCGTAGAATTCAGTATGTTCAGCAAGATGTGTAAGTATATATATATATTCTGAAGTTTTCTGTTGTTGCTTTCTCCTTCAAAAAACAAAACAAACCCAAAAACTCATCCCACTTTAAAGTCTCAGAGTAATTTGCTTCTCTGTGTAAATAAAACATGAAAACCTTTGTATCATTTGAGAGGCAAAAAATCTCTTCTTATAAGTATGAAATCTTTATGTAAAGAGGAGTCCATTATTCCCCTAGTTATTCAAGCGGAGGATTTCCATGAAGAAAGGGGGAAGAAAAATGGACACGTTTCCTCTGCATGGTGCTGGGCCCTTTTTCCCAATGCAGAACGAAGTTTCAGCCTTTAAAATTTCAAGCCCTGCCTAAAAATAAATGTCCATGAATAGCTGGGCAGCTCAGACGGCTTCTCCAATGCACCAGCTTGCGCCGTGGAAGCGAGTTACGTGGAGAGGTCGGAGATTTTGGTGGCGCAAACCGTGCTGCTTTGGGCTCCTTGCAGCCTGTGCTGGAAGAGCGCTGGCGGTGAAATATTTAGCTCCATTTTCCCATCAGTGAGTAGCTGGAAAATAACTCCGCTGACGGGGGCTGGTGATTGTTTACATCTGACTGCAATCTTTGGTGAATCATCTTTCATAAGTACTGTGGGGAAAAATTATTTATTTTTTCTGTCATCTGAACTGCAGCTGGAAATACCTCAACTGAAAAAAAACTTCCTTGCGCTAGAACCGACTTCATCATGTTCTGTTCTGTTGCCTTGGTTCAACTTCTCCCATTCTCATGCTGTATTTAGCAGGTTTCCTTCTACACCGGTGTCTCCTGTTATCGTTGCATCCAAGACCGGTTGCGTGCCACGAAGGGTAGGCTTTGGGGGGGGTCCAACGAAGCATCCTCCCCCAGCTCTGGGCTGCAGCTCCTTCTCCCTTTTTTCCTTGAAAAACGACTAAAGGTCTCGGGCTCATCCGAATGCGGAAACGTCCCTCTCGCTCTTTTATCTCAAATTTCTTCTCAAGACAGGAAAACCACTTCTGTCTGGCTCTGAATAATAACGGAGAGCACGGAGAGCCTCGGCGATATCAAAGCGTTCGTGGTGTAAGCACAGCTCAGTGTGAATAAGGATATCATAATTCATCCCTCTGACATCAGATGCTTTACTGTAATTTTTAATTCTTTGTGTTCTTTATATACCTTGGAAAGCAATGAGGAGCTTGCCCTTGGCTTCAGGACGAGGAGGTGCCCAGGCATTCCTACACAGGCTGTTTTAAACTCAGCTCTAGAGGTCTTAATTTTTTTAATTTTTTAAAAATAGTTTCTTTTCGCTGCTTTTGTGTGTTAGAGGGCTATTCCCTCTGGTAACAAACTTAATGCAGGGGAATGCAATAAACTAAAAGCAAATTAACTGTGTTATTCCAAATTCTCTGAGCTCATGCAATCAGTCTTGTAATTTTCAAAGGACACAGTAGAAAACTTGCAAGACTAATAATCATAATTATTATGAATAATGAATCCTGAGATTATTACACAATAAAAACACGCCCTCCCATGCTGTGTCTTTCTGTTCAATTATTTAAAGCTCCCTGACAATTATAAACTCCCTTTAAGTCTGTCTCCTTATATGATGAGGAGCTGTAACCCCAGCCACAGCAGCTTTTTTATCATTTCAGTTCAAAATAAAATTGCATTTAATATTTCAAAAAGATTTTTTCTTTATTCCTCCAGGTTTTTTTTTCCTTAGAAACACTGTTGGTTTTTTTTTTTTTTGCAAGCGTTATCAAGGAGAAAAAGCAAGCAACATTTCAAACCAAAGTGCTGTGATTGTGTTCTCCCAGGAACAGAGCTGGGGGAAGAGGATCGTGTCGACTTCTTAAAAAAAATTAACTGTACTAGAAAACTGAATTATATATTAATATTTGTCAATTTGATAAGAATTCTGTTGATTCAGCTTAGAGCACCAAGCAGCAAACTCCTCTAACTCAGCCGTGGCAGAGTTGCTCAGCTTCCCAGCACTTGTCAACCCTGTCTGGGCATCGCAGCTATCCCAGAGGCAGGGTTTTCTCCAATTTTCTCCAATTTCCCCGATTTTTTTTTTTTTTTTTTAAATTTTTTTAGAACCAGAGGTGCAGCCGGAACAAATTTCTTGCAGAAATTTTTCTGCAAGAATTTGTAACTCTAACCAAAAGAATTTCCTCTGGATGCCCCGCGTGGATGTTCAGTAGAATTATTTCCAGATCAAATTTTAGCTCTTATGTAAAGCAAATAGCTTCAAAATGATTTTTTTCACTGTACCGAGTAAAATATTTCTCCCGTTTGATCCCCCATATCCTTCCCCTCACAAAATACTAGTGGGTGGTTCTCAGCTGAAAAATTGCGACCTAATAGGTGAGGAGAAGGTTGGAAATTACAGGTGATTGAAGAGAGAATTAGAATGGTAGAAAGCCAGCAATTTTTAAGATGCTACTGTAACTACCACCATTACGTCTAATTCTTTTTAAGTCTATGGCAAAGTAGATAATGTTAACAAAACTATTAGTATCACTGCACACTGCTATAAATATCCTGTTGTCTCAGACTAACCGCTTTTCTAGCAGGGCACGGTGAGTTTCATTAATGTACAGATTAGTTCTGCTGCTTGCTTGCTTTTATCTGTAAATTCAATATTATAGAGAAAACGTATCTTAAGAAATATGTGTGAGGTTTTTTTTCAGTGCTTTCTACCATGATAATGGTCGCAGAATTAGTATTCAACCCATCTGATCGCTGGTTTTCCAGCTGGTTTAGGTGGAGAGATGGTTTTTAGGAAGGACACAACCCTGCCATCTCCGACTTTGATTCCTGTGATCTGCCATTGAGCTTTCTAATAGGTTTATTAGAGTTTGTAGGTACTAATTCTCTGGTTGGGGGTCCTCTTAATTACTAATTTTCTTTGGAGCGATTGCTCTGGGGACGACGTAGCAGATGAAGCCTGCTTTCCTACAGACTTGCATCCTGCAGGTTCGTGCCTCGGACCTGCAGTAATCCCCACTGGGGTCCTTTCCTGACCCCTCATCCCCTAAATTTCATGCTCCACCATGAAGAAATGCAGTAATGGCCATCAATTCTCACATTTTGGGTACTGATGCAAGGTTGACGTTGGCCAAATCCATCCATAAGGCGGAAGAGTCGTTGAATTCCCTTTGAAGCCTGGGACACCACATCCAGGCATTGACTTTCATTAAATCCTTGATAGCTCCTTATTTTCAGATGCATAACCTCACGTGCATTTCGGTTAGAATTGGCCAAAAGATGACAGATGCCACAGTGGCTTTAAAGGACGGGCAGATAGCATGGTCGTTGTTTTCTTTCCTTAAAAATATAAAATGGTAAAAACCGCTGTGGAAGATGGTCTCGCACAGGCTTTGATCTCGTGCTGAAAATCTTGGTTTCGGGAGTACGGAAATTGCTCCTAAAGCAATAAATCGATAGATAAATTGAGTTCAGTCCGTACTTAGGACCAGTTAGGGTCAGCGTTCATCTCTGCAGTGTAGCAGCCGCTGCAATTTCACTTCTCAAGGCCGATGGACCACAGAAGGCAGATGACAAGAAGCCCTTTGGTGTTTTGCCTTCCTGGTATCCGTCTGTCCTTTGAGTCCTGGACGGGTCACCTCGCTGGGACACCAACTGCTTCGGTGGCTGTTACGTGCTGTATCACAGCAGTGCTGGCACCTCTGCGGGGCTGTCCTTCTGTCCCCTCCCTCTGTGCTTTGCGCAGCGTGGGCTTTTGGGGAAGGAAATGCTGGATCTGGTGCCGTAGACATGCCTTTAACAGAGGGGATGCTTTGGGTAAGTGTAAGGCAGGAGCAGGACTTTTTTTTTTTTCTTTCATTTTTTTTAACATTTATAGTAAAGCTATTTTTCTATGAATTATTTCTGATGGAAATCGAATTATTTTCTGTCTTCCTCTTCCCCCCAGCACAACAGACCTCATCCTTCCCATCTCCCCCCAGCCCTGCTCATAGCTCTGGAAACCGTAGGAAATTTCTGTACGAGGAGAAAGAGCAGGTGATGCTTTGTGGCCCCAAACCTTTGGGGTTGTGAGGCACACCGTTAGCTCTTTTGACCTGGTGTGGGCTGATCCAGATTATTTAAAATCTCCCTCTCCACTTTCCAGGAAACGTGGACCCAGACGTTTCTCTCGTCTTTGTTTATTTTCGAGCTGGATGGTAGGGTTTATTTCATCCCCTTTTACGCAGACTGTGCGATAAAATGATGGGGCGAATCAGAAATTCAAAGCGACCGGTTGATGTAATTCCTGTGTCAGGAAAAAGGTAGCACTAAGAGCAAAGTAGCCATGGCACCCGGGCAATTGCAGATGGAGAAAGATCTCTTAGATCCTCTTCAGTCTCTTTTGATACTTTTATCTCTGTGAGATCTGAGCTTTTCACATTACCAAATTTACTTACTCGTCGCCTCCTGTCTCGAGCTAAGTGATTTGGGAGCTTCTTTTTTTTATTGCCTGCATTATAATCCACATCATAAAAAAGCAATCAAAAATAGGCATTATTATTTCGTCGTGCAGATGGGAAAAGGCAAGAGCAGTGCACGAGAGATGCCCCATGTTATGCTGAAAATCTTGCAGAGATAGCAACGGAAATACCTATAAACCAGGCAAAAAGGGTTTGTTACACAGCCGTTTTTCCTCTTTTTCCATCTTTTTCCATCTCTGCCTTGGGCTGTCTGATTGAAATTCAAATGGTTTTGGTGCAGGTCAAAGCTGGCTCCCTTTCAGACAAATATTGTCTCAGTGAAGACCAAAGATGAACTGATGAGTGAGTTATCTTAGTTTTCGCCTAGCCAAGAGGTGGCAGAGGCTCAGTAAAGCAAGAACCGTTGGCCAATTTTTGCAGCTCACGGAATCCCAGGCTGGTCCCGATGACCTCAGGTTTGCTAATTGCTCTGGGAAGGGGCTTGTTGCCTTGAAACTATTCCCACCATATACCAGCCAGGATGCTCACTTGGATTTTTTGGAGCTTGTGAGCTGCCAGCAACCACCACGTGATGGCATGGTTTTGCTGCTGGTGGAGGTGGGTCAGTTGGACAGACTACCTGCAGGGATTTTAGAGAAGTCCTTTAGAGAAGAAGCTCTTTCCTCCTGTGCTCATTACCAGAAAATACGAACGGCTGCACGACCGTGTATGCACTTAGCTTATAATTCTTCGCTTCTCAGACGAGGAGGAAAGGTGCAGAAAGTCTCGCCTCAAAAGCATCCCCATTAGCTATGCATGGCTGCCCCCCAAATTCATGCTAGTGTCATTAGTTTTGTTAAATTAATCCACCGAGCAAATAAGGAAACATATGCCGCCTTCTGCTAAACCTTTGAGTAACATTGAGAGCTGAATAACGATAATAAAAATTAGAAATTATAAAAGGCTAATGTGCCTGGTGGAAGCCTAGCTACAGAAAATGACTAATTTATTGCATAGTATTTGAGAAAAATTAGGTTCCTAGGAATCCAAAACATAAGAACTAAAATACAGAGCAAGTACCTCGTTTAGCCAAATTAAGGGAAATGCTACAGAGAAAAAGCGATGCCGAAGCAGTTTGTTGCTGTACTTTATGTTGGATTCTTAGCTTATGTTGGATTCGTCTTTCCTCGTAATTATTATTATTAAATCAGTTATTAAATACCTCCTTGCCACGGGAAGAGGGACCTGTTTGGTCCCATTTTCTCTGAAAACAAAGGGTTTGGCCCAAATATTGAAGGCATCAACAGATGTTTAAATCCTGCCGTCAGCTTGGGCCAGGTTTGGGGAGGAGTCTCCATCCCTGGAAGAGCAGCCAGGCGTGTGCTGAAGCTTCAAGCAATTTGACATCAAAACTTGGAGGCTTGTGCCCATCCATCAGCAAAGCTTTATGGAGTGGGGTAGGTCAATATAATGCAGAGATTTTTCTTTCTTACACACTTAGATGGAATTTGACTGAAGACCTTGAAGGTCTCGTTGGTCATAATGTTGGACTCGGATGGCCACGTGTCTCTGTGAATGAAACTTGAGCTAAAGGAGGGATTTAGAGATGGGGCTTGAAGATCGACAGCTCAAAGTGTGAGTACGTAGTCTGCCTCCCTAGAAGGTCTCCAAAATCAGAGTACACGAACCTCAAATGTAGCGGCACATCACGGTCCAGCAGGAGGTGCTCCATGCTCGCACAGTTTTGGGGTACGCTAAGGAACAAAGACCAGGGGGTGCAATTTTGGCTCAACTATAATTAAAGTTATGCCGTCTTCCTTTGAAAATGGCAAGGTATTTCAAAATTAAAGATCAGAAAGCTATACCAGAACATTTCCTAAAAGAAATGCTTCTTTCTCAAAATGACTTTCCAAGTTTTCCCCTTATCATTTTTTTGTCGTCAGCAAAAAGTATTATTCAACTTTCTGTTAAATTCGTGAATCGTTCGAAACCCTTCAGCGCTCGGTTTTAAAGGCAGTTAAACTTTTGCCCAAATAAATAAAATAGCCAACCTTCGAGCTGCTGGCCCAGTCCTTACTAGAAATAGCTATTGCAGCGCTGAGTTCACTTGCAAAAATAATGAACACGCTCCCGGTCCCTTGCTGCATTTTGAGTACCATAGATGATGGCTCCGTTTATGTTTGCTGTTTAGCACCGTTGGTATTTGACCACGAAATGCCTTGCGAGTCCCTCGGCTGCCTTAAAACCCTTTGCTTTATTTCTGCTTTTTCTGTGGGCGGCAGCTATCGTTCCTAGATGAACTGACCAGGGGCTCCTGGGGGAGCGTTCGCTGGTGATTGAATTGCTTGCAATCAACAGCCCCCCCCCCCCCGTTTTTCCCAGTGACTAATTGGTGATGACAGATGTCACCCGCGCCGCGATGCCCTCGCGGCACCGAGGGGGAGAGCAATAGAACGGGAGAGCTGACCCCACCCCTGGATTTTTAAAATATTTATTATATTCGTGCTCGGTGTCAGTTAGTTAATAAGATCTGTTGACTACGTAAGCAGCCATTAAGACCGTGTTTGCCATTGATTTTTTTTTTTTCTTGTGCACGTGAACGGCAATTTTATAGGCTGTAAGAGGAAAGGGGTCTCTCTCCCAGGGAAGAAGAGGAAAAGTTGAAGTCTGCTGACTCTTACCTGGGAGAAGTGAAAGGGCAACGCTGCCTTCCTGTCCTCCCACCTTCCCCTAGTGCTTGTTAATGCGGAATTGAAGGAGTAAATATTTGATGGATGTGCCTCCTGGGTGTGCATGTGCTACCGAAGGGTGGTCAGGCACTGCGGTAACAGAATCGCAGTGGGGGTCCGTTTTCCTTGTGGCGGGCCTCCTGCTCAAGAGCTGCTCGCTTTGGGACTGGCAGTGCCCGTCTCCTGAGGATCTTCAGCACATTCCTACTCAACCTCATCTTGTTAAAAGCTCCTTTCTGTAGCATTGACAAACCTTATGTGAATGAAATTACGGTAGGTCTAGGATGTATGAGCAACGGTCTTGCACTGTGTGCTGTTGTTGGCTGAATTTACCCCAAAGTTTTGTAAAGAGCAGTTAAATGATGGGGGTTGTATGTCAAAGAGGAGTTGGTAGCATCCACCTCTAACTTCCCCAGCCATCCCCTTGCCCTCACGGAGTGTCAGGGGCACAGAGAGGCTTCCAACAAGATTATTATCGCATAGGGTGCAACTCTTGACATCTCCCAAGCCTATTTCCCATTTTCAACACGCTGCTCTGAAAGCGCCGTTGGGCTGATCCCGGGAGGTGCTGAGTCAGGAGAGAGCTCCCCTTACAGCAACACCCGGCACTGTTGACACACATGAACCTCGGTGATTTATAGCGAGGTTCGTAATGTCATAAAAGAGGCATAATAAAAATTAGCACCGCATGACTCGTTTCGAAGAACATCGTTATGGCACCGAGCGATAATGAATAGCTGCGCGAGAAGCCAGAAGGGAGGAAGTACGTATGGCAGCGAGGACAGATCTTTTAGTTGGGGAATTAGTATCACTGCAGATGGGCTGAAAATTTTTAAGCATATGCTGATGTACCCTGACGCTCCGGCATGTGCTCGGTGTCATGGGTGAAACCCAAGGCGTGTGAACAAATCCATCGGAGATGCGCGCGGTCACATACGAGCTGGGCAAATGCGAGCTCTGCCTGCGTTTGGAGGATAGATTTATGCACGGAGCCTGAAGAAATGCTTCTGAATGCGATGCTTTGAAACCGTGTTTGCATGGTTAATCGGCTGAATGAAAACTGGAAAGGCCAAATTTTGTAAATGATCCCCAAGAAAGGTAATAGGAGTTGCTTGTGCGGAAAAGAGCATTTTGTTTGGCCGTAAGTAATGAGCTACCAGTAACTTGTCCGATATGATAGATATTTGAGACAGCAAATTATACCTATTCCATATCTCCCTAAAGGTCATCCGATTCAACGCCTGCTTTTCTCACGGCTGTTAGAAGCAAGATCAAAATTTAATTACTTGATGGTCAGACCAAAACACGGGGACTCATCGCAGTTCATGTTTCTCTGCTTCGCCGGTCCGTGATTTAGTTGCTTAATCTGGGCCGATGAGAGCTCCTGGATCCGGGTCCCAGGGAACATCTGCCCGATGCAGGTTAGCACTGGGCTTTAGATGTGACGTGGAAGATGAGAGCACCGTCCACGTGAAATGCGGAATTTTTTCCTTGCCTTCCCCTCTCAGATCCTGGTTGCTGTCCTAACCCACCGTAGGTTGCGTTGACGTTGAGTTCATCCAGATAAATCTTCCTGGGATAAAATGGCGCTGTGCAAAACTCCATCTCCTCTCATCTTCAGATCTTGGTGTAGCCTGTTTAATTAAAAACACTTAGTGATGTGTTACCAATTTAATACAAATCCTTATTTGTCTGATAGCTGGTGCAAAGAAAAATTAGGCAACTCTTGCTCTGCAGCCGCGATTGCTGATTTTGTTTGGAGTTGTTCTATTTTTCCTTGGTGTAAATGAATATTGATTTTTTTGAAGAAGAAGAAGAGAAATTAAGAATGGGTTTTAATCCCAGCCGTGGGTCAGGAGCCGCCTCAGAGGCTTGGTCCAGAAATTGTTGTCAGCCCCTAAACTTCCCCAGCTGCCTGCAGTGACGCGATACAATGGCACAGCCCCATTAAAATAAACGGACATATTCTGTAAAACGAAATGGGAACAATTCTTTCCAAAGTGTCTGTGTTCTAAAAAATGATGAATCTCCCCAAACTGATATCTATTACAGATCTTCTTATGTAAGCCAATTTCGGTGGAAGAACGCCTCACTTTTTCTGTTCCTAGCTGTTACATCCGCAGCATCTCTCTGGTTACAGATATTCCTGCAGGGAGGTTTTTCTCAGTTATATCTTACACCTTCCATAGAGCAAACTGTGAAAGATGGGTCAGAGAGGTTCTGAAAAAATAAAATAAAAAAAAAAAAGTGAATTCCCTCAATGCAGGAATGTCACAAAAGATTAGATTGACCAGGCTGTACTGAGCAACACCAGACCATAAGGACAGGTTTGGTGTTATTTGTGGCATTAAAATTCCCCGTAAATAACTTTTCCGTTTAATGCTGAGGATGACAAGAGTTTTCTGATCTTACACTTGCAATTCATGCTGTGTGAATAACCGATTCAAAGTGCTAAACGCAAGGAAGTTACTGGGGATGTGGGGAGGAGACTTGAAATAGTCCAGAAGTTTATATTTTCGCATGAATAAAACATCTTGTTGTCTTGAAATGGAGTGCTTAATGTAAAACCTGAATGTTCTGTATACGCTTAAATACATTCAGCAAAATGTTGTCTTTTAAAAGGAAATATATATATATGTAAACCCTTCATATCTGTATTGATAACACCAAATCAATGAATCGAAATAGCTGTTAGAAAGCATGACAGATATTTTGATGTAGTGTCTTTGGCTGAAAACTTACATTTGATGTCTTGAAATGTCATATTTTGGCACCAGGGTATGTGGCCTATTTAAGGAAAGTGTGCTTTGCAGCAGGAAGTTGAAGGTTATAAGTGCGGTAGGTTTCTCACTTTTCCCGAAAAATACCGAGTTTCAAATCTTACCAACAAGCTCTAATTGACAGCATTTTGAAAGTATAGATAGCCTATAGTACGCGGTCTTATTTTAGCATACCGCAAGTGTTGAAACAGTGGCAAATGACTGCTTGAATAGTCTTGGCTTAGCTAAGATTGCAATTAAAAAAAAGTTGCTAAATGGATAACGTCATGAAAATTAACCACTTGCTGTGAGGTATAGGCAGATCCTATATATAGCTCAGGTTACTAATCTCTCTCTGTATTAATTTATGACCTGAAAAATGATTGTATTTGTTAATGCAAGGGTGTGGCATTATGGTATATGTATAACAGGCTCCAGTTTTGTATGTGAATTCGACATGAGTAATTAAAAACACGCAAATTTTAATTGCTTTAAGAGCAGAAAAGTCAAACCCATCTGAATTGGTTCAGGACTTGGTCCTCGGTGCAGATTACCAGGATAACTTTTAGATCAAAGTTAAAATCACTAATCGAAAAACAAGAGCAACAGTTTCTGAACGCACGGCCACTTTTCAACTTATTTTTCTTCTTAAATGTACAAATTTTTTCTCTTTTTCTGTCAGTTTGGTAGTTTTGTGAAGGAGAAGCAAACAAGTCTTTTTGGTACAGAGGTATAAAACCTGGGTTGAGGTCTGGGATGTAGCACTATATAAAGGTCCCAGGAGCACTTCAGTGAAATCATTAATTACTTTTTTTTTTTTTCCTTGGATTTAGAGGATTTGCACCTATGTCTCTTACCAGGAGAAGCCCGTGAATAAACTCATATCACCTATTCCCACCTTTGCTTAGCAATAATGATGTTGTATTTTTTTTTGATTCCAAATCCATTGTGGGATGTAATTTCAAAGCTTTTTGTCATTTGTTCATCATCTCTTTTTGTGTATCCCCCAAAAGCTTTTGCTGGTCTCTAAAGACTCAGTTTTAAGGGGAGAAAGATGCTGCTGCCAGGACTTCTCCCTACCTGTATGCAGACGTGCCCGTGTCTATTTAAAACCAGCAACTGTGAAAACGTGTTTTATAACTGATCTGTATTCCAACACTAAAGGCTGTAAGCAAGAGCCTCCATCAGGCATATTTCTACGTTCTCTAAAAATGTTTGCTTTTTCAAAACGCTACCAGTAGGACCCAGTGCAAGCGTGCGTCCTACTGGCAAAGTAATAAGGTCACAGAACTCTCAGCTGATTCTGGATTAAAAATAGTGGGAGATTTGGCTCATAATTTGAGATGTTTCATGTGGCTTCCTGAAGGAAACACGGAAATCAGACCCTATTGGGATACATTCAGGCCTTCTCTGTAGGTTCTTTAGTCATTTGCACCTGTGGAAAATGAATGGGAGCAGTGTGATTTTATGCCTGCTTTGTACAGAGGTAGGTGATTATTCACGCCGCCATGAGAGCAGGGAGAGATGTACCTCGTAAGGAGTTAATTCAAACCACATCGGGCTAAAATCAGCCCCTGTCAAACTCGGATGTAGATGGTTTAAGCAGTGGTGGATTGATCTTGTGTAGTCACATGAAAGAGTGAAGGACTTCAGATATTACTTGCTGAGATAATTTCAGGTTATATGTCTTTCTATATTGTACAATATATGTTTACTATTCACTGCTAGCAACGATAAAAGGGAAATTGCTTTTGTCAGTGATAGCTCTACAGAGTTTACTGAAAGCCAAAGTAAAATAAGTGCTTGGTGGGCTAGAACTACAGTCCCAATCTTGCTGCTTTTCCCTTCATTTCTTCCTGTTATTTAAACAAACGGGCACCTAGCAGGTCAGCCACCACAGCATCCGTGCGCATGAGGTCGTGGTGGGTATGGATTCACCTCCAGATTTAAGATATTTATTCAGCAGGCTTAAAGGTAGATGTCTTTTCATGGTTTTAGTAGCTTTTTAGGCTCCATCGTCTCCGTTAGCTCTCCCCATTTTCTTTGGGGGAACCTAGACACCCATCATGTGTAGAGTCACCTAAACGTCGAGACTTGGGGCCGATTGTAGCTCAAGTTTCTGAACGCTAAACCACCTTTGATGGAAGAGACTTTGATGAAGGACTGCTGTGCTTTGCCAAGAGGATGGTTCCTCGATGGAGGAGTTGCATACTGGGGTGTTTTGTCGGGGAACTTGAGGGTTTCTACAGGTTCTCAGATGCCAACATTGTTAATAACAGGGCAGTTTTCTGAATTTAAGTACAAGAACTCCACTGAAAAAGCCTTGCAGGTTTCTCTGTGTCCTTTTTTTCCCCAGATCTTGCCCTTGATACTTCTCTAGAGATGTTTACCCAACACAGCTCATTAGAAGACAATGCGCTTACAATACACGAGTCAACATACAGAACAGACCAGAAGCCCAAATCTCCTCGCTCTGACCGTGCAGCGAAGTAGTTGTGTCTTTCTCCTATAAATGTACACAGATTATACTTTAGTCCTGTGTTTGCACATTATTTAGAGCAGTGGCCCATGACTAAGGACAACTAAACACAATCTCAGTGCAAATAATGGATCGCAACTTCGCAGCCAAAAGAGCTGAGGCTAGGGCTTAATACTTCCTTTCAACACATCATTACTCTGGAAATGCCACTGGGAAATTTCTTAATTCCCTTCAGTTTTGGATTGATCTCAATAAGTAAGGGGTAATAATATTTGTTATTAATAATAACGGTATTAATTGCTTTAAAAAAAACAATTTAGGGACAATATAAGGAAACGCTGTGCCAGTATTTAGTGAGCATCGTGCTTTTCACAGAAAGCTATTCTTCATAAGCTGTTTAGGTAATAAACCACCGTTAATGATCTCACAGTAGATTAATGCTACTAATACAGTTTACAGTATGTGCATGGGTGTTGGTCCAAAATAGGCTTGTAATAATGGAAAAAAAAATGCTTTTGGTTTGATACCGATGATGAAAACTTGGCTGGCCGGCTTTCATATGAGTTTGCTTGGTGGGCAACAACCAAACCCTTAAATACTATTAAGAGGTATTTTGCTAAAATGAATTCTCCTGCTTGAACCTGCAGTTTATTCATTTCTGGATTTTGCTTATAGACAGAACACTTTTCTATGTAAAATGGTGTTATTAGTAAGTTTCACTGTGCCTTTCTTTCTTGTTTTATCCCACTTTGATGCGATTATCCAACAAATCCTGTGCTAAAACACCCTACTTTAGTTTCTGCTTTTCCCAGACCAAAGGTTTGTAGGCTTGAGGCTTTGAGTGGTCAGTTATTGCTTGTTTATGAGGTTAAATACTTATGCTGCTTGGGGCGTACAAGACAAGAGCACTGAAATAGGAGCGAACCAATGAATATATCAGACTCTGTGATCACACGTACAAGAAATAATTTTCAAGTGTCCCGAGGGAGTAGCTTGCTTGAGTTTTCCATGTTGCTGTTTGGTTGAGGATGGTGTGTTAAGGCGTGATTTTACTGTTAGTTTCTTTTTTTTTTCTCTTTCTTTCATCCCCTCTCATTTATTCACTCTTATTCCGTGCCACCTTGGCCCTTTGTTTCGTGACACCTCAGCCGTGCCCAGCACGGCACCTCCCGCCGGCCCCGCCACCTCTGTGCCACCGGCCTCTCTGACTGTGTCCTCTCCTTCCCCTCCAGCTGTCCCAAGCTCCAGTGTCCTCCCCTCTGCCCCCCGAGATGTGGTCCCTGTCTTGGTCTCCAGCCGATTTGTCCGTCTCAGCTGGCGCCCGCCCGCAGAAGCCCGAGGCAGCATCCAGGCGTACACGGTCTTCTTCTCCAGGGAAGGCATCAACAGGTAGGTGTCCTCTTGCATCCCAGGGAACTGTCCCTCGCTGGGGACAGCCCCTGAGCTCTTTACCATCCTCTTGCAAAAGATTCTTCACCTTGTGTTCTTCCCTCTGTCTGTGTGCGGAAACAAAACAAAAGGAACCCGATGTTTTGAGGCCAGCAATGCCTTTTGTTGCGGTCTATTTTTGTAGACGACACATCAACGTTTATATAACAAGACTTGTCGTCTTGGTACGAGGGACTGGCTTTGGATGACAGTGATGTCCGTGGATCCTACCCCTCCAGCTATTACTCGGCCATCTAACGAAAAGTATTGTTAGCTCCATGTTTTGCCTTTCATCTTCCCCCGAAGCCACGGGCTCAAGTGTTGTTTGCATCCCCAGCTTAGGCGAATTTGTTGAGCCCTAATCAACTCGAGAGGAGGATGCTTTTAGAGCGCTGCAAACGGTGCGAGGTCTTGAAAACAGTCGGGGAGAGGGCGAAGAAGATTTTAACGTGATTGCGAATGCAGCGGGCCAGCCTGGGCTGTTCCGGCCACACGGCTGATTGCTGCCCAGCAGATAGCTCCTTTGTTATAACAGCACTAGGTTATTTTGCTATAACGGCACTGTAGATTATTTTGTTATAACAGCACTGTAGGTTATTTGGTCTTTTCCTGATTCCTCACGATATATGCTCATTTCACACTCGAACAGGTACTGTGTAGTTACCTTGGTTTTATTTTCCATACAAAAATTATTTGATGCCTGGGAAGAACCTCGTGCTTTTCCCTTCCCGTGCAATCGTTACGAAGAACTCGCTTCAAGTATCCCGTCCTTTATTTCACTGCTGGCTGGCAAGTGGTGCTTGTGTGTGTAAAGCTGAGGATGCTCAGCTGCTCCCGTGTCCCTCCCAGTTTGGGTACCAAACAAGGATTCACGTGGCAGAATCAAATATTTTGTACAATTGGGTCCTAATATTTGTCTGTACCCATCAGCGCTGGTCGCAGTGGGATAGGACGTGTGCTGTACAAGGGGATTCTCATTTCTTTACTTTTTTAAAAACCTTTTGGGATTTGTTGGTGTGTTTGGAATTCCCAGAGATGTAAAAGGAGCTCACCCCTGGTTTCCCTTGCATTAAAAGTAATTTTCTTCCAGAATTTGTGGTGCTGCTCGAAGCACTGAATACCAGCGAGAGGCGTTAGGCCCATTCCCAACAAGATACACACCTTGTTAAAGAGTCTCCTGCAGAAGACTGCAGGCCCTGTGTTAAAATAAAGAAGCAAACGAGGGGAAAATAAAATTCCCTTATGCTCCCCTAGCAAGGGACTTAAAATGGCACCTGCAGCTCAAGTGCACATCTCCAGTTCCATGTAGCGAGCAGCATGTGTGGTCTTGCAAATTTTTAGGCTAATAGCAGGATGAAATTAATGTTTTTGTTTTAAAGCTTCCATGGAATTTTTGAGCTGTTTGGCTTCATTGTTTACAAGTTATTTTTACAAAAGAGCTATTATTCTTTTTTTTAAAAAAAGATCAAATAAAAATGGATTTGACATTAACCTCAGGGATGCAGAGGAATTGTCAGAGAAATTACTGTAAGTCTGGAGTAAGGAGCTCACCCCGTGCTCGAGAGGGGGACGATTTGCGTGGCAGGAGGCAGCACCAGCACACACGGCGGCTTTGGGGACAATCCAGAGAAGTTGTCCCCCGTGTTTTGAACTCCACTGTAAGGGCTCTTTGGCTCAGCCCTTTGAAAGAAGCCACTTTTGGAAGCGATTGTGCTTACTGCCGTGCTGTAATCACCAGGGTCCTTCTGACGGGATGCTCTTTAATCTTCGTGCTCTGCTAGGCATCCGGCGGGGGATCAAATGTTTTTTCTTGCAGATAAGGATGAGTGGAAAGAGCACTTAAAGGTAAAAGGCAGGGTTCTCAGGAAAGGATAAAACAAACCTGAAATCTATTAGGAAATAAACAGCCAACCAATACCTCTGCACTCAGGAAAGTTGCTGGGTTGAGAAAAAGTTCAGATTAAAAAGTGATATACTCCGTACCGCTTGCTGATAATAGCAGGCTACTGACAAAAAATGAACAAATAGTTTTGCCATGTATAGGATCTGTTAGCAGATACATAACCGAAGCACACATTTTATTGTTCGTCTTTTCTGTTTAAATATGGCATTAGAATATAATGCATGAATTTCAATGGATACCGCTCTGCAGGGTACACACACAGATGTAATATAAAAATCCATCCTGCCTTGATGGAGAGCAGTTTCAGGAGAGAAAAGAGCTCTTTTACCTTTCCCTTGACATTATAAGCTCCCCGAAAACAAACTCTTTCATACCCAAGTAATAAGGTCAATTGAAAGATTAAAAATGCTTGTCAAGTTCTGCAATGGAAGAGGTAAATCTTTGCCTTCTTGCCGTGTTTCCCATTTCGCTGCCCAGATGGTGAGCTCTTGGGAGTGGTGGTGCCCACATTGCCGGCATCTCATCCATCCACACTGAACTTTAAATTACTTTTTTGTTGCTAGAGGTGGTCTTCAGGTGGGAAGCACTGGATTTATATATATAATTATATATTAAATATATTCATCTATAACTTCCTCAAAACCAACAGCGTTTGCACCTGGATGTGGCCGCCGGTTAATTGCAGACGAATTTGGAGTTGCAACTTTTTTGTTGAGAACATCTGCAAAATGGGCCAGATCCAATATTTCATTTTGAATTTTGGTCTCTCTTTGTTGTTCGGATTCACTCTCAGCCTGGTTGTTTGTTTGTTTGCTCTTCTCATCCGTCTTTGTTGCTTTGCTTTTGTACCGAGTGAGCATTGATTCACACGGGCATTTGATATTTGTGTGTGTTAGTCATCACGAAGAAAGAGGCATTGTTTATTTTTGATCTTGTAGCTATAGAACATAAAATAACCCCTTACGTGTAATCTCAAACCATATTTAATTACCTGTCCGGAGTATTGAATGAATTCTGCCTCCTCAGTGAGAATTTACGTGCTATATTTAAAATTAAAAATTAAAGTTTTAAATTAAAAATTTATTTATAAGCAATGAGAAATATTTTTACAATAATATATTCCTGTTTGACATTTTAGAGGAGACACAAAGCCCCAAAATAGTGTTTGGTTTTTTCTTGCAACCTTGGAAATGGCGAATTGGTTTAAATAATGGGCCCTGATTTGTAGCCATCCTTCTTTAACTGAATGTTTGCAAACATCAGTGAATAAATAAAATAAATGAAACGGGATGCCCTGGTCTTAAAAGAAAACAAGGAGGAGAATGCTCCTGGAAATCAGCGGTATTCCACCCTAACACAAACTCCTTCGATGAAGGGCTCTTGCAAGATTGGGAGCTGCTTTGTTTTCAGTTGAACGTTCACTACAATTTGTTTTCAACACCACATTAATGAATGCACGGATGGTCACGAGCAGCCAACCGAGCTCCCCAACTAGCTGCCTGCACGGCGCAGAGCGAAGAAATGAGTCGAGGGACCGCTTAATTGAATGCAAAAACTTCTATTTGATTAGAGCCTATCTTTAGAATTCAGCTTAAGTTCTAAAATATCATTCCCAGATGAACTGTTAACATTAGTTTGGAGGTTTGCTTGTTGTAATCAAGGACTTTTGTGTTATTTCATGGGAAAACGATAGTAGGGGTTGAAAAAAGAGCTCAAGGTGGTGGAAGTCCACCCGTTTTAAAATTAATAGTATTCATTTCACAGCAAGGAGCATTAACATGACTTGTCTTACTCGGAGTAACTAATTAGGTGTTTGAAACATTATAAAAGCATTTGTTACACACCTAGGAGATATATGGGGACTGTAATTATCTTTTTTTACATGCTGATACTGTAATGTAACATGATCCTCAGTCACTGGAAATTACATGTCGAAGCCTCCGTTTTACAAGTAAGCGAATGACTTTAGTCAAGGGCTTTTATTTTTAGCCCGTAATTTATGGCTGAGACGGGCTTGAAAAAGAGAACCCCAAGTGTCAAGGTGCCTGGCTCGAGGATGTTTGGTGCTTTTTAGGGAATTCCTGCACTGCCCTAACATCTTGGTCTCAGCCCTGGGGTGTTTGCTTGATTATAGGTGCCCCTATTTTTAATTTCTTACTAAGGTAATGCAAAAGACTTACCAAAACAATGCTACAAACCATACACTACTCCAGAATTTCATATACGTATCACCACGGGTGCCACAGTCACAGAGGAGTATTCAAACAGCCACCCAACTGCAGGTTTATTTATCACTTCATCTCCTTTTCCTTCTCTCGCTACTCTACTCCGGTCTTGTTGCTTTTTTTGCTGTTAACAAAGAAAAGATGTGTACGGTGAGATACATCTGATGACAGCCCCATCACCGTGCAGGTGGGAAGTCACTGCATATCTTGGTTTCTCTCTTAGTGCCGTGGCTTCATGCATCTCAGGGGATTTAGGAGGATTTTGTACCAGGTGTCCGACCCCAACACAGCACCCCTGCTTTCAGAGTTGGTCTCTTCGTCTTGAATTCGTTGGAGGCATTTTCCGTGCAACTGGCTTCCTACTTCTACAGCTTGAAAACAGAAATAGGAGAGGAGAGGCAAGGGAATGCAATTTGACGAGCTTTTCTTGGGTGAGAGATTTCGGTTTAGGAGATGTTCGCCAAAGAATAAAGAGCTCGCCATCCCTACCAGAGCACACAGAGCCCCGGCAGTGCTACAAAAAGTTGGACAATTAGTTGATTCACTCTTAAATAATTTTTTTTTGTAGCATGAAAGCTCCAAATTTTGTTGTTAGCTTTTCACAGGGCTTCTGGTAAAGGAGAAGAGCGAGGCAGAGCGTCTGTAGGAAATGAGCCACAGAAGCATTTTTACCCGCTTCTCTTTGCAGATTGTTTTTCCATCAATATTATTTTTATGTTTTATTAAAAAAGGCAAAGAACCAGCGTTATATTACTTCTGAAGTGCTAAAATACAAGTCTTTTGTAGCGCTTGCCACATTCCCAGTAGGCACCATTACTTGAATTAGGTTTTTGAAAGCAGAAATCAAAAGAAACCTTACAGACAAACGAGCTCTGAACCGAAATTTGATAAGTAATCACACCTTGCACGCTACCGGCTGCAGAAAGAAGTATCCGAAATGCATTTTAAAGTTGTTTTTGTTGTCGTTGCAGGGAACGGGCGGTCAACACGTCGCAGTCCGGGACTCTCCAGCTCACCGTGGGCAACCTGCGACCGGAGGAGACCTACACCTTCCGCGTGGTGGCCTTCAACGAGTGGGGACCCGGCGAGAGCTCGCAGCCCGTCAAGGTGGCCACGCAGCCCGAGTGTGAGTTGGGTCGGGGTCGGGGCCACAATTCTGCCTCGATGTCACACGTCCCATCTTCCGTCACACTTCTGAGTCACAGCTCTGATGCTCACACGTCCCATCTTCTGTTGTGTCACAGCGTAAATGATGCTGAAACGTAGGCTTTGAATTTAAAACCAAATATTTTCCATTGGTTAACGTTCACCTGTAAGTATGTTTTATTAACTTTTGGAGTACTTGGAAGCTTTCAGTACAGCCTTTTCACATTCTCTTTCTGTATGTCTCATCTGTAAATATTTCCTGGACTCTGGTCTCCAGAAAGAAGATGAATTTATTCAGTTTATCCTACTATAGTTTTTCCCTCCTGGAAGGTCCAAGAAGGGCTACTGCAGAGAAAACAACATGACTTTAACCCTCCCACAGCAAAATTCATTGATCAGAGGAGTTGTTCGTAAAAGTGGTGTTGGTAGCCAGTTCTTAGCATCTGGGGACCAGAGCAGCTCCCATTCCAACAGAGACGGGTGCTGGACTCCTAAGGGCAGGCACTGGTCTGCTTTGGTGAACCAAAGGGGCGAAGGTGGGAGGCTCAGCCCCTGCCACAACACCTTCTCCTTCTGGGACGTGGTGGAAAAGCAAACGCTTGGCAGAAGCCTGGAAACTCTTTTGTATCACCACGTATTGCCGTGTACCAAAATTTAACTGAAAGGCGATGTTTGTTTGAAAAACAGCCGCGAACAGGCTGGCAGAGGGAACTTTCAGCTTGTGTTGTTCGGTGGCTTTGTGTCTACAGGTTTGTTTATCACGAGACAGAAGTTCTAGCCAAGTGCTCCCTGGCATCATTTCCCCAAACCCCAAGACTAGTGATGGTGGTGAAATACCACCTGAGATTCTTGGACTTGTTTTTTTCTCAATTCCCTTGCATTTTTGATACCGCTTCAATTCCTGCTCTGAGATTGCTCTGCTGTTTCTTGCATTTCTTTCCAATTATGCAGTTGCTGTGTGCAAACATAACCAGAGTTGTATTTCAGCCCTTTTTGGGTCAATAATGCTTGAAAGTCAGCTTAGGAACCTGAGTCTTTAGAAAGTAATAAGCAAATTTTAACCAACTAACCATCGGTATCATTTAGCTATTAGCAATTTGTCTCCGTTAAAACACGTACAAATGCACGTACCCACGTTCCTGTAAATGTTTGTGTTACGCATACGTATATTTACAGAAGGAAAATAAGATTTCAGTGGGGAAAACTTGCTCTTTGCAAAGCCCAGGTGAAAAGCAGGCACCGCTTCCCCCTGCTGTTACTGACTGATGCTGCCACAGCCTGGAGTTACCCGCTCCGTTTAATGCCGAGCATAGACGTTTGGAATATCCTTCCTATTTAATAACTTCAAGATTCCTCTAAAGTGTCAAGTTAGAGCGTGGAGGAAATATTGCTTTCCATTTTTCTGTTCGCTTTTTACCGGTGACCAAATTATCTTATCATTTTTGAAACAACTCTCTCTGGTCCTGGGAGGCAGTCAGCCTCGGTGTGGCTGTCTTTTAGAACACGCTGTAACTATTGTACAATAAATTACATGGCTGCCCCGAAATTGAATTTCCACATTATTTGAAAATATCCGAAGTATTATGCAATCTGGCATTGTTAAAGAAGAAAAAAGCTGATGAAAAAGGACATCTGAAATTCATGTCTGTCAGTGCCTGTTTCTAAAAGTGCATACATTTGCTCGGTAATCAGTTTAAAAGATCAACAGAACAAGTCCCAGCTTTTTGAAATAATCATCCACAATATATGTGCTGGATTTATATGAAGGTTTTTGTCCCCAGATTAAACCTTTTTTTTTCCTTTTTCCTTTTTTTTTTTTTTTTGTTGTAAACTGCAACCCCTTTTTCCTTGCCTTTATGGTATATAATTTCACTACAGTATTATCAGTCCGGATTTAAATCCCTGCCTGCTTAAGCCATGTCTAATCTTTTCTTACCACATGTGGAGACTTTGTGAGTTATTATTTTGCCTCCTCAAGATGCTGTTAAAGCAGCTTGGAAGTAGAGAATAAAGAAAGGCATCTATTCTTGCACTGGGGATTGAAATTGTCCATTGGAGGTTTGAAAGGGGTTCCCCGCTGCGGGACCAGCTCACGGCTTTTCACATCCCTTAGGAATTAAAACCCGCTTCCTAATAAATCTGCATCTCCGTGATGTGTGTGTTAGCTGCTGGAAGAGAAGATGAATAGGGAGGCATGTTGGAGTGGCCCAAAGAAACGCGGAGGCATCGCTGCAGCCTTATCATCTCGGTTCCAGGGAAATCAATTTAGCGTGCGCTGACATCTCAACTTCTACCCAGGCAGCTTTATGAAGGGCAATTAATAACTGCATCTTTCCGAGGTAGGGAGGTTTTCTTGTACTGCATCTTCCTGAGGTGGGGAGGTTTTCTTATACCTACTTGCAGAAGCCCACCTGTGTGTCCGCAACCTCCTGTGGGAGCAGATCTCTGATCCCCATGGTTGCCCCTGGAGGTGAGCCCCCAGCTCCCTGTCCTCCGCATAGAGTGGCCGCTTGGCCAAAGATTCAACCTTTTCCTCCCATTCTTCTTTCACGGAAACCCTCAGTCAGGAGGCCATTTATCTGAGCGGAGCAGCATTGAGTGCTCCTCGTCTCTCCCCCTCCATCTGGGGGAAGGTGTCTGGTCCCAAACCAGCCTGGTTTTGTGGCCAGAAACTGGGCTCGATGCATTTGTAGTCCTCTTGAGATCCTCCCGCCCATCTTGAAGCCAAAGGTAAGAGGGACTAAAATCATCAGTTGTCCTAGGGTTATTTGGGAGTGATAACTGCAGTCTCTGGGGAATGCTAGGTTTTAGGTTCACAATGGGAGATGGTATCTCAGCAGGTTCCTGTTTTCATTAGAAAGAGGTAAGCACAGTTACAGGAAAGAAATTGCCTGGCAGCTGGGTTGGAAACCAGTATTTCAGTGATGATAAATGAGGGGAAGGTGGATGTGAGCACATGAAATCCTCAGGGTGCTCGGGTGTCTCTCAACATGGGCTAGGGCGAGTTTCAGGGACTTCATCATTTTCTGTGTGGTCCAAGAGAAGGAGCAAAAAGCAGCAAAAAGGCGGGGCATTTCGGGGCATTTTCATCACTGAGAGACCATCGGTACCCAAATCAGCGTTTAGACTGGATAGCCCTGTTTTTACATGGACAACCAGTACTTTGTTTAAACTGATATTTAAACTCGTAGCTGACTTAGAGCAGGTGGACATCCACGTGTTGGGCTCAGACAGATGCGTGGACAGGCTTGAGTAGCTACAGAGCCGACCTGATCAGCGTAAGGTTATTATACAGCACACATGAATATTACTAAGGGGAGACGAACACTTAGGTTAGAGTTCGTAAGCTCTTAGAGTTCATAAATGTCTTTCCTAGTTATTTCACTCGGCATCTAGATTTCCAGAGAAGCTGACACTAATTACTTTTAATTCCCATCGGAGGCTGGTGCATCCAACCTCAGAAATCAGTCCCTTTGTCAGGAGAGATTGTCATTTTTTTTTTGTGATTATGGTGGGGAAGATGATTTTTTTTTTTTTTTTATCCCTGACTGGCTGCACCTAAGTTTTTTGTCGCGAAGACAAATAGCAGCAAGACCTGCCATCGATACTGCATTAAAGCAATTGCACCAGAAGCTACTCAAGTTGTTTTTCTTCTTCTCCCTCCAAGTTTTGCAGCGGAGACAATATCCCTTGAAGGTATTAGTTGCACAGGAGACGTTGAAAGGACATGAACAAAATTCCAATTGCAGTCTCTTGTAGCGTACGTTTGTCATCGAAATGTCAAAACTGCATAGCAAATTAAAAGATCATTAACATGAATGCAATGAAATTTGACGTGAAAAGCGAGGGAAGGCAGCGTTGTCTTTAAAGTGCACGCAGATGACAATTTTATCAGGCAGTAATCGGTTCCATGTATGTTGACCTGCACAAATTAAGTTTGCATGTGCTGGAGTAATTGAATTTTTCTGAAGTCTTGCATCAGACCCATCCGTTTTCGACGCCGATGCAGAGGTGGTGACACGTTGTCACCTCTCGGGGTCCCCAGATAGGGCCGGACCCTGCTGCTGTTGGGTGCTGAGTGTTTCAGAGGGTGCTAGCACCATATCAGCTGGTTTTGGGTATCGATTTGTCACGGTGCTGATAATATTGTCGCTGTAAATGACGCTCAGTCGTTTTGTGGTAGTCAAGAGCAGTTGGTTTGTTCAGACCTTTGTGTGCTGACGCACTAAAAATGAATAATTTTTGTAAGACCTGCAGCTAGTCCCATTTAATGAGGGAGCCCTTGGGCTCCATTGGGAGCCTCCTCTGCTCCAGCCCACGCTGGCTGTCACGGTGATGAACGGAGGACAAGAGGCTGCTGCTCCCCATCCATCAGCTCCCAACGACACTACATTTGTTATCGTAAAGGAAAAACTCGTCTCTGTCCGAGGCGGCGTCCTCACCCTGCCAAATTTCGTGTGTACACAACAGAGCCCCGAATAACGAATGGCCGGTAACGAATGGCCGCTTGAGTTTTGGACAGCATCACCGCCGCGAGACGCGGGAGATGTTTATTAGCATGTGAAAGGGTCAGGGCAGGCAAAAAAAAAATAAAAAAAAAAATAGGGAGCACCTCCGGTGGATTGCTTCGGCAGGGAATTTTTCTCGTCGTTGGATGAAAGGGGGAAGCAGCGCTGAAAAATGTGTTGTGCGGAGTCATTAATATCCCCCTCATTTGTGTGTATCCTTCCGTAATGGCTCCGTAAAATGCACCCTGGGGTAACTTTACGCCGCTCTTACATGGTTCTTTAATTTTATGAGTAATTTACGGGGAGGGTTGGGGAGGGGGGGAGAGGTTTTCGATTGCTTGAAATTTTAATGGAACGTGTCTCCCTTGCTGAATGTTGGGCAGGCATGAAGGGAAAGATGGTGGTGTCTGTTTTTCTGTCTCTTTGACTCATGTGTCTAGCTTCCCATCCACTTTGTTCTCCCAAGACTTTTAAATCTTTGTTGTTTTTTTTTCCCCTGGGAGTGAAGCCTGGCTTCTGGCTGCAACTGCTGAATTTGAAACCGCTTTGCAATTAGAGCTCATTTTTGTTGTTGTTTTTATTTGGTGCTCGTTTTTCCCCCTAGTAAGCATCAGAGACGGGGAGTGTATCTGAAATAGGTTTCTTTTTACTCGCAGGGGGTCAGACAGCTCCAGGTCTTTGCTCTAGGTACGTGCTTTGCTTTGCAGCAGGAGCAGCTCTGGTCTCACTCTAGCCTGGCCCTTAGGACACTTGGCTTGTCCCCAGCGCTGGTCCAGGTAACGCCTCTGACCCTCCTGCTGGCCTCATTTCTTCCTGAAAATACGCACTCGAATCCCACGGACGCGGCTGCGGGATGAATTTTGTCCTCTGCTCCCTGCCTTGTTTTTCTTTGTTTCAACCCGGCTATCATTTCAACTAAGATGGAAATTATAAATATTTATTTCGCGGGAAAGCTGAAGCCTTCTCCCACGGCAAGCATCGCTCCTGCCACAGCTCTTGTAGTCCTTTTCCATCCCCTGCCCCCTTCGGGGCCGTGTCTGTGCTTCCGGGATAGGTTTGGCTCTCGGGGTATGCATAAACTTGAAGCAGGGCTGCTTATTAGGGGCTCTTAGGACTGATAATTGAGATTGAAGACCATCTCACGGTATTTTATTCTTCAGAATCTGCTTAGCTTTAACGTCATGACTTTTGTTTTGTATCTTTTCTGTTTTCCCTTGAATTTCTCATTTCCCTTGGGGAACAAAATGCGGTACCTTAAGGCAGACTCTGTGACTCCGTCCGCACCTACCTGCTGAGCATGTGGGTCCTGTGCGTCATGGGGAGGCTGATTAAGAGTGGTTTTTTAACAAGAGGGGGATATAAGGAGGGATGAAATGAGAGAAAAGTGAAAATTGGGATTGTACTGCTTCCTAAAGACTTTGGGAAAAAGCATCAAAGAAATATTCTGACCGTTTCTTTCGTGAAGCTCAGATCGATTCTCACCTCCCTGAAATAATGCAGTCAATTTTTTTTTTCTTTTGGGGGGTGGGTTTTGGTTGCTTTTTTTCTGACCACCTCTGCCGCCTCCTTTGAAAAGCGTCGGTCTCATTAGAAAGTTGTATTGCTATATGAAATATCATAATTAAAACCGAATTTAAATGGCATTGCATCCTCTTTCTGAGACTTTTCTTTAAGTCTTGGTGTCTACTTAGAAATTACTTGTGAAAGAATAGTGGCAGGTAGTATCTACTGTTAAACCTTTTCTCTTTCTCTGCGGTTATGTCCTCATGGAGAAGCGTATGCCGTGCCGCCTGTGCTCTCCTCCTGCCCGTCTCCTCCCATCCGACCAAATCCACAAGTTGAAATTTGTTTCCCAAAGGAAGCTGCAGCGGTTTTGCCTTTTCTTCCAATCTCCCGGTTGCTCTAAAACTGTAGGAGTGAAGAAGTTTTAAGGCAGAGGCAATAACGGGTCTCTGTTGGGTGAAACCCAAAGCTTCAGGTGCTCCTCTTGGGAGGAGGTTTTACAATGGGATTAAAATGTCAATTTAAATATAGGATGAGTAGAGGAAGAGTAGGAAAAAGACTGGAGGTTCATGGTTCACAGGAAATCATGAAGCTGTCATCTTCATAGAAATAGCCAACAAAATACTTGCTGCATTTTGAAGTATTTTTTTGATTGTTTTCCTTTTTCATTGCCCTAATGAAACGATATATTTCATTCTGTCATCCTGTATGTAAAACTCATGAAAAGCTTACACTAAAGTCATGTGAAAGCCGTTGAGAAATATTTCAGAAAGACATTTTTCTGTTTTGGAAATATTACTGGGTGTTTCAGCACCATGGAAATATTTTGTTTCGTTTTTCTTGCGAAGCGAAAACTGTCGCCGCCTTTTCCCCATGTTTTGATTTCTCTGAAAACCGTGTTTACCAAAAATAATCCGTCTCAGTGAAAATACTCCAAAGGCTCTAAACGAGAAGAAGGATTCTCCATGGCCGGGGTCTCTCTACCTGGCACGCTCCCTGCCTTTTGTGGTTCGTGGAAGTTGGTGGTATGAAGAACCCACCAGTTGTCATCTAATCATTTCTTTTTATATGTAAGAAGCTTCGCTGCCTAGAAGAGTGTCGTAATTCTGCACCACATCTGCTGAGACACAAAGGCACGGCTATGCCGAGTGACGTACTTCTCTTTGACTGACTTGCGGAGAAGCAGCAGAAAGTTTTTATCTTTATTTCATCCGGACTTTTCTTCCTGCCTCAGAAATCTTGCAGTCTAAATAGGTAAGATAAAGAATGGGTAGGAGATATATTATTATGCCACTTTATGGGCAGGAAAATGAAGCATAAAAGCATTAAATTATTTATCCAAGCTCCCTCTGGAAGCCTGAGCCAGAGCCAGGATTGCAGTAACCTGTCTTTCTGGGCAGTTTCTCAAAATAAAAGGTTGAATTTCGGGCCCTGTTGAAGTCACTAGGAGTTGCTTTTTATTCCTGCGGATGCTGTCATTTCCCGTAAGTGCATAGCAGGGCATCCAGCTGAATGCTCCTCCGTTCAGAAGGGTTTTCCTTCCAGTTTTCAGACCTCAAACCAAACACGAGGCATGTTTGGACACCCAGGAACACATGGATTTTGTAAGAAAAGCTTGTTTTCTAAACGAATTTATCTCGCTGACTGCAGGCTGTTACTTGGTTGATGGCGTTATTTTAGCCTGTGTGTTTGCATCCTGTATTTGCTTTTGGGTTTCTTATTTCCAGTAGTGATCTCTTGATAAGTTTTAACTCACGGAGAGATTTTCTCCCCAGTAGAAGCTGTGGCAGTAGACCAGCTTCTTCCTCTGTACACGGGCTCGTGGCTTTCCTGCAGAAGCATCCAGCCTCTTAAAACAAGGTCTTCTCTTATTTATTTCCATGGGACTAAGTAAGGAAAAACATCTTCTAGCTTCCCTCTGGTTTAATTCTCTCTTCTCTCACAGTTTTAATGAATGACAGAGCATCCAGTGGCACTCGGACATCCCGTGCACATTGTTTAGAAAGAAAACATTGGTGATTCCTCCCTTACAACTGATCTGAGGGTGATTGTAATGGTCATGAAGCACTGAAATCTGAGAGGTTATATGGGGAAGAGTGGCAATAATGATGAGTTCCTAGGTCTGTCACCTAGCCCTTCTCACTGAACATGTCCTAAAGAGCAAATATGCTGTGAATGTCGTCCTGCTTTTCCTCTAACATGTTGTCATCTGCGAGAATCCAACAAAGCTACTGTGTGAGCCGTAAAAATAAAAAGCAAATTGCTGAACTGCAGTAAGGGAAAGCAAGCCAACACATTTTTACAGAAGGATCCTTCGTTGCAACGTGAGTTTTACTCCGGTAAGGAATGATACTTGTGAAATCCCAATGAAGAGAATAAAGGTTGGTTCGGGCTATGGCAGAAAAGGTCAAGATCTCCGGGACCAGAGAGAGAAAAATAAATAAATAAAACAGGTAGGACTGTGATCCCTTCAGCTCGTATTTGGGCATTCAACTTGAAGGCGGTGTTTAGGGCTCTGCTTTCTCATCCCAAGGCTGCCATGCGTAACTCTGCAGCAATTCTTAAGAGCTCAAGGCTGGAGCCCTCCAGTAACTCCGAAAGAAGTTCAACATCGTCTTCTAGACTTGAAGCCAATGGTCTTGGGGGTTACCACTTGATCCTGTACCTGCCAGAGGGCTCCTCGCAGCAGTTCAGCTGCTCTTCTCCCTGGTCTCCAGTGGGGCTTGGGTATGCACCCAAAAATTCAGGTCTAAGAGGGATATTAAGCATCTTTAGGCAGTTGCCAAGCAATTTTTGACGTAGCTGCCCACATTCCTATTTTAGGCACCGGTATCTTTCTTGGTTCTTAATAACTATTATCATCAAAATTTTAAGTGAACGACAGCAAAGAGGAAAACTGTGCAAGAGAAGCGAAGGCTCATGAGAGCAGAAATTTGTTTCAAGGAGCAGTTGACTGTAAAAGGGATACCAGCTCCTTCTGATCCTACAACAAATCAAGCTTGCGGGGTTACAAGAGGTCTTAAAGCCTACAAGTAGCCAAGACTTCCAGTGCCCCCCTCGAGCTCCAAAGCTCTCCTGCTCAGCTCCCCCAGCTCTGCTGACCCCAAAAGTGAGCCACGTTGACTGAGCTTTGCCATTGTAGGTACGCCTCTGAGTCTCATTTCTTCTGCCAGAGGATTCCAGCTCGCCCCACATGAGCGGGGTTTCAGCAGCCGGGATGGGACGCGGATGTGCAGCACTTGTGCTCTGTAGGATGGGAGGAGGGACGGAGTTATGGACCTTCTCTGGAGGCACTCGAGGTATTGCCAAGTGCACGTGAACTCTTTGCTTTTATACGGACTCCTGAATAGGAGAAATTCCCCCAAATAACCCCAAAATTGACTGTCGAGAGAGCAGCAGCAAAATCTTTGCAAGCAGTTGTTGTAGCTTGTGTTTATGAAAAAGTCCGAGCTACTGAACTCATCTTTTGTGGGAGCAGGAGGGCATTCTCAGAGAAACAGTGGGTTTTGGAATATATTGGAGTGTTACGTGGAGCTCATGGTAACAGAAAATGTGCTGTTCTTCTGCCAGTCCTGCTTGCTTGCTTCTTTTTTCTCAGAGAAAGGGCGCTGTTAGTTGTAAAAGACCAACTTCAGAAGAAATACGATTTAATGTCTCATTTTAATGGAAAGTAAAGCAGTTCTAGAGCCTCTCTGCTACTTAGAAAAATCAGAATTTAGGAAAAGATTGAAAACCTAATGCCAATTTTCTCCAGATTACTATTTGTCAGAAGGGATCAGGAAAGATTACAAAACGCTTTGCGTGCGCTGCAAATATCGAGACCGTAAGCACGTTACAACGCCTGTCGGAAACGTGAGATAGAATAAAAAGGGAAAGCCGGGGGAAGACAATAAAAAATACTTCAAATGTAAACATTTAAAGCTGAAATTGCGTGTGATCGAAGGCGTGCAGGTGCCGTGCCGGGCACACAATAGCCGGTGAGTTTGTTTTGCGCTGCGGCACGCGCTCTGTTGAAAGTAAAAAGATGCTATTTGGTGCTGAAGGTTTTCAGCAGTAACCTCCTGCTCGACCTTTGCGTTTTGGCCGCGATTATCGCTCGTTTTTTCTTCCAATTTTGCTGGAGTTCAAGATGAAGGCGCGGATAAACTCGAGGTATTCTCTCCTCAAAACGTCGCTCGCCGCTGGGATTTGGTCCAACGGAGACACGCCGTGACTGATGTTCAGGAGGACGACTGCCGGTGCTTGTAGGAGTTTATTAAGATTTTCAGCTCTTTTGTTTTAAGAACTAATTCAAGCTGAGTGTGATGTAGTTGATGTGCGATAATTTGCATGCAGAGTGAAATTGGAGCACTTTAAGAGACAGTCTGCATAACAAAAGGTGACCTGCTATTGTTCCTTTAACAATGGCAAGGGATTGTTTGGGGTTGGCGTTTGAGGACTTCTGCGTTTGTTCGCCCACCACAATCTGGTTTTAAAGCAACCTCCGTTTTGCATTTCAAGTGATCTCTATTTAGAGCTAAAACTATTGCAAACTTCTATAGTTTCAGAACTAATCAAACCGGATTAAATAAATTAAATAACAGTTTCAAGGACCAGGTATTTTAGTTCTTTTATTGTCGTTATTTGGTTTATAAGTTGAGTTCGTTACGGTCCCATAATTTCTGTAAGCGTCGGGCACTGTGCAAACATGGATATTATTTAAGGGCAGAGCTGGGACTACACATTAATACTGGAGGTTATGCTTCTTTTGGGCTAATTAGGGTTTGCAGATGATGGAGTAATGCTGGCTGGGGGAGGTCTCTGGTCCGGGCCCTGCTCCAAGCAGTTTTCTGGGGTTATATAGGACAAGCTATATGGTTTCTTCTGCTCAAATCCATCACATCACTCCGTGCTTCCAGGTTTTTGCGACTCGGCAGGATTAACCTCATGCCACTGCTGATCGGGGGGTACCGATGTGTTCGTGTCCAGCCAGGCCAGACCCATGGGCTCCTGTCCATGGGGCTGCTCTGGGTGTCTTCCCTCACCTGCGTGAACGTTGTCACCTTGTTCTGGTGTTACTTTTTGTGGGTTTAGCCTCCCTTTCATCTCTTACTGTGTAAGTTTTGAGGGTCATGTCGCGTGTAGGGGCTGAGTGCTGCCCGGGAGCGGAGATCTCACTCGGTCCTTTCCTTCCCGTGCAGTGCAAGTGCCAGGGCCGGTGGAAAACCTGCGGGCTGTGTCCACTTCACCTACCTCCATCCTTGTGTCCTGGGACCCCCCTGCCTACGCCAACGGTCCCGTGCAAGGCTACAGGCTCTTCTGTACGGAGACGGCGACGGGAAGGGAGCAGGTGAGTGGGAAGGGGGGAATCCAGCCTGGGCTGCAGAAGCTGTTTCGTGCTGGTGAAAGCCCTCTTCTATTTACTCTGAAATTTCAGCATAATGCCAAATGCCGTTTAAAGACCCGTTAGAATTCCCCCTTCACATTGTGCTAAGCCATCAAGATGTTGGTAGCAGGTTGCACGTGTGATCGTTGTAGAATACATGGGTTTAGTTGCTTCTTGTAACTTCTTCCAGGTTTATTGTAGGAGGGTAAAATAATGCAAATCCAGACTAGAAATGGCACATCCTCTCACCAGACTGACAGCTTGTAGTAAATGTTCCCGTTGCGGATGCATGTCTGTAACAACCTATTCTGCTAGAATTTGCCCTTTATTCCATCTTAAATAAGGATTTAGCTGCTCAAAGAGCAGCATATTGGTCCCCAAACTGCTCACCCCTGTTCGCGTTACTCCTGGTGACCGCTTGCTGTCTGTGTGTGCTCAGAACGTGGAGGTGGAGGGGCTCTCCTACCGGCTCGAGGGGCTGAAGAAGTTCACCGAGTACACCCTGCGCTTCCTGGCCTACAACCGCTACGGCCCCGGCGTCTCCACCGAAGACGTCACCGTCACCACGCTTTCGGATGGTAAGTGGGGACGGAAAGACCCAAAGGGTGGCTGGGTTGGGGTCGTGATGCTTTTTCTCTACCCACCACATTGCGGAAGAAACGGTAAAGAAGCGATTTGGTTATTCAGCGTGCAGGACAGAAACCAGAGATTCATAACCCGCCTGCAGTGCTCTGAGCTAATGCTCATCTCCAGGGATAATTGGTTCACTTCATTATACCTATATCTAATAAGGAGGATGCTGCACAGCTCTATTTTCTCTCTAACTCGAGCACGGGTGTGGATACCCTGTAGCTATTTCATTACAATGGCATTGGAGGACGCAACTGCCTGCCTTTTCCTTGCACGTTATCTGGTGGGGCAGCAGATGTGGCCGTGTTTCACCCTCTGCTCGGTCACAGCGACTGCCCCATCATCCTCCCCAGGCTCCTGGGACACACAGACTTGGGGACGTACACCGAGTTGGGTTTTTTTGGAAGCACTTAGTTGTGTTGGCCAACACAGAGTTTACACCTGCCTGACTCCTGTTGAAGACACTGAGTCTGATTCCTCTACCTGGCCAGAGCAGGAATTAATATATTGGAGTTACTTCGGCCACGAAGGTGTAAAAACCTAAAAAGGACCAAAAAAAATTTTCAGTGGGGTGGGTGCGTGCAAAGCCCAGGCAGGATCTCCATCAGGCTGACTTTTCCAAATAGATTTTTTGGTGCCAGGCAGTTCTCACTGGTTTTAGGAGGAAACACAGCCCTTACGGTTAAAAGAGAATAGTTGATACTTGCTTGGGGAAGGAGGATTAAATGAAGGGGAGAAGAGAGCCAGTAAAGCAGAAGGGAGAGCAGAGGCGGGAGGGTGCCAGTGCTGCAGGAACAGTTCCCGACTGAGCCCCACAGCCGGAGGGATTTTTCTCCATGCCAACATTTCATTTAAAGATGATCCAAGAGGTGTCAACTGAGCTTTTGTAGTGAAATTTATAAACTGTTTTTGTTCCGATAACAATTCTGACAACTTATTTTTCACCCGTGCTGCTAAAGGAAGGTAGGGGAGTTCCGGTTGGCTTGTCCTAGGGTTGGATCACTAACTCAAGGTCATCTTTATGGAAAAATGGTTAGTTTTCAGCGTGATTTTTAAAATCCGGTAGGAGGTGAAGAGTAGGTTGCTGGGGTGCCCCAGGCAGAGGCCCGTCAGTCCCACCACACATTCACTGCGGTTCCTTTCTGCACTGGAGATTGATGCTAGGATAAAAAAAAATGAATGAAGAAAAGAGAGTGTCTGAGTTTTGTCCCTTTATATCTACCACTTTTTATCTAATTTTATTATGAATGCGGTATCTCTCCCTGGTTATCCTACCCAAACCAGCTGAAAAATTTTGTCTGAGGTTAGGAATGGCGGTTTTCTGTCTGTCTGGTGAACTCGGTTGCTTCTGAACGCTTCTCTGCAGCTGAGCAGCTGAAAAAATCGATGCGAGTTTCTGGGCAGCAGGAGCAGAAGCTGTATAAACCCTGGAGAAAAACAGCAGATGAGGGGGATATCGTGCTCTGGAGAAGCATCCGCATCTTGCATCTGTTTGACGTGGCTGCAACACGGTCCCCAGGCCATGCGTGGGTTGGTGACATCCCCTGGGAGCCCCCCTCGAGGACCAGTGTGGAGGGGACAAGGTGTAGGGGAAACCCTGAGCAGGTGCTATTTTAATCTGCCTTACTCCAGGCTCTGTCTTCAGAGGGATCTATCCACGAGCCCCCAGCTCGTTTGGCCCCGTTATTTTATATTTGACACCTCTGCACTATTTTTTTCAAGTGCTGCTTCTGTCTACCCGGTTAATTCAGTTTCCCCTGCTAATACGGGCTGGATCTTGGCAGAATAAATTACTTCACACTTATAATTATAAAAACAAAAGGAAAACAAGTGAAAAATGAATATTTTGCATAATGTATGCAGATTTAATTCACGCCGTGAAGTGTAGAAGTGCGGCCCTGTACTCCACTTTGGTTTTAAATGTCATCATAAGTGAGAAAGGGAAAAGATTGTTATTCATGAGTCTGGAAATTATCCTCCGCAAGTGTTTCAAACGCTTCACCTGTCTGCGAACAAAAATCACTGCTAAAGAGGAGGCTCTTCCTGGGCTCTTTCTCTACCAATAACTCATCCTCGATATCTAGATGACATTTGAAACCTGGAGTATCCCAGGGTAATTGCAATTAAGCAAGAATCTGTTAATTCTAGTTTTGTTTTAAAGCCTTTCCCACAAACCAAACCCCCCCTCTAAGGAGTAAATCTGCAGAACGGGGAAATGAAGTGTTTGGAGCAGGTATAAAAGAAGAGAAAATGCCTCCAGGATTTCTTTTCATCCTTCTTATTGTGGCAGTCTCAGCATCTCATTGTACGGAAGGAGAGGAGGGAATGGAGAGCACAAGTCCAAACCTTCCTGCAATCCCTTCTTTTATGGTTCAAAAAAAAAAAAAAAGACCTTTCCCAGGGTTAAGGCCCCTTCTGCCAGAGGAGGACCAATAAAACAGCAAGAAAAAACTCGTGCACAGCTGTCAACCTACAGAGAGGAGAGGCAAAGCCATTAATCCATCGTGGTTTATTGGTGAGCGATAAAGGGAGGAGAAAGCCTGCAGTTCCCCCTATCCACATCAGTTTCTTGGACAGGATTCGGTTCTGCTCCCCAGTCCCTGGCAGAGAAGTCTTTGGGGTTGGTCTGCTTCCTTTCATCTTGGAAAAGGAACAGAATCGTTTTTAAGCCTGCCTTCCTCTTGGGAATGCGAGTGTGCTTGCACAGGTTATTTTTTCGATCCCAGTCCTTTGCAGTACAGTGTATGATACGGTCTGTAGCTTCACCCAAAAAAAAAAAAAAAGAAGGCTGTACTGTTAGATCCTGCAGGTCTGTACGCAGACATTTACTCTGAAGCTCTGGGATGTAATCTATAATCTGAGAAAAAAACCCCGATCAAAGGAACTGAGCGTGGCAACCCCGCTGCAGGAGCTACGGACCCCGGACAGGATTTGCCAGATCAAGGAGCAGACTGGATCTTCAGTGCTGAGTTTTCTGTTTAAAATACAGCTCCGGTAATGTTTGGCCGAGCCGCGTGCCATCTCAGAAACGCTCTGAGCTATCGTGCTCGTGAATTTATCAAAACGCATTTAATCCCGGCAATTGGCAGCCGGTCTTATTTCATGCTTCCCAACTACTTGGTTTAAACATAATTTATAGCCCAGGCTTCCTGGAGAGGTTCTGGATGGATGCCCCAAGCCCATCGTGTTCAGGAGGCTTTTGGACAACGCCTTCCTCGATGCTTTTGGCTGGCCCTAAAGTGGTCAGCCCAGGGACTCGACGATCTTTGAAGGTCTCTTCCAACTGAGCCATTTTTATTATTATTATTATTTCACCAGTTAGAAGTACCAAAACTCATTGCCTTGCCGTATGAACGTTCGTCCCATCTGTAAGTCATCAGCAGTGAGGCTCGTCT
This sequence comes from Anser anser, assembly GCF_964211835.1. NCBI lineage: Eukaryota > Metazoa > Chordata > Aves > Anseriformes > Anatidae > Anser > Anser anser. The sequence goes on from NC_139723.1 coordinate 86,718,182, forward strand.
CACCCAGCTTTAGACACCAAGCAAGCAGCAAGGCTCCGTCGGTGTATTTGAGGCTCCTTCCACCCCCGAGTCGCCCCGTGCCAAGGCGAAGGGGCTGAATTTATCCCCGGATGCCTCCATCTCTGCTCGTCGCGTATCGCACAGCGAACACGAGATGAAATGAGTTCTGCTCTAATTTCTAACGGCATCATTAAGCTGGGAATAATAAACAAAACTTTTACCAGGTGCATCCGATTGCTTTATTTGATCAAGATGGGAAAGCGGAGGAAATAATTGTAATCTCTCAGGCGCGTGGTTTGCCAGGGGAATTGGCTGATTGTTGTGCAAGCCCAGACATTAAATCGGGGTCTCCGATTTGGTAATGCAGAAAACTCCTCGACTGAGCGGAGAACAAGGAATGAAGACGCCCAGCATTGCTGTGGAAGGGCTTGAGTTCGATTCTGGGTCAGGTCTGGATTTATTTCTCTTATTGATCGAAGATCTGGCAGGAAAGATAAAGCGCGCGTCAATTATCTACGCGTGCAACAGAATTGGGAAATATGACAAGTGTTTGCCAAAGAGAAATAATCAGAAAAATGAAGACAAACAAATAACAAGAAAGGAAAAATGAAGATAAGTTTGTCTGGTAGGAGAATAACGCGTAGCAGCCATAAAACACAAAAGTCAGTAACGAAGAGGAAAGGCGGCTCGGATGCCCTTTGGTGCTGCCATCGCAGCTGCTCACTTTGCTGTACCATTGCCCCCAGACAATGAGTTTTCAGGCTATTGTAATTCAAACGCATCATTTTTTGTATTTTTTTATGCTCCACGGAGCCTTCATAAATACAATGGTACCAGAGTGGGACTTTGTTGGCAGCAGGACCTTCCTGGTTAGCTTCTCCTCTTCTGTATTGAAGATATTATTTTATTAGCCTCGGCAAATGACTTAGCACTGGCTGTCTCAAATCCTTGCTGCAGGATTAATCCCGTGCACTGAGGATGCTTTGAGGTGCTGCGCTTTGGGGATTTGGTTATCGAAAGTAGCCGTGACCAGACAGAAACAGCACCAGGGCTGACTGCCGGCGCTGGTTTGAACCATCTGGGAAAGGATCTTTTATAGGGCCGGCTGCCATCCTCCCTGTACAGGGGGTGGTTCTTATTCTAGCGCCTGTTACGTTACCTAGAGGATCATAGCTGGCAAGGTCAGAGGGGATTTTACACCATGGGTGTAAAGGGCTGGGCTGGAGCTGGTCCGTATAGGTGCACAGAGAAAGTGTAGACGATGGTCCCTGTTGTGTCCTCCTCTGTATAATACATTGGCTTTCACCCATTCATTCTCTCCTCAGTCCCATACGTTTTGGCCAGATTGCGTTACAAAAACAGTCACGTCTACATTTTGCTTGGTGATAAAGGTGCCACTCTCCTCCTTTTTTCACTCAACTCTGAAGAAGGTGAAAAGTATGTCCCATTTCTACGTGAATTCCAGTTCACGGGTCTTTACCTATTTAATTATTCCCTACAACCAGAAGTCTTTCTCCCATTCAGGTAGCTATAGACAATAAACCAAACACTTCTTAACTCCGTTTAAATAAACAAAATTAATTCGCTCGATCTCGAAGATGCTTCAGGTCCGACATCATTGGTGTAGATCTTTGCTGAACCAATTTAAACGTGGGCAGCTGAAACAATAATTTTGCCCGAGTGCTCTTGTTAACGTCACATAAAAATGGTTTAAACAGCACAGCTTACAGCACAGCTTTGGCGTGATGTATTCATAACTGTACACTGAAAAATCATTTTCTCTCATTTCCCCTAATGCATCAGGCTGCCAACTCTTCTTAAATTGGGTATTTACCATGATCCTCTTTCAGTTCCTTTTTCCAAATTCAGGGCCAACTTAGGCAGGCATTATTTCTCTAGAAGGAAAATAAAGCTTTAGGTGCGTGTCAGGGAGCTGATGCATCACAACTAAGAACATATTTGTAAAGCTGTTGGCTCCTCAGCAGTTGAATTAATATTGGCCATCTGCTGGAGGAACGAATATACGTTTGAACCGGTTTAGTACAAGCAGATTGGAAGGAGATATATACAGAGTGGAAAACAGGAAGAAATTCGTCAGGAAATACTTGGTTACGGGTGACCCGAATGGCTGTTTTGTCACATTTGAGCCTTAATGTAAAACACTGCTTTTTAAGTAATATCTGGAGGCAAAATGCCCTTTTTCCCCTCCTAGCATCCTTGTAAAAGCAAGGTAGCGGTGAGAGGAGCGCCCGGTCTGCGTGCGTGTGATACGTCCTCAAAATGCACTTACCTTGATGGATAAATACCAGAAAAAATTGTGCCCTGTCCCTATCCATTTTGGACCGAGATGGTAACAAAGAAATGAATTCAAGTAGTCGGTGTCACTGCAGGGAACCTGCTGACTGGCTGTTTAAAGGGTTTGCTAATAGGTCTATCACAAACGAGAAGGAATGAGCAGATGCAGTTGGTTTTTTCTCTCCCTAGGGGACCTCTGAAGTGCCACCTGGATTGTCTGCACGCTTGTGAGCAGATTATAAACCACATGTAAAAACCTCACTCCTTTCTGCCCGACGGGAGAAATATTGGGTGTAGCTTGTTGGGACTCGGACCTTAATGGCACCATGTCCCACTTCTCTCTGTTTCTCTTCCCTTGCAGTGCCCAGCGCGATGCCCCAGAACGTCTCCTTGGAAGTGGTCAACTCCAGGGTAAGTCTGCCCGTGCTCAGCATCTCGTGGCCGGGGATCCTGTGTGCAGGTATCCCTGCTTTCGGTAGCCTCTGCATCTCCACCATCTGCCCCTCATCCCTCCTCTGCAGCTGAATTTGATTTTGGGAGGCGTTACACTTCTCCTTTCCACAGGCCCAAATACCCAAAAACGTCTTAATTAGGAAAAAAATCCCTCCGACAGCATCAGTCCAGCAGAGGTGGGTGGGAATTGATGAATGAGATCAGCCTGGTGTGCTGTCGATGCCAAGAATCAAGGAGGGATTTACTCCTCCGTGGCTTTTCGGGTCTTATTCTGGTGCGTCTCTATTGCGGCTATGTTACCGAGTGCCATTACAGAATGTGGTTCTCCGGGTGTAAGTGTGTCTACCGAAAGGTTTTCTGTTCCCCTTGGGGAATCCCTCCTTGGGATTGCCGTTGCAACTTTTCCTGTGTCACTGTAAAATGCAAAAAAGTGATGGTGGCCATACCTGAAAGGATCAAAATAATGTTTTTGAGATCTTAAGGAGTTCTGCGAGGATTTGTTTTTGTTTTCTTGCATGTTTACCCCTTTGCATTGACTCACACAAAAGTGTCTCGGGTGAAATCTCATTAGAAGAAAAACTCAGTGCTTTTTTTCTTTTAAAGACATTTCTGTACCATATTTCAGCATTGGCATGGGGAGACAGAAACAAAGGCAAGAAAAAACTTGTGTATTACTAACTGAAAATCAGTGAATCGCAGCAAAACCGTGAACAAAACCATGTATTCTGATTTCTTGGAGGTTCATATGAGAAAAAGATAAAAGGCGATGAGGTGCTGTGGTATTTTCCTATGCAAAATGGAACTGTGTGTGAATAATAATGTGAATAATTTTATAAAAAGAGTTTTGTCTGACGTATAAATAGAATTCAAAAAGTGAATTTTGACCCTGCTGCAAAGCCACGACACCTCCGAGCATCCCTGCCGTGCAGGTCCAACATGAATTCTCCTGTCCTGTAACAAGTTTACCAATGCTGTAGGTTTCCCCTATTTGGGGACACCAACGGGCTCATTCTCAGCCCAGCTCCTTCCTTCTCCACGTCCGAATTCAACCCTGTGAGACTTTATGGCATTTAAGGGAAGTGGGGAGAAGCATCAAAAATGTATTTATGGGCTACTCAGGTGGACAGACCACATATTCCCATGCACATGGGAAATGGAAAGCCTCATTTCCTTTCAAGTTCTCATTAAAATAAGCCCTGAAGCACCCCAAAAATGTTTTAAAGAGAAGCAGTGATTTTTCAGAGAGGCTTCAGCAACAGGAGTGCCACTTAAACTTAGGTGAGAACAGCAGAAGCTGTTCCCTGATTGCAGATTAACGTCTGTAATAAACATAACAGTGGCATGATTAAATAGAAAAATCTCTGGGAATAACGAGAAGCGGAGCTGGTCCTGAGGGAAAGGAGGGGTGGGGAAGAAATATCTTACTGATAGGGGAAGAAATATCTTACTGATAGGGTTATACGTACCACGTGCAGGTGGGTCTGTTGTCGTCTTGCTTATTCCAACGAGCACATCTCAATTTTCTTCTGAAGCGTTCATTTGTTTCATTTCAACGCCGTAATTCCCTTCGTAGAAAAATCCGTACCGTTTCCATGTCGCTGATGGAGTGGGCTAATATTCTTTCGTAATATAATATTGTACATAATAGGTGTTAATTGCGCTTCCTGCTTGATGAGTGCTACTTCTGAATGCGTTCGGAGAGATGGGTGAGATTGCTCCTTTTTATTTACTCCTCACATTCACCGGCACTGCATAAGCTCTTGTTTTGGAGCTCATCTCAATGGTTTTCGCTGGCTCATTAGGACGTTGGAAAGCTCAAACTTCAGAACGTGAAAGAAAAGTGCAAATTCCCATCCGTCGAGTCTTATCAGGATGTCCCCTCGGACGTGATCCTCACCACTTCCATTTGCACAGCTGCCCAGAAGCAGGAGCCCAAAGCTGACTAAATAGGATAAACTGCAATTTAAGGAACATTTATAGGATCTCCGATCTGTCGGGACTACTGAGTACCTGTCAGGCTGATCTTTCTCTTCCCTGTTTGTTTTCATAACATCAAACCTATATTCTGGATCTTTATTTATTTATTTTAAAGTTCCCTCTGCTGCGGTTACTTTTAAATTCGTCTTACATGCAGTGCCCAAAGGGCGTTGTCGTCTTGGCGCATCTTGTTCCAAACCTTTGTGTTTACTCTTTCCTTCCTTACTCTCAAGTTAAAATGTCACCGAGCAGTTGGTCGTGGATAGTGACCTTTTGGGATGATCGCTTCCATTTAAAGCACTTAGAACAAAAATAGAAAATAAGGCACGCGTTACGACGCTGCATGGGATGGGGCATGGATGCTCCTACCCTAGGATGTATTAATGGGTTATTTGCATTTATAAGTTGCGTTATTTTGTACAGGTGGGGTAAAAGAGTCTGCCGTGAGCCTCTGCTCCAAAATTCGTCCTCTGCCCAGGAGGACATCTGTGGCTTTCCAAAGCACCCCTTATTAATGGAGAGTATCGTTTTCAAAAGCTCGCAGGCTGGCACCTGCGTAAAAAGGTGTTTTAGGGGTGTATCGTGGATCTTTACTGGAAAGAAAAAGCGATGTGGAATTGTTCTGCGCTCTCCCAGACCGCGTCCTGCAGGTAGTGAAGATGTAGGGAAGTGCCAACACCCACGTACGGCAGCAAATCTCGGTAAGATGGGACTAGAGTTTAAATATCAACATTTAGGCAACTAGGAACAGCAAACATAGCAGAAATGAGCTAAACTCACTAAATCTCAAGGAATAAGAAGGTTTTTTTCAAGCAGAACCATCTTCAAAGACCGTGCCCCGAAATGTTATTGCCTTTTTTTTTTTTATGTGACTCCTAACGAGGCAAAGAACTGTACGCAGTTTCTCACCTTTGTAAAAGGTTGTAGTAACCCAGACTATTGCACTTCTGCAGTCTTTGTCTTGCCCGTGTTCTTGTTTTTCTTCTCTTGGCAGCACTTGCTGAGAATTAATTCAATTAAACGCTTAAAAAGCACGGGCTGATGGAATCAAAACAAATAACCAGCCGTCATGGTTTGCTAACTGGGTTTGAGCCGCGCACAGAAGAGACCCAAGACTTGCTTTGGCAGTTTGCAGAATTGTTTAAATTTTTATCTCTGGTTTAATAAGATTTCTGTCTTGCTGCTATTTTTCTTTGGTGCTGGCAGATCTATTAATTTAATAACGTAACGGAGACGGCCAGGCAAATGGAAGATGCTTGATGTGAATTACTAGTATCGTGATTATTGCTTAATATTGATGGTGCCCTGGGACTGGAGACCTCAGTCAGATCAGAACTGATAACGGTGAGGACCGGGACAGAAATACAGTTCTCTGCCTAAAAGAGATTTCACTGTAAATCGCAACGCAGACGTGGCTGAGACAATTAAGAGGACAGTTTGATCTGAGAAACTGGCAAAAGGCATGGGGGCTCATAATCCCCGCTGGCTGGTTATTAGAAATAACCACTGCCGGCCTCTTGGTAGTAAGCGACCAAGGGTTATTTCAGGAAGAATTTGTCTTTCAAAGCTTTCTACATAATTCTGGATTTTCTTTTCCTATGAATTAATTATGTGCAGTGTCCAGTTTAGCAAAAGAGAGAGCAGCGATGGGAGGGATATGCACATAGGTGTGCATATACGTCTGTTGCCATTAAATTCTGTGCGTGAACCTAATTCAACATGAAAGCTGAAAATGCCCTTTTTTGCCCTCTCTTTTTACTAACATGTGTCTTGTTTCTAACAAGAGACTCATTTCTAGTTTATTTCATCTGAAAACGGCCTTCTTTGCTAAGGAAAAGGATGCGTCCAATGCTTACTAGAGTTTTGTCAAAGAAATACCTGCACCTACAGCTTCTCCTTCTAGAAGAAGCGTTGAGCACATTGTTCAAAAACAATGGGACAATTACCAAACCTTCGTCAGCAGAGGTCAGAAAGGGGACCGTTTTCACAGCAGGCGTCTGGAAAACAAAAAAGTACAAGACTTGCAGTTCCAAGCTAAGCTAATTGCCAAACTTTCTGTCTTCTAAAAGAAAACCTTTCTGTAAAAAACTTGTTAAAAGAGAACAAGTGTGATCCCAAAGCACTGCTTGAAGTCGGTATTTTGCGCCGTGTTTCATTTCGTTGACAAAGCGGACCCGTGGAGCACTGGTGGAGGAGGAGTGCAGGTGAGGACATCACCTGCTTACGCACACAAAAGGTGCCCAGAAAGTCACCTTTAAAACACTATTTTATATAAAACTTCTGTCAGTTATCCCGTAGAAGAGGCTCTGTATGGAAATCCGGACTGAAGATTAGGAGGACGCTAACAAATCTCTTTTTTCTATCATTTCATGGCTGTGCGTCTTTGTCTCTATAAATAAAAAGTTCATTGTCATTATGCCCTGTAATGTTTGCTAACCACCATCTATAGCATTTATGAGATTTTTGGAAGTGCTGTAAATAAACTGCGGGAAGAAGATTCTTCATTGTCTTCATCACCGGCTCACGGTAGGAAAATAGAGGCTTTTGTTTCAAATTTAACAAAGGAGAACTTGGCTTAAGTGAGTGATAGCCATGGGTTGTACCCTTGAATACCACATTTGCAGCTCTTTCCTATTATCCTTAGCTCGTTACAGTGAATAATTGTATTGTTTAACATTCACCGAGCAAAACTCTTCCTTTCTTTTTGCCTCATGTGGTCAATTATTCCTAGCAAAATCTTTGTAATGCGCAACATCTTGAACTCTCTGCAGCTATGCCAAGCATATCTTGCTGTCAAAAGGGGTAGGCTGGCGGGTAGCAGGACCTCTACCCCGAACAAATCATTTAATTTCACACTGCCTAAGCACCGCGCAAGTGTGGCTTCCGGAGGTGCTGCATATTCATGGCAACTTGGACCCGCTCAGGGCTTCGGGGTGTTATCGAAGTTGGACAAAAATGGGGAACGTTGCCTGATTTTAGAGTAAGGTTAGCTGTGGGTTTGTGGAGGGCTGCTCCAGGGGCTGTGGCGCTTGAGCCCGATGGCTGGGCTGGCTTCGTGGCTGAGCCTGATGTTGTAATGAGCCCAGACAAGGGCACGATGCGGTCAGCATCCCATCAGCTAGCCCCATTCTTAATTGTGTTCAAACACGTTAACGTTTTGCAATGGAGAACAGCGCCTAAGGTGCTGAGTGCCACTAAATGTCCTAATAGATGGGTCCTTCTGAGCTAGCTGTACTTTTTCTATCACGTTGATTTTTTTTATGCTGTTTTTCCATCCTTTTTCTAAGTTATTTTATGCAAAGGACTTAAGCAATTGAAGTTGGGCATCTGCCTGCTCTATAGGTGCTCGCGTATGGGATGCTTTACGTTAACCTGGGACCTAAGGAAAAAAAAACTCACATCGGAAGTTTTCCATCGCCTACACAGAGGTCTGCCGCTCAGCTGGAATCTTAAATGATGTTTAAGGGTCTCCAAATTAACGTCATCACCAAACTGTCAGCTCTTTAGCAATCTGTGAAACGCTTTCATCATTTTTACGGTAGGATGTTACAAGTTCCTCTCCTCCTCGCTCCAATTTTGATCCCCAAATTGCTTTCTGCTGCTGCTGCGGAGGATGCAGACTGGAAGACACTTGCCTTGGGATGCTCCGTGACACGCCGGAGCCAGATGCTGCCACTGGAAAAATATATATTTTTTTTTCATTCCTTAGCATCTGGGTCTGAAGGCTGCTTTGCGCTGCAGACAAGCGGCGCACAGCCACGGAGATCAACCATTCTGTCAGGCTGCATTTAGCTCAGCTGCTTAAAATTGCTCTGCTGCCAAACGTACATTAAAATGTGCTATAAATGCATCCAAAGCTTCGCAGGAATTGTTGCTGAGCTGTACATCATCCCGGTGCAGCGCCGCGGGCTCCCTGAAGGATGAGGACGGATTGGGCCCTTTATGACGAAGCAATATCAGGAAAGGATGTTTCTTTTAAGGCTGGACAGACTGTTTCAAGTAGGTGCCATATATCCTGGTTAGAGCCTTTCATCATCATATGTCAGACATTTAGCTGGCACGGGAGGCGTTTTTCTCCCAAATGAGCGTTGTGTATAATTATCCATTTTCTCGCCAACGAAGCTTAAATCTACCTAAGAAAGCAGCAGGGTGTGCGGGGTGCTGGCAAGGGGATGTTGCTGTCTGCCATCCCCCTGCGATGCTGAGCATCCTTCCCGGGTATCGACTCGCTGAGAGCACTGCTACCAAAATACGAACAAAATTGCTAATTGAGGCACTTCTGTGTGCCGAAACTGTCCTTCTGGTGGTGGTTTTGGGGGAAAATCAAGGTGATAGAGCTAAGATAGACCGTCAAACAAACTACATCTTCGTTGCCATCCACCAAACCTCTCCTTCCAGCAGCAGGGATGATGGCTGAATCGATGAGCATAAAAAAAAATCAGGAGAAGCTTTCCTCTGCTACTCCAGCGCGCTGCCTGGTGACGTTTCTGTACAGCAAGGATGAAGAACCAGCAGGGTGGTTAAGCTGGGTTTTAACACGATATTTGCCAAGTGTGAAAAACGTGGTAATTTATGTAATTAGCTAATGTTTATAAAGCACCATGGAGGCTGAAACTCTTCAGATATATGTAAATGTTATGGCAGGAGGGAAAGATGAGCTGCGTATACTGGAAAGTGAGATTGGAGGCAAGATAAAATTGTTTTTTCTTGCAAGATGAAGCAACGCAGGGTGAAGTAGCATTGTTTTTGAAAATACGATGAACGTTCAGAGTATTTATCCAAGTTGAGAAAGTAAATATGAACGATGTCTAGGAGCATCTCATGTCGGAATCGATATTGAGTGGTTTAAAAGAACCAAAGGTAAAATCAAAATGACTGTCGCCACTGTTTAGTGAAGTGTCCTCTAGAAACAATGCTAGTAACCTTTAAAGATATTACTTAAGGAGAAGACCACAGAGAAAGAGATCTTTAACCTTTAAATGTATTACTTATTAGGGAAGGATAGAAACAAGCGTTGAGCTTAACCTTTAAGAGGAGAAAAGTTTCTGATGGCTCGTGGATCGATACCTTCTCTTTCTCAACATTAATTATCCGCATTTCTGAGACCAAAACTGTTTGTGGGTCATTCTCTCCGTAAATATCCGTTGAACTAATGAAGCTGGAAGACGTGTCATTATCAGGGAAACACTGTAATTGTGCATGTCAAGATACTTGCGTGGCACAAGTTCCAAGAGCTTTTTCCAGCTATTTATCTTGAGTACCGTGAGAACTTGAGAGCATCGTCCGCGTCCGATCCCTCGCTGCTGAGCGCATAGAAACCCTCAAAGGTTACGGTGGCAAACCTGGGCAGGTTCATTATGTTATGGGATCTGATTAAACCTTGTTCGAGGTGATGAATGTTCCGGCCACCTTTTCATTTAGGATAAATTTAGCGATACTATTAAGCCACTTAATGCAGCAGGCGACACGCCGAGCGGGAGCTCTGGGCAGTTCTCTCTTAATGATAAAGACTCGGCGCCTGCCGAACGGTGCAGCATGCGAGGCTTACCCAGAGACCAATAAACCAAATTAACGAGCTATGACACTGATTAGTAGAGCTCTATGTTCCCGGTTATCTCGGAGAGAAGCCATAAAGAGCCGGGGAAGGAGAAAGGCAAGGTTGCGGGCGGCCGCAGGGAGCCGATACCAGCTGCTGCCGTGCCCCGGTGCGATGGGACCTAAGGGGAAGGAGCCGAAATCTTTGTAAGCTCCTGTCCCCGTGCAAGAGAACATCAACTCTGCCTGGCTTTGGAAAGAAAGATCCCAGGTTAAAGTACCAATCTCCTTTCTAATGTGAGCAACGTTTGCACCATTATCGTGGCAATGCTTTGCACTTCTACACGTGCAACTTTTGAACCTTTTAGCTCTGCTCCAGGATGAGATTGGTTTCGTACAGTCCACCTAAAGTGCATGATAACTTGATACCGCATTTTATCTTTTTATGTTTAATAATATGGATCCATCTATGGGTTAGATGTACTTAAGAATCATGGCATGAAGAAGCCACTAAATATTAAAAAAAAAAAGAAAAGAACAGTCTTCACTTCTAAACTATGAGCAAAAAATAAGTTGCAGGATATTAAAAAAACAAAATTCAGTGATTTTGCTGAATCATGAACGTTTCATTTGATTTTTTTTTTTTTTAACTTTTGCACAGTCTGGTAAAGGACTGGAGAGGTAAAGGACTCTCAGTGCTCCATGCAGTTGTGCCTAATGTTAATGCAGGTTGAAAAATCTGTCCTTGGCATATGACGTGCACAGAGCGATGGATTCAGTCAAAGTAGATTTTTTTTTTTCTTGAGATGTATACAGCAGTATTTTTTGATTATGAGCCTTCCTTTGGGTGAGTGAATGAACGATGGTTTTCTTCCAAATCCCTCCCATTTCTCTTCGTGCAAAGCCCCACGTTGACTCATTGGGCTGGAAAGAAGAAACAGAAAAAGAAGGTTGCTCCAAAAAACACTGTGATGATGACGAGGGTGAGCCAGAGATCGAGGGGCCGGTTCACACTCACGTGCTTTCCCAGGCACTAAAAAAAAAAGCCTGCTCTTCGCTTGTTCTAATATTTGCTTTTTCCCTTAAGAGATCCTTATCCTTTAGCAATTAGGCAGCGAGGCTGACAAAATAATTTATAATCATACCAACCAAAGCAGCACAAATCTGTTCCTAAATATATTTCCCCTTAATTTGATGTGTTGGGGTAAACAGTCGATTCATTTGTAAACACGTTCCTTGAAAATTGCTGGCGTCGCGTTAGTCCTGATAAGCACAGCATTGTTTTTTAATTTCAGAGGAGACATTTCAACGTGGCAGAGCTCCTTGCCTTCCCAGCAAAAATTTGAAAACTAACAGAAAGAGGGGATGCTTTGGGTTGAGAACTGGCAGGTCTGCGTTTTAATCCCCGCCGGTTTAGGAGCGAAGGTTTTAATTCTGTGGGTTTGCTCCAGCTGTCTGTGGCAGTGCCCTACTTTCTGTTCCCAAAATTCGTAGCTTGCTGAAGTCCTGTTTCATTTCGAAGTTACATAAGCGTCTTCAAAAGGTGTTTGTCACTTTTCTGATCGCCGTTACGATTCGGCCTCGAATTCGGGATTTAAGTGCCTTCCAGAATTGCACGTTGGAGCCAGCAAGTGCAATTATTTCCAAGTTTCTTCTACATTCCTCCTGTTCACGGAGAATGAGATGGTTTGAAGTGCTCGTTCTGTCCAGGAGCACAATGATATTTATGTTGTTTATGTTATTTCTATTATTTACTGTGCCCTGATGGGAGCCAACTGCACAGGGTACGCGGTGCCGAAGCCCCAGACCATGGGCATTGCTGGGCAGAAACCAGATTATCCAAATTGTCACCGTCCAAAAGCTTCCACTCTTGTTCAGTAAGAAGCAGACGTAATCCTAGGTGACCTGTAGGTTGAATTTCTATCAGCCTTTTTAGCGCGTATCAGGGAATCCCGGAGTAACGTTTTGTTCACATTTCTTGAATGAGCCGGAGGAAACAACCAAGTTCCTTGTCTGCGAGCAGACAGGAAGACAAATTACTCCCTGTAAATAATTCACTCATCTCCAATTCTGCCTCGCTCTGTTTTAATTTTGCAGTGCTGCCAGATTTCATTGCACATGGCTTTCCGTGGTTTTCTTTGTTATTTAGTCCTCTGCGCTCTAATGCCTCTTCTGGAATTGTTGTGACTGGGGAACATCTTGCAATTAAAAAAAAAAAAAAAGGACAGAAAAAAAAAAGAACAGCAGGGTTGTAAGAGGGAGTAGCACTGCTAAAGACACAAATAATGCCGAGAAGACGAACACGGGCAAGTCCGAGTGGGAGAAACACACCGGAGCAGGTGAGGAGCAGCATCCAGTGCTCTGCGAACTCGCTGACAGCAAAGTAAGGATGCCTTGGGTATGGGGTGTGAAGGTCTGTGCTGCAGGATTTGTGCTACAGCGTCGGGAGATGGTCAGCGTGATCCCAGAGCATCCCAGATCCTGGGGGAGCAGGACGAGGAGCAGCATCGGGAGCGGGGGTGTGACCTGTTTTGAGAGCAAAGACAGGTTAAGGAAAGCTGTAAGGTTAATGTACATAAATGAAAGGGCATTCAACCTCCATGCAGATGCTCTCAGATGTAAAGCTGTGGTTTCGGTGAAGCGTGAGCCTCCTTGAAACTCCAGCAACTGAGGGCCAGTTCATCGCCGAAGGAGGGCATCCACGCGAGAGCTCAGCGGTCCTTCATTTCCGGATGGTAACTTCCCACTTTTGAAATAATTCCTTTTACTTTACTCTGTCCTCAACCCATCGATAAGCAGCCTGGGGTTGCTGAAGTGGTCTCCCTTTTCATAAATCTTCATCCTCGAGGAGCTGGAATGGGGGAATGACATTTTTTATGACGCTGTTCAGACCACGAAGGAGGACCAAGCTCGCTCCTCAGCTCCGTGCCTCCTCTCATCCCCTACCAGCTGCCAGGCCATAACAGTCCGTAGCGATGTCAGTACGCTGGTGTTTTAGTATTATTTGCATGTCGGACGGTCCCCGAGCGCTGCTGCCTGTCCTCAGCATCTCATCCTGCAGCCACCAGCCCCCTCCCAGCTGCCAGGAGCCGCGCAGCTCTTTAGCACAGCCTGGTCCCGTCCCACGGCACCGACGTTATTCCCTGCTCAGCCACACGCCTCTTCAACAATCAGGTTTTGGGAGCAAATAAACGTAGCGAGGCAGGTTTGTGCGAGAAATAACTATAATCTTTTAAATCATTATTCACAGGACGCATCTAAGGACTCGTGAGTTGTTTCGGTTTGATCGTGCCATCTAGCAGCCGACCTCTGATGAACTCCCATAAAAAGGCCAGGTTTCCCCTCTGGAAGGTGGTGCCCCAAAGCAGCGGAGCTTAATCTTCCCCACTCGAGTGGAAGAAGGGGATAACGTCATCCCTTCCACGGGAGCACTGTGAAAATAAACCGGTAAATGAATGTATGAATTCATTTCATCAGCGTTTGCAAGTTGCTTATGCTATGGAAAGCCCAGGAGGAAAGCTCGGGAGCTCTGTCTCCTGATCGGGGCCGAAAAGAAGCGGTCGAAATTTCTCATTGACGTTTTTGGAGCCTTTTAGCCCGAGGCGGTCGTCTTCCCCAGTCCCACCGGTAATTCAGTCCCCCAAGTTTCACTGCTTCAGCATCCTCTGTTGCTCCTCCAATGACTCCAGCATCAAACAGGTTTCTTTTAACCGAAAACCTCGCGCGTTTTGCTTGCTCTCTCTTTCGTTACCTGCTATTTAAACGTAACTGCTCCCCCCAATATCCCGCAACAAACTTCACACCATCTCCTGCATATTCATAAGTTTATTTGCAGCACGGATGTTCTGCAGCTCCGCTTAAGTGTTCATTATATCCAGCATCCCTATTGAGGTTTTCAGAAGTTTCCAGCTGTTTAAAAACCTCGTCGGAGCTGCTGCGTGCCACAGTCGAGTGCAGAGCCTAAATATGCTTGTAAAAAAAAATAGAGAGTCCAAACATCATTGTGCTGGGGCACCAACATCCCATTTCCCGTTTGTTATTTGCCATAAAAAGGAATGGAAACGAAACCAGAGGGAAAGCATAGCGAAAAAGGGAGCTTGCCAGAGCAGCTGCTGTGCTCTATGCAGAAAAAAATGTTATTTTCTACGTTATTGGCCTGGGCTATCTCTCTGGACGTGCCAGGTAAAGATTAACGCTGCCTGAAAATGGATAGGCATGCCACGCCTTCTGTTCCTGTTTATTTTTGGGGTGGGTTTCACGTCTTCTGTTCCGATTTATTTTTAAGGGTGGGTTTGCTGCAGTGAAGGCAGGCTGGAGGCAGCAGGGGGAAGCTGTGGGTTGCAGCCCGGGTTGGGGATATCCCTCAGACCCTTGCTGTGACGGATGCTGCCAAGCGGCTGTCCCGCCAGCCCTCTTCTGAGCTTAATAAGATTTTAGAATTAGCTGCGAATCGGGATTAATTGCGGGAAGCCGATCCCGTGGACACCCCGAGAGCATTTGCTTACAGACAGAAGAGAATTAAGTTGGCTCGGTCAAATGCAGGGGCCTCTAATCCTAAGACCAGTTAGAAGCTTATGAGTAAGTCGTGTTCCTAAAGTCCTGGAAGTCCTTTAGGACAAGGAGAGACTTTCTTTGGCTGCACCGAGCACCGCTTGCCCCCGCGGAGCAATGCAACCGCTGGTGCTCTTTGCAGCATTTCACAGGGTCTTTTTGGAAAAAACCTTACGTGGCTCTTCCTCAGAATTACAGAGACATATTTATATATATATATACCTATTTATACATGATTTATATATATATATTTAATTATAAATTGTTTAAAAAACACCAAAAACCTGATGGGTTGGTGTGCTTTCCTCCCCCTGGTGCCCTTTTCCCACAGCACCTTCTTGTCCCTCCCGGCGTTTTCTCATTTCCTATTTATTTTGAAAGATGTTATCTAAGGCTCTCATTGAATTTATTGCTAATTACATTTTGAGAAAGTAAAACTGTGTTAACGTAACCAAATTCGATGAAGTCTGACAGGCATGTTGCTTCTGAGAAGCCCTGATTTAATCACCCCAGCCAGCAATTTGCCCGGCGCGCAGTCGGTTAGCTGGTATTATTCGCTAGAGAATACCCTTGAAAAAGAAAACACTCATTAATTTCTTTTGCCTGAGCTCGATATTTTGTGGTTTCGCATCTAAACTCTGGAAGTCGGGATGGTTTGAGTGACTGGCAGTTCAAAAATGCTTGAGATAAGAAAAAACTGGTACGGAAATAGAGGCGGAAAATCGTATTTAATTTTAGGGAGGTTCCATGCCAAATATAATTTTGCACATTCCCCTGCTCCCCAGACCTCTGAAGGTCTTTTAGCCACTCACATAGGGAAATAAGAGCATATGGAAGGAGTTCAGCCTAGGCGATGTGTCCAGTCGCATAACCAGCTGCCGAGCATTTGTTGCAAACACTTATTTCATTAGGGCAAGGATCTTTTCCTCCGCCGATACATGACAAAATGAGCCATGAGAAATTTTGGAAGGGCTTGTAAAAGTTTACCGAGTCGGGATCCAGCTGTAGCCTGCCATAAACCCAGAAGTCATTCATTCCGGGACACACTTGGTTCAAAATGGGAGATAATTTGGGTGTCTGTCTGCCTTCGATTTCCGACGGCTTGTAACGAGCCACGAGATTTTTGCAGCATCGGCAGAGTTTTTTTAATTGGGTTTTATTTTTATTGCATTATTTAGTATACAAAAGAATAAGACGGCAAATGCTTGTGCTTCCCTCATTTTCTTTAGCATTTCTTACCATCATATTTTAATTGCTTTTTATGCAGAGGGATACGTTGGCAATATGTTCTTTTACCATCTGCAGCTATACTGGCCCGGTGCCATTTGTGAACGAAAATTTCCCTTCTGCAGCTTGGCAGCGGGGTGTACAGATTTACGCGATTTTTGACATTTTCCGTGATTTTTTTTTTTGATTTTTTTTTTTATCGCTGTTAAGAAGAATGCATGCAAATGAAAAAAAAAAAAAAAAAAAAGAAAAAAAAGCAGGAGTGTTCCTCCAGGGATGTGGACACATATCCATGGATCGGGGTTTCCATTTCTCAGTGCTCGGGGTCACAGAAGGTACAAAAAGGTACGTTTTCATCGGTGTGAAAACTGTAGTTTCACTGCACGGGGTTACACAGCCCTCTGGCTGGTGGCTGCGTCCGCCAGCAGTGGGCAGGTTGTGAAAAACGGGTCTTCTGCCTTCACAGAGAGTTGTCCCTCTCTGCTTTATACCTTGATTTTTCGTTTATGAGCCAAGCAAGTTAAGGAGTGTTTGATATTCAGCAACATCTGAGTGCGTTGCGTAAAAGAAATACACAAACGCGTCCTGTTCTGTAACAATTTAGAGTAGAAAAGCAAAAAGGCAGTCGAAAACAAACACAAGAAGCGAGTCAAAAGCCGATGCAAAGATGGAAAGATTGGAGATTGATGCAGGGCAGCCCTCGTATCTGGAAAAAAGCTGTTCCAAAGCAGGGACAGCATGCAGCAGCCTGCTTTGTGTCACACCTCCCATGGTTTTCCCTAGGATTTCCCATTCCTTGGGACTCTTGTGGCCTGGGGAAGTCACCCCAGCATCTCTCTGCTGGGCTGTAGGGTGCATATCGGCACGGCCATGGCTCTGCTCCCCTTCTGCTGCACGGGCAGGATCGCAGCCCCATTAACTCCGTATTGATTTTGCCTTCCAGGAGCAGGAGAGCTGTAATTACGGCGATTTTCGATGCAGAGGTGCAGGTCCTCTGTCCCCGCACATTCCGCATGGTTTATGTCTCTATTCCAGCCCATTTACTCTCCCAGATTCTGCTCCCGTGATTACAAGTTACGGCTTTGTTCTGCTGGTACAGGAGAAAACACCGGGAGAAAATATTCCCTTATTCACCCTTGGTTGCAAGCGTGTCTGTAATGAATGGTGTGCGTTGCCGGGCTCCTAGCTGGGGTCAGTGCTGACCTGGCTCAGCTGCTGCGATTAATTTAAGAGCGATGATGATAGCCACTGCCTTGGACCGGGGTGAAGGAGGCACGTTGCCCCTCCATCCCTTAAAATAATGTCTCTCTCCCCGTAAGCTCAATAATTCTGTTGATTTTTCAGCATAGACCAGAAGGCCAGAAACAAAACAGCAGCGTCTTGCAGAACACCTACTCAGGACAGTTAATGAAATAACGTTTCTCGTACTCAAATAATTGCAAAGAATTAGTTAGCATCAATAAAAATAGTACCCCGTCGGTTTATTGTCCTTAGGTATTTTCACTGTAGCATTTTAATTGGTAGAATTCAAGATATTTTTTTTTCATATTGACCTTTTGAAGAAGAAAATCATCAGAAAAAAAACTAGGAATAAACGTGGAAGGGGGATCTTTATTTGCTCTGTCGGTGATGAAGTTACACACTCAGCTGTGCCAGAGTACGAGGGACTTGTAGCTGAGGTTAACTGCTTGAACGTAAGAGGGTTGTTTCGGCGGTCATGGTGAATCAGCAAATAATTTCTGGGTCAAGGTTTGCCCTACGAGATGACTGAAATTAGAGCTGGAAGGAGTTGTTGTGTCCTCTGGTGCCACTCGGCTAATGTACCGC
Source organism: Anser anser (assembly GCF_964211835.1). Taxonomy (NCBI): domain Eukaryota; kingdom Metazoa; phylum Chordata; class Aves; order Anseriformes; family Anatidae; genus Anser; species Anser anser. The sequence continues at coordinate 86,736,047 of NC_139723.1, forward strand.
TGTTCCCAGCAGCCAGTTTTATGGGTTTGGGTTGGTTTTTGCTTCTCCCCTAACGCTCCCCCCGCTGCCCCCGGGTACTTGTAAAGTGTTTAAGTGGTGGTGTTTTCCCACCGCATCAGCCGGGGGATTGCTCGAGTGTCCCTGCCACACAACTCACTGGTATCGCTATCCGTCTTTCCCGAAACACCCTAAATTTTCCCTTTCTTAATGTTATTCCGTTGCTTCTCGTTATGCCCCTGGGTGCCATCGCGAGCGCTGCCTTGCCGTTGACATTTACAGTTGTGTACACTTTATGCTCTTCTCTTCCTCCCAGTACTCGTGTGCTGAGCTCCCTGAGGGACAGATTTTCGTTAGACTGGGCGTGCAAAATAAAAGTTACATCGCTGCACCTGCTGTTGTTATTACCTGCATTAATGTGAACTCCAGACGTGTACAAACACAGGCCCAAGACCTTACCGTGCTACACACCGCGACAAAACACCGATATAACAGCGATCACAAGGATTTCTGGCACTTCTTACTACCTTTCTGTGTGATTTTGTGTTAAGATATTTACAAACAAACATATTTTACCTCACTGATAATTACTGCAGTAGCTGTTCCCTGTATCCCGCCTGATTTAGTACTCCTCATCCTTTCCTTATCTTGAATAATAGACAATATTATACACTGTCTTCTGCTCTGCAGCTCAGTAAATAGTGTTGCCAGTGCTTGAACTTTACTTAGTGTCTCCGGTGAGCGAGCAAGTTGGTCACGGCGGTGGTTTTGCTGATTGTCTTGCACAGCACGTCGCCTGCCGCTGCTGCACGGTCAGCACCGCACGGCTCGGGGCCTGTGGCAGATGTGAGCAGGGAGAAGGAAACGTGACGGGGCACGTCCGACATCCTGGTAAAAGAAATGGCTGCTTCGATGCCAGAGAATCCCTGAAAACACCTATTTCTTACCGAAACCATCCTGCACGCTGGCGATGAAAGCAGCGTTGCCACATCTGTATTGGCCTGGCAGATCCAGTGCCATGAAAATGAAGGCATTTCCATTCTTCCTTGGCAGTGTTGCAAGAGAGGATGCACCTTAATTACAGGTGCTTGAACCTCGAGGGGGTCTGTTTCTTCTGGAGAAGGCTCCTTTGTGTTCCAGTCACCGAAATAATTGTTCTGAAGTCAGGAAAAGCCAGCACTTCGTGCTTGGGTCTCCATGAGGCCTGCTCCTCCAGACACATTTTGGCCTGGCTGAGAGCTTCCACTGCCTCTGTAAAAACTGATTTCTGCTTGAATGCCACTAGAATAAAGACCTGAAAGGCCTCTCACGTAAATTTATCCAGAAACAAGGTTCATATTAAGAACTTCCTGCAGCTTTCTTCTAGAAGATTATAGGGGGAAAGTGAGAAATGAAGCTTTATTTCCTACTCTTGAAGTTCTGGAACATATAGGCAGGATTTACAGCGTTCATTTTGAAGAAGAAAATCAGCTTTCTGCTAAAAATGAGAGTTTGGTGGGTGAATGGATGGGTGGATAGGTGTCTGCAACCCAAACTGTCAGGCCTTAATTTCCCTGAGAGACGATGTGAGAGAGTACAAAGACCGGTCACAACACCACCATCTAGATTTTATGAACTTACTGACATCTGAATTTATCCTTTTATTCTAAGGAAATACCTTGTGGTGTGGTGTCAAACTGGGATTCACATTTTCTGCACGGAGTGAACTTTCTAAAGCCATCGAGTTTTTCGTTCGGCCTACTATTTAAGAGGCTAAGTGCTGGGTAGGAAAGCTCCTAAGGGATGGAGACAGTTCGTCTGTCAAAAGGTGGCATAACTAATGGCATTTATTGAAAGAGTTAACTCGTGGAAACATTTTTTTATGGGTCAATTCAAGTGGCCCCAGTGTCTTCTGAATAAGTCCCAGAGTGTCAGGAATGGGAGGGAATTTGCAGATAGGGAAAAAAAAAACAGTTATCCCGTGAAGTTAGTGACTGCATTTTCACTGTCCTGTAAAAGATTTCAAGTATTTTGAGCACCGTATTGCTTTGAATGTTGTATCGGTAGCTGAGAAAGAGCAGCAGGAGGAAGGATTTGGAACCCGGAGTAGTTTATGCTTGCATGCAGCCCAAGCGATCGTACGTCTTCATCACAGCCTGCGGTTAGAGTTCATTAGAGCAAAACCGAAGCAATTTGGATGTCTGGTTGTTTTTATCAAGTCCCTGTGCTCCACGGGGTGGATGGGGATTTCCTTTAGTTTCATCCTTGCGTTCAGGGGTGATTTTAAGTGAGAATGAGCCGTATTCAGGAATATGGCATATATGGCTGTGGTCGCTCTGGAGTTGTAAATGCTGAAGTCTTTCCTTCCTCCCCATCACGGGATCTGTGCAGAAAGAATGGTTCAGTAGCAGCATTCATTTGATTTTTTTTTAAATTAAATAAAATCTGCTTACATCTTTTGTCCATAAACAGAAAGAAATGTAATTGTTAGTGGAATAAGACCCTGTATGACCCTAGTTATAAGGATCAGCTGTTTGTTGTTTTTCCCTTTCCTTCAAAAATAAAGGCGAACATTTCTCTGGTCTTAGGATCCCTGTGAAACGGCAATGAATGGGCAGGCTGTGTGGATCACCTTTGGAAAAAAAAAAAAGGCAATTACCCTTTATGGACTGTTCTTTGAGTAATTTCCACTAGAAATGCGTTTTTTTTTGGAGACAAAATATAAAAGGATAGAGTCCATTAGCGAACAGTCGGTCTCAGCAGAAATGTCATTCTCGGGACAGGCTTCAGCTGGGATGGGAAGTTGGAAGGAAAAGATATTACTGCTTCTCTTATTGATGCTTTGGGGCCAGATCCAGTCAGAGGCAGTGACTTTGGTTTGACTGCAGAGCTAGCCCCAGGCGGGACGAAAACAGTCGGCAGAGCAGAACCCGAGCCCTTCATTAAAAGGAGCAAAATAGAGAGGAAAATGGGATGCAAAGGGACGAAAGGGACTAGGTTAGATGATCTTAGAGGTCTTTACAACCTGAATGATGCTGTGGTTCCACAAAATCTGTTAGGAGAGGCACTTTGAAAACTGTGGAGGGCCGTAAAGAGTCAGGCCCGAAGGCCTGAAGGCCTAGAAAATTTGGCCTGGGTGTTGAAGGCAGCCAGGGCGCAGGCTTCTTGCATCCCCCAAAGCCACCGTGGGTGTCTCATGAAGGTTTAAACATTTCTAAAGTGCTAATAAAGGTGCTGAGCTGGAAACCCCTTGCTGGTGGTGCCACGTTTTGGGTGCCCGTGGTGGGGGTCCTGCCCCCGGCACCCTCCCAGCCCCTTCTCCGTCACGGAGCCCTCCCGTGGCAGCCTGACGTGCCGCGGGGCCCTGTACAACCGCTAAAGAATTGGAAAATAAAACAGAGCCGTTTCCAGGAGTTTTCTTATCAGGTTCCTACTCCTGCAGCAGCTGCTTTTGGCGTGCTGGCAGCACGAAGGTACCTGAAGACAGCCGTAAATTTGCTCTTCCTTCCTCGAGGTCTTTCTGCGCAGCCAGAACGGTTGGAAGATTTCTCAGTCTAAATGAGAATCAGGACCTGAGGTTTATTTCTTTTTTCATTTAACCATTTTTTACGACTTTTTGTCTTAATTATATACAACCTAAGGGTTTCCTTGCTTTTCTGTGTGCTTTTTTTTTTTTCCTTATTCCTTGTTGAAAACACGTATAAAGCAGTGAGAACAATGTTTCTTGTTAATTTGTGTTGCAGAATCAACACAAAGGGAAGCCATAAAAGGTTTTTTATAAAATGTTATAAACATAGCCTTGCCTAATGGGATTGGTGTCTAAGGGGGTGGTGTTTGGAAACAAAAACGTAAAACCAAAGTTGGCTCCCTAAACCCCACATTTGGATCCCATAGCTCTCCCGAAGCCAAAAGAATATGTGCTCCCATCTTAAAAATCCCCAGGACAGTCTCTAGAGAATAAACCAATTATAAAACAGCCTATTTCTGGGCTTAAACTGCGTGATATTTATGGAATCATTCATGCCAGAATTAGCTTTGCTTCAGAGTTTTGAAGGTAGCCTTAACTCCCGGCGTGCCCTTTTAATGCATAATTAACTCTCTTCACAAGCTTAATGTTATCTTTCACAGCGAATTCAAAAAGAGTCTGACGAAAATCTGTATTTGTGCTCAAGTAATATTCTTCAGATGATATTCTTCAGATTATTTTGGTGGATCTCTTTTTTTTTTTTTTTTAAACTAGGTGGCACTGGGAGAGAATTAATTTATATATATATATTTTTTTTTCCATTCACTGAGGTTGTCGTGACATTATCTGAGGCTTGTCAGGAATTGATTTGTCCCCTGCCCTCTGAGTAATCTTTTGAGATGTTGATGTACACCACTGCATCAATATACAAGTTTAGCGTTGAAGAGTTCAGCACGGAAGAGTAAATGCGGGTGGTTTTAGGACTACTTATACAATTTATGGGCCTAATCCGGCATCCGCTGAAACCAAAAAAGAAAATATCTTCTTGACTTTAGGGAGCTTTGGATCAGGAGAGGCAGAGCAGAATGCTGTCTAGTGTTTATTAACCATGGTGTTTCTTCAGATGCTGAAGAAAAATGCGGTATGTAAAATTCGATACCTATATAAAACCACTTTTACGAAGCAGCAGTAGTCTGCAGAAATCCTAAAATGGAAAAATACACGGCTCAGTATTTATTTAGTATGTTATCATTTGAATAATGAATCCAAATGATGCTGGGTATCTCCCACATCAGCTGGAGGAAGAGGAGGCTCTGTCATCATCTGCAGCAACAGCTGAAGCGCTTGGATTCACTAAATCTGAACTGCGTAGTAAACGCTGTTTGGGCAACTAAATATCTCCAAATCAGTTCGCATGCTTTGTATTGATTGATTAAACTCTTTCCTATATTTTTGTGTACACTCTAATATACTTACTTCTGATCTTTGCTGTGAATGTTTAGTCGCCCACGTTCCTTCTTCATTGCATCCCTCGGTAATATTTAATTTACATGTAACAATACCCAGAACTTGCTTCTTTCATCCAAATAAGGTGTTGAAATAGAGTTCACAGAGCATTCACCAGGAGAAGAAGCATTTTTTGGCGTGGGGCATATACTGCACGAGAGGGTTCAACCCTTCTGGTACATACTTTGCACGCCACTGCGCCTTCCTTACGCAGGTGAGGAACAACAAGGAGGTGAAATACAGCTCCAGGTTCTGCCATTTGGACATCTCTGCACTTGAGACGGGTTTGCCAGTTGATGAGGCCGTTAAATCTGTTGAAATACGCGCTTGTAAAGTCCTCTATTAAGCCCCAACTGCTCTCGTTGTGTCTCTGTGGGTTCATCTGGGGGGTACGAATGACCTCACCTGCATGGCAAGACTGGGCTATGCAATTCGGTGATGTTGGCAGGATTTTTGGACAACATTTTATGTTGGCTGTTTATCTTGCTTTGTAGCTTGTTTTCCCAGCTGATAAAAACAGCTGACCGAAATACTTATTTATGTCATAATAATGACAGCCTGGAATTTCTAAGAGTTGACATCTGGTGTAATTTACTCACGCTGGAAAACCTCCGAGCCTGTTTTTCCATGAGTAAAGGTTTCTAATTTTTTTAATGGTTGCTTTCGTCATCCTATAAGCTTGTGACAAAGAAAATTGAAGCAAATGAGCGATGTAATGTGATATTATGAAGCGAATTTTTCCTCTTATCTACTGGATGGTATCCAAGCAGTCATGTACCACTTGCAAATAAAATGATACGGTAAAGAAAAGAAAAAAAAAAAGAAACCAGCATGTTTGCTCACCAGAGCACACTAGCATCAAACGTGATCTTTATTAATCGTGACTGCAATACCTGCTGCTTTGCTCCGTCTTTTAGTAAAACTACTAGGGGTCAAAATATACACACGCTGGTCCTCCATCTTAGCAAGCGCTGAGGAAAACCGCGTAGGATGAGATGCGGTGGTAATGTTTACGGGGCTGCTGCCAGGGTTTTCCACCTTCCAGATCCTAAATGGCATCCGTAAAGGTATGGGGAGGCATCCTGCAGGATTTCCTCCCTGAAGGGCCAGTGTTACGGCAGTCTGCTGTAATAAAACGCACTGGCTTTGAAACCAGTCGCTTAATTTACTTAGGGAGCAAGCGCGTTGTGCACGGCACCATAACGTTACTTGGGAAATTTTGGAAACTTTGAATTTTTGTTCAATTTTGTTCTCCCTCCAGGGCATAAATAGTGTGCCCGTGATAATGAGAGCAGACAGGACTCAAATACGTCACTGTCTGCATAATTCTTACACTGCAGCTTTTTCTTTGAAAGTACATGCCCGTAAGGGTCCAAACTGCCAGAAGTGCTACCTCTGCTATTCTGAGCTATTTCTTTAGCGATCTGCCCAGCTGGGATAGCTAATTTTGATCGTCAGGTGGGAATCCACCCCATTGTTAGTGGGACAGGTTATTTTCTGAAATTTCTGTTTACAACGTGCTGTATTTATTAGCTATTCACAGAGTAGCGATGGGGTGCAAGGCTGCTGGGTCACTGGATGCGTCTCTTTGCTGTGCTTCAGCACAGCCTGACCTGGCTCTGGCCAGGCCCGTAGCTGGGATTATTTCTCATTTTTCTCGACAACTCTATTGTACCTTCCTTTATTGGTAACGCTATGATATTAAATCTCCTGAAAGCAAAATAACTTTTTTAATGTAGTGGCACTGGGTGGCAGGGCTGTAATCGAAGTTCGGCTGCTTGCTCATTCTGGCTGTGTTGTGCACGTCTCCCTCTTCCTTGGAAATCCGATAAAGCCTCCAAAATGTGCCTCAATAAACCATTTTTTGTGTGTTAAACTGAACAGAACCGTCCCATCTCTCAAGGTCAGGCAGACTCAGATTTCCCCTGTATCCCATTCAGACACGAATTAACTTTGAGGGGTCGTACAGCCCATAATATGCAGGGTGGGGGCAGAGGGGCTGCCTGCTGTGGTCTGCAGGGAGATAATAAGAAAAGCGGCCAGAGGGCATATAAGCATATATATATATATATATATATACATATATATATACATATATATATATATATATACGCTGAATAAATGTTAAATAACTGCATGGGGGTGGGACCGGCTGACCTCCAGAGGTCCCTTCCAACCAAAACCGTTCTACGATTCATCGACATTTCGGTTGCTTTCCACTCTATTGGAAAGTATTTTGGTATATTTACGTCTCTTCCAACGTGGCTCGGATTCAATCCAGATTAATGGAGCGCCTGGCGCTGATCCGGATCCGTACCGCCTTAATTTAGGCACTTGATTTGCTCATGGAAATGTATCGCCCTGCTCGTGCTAGCGACGAGGGGCAGGCACCTCCTGAAGGGTGCTTCAGAGAGATGAGATGTCCTTCTCTGACCGCGTACTGGGATGCTTCAGTTTTATACATACATTAACCGGGATGAACCCAGCTCTGAGCGTCCAGCAGCAGATTTATAGCAAAGTTAAACTTCTTTGCTCTAGTAGTAAACAACAGTTGGGGCTGGACTCGATCCAGTGTCCTTCACTGTAGAGGAATATCCTTCTGCGGTCCTTTATATCATCGAACAGGAGGTCTTCCAAACAAGCTCTTCAAGCCGAACAGATTTGCCTTAAGCTCGTAGCTGCCCCGTATCTTTTCTGGGTGTGCAGAGAGCTCGGCAAATCTCACTGAATTCTGCAAATTCGGTCTGATTTTTGGAGGGAGAAAAATTGTGCTAGAAGTAACCCACCAGCAGCTGTGATGGTGGTTGAAAATGGCCCGTGGCAGGTCACTTAAGCCAAGTGCTCGTTCAAAGACCTACGTCTTTGCAGGGAAAGCGTGACATGAAGAGTTGTGTGTTCGGTGGACGGTGACGTGCCAGTCTGTGCTCGTATCAGCAGAAGAGGCTGGGCTTGCACAGTGCAGACAGAAACCAGCTGAAGGAGCGTGACGTGTATGCACCAGAAAGTTCAGAGTGCCTGCAGCGACCCCGGGGAAACCCAGCTGGTCACTGGCATGATTCTGTGCAAATTCTGGTCCGGTTTATTGAAACGTTGCTCTCCGGTGGCGTGTATGGCTTTTTGCCATTGACATATTGTACTTTCAAGCATCAGAGCATGGATTCCATACATATAAATACACGTACCTATAGCTATAATTGCTTTATTTTAGGGGTTGTTTCTCCTAAGTTCAAAAAAATACCCCACATTGAGGAAGAGAGATGTTAACTCCTTTTCTAGAGCTAGAAAATAGAAAACACGTTTTTACATCTGAGTCAATGTTTTCTGGAGCCCATCTCAGCGTTATTGAATGTCCACAGGGAAAGCAGAGTCTTTAATTAAACAGATGCCAATGGGTGCAAAATTTAAAGGCTTATGCTCCTATTAATCCTAAAAATCAATGTAGTGTGTTAGGTTGTCTAGTGACTTCTAGTCATTTACCTTTCCCAGATAAATTTGGTGTGTCTGTGTCCCGTGATAATTACGGGGACCTCCAGTGCTTCAGATTCTAAAAGAAAACATAATTAAGCTAAAAATGTAGAAGCGAAAACAGAAATAATTACTGGAGATTATGTATTTTCACAGCTGGCTGGAGGTGGAGGTGTTTAAGGCAAGATGTGCTACCTGGACAACCTTTGTATTTCAGCCAGCGTTTTAGAGAATTGGAAAGCCGAGAGCACAATCAGAGTCCATGAATATGAGAAGCCCTGGGCTATGAAACGTGGAGGAATTAAGCAGTGGGCAGGCTTAAAAATGCTAAGATAATAAACGTAGGCTGAGGAATGGGACCCTGGAGCGGGATCGCCCTGGGCGGCGGGGACAGATGAAGGGTTCTGATTTACCCGAGGGAAAATGTCAGAGCGCCTTCGTTTCTCGTGAAATGCCAGATTTTACATTCTCGTTTTGAAGCTGCCGGAGACGTGAACCGTGAGAATTGCCCCTCTGTTCAGATAACTTTGCTGTACATGGGAGAAGCCCCCTTGCTCCCGGGCCGCGCTCGGTACGGGACCGCAGCGCGAGGGGCCTCGCCGCCACCCTACCCGGGACATGGGATTGAGTCCCGTGGGACGCCTCCTGGCCTCAAGATACTGAATGAAGAAGTAAATATTCTCTTGCAGATGTCGCAGCACGTAAGAGCGGCGCGCGGGAGGTGAGAGTAGAGACTTGTGAGCTGACGATTTGTTTTGACAAGTATTTGATGGAATTTGAAAGCGTACCTGAGGGTCGTGGCACTCCATTTTGGTTTTCGATTACGTCTTGCTATCACCAGCACTCCTCGGCCAGTTCTTTGGTAACTAACTTGCGAATAGGGACAGAACCGTCCCTTACCATTACATTTGAACTTCTTCCAGTGACTTAAGCGGATCCAAGGTCAGAACATATTCGTATTTCGGGTCTTCTGATGAAAAGGCAGTGGTAAAATTCACGGCTGCGTGATCATTAAAACACAGTTTCACGAAAACCCATTTGATTAGCATTCAGGGCCAAACCTTAGTGACAGGAGATATGTTTGTATAATCAAAAGGAAAAGTAACACTTCTCTGTGAATAAGTGGATGTAACAAAGCTTTGAGATACTTCAAAGCGCCATTTTTCAATAGAGCGCGCACAAAAAAATGCACGCAGCTCGGGGATGTTGTCAAAAAAATTTAAGAAAGAGAGTTTTGTCAGCAAAACTTAAGGAGGAGATTCTCGAGGTGTGCTTTTTGTCGCTTAAAAGAAAGCAACTAAGCACCACACGGACAGGTAGCAATGTCCGTTCCTGTACTGGTTTTCTGCACCTCTTCGGAACGGGCTTCTCTTCTGCTGGATACAGACTCATAGACCACTCGGGGTGCCCCTGGTCCCCCCCTGGCCCCATCAGGACCCCCCCAAGCAGGGTGCTCAGCCCCAGGCCCAGGCTGGAGACGTCCCCAAGGAGCCCCCGGCCCCTCTCTGGGCAGCCTGGGCCAACCCCACACAGGAGTGCGGCCTGGCGGGCACGGGGAGCAGAACAGCGCCGTGTGTTGAGGGGATGAAGCTGAACTTCTTTCCCTGGAGCTCCTATTTATGCCACAGCTTATCTGTAGCCTGTTTTTAAATGAGTGAGTGAGGCGTGCTCTGGATCCTGGAGGGCATTGCTGGTGTTTAAGGTGCTCCCGTGCGGAGCAGGCCGCAGCCGGGGAGGTGACAGGGGCGGCTGAAACAGCCGGCTTCCTAGAGGTGAGGAGTAGGGACGAGGAATATTTGTATCACAAAGCCATCCCTCCAGAGGTATCTTTGATACCTCCTGTGGTATCTTGCACTATTTCCGAGGTTACCTCACATCCTTGCTTTAGTTTCCACCTCTAAGATAAGAACGCTACTGCTCACAAACGTAAGGAGGTGGAACATCTCGTCTATTAAGTCACGTTTGTAGATAACTATTACTAAGCTCTGAAATTCAGCTGTGTATAAATTTAAGGAAAAAACGGTCCGTCAGAACCAACATGAAGAAAAATAACTTCTTGCAAAGCAGTGAGGATCTTCCCCACCATCCTCTGTCCAAGTCACACATGAGAGAGAGGAAATAATGCAGAAGCGAAGACGAGGTTTTGTTATAGCCCATTACTCAAGTCCTGCTTTCTCTGACCTCTGTCACCCTTTAGTACATCTATAATTCCCATGAAAACCAACTGGAAGTAGCAGTGTTCTTCAAGGAGAGTGCTGGTGTGCAGATGTAACATCCAAAAAGCTACGTGGTCCTGGGGAAGGGAGTTGTGGTCCTGGCAGTGGTGGTGGACAGGTGTCTGCAGGGACGTTAGCACCAAATGTCTGTGTGCACGCCGTGGTCAGGCCTCTTGGGACGTCTCACTGTAACTTTAATTAGGAATCGATCCGTTTGAGCACCGGTTATGAAATGTGCAATCCACACTATTACTCTTCAGACACAACAACTGCCAACCCCAGAAATATTTGGCATTTCTTCTTTCCTTTTGCGGGTATTTCCATATCTTATAGTTTCCCCGGCCTTTTAAATGGGATTATTTGTCATCATCTTCCGTCTTCGAGCAGTTCAACGGGAGCTTTGTGCCCATTTGTAGCGTTTACCTCTTTGTAGCTGTTTGCTCACAGTGCTGTCCAAATCCCTTTCCAGCCCTCTCTCGGTGCTCTTACTTGGGCCTGGGGAGCTGTTCCAATGCACCAGGCACGCTGAGTAGCACCAGGTGGGTCTTTTTAGAAGCTCACCTCTGCTATATACCCAAAAGAGTGTATTTTATCTGACCCACTTAGCCCTTTAAATCTGAGCATTTCTGCTGGGGAATTACCTGTATGGTTTTTACGTAAGGGGCCCAGGAGACACCCTGCAGGTTAATAGTACATCACGAGGAGCAGGTATAGTGTGCACTCCCATGCCGCCTTACTGCAGTAACCTGCGTATACATTAAGACTCGTGCACCTCTACTGCAGTTACAATTTTGGTATTATTATTACGAAAATGTTGGAACTGCAAAAAGGTGATTATAAGAGGCTTAAAAAAAAAAAAAAAAACACTACAGAAAATCAGAGTTACAGCTTAGAGAGAATCCGGTGCTCCAGTCGTGGGCACAGGACCTCTGCTGGGCATTTTAACTCCCAATTGTGCACGCCTGAAGCCAGCTGCGCTTTTGGTGCCTTTTCAGCCCTGAGATCACCTCCAGGAAGGTATTCCCCCGGAATAAGAGGGAGCTGGCTGCATTTGAGTGATTCGCAGGCACCGATCTATCAGCACAAGGCGGTAAGGGAGCTTGCATTAACATTATTTAAAATGGAATTTTTTAAAATATTCTGGAGATTTTGATTTTAATCTGAATCTTAATAGCCTAATTAATTTGAAATTATTGTGCCCTTTGCTTTATAAACTCTTAATCATGAGGCTCTCAGGCAGATATCGTCTAAGTAATCAGCATCAGTATAATCAGTAATTAAAGTGATAGCCAACTACAGGTGCTGCTAAGTGCTAATCAATTAAATGCATTTGTAATTGAAAACCTGATTGAAGTATTGATAGTTGCTTTGATCCCTGGACCTGTAAAGTTCCAGTTGGTCTTCTTGCAGCCGACTGCAACCCTTTGCAAGTTTCCAATGTTTAGCAGGTGTTGGGAAGGAGGAAGATGAATTTTACTGCGATATTCAACATTCCCCGTGCCTAGCTGCAAACAGTGCAACAGCTCCGAAGTGGTTTTATCAGCTGAGCAAATGTATGACAGGTTCTTGTAAATAACTGTGTCATCGGCACAAGAATGAGTTGAAAGAAATGTATTGCTACAGCTCTGAAAACATACTAGATGGATTTTCCTATTGCAGGTTTTTCTTTTTTTTTTTTTTTCTGCCTTAATGAAAGCCTAGTAGTCTGACCCTGAATGAGAAGCCAAAGCTTTGAAAATCTTCACGAGTATAATGTTCTTTACAAATAAAGAGCATTTCAAGTAAGCGGCATCTCTTAGTTTCTTCAGAGGGTTTTGTTTTCAAACATACGTACAAAGTTCTTACGAGCTGGTTTGAATTCTCAAATGAAATGTCAAAACGGGCCTACAATGCCTTAAATAGAAAAAGTCATCGCCCTTTTCTGCTTAGTTAATACAAGGAGAAACTGAAAGCCAGATTCCCCTGTCCTAATTTTGGCTTCTAGAAGTGAGATGCCCACGGTTAGGCCAGCTCTCCTGTGCCATGGGGAGAAAACGAGCAATCCCCTGGCCGGGCACCGGGGTTGTCTGCTTTGGGTGTTCCTTTTTCTCACCATCAGCCGGTGGGTTAAGTCAATTAATTCCGCTACCTGGGAGGAATCTCACCAATTTTTAAATACTGAAATTATTTTAAATGGGAAAATTATTGGTCTGAGCAATCCCTGTTAATGAAAAGAAAAATGCTGCCCTGTTTAGTGTTTAGAGTCATGGAATGGGTTGGGTTGGAAGGGACCTTCAAGATCATCTAATTCCAGCCCCTGCCATGGGCAGGGACACCTCCCACTAAATCGGGTTGCTCCAAGCCCCATCCAGCCTGGCCTTGAACACCTCCAGGGATGGGGCACCCACAACTTCTCTGGGCAGTCAGCTCCAGTGCCTCACCACCCTCTGAGGAAAGAATTTCTTCCTTATATCTAATCTAAACCTCCCCTCTTTTAGTTTAAACCCATTCCCCCGTGCCTTATCACTGCATCCCCTAACAAAAAGTCCCTCCCAGCTTTCCTGCAGCCCCCTTTAGGTACTGGCAGGCTGCTGTAGGGTCTCCCCGGAGCCTTCTCTTCTCCAGGCTGAACACCCCATTTGGAACCCAAACCCGATTTGGCGTTCCACATGTCACTCGCATAAAAAGTGCATGGTTGCACTGTACGTGATTATTTTTAAATATCTAGAACAAAATCTTGGAAGCTGTTTTGCCTTAGAAGTTTCTACACTTGAAGAGAGAGAGAAAATTCTTTTTCTTTTTTTTTCATTATTTGTTGTCAAAGCTCACCATTTTCTGTTTGTTTTGTTCCTTTGCCATCATAAGCCTCTGCCCAAGGTGTCTGATTTTTCTAAGCATTGTATTTGGTTATGTTTCATCCTCTCTTTCTTTTCAAGTTAGCAAAGACACCCAGAGGCATTTTTTATCCTTAATTTTCTTTCACCAGTATATCTTCTTTGCTATCACCTTTTTTCTTTCCTTTTTTTTTTTTAATTTTTATCTTTTTTTAAAGACTGTGGCAATCAAGTGGTTTTAAGTATTTGATCATGCAGTTTTAATAAAATACCTCTTTGGAGACGTAGCTCAGAAGAGAAATACCCGGAGAAGACGATACTGGCTGGAAAGGTCTTCATACCTTAGCAGTCCTCCCAGCTTTTTTTCTCATTATCTTCTCTTGGGAGCGAGAGTGGTTTTATGAAACACCATGGTTGGGAACTTTACAACTGCTCGTAGCCAAGGCAACCACCAACAGCTTCAATGTGTATTTGTAAATTAATTTGCGGCTCCTGGCTTGGTTGAAAGGTGAGAGCCCTCACCTGTGAGAGGTGGAGGAGCGAGGATGCCCAGGGCGCCAGGATGGATGCGGTGGGATGGGAGAAACACAGTTCCCACCTTCAGCCCCTTCTCCTCTTCCTCGTGCATGTGGCAGGGGAAGGGGATGTGCCGAAGAGGGGGTCATTTCCAATCTCCTACCTACTCCCAGCAGCTGTTTCTGAGCCTGGCCAAGTCCAGGGCTGCTCCCGAAGGTGTGGGATCAAAGGCGAGGATTCACGCTGCTGGGAAGTGGTGCAGCAAAGGACTTAAAAGAGCTGAACTGGTTGGAAAAAAAAAAAAAAAGAAGTATCCAAACCTCATCCTTTCTGCTCCTCGGCTTGCAAACCATCACGTGAAAAACCCCGTTGTCTTTGCCCACCGGTGCCTTCAGATGTTTCTAGCAGGACTTTGGGAGTTCACGGTGCACGCTGTGAAGGGCTCTCCTTCTTCTTTCCCTGCCCGCAACCTCCCGTGGTTTTTGGACAGCACTTCTGGGTCCCACACAGGTCTAAGCTAACGTCTCCCCAGCTGGGAGCAAACTCGATGCTCTGTGCCTGAATCGCACTGTATGCATGCATTTCATTGCATTAAATGACGGGGATCAAAATGCCGGCAGCAAAAAAACAGATCTTAGTTTGTTCTCCTGTAGCAATAACAATAATGCCTTTCAAATTAAGATACCCTCATTTCATTAAAGACATCGTACGGGATCTCCATAGGCTCCGTAGGTCTGACTTGTAAATGATTTTGACAGTCCAGATAAAGATAATCAGCTCCCGTGCCACGTGCATGGTATATGATAAATGTTTCCCGGGAATTCGTCTTCTCTTTCAAGAGAGAGCTCGCGCCTAGCAAAGTGGCGGTACGTTAAGCACCCTTTACTTCACCTCAGGATGCTTCATTTCTTGCTGAAATCTGTTATTTTGCAGTTATGCCAGGCTTAGCCCGTCTTATTGCACAAATGAGACATCGATTTCCATGTTTGCGCAAAGCCCGAAGCGCTAGCCTTGCTCTAAAGCGCACCTGAGGATTTGATGTGTTTTTTTTTTTAAATCCGGTCTTCTTTAAGTCCCTTCGTGAGTCCTGTCTGTCTTTCAAAACATACCCGATTTGGAAGATAATACTTGGTTTCCGTGAGTTGTTCAGGTTAGTTTTGATTCCAGAGAGCTCTGCAAAATCTCCGGACACGTTACGGAGGTAACCGGAGGTAATTCCTAGTTTCCATGTAGAAGCAACGCGAAGGCAGTTCTCCAAGAAGAGGACACAACTGGCTCCCAACTCTGCCGCCTTGCTCAGGAAATTCATTTCAAATCCCAGCTCGTGCACGGGTCATAGTTAGACTGAAAAATGGGCTATTCGTTGCTGCTGGCCGTACGTGGAGACTAATAACCCATTCTGTTGTTGCATGAAATCATCGAGTTATTCCTTTTTGATTTTTTTCCAGCTTTTTACGATGAGGTGTGTTCTGGATGCTTAATCTGCGTACATTCGCAACAGTCCCTCTTACTCTAAACGAGCATTTACGTCCAGAGGTTCATTGACTAAAACAGACAAATGGCCTTTGCACGTCCAGAAACGTTGATTTGGTAAGATTAATGGGATTCCTGATGCTCCGCATTTCTGAGCAACGTAGAGATAATACTTCAGCTTTTTCTTATTCTGGCTTGGTGTCTAAGTAGATAATCGTGAAAACGTGGAAATGAAAATACCCTGGGTTTTCGGGAACTGCAGGAAAGATTTTAAAGGTTCAGCTCAGGTTTGGCTAGATCCGTTGCGCCGCTATCTATTCGCTCTGAAAAGGTTTATCAGGTACAGTTGATCGGGGAGGGCTCAACTGAAAGCTGTGTGGTCTGCAGCCTCCAAAGGACCATCTGCAAAGGGATCCCGATGGAATAGGAAGGAAATATTTCCTTTCTGCGAGTCGCCTCTTGGCTAAAGTGGGAAGGATTAGAGCACTAGCCATTCCCGCTCTTCCCTAAGCAGGAGAAAGAACAAGGAGCCCGGCAGCGCGTTAGTCATCGATTTCCCCGGATCAAAGGGGCACATGTTAAGCACTATTGATAAAAACCATCGCCGTCGTGTCCATGGAGACCAGGTTGAGGTGAAGTGAACGGTTGCCGTTGCAGTGACAGCTTTGGGTGGATCCGTAAAGAACTCGCTTTTTTCCTCTGATCAGAAGGAAGATCTTATTTATTCTGCCTTGGGCGCACGGTCAAACCCATTGCTTCTGCGAGGGCTGCCATGGAGGGAGAGGAGGCAATCGCTGCTGACTTTGGGGCAGAAAGAAGGATATTTGGGGGCTCAAAAAACTGCTCAGCACTCGCAGGTATTGTGGCTCCAAGTGCTTGCATGCTTGGGCCGAAACTCTTGTTTTTCCCATTTTTAACCAAATTGCGGTGCCAAGTTCAGGCTAGCACTAAGACTCAATATTTAAATAATGAAATTAATTATTTGTGGAGGCAACCTGACAAAAAATTGCTCCGAGTTATCTGTCACTGCAGCTTGAAAATCAAAGCAGGGGGCGTTTTTGAAAGCTACCCAGCTTTGTGCACGCTTCTTGCTCTGCTCCCCTTCTGGAAAATGACGTCTCAGCATCCAGAGCCCGGTGTCCCACCAGGTCTGGCCCTTCCCAGGACACACCGCTTGCTTAAACCACCCGTCTCCTCTTGGTTCATTCTTCTGGGGCTTTAGATTCAGTGCTCAAGTGTTGTTACATTTGCAAGTAACTCTATTTCCAAAAGAGCCCTTCCTCTGAACGAGCATAGCCAACAGGATTGCTCCTGGAGGGCAACAAATCGCCTTGGGGCCTCCTAGCTGTCCTAGCTCACATGCAGTTCAGAAATTAGCAATATTTGAAATAAATTGACAACACGGAGGCTGTGGTTTGACACAGCAAAGATCCAGAAATCCTCACCCAAAATTCCAGCTCATCGGGAGGTCGCCCAAACTATAGGATTTCGTTCAAACTCACCTGTTCTTTATCACATGAGTCAGTTCTAAATTTTTTATAAGCGGTACACTTGGGTAAAAGTTGATGTTGCTGCATTTTCCAAGCTGAGACCAGTGTGATTCGTCCCTTCTAGTAGGATTTTTCAATCTACAAATCATTCCTGCAACCTGCATGAGCCGTGCAGAAGGTCCCTGAAGGCATTTCTGCCCCTCCACTTCTTGATTCTTCTCCACGTATACTTTTTATCATCTCCAACTTTTCAGGATACTCCAGGTCCGAGGGTAAATAACTCTACGGGGGTTCTGCTTTCACTCTTCCATGAGGCGGTGCGTTGCCCTCCTTTCTGATTGTTCATCCTGGTTTTAGGTTGTTGCCGTAGGATGGGGACCGAGAAGAGCTTTTCGTGTTGCTCTTAGAAGGGTCAGCAGTATGGAATTTCTCCTCCTCCCCTGAGAAAATACCCAGGTGCTCTGCTTGCTGGGAAACGGGGCAAAATGTCTTCTCCTTGGGGCTGTACACAGATGCTGAGGTCCCGATGGGCACGATGAGACGGTGGCTCAGTGTCGTGCAGAAACGGGAAGACCTGGGAGCGCGCCGGTAGCACACAACGAGTTACCCAAAGACGTCCTCGGAGCTGTCAGCAGAAATGTTTTAAAGACGCTCTCGGGGTGTTTGCGTTCCCCCATAAATGTGTTATATGTGGGCAATTTCAATATGCAAAGCGACCGAATCTGTTTTTAAAACAATCACTCTCACAATTGAAAAATGGCGTTTGTTCTGCCCTAATGTAAGAACCCCAGCATTAATTCACTCCGCGCTGAAAACCCAAGGTATTGATTTTGAAATGTATAATTGATTGTAACCATAAATCACGGGGCAATATATGTGCAACATTGATTTTTCTCTATTGCAATAATTAATTTGATATGCGCTATAACATATTTATGCAGGGCCTAAGCAACTCAATAATGGTAATAAATTGTATTTGGTCAAAAACTATCCACTGTGATGTGGTCAGCTTTTCTCTTTGTCTAAAAACCCGTAGTGCAGTGCTGTAAGAGCCAGTGCAGAGATAATTCTGTGGCCTTGCTCCATGAGAAACCCTTCACACCGTGAAGACCTTATATCCTGGTGGGTAAAACCTTCAAAGGACCGGAGACTTGCAAGGAGCTGCTGGTGCCCGGATTGTTTTAGGAGAAAAAAGGTTGATGTACAGTATCAGCTCTCTTATCAGTTCAGCCCAGTGAATCGAGTGCTTTTCCTGGGCAAACTGATAGAAGCGCTAATAAAGAAGAGAATGAATAGACACACGGATGGACGTGATATGACGGAGGGGAATCAATACGGCTTTTGTCGAGGGAAGTCCTGCTTCGCTTCCCTATTAAAGTCCTTGAAGGAATCACGGAGCGCGTGGGCAGGGAGATCCGGTTGATACCATTCTCTCGGATTTCCTAAAGGCTTTCGATAAGGTCCCTCAGAAAAGGCTCCTGAAGAAATGAAGTCGTTACAGTAGAAGGAGAAAGACCCCTTTGCGATAAGCAACTGATGTGGTAGAGGGCGAAGGAAAGAGAGACGTTGACATTCCTGAGCTGGGGAGTGATGCATGCCAGGGTCTGGTGCACGGCGTGGTGAGGAATGAGCCCCATACAATCTAGACAAGCAAAGTTAGAACAAAATTAGTGATTAATTGCCTTGCTGCAAGCTCTGGTCCAGCTAAAATTCTCTTACAAGTTGGGATCGGCGATAAGTTTCTGCCCAGGAGGTTTGACTGGCTTTACATGGATGTGACGAGGGGGCGGTGACATCTCTGTGACCGTCGGTGGAACTGAAATGG
Organism: Anser anser; assembly: GCF_964211835.1. Lineage (NCBI taxonomy): Eukaryota > Metazoa > Chordata > Aves > Anseriformes > Anatidae > Anser > Anser anser. The sequence goes on from NC_139723.1 coordinate 86,754,793, forward strand.
CACAAAACTCTTAGAAATGCTCGGGGTGATAGATGCGTGCAATGGGCAAAAAGGTGAGACGTGGGCACTTTGGGCTGGAAAGTGAAACGAGTCACAGTGTCTGCTCAACCTTTATAGTACCACGGGTATTCTAGTGGCCTGTTGAAATGAAAAATTCCCGAAAAAGGAGAAAATTTAGCATATAAATCCATTGTCTGTATAACCGTCCACTGCCAGCGAGTGCGTAGTTTTCTTCATGCCCTCACTTGAATCTTTTCAGATTTTTGTCTTCTCGATATAAAAAGTTGAATGAAAGTTGGTTTTAAAAAAAAAAATAGCCATTTTCTTTTTCCTTACTTCATTCATTTTATCCGCTTTACTTTTGTCATTTCCTCAAAAAAAAATAATAATAAAATCAGCAGTAATATCTCTTCTTTTACAGAGTATCAAAGTTAGCTGGTTGCCTCCACCACCAGGCACTCAAAATGGATTTATTACGGGCTATAAAATCCGACACAGAAAGACTACCCGCAGGGGTGAGATTGAAACACTGGAGCCAAACAACCTCTGGTACTTGTTCACAGGTCAGTGTTCACATGGTACAACCTTGCAAGGTTTTTGATGAATTAAATGCTTTGGGAATAAAATATACTTTCACTTCAAGGGAACATTGATTTCTTTGCTGGCAGGTAGCATTTATTGTGTTGTACAAAGACAGTCTTTATATTATTTTTTTTTTACCCAATTTTTTCCTTATTGTTTTTTTTTTTTTCATATATTTGTCTCCTGGATTTTTTCATTATCATTAGTGAATTTGAGGCCAAATTCCTCGTGTCCGATAGCTTCAGCCTCAGATAGCTTTTTAGACCACTCAGTAAACATCTATTTTTGTACGGGTGCAAAAATATCGATTTCCTCGGTTTCTATTTGAAGACTTTAGATGGCAAATACCTCCTCACAGAATAAAAAGGGCAACAGTGGATCATAACAAAACTGTAATTGCAATGAATGAAAGTAGCCAGGTGAGTATTGTAGGGGTAACAGTGAATTGTAGGAGCTGAAAATGAATTTTGCTCGTATTCTTGCATTATGCCCAGCCGTAACTGAGAAAGCAGCAAAGCAGCAAGGGAGAAAATTAAACTTTGTCAAAGTCCATGGCATCTTTATGACCGCGCCTTCACCTCAGATGGCCTGCTTTATGTTTGCTTTCCCATATAAAGTGCAATCGGTGAGAATCAGAATTATTTCTGAATTGCATACTTAAGAATAAAAATGTTCATTTACCAGTTTGGACAGGAAAAGCAGAATTTCGTTTCAAAATTAAATAAAAGCACGAGTAGAACTTCTTATTTATTTATTTATTTTCAACGAGGAAGGCATTAAATATTGAACCCTCAACTTGGTTGTCTTACCTCGGCTGCTGGCCCCGGTTCCTGTGGGGTGATTTGTGGAGGATGGTGTCTAACAGCTGAACGAGAAACTCGTAGTTTCTGGGGAGAGATTGTATACTGAGGCCTTTAGCCAAGCTGGAAAGGATCTGTTTCCTGGCTAATAAAGTAGAAATAAAGTCCAAGTCCCAGAGCAGAGGCACAGACCTCTGACGTTCCCCATCCCCAGGGCTGGCAAGGTGGAAAGGCAGCGGCAGGTTACGGCCGTCGTCTGCTGGGCTGGGAGCACAGCAGATTAATCTCCGTTGTGGTAGATCCCCACGCCTCGAGCTCTTTCACATGAATTATTTTGGGTCTGGAGAGCAGCAGAGTCCCAATGGGACCGCAGCCCTCAACCCTCCCACCGACCCCGTCCACCGCTCACCTCTACGCAGTGGAAAGCAAAGTGCTTTGTTTCCCAAAACTTGGCAATTCGGGCTTGGGAAGGCAGTTAAGAAATACATCCCGGCCTCGTTATTACCTTCTGCATGCGTATATTGCGATTGCTAGAGCCGCGTGCCTCTTCTAAATGGACCTTTTAAATATTAACACGGCGACGCTTTAGATCTTCGCTGCCATCCTGCTTGGTAGGCAGGTGCTTTGCGGGATAATAAGAACACCTGCAGTAGCACAGGAGTTTAGAGTCACAATGCAGGCTCTCGAATAGCTGCTAGCAATTTGAGAGTCACGTCAGCTGAACGTTAAACCGCTCTTTTTAATCACGAGCGTTCTCTGGAGAACGTCCGCAATTAAATGGAACGTGGTTTTTTTTCCTGTGCTTTTTTGTGGTCAGTATAGGCGAGGCAAAAAGGTAAACGTATATCCCCGCCGTAGGGCCTTGGAGGTCCTGTGGCACATCGAGCCGTGCTGCAGTGATTGTCTTCTGATGGCTTTAGCCACAAAGGAAAACATCTGTTTGGGAATTCCTGCTTATTTCATAATATCGGAAAGATTTCATGTGATTATTTCCCGGACTGCATGCTCTGAAGTTAATCGGGAGCACCGGCAAGCAAAACGCTGTTCAGTTGCTAACCTAGTTCCTAGCCTGCATATTTTATGCATAAGGAGAGAGTTACCTGGAGCTTCCTGCATTTGAAAAACAGGGAGAGCTGTTTTTGTGCAATGTGCAATTAGTGGCTAAGCTATGTGAAACAATTCTTCAGTTTCCCACTAGTTGGACTTCGTTCATTTTATATCCATGAGCTCAATGGATGGGAATTAGAGCCCAGCCTAGTCACGGGCCAGTGGGGCTCTCATTCATTTTCTGAAACCTCTCCTTTTGGCCAAAATCCCTTGTTCCCCCCCAGTGCCTTGCAGCACCATCCCCAACCGGGCTGGGAGACACAAGGGCGGTCGCCGGGGGCTGCGTTGGGTAAAGTCGCAAATTGTTTGGTTTTCCTCTTCTTTCTGTACGATTTCACTTGTTTTGTTTGTTTGTTTGCCAGGACTGGAGAAAGGAAGCCAGTACAGTTTCCAGGTGGCTGCCATGACAGTGAACGGGACCGGGCCGCCCTCGGACTGGTACACGGCAGAAACGCCCGAGAATGATCTCGATGGTAAATGCATCTCTCTTAAAAGCTGTTGTCTCCAAAAGCTTTCCAGCTGAGGGCTTTCACTGCCCTTGTCTTCTAGCACAAGGTTGGGGTGACATTCCAGGGTCTCACCTGGCAACATCCACAGATAAATGTTTTCTTCTGCTCTTGGATCGCTCATGTCTTGTGCTGTGTTTCCCTGTTACCGCCACGACCAGGGAGTCAGCAGCCTTCGGGATCGTGATTCTGTGCCAGAATGTAGCTCCCGAGCATCGTGGCCGTTTGCAGTAACGCTGTGAAATGGATCTGGAACTTCATAAACGATAAACGTAATCAACCAAAGGAACAACGAAAATGATGCCAGCAATCCTAATAATTCTCCAAGCAAATATTGAGATATGTCAAATACTCTTTCTTAGCCTTTATCTGCAGATTTTAGAAACGCAGGTTGGCAGTGAAGCTGAATAATTAGTGAAAGATGATGAGATGCAGATACCTGAAAACCGCGGGCTTTGTAAATCAGCGCAGATGCTGACACAAAAGGGAAGGAAAACACAGAAATGAAAGGGGTAGATAAAAATGGCTGGGATATTTGAAGAAGTGGAGGAATAAAAGGAGAGTAATGAAAAAGTCTTACCTGAAAAATTAAGCAAAGTGCAAAATAAAATGGAACAAAGAAGCTGACAGATGGAAATCATGGCAAAACTACAATCCGTAAGAAGCAGAGATGCAGCAGAGCGGAGATGAATTGAAAATGAAACTGGTGAAAATTGCTATGATTTTTAAAACAAAATGAATCGCCTAAAAAGGATCAAAGGCAAACGGGATGAAAGAATAAATAAATAATTAGTTTAAATGCACCGTTGCGCTTGATATTGGCTTTCTTTTGACTGGATGGATTTCCTTACGATCTCAAAACCAACTTGCAGGATTTCTGCTTCGTGGCCTTTCCCCGTGTCCAAATGCAATTTGACAGCAGACCAGGAGCGGCTGCAGCGCAAAACAGGAGTGCCCGTACAGGTGGTTTCTCGTCAGCGTTTTGAAGGATACCTCTAGGCGGGTTGTAACTGTGCCAGCGGATCGCAACCTGCCGTGGTGCGTGATGATATCTTTCTAACCATGATTCGGCTGGAGAAATGATGTTGTTAAAGTGCAAACAGCTGACTCGGCGCTGGACCGAGCGGCAGATAAATTCTGAGCACACCGCAGGATGCAAAAAAAGGAAGTAACACGTTTGAGCGCGTTCCTTTCAATTCGGGTTTTGTATAGATCACGTTCCTGTGATGGTTTTGTGCCCAAATATGCAAATATGCATGCAGGCACACGTGAATAAATTAAAGCAGAGCCATTCTGTTTGTTGTATTTACATGCATTTGCATTCGCAGCAGCAATGAATTACCGTCGGGAAGCTGCAGCAGCCTGATGCTGGGAATGCAGCCTGCTAAACCCTGGGGATAAACCTGCTTTTTGCAGTAGTTACGCAGAGTCCTGCAAGTGGCAGCTAAGAGGGGGAGTGCTGGAGCCCAGCTTGCTATCTGCAAGTCCCTCCCAGCTGCTATGGCTCCTGCAGCTTCTCCTGCTTTCACTGGAAGCCTGCTTGGCGTCAGCAGCACGAAGACGAGCAGTATCCCAGAGAACGGCGCCAGCTCCCGATGGATATTCGTTTTAATTAGTGTGTTTTGTTCAAGTGATTAGAAATCCAAACATAGCTGCTTCTTCAAGGTTCCCTAGAAAGCTCGCGTGCCTTTACTGACAGCTGGGAAGGTCTTAAATATTTATTTTCAGCCTCACATTTCGTGCTTTAAACAGAAAAGGAAAAAAAAATAGAAACTGAAAGCAATGCTTTCCCCAAAGGGTCTGGTTTAAATAGCTGGAGCAAGGATGCAAGAGAATCTCTGATCAACTTTGTGAAGGTATCCTCCAGGAAAATGGGTTTATGATGCTTGGTTTCTGATTACTGCACCGAACAGATGGAAGCTGTTACACATATTAGATAGCGATATAGTTTAGCTTCAGCTCTAAATTAGTGCTTTAAGAGCATGACAAGCCAGACTGCTATCACGCTGCAATTTATACTGAAAAGCGATTGGGGAAATATCCGAACGAAATGGGACGAGTGAAAACTACCCTGACTTGGTAAAATATACATCCATGAAAGTCTGAGAAAATTGCTAAAGTGACCCAGAAGTAAAGCATTTTTCAAACTTGACAGCGAAATTAGGGACCTTTAAGTACATTAAGAATTCCCTGGATGCCAGGCGTGGGTGCTCGAGCCATCGCGTAGAAACGCAGCGAAGGATTCGGAGGCACGCGTGAGAAGACGCGGCGTCCCAGGAGGAGATGTCACATCAGGCAGCGACACGGCACTTCGGCTCCCGTTTCCCGAGAACCTAATTGCGTGTAAGGGAAGAGACTGAAGGAAAAAAAAAAAAAAGAAAATCTGATTTCGTAGGCAGAGCTGACGAGGAATCCTCCCGTCGGATGCTGGGTTGTGGGCTGGCTGACGTCTGAGCGCAGCGCTTGCTTCCACGAGCCCAGAGGTTTCCTCACGTGAGAGATGGTAAATTCCTGGTGCCGTCGATAAATTTCTTTTGGGAAATTTAGCTCATTTGGGATTTAGGGTGAAGAGCTGATTCGGCACTTCAAGGAGGAGAACGGGACCACAAGGACGCTTCTCAGAAGTATTTCTTGAAGCCCAGAAGAACCAGAAGGAAATGTGTTGACCTAGAACCGCAAGGAAATGTCCTGAAAAAGAAAGCAGGAATATGAAATGTGTGTTTCTCCAGGAGTTTTAGTCCTGGGTATCCGAGTGCTGGTACACTGAATCAGCAAAGGCTGGGTGGTCCAGTTCCTGACAAATTGATGGATTAAGGTGCTTCCTGCATGTCATGTCCAGCGTGAAGCCTGACTATGGCAAATACGTTTCTCTGTAAAGAAAAGCAAAAAATATATAGTTTGAGGGGGAAAAAAAGTTAATTCTGAATCAACTCAGGGATGTTCTAAAATTTGGAACTGGTTCAGAATAAGAAAAAAGCCTCTTTTCCAGAAAAAGTTTAAAATAAATTTAATTAGGGTGTAATTAAAACTGATTTATGCAGAGAAATTAAGCAAAAGAATGCATTTTCCAAAAGTAGCTCTGTGTTTATGACGCTTTAGTATTTGAAAAATAGTTCCAAAATGTTCACTCCAGCTTCATTTCAGAGACTTACTTCCCAAGAAGGGTATGAGAAGTTACGTTGTCTTTTGCTCTTTGAAACCAGAAGTCGTGATTTTGCTCTGAAATGCACGAATCGCGCATTTGAATTGCTTGAAACAAGTGACATGGAATGTATGAACGATGTAGTTTTAACCCAATGGTTAGGTGGTGGTGTCTGTACCGCGGTTAAAATCTCTGCAATGTGTCAGATGCAAAAAATATCATTTGCAGGTCCTTTGAATAATTTGATGTCCTTTGTTGCCTGGGAATTGCCGCTTTTAGGATGCTCAAGGAATTGCAGTATTGCTACTTTATCTTAATTTTCCGTTTCAAGGCCTTAAATTATTATTTTTATCCTTGGGGCTCGCTTCCGTCGCTTGCTTTGCAACCTGCTCTGTTCAGTAACTTTTGGTTCTGCACTGAAACAAAGTTTGAGAACGGACTGGGGGGTAAATGGCATCTCTACCCGACTCACAGTGACACTCTGGGCACAGTCTGTTTCTTCTTTTTGTGAGTAGCTACGTTGCAGTGACCCTCTCGTCAACGTTTAACCGAGATCCATGCTTTGCAATTTTACGAAGTTGAATGCAAAGGCCTTCTAAAGTGGCTGGGTGTTTCAGACTGGTAACGTACTAAGCAGACTTCCTGAGGGTGCAACAGGTTTTCAGACTCCTCTAATGCCTTCATCAGCATTCATCTGAAGGCACATAAAGCACCAAGGACGCGTATATGGCGCTGGTTATTGAAAAGTGTTAATTCTTCCTTTTTATTGCCTTTTCCAAGGTTTACAGTGGGAATGCTTCACAACCGGGGAGTGTCTTTTGTTGGAGTTTACATCGTTTTGCCTTACTGCTGTTGCCTCACCCCGGCCTTGTTGCCTACGAGCTTTTAGCTATTATATTGCAAGCCTTTTTATTGGGGAAAAAATAGTAACTTGTCTCTTTCTGCTCTCAAAAAGACAAGCTACTGTGCAGCTCCTCTGAGGAGACTTGTGATGTGGTAGCTGTGAGTAAACTCAAACAAAAGGCATTTACCTAACCTTTAAAGTAAAGTTGGGCTCAGAGAAGGCAAAGGCTGCCAAATAGGCTCCAAGTGATTAATTGCTGCTTAAAGTAATGAATTTTACCTGAGAATACCTGCAAATAAAACATCTCAGTCTATTACTTCATGTCGGAAATGTCGATGTGTTGTTTAAAGTGGCTTCAAAGTAAGAGAGGCATGTCCAAATTCACTGCTTGTTTTCATGGCAAAGAGACAGATTATTGCCAGAATGTACTAGCACGTCCCTAACAAAGTCAACCTTTTTGTTAAATATTATAGCTGACGAGTGAGCGCAGGAGAACTCGTGCAATGAGCTGTCAGGCTCCTGCAAATAGACCAGGGAAGATAAAAGTTATCCTATAGGAAATTCTTGTGCAGGTCATCTTTCGTTATCCTGCGTAGTTTCAAATCTCTCTTGTACATTTATCCTAAAGGTGGAAAGCGTTAGGAGATACTCTTAAAAATGGGCTCTTGGAAGGGAGGGATGTAGCTCAGAAATGAAATTGCATGTAAGCTCTGCATGTAACCGGGGCATCTGGTCGTTTCGTGTGTGTGTGTGTGTGTTATTTTAATTTAAATTAAATTTTTAATTAATATTTTAACATTTTTTAATTAATATTTTAACATTTTAAACTCGAACCTCATGGATAGTAAAATTTAATTAGAATATTAATTCGTTTCTTTTTGTTTGAATCCCAGAATCTCAGGTTCCTGACCAGCCAAGCTCTCTCCATGTCAGACCCTTGACCACGAGCATCGTCATGAGCTGGACTCCGCCGCTCAACCCGAACATTGTCGTCCGCGGGTACATCATCGGCTACGGCGTGGGCAGCCCATACGCGGAGACCGTGCGGGTGGACAATAAACAGCGTTACTATTCCATTGAAAATTTGGGTAAGTAGTCGTTTTCGTTCGTAGTAGCAGAAAAAGAGCTCCCTCTGAGATTATGCTAGTTGGTAAGTTTATTTTCAGGCTGCCACTGGCGCTTCCTCCGTATGTTGTTTTCTTAAGCTGCTCATGCTTTGCAGTTCAGAATTGGTTTCACCTTTAAAACGCTGGACACTCTCAAACATACCAAATTTCTTTGATCAAATGCTGACTTTATTCAGTAGGTCGTGTCTTGTGCTCCTAATACTGACTCCCACTCGTGCAGAGAGCTGGATCTAAAGATGGTTTTCCCCAGGCTGGTCCCCCATGTTTGAATTGAATGGCAATCAGAAAACTCCGATTTTGTGTCTGTCAAAACGGTGTCAGGAGAGGTGCTTGTTCATTATTCATGGCACAGCCTCTGTGACAGTTCATCTGAATTCTGAGCGTGATGCACAGGGACCTGGATCCTTCCAGTGGTGATGGACCATTCTCCTAGCGCTGGGAAAACAGTTCGAAGTTTAAAGGAAGGCTGAAAGTTTAATCGTTTTCTTGTCATTACTTCTTTAGCATTTTTATTTCAGGTAGAAGTGGTGTAAGTTTTCTGCTCCGTAATCTGGGGATGATCAGGTATTACTGGAAGATTAATTAACTCGGTGAACTAGGGGGGCACAGCTATACTTTTTATCTTAATTCTATAAGGACAAAACTCTTTGATACCTGGGGTCACTTCTCTTTGCTATTTGTACTTTATAGCATCATGAAGCTGCATCATCCAATGCCTTTGCTGTTTCCTTGGGGAAACTTGGGAAATACACTGGAATAAAACGTTTAATTGTTACCCCACCAAACACGTCCTCTATGTTCAGTGGTGTGTTTTATGGTTAATGTATTTGCAAAGAGCCATAAACTGTCTCAAATACTCATCTACAGAAAAGAAAATGATATGGAGAGAACTACCCAGACCAATGTGCTTTGGCAAAGGCTGAGGAGATGCCTACAGTCTGGAGCTCCTGACGGTCAGCTCTCCCTGAAAGTATCTTGATTAACAGCTGGAGAAATGCCGTGGGTTTTATGAAGCTTCGGTGTTTGGTGTTCTTTATATAAATATATTTGTGCATTTGTTTGCTTCTTAGACCTCTGATAGCCGCTGCCATCAAGTGGAAGGTATGCTAAGAAGCACTTGCAGATGCAAAAGCCTTCTACTAGGCTAACAATACTTGGCCTTGTGGAAAGCTGGTGGTATATTTCACCTATTAGAACTGTTTCTGTGGATTAAAAGTTTTCCAATATTCTTGGCTGTTCTGGCAGGCAGAAGTACATAGAAAGCCCAGCATATCAAGGAGGATATCTCAGTAATACACTTAGAGAAGTAGCCCTCAAAGATCTAGCAAGTGTCAAGGAGCTGTGTTGAGTGTAACAAACATTTAGTTATAAATAATTTGGTTACTGAAATCAAGGTGGGTTTTTTGTTGTTGCTGTTGGTTTTGCTTTGTTTTGTTTCGTTTTTGCCAAAAATCCTTCAGCAGTCTGAAGTTTTACAAAAGTTTTTCAAGTGGCAAGTATCTTTTCACTGTACATTTTTTTGGTTTGATTTAAATACTCAGCATGTGAGCAGCGGAACTTGATTGCCATTGTCCAGACAAGTCACAGGCATCTGGTCCCTAACTGGCTACAGACGCGAGCACTTTGGTCACAAATCCCGACGTGCAAATTTTTAAATTCAACTTCTCTGAGCATTCATATGTACAACTTTGAAAATCAATTTCCATGAATAATGGCAGTAATTAAATTCCATCATTTAAATATCCACAGAAAATGAACCCCAGAGGGATGTGACCAAGGGCCCAGAGAAAGCTTTTAAAAAATCAGAACAGTTGCCAACACTTCCTGCATTATTCACCGGCTTTATTAGAAACCATTACAAAAAAATTACATGAAATGATGAGACGGAATTATTTTCCTAATAAAAACACTGTTTTCAATAAGGTTATGAATTAAGTTGTTCTGCTGGCAGGTGGGGAGGAAAAATACTCCCTAGAGGTTTTGTTGGCTCCTCTCACCAGTTGCGACTGTGACACCTATGCAGGAGAGGTAGGCATTATCTTAAAAGTGATATGCAAAAGCAACAACAAAGTTAGATACCTAAATAAATGATGAACTTCATTGTGTTTTTCTCTCCCCGCTGAAGACTTTGTCCCTTTTGATCCTCGTGGCTTTTAGTGTTTGCTTCCTCTTGGCTCTCCTTGGTCTTGTTAGACAGAGATGGGGGAGAGGATGCTCCACTTCAGCCAAATGATGTACATAGATGAAAATTTGGGCTTTTTCATCTTCCCAAAGTTCACTGCGGTCCTTTGTATTTTTCTTCTGTATGCAATTTTGAAACACTCTGCAGACCTATGTATCATTCATATGTTAGACTGGCAGGTACTCGCATTAAGGAGCAATCAGATTTGTCTGCCATCAGCTCCCTTTCAGAAAGCCTGGCCGACTCTCATTTGCAGTCACCGTTTTCACACACCCATGCATAAACCAAATTCTCCAGGTCTGTGTCAGGCATTAATTTTCTTCCATAAGCTTCTCCCGTAGACCTGAGAGAAATGATGCTGAAGAACTCCCTGGTTAAAACTCGTTCAGTGCTGTCTTGAACAGGGATGCAAAATACCTCGCGCCACGATATGGGCTTGTACATGGATCCCCGCTCTTTTTCCTGGCAACAGTCTTTGTGTGTGGTTTTGTTTGGTTTTCTCAGTGTTCAGCACTGCACAAAAGCACCACCTGGGTATCTTCCCAAAGATCTTACAGTTGAGAGATAGACAAGTGGGATGTACACGGGTGTTGAAAGCTGAAGTTGACAGCCCCCGTGGCACTGGCTCGCTGGCCCTATTCCCCTTCCAGCATTTGCAGTGTGGTTGCCCTGGAAATTCCTGCCTTAGTGATCCCTCTTTGTCTGGCTCTTCCTGCCCTAGATTTGCGATACGGTTGCTGTAGCAATCCCTGCGTGTTCAATATATAATGCTGATATTTGTACGGGTTTTGTTCCCCCTTCCCTAACTTGTTTGTGCAGCCGCGGGCCATTGTTGGCCACCTGCTTTTATTAGTACAATTGTTAGAAAGTTCTGGAAATACAGTAATCTGTTATAGTTTGTATTGTTACGCTAAATTCTATGGTTAGTTCCAATCCAAAATTACTTCCTAGTATGATACAGCGAGGTTGGGGCAGAATCAGAAACAAAACGTAGCCCATGCTTTAAGCCAAGGACCGATCGATCATCTTCTCTGCGGTCAGCTGGTAGCTTTCCTTGTGGCCACGGGATGTCCACGTTCACTCCTGAAACCTTTGTGATCAAAGAGGACTAATGGCAAACTCTCTGGCCTGCACTCCAAGCTGAGTATTTATTTTATTCCGCTTCAGGTGAGCTACGTCAGCCCACATTGCTTCTCTAGTCCATCAAGCACGAAAAGACGACACCAGGGATAGTTCAGTCCATCCAAGAGCTCCGTCTTCTCATTCTTTCTTCTCCCTGTTGACAGCTGCAGACGCCCGTAACTTGGCCGTGGTGTGCGTGGTTATGCGTCAGAATACGTCATCCTAGAGCTAATTAGGAAATGCCGAATATATTTGCACCTTCAATCTGCTGCTAATGATTGACTAGGAACGCCTCGTACTAGTTGCACCTAGTACTTACAGCTTTTGGATGGAAGACAGATAGCAGTTTCTTTAGAAATCCTATTAGATACTTCACTGCACCTCCGTAATCCTAAATTTTAATATTAATTTGAAAACTCTGCTTGAAAGCACAGGGCTTGGATGCAACGGGAGACCTTCTTAAGTAGATCCCTCGTTAGGGAAGGGTGGAGACGTACTCGCTTACGGAGTGGCCTGCTTCTTAATTCCTTCCCTCTCGATAATCACACTGATACGAACACTTCATGTGGCTGCTTTGCATCATATTTGGGGTACTTAATTGATTACTTCCACCAGGCAAAACTTTTCTAAGAACCGGCTCAGCCTGTACCCGGGCTGTTAGAGCAGTTGTCTGAGTAGCGCACTCGAGCTGCTGAATAAATCACTTGAAAAACATGAAGAAAAGTACTCAGCCTTTCATAATAGTGATTGAGAACTTTATTCTGTCTGATGATCATCTTGAATACAAGTATATAGAGGTTACACTTTCTCTCTGGAATGAATTAAATAGGGTGATTTTCTCATGACTGAGTGGTCATATTGCCTGGGAGACACACTCGCTGCGGGCACAGAAGAATCCAAGAATATACAGAGACTTCAGCTTTGTCGGTGAAGGATCTGTTGTGTTTTCTTTCTGCAGCATATGAAAGATACTTGATGTCGGTCTCATAAATTTCAGGAGCAAGCGTCCCCTGCTCTCGTTCAACCTTTTCTGTGACAGAAAAAACAGTGCCCGACTGACTTTCAAATGAATAATTCTAACGAGGAGATGCATTTCTAGAGAACCACTTCATTCATTTATTTATTGCTTTTTCTTATTATTTGTTGCTTGTGATTATAAATGGAAAGGCTGATTAATGGTTGCTTTAACAATATTGGAGAATTCACGGGTGCCAATTCTGATCTTTGACACGTAAGAAGTAACGATTTCTGTGCTGATCCAACTCAGAAGACGGTACACGTAGCAATGAACTGGCAGGGCTCATCTCCATGGAGCTTTGTATTAAAGCTTGCTCATGAAATAAATGCTTAAATGAAAAGGGAAGAAGCATGCCAAGGAGATTTCCATTTACCGATTCTGCAAACATAAAACCCAGAGTATCTGAAACAAAACACCAGCTGTAATAATTTACATAAACCTTTTAGTAGGTCGTAAAGCTGTGTTTTTAATTAATATATTGAAAAAATAAAGCACAGTAACTTTAGAATAGCGTATTGCAACAGGCTAACAACATTATTATATCATCCTAGGATATTTTGATAACTCACTGTGGAATATTTTAATAAATGACAGCGATAATGAATACAAGTAGGCTCTCCTTGGCATCCTTGCACTGGTGCTGCCATCGTCGTGATGTCCCAAGAGCAAAAATGCTTTGAAAAACCTTTGGATGGAAACAGTAGAGTTATCCTCTAGGTAGTAGCATCCTACTACTAACAGTAGGGTATCCATATGGCATCCATAACATTAGTCCATATGTAAAATGCCCTAAGCCTTTCCAAGAACAAGTGTATAAAATGACTGTTTTACAGCTATTCCAATAACTTTAAATATGACGAGAAAGGAGTACCAAATTCACAAGTTTTCCAGAAACGTGGACTTTCTACCTTAGAGCACATCCCGTCCTCCCCCTTTCTGTACGTGAGAATCATTTTATGAAGAGTTTTTAAGCACAGCTGCCTTTCTGTGACCTAAGAAAAAGCTCCATTGATCTCCCCGAGCATGCAGGAATTCATATGCACCCTCTTGAAAGAGTTTGATTGGGAAGCTGGAGCGCGCACGTCTTGAAGTATTATTTTCAGGGCTCTTTTTAACTTGAACCTTTGATCCTCCCGGCCCAGCAATGAAAGCAAAGTGCAGAATGTACAGCACGTCTAGCAAAGACTTTTAAAAGTTCCTCCCTCTCCTCCCATAAAGCCCGGAGCTACGCACATCGGAAATTTTTAAGCTCCGAAGAGCAAATTTAATGGATGGGAGCAATTTCTGCTTAATTAGTAGTTTGGAGAATTGGAGCTACGGTATAAATAATACGAACTTATTAAAAACTCACGCAGAGAAGTCGTTTTATAGTGCGCTTTCCTATCTCTCATAGGCGTCGTTTCCCAGCCTGTGCCGGCACACTGGCTCTCAGCAGCTCTGCGATGATGGGATGTCCCCGTCACCCCACGTCCCGTGGTGGTGGCAGCACGAATGGACAAGGGTGGGACACGCTGATGTGCCCCTGTCCTCCAAGCTGCCCCTGCCTAGGTCACATCGGGTGCCGAGAGTAAAACTGTCACAATCCCTTCGGTCTGCCACATTCATCTAAACTACAAAAAAACAAACCCCGCAACCCAACAATTACAAATTACAAGAAATGAAAATAAAGCTCTTAGATCTAAATTTCTATTTTAACAAACGTATCGGTAGGGATACTGAGGATTCCATCAAATCCACCTTCATTTTAAGCGCAGATCAGATTAAATTTGACCCTCATGCATAGACAAGACAACAAAAAAGCATTTGGGTTTATTGGAAAGGGAACGAAAGAAGGTTCTTCATTTTCTTTAATCTTTGCAGATGACAGTTGCGGATTATAACAAAGACATGAAAGGGAACAAAAAAGCTTTTTAATGTACTTTGTGGTTGTTTTCTTCCCTTCGCATTTTTTAATACAAAATGGAGTGGCGAAAATCAAACAAAAATCTGTTAAATTTTGTGCATCTCACTGTTTCTCTCATAGCTCGCATTAAAACACAACGCTAACAAGGAAAGGCACTTTGAGACTCCGGGGACTGTTCATTTTCTTTCTTGCCTTTCAAAACTGACTGTCGTTTAAGGAATCCTGCCATCTACCCAAATACTTCATGCATCAATTTTCTCTCGTTCCTCCCTGACTTTGTTTTGCTTGCGGAGTACAGAGAAATTACTGGCAAGCAAAAGGGTCGCTTTGAGATCCGTGCTCTATTTACATTACACGCAGATCTGGCATAACTCCCCCAAATCAGAAATTGTATAGATTTTAAGAGCATCCTCAAGTTAATCCTCTGGGCACAAGTGGATTGCAGCCATATAACTCCGTGTAGGAATCCGCTCCTCTGCTTCGCTCTTGGTGACTTTCCTCAAGGTATTTTGGTTTATTTATGCCATCATTCTCCAGTTGTAATAAATAGCTAAACTGGCTTTCCTCACAAAATGTTTAGGATCCATTAACAGTAGATGGAACGGAATATTCTATATATAATAATGCTGGTGTAAGCTGTATATTTCTACTTATGGTTGGTAAAGAACGCAACGCCTAAGAACAACTCATCCCAACAAATTGGGATAGAAATGATACAAATAGCCAAGAATATTTCTTGTTTATATTCATTTATCAATAGAAAAGAAAATAAAAAGCCAAAATCTTCATTACAATCTCAGTTTTCATGCACAAGGACAGATACGACATTGCACCTCGTCTTCTCGAGCGTTACTGGTATCATCAGGGGATGCCAAGGAGAAGAAAACTGCCAAGTGACCCAGATTCGTAGATCCACATTTGCTTGGACTAAAGACTTATTTTTGCAAGGGAAGCAAACCTCTCCTCCCAGTGCAACTTTCATTGTTATTTTTTTGTGTATGGGTGCCTGAAGAAATCTTGCCCACCCTCTGGTTAACCCGACTGGTGCATTAGTGGCATTTCCTCTGGTGTCAGAAGGCATCTGGAGTCACGGCCGTTCATTTTTTATTCATTTCTCCATACGTCTTACACTTCATTTTCTGCTACACTACTTCACTTTCCCCGAGTTTGACTGCATTTGTAACGTCAATAACAAATGTCTGGGATACGCATAGGGATTTTTTTGTTGTTTAGCATCAGCACCGACACTGAATGCACTGAGCTTGCAACGCACCGTGGGGGTTGTAAAGGTTCACATCTCCACAGGAGACAAGACCTATTTCTAAGCATGCTCAAATTACAGCCTTTGCTTTGAAAAAGCCCTGCGCACTTCGTTATAATGCACACAGGACAGAGCTCGCAAGCGAAATCAGGAAGCGGGCATAATGTATGACTAGGTGACTTCTTAAAAACAACTGTAAACATGGATTTGTGGCGCGTCTCCTGAACTGCATTCAAATAAAAGCACTTCACAGATTCTCATTATAAATTCTCTTTGCTCCGTTAAACACTGTCCCTAGTGTTTTCAAAGTTAAATGTTTCCCGAATGAGCCCGAGCATCTGTAAATGCCCACACTCCCCCAAAATAGCGGGGCGCCCTGCGCTGCAGCAGCCTGCTGTGATGCTCTGGAGGTCGGTGCTCCCCAGGTCCTCGTGGCACGGTGGCTTGGTGAGCTCCCACAGCCGTACCTGGCCTTGGGGGTAGGTGTATGTTGGCTGTGAGGACTGATTTGCTGAGAATTGTTTGAAATGGAGATGTGTAGGACCCCCTCTGTCCCTCATCCCTCATCTCTGTGAAGCAGATGGGCAGAGCTGTGCTCTTCGGGGACAATTCCAGCTTGACTTGAATTGATATTTTAACCACGTCTAAGTATGAACAGGTCTTTATTATTTGTGCTATTGAAGTGCCCACAAGTTCAAAGATGAGATCAGGGTTTAATTGTCTAGTTAATGTAGAAACATATTGCGAGCCTCTGCTTCATATAGCTCATAGGCAAAAGACTAAAGGAAATGGAAAATAAAAGTTAATACCGTGGGGACTGAAGGTACAAAAAATGGTGAGTGGTCCATAGTTCTCTCAAGAAGTTGGTGACATACTGCAAGTACAAATCCAAGTTTCCACTGTTCTCCATAGTCTATATTATATACTATATATATATTATTCTATATTATATACTCTACATTCATTTTCAGAACAAATGGGTCTTTTGTTTTGGTTTTGACATTATTTTTTTATTTCCTAAGGAGGCCTTTAACTCTCAGGCAGTTATTTTGCTAGCGCAGATGTTTCCGATTTTGATGCCTCAACCAGCAGTCTGTGTTGCTACTCAGGTCCTAAACAGAAGCGATTGATTTTCAGGAGACATCAGCACTCCTGATGCTTAAAACCCATGTTATTTAGCTGACATTATTTTAGCATTGGATGAAACCTTTCTGCATGGAAAAAAAAAAAAAAAGTGCCAAATTAAAAAACTTATAGTTCGTGCTTTCTGTTCACAAAGAAGTTATAAGGCCCATTCTGTATCACCATGGAAAATGCATACTTGAATTTAACAGTGAATTTGGTAAGTTTGCCTTAAATGAACGAAGTTCTTCGCTATTTTTTGTGGATTGCTCAGTTTACCAGAAGACGAAAATCCAGGCCAATTCTGCTGTGCTGTAAAAGGGATAATTCACTGGTAGGGCTCTTGTTTTATCGGAAGCGATACACGAGCTCTTTATTATCCGTTTTAGCCTTTCTGATAGTAACTCCTTTCCAAATGACCTGACACAGTCCACGAAGTACTATCGGAGAGGTGTCTCCTCATCCACCACTGAAGTGTGGCTGTTGATGTCGTACAGAGTGCCTAGAAGGAATAAAACAAAAGCGTTTTGCTCTAGATGACAACATAGAAGAAAGTCATTTGGAGAAAGTCACCATGAGAGTCTATTCTAGCGGAATATTTAAATTTACTAATACCATTAAAGACTGCTAATATGATTTAAAGATTTATTTTTTTAAAAGATGGACGTAATTTCCCTAGCTTGTGCTAAAATCGGATTCCAAGCGTTGCTCTCAAGGGGAATTGTATGTTGTCCAAGAAGTGGAATACATCTTCCTGACTGTTTCTTTTAATGGGATTTAATCTAATGTTAGAAACCCATGGATATTTGTAAAATGAGAGTCAAGGCACCTCTCTTTTTTTGGGAGATGGTGTACAGTGCATTGCTTGAGGGTAATTTCTGCACAGAGGAGGCCAAATATCCTTTGGGTTGAGGTTAGAGAAAAACAGCATTATCTTTGATGGTGATGTTGGCAGCACTTTTCCCTCTTGGTTTCTTGGAATCCAATAGCCCCGGTGTGCAGAGTTTATACTTCAATTTGACATTTGTCCTATCGACAGATTACCTTTTCCTGGCAATAAGCTAGTGTTACCAGGTCTTGGAACTGATGCTGGTACTATTGATTACCAAGTGCAATGTTTTTGCAAACCCAGACAGAAGTAAATGAGGCTGATCTTCGGTTGCTTCTTGAGATAATTTGGAATGACTGCCCCTTAGAGGGTTGCTCAGCGCGGGTGGCAATGACATGACATGCAGGGCATAGGCATAATTCTCTTGAAGACTTTTTCTCTTTCAGAAGAGCAATTCCTGCAGGAGTTACTCTGCTTTCAACCTCGTCTAGACCACCTCTTTGGACCGCTGCCTCACTTTTTGACAACCCTTATATATATATATATTTTTTTTTCCCAATAACTTATAGGAATTCCTCTTGGTACAACTCCCGCCTTGTCCCTTTACTGCAGCGTATTGTCAGACCCCATCTGTTTTGACAAGATATCTTTGTTTCCACTTTGTCTATGGGGAGACTACAGCTGTTTCTCGTGATGGATCTCTTCCTACTGTCTCAGCCATCCCAAGGGTAGCTTCCCGTAGCCTACAGTTAAAACCAGCTTAGTAATGGAAATGAAAAAATAAAATTAAAAAGCAGAAGGTGGCAGTTTTCTTCCTAAGCAAGCTCTGGCACCATAAGCGTGTTATTCCACTGTATTCATGAGCTCATCCTGATGCTCAAGTGGAGTAAAAGGGACCAGATCTAAATGAACTGCTACTTCCCTTTGTGCCTCCCTTTCTGTAAGGATCAGGAAAGGCGCTGACAAAGGTGTTGGGAGAAGATTATTGAACATCTAACTAACCTTTATTGTTCTTTTATTGGCTCCATTAAATTAGAAGAACTTCAGCTGTTGTTAAGCGCAAGACAGCAGTTCTAGGTGGTGTGATGGGATGAGCAACGTTTCCACAACGATCAGGAGACTCTGCCTGAGCTTCAGCTCTCCCAGGATACTAATCTGCAGAGCACTCTGCTGGTCCCTTGTGTCAGGTAATTGTTATAATGGGGAAAGAGCAGAACCGAGAATGAATTTCTATTTGAGAGATAAAGGAGCCGATCTGGAAAAGCAGCCAAGTGCACTGCCCTCTTCGCAACACCGTAGTTCAAGGCTAGGGGTTTTCTTGGCGAAGAGTTCACGTCTGGTTATCAAACGTTTACTTCATAGTTTAAAGAGAAAATTAAATTCCACGTGAAAACATTTGTCAAAAGACCCCGTGTAATGGATGTAGAGATGTCGCAATTTTCTGTTCTTTAAGAAAAAAATAACTGTGGTATCTTCAGCAAGTTGCTATTCGTTGATTATTTTCTTTTCAGTAGCAACATCCGTCAGAAGAAATTGATTTTGTTCATGCTTAGTTTGGACTTCTTTTACCTTTTTTTTAAAGTTGAACTGCACAACACAGCTTTATTTCCAGAGCATGTTCCGCACCAACATTGACATGATGGATTCTTTCCTGGTGCTCTGATTAAAGCTGAATTCTTCGCTCTGTTCCTTCAAAGGCAAGAAGAGATTTCATGTGCTAGAAAAAAAAAAAAGCATATAATTCTCTCCTTCTCCTGCTCCAGAATAGCTAATACAAATGGTAGCAGCATTGTTACTTGGTTGCATTCCTCACTGCAATGAATAGGAATCAGCTGGAAAAAAAAAAATCAGAATTTACTCTGGGATTCTTGCAATTATCATCTCTAGAGCCCTTCTCTGTCATCGTTTCTTCAGCTCTGTAGCTGCCAGGAGTGCCAGCAGCCTTTCTGTTCCATTAGCTGCTGCTCTTATTAGTAGGTTTATACTAAAAACCTTTCCTCGTTTGAACTCCCATTCCAGTCAGGGGCACTTTTCCGGAGAGCATCAGAATGACCCCTTAAGTATTACAAATATATAATGCCGTTCAAAAAGCAACTTTCTGTGTGATAATACTAATGCTTTTTCACTTTTTTTTGTTGTATCGGATTAAACAACAAACTCTGATACTGTGTTCAAACCCTGTGCCACAGCAAATTGCCTTTTTTTCCTCTTATCTAAGAAGAGACTCATGCAATTATTTATTGCTCCAGTTAGCAGCAGCTCAAATTAGCCACCTGAATTTTTCATGTTTTTAACAGAAAGCTGCAGATTGCATCCTCATCCCAATCTGAGCTCGTTTTTGCAGATGTAACCTTAGCCAACCTAGTTATAAACATATATCAAATGTCAGTCTGTTCAGCTGATAACATTTGATGGACTATATATTGTGCTGTACAGGCAATTGTAATGAAGGATGTGCTATATGGTCTTTGTTTTAAAATTTTCCACGAATTTATCACATTTTTCCACCCAGTTTGTCAATTTGCGTGAGTACATTTTTCATCATCAAATTAGCTATTAGTCACTCCTTTTGCTTCTTCATTATCGGGAATTCACAACGTATTTTGATTAAATGTGACAGTTACATGTTTTGGGGGTTTTGACAGTAATTTCTAGAATCAGGTTTCACGAGTAATTTTTCACATTTAAGCTATCGATGTTCAAGGTGACACGCTTTTCTGACTAATGTCTCATTATTTAAAATTTAAGCCAAATGAAGTCCAGATGTCTGTGCTCTCAGCGTAATCAGTGGAGATGTATACCAACCCGTAGAGGCTGATTCATCTGATCTTACTTAAATTCCTGTCTTAGCGGTGCCCTTCAGAGGTGCCTGCCTCTTCCATCCCTATAGGGACAGCCCTAACGTGCCTAACTTGGAGAAAGCTGCAAAAAAAATATGATTAATTCCATTGTCTGTTGTCATATGTGCTCTTCTATACGTTCAGAGAGCTCATAGCTTCCTTCCATTGGTATGAAAATAGAAAATGGATAGGACCGTGGTGAGGCACGTTTATTTTCAAAGGTAACCAAGTAGTTAGAAAAAAAAACTATGGTGCAAAATTTGTCTTGCTATAGTAACCGTCAGCAAATACTTGGTACATCTCCAAGTCCTGAAGCTTCATCTTTTGGCATCCATCCCTACATTTACCAAAGTACACAACAGGGAATGGTCCGTACTAACCACTTGCGTAACCCTGCCCGACGGCTTTCAAAACTCCTGCATAGGCACAGCAGTTGGGTCAGGGACAGAAGGAAGACTGGTAGTGACCGTATCTGTCTAGACTGAGCATATGAAATGCTTTTTCTTACGCAGAAACAACCGAATGTGACGTTATTAAACGCTCAGCTGAATAATCACTGCATGTCTCAATAAATAAATCTTCGTGTGGAACCTAGAGAGTTGCACCACTTAATTTAGAAATTAAAAGTTGTATGCTAATATGTAGTGGAAATCGTATGAAAATGTATACTCCATCTCCGTGAATGCAACATAATTTCCTCGTGACTAATGACATTGCAGGGAATACGAACTGAATTAATAACCATACAATACTTAGCGCAAGGATTTATTAATGCACCCGTCATTTGTTTGGCAATTTTTAAAGTTTAGTTCTTTTGCGATAGAAGCAAAGAGGCCGTCTGAATATTAAGTAAGTATGTCACTGTTTCTGCTGGCCATTAAATTAAGTACAAAATACGTGGGTGGGAAAGACATTAGTAACAATATGCAATAAGCACTTAAAGATTATTTACTCATTTCAGGTGCGCTGTAATAATATTAATCACGCTGAGCTCATTTGGTGTTAATGCAGATGAAATATGTAATCCTGCAGCAGGGCTTTTGCAGTGTCACATTAATAAATGCCTCCTCACATAACAAACATTTCTTTTTTTCCAGCAAAGGACTTCGTGAAGGCAGGTGCCGTGTTTGACAGGTGTTGGAAAGCCCGATATATTCAGGCCGCTATCTTCCGTAATTGTCTTTTGCACAGCTAGAATTAATTTCTCTAGGAAAAAAAAAAATAAAAAGAGGGATGAAGCAATTTGCATGGAAAAAGTCAGGAAAATGGATAGCCTTGTTTTCCTTAGGAAATCGTAGCAAGAAGCAACGTGGACCTGACCTGCTCATTTCACAGCGCGCCCCAAAGTTGATCCGTGCGTTAAATCCCTCCCGTCCACAGCATAGCGTGGGGGGTTCCCGGTAAGATAAAGAAGTGGTAAAATGGCAATTTCTGAGCTGTTTCTGACCGTCATGCTCACTGCGGGTCCCGTCTTTCTCTTGCACAGATGTTGGCTTAACTTTGTTGTCTTTTTTCTTCTTTTTCAGGAAAGCGCTCGTCCGTTCTTCCTGCCAGCCCTGCCTTTAACAGCGTGTGTTTTCTTTTGCCTTATCTGTTTTCTCCTGCAGAGCCGAGCTCCCACTACGTGATTTCCTTGAAGGCCTTTAACAACGCCGGCGAAGGAGTGCCTCTGTACGAAAGTGCCACCACCAGGTCGATGACAGGTGAGTCGGGAAACGCTGGCTCTCGATCTGCTCCGCAGCACCAAACAGCAGCCTCACAAACGGGCGCAATAGGCAAAACGATTTGGGGCAAGGCAATGGAAAAAGAGCTCTGTGACCTCCAAGTCCCTGCTAGAATAAATCAGCTTCGTTTTCTTCTTTATTGTAATGACACGGACAGAATGAATTATTTACCCTTCCCAGAAATTGGCCCTATATGTTTAATGGGATGCTCACAAGTGCTTGCTCTTTGGTACGTTTTGGCTTGGGAGAAGCATGACTCCCAAAGCTTTTGGAAATGTAGAGATAGGCGTTGCTGTGCTGAGTTAAGCCCAGAAGGAATTATTTTCGTTTCCTTCCTTCCTAAAGTAGTTTAAGTGAAAATGAATTAGTTAAAAAAACAAAAAAAAAACACATTCGTGTCATGCACATTTGCAGAAGCAGGTAAAGGAGTTAGAAAAGATGAAGATGCTGATTTACAGGACAGGACAAAGCTCACAGAAGGAATTTCCCAGCAGTAGCTGAGCAGAGTGCTTTTAGGCAGCTCTTTTCACAATTATGATGTCGGGACAACAGCGAAGTTACAGGAGCACAACTGTTTTGTACAACTTCTGGACTGCCTCGTCGGTTTTATGCACAGGAAAAAAAAAAAAGGGGGTTAAAAGAACAGAAGCGAGAAAAAAAAAATGTGTTTTTCCTCTGGATTGACACCGTCATTTGGTGACCTTTTTTTTCTCGTGGCCCACCCACGGTGTTCAGAGCTGCCTGGAAGGGGAGCTGTGTCACTGAGAGCAACCCGGTCACTGACGCTGGCGTGGGTGTGCCGCGAGGAAGAAAGAAACCAAATGGCTGCTCGGTGGCTCTGCAAGGAAAAACGGCTTCCAGCATGCAGTTTTGTGAAGTATTCCCATAAGAAATCTTGGAAAGTCAGGAGGAAAAAAAAAAAGAGATTCATTATACAATCAAGGGTAACCGTAAAAAATGATATTTGATGTAATAAGTGTCAGGGAACTTCTGGTTCAAAATTATTAATTTCACTTCTTGTCTGGAATCTACAGAGGTCATTCTTGCTGAGCATGCCAACAACATGTGTCTTGTAAAATCTTCTTTCCAGTGAGTTTGCCTCGGGGTCCACAGAGACTTTAATTTTTAAGTTTGCTTGTTCCTTGTCTGACTCCATTTACAAATGACCCATCTGGCCTGTGGGGTTTGATTCCATGCGTGTGTATAACCTCTTGTAAATTCAACGGTATCCAGGTGAAAAAAAGGTAATGCAGGCTTGGGTTATCTGATGCGATGATCAGCTTTGAGCACCTCGGTGCTTCTCTCATCACTGAGCACATCTCATACCTGAGCCTCCTGCTGGGCAGATAACAACCCCTGGGAGCCTGGGCGACTTGTGGAAGAGCATCTCAAAAAGTTTCGCTTCCAGCAAAGCAGGAAAGCACGGGAGCTGGGTGCAAGCAAGAACCGAGACCCGTGCGTTTGCGTGTCCACTTAGCATGCGTGCACATACCTCGGGGTCTGCCCGAGTTACGTAACGTGTAATATTCACAAATCAAATCTCCGAAGAGAGCGAGAAACTATTTTCTGTCAAGAGATTGCAATTTCCAAATGACAGATGTCCGTGCGTAAATACTAGCGAATGAAACTTCGGTGGAAACCGAGGGAAGTATTTAGGGACCTATTTTCAGCCACCCGTGGATTACAGACATTTCCCTCCTCCTCAGGTCAGTGATGACATGTTTCAAAAAACAAATTATTTTGATTGAGTGAGTGACCATTTATTTTGCTAAAGGCAGCCTCTTTTCATAATCTCCTCTACAACAGCCCTTAAGTTTTCAGTATTGGAAGGAGTGGAGAAAGGAAGTGCGGTATTTGCTAAAATAGGAACTTGGCGCCAGTCACACTAAATTCCATCATTAGTATGAAAAAAACACAACGCAGGAACAAAAACTGCTCACCTTACAAAGTTTACAGGCACTTCCTTTGGAAAACTTCATTTCAGAAAAAGAAACTGTTCACTTTCAACCTTAGAGAAGCTCAATTCACTGAGACTGGGCAAAAAAATAATTAAAAAAAAGGTTCAGCTGCCCGTTCCTGCCCTCGTGGAACGTGGGCGTGGGGTTTGGATCACTACACAACACCAGATTGTTTCATTTCCTTCAGTGCCTGCTTCTTATGAAGAAGCTTTTGATGAAAGAAGCTACAAAAGAAGCAGGTTGAACTAATGGCTTATCATACATTTTAAACATCCTTGTCTCCTCTGTTTTTCCTTCCAAAGGCTGTGGCATCCCGAAGTTGTGAATAATAAATTACAAAATCATAAAACACAAGTGATCAAAGCGTGTCAGGAGCTGGAAATGCACACGGAGCAGACAAACTGTAGCAATTGTCAGGGAGGAAATACTAAGAGTCATTTATACTTTGATTAATTAATTAGCACATTATTTTAGGGGGAAAAAAAAAAATACAGCCTTTTTTTGTGTGCTGTATTTTACCCACTGCAGTTTGAAATGATAGTTAGAAAAATCACGGCTGTTAAATAATGAATCATACAGTTGAAAAAGATAGACCTGAAGTTGTCCACAGATGCTTAAACCTGGCACTTGGACAAGGACGGACGTGTCTAGGCTGAGGAGCAATGGTCTGTAGCTCCCCTGGGAGCCCCAAAAGGAAGGGCTGTTGCCATTTTTGCAGTGGTGACTATTGTTTGCATCGAAGAGCGATGCCATAAGCGCAAGGAATGAGGGTGCTGAGCTGCTGCTGCCTGTCCTCAGTGGCACGCAGCAGCTGGGGTGGATAAATGCACCTCTTTGGAAGAAGACTTATACTCACGTCTCGTTTTTGAGATGAACGCCTTACGCATCGGTCCGTGGGGTAAGGCAAGAGGGGAATTCTTCCTTCCTCCTGAAAGAGAGCCAGGTGAAGCCAAGAGCAGGAGCATCATCAGAGCCAAACCGAGGTCTGAACTTTTGGAAATGAAACGAAATGTGCAACAGTCTCTATAATTTAGTCAACCAGAATTTGCCTCTGATACTCCATACCTTACTGTCAGGTTATGCCCAGGATGATCCCAGTCTTGCTCCTCAAAGGCCAGCCAATTGCAGATACAGGGAAGAAGAAGTCTACTTGAAGATAATCCACATGTCCGTACCTGGAAGCACACATTTTTATGCTGGCAGTATTAAACCAACAACTCCAAGATCTTCGCTTCGGCAGTGAAATTATGATGTTCCGTTTTGCCTAACAAACGAACCAATGCAGACTACGTTCCCTTCAAGAGCCTAACACAACAAAAGAGCCCGAAAGAGGCAGCCAAGAAAGAAAAGCATAGGTAACTCCTACGCACATGAGATTAAGTCGTGTCTATAAATCAGGTTTGTAGACGACACTCCACTTCGGAGGTGTTTCCAATAATGTATCGTACACATGATTCAATTTTTTAAGAAAATGTAAATCATTGGGAAAAGAGGCTGCTCATTGTCTTAATCTCATGTGAAGGAAGCACAGCGTGCGTGGAAGTACTTAAACAAATGGTGAAAAATTGCTGTTACCGCTGGTTTTGTTATAGTAATGTAACTGAAATGTTGCTGCTGCGTTTTCATTTTGCTTTAATGCTTCTCTTTCTGTTCTTCTCATGTTCCTCCTCCTCATTAATGCCATGCATTTAACCCATTGTGCTGTGTGCCCCTTGGTGGCTTGTTCGTGTTTCGTTCCGTTTCGTTTTTTTTTCCGTTTAACTTACGTATCCATTTATTTTGGAATGCTCATTTGGTGATGTATGGACCCAGACCCCATCGATCCATTAGAAGTTGATTTTTATCCTTTGCTTGATGATTTCCCTACGTCAGTCCCAGATATCTCCACCCCCATGCTCCCACCAGTAGGTGTGCAGGCTGTTGCACTGACCCATGACGCGGTGAGGGTCATCTGGGCAGACAACTCTGTCCCGAAGAACCAAAAGACGACGGAGGTTCGCTTCTACACGGTCCGATGGAGAACCAGCTATTCTACAAATGCTAAATACAAGGTGAAGTTTTAGCACGTTATGAATTTACGAACTGTTTCATCCGTTCGTAGTTTATTTGCAGAGACTTTGAGTTGGCTTTTATGAGCTTTCCTCAGCCAAGATTCCCCTTTCAATAAAAAGGAGATTTGCATGAGTAACTACTGCTTGCTAAAAACCTGCGTATTTAGTTGGATGAAAATAGCATATATTAATTCTATATGCTAATTGAGGAAAGTTATGATCTTTAATCTTTACCAACCAGGTATAAATTAGTCATAGGTGTGATACCACAATACAGTAGTGGGAATGGGAAGAAATACCAATTGCAATACCTCCCACCCTGTACGGCAGTTCCACCCATACACCACATTCCCAAACATCAAAACTGGAGGTTATTTTGCAGGAAAACTTCTCAGTTTGAACGGATACGGCAGCAGCAGAGGTATGCTACTTTCTGTATGAGAATTTATTTTCCAGTCCTAATGAAAACACTACCAAAACAGGTGCAGTTTAGCAAAGAGATACGGAGACACAGGGAATGGAAAGCAATAAGCACAGACTTTAGGTTGTTCTGTTTGCTTGGTTTTCCTTTCCACACGCTATTGTCAGCTTATGTATTGCACCTCGTATAACATCCACCTTCCCCATAATAAGTGTGTCCTTCCTCCCATGCCCTACCATAACGGTTGTCCTCTCCTGCCTAGAGGATCATATTGATCCATAGCAAGTTGTTTGCTAGGAATATATTTTTATACTGCAAGTGGATACCCCATTTTTTACAGTTCCGCGTCCTAACAAAAGCAACCTCACGTCAGTTGTTTTTATTAGGACTCTAGAACAGGCGATACTCTACATTTTTGAGGCTCCTCCGATTAGAGCCTGAATTATTTGTCTAAATACAGGCTGGCCTTTCCAAAATCCCAAGGATGGCTCTCTGCATCTTTCAGGTTCATGTTACGCATCTTATGGACTCTAATCTTGAGATCTTTCTCAGATCATTTTTGGGAAAAATGGGAATGGTGATGGAGAAGATCTTACCTTCAGCCCCTTTTCTGAGCGTGGCTTTTCACATTCCCCCTTACACATCTCCCATAAGAATTTGGCTTGTTGGTATCAGCTGGGTCCGCGTGCCACCGTGAGCCCTTGATTTCAGTTGTGCTGCTCCCGATTTGCGCTCCTGTTGGCAGAGGGAAAACTCAGGGCAGCCGTTTTTTTACTGCAGGTACTGGCCAACGTAAAGCTTTTAAGTCTTTGCAAGGCTTTTAAATCTTTGCAAGGCAAATCTTTGTAAAGCTTTGCACATCTTTGCAAGGATCTGTTCATGCCGTAGTGTTACATCTACTGCCATACTTCTGACAACCCCAGATGCTGGCATAATGATGAGACCCATTTATAACCATCATTTTGTATGCTCCTGCGGTTGCAACAAGCTCTTTTATAATTAGGGATGCCAAAACGATGCATTGTAGTGATTTCAATACCATGCCTCGATCCGGCTCCTATTTAAGGACAGATTCCTGTACCCAGAAATGTGAGGAATAGAGCGCAGGGAAGCACAGCAAGTGGGAAACCAGCTCTTGGGGGGAAATCAAAGCTCCCTCCCCAAAAAAACAGCATTATGTTTTGCTCTTCACAGTCATTCATAACATTTCTCTCGTTTCACACCGCATGTACTCAGCTGTGGGAAATGATGGGTGCCAAACAAACCTCCGGCCCGGAGTCGTCCAAGTCTTCTGCTAAACCACGGGGGTGGCTGAAGAGGAGAGGAGCAAAAGCGAAGTCCCCTTCTTCTGCCTTCCTCTGTCGTTTGGCCAGTCTGAACACGACACATTCAGGGCCAGGCTGACTCCCTTATTCCAGTTCAATCACCCCCAAGCATAAACAATAAAAAAACCTTGCAGAAGGTCTTCTTTCTTGAAATAGCCCCATTTTTCAAGGAAACGAGATAAAGCTTATTATGTTCTTCTTTGAAAACAGTGGGGAAACCTTCCATTTTTTTCAAAGGGCTTTAGATCAGGCTCACAAAAAGATCCCATTTGCCTATGTGTCGGTATTGAATATGCAATTCTTTTCAAATTTGCCCATTAAAAACTTCCATAGCTTCAAAACTGTGTATCAAATCTAATGTAAAGAAAGTTTTAGCCTTTTCCATTGAGGTTTATAAATTAAACTTTGCCCTGCCAACTTTACTTTGTACAAACCATCCCAAAAAGGCATAGCATGGAATTACTAAGGTACTTGTTCCAGTTATACTGCCTTCATCTCAATATGATATTAAGTTCAGAGGAGTACCAAAATGCTAATAGTTAGTACCGAGTGAAACATTCAAAGAAAAACACTCAGCTGGAGACAAATAACTTTCTTTTCCAAAAAAAGAACCCAACATATCTGTGTTCCACTAAAGACTGTTTTGTCCAGCAATGGGTTCAACTCCTACAGTTTTTTTCTGTGTGATTTTTTCCTGGTCGTGTTTGCTGCCAGGGCCCTTCCATAGTGATAGTTATCAGAATTAGTTACCCTCAGTGATGCTGAACAGCATTTTATGTCATAAATCGCTTCTTCCAAAATCTTCTCTGGGGGAGGAAGTTATTCTTCCCTTTATTGAAATCCAGCTTTTAGTTGAGGGATAATTTTTGTAAACCCTAGCAGCTAGATTTTGCCATCTTTGACAAGTAGCTGAGTATAACTAAGTAGTTTTTGATTTTATTAGTACAGTCTTCGCTTCAGCAGGTCTTATAGAAGGTGATTCTCTGCTGGATTAAGTCCTTACTACGAAGAAGTTGCAAAACTGCTGATTTCCAAGGACTGGGGATTTTAATTGAGTATGAGGATGATAAAATCTGGTATTGCAATTAGTCTTCCTATTAAGTAGCATGCAAAACATCTGTCAGAGCACATGTGCTAAAACAGCGTGCCATGCAGGCATACATAGCGCGTTCCTTAATGTCTCTGCAAAGTACATTTTTTCCCACTTTCCCCTTAAATATTACTGCTTTATTCTGCAGCGTGCTGGAAACTCAATGTACCATTTTTAGTGAAGGTCGATTTCTTTGTGAAACGTCCGATTTGGTGATTAGCAGCAGAATGCCATTGCTGATGTCTGCCAGCAAGGTACCTGCTACTCAGATGTGAACAGCAAGGTGGTTTTCTGATGCAAAGGCGTTCCTAGGTTGTCTTAATCAGTAAACTTGAGGTCCATAGGTGTATAAACATGTAAAAGCACGCACCTGTAACTCACTGTACTGTAAATTGTTGACGCTCGAGGACCGCACACCAGGCTCTGGAGCTTGAAAAACGCGGGAATTGATTTTCTTCAGTTGCCACCGTATGTCCTGTAATATTCTCCTCACTTGTCTCCTTTGATACCAGTGCGGTTTGGCTCAAATTGGTCCTTACTACATGCTGAGGGAAAAAGCTAAATCGGCTAAATATAAATGAACAATTTAATATTCGCATCGACATCAATGTTGAGTTGTTCAGAACATATCACAGTGAGGCAGATCAGTAATGTCTCTCAAACGTAACCTAATGCATAAAAATACTATATTTAACCAAACAAAAGTGTGTTTTATGAATATAAAAATAAATCTTTATGCAAGGGTCCTCTTGATATTATAAATACGTGTTCCCCACAGTACCCGGGAAGCTTAGTCAGGTCCATTCTAGTGGTAAAAATGCTTTCTGAGCCTCCACTACAAATCAGTAGATATTAAAAACTTTTTTTCTTCTTTCTTTTCTTTGGAAGGAACACATCAAAGAGGCTGGAAATGAATGTTTAAGTCGTGGAAATGTTCCTCTTTTTTCCTCATATGGGCACAGATGAAGGACACAGTGTTAGCTTTCAATTTGCATTTGAAAAAAAAAAATGCATTGCAAATTGCTTTGTCTGGGAAAAGAAAAAGAGAAAGCATCACAATAATTTATTTAACTGCTTAAATTATAGGCAGAAAGTTTAGTATCATATTTACGGTCCTAAAAATACTCCCATTAGGGTATGAAGTAGCAACAGAGCTATCTTGCTTGGAGAAAAGAATCCATTGTAATTGTCTTTAAAGCAACTCTCGTTGCTGGTAGCTAAGCAAAAGATGTCCTTTGCTCCGTCTCTTTGCAGTCAGCAGATACGACAGCCCTGAGCCACACTGTCATCGGCCTGAAGCCTAACACCATGTACGAGTTCTCTGTCATGGTCACCAAAGGGCGGCGGTCCAGCACCTGGAGCATGACTGCCCACGCCACCACCTATGAAGCAGGTATGGCAGGAGCTGCTGAAAGGGGTTTCAGTTTTTTCCTTTCATTCACATGCCCTCAAAAGCCCTGTTCAGGTTCAGCGTATGAACAAAATTCACTGCATTTGTTCACTTTTTTGCCTGGGTAGCAAGGCAGAGCGGTCGTTCCACTGAGCTCTGGGTGACTCGGTGTCATTGCAAGATGTTCAGATGATAGTATGTGTGTCTAATATTTTGCCCCACAATATAATGATTATCTATGACTTTTATGATATAAAATAGTTTCCGCTTTTCAAAGAATCCTAAGATCAAGTGAGAACAAGTTAAGTACTCTGTTATTATTAGATAATAATTTTGCCACTTTAACATTTTAATTTAGGAAGTTCTTTGTGTCTTTGTCTCAAGCTTATGAGTTCCCACCTTGTCCTTTTAGTAAAAAGGGCTCAAAGACTGCTTCTGTCTAACACAGGACCTTCTTGATTCAAGATCTAAATGGCTGTGTTATAACTAAGCAGCCACAGGTCTGTTCAGAATGCAATTTTTTCCTTAGGTTGAGTAGTGGTCTTGAACACACTCTAGGTACCGATACAAATCAGCTTCTACCAGCAGACACCAAATGAAGTCTGCTGGTAAATATTGATCTGGCTTTTGGTTTTTGTTGTTGGTTTTTTGTGTTTTCTTTTTTTTTTAATGAAAACCACAGTACACGCCAGTTAATTAACAAAGGGAAAATAAGAGGGAATATGTGTGTCCTTAGATTTTCCCATGTGATTGCAACGCAATTATCTGAGCTTGATGGAGCAGCTCTGTTAATTAAGGGCATCCTGCACTGCTGATCTTTATTGCCTATTTTTTACCCATTCCGCATGTTGAATTTCCCGTAATGATATTAAAGAATGTGCATATCAGCATCGATACAGAATTCACTAGAGATTACTACCACGGGCTATAAAGAATTGTTATGCCCATAATTCAAAAGCAACTCTCAGAGCCAAGTTCCATCCCCAGATCTGCCTACACAAGTCTTGCTGATGCGAGGGGTGTTAATGAGTGCTAAGGGAAACATCTAAAGCTTTGATTTTTCTCATGATATCTTATGTTCACAATCTGCTGAAAGCAGAGCTCAGCTTCAGCCACTCAAAGGGACTCATGTGGCGATAACCAGAATGGAAAACCTGTGTTACAGGAGGAAGCTTTAAGAACAAGCTTTACTAGTTTAACCTCCTAAATGACAAAAAGCCTAAAAAGGGAAAGAATTAGTTTATGAAAACATGTCAAGGAGGTTAATATCAGAGAAAGGAAAACAGTATTTAAGAGAAATATGTTGTTTCCACACAACGTGATGGATGCATTTAGGGAGAAACAGAATCATTTATATGAAGTTGGAGAATACTGCAGAACGGACATAACAGAAGTAAAGAGAAGGAAAATTTTACTTTGAAAATCAAGTAAGTTTACAGAAAAGGTTGTCTCTTGCAGTACCCTGGCATAGTAAGGTGGTCCAGGATGTTTCTTCTAGACCGCTGTTTTTAAATTGCAGACCCTGTGTCCCTGTCTGCGAGCCAAATACCATTTAAATGCAACTGACCCCTCTTAGAACATAATAGTATTAACAATAGTACTCGTAATATTAGCAATAAATAATATTAGTAATAATAATAATGGTTAAAATAACAATGCAGTCTTCTTTAGTGATGAGGGAGCTTGTGTCGTGCTGGGCATTGCATCAGTTTAAGAGACTTCTTTAAGATCTGTGATCTAGATGTGTGGCTTGCCTACTTCAGGGTGAGAAAGACTCTTCCAGCAAACAACAGGTGATTGGTCACCTGCTTAATAATTTATCGATGACAACAAAAACTTTTTTCCAATGTATGTATTTCTTGGTTGCTTTTGGATCCCATTGTTGAAAAATTCAACCGATGCAGATGTTGTGAGACCATCCGCTCAGTGTTCATTCGAAAAAGTTGCTAAGTGGCCATACGATTAGGACACAGGCAGTGTGATGCTCACACTGTGCTCTCCATGCTCTTCCCTTACCTATACACCCAAAGTCATCAGCAGCCTGCATCAAATCCAAGTAAATGAACAACGAGCTCCGTGCCAACATGATGCTCCTCTCTCTCAACTATTTTTCAATAATTGTCTTTCATTTCTCCTCCGTAGTCTAAAAAGAGGTAAAGAGAACAGAGTTTTCAATTATTTTCATTTCATTGTTTTCAATTGTCTTCATTTCATTGATTTCAATTATTTTCATTCTTTTCAGCTCCAACCTCTGCACCCAAGGACTTGACAGTCATTACACGGGAAGGGAAGCCCCGAGCCGTCATTGTCAGCTGGCAGCCACCATTAGAAGCCAATGGGAAAATTACTGGTAACATTTGCATTATTCTCTACTCTCCTTTTTATTTTACTGTTCCGATTGTATCACAGAATTGTTTTTAGTGGAAACGTGTTTTTTCCCAGAACGCTATGCGATCTGATGTTATTTTCTCTTACTTTTATCAGCAAACTTGGTCTAGGAGTCAAGGCAATGTTAGAGACACTGCAAGCTCACTTGCAGGACGTAAATATTCATTTGAATGCTAAGAACAGTGATTTAAGTTAAAAATGCAGCACTCTCAGCAAAGGTTTTGTGGTGCATGCTGCTCAATGATAATTAGAAATGACTAATAATAAGTACTTTGTTTGGCAATAATGCAATACATAATATACCTAATGATAGGTTGCTTGTTGCCGCACACAATGGGAGAATTTATTGGTAGCTATTTAACTTTACAATAACAATTTAAGGCAATGATGATCAGGAAAAAAATTACTTAATATTGACTGACAAGAACTGAACTTAATGGATGCTTCACAATGACAGATTTTATTTTCCAAAATGTTGCATATAACCTTAGTGCCTAATTAAGACATCCATTAGGAGCCTTTAACGTTAATTTAGGGTGAAAAATACAGTAGAGTTCTATCTGAGATTTTGCATTTAAATGATCACTTTAGGCTGTTAACAGACATCTCAGAGGCATATAATTATTAGGAGAAATATTGTTCAACTACAAAAATGTGCACATTATGGTCTCATTACCACAAACAGTTGGCTTAGACCGGTTCTAGAACGTATTTTCACGTGGAAGAAAGCGTGCGTTACTACCAGTGATCCCAGCTACACACTACTGAGGCATTGAGAAATATAAATGTAAGAGCAAGAAGGCTTCAGCGTGATGCCCTGTGTGAGCAATTAGATGTGAGGAGCACTGGGTCAGATTTTCAACAGTTGTAACTCAGCAGGGCTTCCCTGGCATCAGAGGAGAGTGAGTCACGCCAGGGAAGTATCCCAATTTATATTACCAATAAAATAAGGATATATTTCTCTTTGGACGTTGCCAAGCAATAAGGATTCTCAGGTTAGACTTGCATAGCTGTGTATAACTTCAGCCTCCATATTATTATGATCTTATAATTTCACAGCCTCCAGTATCAGAACTTTATTGGCTGTGACCGTGTCTGAAAGGAGGATGTTTTGAGGAAATGGCTCTGTTTACATTAACCCAGTTTAGTCCTTAGAGAGAACAACTGATGGTTCTGCTGGACAACACACGAAAATGAGTGCTAACGGTCCTGAATCCCCGCTGGCTAAAAGACAAAATAAATAAATAAATAAATAAAAAGCTTTCCTGACTTTTAAATTGTGAAATGACTTGGTGGTAGCAACTTTAATGGAGTTTTTCCATCAAAAGGAGCATTCAAACCTGAGAGTAGATGGGGTCCCTTGACATCCAAGCACAAGCTTCTTTCTTGCAGTGTTTGGTTGAAGAACGACTCTCATAAAGATTTTTTACAGCATATGTGGCCAAATGTTTCTTAGACCTGCCAAGCAGAGGAAACAACTCCTTGCAGAGAGTAGAAATGTCTAACAACCATACCTTCATCCCTAGAAATGTTTGAGCAGTATTATTGTGTTAATTTGAGAAACTTGGCTATTATATCTTGGTATGTATTAAACCAAATGCCATGATCAGTGAAGCTGCTTTGTAACAAACTACAAGTCTGTAAATAATATCCCACGATGTAAACAAGCAAAGAAAAAAAGAAAAAAAAAATACACAAAATATTATCATTTCCATCCTAGTACCATTTGTCCCTGACCAGCATAACCACTCCTGTGGAATGAGAGCTTTGAAAAGCATCTTTGTTTCAGAAAAAAATAAATAAATAAAATAGAGGAGTAGCGATGATAAACTTTACACCTATTTTTTAGTAACTTTGGATCCAAGCACCAAAATGAAGTCCAGAAGATTCACCTGGGCTCTCTGCACTCCAGAAGCTCGCTCCTGTGGTGCTGGCACATAAGACCAAACTCAGATCGTACCTCTTTGCATGCTACTAGAGTGCCACAGACAAAGGAGGGGGGGAAAAAAGGAAAAAAGAAAGAAAACAAAGATATTTTCAAGGATAGGCAGAGCCTGGTGTTGCAGGTCACCCGGCTGAGGCTGGGTTATCACATAGGACATGCTTTACCTCTCAGCCTTATTTACAGGCTCTTTTTTCTCTCCAGAATTTCATCTGCCAAGAAGGTTCTTCCTACAAACTTTCATTGTTTCCTAACACTGCTGTTTCTACTCCCTAAATCCTAAAACTTTTAAGTTTTATTCAATTGTAAGTAGTAATTGCAATGCCCCGGTTACCCGAATTCTGAGTTTGAGTTCTTCATTCTTTTCCCAAAAATACTTCCCATAGATTTGCCAAGAAATATTACATGGCTTCCCATGAGCACCCAGTGTTTGATGTGCATCATTAAAGCCATTTTATTTTATTTCAGCACTGAAACCCTGAAGACTTACATTGTATGGTTTATGGCATTTATCAGACTGAATGGTGCACCTGAATTTGAGAAATGTACTCATAACAGAACCGTTTAGTGTGTGCTACCTACTTTTATATTTGTTAAACCTGTATCTCTTGCAGCGAGTATTGTAATTGTTGTTTTGGCATAAAAATAGACAAATACGAATTAATTGTCATAGCCTTCTTTGAAGCTATTTTGATCAGACACCTACCGTTGCTGCTTTTAAAAAGAAAATAATAGTTTTTAATCAATCTAAATTTTATACGTATGTTGCATAGGGAGCACGTTGCTTGAAGCACTAACCATGAGACCGTGTTTTTTCAGCGTACATCCTCTTCTATACCCTGGACAAGAACGCTCCCATTGACGACTGGGTTATGGAGTCCATCAGCGGTGACCGGCTCACCCACCAGATCATGGATCTCAGCCTGGACACCGTCTACTACTTCCGAATCCAAGCCCGCAACGCCAAGGGAGTGGGGCCTCTCTCTGATCCTGTTTTCTTCCGGACGCTGAAAGGTTTGAATCTATGTCATCCTGATATTAATGATGGCTCCAGTTTTCTTATGGCTCCGTGGGAGCTTTGCAATTAGTTCCATGGCAGCCAGAAGAAATCCTACTCCTTGAAACTGTTATTGAGAGATGAAAGCAAAATGCTACGTATGGTAGTTGACAAGAGTAAACCACATAATGAGTCAGTAACTGTAGTTTTAAATTCAATCAACTTGGGGAGAGCACTCTGACACCACCTAACTTCCTGCCATCAATGGTAAAGCTAATTGGATGTGCCTGGATTTCTCCAGGGACGTACCTTTTCTTTTGGGATCCTCAGGTGACTGTAGGAGCTGGCAGTGACTCACTCATAACAACAGAGCAGGCACACACAATTATAATTAAAAAATCTCGGCAAACTGAGATGCAATCTGACTTTGCGTGGGGAAAATTGTTCCAGATATTTTTCAGCACCTGCTATTAACGACAGACAAATTACAGCCGGATCTCTCCCCATTAGTGACCGGCAAGGTAAAGCAGGCAAACCAGGGGCACCTGTTTTTTGGCTGGTGCATGTTTTAACCAGGCCGCTGGTTTATGAGAGCAAAGGACTCGTACCCAGCTCAACTTCCAATTAGCACAGTGAGATATTCCTCTTCTGTCCTCCCTGCTGCCTAGCTGTGAAGGCCTGACATCATCTACCCAGAAATGACTCGATATGAAGGTGTAAGCAATATTGCTGTGAGGGGGAAGCAGGATGTTTGCAGCAGCTCTGCTCCTTCTATTTTAACTGTCACTCACTGATTTGCACAAAGGTATGAAATTACTTCTGAAAAGAGGTATAATTAATGAAAAAGTCGGATGACATAAACAGCAAACCTGTTCCAGGAAAGCAGCGTGGCATATGAGAGAGCACTTCAGTGCTCTATCTGCTGGAGGAAATCCAGGGGTTTGTACATAAAAATGACATCTTGGCAGACAGGAATAGAAAGTGGATTTAGGCTGGACCTGCAAAGTCAGGGTCGGAGGGAAATTCGGAATGAAAGCTGTGTACAAAAGCCTGGGAATTAGCATTCACATTCAAGCCTCTTTTTAATCGGTTTTAATTGACTTAATTTAACGTGGGCTGTATAAAAGCTAAGTGAAATGACCGAACAAAAGGGGTGACGTGCAATCCCTCCATCGCTCCTTTTATTTTTATTTTTTTGTTGGGCAAGAGCTCATATTCGAGTTCATCTTTCAGCAAACCCTTTATGTGAATAGCAAAGTGCCTTTTCCTGCCGCCTCTGACGGAAGGAGGGGAACCTCCATGTCCAGCGAGTGCCTGGCACTTCCCATTAAGGAGGGATTTCGATGAATGAGGCAGTGTCCTCGGCAGCCCTGGCAGAGAGCTTGCCCTTTCTGCTTTGCTGCTATCAGTGTCTAAGAAGCGTGTTACCGACCATTCAGGCTGGGAGTGAAAAGGCTCATACAACAGTTTTCATGAATTAGCGCAAGTCAGAAAAAATAAATGAAAAATTGTGCCAATTTGTTCGGAGCTTATCGCAGCCAGCCCAGGTTTGCAGGACTTGCTTGTCCAAGTCGTGTTTCCTTTTGAATGAATTACGGGTAAGATCGTGATTATTCATTCCCCACTACCATGAAATGGGAAGAGATAGCACTTTGTGGGTGCTTCATCTCCATCAAGCGGATGGTGCCAACTTAATTTCATGCTCACAGTTTGTGCCAAGCAGAAGGCTGTTGGACTGAGTCGAGGCATCAAAATATAATAACCACAGACTAATGAGATATCAAAAGATATAGAGACTCGGATATCTAAGTAAACTGAAAGATTAATGTACTAGATACCCCCTACTTTGTAATGTTTACACAAAGTACCATAAAACTCATTTGGGAAATGAATTCTGGATCAGACAGCATCAACAGATACCAAAAAGATGAATTTATACATTTGTTACATCTTGTAATTGCCTACAAGGACTATGTCTAATGCCCTGCCATGAATATTTAATGGTAACCACCCTAAAAATGTCATGTTCAATAATATTCAACTGGTTTTTTGACAAATATATCTCTGCACTTGAGGTGAAAAGACTTTCTGAAGTCTTGAGTGCGTTCTGAATTATGCAAAAATGTTGGTTTCCTGCCCTTAATGATTATTAACGGAAGAGATGTAGGCAACATACGGTAATGTATGCTCTGATGACAAATATATGTCCTGATCAGGGAAAGTTTCAAGCCATGAAGAAGGAAAAAAAGCATCAAAGATCCACTAAGTCACCTACTGTCTGATTTCGTATATTATAACCCATAAAGTTCCTCCAAGGGAACCAAGCCATTACTTGTGTTATAATTGCCATGTAAGTATTTGTGGTGACTTTCCTTTACTAATGAAAATGTAGTGGTCTGTGAGAAATAGGTATGTTTAGTAGTAAATAACGCTCCCATGGAGCAGTGAGTTTATGTTCTTCCACCTCAGCTCCACTGATGATAATATACAGGCAAATGGCAAATCCTTAGCTTATGTAAATTGCCGTTACACTGTGAGCTTCAATCAATCCGTGACAGTTTACACCACTCGAGGATCTGCTTTTTTATGCTCTGGCTGGCTGAATTTATCACTGCATGCATGAAGAGTCTGATGCAAACATTATAAGGAGCCTGCAAGATGGATAAAATGTGATTAAACATCCCACATCTTTCTCACTAGATGACTTGGCCCAAAACTTGAAGTCATTACTAGGGTTTTTCTTACCCCTTACCGAGAAAATACCTCGATAATTTCACTAAATATTATACACACATACACACATGTATGTGTCTGTGGCAGAGAACAGAGACTGTCTCAATGTTACATTATTTGGTGGTGTATAAATGAATCATTTTCAGAAATTCACTAAGTAGAAATAAGTAAATACAACCCGAAATTTCTTTGCAACTGCCCGATGAAATGTGATAGCTGCAGGGTGAATGAATGAACCCGTGACAGGCAGCGGAGGGAGGATTTCTTTAGTCTTTCAAATAATTTGTCAGTGATGGTTCTCATCTGTTGCAGAAACCAGGAAATCTTAGAGCCGCACTTGCTGAATGTACGTGTGCTTTCTTCTGCTGAGCTGCACCTCTTCTGGATTTCGGCCAGCATTTACAAACAGGCTGAGCTCCTTTAATTAAAGAGAATGAAACAGCATTCTGCTTATCGGAATCACACGCAGCGTTCCTCCGGTCCATGTACACTGGCCAAGTTGCCCGTTAATGCACCGGTGGCTTCAAGGCTAAATAAAAACCTCGGTCGGATGTAAAGGGACAAATGGAAAGGGGGAGAGAGGGAGAAGGAGGTCACAGCCTGAGCTTCACACTCTCAAATGTTCCCTTCGTGCTATGATCAGGAAGGAAAATTTGATTCATGGGCCTTCTGCAAGGCACCAGGTTAAGCCCTGCCGCTGTACCATTTGTGCCGGAGCCCCAAAACCTCAGGGGCTGCCCGTGGGCCTGTGGGGCAGCATTCCCAGCCCTGCAGTGCCCTCTAACGGGTTTGGGGGTCATTGAAGGAGCTCTTCCCCCTTCCACAGGCATGGAGAATATAGATGTGGCCGTCTGGAGGACAGGTTGGATGTAAGCTGCTGCTAGCTCAGCACCCTCACTGTTCCCTAGCACAACGCCACGATCTAGCAGAGGTTTCGTAGAGATTTTTAGCAGTGAGGGGTTCAGCATGCCCTCCACCTGCAGGTGGTCGTGATCAAACTTCCAGATTCATGCGCCAAATCACATTTTTTTCCCCCAATTTCCTGCATTTGATATTCTTGCATATTCATTAAGCAGAGGACCGGTTAATGCTCTATGACGGTGGCTCTTTATGTATCCAAGAGAAGTTGAAAAAGGAAGGCTTTTAATGTATCTATTGAAATTTGAAGTCTTGTCGAGTACACTTCAGATCACGCTATCTTTTATGGTTATTATGCAAAAACATGTAAATACTTCTAAAGTCTTTTGTAAAAAGCTGAAACAATGATAATATGCGTCAAGCTGAGCGTTCAGCTTGCAGGTGATTTGACCGTAATTATTCAAAGAACCGGAGTTTCTCTTCTCTGCCTCTCTCTCTCTTTCCCTTCTTGCTTAATTAAACTTCCCAGATCATAGTGGCATATCAAAGAACGAGAGAACGAAAAAATACCGTGGGCAACTTTTCACCTTTGGAAAAACTTTGTGCAAATATTTGACGGAAAGCACGGTGCGACCTGTGTTTGTCCTCTTTAGTTCTTCAGGGGCTCTTTGAGAAAAGGGAAGGCTAAAAAACCTCCTTCCCCCCTGCGCTGCCTGCCTGGGGATGCTTTGCTCTGGGGCTTCCCTTCGCCCGCGGCCCGGCTCTAACGACGTTGTCTCTTTCTTGCAGTTGAGCACCCCGACAAAATGGCCAATGACCAAGGTACGGTGCCCTCAATCTGTCGCCTTCATTCCCGGCATCCCCGCCGCGCCGCCGCCTTTCACCTGGGCTGCACACCTGATGAGGCAGGCGCCGGCGCGCTAATTAATCTTGTTAATGAAGTTCTGCTCGGCTGAGGCTGCTGCTTTGATGGGGAAGATGTAAATTTTCGGGAGAGGAAATTGTTTTGTCTCTTTTCTGAAGGACCAATTAAAATGTCAAGCTGCTTTGTATAAAATAAATTTTTAGTCTCTCTGCTGCACTTCTGAATAATTCACGTTAAATATAATTAAGCTCAGTGTAATTCCCCGGCTCTTCTTGCACCCTTTCGTGGGTTATAGATTAAAGTTCAGAAGCCTCATGGTGAGAAATCATAAATCATCTTTTCCCTCAAAACAGCAGCTCTCGTTTAATAATAGCAAAGTTTAGTCAACTTTTCAAGGCATTATCATTATGTTTTCCAAATATGAATATGTCTGATTAGTCACAGCTCCTCTGCTCTTATCTCCTTTTCAGTACTTGGAAAGTGTGTTGCTAGGATATTTTCCTTTTTTTTTTACTCTGGACCTATTTATTCTCAAGTATTTATTTCAATTATACCCGGAACATCATACATTTCTGTGACATCTGCCCAAGGAAACGGTCACGGAGACTTTGGGAGAGCTCAGAGGTGGTGCTGGGAGGTGTGTGTGGTTTGGACTCTCACTTCACGCTCGTGTCAAAGTGAGAGGTCAGCCTCAAATCCCTGGCTTTACTTACCAGCTGCCATCATACCCTGATTTAGTGAACTGAGTTAACTTGCAACATGGAAATTCCTGCTGGAAACGAGAGCATTATTTAGGGCTTCAACCTGGAACACCCATGGGAGTTACCCTGTTCCTTCACGAGGGTTTCACCGTGTACCAGGTACCACCTGCAGTACACCAAGGCAGCACATCCCCGTAGGTGAGACCCACTCTCAGCCAGTTTGGGAAATTCAATGTCTAATTTCAGCACATAATCTTCTCCATAAAGGCAGAAAGAAGTATCTAAATTATAAAATTAAAAGCTGGTTTTGCTCGGTATGATTTACTGCACCACAGCACACACAAATTGAAAATGTCAGGTTTGAATAGATAAAAACTGCTTTTAAAAGGTAAATGTGTTAGGTTGCAAAGAAGCCTGAAAGTAAATTATCAATATATTTTTCTCGAATTTGCATTTAAAATGTATTCAGGCAGGTTCAGAAAATGTAGGAGAGGCTTCAGCACAAAGTATCACCTGGTAAAGCAGGATTGAAAGAGCGTCAAGTTCATTTTTTTAAAAAAATGGGGGAAAAAAGGAAGGCTAGGTGGAAAATAGAGTTTGTTGTGTTTGTTTTAGTTCTTCCCTCTTTCATCATATCTGTACTGCTGCATGAGTGCTATTTAATGACCTTGTGGCACAACACATGGAGCATCTCCAATCGCAGCTGGTTGGGATTTCGAGAGGCAAAGCCTCAAAAAAGAGCCTCTGGCAGGCAGCCTCTGAGCTCCTGGCTCTGCCCTCGCTGTCACAGCACCGTAGCTTTTTGTAGCTATTGTAGCACAACCACTCTTATATACATCTTCCATTATTTCTCTAAACTTGCCCCAAATCTTGTGCCCGGGAAACTGGTGTCGGTAAAAGCAGTGCCTTGCTCCTGGCTTTCTGCTCGCTTCATTCCCTGTAATGCTGCGGAGAAGTCGGAGGTTTTCGGATGCTCAGTGTTCTACTTGTGGGTAGAAAAAATACAGAAAATGTGGCAAAGCATTTTTCTGTTCCGTAGGAGTGTGATCTTACCTCCACCACGGGGATTAACAAAATCAGATCCTCTGCAGAGACACCTGCCTCTCCCTTCTTGTGCTGTGGTGTAATTAATGGGGAGAAGTGAATAAGCATGACAGGTTAACTCTGCATATGGCAAGTGAGCACATATTCCTTTGAATGACTGCAGAGAAAGAGTTCTGGGCCATTTTCCTTTTGTGCATCCTGCTCCTCTGGGGAAGCTGTGACCCTTGCGAGGGTTTCGCAGCCTGCAGAAGGGTGCAGCCTGCAGAAGCTCCAGTTCATTGCTTTAAACATTTGGGGGGAGCTCTTCCTCTCCCAGCCAGCTGCTCACAGTCTCAGCATGTATCATGCTTAAAATATAACTATGATTTGTTATTCACTTGAAAATAATAAATTACATGGTGTCACGGTGGCTAGATGAAGTAATGTTAAGACCTATTTCTGCATTTTTTAAAAATCATTTGGAGATACAAAATGATACACAGCGTTCAGCGTGTAGGGTGGTTACTAAATGCATGCTGGATAGCTCGTGGTCGATGACAATAGCAAAATAGCTGTTATTGTGCTGCTTATAGATATTGCTCATATAGATACCTGTAAGTATGAAAGCTACAATGGCTTTCAATAATTGGGAAAGCAGTAGGATTAGCAGGGAGCGAAATTCAGAGGATAGAAACTGCGCCTTGGGTGCTCGACCCCATCC
The DNA here is from genome assembly GCF_964211835.1 of Anser anser. Classification (NCBI taxonomy): domain Eukaryota; kingdom Metazoa; phylum Chordata; class Aves; order Anseriformes; family Anatidae; genus Anser; species Anser anser. The sequence goes on from NC_139723.1 coordinate 86,797,365, forward strand.
ACCTCCCGTCACCCTGCCCTCTCCCTGCAGCAAAGCCGCCTCCTGGCCACGTAAGTTACCAAAATGAAACCTTCTTGCTGGGTCTTCAGCTGACAGCAAGCATGCACAACGTGAGGTAAACATGGTCGGTCCCTCTTGGTACTACCTGTACATAAATACTGCCTTTTGTCTGGGTAGGGGAAATACACCGCATTTTAGTTCTTTAAGGCTGTAGTATATAAGAAGAAATTCTCGGCCTTTTGTGGTTTGTTTCCTAGGCTCGTTGATATCTAAATTCAGTTTCCACTTTTACGTGACGTCCGTGGTGAATTCTAATAAGGGAAGGTCTGAGGTCCTCACTCGATCTGCAGGCAACTCTATTAAAGACAAGTCACCGGGGCCAGGTCTCACTGTAACCGTACTGCGAGCAGCGAGATAAAGTCAAATTTCCTAAAAGCTCGTTTGCCTCAGAAATAATCAAAGCTAATTCTTTAATCATCCAGGGTCTGAAGCGACGCTCACTGAAGTCAGTGATAGCCTTTTAAATTGCTCCGTGCTTTGGACAAGGCCCTTGGGGGCTGTCTCTGCCACAAATGCAATTCTTATTGAGTGACACGAATTAACTCTGGTAGGTCATCCATCTCCGACGCCGGCACGTGGCTGTGAAGTTCAGGAAGCAAAAGGCACTTCTGAGGAAGCAAAGCAGAGTTGGAGGCTGTGGGGCACGTGAGGGAGCTTTGGGCAAAGACCCCGGGGTTTTGGGGCACGAGGCAGTGCAGCCTCGAGGGGCCTGCGTGAGGTAAAAGAGATGGGGCGGAGAGCACAATCTGAGGAGAACTTCAACAGTTTTTGGCCATCGTAAAGGCAGCAGAAGTCGTAATATGAAAATAAGCATGAAATTACAGTTTCAGATGCTCAAGAGAGATTTTTTTGTCACAAATTTTATGTATGTAGGAGAAGGCCAGCTGCTTTCTTAGGAGCTCTTGTTGAGGCTTCCTGAAGTCTAAAAAACTCTGTTTATGATTTTGATCTGGAATTTAGAGGCAAACTGGATGAAGAAGAGATTAATTCACTCTGTTTTATCTTGCCCCAGTTTTCATTTGATAAACCAATATTAAATTTAGTCCACAGTTTGTCAGTATAGGACTTGTAAACAGTAATGTGTGGCCATCGGAATTAGATCTGTGAAAGAAGAAAAAGCTGATCTCTGCCTTTGGATTACAGCCATTTTAGAGCATCCCCTGGAAATTTTGATAAAAGGAAACATACCCAATTTTGAACAAATATTTTTCATTATCTTAGGAAATTTCAGTACATTTTGATAGTTCTATTGGTTTCCAAAAAACTATTTTCCGTGAAATGGACCATTATAAACTATACAGATAAATTGTGTATGGAATGGAAGGTATGTATAGAATAAGTTTTTTTATATGTGACATTCCTCTTTATAGACCATAAACTGGAGATTTAAGATTGAACTTCAGCATTTACTGCCATGGTGAGGCCTGCGGGAGGTCTCCTGCTCCCCATGCCCGGAACAGGGCCCGTGGCCATACCAGGCTCCACAAAAAGTCCACGGAGAAGATCATGCAAGGCAGTTGTGTTTCCAAATCCCAAGGAAATCTACAAACCTACATCTGTGCTTCCGAATCCCAAGGAAAATGGTGGCCTGCATTGTCCTGCACCAGGCCTGGAGGCCCATTGCAGGGTTCCCAGGTGGTGCTGGGTCTTCAGGGGATTTTGCCTCTCCCGAAGAGGGACCGAAGGCCATCTATGTGGTGGCACACCTGCGGTTTTACACCTCGGTGCTCTTCATCTCATGAATAAACAGCACACTAATGGTTTCAGCTCTCAGAGCAAGGCAGTTTGAAGCGCAGTCCCGTCAAGTGTGGATTTTGGCTGTCTGCAGTTCAGTCTTCACTGTGCTGGACTTGGGCAGGCGTGTTGCTCTTCACCTGCTCAAAACCTTCCTGTGCTCGGTGGTGGTGGGCTGGAAGCTGTAACGTGCATTTTTCATGTGTCTTCCTGTGTGAAAACAGCTGCCAGTACATCTATAGCCTGCTATCAGCCCCAAAAAAGCCGCGTTGTCCATGCAGTGACAGCAGAAGGTGTTCGGTTTGCCTCTTTATTTCCTTTGACGGCCTCGGGCTTTCGGTTCTGAAGCTATTTTGCAAACTCTAGGAGTAGCATCAGTGAAAGGATGAGCTATTCAGATCTTTTTCAAAGAGCTGCTTCCTAAACAAATAATGCAGTAGTCTGTAATGCTCTTTGCTAGTAGGAGAAGCAATAAAAAGTATCCCATTTATCAGAAGAACCTCTTCTGAGGAAAGAAAAAAAAAACTCAAAAACTTTCTTAAGGTCAAAAACATGGAAAGCATCTGCAAGGAGGGATCTCAGAAGACACGCTTGAAATTATAAGAAGGGTTATTCCTGCATAATGGTTGCGTTTCCTGCTATGCTGAGACGTCGCTGAGACAGCTACCTCAGGAGGCACCTTGAAAAAGCAGAACTAGAAAGTCAAGAGGAAATGTGGTATCTGTTCATCTAATCGTGCGTTTCTGCCCAAACCCCAGGGTCCTTCCCAGAAGTCTGCCAGCTTACACATACATACTGAAAAGCAAACTTAAGAATATTTCTGCCTTCTCTGAGCTCTTCAGCTCTCACTAGCACAGTGTGTTGTCTCCTTCATTACCTGGTGCTGGCTGTGGATGGGAAGACAAGAAGACACAAATTCTCGTGCTCTGACTTGTTTAAATGATGATGGATGCAGAACTTCAGTGGTCAAAGCTGAATGTCTCGAGGTCTGCCACATAGCGTGGTCAACAGGGGGAGACAGGTGCCTTCAGAAACAGTTTTTTCCAATGCCCACGCAGCATTGCACGTCCCAGGCTGGCCTGATGTCCCTCTTCAGGAATAAATTCTTCAAGGATAAAAGGGAGGGATACCTGGGGAGGCAGGAAACATCAGTTAGTCTCTGCTTTCTCATAGGAGAACATTGCTCGGCTTATTTTCTCAGTAGTTTTGGACTGTTTAAGGCAAAATGCAAGAGCAGTGATAGTGCATCGTTCCCCATCCAGCTCTCCAGCCCAAGTAGTTGGCTTGCAGCAAGCATTTTTCGAGAAAAGAGCAGCACTGCCCCATTCTCTCAATGTCTACCAAGCTGTCTATGCTACCTGGGTGTACCTGAATATGTAAATAAACAAGTAAAGAAGTTGCTGAAGTAAAGCATGAAAAAAAAGGCAAGAGATTTACACTATTATCCCAAAAGGATTTCTGGCCCATTTCCAGGTGCTGGAGACCTGAGAGGATGAAGATCTGTTGTGGTCACAGACATCTTGATTTTTTTTTTTTGCCTTGACAAGATCAAGTTGAAATGGTTATTGAATATAATGGTCATGGAAAAGGGACTTGCTTTTTCAGAAAAAAAAAAAAAAGAAAAGAAAAAAAACGGGTCATTGAAACGTGAAAGACAGAAGTGAAATGGAGGAGTGAGAGATGAGGAAGAATATGTAGGATCGTACGGATTTAGGTTTTGGTACCTCAGAAAGCATGCTAAAACTCATTTTAAAAAAGTAGGAAAAGCAAGTTTGAAGATTGTTTAACCTCCAGGAAAAAGGCAGTTCTGGAAAAAGAAGCTCATTAGTCAAGGTGTTACAATGGTTTGTTCCAAAAGCTGGAATAACACGAAGGAAAAAAGCTCCGCTGGAAACTGGTGGAAGTCAAAGAGGTAGTCCATGGTCTGACCGAAAAAATAAAAAGAGAGATCTAGACATACCTGTTGAGTTATGCCCACCTTGTAAGTGTCTTTCTGGTTGGCATGGAGGGTTTACATCTGAATTCAGTGGAACGGGAGTTTTGTAATTGTCTTCCATAAGATGGGAAGCCCATTGGTGCCATAGGAAGGAGGTGGAGAGCGACGGCAACGCTAAGCACAGGGCACATTATTCCAAAGCACGTTATTCCAAATAATGTCTTAATAGCAGAACAAAGCTGAATGAACCTAAATTCAATCTTTAAATAGTTTTGGAAACGTTTCTAGCCCCAAAACCCCCTGGATATGCTCAATGTAGCCTAGTTGCTACGTTGTTGGATTTCCATTGCTGGTCACTTCCCAAGGCAGGGTCTTCGGGCCAGGGTGCATCCATCTGAGCTGCCCAGGACACCCATCACACCGAGTGCTGCTTTTCCTCAGGAACGTAGTCCTTCATTTCAGAAGAACCAGGAAAACTGAAATGGGCAGCTGTTTACGCAAATATTTATACAATAAAAATGTCACATATAATGCCTTGAAAAGTGCTCTTCTGCTAATTCAAAAAGTACTGAACTTGGAGTCAGGCATGCAGGTTAGTTTTTTTTAAGTTCCCAATATCCAGATTGAATTTTTGAATGTGTTAAGCTCCCTCTAAGATCTGTCAGTGTGGGCTAAATATCAAAAATAGCAATGTGTAGCAGTCTCCCATTGAGATACCCAGGCTCCTAAGCACAATATAACCCCGGTGTCACAACGTGTTCACCGGTAGCAGTGTAGTACCGTGAATATGACTGCTGTAGAGTGTCATTGTGGTAAACAGAATTACTATATATCTTACATTTATCTCTATTTTGCCTGCTTTTACAGCTAAACATTTTGCAACCTTGTTTTCTCGGGATCAAGTTGTTGTAGCTGTGCAATTACGCTGATTGAAAAGATGATTACACTGAAGTCTCTTCTGATGATAATCATCTTACATTTATTTAGGGCCATTCGTCACAAAATACTTGCCAAATTGGTAGACAAAGTTATGCACATCAATTCCTTCACAGCCCACAGAAACACGAGTACCTCTGGAGAGGAATATGACAGTTGTTTAACGGTGCGCAGCAGCAACAAACAACTGCAGGAAAGGGAGAAAATGGGGGGGTTTTTTTGGCCGAATCTGCCAAGGGATCGGATGGAGACGGTGGTCGTTGGAAGGAGAAGTTACCGGGAGTAATCCCCTGCTCTACATTGAGTTTTCCAGATGTTTCCGTTGTCCCTTCTCCACCCAAAGCCCACCGCAGGCGCTGTTTGGCTGCCCTGGGGCATGGCAATGCCCAGGGGTGTTATGGCATCGGATCCAGCAGCCTCTGCCCATCCCAGAAGATCTCTTCTCCCTGAGCCACTGGCCCAGCAGAGCGTTGCTCACATCACACCACGCCACCTGGGAGTGCTCAGGCTATTTTAATTTAAAAGAAACAAACAAACAAAAAAGCTTTGGGGAGATGAAATGGCCACGTTTGTGCTTTGCTGTAGTGCAGCTTGCCCATCCCAAGAGCATGTTGCATAATCATAAGCTTGGTCTCCACCAAAAGAGCATTTTTTACCCCAAGCCAGAGCTCTTTACCTTCTGCCATGGGCTTTGTCTCCTCGCTCCCATACTGGTAGGGCCAAAGAGGAGCTTGGTAGGACTTTACCACCCTCTGCGATTCTTCTCTCAGATGCAAGGAAGCAGAGATGCTGCTCTTGGCAGAACCATCGTGGCTATTTCACCCAAAGCTGATAAATGGGACTAAACTAAGCAGGTGAAAAGACGAACACCTCAAATTTTACTGCATTAATTTGGAGTGCAACTATTCCCTCAGCAGCCAAAACATTTTTAGAATAATAATAATATTCCCTTTTTTTTTTTTTTTTTAATCTTAGGAGGTAGAAAATAGGCAATTTTGAGAAACAGAAACAGTGAAACAGTTGTGGAGTTACATTTCCATCGTTTTTTCCATCAACAGGTCGTCACGGCGATGGCTCCTACTGGTCGGTGGACACCAACCTGATTGACAGAAGCAGCCTGAACGGTAAATGCAGGCTCCCTCCGATGACACCCCACAATTAAGTGGGGTTTCGGTGATAACCTTCTGGTTTTCTTTTTGTTATTTCCCTCTTGCTCCCCTCTCTCCTGCTTTGGAGGCTCCCCAGTGCGCCCACCACCTGCCAGGATGGACCCCAGATGTAGTTTTAATCAGAAATGTTAACAAAAAATAAGGTCGGGACACCATATATTCTCTCTTGGCTGTCTTAAAATAGATCCCCACACTACCTGTCAGCTTTCTGGCTGAAGCAGTGTTCCCAAAGGCCTGTCCCCAGATACCCCAGTCCTGTCACAAGAGGTGTTTTAGATTCATGCCTCTAAAATTTAACAGCTCCCAAAAAAATTGTGAAGTGTATTTTATTTTCTTGCATTTCCATTTCGTCTTTCTGGAAAATAGCATTTCTTTATTAATTAGTTCTGCCCTAAAATAGGAAGAAACAAGGCTCAACCCTGTAGATTAACGCAAATTAACTGGACCTAATCATTGCCAGCTGGGGTGTAGATGCAAAATGAATGACTTTATATTCCTGAGCCCACCTGCAGTACCTAACAAAGCCTTGTCACCTCCCGTTATTGAATGAAACAACAGGCACGATTCCCTGAAATGCGGTACCGAGTGAGGTTCCAGATACAAAATAATTACAAGGCACATAGCTGATTAACTCAGACTGATTATTTTCCTCAGCCAAGACAAGGAAGGAATGCTAAGTTTCCTTACCTTCTCCTGTCCTAGTTTGCTGCAGCCAGTATACCACCGTTAGGTGTTGGGGCTTAGCTCCTGCTCTTCCTAATATATATAAAATATAAAATACTTCATCATGATTATAGGAAAAGTGACTTTAGAGACGTAAAGAGAACTTTCAGGACCTGCAGTAAAGGGTAGGGAAAGAAAACGTTGTTTTTCTTGGTATTCTCTGTATTATTTTATGTGATGTATTCTTTCCGTGCCTTTTACTCAGCATGGAAATGAAAAAGAAAGCAAAATCTTTGGGATTTCTGTACTAGGCCACTGTAATGCCAAAAAGATGGCACTTGCAGCTGCTTGTCATATTCAATTGCCTGAAAAAAAGCCATGAGAAAAGGCAAATTATTTCAATAACTTAATTAGTTAAGTAAAGAAAGGACATTAGGGCAGAAAACGAAGGCAGAATATTACAATTAAATTACATCTATCACTATCTAAAGCTGTTATTTGGAAAGATTTGCCTTTTTTGCCTGTCTCATTCAGCTGTACTAAAGGCAAAATGAACCCCCCCACACACATTGTTTAGTTTGTACGTGGGAGGCTGTGGGGATGACGCCATCAGACAACTCCCGAGTTCCTTTTCTTGTGAAATCCTTGACGTGCAGGGGCACAGCTCTTCTCTTTGCATCCCGTTGCACCGATCCTGGTCAAGATTTAGGTTCTTTTAGCTTAAGTGGAAAGGGTTTGGGGGATTTGTGAGTTTGTAGTCTTACAGAGTGCCTATAATACCCCCTTAGCAGGCAGAGCAAAAGCATCCCTCGCTGTTCTGTGGGGGTGTCCGTAACAGATGACCCTATCAGTAGAGACACAAAAATCTGAAATTATTATAAAAGAATAAAATGTCCTATTCCCTACGTAACGGGGAAAAATTGTCAGAAGCAAGGGAGCTGTGCTTCAAGTCAGTTTGACCGGGGCTCGATGCCAGAAATGGGGGCATCTTCAGTCCCAGTCTTGCAGCTACACTGAAACCAAAGGAGATATAATAATAATAATAGCTGATAATAGCAAAAACGAGCTGGTAATAGCAAAAAAGAGCTGCAAGTTATTGACTCCCGACACCACGTTATTAATACCCAGGAAGCGCAAAGTCATTACTCTTTAAATATTTTCCTTTTTGCTGTACCACTGAAATGCAGTGAGATGTAAATCTCATCTCTTCGTGGCACCCTTCTGCGCCCTCCGTCTGCTTTTTGAGATGAATTGGTGCCGCCCGAAAGGCTTTGCATCTTGTTGTGCTTTACGGGGGACTCCGAAAGAGGGAGAGGAATGAATCCACCGCTAACCGCCCGTCGTTGTCCGTGTCCTTTCAGAGCCCCCCATCGGGCAGATGCACCCTCCCCACGGCAGCGTCACGCCCCAGAAGAACAGCAACCTCCTCGTCATCATCGTCGTCACCGTCGGCGTCATCACCGTGGTGGTGGTGGTGGTGGTGGCCGTCATCTGCACCAGGCGCTCCTCGGCACAGCAGAGAAAGTACGTTCGCAAATCTCAGGGCAGAAGGAGAGGGCGATGACGCCCGTTACGCTTCAAAGTAGATGCAGGCGATGACATTCGTACAGAGGAGGGAGGGAGCTGGGGATCAAAGTGCGTTTTTGGGATGGATCTTTTGTAGTTTTTGGAGGTGTGGGCTTGGGAAAGCTGGAGATCACTCACGAGTGGAGAACGTTCCCTGCCCCCAGGTTGCGTGGTAAAAGAATAAGCACCCCCGCTGCGGTGAGCCTGGAGAAATCAGCCTGTCAGGCACATCTCTCTGTTGTTTACATTGCCAAGTATAATTCAGACGCAGGGAAGAATCAATCCCATTGATTTAAAGGAAAAAAAAAAAAAAAGTGTCTGTGCCTGGTGATGCTATCAGACTTTCTGGCTCCGCAGCTCTGCACCTGCACGGCTGAGGACCACAGACAGTCCTGCTCGCTCGGTAACCTTTGGGAGGATGCTCTCCTCCCCAGACAGGCTGTCGCCAGAAGTCTTCCAGGAAAATGCAACAACAACTGTTTCTGGAGATAATTCTTAAATACTTCGGAAAAAAAAATAAAAAAAAAACATAGAAGATTAAAGGGGAAAATCTAGGATTCTTCTAAAATGCTATAAAAGGGCAGCAGCGTAGAGCACAATGCTGTTTGTTTTTTTTTTAATGAGAATTTGGAGGAGGAGTAAGTGTATTTGAAACAGAGCTGGGTTTGACACATTGAATTTATTGAAAAATACTCAGCAGAAAGGTTCGTTATTCTACTCTTGTGAAATATTGGCCATGAGAAAGTGAAGTGTAAGCATAGTTCAGCCACAAGAATGATATATTTTTTTGCGTGAAGGGCAAGACCAAATTTATTACCTTGATTTGCGTGGATGCTTAGAGAAGGGTGACACTGTGAGAGAAGGGGGGGGGGGGGGACAGGAAGGCTCCCACATTTGCCAAAATGAGCCTCGAGCTGGTGGAGCACAGGCAGACGGCAGCTGGTGGTGGTTGACAGTCACCAGGGGAAGCGCTTTCTGTAAAGGTGGATCCTTGAGCGTCGGCTTTTTAACTGAGAAAGCTCTCGTCGAGGCAGAAAAATAAGGGCCCTTGCTTCTAGGAGGGCTCGGGTAGCTGAATGCTGAGCTGATTTTACAATTGGCTTCTGTTGTGAATTTTAACACCTGAAAATCAGGCCATCATTGGAAGGCAATGGAAATGAGTGGTGTTCGCTGAATCCAGGCTAAAGCTCTCCTGAGTTTCTTGAAAGGAGAAGGGAATTGCAAGAGAGACAAACAAATAGAGAGGTTCATCTGTCCAGCGTCAAAACTTACATGCCCAGGTCTGAATTAATCAGCCTGGACCTCCTTTGTAGCCCCCTGGGAGGAATGGGCGTGTTCAGAGAAGTGTTTATCTTATCCGAAGATATCGGAAGGCTTTCCATCTGAAGGCATTTATTCCTCTCCATTAATTAAAAAAAACTACGAAGCCGGTAGATTTTTATTTGCTGTGTAACTTCTGAGCATCTCCAGGTGTGAACGGGCGGGTGGGTCTGACCCAAGTGACCCCACGCCAGCCATTCCTGAACGGAAAATGAGGACAAAATAGCGCGATAAATGTGAAACGATGGATCTTAAATGTCGAGCAGCAGGGAAAAAAAAAAAAACTGAGCTTCTTCAGAACAGATTTTGTTGGTGTGAATTTGTTTCTGACCTGCCTGGAGAGCTGCATCCTGTGACACCCAGAGTTTCGATAGCAGCTTTTTTTGGCAGCTGGTTCTTATTATAAAATCACCAGCGAGCTGCTGAACAAAAGGACTGCCGTAAGGGGAAAGGCCAAGTCCTGCTGGATAATGCAGTGCTTCCCCAGAGCAGAAACTTGCAGGTGATGGAATAATCTCCCGTAAGCCTTCGGTGGAAGAAAGTCGTGTTTCTGCAGTTAATTAAAACTTGGCTGAACAAAGCACAGTGAAACATATTACACAGAACAACTTGCTAACTGCCCTAGGTGGCTTAGGATGTGTTTTCTGTCTCTGCCACCAAGGGGAGAATGAAATATAAAGAAACCCTGCGGCAGTTTGACACGGGGAAAAAACAGGGGAGGAAAAGCCGGGTGAAGATCCAGGTGCAATAATTTAGGTGTGCATAAGGGCTCCTGCAGGGACTGAGATCCATCCCTTCACCATAATTACATCCTCGCCAGCTCGTGTGTCTGCTGATGGGGTTCTTTGGAGGGTGGGCAACGGGGCCGCCCATCACCCTGTCCCCAAATACCTTCCTGGTCTGGGCAGGGCAGGTCGTAGCTCATGAATCCTGGCTGAATCTTAAAGGACGATATCGCCTTATGCAACGTGCTCTCAAACCGCAGTACCTGCTTCTCCCAGGAAATTTTTTAAGGCTTTCTGAGATGGGAAACTTGTCTAACACGTCACAACAATTAGCCCACGGACCGGTACCATTAGGTTATGGCCCAAGAGAAAAGATGAGGGTGGACGTCTCTTCTGAGCCTGGACTGTAGGTAGCGCGTATTTAAACAATTAAACATGAAATGCGGTCTTGAACAAGTGCCCAACCAATTAGTATAGTGGGCAGGGATCAACTTAAAAAGAGATGACAAAAAATAAGCTAAGACTGATTTGAATCCCATAGAACTAACGTGGATGTGCCAGTACGTGCTTGGGAAGACATTAAACAAAATGTCATCACCCTGAAGTTAAACGGGATTGAGCTGGCAGCCCCTGAAGAGCCTCGGTTTGTTCCCCTGGGACGCGGGTCCTGCTCGCAGCAGTGGCACGGGGTGGGATCTTAATGGGGACAGATGATGGAGCCAGGTGATGGGAGAGACAGGGACCGGTCTGAGGTTTTCAGGCTGCCTGGCAGGAAATAAAGAGGCCAGAACGAAATGATGTTTCGCTTGAAAACGGTGGGAGAGATTTAGGGGAGAAAGAACTGGTTTGTACTCCCGATCTGTTGATGCGTTGTTTTTCTTTTTCTTTTTTTTTTTAATAGGATTTTTACACCACTTGACTTCCCTTTAATACAGCCCGAAAGGCAAAAGACAGCCGACTTAGAGCAGTTACAGCGCTATATCAGGGCAAACGAGGTGAATTGGAAAAGGCCTCGCTGGGCTTCCTTTGGATGCATTTGTCTGTAGCTGCGGGGGGATGGAAACCCTGCCTACCGCACGACCCAGCACCCGGTCCTGTAATTGGCCCGAATCAGACACTAAAAGCTGTTCGCCTGCAGGGGTCCAAACATCCCATCCAAAGGGCTGATGCTAAGGAGTTATCAGCCCTGCTGCTGCTGATGGCTGGCCCCATCCGCACCGCTCCCGGTGCGGTCCTGAGCCCTGCCGAGCCGCCAGCTCGGGCTGCTCGGGGCTGCTCCGTGCCCGCTGCTTGTTTTAGGAACAGTTCAGAACAGTTAAGGTTGGTTTTGATTCGAGAACGGTTCATTTCAGCTTATTTCTAAATCCATTTCTCAGTTTATTTCTAAATAACAGTTTATTTCTGAGATATCCAGATAGGGAAGGTCCTAAACTGTTAAAAATTAAGCTAGGCGGAGTTGTTATAAACCTAACTTTTTTCTCTGACATTAATTACAAAATGAAGAGCAATCTCACTCTGTATTATTGGAAAAATTGTCCTTTTTAATGTATATATTTTCACTGTTAGCTGTGTGAGTGAGCTGTACAGCGACTGAAGCCCCTGCCCAGGCATTGTTGTGCTGGAGCCTATGGAAACAGACAACTAGAAAGAGTTTTCCCTGCAGCGAGTTTATTTATTTTGAAAGCAGAGCTTAAGTTCTGCTACCGTCATTCAAAATTGCATGAGCCCAGTATATATTCTAGGGGCAGAACCGATCTCTATTTTTACATTTATCCTTAGGAAAGAAACGTGTATCGTTATGCTATGCGAGCTGGGCGCATTTCACGCTGTAAAATAACTGAACAGCAACAGGAACGCTGCCACCTGAGATCACGTTTCCACTTCCAGACTCCTTGGAAATGGGTAATGGACTAAACGTGAATCCCACTGTAAACCTTAAACTTCCAAAGCATCGGTTTCTGATGGTTTGCAGCTGAGGTTTGGATCCGATGTGGGTGTTTCCATCACTGCAAGGTTTCTGCCTCCCCCTGGAATGGGGGGGTAGATGCATTTTCAGATGAACCTCAACTTTTGCATTGCACAAACAAAACCTTCCCGGGGATGATTAATTTTCATTTGTTATTGATGACCTTTTCGTCTGCGTTCCTGGCTCCGATTCAATTTGCTGCTCGTGGGCTGTCAGAGCATCAATAATTTGCAAGGGAAAAAAAAACAAAAAACAATGCAAGCCGAGCTAGATCATTGCATATATTTTTAAATGATATCATTGCCGTAGCAGTTTCGTAGTTATGGTTGGAATGACACATTCATTACAACCCCCTATTTACTGTTGTGCACAAAATTAGTTTGGGGCTGAATTTTCCCTTGTCTAGCTCCAGCCTGGAGAAATGAATTATGTTCAATTGAAAGTGACAAAGAAATGGCTGTATCCTGAAGTGAAGAAAGCACTTCTCTATATAGAACCAAAATTAAGGGCTTTTTTTTTTTTTTTGAGTGACATTGAAAGAACAACTTTACTTTTTAATTTCAAGCACGGACGTGTATTAAGGTTCGAACAAAGGCGCTCGTAATTATTCTTGCAGGTGTTAATCAGGATGCCACTAGGACCTGTCCAAGCGGGTATTAACGAGCTGTCCTTCCCCCATGGGGGCAAAGTGCAACGTTCCCTCCTTGTTCTGCCCAACGCTGTCATTTTAAATAATTACCTTTTGGCAATTAGAAAATAACAGGCTGAGCGCGAAAGGTAATTACGGCCAGAGACCAAGAGTCTGATTTCGTAGGGCTGTAAACAAAAATCTCCTTGCTCCCAAGGACCTGAGCATGGTCTGCTCCTCAGGGTGGCTGTTGAGGACCGAGATATTCCTGCTGAAGCCAAAATATCATTGCCAGGGGCTCCTGGTGATGGGGCAGGACTGTCCTTGGCCTCATTTACATTGCAGGACGTGTTCGGCCCTCGTCTTGAAGGCAAAACCCTTTTATTTATTTTTTTTAATGCAGGTAGTTGTTCCGCCTACCTTTGGCTTTCCAGATCAGGCTGAGACAATTGAGCAAAGAATAGAAATTGATTCAAACAACCGGAGCTTCATAAAGCTGAAAAGCTCCTCGAGCTTTTTTTTCTGGCGGGATAACCCCCGCGCCACCTTTCGCAGTAGTGCCTGGAGCTTGGTGCAGGAGAAGCGGTTATCTGAGCACGATAAGGTTTTCTCTACAGCTGTGAAGAAGACGTTGTGCTCCATGTTTGAGGAGCCTAGCTGCTGAGGCCCAGGCCCTTCCCATGGAGAAAATTCCAGCTTTTCCTTCTTTTTCACCCTCTTTCACCCCTCTGCTGGACACGTGCTGTCCGTGAGCACTTGGTGCCTCGTGCACGGGACTTGGCAAGTGGCCACGTGGGGACTTCGACGTCGCCTACACCTTTGAAGGACACATCTAGAGGGCTTCTCCAGGAGATGCCGATCGCTCAGTGTCCATCCTTGTGGTCTTACAAAGAGGAAGCATGTTCTTACGTGCCTGTTTTCATTTTTCTTCGCTGCAGGAAACGTGCGACCCACAGCGCCAGCAAAAGGAAGGGCAGCCAGAAGGACCTGAGGCCCCCGGATCTGTGGATCCACCACGAGGAGATGGAAATGAAGAACATGGAGAAGCCGACGGGCTCCGACCCCGCAGGCAGGGACTCGCCCATGCAGAGCTGCCAGGACATCACCCCCGTCAGCCACAGCCAGTCCGAAACGCAGCTGGGCAGCAAGAGCACCCCACAGCCTGGTGAGGAGCGCCCACAAGGAATATATTGATTTTCGCTTGCTTTCTAGATTTGGGGCATTTACATTCCACGTATTCCCATTTTTTTTCTCCCTTTCTGGCACTATAAGTCATTTTATGGTGCTGCATGAGGAGCCTCTAGCAGAGGGCTAAACTTGGCGAGATTCAGGAGACTGCCAGGACCGACAGCTCTGCTTTAAGCAGAGCATTGCGTAGCATTAAAACCCACTGATAGGTGGGAAAACATCCCCAGAATCTCGTATTTTAAATGGTATCTGAGGTTTTAAACCCACCAGTGTCAAATAGTCGATATCGCTTTAGTGGATGAGAATGCTTGTGTAAGAAGTCAAACAATGAGAAACCTGATAGAGGCTGTGAAAAATTCTTTCAATTTTCCTAACCATAGACGATATTTGCAGAAAACCTTTTTTTTTTTTTTAATATTTCTACACTTTTTCTTTTTTTAAATCCTGAAACTCAACTGGAAGCCAACTGTAGTTCAGTTTTGGCACCATTCTAGGAAACACAGAGCGGAAAAAAGTGAGGGAGCAAAAGAAATGAAAAATGGAGCAGAGGGAGAACACGATCACGAAGAAGGTCAGCAACATCCCCAGGAGGAGAGCTTGGGGCAGCAAGGCTGAGAGAACTTCCAGATGCAAGGAAGGAGATTCTCTAAGAAATAAGTGGTTTCGGTGAAGTTTCCCCCTCCTGTTTGTCAACCTTAGCTCACACCCCGCATCACAGATTTCACTTCAGCTAATAACATTTTTTCCACCGTAATAAATAGGAAGTCTTGGGAGAGACAGGTGGTGCATAGGGGCAGGGGTGGAGGGCAAAGCACGGTAAGTTGGAAAACATGAACATATTTCTCTTGAGTTCCTCGTGAACACATCGCTTGTGGGCGACGGAGCGAAATAATTCTGCAATATCTGTTGGGGCTGTAAATAACGAAGGTGACTTTTTCAGATGCTTCTGATGTTTCTCTCTCTTTTCCGTAGCTCCCATTCTTGAAAGGAAGGAAAATTTAAAAAAAAAAAGAAGAGTTTTCAGGTTGCTTAATGGATCTAATTATCTTTTTTTTTTGACATTCTGCTCGGGGCTGATAGCTTTCTGTTTATCAAGACAATAGTGACGATGATTTGTATTGTTTTTAATGTAAAGGGCCTTGTTATGTCAGACGCTGGAAAACCATACCCAGAAGTTTCTCTCTGCCTGGCCAGGCACTGCTGTTGATCGGGAGACCTGACCCAGGGCCCAGAAAGATCAATTTGAGAGCGCCATTGATCGCAATAGGCTTAAAATCGAGTGCGTGCTAGGAAGCCATCACAGTGTACGAGCACGTTAATGACAAAGGCCGGGTGAGATATTTTACGTGTAAACACCTTTGGACCGTAAATAAACGCTTTTATGTCGCTTCCCAAAGTGCAATGCACAGCTCAGCGATGCAGTCCCTGGCTTTTCACTAGCAATTAGGTCCCCAAACGGCCATCGAGAGCAGACTCAGCATTTCAGTCCTGAAATTTAGAGAAGAGTCATTTGGGGAAAAAAAAAAAAAATCTTTTTGTGCAGATCTGTTGTGTTTGTTTCTTTTTAGATGGAATATGTTTTTACTTGGGAGCATCAGCAACGAGTAGCTGGAGCGGGTATTAAGCTTCCCAGTATGACAGTAATAAATGGATTTCATCCATGGTTTATTAAAATTGCAAAAGTGGAATCAGAGAATCACAGAACATTAAGTAACATTAATATAAGGCTCATGTGAGACAAGGTATGAAGTGAGAAATACAGCTTTTATTTTGTCGCAAATTACTCCTCTGAACATCCAGTTCCCGGCACATTTTCTTCCTGACAAGTATATTCTCCAGCATCTTTGGACGCTTCGAGTGGCCTGTATTAATGTGACTAAATTAGAGCATCCATATTTCAACACGTAAACAGAGTGTCTAAATGACAGGGGCACGCTGAGCCGCTTTTGATTTAGATGAGACGTAGGCAGAGATGCCCCACGAGGCAGCGTGTCTCAGCTCGCTGATCTAGATAGATGTGCTAGCTGCTCCTGGATCACGGACACAATATTCACCTCGTTTGCCCTGACAGCACTGTCACTGCTCCGTGTCATCATTGCCTGGACTCCAGCAAGCGTGGCAAGGAAAAGCTCTGCCTGGATCTTGCTGTGATAGGAGAAATCGAGATGCAGAGGCTGGAAGAGCCACCACGCGTCCCAGGGTCTGGAGTACGGGCAGTCAGGACGTGGGACTTGGTGGCATGTCACAGCAGACGTCGTTTTCATCCTTTCGATGTGTTTCAAGGACCAATTCTTGGCTGCCGGGATTTGTACATCCCTGATTTATTGTATCCTACTTCTCTATTTCAGATCTTGATACTTGAATTTTAAGATAAGTTTATAACAGGGAAGTCGCAAGAAAAATGTTGTGGTTTTTTTTTTTTTTTTATGAAGTGGATGTGGTTAATTTCCAAGACGAAGGGAAATTAAATCATGGAGGGGCTGGAAAAGGAGAAATGGTATCTTAATTCTTTGACAGCAAAATGCAAACAATAATTTTATTCAAAAAAGGCAGCCCAAATAGTCCGCGTGGCTCTTTGCAGGTGGTGATATTTAACGGTTGGCTGAAATAACAGAATTCTAAAAAAAAATCCAGTGATCTCATTGCTGGGAACGAGGTGAAGACATTCGTTTGTCAGATTTTCAACTAAGCTCTTGTGTTGTTTTTTTTCCCAGCTGCTGAGACAGAAGATGTGGGCAGCAGCATGTCCACCTTAGAGCGCTCGCTCGCCGCCCGCAGAGCCACCCGTGCCAAGCTCATGATCCCGATGGATTCCCAACCCACCAACCCTCGTGAGTACCAGGGCCTTCCCCTGGCCCCCCTTGTGCGTGCTCAGGCCCTGCTCACCCACCTGAACATCTCCTCTGAGCTGCTGAATCTGATCTAGCTACACCTCACAAGTAAAATAGCCACATTTTCTCCATCAGCGAAAATAAAAATCCTGCAAGTGCTTCACAATACATCAGTGGCAAAACTCTGGAGGAAATTCAGAAATCAGGCATCTGCTCGCCTCGGTGCTGGCTAAGCCTGAAGAATCCTCGTTTCTATTTTTACCAGGTGGCCAGTGGTGGATAAATCCCTCTGTCTCCCTTGAAAAGAAATAGGAGCAAGAGTTCAAGCTGGCAGAGCAGGAGGCTTTGCAATGCATTGATGCAAAGTGTGATATTATTATCCGTACTTAGAAGCAGCTGGACATTAGCACGGTTGCTCTGATAATTCCTTTTGTCTGTAGTAGCTGGCCACAACACCATATGCTATTCTCGCTTGGAGTGACTCTCTTAAAAAGCAGAATTTTTAACAGGCATTACATTTTGGTGACCACAGTATATCACTGAACGAACGTCATAGATAAAATGGTTTTTTTTTCAAAGCAGCAAAATACACGAGAAAGGCAGGAAGGCTGGAGAGCACTAGAAAGCTTGTCCCATCCTGCAGAGCTTATTAAAATTTCCGAAGTGACCTTGCCTCACTTCTGAGCAAAGGAGAGGGGTAAGTGAGACCCCCAGGCACCAGAGAGGACAAGCCTCTGGCCTCCACCTTTCCTCTGCGCAGCCCTGTGGTCCAGCTCCTGGCAGCTCTGGGAGTTATCTCCCAGGTTTTAGCTAGAAGTCCCACCTTTGACCTCAGAAAATACATCTAATTAAAAATATCTGGAAATTGGCGTATCTGTGTTAATAACGAGCTGGGAAAAACGAGCACGCGTTGCCAGAAATCCATTTAATCACAAAATTTCTTTCTAGCTCCGATGGTTAAATGTAAATGCCTAGCTGCAGGTGCTCAGGAAGAGCACATCACAAATTATATGTTTAAAAAAAAAAAAGGAACACATTGAAGGAGAGGAGAGGGAATAACTTACAATGGCTTTGCTCGGTAAATTATTCAGGGGGAACTGGTAACAGTTCCTTTAATTTGTGTTCCTTACGGGTGTGATTCGGGTCATGCTGCTAAACCTGAGCCTTTCAGGGATAAATCATAGGAGTCTGGGGGAGATTGAATTCACTTCTTCACACCTCGGACATGACGTATTGCCAAATGGCAGCCTCTTTGTGGGCTGGAAGAAGGACCGCTGGGCTGGGGGAGAGAGCTCGGACCCTCCTGGCACGCCACGTTCCCATCTTGTAACCAGATTAATTCCACAATTAGGCAATTTGCCCTTTTTTTTTTTTTTTCAGTGGGATTCCTCCTACCTTGGCCTGGTGTGAAGGAGGGCAGCAATCCAGGAAGATGGGTAGACTTAGAGCAGTGCAAACAAAATCAGAACCACATCAATTGTAATTATATTGGGTCACAGTTAACCAAAAGTCAGGTCAACACCGTTCTACAGCATTCAGATGAAAGTCCTCTGAAATACATTTCCTTATTTTTTTTCACTCAAATGATGTGTTCTGAGGAACGATGTCCCCTTTTCTATTTATTGATAGTTTCAACAACGTCAGTCTAATCTGCAGCGACAAAATATTATGATTGTTTGCAAATAATTAAACTCCGGTTTATGAAAGCCTTATTTGTGCATTTGTGCAGGCTGAGTTGTGCTGAATGTGTCTCCTTCCCCAGAAAATGAAACCGAGGCTTTGTCAGATTAGATGCTTTAATTAATTTCTCTCCGTTGGCCTGATACTGAAAGAAATTGTCAGTAGCGAGCGATTAAAAAGATTGAGGAAGCAGCGGTATAATTTTGTAGTAAAAAAATGGATCCTGTAAGATGTTAAATACCAAATCTGAAGATATTCACGCTCGTCTTAATAATCGCTATTTACAGTCTTTGAAAACAAATATCCTCCATAATGGGCCTTTGCTTACCGAGGTGGAAGGAGCCTAAAGCAGATAAAGTTGATAAGGCTTTGGTGATATCTTTGATGGTTGTAAAGCTGCTGAAATGCAGACACAAACACCAAGGCTGACGTGTGGAGAGGAAGAACACCAGGGGTGAGGAGCTCTCCAGGCTTCCCACCACCAGTCCTGCCCTCCCCTGATGTTTAGTTAAGCCCTGGCCAGCGCCGCATCGCTCTGCCGTGTTTTGGGGAGAGGATTCTGTTTCCCTCCCTCCCTAAATCTGAAAAAAAAACACAGCAATTCCTTTTTTTTTCCAGGGAAACATGAAAATGACGACTCTGTTGCTTTGGCAGCTTCTGGAGAGCTTGAGTACAATTCAGAATTTCCTTCTTTGTCATTTCTGCAAGCTCTTCTTGGGTGCTGTGTCTTTACATGACAAAGTACATGGTAAATGTAAATGGTGTTGAGGGAGCTCCTTGATTTGGTCAGGGAAATTCAGTTTTCTGTGCCTTAGTACATCAATATTAAGTGTAACTTCAATTACTGACAGGTGGGACAGATTTGTTGTCATATCAGCTCAAAATGGCAAAGACTTATTGAAAATATTTGCTGTTACCTTTTCCCCAGGTTCTTTGCAATGGAGTGCAGCACTGAATAGTAATCCTGTGGTGTCTTAAAACTGAAAGTCCTGGGTGTCTACACACCGAAAACCAATAAAAAGAATGAACTTTGAAAAACAAGTTGTTCTTTTAATAGGATTCAATAAAGTCATATTTTTCACTGCAGTAGCAATGCTTTAAATAAAAATGTCTAATGCAGACAACATGTAATGTCTATATAGTAGATGTTCTCCTCTAAGGATGGGTGAATTCAGCCAGACAGCTCTAAAGTTAAGATCACTCTGCTTAGCATTTCTTCAGGAGCTTTCTTCGTCTCCCCGCTTGCCCGTTACCTCTGGAAGTGCGGCGTTGTCTTGCCAAAAGCTGTGTTCTTAAAAAAAACCCTCATAAAGCCTTGGCACCACCGTCCCTTCTTGCGTGACCTTGGGCAGACAGCCCGGTTTGCCACTCCGTGTAATGAATGGAGTGAGAGCTAGAAGGAATTCGAACAACTGCCTTAAAGTTTACAGCGTTGTTTGTAATTCATGTGTGAAAGGTGCTAGGTAAGCCAAACCTCATCATCGACGAGCCAAAAACCTCTACGTATTGTTTAGCTAGGCAAAACTTTAATGAGAGTTTCCAAATTTTTCTAAAAAGCTGCAAAGAAATTTATTACTCGCGTGGCATTATTATCGCTTGTTCTTCAAGCCCTGACTATTGAAAATAAAGGCAATAACTCACCCGAAAGGCTGGATTCAGCACACTGCGATCCCCAGTTTTCAAATCGAAGTGTTTCGCACAAATTGAAGAGCTCAGCTCCATCCGCAAGCTTTCAGCTCCTGGTTTGTTGGCACTTCTCTTCCCTGTTCCTTGCAGGCCTGGACGTGCATCCCAAGCGAGGAACAACGGAAAGCCAGCCTCATTAGATGGATAAACCTGGGGTCTGGGGACACCTTAGGGTATTAGGGACACTGGTGTGTCACTGAGTGACACTGGAAGAGCCATCCTCTTCCAGAGCAGTGGCTGAGGACAGTGGTGTCCTTTAAAACATTGGAAAAATGTTTTAAGGAACCCGTGCTTACACAACTGAATCAAGCCTTTAAGGTCTTGCCTAACCCATTCCTTCTCCCATATTCGTCAAGGGAGATAAAGAGCCCCCCATAATCGGTCTGCCTCATTGGAACAAAGACAAAAAGCTTTTTAATTTTACAGCAGGGGTTTATTTCTCTGTACAGAGGTGGCTGCTGAAGAGTTTTACACCGAGCCTGTGGGTACTTGGCTTTGGAAACCTGGTTGTTCCCAGTTCCCCGCTGACCCCCTCCAGAGGTTTTTGCTTTTTCTGAAAGTGCTCATTTAATCTTTCTCTTCTTTCCTTTCAGCTGTGGTCAGTGCCATCCCGGTGCCCACCCTGGAAAGCGCCCAGTACCCCGGGATCCTGCCGTCCCCCACCTGCGGATACCCGCACCCCCAGTTCACCCTGCGGCCGGTGCCGTTCCCCACCCTCGCTGTGGACAGGACCTTTGGAGCAGGAAGAAGTTAGTTCATTTTGCTTTGTTATTACTGTGCTCGGACACAGGTTTCTCTCTGGGTAGGATGGGTAAGGTCTAGCCAATGCAAATCCCACTGCTTCACTTTTTGGGTTCATCGTGGGAGCCAGGATAAGCCCGGTCTGGTGGCAGCAGCTGGCTGCGGGTTGCTTCTTCTCCAGCATCAGCTCCTGTTGCGACTTAAAATCTGTGCTGAACACCAGCTCGCCTTAAAATTAAAAGTCATTGCAGCTCTGATCCGACCCTGTCCTCTCTACAAGCCTGTTTCACTGTACTTTAATTGCCTTTGCTTTATTCATAACAATATTCCCAGGCAAACTGAGGCTTCAAGAGCTCTTCTCCATCCCAGGGCACATCCAGTATCACCGTGCAGTAAAATCATCCACAGCAGCACTTACACGACCTCTCCACACAGTGTCTTCCCAGGCTTAGCTGCCCTCACTGCTGGAAACGTTTTCATAATATCTGACTTCCTAAAATGTAAGGCAACTGGTTCTTGTTTGGATCATAGCTGGCACAGGGAAAAAATTATTTTCCTCCTTTTTCAGCTACCTTTTATGCATCTGAATGCCGTTATCTAGTCTGACATCACTCGCCTCTTCCCTAGAGTGAGCTCTGTATTCAGATTTGCTCCTGTTCATTCATATCCTGCCCCCGTGCAGTAATAGATTTGGGGGTTGGGTGTTCCCACATCACCTTATCGTGGTCTGGGGAGGTGCACGCACGCCGCCGGGACCCAGCCTCACCTCCACGAGCTCCTCGCAAGCCTCTCCCGCACCGGCAGCCAGCTGGTCTTTGTTCCAACCTAGCAAGCGTGCTCTGGCATACTAATTACAGCTGGAGGGCTCCTGTTTCCTTCTAATTCTCCCTCACCTCGACTGCATACCAAGCCTGAATTATTGACAGATTAATGTCAATCTGTTACGCGTCTTCTTTCGCGTCACAGAGAGTCTGCGCTGCCGGTCCGCGGGGAATTAATTTTGGAAGGACTGATTTTCCTTTTTATTTGCCTGTTGCTTTCAGTCAGTTCAGACAGGTCCTCGGGGACCGATGATTGAAATCCAGCGGCGGGCTTGTAGGTAAAAGGTGGGTTCAGGTGTCCTGCTCGTCACCCCACCGTCATTCCCCCTCTCTTCAATGTGGTTATTGAGGTGCCTTCAAAGCCGGTTGGCAATTTCCTCTGGAGGGCCTCACTGCTATAATCAGGTCTTGATTTGCTGCTTAAATCAGTACCAAATCCTCCACACACACACTGCACAGAAGCAAAGCAGATTCTGCTTCTTGCATGATATACATCAGATGCAGGGAAAAAAAAAAAAAAATTGCTATGTGTTGCTTGCCTAATCATGGAGATAGAAGAAGCAAAGAAAAAGACTGATTTTTTGGGTCAGTTTCTGAAATTAGTTGGAGAGAAATACTGGAAGTGTGATACACGGCCAGAAATAGAGCTAGGGAAATCTTACATGTCACTGGGTAAGAAAGTGCTGCCTGGGATGTGGCTGCCTGGGAATCAGTTGAGCACCCACTATTTTTGCACAGCCCCAAAGCCACATGTGTCTGGTGCATTCGGCTTCTGCCTGAACCAGCCAGGAGGTTCACACGTGTAAATGAGGATTTTTCAAACCAGAAATGGCCAAAATCCTGGCTGTTCTGTGTGGACGGGTATGGGTTTGCCCAGGTCTTTGAGGTGCAGCATGCCTGAGAGTTGAACAAAAGGTTGCTAATGCACAAAAGTTCAGGCGATTTGCCATTAAATAATTCAAAAATGGGGGACGCACATCGCCTTGTTTGGATAATGGCTAGTTTCAGGTGATTGAGGTCTGGGTAATCGGGCCTGCATGGTATTTTGAACATTATCGAAGCCCATTACAATGTAAAATTACAATCTGTTATAGCTTTTGCGGTCGTCCTGCTAGCAAAGGCTATTGACTTCCAAAGCTCTCCGATCACAGTGAGTGCCCCCAAATGAAATATTCTCTTCCCTCGCTATGCCTTACACAGCGGCACAGCAATGAAGCAGAGGCACAGACGAGTACGTGGAAATCATGTTTGCTTTCCAGTGACACTATATTTTGGTTGTTTTAAGATGATCAAGCGGGTTTTTTGGGGAGCAACTAGCAGTTAAAGAGACAACACAGAGAGCTTTTTCTTATATTTCACCCCTCGGTGAAAAACTCACTTGATGGTTGACCAATTGCATATGGGTCAGAAAAAAAAAACACAAAACCCTCTGCAATAATTCCCTACAGGTGGTACTCCATGGCTGAGCACCCTATTGATCAAGACGTAGCACTTTCTGAATAAATCATGTGCAAGGCCATTAGCAAGGGTGTTGCTTTGCATCCTGCCGTGCTGACCATGCTTGAACACCCTTATTGGAAGGCTTTTTCTGGTTTCGAAGGCTTTTTCTTGCTGACCTGAAGATCCAAGTGCTGCAACTTATCTTTAGGGTAAATTTTCTGCTGAAGAGGAAAGTAAATAAAATGAAAAGGAGAGTCAGGCCCCAGCCAGAGCCAGCCTTGAGTAATAGCTGGCTTGCCTGCTTGATGACAGCTGATGACACTGCCAGCCATAACATGCAATTGCTAAATGTAAGTGTTACCAGACATAAAAAATGGCTGAGCCATAATAAAGTGACTGTTGACTGTTCAGCAGTCCTTCCCGTGGCTTGCCTTCTCCTCCGGACTCCTCCAGGATTCCCTGCTTGCAATTTAAATAAATAAAAAAAGGTCTTCTCGAGCATGAAACACTTTCATTAGACCACTTACCTTCAAAAAAAAAAAAAAAAAACAGCTCTAGCCTCTTATTTTAATAGGGTCATCTCACCTTTGTCTTCAGTAATAGCTAGAGAATAGCATGAAATCTTTTGTGTAGCAAGTCATGTAGGTCTCCAGATTTTACGGCTAAATCTGTAAGATAAAACATACCCATACAATGAGCCAGCAATTTAATATAAAGTCTTGTAATACAGAGATCATTATGCTGATGCCAGCTGATAAGGCTTTGTTATCTGAGGGCACCGCCGCAGCAAACACCAGGGAGGGTATTTGGTGGTGAGTAGCAGTAAGCATCTATTTTTCCCTCGTCTCTTCAAGCAGGTCAAGAGCCTCCCAAAAGATCTGTTCTTAAAGGATGCAGTGAAAAGTGCTGGGCTCCACGGGGTAGCTCAGACTTTGACAAACATCTGGAAAGACATTTTGAGGCTACGAACAATGACAAAAGGCTTTGTTTTCACTTTAGGCAAAGGATTTGCTCCAGAAAGTGTTGTGAGCCGAGATGGATACCTCTGTGAGTCTCACTTGCTGTTTTGCATCTTCCTTGACTGGGAGGAGGGAGAGAAGGGCGTAATGCCCACGGTAGCCTACAGCACCGAGACGTCGCGACGTCTTCTTGAATGTGTGGGCAGTGAGCAAGGGTGGAATGGGTTAAACCGACATTCCTGCCCTACCCTGTTGCAAGTTATCTTTAAATCTCTGGCTGCTTTATGCGGAATATTTGCCCTCAGAGAAGAAAACAGAGGGAGGTCTGCTGGGGAAGGAAGGCAAAAGAAGCAGAGCTAGGTAATGGCTTCATTATGCAAAAAGCCTCGAAGGTGGAAACAAGGAAAATGAACCGCTGTCGACCAAACTTTCACAAACTGTAGATGATTTTGACCTTGGTCTGATCCTGCAATTGGTTTGCTTTCTGTGGGGTTCGATATTGCCGGGGCCGTCTGCACTATTGCCATAGGAACAAGCAGTAGGGCCGTGGAAAAGAGGAAAAATCCTCATTTTCATTTTTCAAAACTGTTTTGCCACTTAGTAGGTAGTAATTACTTATATACTTTGACATTAATTATTATAAAATGCCTTGAGATTTGACTTGGCTGTGTAATTGCATGTTATTTACACAATGAGTTCTGGTTGTTGCAGCAGTCTCTGAAAGAAACCAGATCCTCTGGAGTATTTTGGGTCCCAGTATAATAACTAATTCCGATATCAGTGAGTCAAGAAGGTTGTTTTCTTCGAGAAAAGGTTGAGCTTTTCTTAGATTCCTGTTTCCTGACACAAGCTGCATGATTAACTGGTGTGCTGTGAGCCATCCTGGCTGGCGTAGGTGCTGTGGAGACGTTGGACAAAGCCAACGCGTTCAAATTAAACACTTTCCTGCTGTGATCGTGCTCTTCACTAACCACTTTGCTTCCTTCCTGTTCTGCTTGTAAATAATGTCAGGGCTTGCAGATGCTCTTGCCGAGAAGAAACATTTTTTCAGTGCTTCTCCATGGGGCAGGAGAAGGAGAGCCGGGTAGGAGCTGGGGAAGGGGCCGAGGAAGGCTACAAGCTTGGGATTTGGAAGAGAAGGCATGAGATGGTGGTTTCCATCCATTCCTCTTATTCCCATCCGACAGCAAAAGCAAGATAGAAGGAGAAATGGCAGTGTCTTTCTTGGGTCATGGCAAAATGAACTTGCTGCCATCCGTCAAGCACCACCAAGGAATTCCACTCACCGGTCCTCTTGTAATTAACTCTTAATTAGTCAGGTTTGATGTGGTGGGCAGCAAGAAATTGTAAAGATCAGAAGAAAAATTAACTTGAATGATTGCTGCTTATTCCAATTACAGTTTTATTACAAGAGCAAAATCCGTTTTCTTCGGAATTCATTTTTCTCCCTTTGTTTTCTTGCACCTCTTGAAACGTGAGCATCGTGGCACCGAGTTGTTTCCCGGCGTAAACAGCAGGCGTGATTTCTCTTCCTGCGTCTTTGTTGGTGCTCCTGCCGTGCTGTCAGCTGGGTGGGTAACACTGGAGCTCCGTAACGGAGTTAGTAACACAAAAAGCTTTCTGCTCCTGAACATCTCGTCAAGGAAATCGTTTCCAGCGAAGCTAAAATCGCAGCTCATGCTTGGCATGTGAGCGTGCGTCCCGCCTCTCGCTGCCTTCTTCTGCCCTGTGCAACGTCCCTTTCACTTCACACGCTCCGTGCTGTAACGTTTGATGAAAGAATCGGAAGATTTTACTTCTGATAGGTTGCATTTCAACTCCAGATTGCCAAATCAGCTTTCTCTTCACTCACAGTACCATTACTGGTGATGCTAGCACTGGGGGCCATCCCAGTCCTGAAAACTTCCCTACAGTCATGATCACATTGCCAATTAGTAGAGCAGAGCCAACACTGCTTTCTAGAGGGCTGTAGAAACAAAGGACTTTTCCGTTTGACCCTTTATATCTTAGCTACGTTTGCTTCTGTCTTCTGGCATGGAAAGCTGATGACAAAAGTTGAGGCTGAAAGCTTCCTTTAAGACACTCCGCAGAACATCAGGAAGCTGGGCTTTATATTAGAGAGGTGACATGGCACATGGAAACCTCTGAAGAACTGATTTTGAATATAGGCTAATAAAACAGCAACCTAGGGCTTTGGCACACTAAACGTTACAGCTGTCTCAAGGAAAAACAACTTTGGTGATTGGTTATGTGGAAATTAATTAAGTCCTTTCTTTGAGTCTTATCTTCTCTCCTCTATGACTGGAGCTGTACTGTCATGCTGAACATAATGAGTCTCCACAGTCGTAGCTTGTTTCAGTCTCCACATGATATATTTATGCTTTTATTGATTTTTAATATTTAAAAGCGCATAGAGAGGAAAGAGAGAAGGAGATGAAAATATCACGCTTGTGGTTTTGTTTTTTTCTTCAAAGGAAGATATATTTTGCTTTAAATGGCACCTGGCTGCTCTGAGGAACATCTGGTTTTTTAATTCAGCTGCCAATAACTTGTGATGAAAATGTTTACACGTTTCTTGCAGCTTGTTGGAGGGTAATGCTGTACCTTCTGCTGAAAATGACCGTAAAAGTAGGAAATGGACCATCAAAAATACTTCAGTAATAGTTGTTTTACCATGTGTTTTTTTTTTTTTTACTGATGCAGCTGTAAACGAAGGACCAGCCCCGCAGCAACCCTCCTTGCTACCACCGACGCAGCCTGAGCACTCCAGCAACGAGGACGCCCCGAGCAGGACCATCCCCACCGCCTGCGTCCGCCCCACGCACCCGCTCCGCAGCTTCGCCAACCCCTTGCTACCTCCGCCCATGAGTGCAATAGAACCGAAAGTCCCTTACACGCCACTTCTGTCTCAAACAGGTAAGAGTCTGGTCTCTGGTACCACTCCGAACCACTTGCTTTCAATTCAGGAGATAAAAAAAAAAGGAGCACAAAGCTGTCCCATACCTTGAAGAAATATCCGTAAGTGCTTACAGGATGGAAAGTGAATATATACACGTTTTTTATTATAATAATCCAATAACTCATTCTGATGATCTGGAATAAAAATTCAGGACGAGGCGATAGCTCAAAATCAGAGCTAACAAGCCAGTGATAAAAATGAATTAAATGAGATGCCAGATTAATCATTTGGTCTTGTTTCCAGTCTCCTGTTGTGCTACAGTAACTTGAACCAGTGCCAACTGCTTGACTCGTTCCGAGGCTCGCCTTTTTGATAATGAAAGGACTATTTATGTATGCTGGGAGAGGACTGACTGCAATCCACTCCAGTGTGCAAACCACTCAAAAATTAAAAAAACAAAAACAAAAAAAAAAACCAAGCGTGGAAGGAAGAGAAAGGAAATTATAATTAAAAAATAATAATTAAAAAAAAAAAGCTTATACAATATTGCCACTTCTGAGTGAAGTTTTGGGGTTAGATGAAGTGGTTGCATAGCGCCGTAGTGCAACATTCATTCGTTGTCCCCCTGAGCCGCTGGGCTCCAGCAGAGGGGGGCAATGGGCCACGCTGGGTGCCCGAGCAGCTCCAGCTCCAGAGAGCTGGACTGAAACTTCACCATTGAACCAAACGAGAGCGGTTGTATGGTGTGAGTGGGATCTGCTTCCTTCATAATGTAGCCAGAGGTGCTCTTTATTTTGCTCTTTGTGTGAACTGGGACTGTTCGAGTGCCATAATTTGCGCTAGCCACGCTAACTGCTACAGCTACCAGGAAAAAAAAAAAAGAAAATAAAGGATTTGCAAACTGGCATCTCATTTTAACTGTTTACCCTACTCCTTTACCTTGGATGATCTCCAGTTTGGCTCAGACAACCTTTGAGATTTCAGCTTTTCTTTTTTCCATTCTGATAGTGCTTTCTGAGCGTGGCTTTCTTGCCACACAGCATATGGCAGTTCAGCGTTTGCAACAAGCAAGTTACCCCCCAAATTCCCTACATTTTTACTGGAAGCACCTGCTACCCGTCAGCGAGTAATCCAGTTTCTGACAGCAGGCAGAAGCAGATAAATCCTTACGTGTTGGAGAACTGCTTTTGCCAAATAGTGCCGCTGAATTATTTTTTATATATAATAGAGTCCATTCATCTTTATGTAGCACTGCATTTCACTACTTGTCTTACCCCAGCGAGGAAGCGTAGTTACCTCCAAAGGGCTGTTTTGGACTGGGAGTCAATTGGAGTTCACCTTTGAATCATGGGGGAGGTAAAAAAAAAAAAAAAGACAAATACGGGGCTTGTTACTAATTTTCACAGAGCCCTGTCATCCTGAAAAAGAAAATTGCCTTGGTTTAGGTCAGTAATCACATGTAAGCAGATGCAGTGTTTCCTATAAGCAAT
This sequence comes from Anser anser, assembly GCF_964211835.1. NCBI lineage: Eukaryota > Metazoa > Chordata > Aves > Anseriformes > Anatidae > Anser > Anser anser. The sequence goes on from NC_139723.1 coordinate 86,825,803, forward strand.
GCACAGGACTTTGTTACTAGGCAAAATTAAGCACTGAACGTGGCGATGCTTTGCCATAAAGCCAGGAAAAATAAATAGAGCAAATGCTAAAGCAGTGAAATATTCTGTTGTGCTGGCCTCTGTCACGCAGACGAAAACAAGTTGCTGGGTTATATATGGCATTCAGACTCCTGTATTCACTGTTATATTAAAATCACAATTTCTAGCATTTAGATTTGTGTATAACTTCATTTCTGATCTCCCCCCGGCTATTTTGTGGTGTCGGGGGCTATGTATTTTTCTCTCTGTATGGCTTCTCTTGTTTTTCCCAATGTACTTGTCCTCATAATCATTAGCCAGACTGATGTTGTCTCCTTTACCAATTCTTTTTAGAAAAGTTTGCTTGGTGAATGTTAACTTCTACTTGTGCCCCTGGGCAGTGGGGTGTGCAGAACTGATTCTGGTCCTCACTCACAACTGGATTTCTCCCTCACTCCTGAATCCCACTGCTCTCAAACTCTTGCTTCTTTTCACTTAAAATGGGAGGTCAGCCACCCTTTTAATTCAGCTGGACGGCTGAAAGGAAGTGAAGAGAGAAAGCATTAAAAAAAGAGATGTCAAAAAACATCATTTCATTTCACATTCTGTGTATTTGATACCACCATTAGCCTGATAGCTCGGCCATAGATACCATGAAAGGGAAATTCTGAAGATGTTTTGTGACTTTACAAAGCTCGTGGTTAAAGGTTCTTAGCAATTTCCACGTTGGAATAACTCTTACTTTCTCAATCTGATAGATAGAATTAATTACTTTCTCACTACGTTTTTCTTCGACTCGAGACGTTTTTTACACGTCCTGCGTAATGAAGTAGTAGGGCCATAAGGAATGGATTCATCATCACTTACATCTATTAAACTACTCTTTGCTTTGCTGTCCCAATTTTTCAAACGCATGTCAATCAGGTGCCGTAGCCCTTCAGACAATACGTAGCTAATGGAACAAGCCTGCGGAATTCAGAAGGGGAAAAAGCAAGAGAGGACTGTAGGGAGTGATGCAGAGATTTCCAGCAAAGACTTCAAAAAGCAGGACCCTGAAGTTAAGCGGACCTTTCGCCATCAGCCATCCACCTGCTGGAGTCCCAGCTGCATTTTCGGATTTTGGAAGCATAAGGCATGAATTTTTGACAGTTGTTGACCGACAAGGTTGAGGGAGGAATATTCAGATGATAGCCCTAGAGCTGGTGTCTAACTCCGGTTCTCAGGCAATATTAGCGTTGAAATTAGGTTTTGGATCTTGCCCGGAGAATAGATGAGCTCCTTCTTGGCTTTGATTGACCTGATGCTAAAAGGGGGTATCGCCTCTAATATTTTATCTATTCAGTATATCTCTGTAGCGGCATTATAATTAGCTGTTAAACTATATCATCTGGTTCATAAAAAAGACATAAAGGCATCATTATTCAGTTCTGGGGGATTTGGCCATGAGGGTAGGAATAAATATTAAAAAGGCTGTGCTCCTGGTGTTGGGTCATGGCTTCAGCCTAATCTGAAGCTAAAATTTGCCGTTTTTCTTCCTTGTTTTCCCCCTAATTTTTTACTTGATCCCAATAAATCTGAACTCTTTGCATTAAGCCCTTCCTATTGATATTTTATAGGAGATCTCACCTTTTCGTCACGGCTTTGTGAGCAGGCACTTGAGGTTCCTAACACTTATTCAGAAGGCGTGAGAATAAGTCCGTGATCTTTCCAATCCCCACTGAGGCTGCTCTCACTCCTCTTTGCTAATCATGTGCACAGCCATAGAAGTGATTTGACTCGGTCCCCTTTCAGGTTAAATAGAAAATGTTTGATGGAGTGTTGAGCTCATTGCATTATAGATACGACATAAATCCCACAGATGGACAGGAAAGAATTTTTTTTTTTCCCCACTCACAAATGAAAATTCCTTTTAGGTCTTTATGATCAGCTGCACTTTAAATGCGCCTGAATTAGGATGCCATTTTTCTTCCGCAGAAGCAAGGGATGGAAAACGCTGCCTCTGAAGTGGTGGTTTTGATACTGTGTCACCATGCTGTAACTTCAACCTTTTCAAGCTCCTTTGCCTTTTGTGAGACTATAAGTGCTGCATTTTTTTTTCTATTGCTACTTCACACACACACAAAAAAAATGTAGCTGGAAATCCAAATTCTCATCTTATCAGTCTTCCTGGAGTCGCTGTCAGTGGATGCCCCAGAGCTAAAAACCACTTGGTTGTGCAGCAGAATTGAGCTTGATTTCATTTCCTCCTGCGAAGCTGTAAGGTATGCTCCAAACAGTCTGGAGTCTGGGGTTCAGGGGAAGGTCTGCACCGCAGGGAAACTGCTATTTCTTCGCTTCTTTGGGAAAAAAAATAAATAATAAAAAAATACTGCGTTCTCAATGTCAGGTGTTTGGGGAGTAAAAGTGAAGAGTGAGGGAAAGACGTGGCAGGAAACATGCCTGTACAAAAAGCAGAAACTAAATATTGCCTGGACGGTCCTACAAATCCTTTCCACGTGCAGGTGAGCAAACAAGATAAAAGTGAAGATTTGCAAAGCCAGTTTTAATAATATTAGGCAACAATCAAATAAGGGGTGAAATCAAGAGGAAAAAAGGATATATTGGTATACGAGCAGTGAATCCTGGGCCGTGATAATCTCACAAAGCAAGCGTTTGGGGCCTCGGTAGATACCGAAGTTACATTTATCCTTAGAAAGGTGAATATGGGAATAATGCTGTTACATTTCATGGGCTTGCTCTCGCATGAACAGACCCTTCTTCTTAGGATGGGATGGAAAACCCTCTAAGAATTGCAATAAAAAGCAAAGTGGAAATTAGGCAAAATTTTGGAGTGAATTAGTCAAATTTTGGAGGCATAAATTTAGAACCGTCTGGTGCTAGATTGATGTATTTCATTATCGTGTATAACTTATTCTGAACAATCAGTTTGCTGTAACTAATTAGCTATACAACCAAAGTCAGGGTCTTTTTTTTTTTAATTTACCATTCAAAATAAAAAAAAAACCCTAGTGCCAATATAAAACACGAGTTAAAAACTACTGCTTCTAATTTGAATTTGGTTGCATTTAAAGGCAAATCTGAACTCTTTTGTTAGTAGGGTATGAAAATCCTTCTGGTCTAGAGATTTTTTTTCTTATTTTAAAGGTGAGTGTAAATATGTGAGATTATGCACTCTCTATCATACTGTACAGTAAGCACGGTCTATAGATTCATGGAAAATACGGGAATGATTAATTCTTGCACATTTTATTCTGAAATCTTAGAGCTTTTTTGTACCGTTAGCTTCCAGGTTAAAAAGCAAATTATTCTTTTATTCCTCCAGCCTTTACCTACCACCCCTTCAGTTCTCAAATGCTTTGTCTTCCACGTTGCTTTCTATGAAAACAAGCTTTCTCCGTTCAAGTGGGAGATATATTGACAAAGAAGTGTCATAAAAGGGTCAGTCCTGTCTATTAGAGGAACCTGGCCCTGGTGCAGTGAAGTTTAATTAGCACGCGGATAACTTGAGACACCTGCGTTGTCTCATTAAAATTGACAGGGCGACTGGAAGGCGTAAAGTGAAGTCAGGATTGAGGTGCTGGTCTGGATAAGCGAACTCATTCCCCTTCGGTAGAAGTGACCCATTTCAATAGAACATAGCACTGAATTCCATAAAAATAAAAATTAAAAATTAAAAAAATAATGTAAATTCATAAAGAAAACTTCTTCCGGCCAATGAGTCTGTTTTGCCATAAGTTATTTATCCCATGTATTATTTCTAGCAAATAGGTTAAAAGCCACGAAGAGCAGCTGAGACGACAGAGGAGCGTTATATCAAATCTCTGCCACGTTTCCACGTATCCGAGCAGCCTGTGTTGGTTTTGTCTTGAAATGCCCTTTCCACAAGCACTGTTTATATACCTGTTTTGAAGCCATGGCACGTAAAAAGGTGTGAAATTCATCAGTGCTACTTCAAAAACCTCCCCAGTAGGCAGTCCCAGTACTTGCTCGGTACTGTATTCTTGCGGGTGATTAAATGACTCCTTTCTCTTCCTGTGTTTTATTTCTCCTTTCGCTTTATTTCTCCTACTCTCAAAGATTCCTAAATTAAACTTTGTCTCTTTTTAGAACAATTTCCCTTGCGGAATGAGCCAAGCCTCTATTGATTATCACCTCAAAAGTCATTTGCAGAAACTCGATTTCACGATGAAAAATATTTTTTTTCCCCAGCTATAATGTAAAACAGCAAAGGCTTCATGTTTTTCATACGGTTACGTCTTCTGCTCTCCTGAGAGGTGCCGTGTTACTTAAAATGGGAGCGTTCTGTCATGGAGAAACAAGCAAGCTCCCTTATACACGTTGGTCTCATCTTTATGTTTCAACTTCTAAGTCATTCAAACTGACACTATTTTATAGGTGGAAAGGTGCTGGTTAGAAAAAGATGCGGTAAAGGTATGAGATGTGGGAGCAAGAAAAGATTATCCTTATTTAATTACATGTCTGACTTTACCTTCTGATTTCTGTAGCGTATTTTGACTTTTATGGTCCCGTTGTACAGGACACATCTTGGCACTTTGATTCTCCAAAAATCCTCAGTTCTTATGACAGCAAAGTGTATCTGCACCCCAATACATCGCTCCGCAATCAAAAAGGGATGGATGAATAAGTGCAGCCTGCAAGATAAGCAACACGAGAGAAGGTTTTGGGGCAGATAATAGCCCAAACTGGCTGTGTTCCCTTTCACCAGAGACATTCCTGAGTCTAAGATTCATAGCTCCTTACGGAAGCAACTCACAGCAGCCTTTGGCTAAATCTTTAGGTAGGATCACCCGGACATGATGTGGGTAACCCTCGTTGGGCTGCCAAAAGATGGAGAGATGGAGAGCGAGTATTTCTGTTCAATTAACACTACCCAAATGCAGGCAAAGCTCACAAGGAAACCAGGATGGACAACAGCAGGATAGAAAAAAGACCTTAACAGGATTTGGAGACTTTGCAAAAGGTATTTAAGCAGTTTGTTGGGTAGCCCCAGAAATGCCTGAAAAGTGGCTCCTCCTTATGAATGAGCAGGAGCGGAGTGTTGAGGCAGTCTAGAAACCGCCGGCGAAACATCCAGGTGAGGCCGGTGAGGCAAACTGATAAACTGCAAATCTCATTCACAAAGCTCAGAGAGCTTTCCGCGAAATAGGAAGGCCTGAACAAATTTTGGTCAGCTTGAAACCACCTACCCACGGAAGAGCTCCGGTGAGGACAGGAGGATTGCCAGCTGCGATTTTCCAGGGGGAGGTAAAAAAAAAAAATGGCTTTGGGCTCTTGGCAGATGGAATCAGGCGTAAAAGACAGACGAAACCCTGCTTTCCCAACAGGGCTGCATTCATTTCGGGTGATGGCTGGGGATGTTTGATGCATCAGCTGCAATATATCACATATATATATATGTATATATATATATATATATATGATATATATATATATACCCTGTCTGGAGAGGGTATAGCATGGCAGCCTCTGTGTTATTTATCAGTTATACATAGTTAAAATTACTCTGTATAGTAATATCTTTTAGCAAGAGCTCCCCAAACCGTGAGTCCCCTAGGGTATAAGGTTGTCACTCTGAAATAAAACCCAAAGAGCTCGTAGCTACGTTTAGGAGTCAGATGACTTTGCGCACACACACGCAAAATCCACACACGGGGATTTGCAGCAAGACTCAGAAACCTCGGACGGATGCCTCCAGGATGCTCAGCTTCGTGGGGCTCCTCTTCTGGAAGATGAAGTTCAGGTGTTCGGTCAGATGGTAAAATCGCTGTGTGGGCCAAGAGAGAAACAAAGGCTCTTTGTGATCGAGAGCTGAAAAAGAGATTTTTGTCTCTGCTTCCCTTTTGGCCGGTATTAAATCCCTGTTGTGCTGGTGGCAGATAAGAGTTCTGGCATTTGGGATGGGAGACACACGAGGACAAAGGGCATTAAAGATTGACAGGAGTGCAGAGCCACACAAAAGGGGACAGTTCGGAGAGAATAATTGCCATGAGGTACCAAAGAAATCTCTGCTACGCTCCATTCTCAGCTGCCTCTGCAGACCAAGTGATCTTCAGCTGCAGATCTCCTTCACGTCTTTGATATATGCCCTGTCTGTTGGGCTATTGTATGTAAGCATTATATCATAATATGATATATATTATATTATATAAGCTTCATCCCCTGTTTGGATATCTTTTATTGCAGTTCCCAAATCGATTTTAGGAGACTTGCCTGCAAATACCTTTCCTAACCCAAAATACTGTTCGCTTTGCTGAAAAACCTAAAGCAATAAAAACAACGATCGGCTTTAAATTAATTAAGTGTGGAACGCAGCATTTTGTTCCCCTCTGGAATCAACGGACTAAAACGGCTTCAGGTTAAAAGCTGGAACCAGTAGCACATACACAGCACTGCATCGTACTGCAAAGTCCTCTTCTCGGAGTTCCTCCGGCATCCTGTCTGCTGTCACATTGCGTTTGACGACGGCTGTAGATATTTACAAAGAGATGAATGTTAGACGGGAAGGTAAAAACATTTTTAAAAAGCCAAATGTCCTTTCTATAACCGTGGTCGGTCACTGTGCGGTGTTTTACGGTAGATATGTCCTTCCTAAGCCCGTTAGTGATCTCCGTGATGAACACATCAGCATGGGGAGCTTGATCCAAATTTGGACTCTGAAAAGAGAAGTATTCCCTGTATAGATGATCACACAGACTCTTCCTCTTGGTCACTGGCAGTTAGCAAAGCCCTCCCAACATTTTGTCCGGTTCATTTTTTCCTGCATTCATGTCCTCGGGCTTCTACAGAGCATCCCAGGTAGGATCTTCATAAGACTTTGTAGGATGGCATTGCTGTTTACCTTGTTTCTGCCAAAATTTTCTTCCCTCATGCATCTGAAGGTCGTAGTTGGTTTCTCCGAGGCACATTTCCACTTGCAAGGTTGTGCTGAGAGGTGTGCAGGCTCTTCTCTTCCCTCATTTCCTGCTATCAGAGCCGGCAGAATTTGCAGCGAAACCTCCAGTTCTTCTCTTTCGGAGAGCTGACTCATTCTCAGATAATTTTAGACTCCTAATGAGCGGGTGTCTGCTCCGTGCCAGCCTTGTACGCTCACTGTGCAGCCAAAAAAAGGGCGAGAGGATCTTCTGAAAGACAACTCATCCGGCCTCTCCGTGGACTTTGCAAGGTGTTTCCTTCCACAGATTGTCAAGAGAGATGGAAGGAGCGGGGAGGACCCATCCCTCACTTTTAGCAGCTTGAAGTGCTGCTGTGCACATCCCAGTCCCCTTGCTGGGGAAGGTCACCAGAGCAGCAGCTAGGCAGAAAGGTCTGTGCAGTTCTCCTTGTGTTGTTACAGCTCTAGCTGTACTTCTGACCTTTTATAGTAACAGATGCCATAATCACACACCCGTTTGATGTACCAAAATGTTAAGTTTTGGTCCTAAATCCAGATCTCGAGGAACTCCACCCGTAGTCGTCTTTAACTCCAATCCTTTTCCGTTAAGCACGATTTCTTGCCACCTCTCCCTAAAGTAGCTCCTTTCAATTTTTGCATTCGTCTTCATTTTCTTAAACTCTCATTGAATGAATGCCAAGTAGCTCTCCCAAGGTACTGCTATCAAGAGGATGGACGCTGTCTTGGGTTTATTTCGCGTCCATCGTCGTATCTCTTGGCCTGATACGCAGAAATAAATAGGTTTAGCAAACTGCCTCTTTTGGGCTGACTCTTCTAGTTATGAATTAGAGGCATTGCTTTTGAAGACTGCTGTAAAACATTTGCTGGAGAACTTGAAACACGCGGCTCTGCACAAGGCAAATGGTCTCTGCTTCATTTTAGTGACAAACATCACAATTCACCTGTTGCTTTCGAGAGCTAAAGGGCAAAAAAAACGCCCAGGCTGAACTTATTAATCATTATTACGGCTTCTCATTAGCAATATCCAGGAGGGAACATCTGTCTTTGCGCAGAAAAGGGGGGTCTTTAAGTCCAATTACTACAAATAATGAGTCACATATGAGAAACATGGCTTTTACCGCAGGATTTACAGGAGTACAATCGAAACGTAGTCTGCATTTCACTTGAGCTCCTCGCCATCACAACAAATATTTCCTTCTCCACGAGCCCATGAAAACCAAGCAGGCTGCGATGCGAAGCATCAGAAAAGCCTATATATGTATATATATATATATTTATATTTATATATTTATATACTTATATATTTATATATTTATATTTATACATATATATATAAAGGTATGTATATTGGAGGTAACAGAGCATCAAGAGGACAAAAAGGGAGGGAGAGGGGTGCCCTTCTTTGGAAATAAGCCTTTTTATTAAGAAATGGAAGGGAGAAACATTCCCTTCTTAAAAAACTGATTTGAATGTGCATCACTTAGGAGATTGAATCTCTGGGGATAGCTGCTTCTTCTCGGCTTACTCTGAGATACAGAGAAGTTTGAAGGGCCAGTTATTACGTGGTTTTTTTTTTAGCGATTAAACTGGAGCTGGAAGGGGGAGTGTATCTCGGTGGTGATCTCTTTTAGCTCACATTAAGCTTTCACACTTTCCTAGCTCCGGCTATGAAATTATCTGAGATTCTCAGCCTCAAAGAAATTGTTTGTGAGTCTCTCCGTGTTCCTGCCCTTGTCTTGCCAGTATTTGCTGGAGCTCTCTCTTCACGAGCATGCTGCCGGCAACTCGATTTAGGGAGGCATTTTGTCCTCTCTTCTGCTCCACGGTGCTTTCCCTGCCCTAAACTAATTAAAAAAAAAAGCACAGTTCTTTGAAATAGAGGAAGATTAATCTGCAGTTCCTGTCTCCTGGCTACTCGCTTGGGCTGGAAGGAGCAGAAGGCTGTCACGGCCGCGGTGATTTGTTGGGATTCGGGGAGCCCAGCGCTGCTCCATCTGCAGATGCTGCCTGCTGGGGAAATTCTCCAGGTAGCTCCAGTCCTGGCTCAGAAGCTTTGCTTTAATGACCTGTTAATGATCTATAAGAAAACAGAGACCGTCAGGCAGGAGGAAGGGAAAACAAATGGGTGTTTAAATTTAGGGTCGACGGGAAGGTGGTTTGGTGTTGTATGGCAGCTGGGTATGTCCAGAGACGGCTGAACTGGCAACAGCAAGAGAAAAATGGCAATATTTAATAAATAAAATAAGAAAATATTCTATTATGAATAGAATACAATAGAGTACAATAAAAAAGGGCAAACAAATAGAATACAATAGGGTACAATAGAAAAAGGACAGGGAACTGGCTGAAGATCACAGCGGAGGAGATATTTAGAAAAAAAGCCATCGGGCTAGGGTTTGTTATTTATGATTTTTTTGTTGTTCCTTTTTTTAAGCCGTAGCTTTAGGGGGAGCAGGCACGCTTGAAATGGCCGTCCCCACATTCAGCCTCAAATCCACGATGCGTTGTTTCAGTACACCATCTCACTTGGGTTTTGCGAGGTGACTTGGGAAGTCCCTTGCTGTCAGTAAAGAAACCTCTTTTGATTTTTCTTTTTCTCCTTCCGAGCTGGAATGAAAAGTCAGTAAAAATCTTTTTTTTGCAGAGAGAGGTGAACTATGTTTTTTTTTTTTCAAGCTTGCTCCGTGACCCGCCTGGAGGCCGGCGCTTGCCCTGAGGGAGTTCGACGCGAAAATTGTCCCCTTTTTCATAGCGATGTCTTCTTAACGTGCCTTTTTTTTTTTTCTCTCTCTTCAGGACCTAACCTTCCCAAGGCTCAGGTTAAAACAGCATCCCTCGGCTTGGCAGGAAAAGCAAGGTCACCCCTGCTGCCCGTCTCGGTGCCCACGGCCCCGGAGGTCTCGGAGGAGGGCCACAAGCAGACGGAAGACTCCTCTAACGTAAGAACCGCCTTTAACGGGCAGCCTCATCGCAAAGCTCATCGTCGTCAAGCCATATTCTCTAATCCCCTACCCGCACGTTAATTTTTCGGTAATGGCCTGTGCCTCCTCACCTCGGGCAGCAGGCTGCAGCTGAGAGCTATTAGGAAGGCCGTAAAAAGTTCTGGCAAGCCAGTAAAACTTTTCCAGGGACTTTAATGGACTTCGGAGCGTGTGATAAAGGGGAGAAGCGAGCGCTTAAATTCCCTGCTAATAGGAGCCACGGGACGACTCACACGGCCTCTCCTGAGCTGCTGGAGATAGCGGGAGAGGAGAGGGAGGGGGGTGAGAACCGCGATAAGGGGAGGAAATAATTTTGGCAGGAAAAATGAGTATATAGTAATACCCGATAATGGTGGGAAAAATAACCCCGAAGAAGCAGATAAGTGAAACTGAAAAGGTGGGGAAATTAGAATAATCTTTTCACTCCTATTAGGGCTCTCTGAGAGAAATGTCTCGCATGATCCAGGAGACGAAACAGTGCAAAAGAAAAGGAATAAGGGAAAAAAAAAAAAAAGGCAATATTCTAAATACACGTTGTATATCACCTCTTTTCATCTACTCACGCCGGAGAATTTCTTGCTAGGCACTACAGCAGTGATCTGTGCCACGTCTCGGTTTTACGTTTTCAACCTGGCTAAAGGAAGAGGCAGGATTTGCATCGGGCGGGCGTGTGGAGGGGTTTGGCCTGCTGAATATGGGACACCAGCGTTTGGTTCCCGTTCGTCGTTATCAACAACATAAAAATATAACCTCAGTCTCCTGCTGGAGGGGAATGAGAAGGACGGGGCCCTCCTTGGTGAGAGGCTCACCTCGTAACCCCAGAGAGGCTTTGCTGCAAGCTACAGCCTGCCCTGGGCCACTCCGGGTCCCTGGGGACATCCCTGTCCCTGCCACATCCCAGGCTTTGGGTGGGGGCGCTTCGTTTTCTGCCCCTTCCCGCTTATTTGCGTGTGTTTGTTCACCTGCAGGTTTATGAACAGGACGATCTGAGCGAACAGATGGCCAGTTTGGAGGGGCTAATGAAGCAGCTCAACGCTATCACAGGCTCAGCCTTCTAGGAGCTGGTGACGGATAGGTAACGATCCAGGAGCACTGCAGCATACCAGGATTTCACGCACACCACCCGCCTACATGACCCCATAACGTCGTCTCGTTCCCGGTACCACTCCTTCAGCGCAAGGAAGGTTCCTGCAAAGTCCTTGGAGGAATAATAAAAAGAAGAAGAAAAAGAAAAAAAAAAAAAAAGGAAAAAAAAGGATAGTAACGGAAACGTTACGGAACTGTAGATCTGGCATCGTGAAGTGATGAAAGCGTGGCAAGACGAACGACGCCATCACCGCAGAGTCGCAGCTGATGCCGCTGGATCGCTCGTTTTGATCTCCTAGTCTTCGTAGAGCTCAAGTTGTCCTGACTAACTCATGTTTTACTCCGTAGAGGTCTGTAGCTTTTCGTATAGCTCTAGTCTTACCTCACGCAAGTCTGGTTTTAAGCATAGGCCGTGCCGTTAAGCGGACAGCGTTGTAGGTCAGTCGTTTGTTTTTCTACGTAATTACTGACTACAGAAACACCCGTAGCAAATAACCACGCCACCACGCCAAAACGTTGGAGCTTTTCCCAACAGCACAAACGAGAAGACAAAATACTCACTTATTTTGTCGCTGCGGCCCCTCGTCTCGCACGAGTGCCGGGCATTAGCGAGTTGCTGTAAAAATGCAGCCAGTTTTAGAAAGCCTTTGGAAACTGACCGAGGAATCAGGAAGGTTTCTCCAAAACCACCTTTCCTGGTTGAGATGGGCTCCGGGAGAAAAGCAAGCGAGGAGCGGTGAGCAGCAGGACACGGGGAAGTCTTCGGTGATCCCCTCTCCCTCTGGTCCCGGTGCTTTGGCTGTTTATTGACAACTGGCTGAATTGAGTAAATTCTGTGTGCACACATTTTATTGCTAAATTTTCAGCTGCATTCAGAGCTAATCCCTGTTTATGCAGCTGAATCACCAAAAGGGAACTGATTTGCATATTTATCAGTTAGGAGGCTGCAAAACCCAATAAGAGAGTTTCAGATGAATTATTCCATTCAGCTCTGCCTTTGATTTCAAGCTTGAGTGGGTCATAATTTTAAAAGAGCATGGAAAGGATAGGATCTTTACAACCTAATAGCTCCTTTTATTAGGTGGGTAATTAAATGTGAATCTCCGAATCAAATATTTTGAGTAAAATGGCACTGCAACAGAAGTAATAATTCAGATTATTTTCTACGGCCCCGTGCTGTAAAGGAAAATCAGATGTCAAGGAGGAATTCGAATGCTTCGTTAGGAACTCCAGTGTGTTTGTGAAAACGCTCCTTAAAAATGCCTTGTTATTCAATTTGCTAAGATTTTAATGAAATATTTCTGGAGAGTAAGGAAATCCTGTGTGTACGGGCAGCTGAGCTTTCCAGCTCCGAGATTCGTTGCCAAAAGACTCTAGTGAAAATAAACTGCACAAACCTTCCGTGCTGAAAACCCCGCTCAGCTGTGAGGGCCTATGAAATCACTACCTCCGTTTTTACTCAGAGAAAGAGGGCTTAATGCAGCTTTTGAGTAGCTCCCCTTCGATATTTGCGGAGAGTGGGAACGTAAGGTTGGATCTGACTCTCCCCGATCCTTTAGAAAATACCTGTCACCCTGGGTTTGCAGCGGGCTATCTGGGAACGAAAACTGCTCCAGGACTTAAATCACGGGACGTTAATCCAGAAGCAAGTGTCTAACCATCCAAAACTGCCTGGTGAGCCACCGTCGGGTTTGGTTTGGTTTGGACACAACCGTTGCGGTGTCCAGGCGCTTTCTCTGAACGCTTTGGTATTGATCTTCCTTCCCATTTAGTTCAGGCATCAGCACCAAAGCCCCTCAAAGCCTGCAGGTTGATCTGGCACTGCTGACGGTTCGAAGCATATCTGTTTCCAGACTTGGCCCGTTTAAATCAATAAGCTCCGCGCCGAAAGGGGTCTTCGTGTGCGCCGTCCCTGGGAAGGGACAACCCGACCAGCTCAGCCCGAGCAAGGCCCAGCAACTCCCCTCCCCGCTTTTTTAATAAATGAGCGAGAAATTTCAATTTAAGTTGAGCATATCTCAGTAAAACTAAGTTATCCCATATAAGAACATCAACTTTCTGAAATCGTGTGTTTTCCTTTTCCCAGATCCCAGAAGGCTGGGCACAGCTGGCTGCCTTCCTTCTGTTCCTTTTTGCCTGTTGTAGCGGAGCCCTTGACCTCCCCTGAGCTACGTGACCCTAAAGTTGGGCGTAGTTATCCCAAGGCGCCTCGGAGATGGTGCCAACCGTCTTTCGAAGATGATTTTTAGGATGGTTTTAATAAGATTCCTAAGGGCTGGAAAGCTAATTAGCAAACAGCTCATCCTATACATGAACTGCGTTACTTGCAAGCCCCAGATGAGTGTTTTAGCACAAAACTCTTACAGTATATTTTGCTGATGCTCTATTTGTTTGCAGTGAGCTCGGCTTTGGATTCCGACACGTTCCTCAGCGGACAGAATCCTTACAGCCCGTGACTGCCTCAGCCGTGGCCACTCCCGGAGCAATGCAATGAGAAACCTGGCAAGGCAGGGCAGGCTCGTGAAGCTCAGCGGGAGCAGGGGAGATCATTAGCTAAGCAGTGCGATGGGGCTGCCGTGAACAGGTGAAAAACAAACGAGTTAGCAGGCAAAAAAGATATATTTTTTTTTGTCCTCCTAGACCTAAAACTTGGAGCGATATCAACGGCTCAAAGGGCTCAGGGCTCCCCAGCTCAGTGTATTTGTCTGCCAGCTGCTTCGATGTTCACTTCTGGTTGAGAAGTTCCAGTCCCTTTGTGAAGCTGTTTATTTTCTGGAAGGGGAAGGCTGATGTTCTTGCGCGTCACCTTGGTTACATCACGATCTGGGGCTGGCCATCGGGTGTCCCTTCTCAGGGACCACGCACACGGCTTGGGCTTTACCCCAGGGGCATTTAGAAGAGCATTTGGGCAAATGTTTTTGACGAGGACCATCGTATCCTTGCAATTTTCACAGGAGCGTCTTTTCACTAACCCCTTCCCAGAGCCAGCTTTTTAAAAACGGCTTAGGTAGGACTGCTGCATCTCCGGCCCGATTCCCTCCTCAGCATTTTTAAGGACTAAACGATTCTTTAAAACATTTCTCTGGAGCTGCCGGGCATGTTTGCAGTGCACGTTCACAAGCTCTGACAATTTCTGCCAAAACACACGACGCAAGCCAGGAAACACCGGGCAAAATGATGGCAGTGATGTTGGAGTTGTTAGGGACTTGTTCCCGTGGGGAAGGAAGGGGGTGTGCGTACAGCAGTGCCCTCGCAGAATCCTTCCAGCCCATGGGAAGTGTTGGGAATTTTAATCTACAGCCAAAGCTGAAAGTTTAACTCCTGCTGTCGCTCTCCAAGAACCCGTCCCCAGGACCACCGTCCTTGCACCCGACTCGGAGTCCTGCAGACGCATCAGATCGTGTGCGGCTGCTTGTGAAAGCTGCCGTGAGCAGGCAGCAGCGCCCTTGGTACAAAAAGTGCAGATGTTGGCAGGGTGAAAGCCAGCAGCGTCACCCAGTCGTGCATTAAATCCAGAAAGAGGTGTAGGGAAGGAAAAGTGCAAGCAAAGCGAATGGCAAGCAGAAGGTGGCTGAGCTGCAACCCCTCGATCTCATTCCTGAAATGGGTACCTTGGAAACTGGAGGAACCGAGTTTTTTTATTTATTTTTTCTTTTTTTAAAATCAATTAAAGCCACTTCATTGGTGATCAGCCATCGCTTTTCCCGTCAGCTTCGTTTCCCCATTAGCTACTGAGTGTCCTGGTGTCGAACTGGATTCCCGGAGGTTCCACGACCTTTTTCTTTTTTTCAACTTCTCAGCAAAAAGCATCGAACGCATCCGCACCCTGACCTTTGTGGGCTGGAGAACACAACGCGGCCCACACGTCACGAGGTGGCACAAGCCCGCGGGCTTCACCGTATGCTGTGCACGTAGTTGGAAGTGCGAGGAAGCAACGCCGGTGGAAGGAACAATGCTGTTTTTATTATTGTAAAATAGACCTGGCAATTCCTACATTTGCGAGTTGCCACCACGTTCGGGACGGGGCGGTTGGGGGTGGGGGGGGGGGGGTGGGGAGGGTGGACCTTTTTATAAGTAATATTTAATTTATTATTTCGAGTGTTTTCTTTGGGATAATTTATGGGACGAGGGATATACCTGGCTGGAAAACCTAAAGCAGGCTGTTAAAGCTGCAGTGTGCCCACGGCCCCGCGCGCCGGGCTCTGGCACCGCGTCGCTCACCCCGAGCGGGAGCCATCGGGAGGGTCGGGCATCGTGACCGTGGCTGTCGTGCACACGCGAACTCCGAAGTTAATTAGCTGGGAAGCACCGGCCCCAGCCTGCTAATTAAATGCTCTGACACTGGTGAAAGCAGTGCCGACTCGCCGTTTAAAGGGCTTCGCAAGGTAATTCAAAAATTCTTAGCAAACTAGTGATTTGTTTCTCTGATAGAAATGGGTAATACTACAGCTTTAACTAGCCTTAGTTTAAAAAAGAAAAAAAAAAAAAGAAAAAAAAACTTGTCGTTACAAAAGGCCTAAAGATGGCATTTTGAGCCTATAAACAGTTTCTTTAAATTGTCAGACTCTAGCATTGTTAACCAAATTAGAATAGTGACTGCAATATTTAAGTGTAAATCTTGTTCTATGAGAAAGGGAACTTGCTTACAGTTTAAAAAAAAAAGACTGTTTCTACACACAATCTTGTATACTACTACATGAAGAAAAAGGGGGTTTTGTAATGCACTGTAGAACAGTCTCATAATTCATTTTTTATAGAAATGTTATTCCAATGGTGCATTTTTTTGTTTAATAAATAAAGTTTTGATACAATTTCCCTCTCGTGGTCTGGTACACTGCATAGCAAGCACCGGGCATCGGTGCCCACACCGCAGGGCAATGCCACAGCCCCCTGCCTCTGCTGGCTCCATCCCCCCCCCCCTCATTGCTCCCTCCCGAGCCACGTGCAAATGCAGTTTGCAACTTGGGGGCAAATTAAAGTGAATATTTGGGGATGTTCTGGATGCCGCAGGAGTTGTGTCAGTGTGGGGGAGGCACCACCAAGAGAGGAAGTCTTCTTGCATGGAAAGACGCGGCGCCACCATGCAAACAGTTGTGCAGGTAGGTACCTTCAAACTCTTAGGAACTGGCCCCATACTGGCTAGAGAAAAAGCCTTCTGGCCTTGGCTTTTTACTGTCGCCAGCGTGCAGAGTGCTAAAGCAGCTGCAGCGGCTGCTCCCCAGGGCCGGGTGGGCTGCCCAGCGCTTTCCGTGTCCCTGAGCTGCCTGTGATGGGCTTCCAAGACGCCCTTCCAGCTATTTCATTTCACAAGCTATTTTCCATCCGTAATGAGCAGCTGGGATTCGGATTTGTTTCTGCACCCCCGCCCCACCTCCCATCGCCCCCGGTTCCTGCTGCTGTTTCTCAGCTGGTTGCTCCACACCAGAAGTGCCAGCACCAGCTTTCCCCCAGCTCAGAGCCCAGCGATTGCTGAGCCTGCGTGCCCTGCCCCTCACAGGCACCGCGGCTCAGTATTAAAGTAATTGCAGGCCACAACCAGCCTTTAAAGCTACCCAAAATGCTGCGAGGTGACACCAAAAGGGACGTGAGCAACCTCAAAGCACGTCAGTGCTGAGCCCTAAGTGCTCAGCAAGTGGATTTTCACAGCTATCCCCGCTCTGCTTCAAATCCCTCTCGGGCCTGAAAAAGATTTCAGGCAGCATCTGGTCGTTCGATGGCATTTAGAAACCTCCCAGCCTGGGCAGCAAGAGGCAGGGAGAGCTTCTTGCAAGCTCTTTGGTCTGGGTTTTACTGATGTGTCATCAGAGGGGTCCCTACAGACAAGTTAGAGTTTTATTACGTAAGGTTTGCTGTCAGAGAAAAGGAACCTACAGCTGCAATTTAATTCACTTCCTGAGTTAAGAAGTTAAGCCTAGGAGGAAACCCACCACAGTCAACAGGCTTTTGTGTGGCAGGGACGTCGGTCTGCTACACCTGCTGCTGCCAGCACCACAAATCCCACGGAATGGAAACTGGAAATGGGAAATCGGGCTTTTGCAAGGCAAATGGGAACGGCCCCGGCCAGAAGAGGCGCTGACCCAAAACGCTTTCCTGAGGCCGCGCTGCGAGCAGGCCTCGGGGAGGCCTGGCGGGGAAGGACACTTTTCTGTGCCTTGTGCCAACAGCCCTCACCCGGGCACTAACAGGGGGCTTCTCCCTTGATCAGGGGAAGCAGGGACAAGTCCCCGTTCTGAGGAAACTTTTTGCTTTGCCCTGCACCCGATGTCCACCACTCGCTTCAGCCCCCACACGTGTCAGGAGCACGGCTCGCGTTCAGTATCATGGCAGACTCCCTGGCGCACCCGTATTTCTTCCTTCACACAAAGCTGCTCTTTCCTGTCTAATTTGCAGAATTAACGGTAAAGTGATGTTTTGTGTGTGAGTGTCATCAGTCTCAACCTTCAGGGCTGCATAACTAAATGTGACTCTGGGAAAGAAATTTCTGTTCTGCTGCTGCAGTTTGCAGTTTCAAGGTCTTTTCCAAAGAAAAGAGCACGTTTTATGGGGGGACAGATTTCATGTTTATTTCTAAAATTTAATACTACTTTATGAACACTGAAGCCCTTTTTATGCTCTTGGCACAAGCGTTTTTAATATGAAATGACTTTTTTTTTTTTTCCTAAACTACAAGCAGTGGCAGGTAACAAATCATCACATCAATGAATGGAGAGATTTTTGTGCCTAAAAGAGAAATAAGAAGTTATCCCTGGAGTTAGCCAGCAGTATTACTCCTGCTTTTGAAGCGGGTCGAAACCTGACAGTCTGGTATGACTGCAAAGGAGAGAGCGACAGAGGCGGGTGGGATCTGATCCAGGCTGGTCAGCCAAATTGAAAGCTAAGAAAACAGTCGAAGGGCCCCAGATGTAAACTTTGGGGACTTTTCTCCTTAAGGCACTTCTTAAATGTTCAGTTCTGCTCTGTAGGAAGGGAAAATGCCCCTCAAACACCTCACTAAAGAGCCGAAGTTGACCCCTCAGTGGGCCTTGCCTCCTCCTCCCAGGCGAGCACGAGCCGGGCTCCTGGGGCTCCCACTTGCTGCACCCCGATTTGAGCAAGGTGGGTCCTTGACCCATGTGAGGATCCAGGAGGAAAATCTGGGGGATTATTTTTGTGCTGGAGTCCTTGAAAAACTCTATTTGGGGTTGTCAGTGGGGATTAATGGGAGGCCTTTATAGTATACCACGTTTAAGCACAGAGAAATATGGCTGTAGGGTAAACCAACACGTGATGAATTGCATGCATTGAGGCTTAAGTTTGAATTTAAAATGGTGGCATTCTAATAAATTTATCATGGTTCAGTATTTTATTGGTCAGGTGGGAATATTTTGCTTCGTGCACAAAAAGATGTCAACCTCTCTTGGGGCCAATAAATTACATCTGTTTGAGCTTTTCATTTAAGAAAATAATGTTAGCAGGGGGAATATAAATCAGCGGCAGGTTTAGAAGAAAGTGTTGTTAAATGTTTCACTTTAAGTCAAACTGACTGCCGTATCAATGGTGGTTTTGGCCTGAAAACCGTTGTCTTTAGCGGTTATCAGGAGTAATTTCCACATGCGGTGTGTGCTCCGGGGCCGTGTGGTCTTACCTGGGGCAGGCAGAGCCTCTTGGCCATGCCAGGCTCCTTTCTGCTGAAGCCCTGAGCCACAGCTCCGTTTACAAAGCCCATCATAAAAGCAGTCCTTTATTTTCCTTTCAAACACCAGAAACTGTTGATTTGAGGACATCCTGGTATTTCACTGAAACATAATGCATTTTATGGAATATGGTCGGGAAATTATCACAATGTTTTATTTCAGTCTTGCTTCAATGCGGTGAAGTACTTGCCTGGGCTATAAATATTTTGACTTTTTTTTTGTGTATCCTGCTTTAAAGCTACATATGTTCCAGCTGATATTATAATGCAAAAGCCCAGGCATAAAACTCAGAAGAAAATGTTCTGACTTTGCTGAAACATAATGCGAGTAAATCAAATACCTTCGCGATATTTCCTTTTAGAGAAAGCTATGAATTTTGCATTTTTCACCCCAGCTTGGGAAGCAACCAGGGTTTTTTTGGCTCCATTGTGGAATTGCAACGCAGCCTGCCAGCAGCCTTAAATCAATACGCTCCGCTACGCCTGCCCGCGCCGCTGCCCCAGGCAGACGCTCCCTATTTAGCAACCGAGCTGAAAAAAAAAAAAAACAAACAGCCTGCTTGGTGTGTCGCGTTACCCCCCCGTTTTGTTGGGTTTTACTGCTTCACCAAACACCTGTGCTGACGCCTGGGCTTCATCCTGAGCTGCCCAGCCATCCCTCGGGATGGAGGTGGTGGGCAGGGCTCGGCGGTGCTCTCCTGCTGCAGCCGCGGGCAGCAGGTCCCTCGGCATCCAGCTCGGGCCCCCGGTGTGCCCCCAGAAGCCCAGGCAAACGTCTGGAGGTGATACGGGACCTCTGATATCCCCCACCCCCATCTGCCGGGACAGAGTGATCAAAACTGTCTGTGATTTCTTCGTGGTCCTGTGGGGAAAAAAAATTAATAATAATAATAATAATAATAAATTATATATCCTATTCAGCTGGCAGTGAAAGGTAAGGAAAGCAAAAAAATGTCTTATTAGGATTTTACCTTGATTTTTTTTTTTATGGTCTCCCATTTCTTTTTCTATATTTTTCTTTTTCTCCCCCCTTTTCTATAAACGCGGAGCGCACGAGCGAACCCCGGCTCCTCGACGTGTGTGCCAAAGCCAGGCCCCGTGCGTTTGCCTGCGTGCGGAAGGATGCTGCCCCACTGCTTTCCCGCCTTACAGGACTTCGTTAGCGCTGAAAAAACCTGGGAACGAGGCAACGGAGACGTCATTAAGCGCTGCAGGAAGAAACCGCAGCCTGACTTCAAAAATCGTGGCACCATGGGGAGGAGCTGAGGGACCCCCCCCGGGCCAACCCCCCCACGACACAGCGGCTCAGAGGCAGCGTGGAGGGCTCAGGCTTCACCTGGTGGGGCTGAGCAGCTCACCCCAGCTCCTTCCAGCCACCGACCACCCTCACGGTGGAGAATTTTCCCCCCGTGAACCCAAATCTCGCTTGCGGCCCCCGTGTTGTTCATGCTGGCTAAGCGATGGCCCAACGCATCCGCAGAGCAGCTGCAGGAGGCTTTTATCTCCCTAAAACACAAGGTGTTCTTCTTCACAGAGGCACTCGCTAGTCTTACAAGATGTCTGGGGGGGGAAGCGTACCCGAAAGGACTACATTTCCATGCCCTTTAATTCAAACCAAGTCTTGGTGCAGCACAACAAAACAAAAGAGGCCCTACACCTTCATTTGTTTCCCTTGCAGGTCATTTTTCAAGCGAGAGGCCTAGGGACCGGTGAAGCCGTCATCTGCTTCTCCCAGTGCCCCGCTCCTGAATAGTTTAAAACTTTCCAACGCCAGCCACATCGGCAAGCAGCAGCGCAGCGGGGATCGATCACCCTCGTGCCCTGCAGCACCACCGAGGGATGCTCCAGGTGCTCCATCTTCGTCCCCGGGATGACGCGAGCTTTATGGAGAGCCCTTCCCCTGACGGGCGCTGGAGGGAGGCTTTTTTTTTCCCCCCCCCCCTCTCCTTTTGAAGCCTCGCTGCTGAGCCTGGGAATGAACCTGCCGCTGATCTGTGCGGCACCGGGGTGCCGAAAGCGATTGCTGCTTCGTAAGATAGATGGTGCAGGGGGTGATCGCTGGTCAAGGACAGGGGGCTGAGGTTCGCCCCATCAGACGTCCCTCGGCAGAGGCAAGGCCTCGAGTAGGGCTTTGTGTTATGGTAATGACCGAAATCCTATTAGCAGATATATTTGTGGAGGTGAGGGGGTAATAAAAGGAATGCAAACTAGCTGCAGAACTGCTTCAGAGTGATATTAGGTCGAAATTAAAGAAAAATAATAAGCAATTTGAAAGAGCCGGGCTGTTATTTATCGCCCCTGCGGAGTTAAGGCAGGTAATGTCATTGCACTTAGCTTAATGCCGCAGTAGAGGACATTTTTATGTTTGAAAAATCAGGAAATAAATATTCAAATGCTGAAATCAAGTAATTTGCGAAATGGCCTTAAAAGAGGTGTCATCCACACTCCGACTGCAAGCAGCACCACTCAGACTTGGCAGGGGGCTCCTCATGAGGGAGGGATGTGAAGAGCTGAGAAAAACATGACAAAAAGACTAATTTAATGGATTAAAATAATCAGAGCAGCAGCAGAGGCTTTGTCCTTTTTGACTGTCAGAGGAGCTTTTTGCGTGGAGATGGCTCGAACCCCCGTCCCAAAGAGCAATGAGCCCCACAGACTGCGATTCCAGTTAAAAAAACTTGTTTTATCCACCGGGTTTCATGCAAAATGCATAAACGGTTCTCAGACTGGCAAGCAGACTTTGTGCCCGCCGGCTTTGAATCCTGCTCTTTGACATCCTGAGTGAGTGATTTCACCCCCCGAGTTTGTTTGTGGCGTCTGAAAAATAAAGAGCGAGCCCCGCTCTGTTTTTCAGAGAAAGGCTGCCCTCAGGAAAGGGCTTGGAAGAGCTGGAATTGTTTCCCAGCTTCAACAAATAACGTGTCTGAGCTCCCGAACCAGCTGCATTAAAATTTCCCTACCCTTGGCAATGCCCGTTAACCACGTCCTCCTTTTGCAGAGTGATTTTTGTGGCTGCTGCTGTGGCGAATCCCGCTACGTTTTGTCCTTACCCCAAACACCAGCTCAGCCAAGCAAGCCCCCGTTCTCAGCATCGTGTTCAATACTTGGTTTGTGTCGCTCTCTGCTCTTGACCAGGAAGACCTTCGCGACAGGACCGCTTCTTGCTGAGAAATACGGGCTCGTGGGCAAGTCCCGGCTGAACAGCAGGCTGCTCTGCAGGGCTCCGCAACCAAAAGGAGACAGGGAAATAAGAGGAAGACGACAGCTCTGTGCTTACCGCTGCCGCCAGAGCTGGACCCCGTGCCCTGTTTCGGGCTGTGGCTGTCAGCAGCTCTGTGCCTCTCCACGGGCCCCCTCTGCGCATTCCCCCAAATCCCACGGGAGCCCTTCCCTGCCCACCGTCATCTTTTCCATGAAAACCTTCTGAGGCGGAATGGGGAAAGGCTATAAAATGGTGAAAAAAATGCAAGGAAAAGCCAATGTAATGGCTGTGGATTAACTTGTAATGTTAATTTTAAGTGTCTGGGCATAATTTAAAAAAAAAAAGGGGGTGGTTTATCGGATTGAAGAATTACACCCTCTCTCAAACCCGTAAGGAAATGTTGGTTCTGTATTTGGGAACTACCAAATTTAATTTATAGTGCTTGGATCGCGAAAAAAAAAATCAAAATAAAGAAGAGGTAGGCAGGTAAAATTCAGTATCGCTGAATTGTTATGACAAAGCACTGCCCAGCCTTCCCGCACCCTGTGCCAGGCGTGAATATTCTGGTAGGCGAGGAGGAGCAGGGAGGGCCGGGAGCTCTTTTGGGGACAGCCTAACCGTGTCTGTTCCCAGAGGCTGGAGCCTCCCAGTGCCGCTTGGCCGGCCCATAGGGACAAAAATGGGGCCAGGGATGGGGAGAGGGTGCAAGGGATGGGACCGAAGTGGGCACCCAGGGCACTCACACGAGGCGCTGGAGCCCAGGAAGCCAACAGCTTGCAGGGTCGGGGCACGAGACCATCTCCAAAATTAGGTGCCTTTGATCAGTGTTTGTAAACACACGCATTTAACTTTCCAGCTCACCAAGTTTCATTAAAAAAGAAAGCCTGAGTAAGTGGAAACAGCTTTCTATAGCCACTAATGAAATTGGATGAAGATAATAGGGTCTTGTCTGAATCATTACACTTTTCCTCTGTAATTTGTTTTCCCACAATTTCATTATTCAAAACTCTGCATACTTGTCGTATTCATTAAAAAAGAGGGCAAGAGACAAAACCTTAGCACTGAAGAGAAAAAAAAAAAAAAAAGATAAAGCTTGTCATGGAGTGAGTTATTTTTGCATTGTAAGAACTGTTTTTCTTTGTTCTTGGGAGTCTTGAGCTACAGTTGGAAAAATGGATTTACTGGGGCTGGAAACAACTCTGTTTTATCTCTCACCATCCAAAGCAGCAGTGAAACCCACGGTGATGTGAGACTGCCCAAAACAGCCACCTGGCAATGCCGACAGTCTGCTACAGATCCAGAAACACTAATTAAAAAGGTATTTCTGTGTATTCCACCGAAAGGTTGATGGCCTAATTTATTTAATTTACGTGCAAGAAAATAAAGGATTTAAACACTACTCCTCGGGCCGTTGTCCCCTTTCCTGTCAGCTGTCCCCATTTCCTCAGATATTAAACAGTTTTTCAATCAGACAAATATTAATATAGTTTTGATTAAATTCCCTTCTTCCAATTTAAGATGTTTCATTCAATTTAATTAAATTTAAAAGTTAAAAAAAAAATCTTTTAAAAGTTTAATTCAATTAACTGCAACTATTGAAAACTTTCTGAAAGTGGGGGAAAAAAAAAACGTCAGTTAATATTCAGCATAAGCACGACAAAGGCTGCCCAAATGGAGGTGTACAACCGGGATATGCTGGGAGGCGGCAGAAGCGTGACTTGGAGGCTAGAGCCTTGAAATTTTAGCAAACTGAGGATTGAGAAGGCAGCGATATCTTTTATATCTATTATATTTGTATTAATGAATATAGTATGAACGTGGATTTGGCAGGGCAGCCCTCGCCAAGAGGAGGTGGTGGTGCTTGTCTCTGCGCTCGGTGCCCGGAGCTCAGCCACCAAAACTGCTCTCTCTTCCACATAACGGTGGAAGAGGCTGAAAAACACCAGCCAAAACGGTGACCAGGGGCTGGAAACGATCCCGTTTCGTCTCCCAGCCTTGGCTGTAGGCCCCGGAGTGGTGGGGTTTGTGTCCGTCCATGCCGGACAGCCAGGCTAAGGCTGCCTGACTAAACCCCTTCTGCAGGCCGGGACCAGGTGGAAGTTGGGTTCGATTTTAAACTCTTATGCCCGTTGTCATGGGGAAGAGCTTAAGGGGAGGTAAATGTATGTTTTCGTTCATGAACAGAATGACTCCCTGAAGACGGACTGGCTCCTTTCAGTCCAGTGAGACCAGCTGTGGGGCTGGAAACTCGGCCTGGGGCCTGCTCGGGCGCCGAGTTGTGCGGTCAGGGGCACTGGGGCACCGCTGGGCCCAACTTTGTGCGCTCCTGCAGCCACGGGGGCAATGCTGAGGGTGAGTAGTGACCGGTCAGGGTCTGCTGGGCACTAAATGGCTCCAGAAGAGAGGAGGTTGGGGGTGCCACTGCGCTCAAACAGCCCTCGTGCTCCTCGTCTGACAATATGGGGTCAAACACTGCTTTCCAGCGCATGCTGGGAATGATCAGACACCCAAAAGATCAGACACGACGCTGCTTTAAAATTAAACTAATGAGTTAGCAATAGGTCTGATATACATGAAAGCACGCCAATCGTCACCTGGTATTTTCAGTTTCCTCTCCGTCAGCCTTCTCCAGTAAAGATTTAACCTTGGGCTCCTCTTGGAATTGTTTCCTCTAGTTTCCTCGTGTTTCTTCCTGCTATACCTCTTGAATTTCGGCAGGGTTAGAAGGGAGCCGTACGTTTCACAGCCAATCTGAAAGAACGAGGAGATAAGAAAGAGCTGAGTAACATCTGCTTTTATTCCAGAGCTCTTAAATACTGTGTAGAGAACAAGAATATTTTAGGATCTTGTTCTACCGTATTGTTTTGGGGCTTTGCTCTAGCTATTCTCTTCTCTCCTATTGCATTTATTTTTTTTATTTTTTATTAATTCCGGTATCCGAGAGTGCAAGTTATCACACCTCATAGGTCACAGAGGCTGTGTGTGCATGGGAGGGAGAGGGGCTTCTCTGAAACCACAGTGAACTTTTTATTATCAATAACTAGAGTTATTGGTTTTCTGTTCAAAATTGGCTGTAGTAGCTGCAGTACATTAATGTCCAGCTAAAGGAATGCGTAATGCAAGCATAAATCTTGTAAAATATTTATAGCATGCATGTCTCAACATGTCCTGTATTTATAGGCAAACCATTTAAATGAATATCTGATAAGGAAAAAGACTATTAAGTTGAGAAAAACCTTCCCTTCCCAGCAGGGCTACAACGAGTATTTGAACAGCTAAATGAATAAATCTGCTTGGCACTAATATATCAATGCTGCGTGTTCTATAAACTTTCCATGCTGAAGAATATAAATATCTGCCAAAGAAATAATCCTATTAAAGAAGAAAATTGACTGCAACTCAGAGCCATATGGATAACAGGTCTTTGCAGTATTATCTGCTGGGTCTTTGACTCCCTGTCTTTAACTTTTTTTCTTTTTTCTTTTTTTTTTTTAATTTTTCCTCCAACCTCAGGGAATCTTTTCCAAAGGCATCTTCATTTAAAGTAAAGTAGCCAGAAAATCTTTCGCAGTTCTAGAAAGGGCTCTCCAGCCAAGGAGGGATTTGACGCAGATTTGAGGGCTGAAGGGATTATTTTATACATGTACTTTGACTTTCTATATTGCACTGATCAGTGACTTACGCGGTGGTTCATGCATCACTTTTATTACCTGGATGGGGCTGCTGATGCGTTTTGGAGTAGCGAGACTAAACGCCTGCAAAGGGATGGATGTGTGCTTGTTGCCTCCCTCTGGGAGAGCAGCCAGGTCTGGATTTCAGCACAGCCCTTGGCCAGGGACTGGTTCGGGTACAGCCTCAGCGCTTCGGTGCAAATCGAAGGCACGGTTATGCCTTTGCATCAAACGCAGGCATCCGCAGACAGCCCAGATTTTCCAGGAACGTGTTTTGGACTAATCTACTCGGTTTTAGTTACAAGAGTAGGATGAGGCTGTTCATGGTCTTTTGGGTTTCCATTTCATAACTCACGGCAGGGCTCAGGTGCGACGAAACGTGTAACGCTTTCATAAGCCCTGTGAAACAATGCCTTGTCTTCAGGCGAAACCTGACGGTTTCCCCCGCTAAACAAGCAGACAGCCCCTCTCTGCGCCAGGGTGCTAATGCATGAGTCAGAGCAGGCCGAGAAAATTAGAAAACTCACAATACTGTTAAATAAAACTGGGATTTGCAAAGGCACCTGAGTGTAGTAACTAAATCTTAGAGGATTTGAGCAAACTCATTCTTTTCTGAGAAGCTGAGTGGAAAATAATGCCGTAGGTACGCTCAGAAACTTTCCTGTTAATAAAAAGCCTCTGTTTTGGTGATAACGCCAGCAGCCTCCCAGCACAGCACGGAGCGTTTGTTCCCTGACCAGGAGAGCTGCGGTCAGGCACGATAGAAATAATGACTGAAATGCAGAATGAGCCCGCCGCTGTGCATGATGGCACGTCCAAGTAAAAAGTCATACCTACCAAAGCACAGCCTGAGATGGCAGCCTCACCGGGCCTTTGTCACCTGCATTTGGCTATTTAATATATTTATTTATTGGTGCCACCAAACCAGGGGCTGGGGACAACTCACGCTCTCTCTTCATTCTCCGGTTCTGCCTAAATCCCTCTGTAATGCGAAACACGTCATAGCTGCTTCAAGCTTTTCTTTCTGGATTCATTTCTTTGCTTACCACCTCTCTGTTCTGTCTTTCTGTGCAATGAGAGTTTGATCTGGCCAGCCAAGGCCACTAAACAAGGCACAAGAGACCCCAAAGCTGCTGCAAATTCGCAGCGCTTGGGGTGGCCGATGGGCTCCGTTCAGAGGTGAGGGTGCCAGAAGAATCCGCTCCAGAAACAGACACAAACGTTTCCTATTTTTGCTGGTATTTCTCTTCCCCTTTTATGCATTCATTAGCCTTGGTTGGTATGCAGGAAAGCAGCGCAGGACTTCAGCAAGAACCGTAACAAGCGCTCCAGCTTCTTTCAGGAAACTTTTTTATTTCCCATCTGTAGTGCCATCCAAAAGAGACTATCAAACAAGATCTTTTTCATTTTTTTTTTTCCTTAGTAAAAAAACTCACTGCTTAAAGCCAAAAATAATAAAGGATATTGTTAATGTGGATGCCCTTTGTTCGCTCTTTGTTTTCAAATGCTGTAACAGTTTTTCTTCCTTTTCTGGCTCTTTCATAACAGCCTTGATAGATGTACAGTAGCAACTATTTGCCGGAGGCCAAGGCAGACCTAAACTTGTCTTCCAACCCCAAACCATGCTCCCTGCCCGATGCTGTAGGGTCCCAGCAATAGTTTTGAGCCTGGCTTTGCCACGCGAAGGAAAACAAAGACTGACGTTATTCCAAAGACTCCAAAACCTGCAGGTGTGTGAATTGAGTCCCTCATTTCTTTCGGTATTTCAGGAGTGCCTCAGATACGAAACAGATGGCTTCCCAGACCGTATTAACATTTTATTGAGACGAAAGCATTTATTTCCTCTTTTTTTTTTTTTTTTTTTAATATTAGCCTGGTGAGAACTGTATTCATTTTGATCCAAACCCAAAATATTTTTTCCACACATTCGGTGCCTGAACTGAAAACCAAAAGAAACAAAGCAAAACGAAACAAACCCAGCGATCAGCTGTCGGCTCTGCTTCGGGGATCGTAGAGTTGTCTCTCAGCCCAAGCTGCAAAGCTATAAATGAGTCCTCGGTGGTCTTCTTTCTTTTATTTCACTGACAGTCCCCCTTCTCTCATCTGTGGCTCTGGCAGCAGCTCTTACAGTTGCTCCCATCGCCTCTCTTATCCTGTACCAACTTTTTCAAACATAATTCATTCTTCTGGCTTCGTATATTCACAGGCACGGGGCAGGCACGTGGTTCGGGTTACTGAGAGCACAACAACCCACTTTTCCACCCCTTTCCTTGCCAGGGCTTTCCCCAGGGATGCTGGTGTGCCGAACACACTGTGCCCAGCCACAGGTGTGTCCTTGTGCTGCCGAGAGCTGCCGAGGCAGGCAGGCTTGCTGAGGAATGAGAATGAAGCAAACTGCCTGGCGCTGCACGAGGAGCATCACCGCAGCCGTCTGTGATCCTCCACTGAGAGCACACGTACCTTGAAACGAAACCTCTAAGGAATTTGCGAAAGTATTGCATTTTGGAGCAGTGAAGTGTCAAAAAAAAAAAAAGAAAGGGTTTGGAGGAGGATCTTCTTCTGCATGTAAATAGAGAAATAGCAGACGTGCTTTATTTTTTTTTTTTTTCCTCCTGAGCAGCTTGACATCTGAGGCTACATTCATTGCACATGTTCCAGATTTGAGGTGCCTAGCCTGTAGTTATTCCCTGTGGTCCGTGTAAAAGCAGGTTTGCATGCTCTTTTGTCCGTCTGAGAGGTGTCTTCCCCCTCATTCTTCCATCCCACATCCCACAAGGACACCCCTGCTCCGGCAGAGCCTCCCTGTACATTGCCCGTCTTCTCCAAGGGCATGCAGCACAGAGGTGATTTGACTGCAGCTTCTGAAGCCCTTTCAATAGAAAAAGCAGCAAAATACGTTTGCTGGCAGCGAAAGACTTTGGAATTGCCCCTGGGCACCTGATTGCTCTTTGGAAGTGAAGGGGCTGAACATGGCAGAAAGCTGAGTGAGATCTGGGCAGGAGCCGGCTGCAGCTTCTTGCCAAGGTCTTCCACGAGGTCCACAACTGAAATAACTCTCATAAATGTGCGTTAAATTTTAATGACCAGTGCTGTGCTCCTAACAACAAATTATCACTTTGAAATGGTCCTTAAAATGAGGAACCGCGTGCTTGATTGCACTGCGGATGAAAAGTGCATGGTGAAAAAAAAAAAACCACACTCATAGCCTGACACACCAAAAATTATGACCTGGGTGCAGGTGTTTTGTAGAAGCAAAGAAAGAAGAAACTTCAGGCTAAAAGGGCCGTGTGAGAACTCCACAATCAGACAGCAATTTTTAACTTTTACGTGAGCTAAGCGTCTTGCCCGAGTCTGAAATCTGCTCAATTCCCACTCCAGGCAGCTGATGGCTGAAGTACACACTTCAGGGAGGAAATCAAGTGGATCAAAACCAGACATTCCTGTTTCAAGTCTTGGACCAAAAGTCTCGATCCTTCTTCTACTGACGTTAGGGTTGGCTTTCCCATTAACTTTGATTAGGAAAGACTGTGGTTCAAAGTTCTTTTGTGAATACTTTCCAAAGGTAAATGAGGCGCGGCAGTAATTGTGGAAATGGACAAACAGGGTAAGACAAGGTAAATGTAGGCCTTGATCCAGCAAACAGCCTGTTGATGTGTTTAACTTTGAAGTGAACGGGTTTCTCCAGCATGCAAAATTAAATATATGTAGAAGTCACATCCTAGGATGAAAGCTGAGGTGAGAGACAACCCGGCCCTCAAGCAGCAGAAAAGGAATTTTTAAAATGAGCCAAGAGAAAGAGGCTGAGACAGCCAGGGGAGGAGCGTGACCGACATCGTCAATGCTTCCTTGGCTCTGTTGGAGCTCAAAGATACACAGCGTCCATGGAAAGTTCAGCTTTTCTGAAGGTCAGGTAAAAGTTGCTCGTGCTCTGATTTAGAGAGGGAAAAAAAAGCCCGAAAGTATCATGAGGATGAAAGATGAAGCTAGTTTGATGTGGGAACGAAGGTCCAGCCACATGAACACCTGACAGAAGGGAAGGGCCAGAAGGGCCTCTATAAGTTGCAAAAAAGCTTTCCCAAGCCCCAAACCCCTGACCTGCCTCATTTAAGTGTGTTTGGCTGCTCCATACGAAACACCGCTCGTATGACAGATGAAGAACTGACATCCAGGATTCCCTTGGCCTTTTAAAAGTAGACTTACGCTAACACTAACAGAGAAAGTACTGGGGGCACACAGTGCTCCGTTTCTCACAAGTCACCACAAACAGTTAAAAATAACCCCCCTGAAATGTATAAAAACAAACAGCCTTGTCATGGCTGTAGGAAAAGAGGAAGTCTTGCCTTCTTCTGCTGTGCCCCTGACGCCTGCTGGGCGGCTTCATGGGGCCCTGCAGGCCCCGCTGTGCCTGGAACTGGAGCTCAGCTTTGAGGTGCTCAGGTGACAGAGGACGTCCAGGTAAAGATAATATATGCTAATCTGTATTTCCAGGAAGCACGTAAATGGTAGTTTGGTGTAAGTCACTTCAGTAAATACTTCGGGTGCATTTCCAGGATTCACCTTTCAGGCCTTTGCCATCGATGTAAATGTCAGCACCCGTTACTGACAGATAAACAACAGCCAGGGATTCACCTTCCCTCCTCTTATGAGCGATGCTGCACACATCCTGGAAATGTAAAGGGCATTTCAAGTTGAAGTAAATTATATTGCAAAGACACTACATTTCTTATTGGATAATTGAAGTGATCTAAGAACCCTTGTTTTATTCATTTAAAGCTTTTTTTCCCCCTTACCTCATCTTAAGAAGAGATTGTTTGTTTTACTTAGACTATCATTTATTTTTTACCGTGATAGGACTTTAAGTGGTTTCCCTACAGAGACTGCTTAGGAGAAACAGATCTACCTCCATATTTGATGATTCATTTAATTTAATGTTTGCATTGAAGAGAAAAGTAGAGTGGAGTATTATCCCAGTTCAGCATTTATTTAAACATTTGTGTTAATGTCTTGCATCTATTCCACTGAAATACACAAAGCAGCACGAAACTCTGGGCCCCCAGAACTCAATCAAATCTCCCATTTGGTGGTGATGGATGAGGACCTTAACTCCCTACCAGTTAATACTGAAAGAAGGAAAGATGGATCGACGGAAGGAAGGAAGGGAGGAAAACCACAAAACTCTACAGAGTGACAAAATGGCTACGGCAAGAGGCAGACGTGACTTTCAGCAAGTCTTTGGGAAGGAAAAGCAAGAGTTGTTAGATACCACGGTATTACCATAGTAATCTGTATTGTATACATTATTATTTACCATTTATAATGCGATTTATGCAACTGCACGGTACTTGTCACTAGTATTTGAGCATTTTGCAAATTAATGTACTTCTACTCTAAATGCAAATGCACCTAAATTGGGTGATAACACTACAGCTAACGTTACACAGTTTTTAAGCTTTTCTTTCGTTCTGTCTTTACCCAGATTTGCATAAAACACTTCCAAGAGTTAAACTCAAGACTGATCAGTGAGTAGAAACTGATTCTTGGGTCAGTTATTGAAAGCTCTTAAATGCTCCTAGAGAACTTCAGATCCTGACATGAGGCAGGATCCCCTGTTTTTTTTTGGGGTGTCTTTTGAAAATAAGTGCTGTGCTGTGCTTACTCCAAAGCTGAGGGCAGCTCCTGAAGACTGCAAAGCTTTTTGCAAATTTATTAATATATAACACTATTCATAAATAATATTAATAGTTTCACAAAGCCTGTTTTACCAAGGACAAAAATGCAATTATACTTTTGAAACAAACAGTCGCCAGGACGCACACCTAACCTGAATTCAGCACTCTGACAGGTATGAAGTTCAAGTGAATTAAACTCACATGAGTTTTGGGATAAAACATGAAGATTTAAACCTCGTGGCAAAATATGTAGGTGCCTAACAGCCACTAAAATTGGCTATTCCTACCACAGGCAAGGTAACTCCCGTTGGTAAGGATTCAAAAATCATTGCTACCAAATGTTTTTTCAGTAATGTGTAAAAATTAGTCTAAGGAACCATGAAAGCCAGTGGAGCAGTTTGTAATCTTCACGCCTTTTTTTGTTGATGTTGCAAAAGGGAAAAAAAAAAAAGAAAAAAAAAACAGGAAAAGAAAAGAAAGAAAGAAACAATCATCAGGAAAAAAAAGGAGTTGTGTTTCCACTCATACAAAATGCTTCTTGCTATATAAATTAATTGTGTATTTGTTCCCTGTGGAATATATTTTTTGCTTGTTCGCTTGGATGTGAAGACAGGGTGGGACTGCAGGCCTCTGAAGGAACTTAGACTTAAATTTGCTTCAAGCCCAAATAAATGATTAAGACAAGTTGTTGGCAAGTCTTCTGGACAATTTTATAAACATAAATAAACCGATTTTGAAAACATTGCAAGAATCATCCATCATGATTAATCTCTGGCATGGTCTTTAGTAGACATTAACATGGAAGAGATAATACCTTGAAACTGAAAATATCAATTAAATCAGTAACTCACAGCAGTTTTGCATCCTTCTTTCCTGAAGTTACCATAAGTTGCAGAAGGAAGAAATGAAGGGGAAAAATAATAATAATAATAATAATAATAATAATAATAATAATAAATCAGACATTTTGTTCCTGGCCCTGTTCATCAAACACCGGAGGAAAAGTTCCTTTAGCATACTGATGACATGGTCTGTGCATTAGTTTTCCTGAAAGAAAAATAAGCTCAGGTATTACTGTATATTTGTCCCAGTGTACATTCTCCTAAGCCTATTGGAGTAAAATTATCTTGCAAGTCTTGATGTCACAGCCACTGAAGTCACCATGTCTCTTGAATGACTTGAGAGCTTTCAGGCCACGTTGCCAAATCTCTACCATCATGCCTGCAATTGCTTCATTTTTCTTTTTCTCCCATTTACATTTGATTTTCTGTATTCTCTTTATTCGTTCATTGGTAGATTGGTAGCAATGTTCCGGGGCTGGGGTTTGGAACCAGATGAAGGTCACTTATGAAGTGTAACAACCTGTTTCCCTGCCTCTTTTCTCTGTTTATTTTCCATAAATGATTTGACACTTGCAGCAGGAGATCATTACCAGTTACAATATTCATTTCCGACGACATTAGTACTTTGTTATTTCGTTTTCATGAAAAAAAAGGTAGCTATTTGTCGTCACTTTGTAGAAACGAGTCAGTCGATTAACTGGTAGGAGGACCTACCATCCCTGCAGGACCATATTCTGCCTCTGCGGTATCCAAACACACCTTGCAAACGCGTGCAGATTCGCCTGAGTCAGCAGAGAGCTGTCCTGGCAGGCCCCCACTGTACAACGCTCTTACCACGGCCGCACAACCTGACCACGTTAACCCAGAAAATAGGTTTAGACCCTTGGCACGGCAGATTGCTCCACGAGCATCGGCCCGTTGTCACGTCAGGCCTCTGTTTGGCGTGCAGATCGTGCTAATCCTGGGGCAGATGGAAGTAAATCAGGCAGGGAATGGACGGTTCTCTGGCCCGGGCAGCCAAATCCTCCTGCAACTGCACCGCCGACTGCTCTCACCTCGCAAACGAGGAGGGTAAAACAAAGCAAGTGCCCGGGCACAACCCCTCATCAACAGCCCTAAGGGAGCCCAAGGAGCCCTTGAGGTGCTCCATCTGACTTAGGGCCACGCCAACAGTTTTAGGACTTGGTCTCTGTCTTGACCAAGAGTTTAATAAGCCAGGCACAGCCGAACGCGCCTCGTGAAGCTGAGCATGCCTGCGTGGCAATCCTGACTTTCCCTACACAAGCCCAGAGCGGATGTGCTCATCCTTACCAGTGCCCGGCTGTAAAAATAAAGCTTTTCTTCCACCGCAAGATCAACTTGAAAGCGGAGTTTTTAAACTGTAAGGTACTGCTGGTCCCGCTTTCAGCAGGGAGGCAGGGCTGCATTACAGCAGATGGAAGCCAAATCCCAGCCTTTTCTCACTCCCGCTGAGCTACCGAGCTCCGTGCGGAGGAATCGGCCTGGCAGGTTTATAAAGGACCGAACTGGGAGCGAGCAGCGAGTGAGAGACCGTGGGAAGGGAGGGAAACAGGGCCCGGAGGAGCAGAACCACAGGACCACATCTTGATGCGAGAAAGCAGCGGGTAATGGCTCAGTGGAAAGCGATAGAACATTTTGCCTTAAGATATAGGAACTTGCTTCTTCGAGAAACAAGCCCAGGAAAATAAAACAAGTCCAGGAAAATGAAACAAAACAAAAGAGAAAATGTGAAGCAAGTTATTTTTTCCACCCTCCCCAACCCAGGAATGAATTTTATTTTAATTTAATCAAGGTTGTTATTACAATAATGCCCATTTTCTGAATAAACTTTATGTTTTCATAGTGAAATCATGAATCCAAAAAAGAAATTGTATACAAAAGTATACAAATAATGCTGGTTACACCAAATCCAGATGCTGTTAATGCAGCACTGCTGGTACCTTTGCACCTACTCCAAATTTATATACAGTGTTGAAAAGCTAAGTTCATTTTGTCACCAAAACATGTGGAAGACAAGTAATACTTATTTATTTATTTATTTATTTATTTATTTATTTTATTTTTTGATCTATTGGAGATCTTTTTTGGAGGGCTGGGAGGGCTCAAACCCCTCCCGAAACCCTGGCTGCAGCAAATGAAGACGTCAATCCTCTCCTCCCCATCCCAGTCCTTCCCATTCCCAGACAGACTCTTTCTGTTGCTGCAGATCTTCTTCTTTTCATCTTCTTCCCCTTTTTCTTTCCTCTCTTTCTTTCGTCTTGAAATCCAATTCATACGTAGGAAACCAAGGCAGCCTGCAGCCAATGTTGCTAATACAAACCGGTCTGCGAAGAAATAGAGGTTTTGGTTATATATGGGGAGTAATAAATAAGAGACTATAAAACAGGATAAAATCCATGGAAGCTATGATTTCTTTTAGCGTCTTCCATTTTCCATCGCTCATGAAAGTAACTTTAACACAGCCCGATTTCCAGGGCTGAAACACCTAGGGAAAGTCAATCGGGGAAGCAGATAAAGACGTAACCATTAATATTAACAGCCCAGAACCATTAGCTTTCACTGCCTCAGAACAGCAGCAGTCCCCAGTGCACAGGCTGGCCTGCCTCCTGCCAAATTTAGCTGGAGATTTATCCTTCGGTGTCCTTTGTGCGTTTTGCATTTTGATAGCTGTACGTCTAGCGGGCAGCGTTTGGCCTGGGGAGCGAGGCAAAGGGACGGAAAGCAAAGGTTCCCACATCAGGGAGGCATTTAAAACATCCCCGAAGTATCCTAGCAGGATCCTGCAGAGCTTTGGAAGTCAGCGAGGGGCACGATAAAGCATCAGCCCAGGAGTCACCCGAACTAGGAGAAAAGGGAGAGGCCCCAGCACGGTCCTGCACCTTCCAGCCCCTTCTGCTCGCCCTCCAAGAGCTCAGCTCTGCCAGGGGTGAAATTCAAGCACCCAAATTCATAGCAGCTTGCTCTGCTGGGCTCTTGCCTTCCCTTTTAAATCAATACATAAATACATACAGGTAGCAAAAACTGTCTTGTAACTCCCACCCCGGTATCGGATGTTTTAGTGGTGATATTAGTAACACACATTATTAACAACGAGGTCTTTACTGTGCTTTTTTTAACAAGTGCAAACAACAAGTGCAACTGCTGTACGAAAATTAATAAATCCGCTCTCTCTTTATACACTAATCCAGCTAAACTGTTAAACTATCAAGTCAGGCAATTAGCTGAGAACAGAGAAGTATGAAATTATAAAAGTAATCTCATCGCCCAGCTACCTCCTATTTTAGGCAGCTGAACAAGGTTGTCTCTGCCATGTTATTCGAGCTTCGTTTTAAAAGTAGCTGAGCATTTTCCCTGCCATTAATTTTATGGGAAGGCTGTTTGCTTTTTTTCATAGCTTGCAAAAAGAAAGAAAGAAAGGTTTAATTTCAGCCTATAGTCATTCAAGGCCAATTGGCTTTTTAGAGGGGACGTGAACTCCCGTTTCAGGACAAACCTCTGGGTAGGACAGATACCCCTGTTGCGTGGGTTATCCTCCAGCCTCCCACTTTCCTCTTGTTCCTCTTGCATTGATCTCAGAGGAAAGCAAAGACCAAGCTGTCTGACTCCTAATCTGAGTCAATAAGAGTGAATAAGAGGTGGGATGGATGCGCCTTTGCCATCCACAACCTGGGTTTAGAAGGGTAGAATCAAAACTGTGCTTGGAACGACCCAGAATTAGAAGAATGGTATTCGTTATAGCTGTGTTCGTTTAATACATTAAATTTAAATTTAAAAAATACCTATTTAAATTTTCCTCTGAGCTTGCTCGGGGAAGATAGTGTACATGATCAGGCAATTACAACGCTGAGCATGAGAAATTATATAAATTAGAAAAAGACATGTGAGGTGCCTAGAACAAAGGGCTCAGAGTACAACGGGCTCCCGAAACCCAGAGGGAAGAAAATAAATCCCAGGAAAATGAGCTCAGCGAATTAATCATAATTGACAAAGAAAGCCACAGAGAAGGGTACAAGAAAGAAATTGAACACAGGGGTGCCTGGTGCCAGTCCTGGGGTTTGGTGCGTGCAGCTGAATTGTTCTGCCCCATGGGATCCTCAAGGTGATTACAATAAAGGAAAAAAAATATAAAAAAAGGCAGGATCAGGGCCCTGCTGTTACACAGAAAGCCCTCCTCTAACATGGCACAAGTGGCCCAGGGTCCATCTCAGGTCAATGACTGACCAGGTTTCGTAGGCAAGATGCTGGACATCCAAGTTTGACATCCTTGGGCTTGACTATGATGTCTTTATTTGGGAAAAAAAAAATCACGGATATTGATAGCAATTTATTTGATTGCTGTTACTAGTAGAGCCCCTTCTTGGGTCTGTGCTCTATTTAAAGCCTGAAAAAATACAAGGCATTAATATTTAACTTCTCTGCCTCCCTAACACGGGACTGCATTCTCTAACTATCCCCAGATGGCCACTGTAAGGGACACGAGTTCATTCGCCACTGCTCCCAGCTATCAGATCCAGGTTACGACTTTACGGGCCTCCCAGACATCGCAGGATAACTCTGATTCCCCTCTGCCAGCTTCCAGCTGATGCTATTCTTAAACAAAACGAACAGCTGCAATCTGGAAAAGAGGCACAACACATTTGTCAGCTGTTGTCGTCGTGTTTATAGTGTGAATATGGAGCCAAAAGTGTTGTACAACATTTTTTATAAATGTAACAGAAAATGAAGCGTTTGATATTTCAAATGCTTAATATACGTTCATTTCTAAGTTACACCAGACAGAAAGTTTACCTAAATGTGAATCAGAATTTAAGAAAAGATCACGGAGTCACTCACTGAGGTTGGCTTTGGTCTCTGTATGTTAAGTGCTATGGGCTCCGTCTAAACTATGGGATATAAATAACCATAATAAAAGTTTCAGTGCATTGCTGCCGCCACGTATGCAACCCCTAAACCTTTTCAAACCAGCACGGAGAGATTTTGTGCCACATGAGGAAATAACCTGGTCCAGCAGAGGAACAGTTTTTAAGGCTGGAATTGCATCGATTTTGCTTAAGCCCAGAATTAATTTCGTCTTTATGACACTATAGCATGACGCACCTGGTTTTTGAGTGGAGGTTTCGTACGCTGAGTACTTTTGATCCACACGTAAGATCAGTTGGGTAGGGAACAACCCTTAGAAAATCCAGATGTCTGCGTAACAAAAGGAAGATCACTGTTTACCCAAATACGCACAAGTGAGGAAGAAAACTTTCCTGACGGCCGCTTGAGAAAGGCGATGTTTTTCACAGCGTTATCCACGGAATTAATTTTATTTGCAGCATTAGCCTTATTTCTTCACTGACAAGATTTCCACATGACTTGCGGTGATTTCTCATTTGTCGGTATGTCTTGTCAGTATCAGCCTTAATTACCTTCCCTTTCAATGTTTTAAAAACCAACCTGCCCTCCAGTCTTGCATGAAAGTTGTGTTGGCATGGTTACCCAACCCATTTCTTCACGAGTATTGATTGTATTACTCGGACGGCTCCAAAGCCATAAATTCACTAATACTATCAGTTAAATTGAGAGCTGGAATTACGGCATAAGGAACAGCTTCTGACTCTGAAAATCCTGTCCAAAAAATGAGAAGTGGGAATCGGCTAATATAATTTTTATAGCGGCTTTTGCAAGCTTTCTGTGCAAAGGAAGGGAGGCGGTGCTGGCAGGCTAGCACACGGACCTGACGCTTAAATGCAGAGCAGTGTGTGCAGAGGAAATCACTCGAGTGTATTTAGGAAAATGAGAGGAAAGGAGCAGTCGTACAGAACCAGGGGAGAGCTGAAGGTGATGCTGCAACTTCACGGTGAGATTTATTTCAGAGGGGGGTCTCACTGAGATGGAAGGACCAACCCTTGAGGCCTTCTGCCAAAAACGTGCTCGAACGAGGGGCTTCCAGAACTAGGACTGTACTGAAGGATGAAGCTAGGAAAGACCCCGCGCAGGGCCGTCCCCGCAGCCCTCCCAGGCTGCTGTGCTCACCTAAACCTCTTTCCTCCCGAGGTGCCAGTGAGAGCCCCTGGCTCCTTCTCCTCTGCCCCTTGCTGTGGTTTGTCAGGCCAGAGCCTCCCCGAACAGCATCCCGACGGGTGAAAGGCTAATGTTCTCCCTGCGCCACCACACATCGGCTCACAGCAAGGTGCTCGGGCGGAATTAACCCTCTGGTAAGACAGCTCCCCTGCGCGGGAGCCTTTGCTGCATAATCATTCCTGATTGCTATTTAGTGGTTGGAACGGAGAGCTGGTAATTAGGGCTCCTGGGGCCTATTTTCAGCTCTGTCAGTCACTCCGCCTGTGACCTTGGGCAAGCCGCTTGTGCTGACTCTCCCTGTCTAGGCCTCGTCTCACCTACCTGGAAGGTGGCAATGGCACTTACAAAAAGTTGGCAGGGAAGCTGCGAGATGGATCATAAAGGGCTCCGAGACCCCTACATCTAGGAATCTACCACCCACAGCCATCCCCCGTTTCCTCCTTCCTCACACTGCTCGCTCCATGTCCCCTGTGAAGTAAATATATCATATTTTTACATATATTTATATAAAGGCTTAAGCCTTTGAGATGCTGTGTTTTGTGTTGTTTTCTATATGACAGATTTAAATATTTATCCCTTTGGCAAGATGGAAATGTTGATGGATTGATCAACGTGCCAGAGCTCTTATCCCATATCAGAAGCAGCCAGAGCACCTGATTTTAATAAGGCAAAACATTTTATTTTTAATTTAAAAAAATCCAGTATATCATAGTGAGTAAACTGCAGCAATTTTTTATATTGACAAATATTTTATTTTTCTTCAAAGTTGTGGAAGGCCTGTTTTACAACATACTGCCCTTTCTTTGTAGATCACCCTTGACGTGCACTTTTTAAGGGAGGGTTGTTGAGTAAGAAGCCCTTAGAGTCTAGTGACACGGCAATCTCCTTGTCTCCTCTGGGCTTCATCGAAGCCCATTTGTGGAAATAAGCAGTAAAAAGTTTCACGAGCAATTCCTTGACCTAACGTTAGGTCTCACCAGCTGCTGCAGGGCCCGACCTCTGGGAGACGAGCTGGTGGTTTCACAAAGAGGCCGTGCAGTGATGTAGCAGCCTCTTGCAGTCAAAAGCTGAGGTAAATGTTGATGTATTTTAGATGAATTTTCTTTCAAGTAGTAGTAATTACACACCGTCCTCCTCATGGGAGTACCTGAGTATGTCCTGCTGATGACACTGCCTATGTCATTGCCTCCCTCACCTTCTCCTCAAGAGGGAATAAAGGGTAAGAAACTTTATTTAACGGAACATGGAGTGTCGGTGAGACTTGGTTTTGAACCGCAGACACCAGCTGGTGTTGGCATTATGGCAGGCAGGTCAAAGGAGTAGGCTTTATGCTTGAAAAGAAAGTCATGCTGATCTGAGAAGTTAGCTGATCATTCTCAGTCCTCACCCAGGGATGTTCAGCATCTTGGACCCAGACCATTATGGAAGCTGAAGAGAAAGACTGAGGTCTTGCCCTTGATTCATTGCTTCAGAGAAGTATTGAAGTACCCAGGGGAGGGCGGGCTGATGTATTTTGTTTATCGATGTCTTGCATCGAAGCACGCCCTTATTAATCAGTTTGTGAATGACTGATAGCTGAATAATACATGGCTGAAGTTCAGAAAAGAGGTGAGAGAGGTATGTACAAGGTGAGGTGGCATTTCTTGGTAAGTGGAGAGGACGGAAATTTTTTAGCTGACACCTTGTAATCAGACAGAAAACAAAGGACGATTCTTGGACCGAACTGACCAAGCGCCAGCTTGTACCCTCACTCAAGCTACGCAATGTCATGGCCTCATATTTACCGAGTATTTGCTTCTTTAATGAGGTTCACTTTTAATCAGCCTTTCTGATCAATTTTTGCAGACTGATGTTGAACAGGACTGGGGAGAAAGTGACCTTCGTGGGCTGCAGGGATGAGAGACATAACGCTGGAGATATATTTTTCTAGCCCTGTCCTTTGTGGGTGTCCCTCGTGGAGGAAGAACGGCTATTCCTAAAGCTTCGCTGGCACTCTTTCAAGTGGGAGGCAATATCTCATGGCTGACAACGTGAAGGGCTGCAGGGAGGTCTAAAATAATGAAAATGTTTACTAACAAGAGGAAACCATCCATCATCGCCACTAGAGCTGTTCAAGTCTTAATTCCAGCTGGAACCCGGAGCGTGCCAAGTGCTGGATATTAGGTTCGGGGAGATGAATTTGTGTTTAGTCTTTGGACAGATTCTGCATGGACCTTGCACAGAAATGGCAGGTGTGACTCTGCAGAAACCCTAGCAAAGAGCTGATGGACCAAGGTTAATTCCTTCAGCAGTGGCCGTGCAGCCGTTTGAATGAAAGAGAAATAAAAGGTTGTTTTCCTAAATGAGCCACTGCATTTCTTTGGTCAAGAACAACAGCAGCTGCTCGTGACTCTCTGCATCGGCTGGGAAAAGGAGGGTATTAATCACATGTGTTGGGTCAGGAATCCTCTGGGACAAACTGGGCTTTCTGATGCTTTCCGACCTCAAAACCCGGCTGTTTCGTAGGGTGCTGTGGGCACGGTCGGGGTTACAGCATTTTGCCAAACACTTAGGATTAAAACAAGGAGACAGCTATCGTGTTTTTCTTAGGAACAAATCATGTCAAACAAATCTCATTTCCTTCCCTGACAGGGTCGTGGCCCTGGAGGTAAGGAAGAAGCAGAAGATGCCTACAAAAGCACTTAGAAAGGCTTTTAGCACCGTCTCACCTGCTGTTCTTAGGAAAAAAGAAAGCAGGAGAGCCTCGCCTGGGCTCTGCATCTTCTCTGCTCCAGAAGTGGTGCAGGCTCTCCCATGTCATGAGAGCAGAGTTGCATCCTCTTCTAATGTGCTCTTGAGGCAGTGTAATAGCGGGCAGAGCACTCCTGTCCTCAGTCCTGTGTAGCTAACGCTTCGGTAAAATACCCCTTACCTGCCTGGAAATGACCTTATTTTTTCTGGGGCTATAAAGTCTGTTTTATTTCTCGGGATAGTGGCACGCACAGTTCATAGGGTTTGATGTATCCTTCTATAAAGTGTTTTGTGCTCTGAACCAGCTAATACGTTCATTTTTTTTGTCCCCCTTTTAGGGAAAAAGGACGGGAAAAGTTAACAGTTTGGAAAGATTCACCTTAGGATGATCTTCCCGTATAATGACGACTTTTGCTACCAAAATTGCAAATAATTCACAGAAATGCTTGCTAACCAACCCAAGGCCTTCAGCAAGGTGTCCTTTCCTCAGACATACAAATTAACGCATCTTTAATGGACATAAACAATTACCCTGCTTGAAAATGAAGCGCATACGGCATACAGAGATGTTTCCTGATGAAACTGTTGTCAGCTATCCTCACACACCCTTAGAACAGTGAGCCTTCCTAGGTTTCAATACTGATAACGTTCAAAGCTCCAGCTAGGCAAACACAATCAGCTCGTTACCCTGATGAAAACAATGCAAATAACCCTGAGTGCACTTCCAAGGGACTCTGACTCAGAAACGAGTGCTCAGAGATGATTATTTCCCACTTGGCTCAATAAACAAGCTAGAAAAAAGCTTTTTGATGTTACCAAATGTGATTTTAATAGAAAAAAAAACACTTTCCTGTGTTTAACCAGGACATCCCGAGCGCAGTACACAAATTGTTTTATTTATGCTCTTGGCCCTGGCAAAATCATCTTATTCTGAATAACAAGGAGAGATACGGGTTTATGCTAAACCCATAGGTGAGATAACCAAGCGTGAGCAAAAATAATTCTTCAACTACCTATCACAGTTGACCCTAGATCTGAATTTATTTCCTCTAGGTAGGTAAATAGGCATTTAATGGAGTTAGAAGCTTATTAGCTTCATATTACCTGTTTAGTTAAAAGAGATAAAGAGAGATTTTTCTTCCTGGCCATGAGTTAGAGCTAGCAGTGACTGAAAACAATATTTTATTTTATTTTATTTTATTTTATTTTATTTTATTTTATTTTATTTTATTTTATTTTATTTTATATTTTATTTATTTTTTGTAGGCTTGCTAGAGTAAAGGATCATTTTAAGAGAGAAAAGAGAAAATTCAAGCTGATAGTCTCGGGCAAACACATGTTTATCTCACATCCCGCACTAGAGACGATGTTCAAGAGCAGCTTGTGTTTCTTTCTAGATTGGGTTTCGGAATAACACACCCCCCAAGAGAAAACTGCCTGCAGGCAAGCTTAAATGAACTCCTGATTTTTAACTTTTTTTTTTTTTTTTTTAATTTTAATTTATTTTTCCATTTAATCATTCAGTAGGCTAATTTGAGCCCATTCTCCTCCTTTCCCAAACTCTCCACTCCTCTTAAAAACCTGGGCACATCGGCATTATGCAAGGGGCTTATATTTCAATGCTTGATCAAAAAAAAAAATACCTAGAGGTGGTCTGAGTTAGAAACAAGCTCATGGAACTGTTTTCTATCAGTCACCCGTTCAGACAAAACGAAAACTAAATGTGCATGAGAATTAGGCATCAACTCCCTCAAACTGCCATTTTATGACCGTATACTTTAATTGGACATCGCAGATAAATCCTTTTAAAAAGCTGAAAAACGACGTTTTTCAGCAGCCTGGAGCAGCTGATATTTTGTTCCAAGGAGCTGAACAAACACGTCGGGTTTCTTCTTCCTCAGAGCTTTTTTGAACCTTCCTCTACACCTCGACACAAAAAAATAAATAAATATCAGTCCCTTTTCTGTTGTTGGAGCCCCGTGATATTAAAAAAAGACAACTTTCTGAACCATTTTGGACAGATCCAGTTGTCCTAGACAACTAAAGCATCCTAAATTTATAAATTTATCGATGTCCCTCTCCTGAGGGGGATGGGTTGGGGTGTCTGCTGCTGCTCCCGAACCTCTCTTCAGCCTCCCCGCACTCATGTGC
Source organism: Anser anser (assembly GCF_964211835.1). Classification (NCBI taxonomy): domain Eukaryota; kingdom Metazoa; phylum Chordata; class Aves; order Anseriformes; family Anatidae; genus Anser; species Anser anser. Next base: position 86,868,825 of record NC_139723.1, read on the forward strand.
TTCTCCAGGCATTGAGCAGAAGGCCTTTCCCTCCAGATCTTTTTTTTTTTTTTAAAACTGCTAGTTGAAAACCCTGGGGGATTTTTTTAAAAAGGGATGGTGCCTGACTTGCTGTCAGAAAAGCAGCAGACGGAAGGGGCCGTGTCTAAAAGGGTGAGCGGGCAGAAAGATCCCTCTGGAGCAGCACCGTAAATCAGAAGTCGGGTTGTTCCCTGTCAGGGAAAACAAGAAAGCACAAGAAAACAAGTGAAGCGTGGGTTCCCTCAGGGCTGGGACAAGGACCGTGAACCGTGTTGGGGGATGACACTCGGTTTTGGACAAGAGACTAATTGGACAAGGCAATCCAGCCTGCAAGGAGCATCCCCCCACTGCTGCTGCCCTAACCATGCTCTTCATTCACTCCACAGAGTGAAACGCAACATATCCTACAGCAAGCTGACACTATTTGGATTTATTTGCCTTCCTTTACTATCCCTATTTACTATTTATCCAATGCTAATACAATATTGAGGATATATTTGTGCATTTTTTCCCCTATGCTTTCCAACCGAAGTGCAGGAGGCCTAATGAGTTTTGTTGTTCATATTTAGCCCTCTTGACTTTTTATCAGCTACAGCGTCTGTATCTGCATTGGTTCTGGGTGTTCTGCAAGGGCCCGAAACACCCTGTGCTAGAAATGCCTGTTTTTCTTGAAATAAAAGGTACCCAGGCTTACTCTATGAATTACATGTCAGCACAGGAGCTACATACTAACCGGCAAAACAACTAGGAAATCACATCAGTTATTCAGTAGGAAATGTCTGTAGCTTCTTACACACACGAGCTTCTTGTTCAAAATGTTCTTATGGTTAAAAAACGTAGTCTTTCACATTGGAAAAGGGCTTTGAAAAGAGATGAGACGAAGTGGTTTTAAGTGGACCTGACTAGAAAATAGTAATTCCGTTTTCACAGAAATGTGCTGTATTTCTACACTTTATTATTTTTTTTTCCAAAGGTGAAATAAGATTGTCATAATGCAAACTGCAAACCAGCCGAATTCAGAGTACTGCAACGACAGAATGAAAATTAGATTTTTCTGTGAAATCAACATACTCGTTTTTACAAGGTCAGCGTAGTAACAAAACAGAAGTCAGAATGGAAAACAGAATGAGAAAGTCAAATATAACCATTTCATTTCAGTTTTGCCTATTTATTCATTTATTTCTTCCAAATATATGTATTCACATGGAACATTGCAACTTTACAAATACCATTTTTTATCCTTTTTCTGGACCAGCCATATTTACAAGGGATATTGGCAGGCAGATTAGATGACCTCGGAAGGGTTTTTTTTTTTTGATATCTGACTTTGATAAGCCCTGAGTGATGGCTACGTGAATTCGGCAGGCAGAGGGTTATCCTTCCACGATGTCGGTCTCTTCAACCCCTCACTTTCAATCAAATGATCAATAACTCATTAGCTGGCACCTATTTAACTCCAGAGCAGCAAGGAATTGATGTCACCCCATAAGCAAGCACGTAAGCACATTCAGTAATGGTTGCAGCCCTTCAAACAAACAAACAAATAAAGGTAAAGACATTGAATTTTAATTTTATGTAAAAATTTGTGCTGTTTTGCTGCTGGACCACCCTCCTAACAAAGACCAGAATTTAGTTCAGTGCATTGTAATGCTTCAAACACCTCTTTGTGACACCTGAAAGGCTGAAAAGCTGGTGCTAAGATGTCTTCTTACTGGTGCCACTTACTTGTTTATTCCATCCAGATCTTTTTATCACCTTTTTACACATTTTGGGGGGGCATTTCTCACTGATGCACTTAGACTACTCTTCTCTTTTTGTAACTGCAGAAGTGAACTTGATTTACTTAGAGGACCAAGTCTGCTGTTTTTTTTTCTTTTTTTTTTCTTTCTTTTTCTTTTTCTTTTTCTTTTTCTTTTTCTTTTTCTTTTTCTTTTTCTTTTTCTTTTTCTTTTTCTTTTTCTTTTTCTTTTTCTTTTTCTTTTTCTTTTTCTTTTTCTTTTTCTTTTTCCTTTTCCTTTTCCTTTTCCTTTTCCTTTTCCTTTTCCTTTTCCTTTTCCTTTTCCTTTTCCTTTTCCTTTTCCTTTTCCTTTTCCTTTTCCTTTTCCTTTTCCTTTTCCTTTTCCTTTTCCTTTTCCTTTTCCTTCTTTTTCTTTTTCAGGCTATCTCATGATACTCCGTCTGCAATAAGTCACATTTTCAGGCTACAGTTTTACTGTAGTTCAGGATATTGAGTACCACCACCACAGCCTTTAAAGAAATCACTCTGTTTAACAACTTTTGTGCTGCTGCACAAATTTACTCTTTAGCCCCCAACGCCACAAGATGCCTGTCGCTTGTTCCTGAGGAGCTGAACACACAAGCAGACCTAGTTTCTGAAAAGCGGAGCCAGCAATTCCCCAGACACTCTCAAGCACTGCTCTAGATGGTACGGGATATTTGAGAATTAAATGGACCATTTCAGAATGCCTCCCAGAAGATTTGCTCACATTTCTGATGGCAGTCGCGGCAAACCATCCCCATTCCAGAAGATATCTTAACAACTCAGCTTTGATGCACAGTAGCAGCTTTGGGTCAAAGGATTTGCAGGTTGTTTTACAGGAAAGTACTTAATGAATCCCACCACGGCCACGCAGTGCTGGAATATCCACCTCAGGTACTGCCAGGAGATGTTCGCTCTCTGAATGTTTATCGTTTCCCACTGAAAATAAAATCTAAAAAATAAAAAAAATCAAAAAATATGAAGGGCCAAGCCAACTTTTTCATTCAAGAGCATTCAGGAAGCAAAACTCTGCCTTGATTGCTTCGATCAAAGTCATGATAATTACACACTCTTCTCCAGAATTGGAAACTTCCTCTTTGGAGCCTTTCTGCAAGCTCATCCTTTTAACCCTATGCATTTCCTGAGCAAAACACCAGCCAAAGTCCTCTTCCTGAGGAGAGACACTTGGCACGGAGCTATTTTTTTAGCCAGAAGTGCTCCTCCTGACACTCAGCAGCAGTAGTGCCCTTGAATCATCTCGAAGCTGCCTGAGTGCTTGAGAGATGAGGTTTGCAGCTAATTAGATTTTGCTGCCAAAACCGTGAACTTTTGCATCACTTTCCCCTACCAGCTTGGCAAAATTTGCAAAGGTTCTCATTTCCTTCTCCTTCGGGAGGTGGCGATGCAGAGAGTGCGTTGCTCAGCAGTATTCTCTGACAGCTTTTCTTCCGACCACGGATGCAGCCCGTGTTGTGCTACTGAAACTGTACGCCGTTGTAAAAACCCCAGATTAAAGCCTTAATGAACAATTTAATTCGTCTTGTAGCTGGCTACGTTTGGAAGTTGCAGTTTTCCTGCTCTGAAAGTATTTCATTTCACTGGAAGAAGCGCTCCCGCTAACGCAGTTGAAAATTCCCCCACCAATTTGTGCACTTGGGGGGAAAAATAAATAGAAAGTGGGAGAGCCGGAGCTCAGTCAGGGAAGATGAAGTGCTAACTTTTCTTCTCTCCTCCTGCCTTCGCCTCTTTTCCACTACTTCTCTGCAGATGTGGAAAACCCACACTTAGGATGAAAAATATAAACGTAATTCTCTGCAACAAACACTGATGATGTTTTCAAAACCAGATGGTGCATTAAATGGAGAAGAAAATATGCATGGCTGGTAAAATGAGTGAAGCTTTTAGAAAGGTGAATATAATAATGCCATATTGTTTGACATTAGTTTTGGAGAGAGAAATAACTTGCTAAGCCATCCCCATATCTTTTCTGCCCATCAGCTGACCTACCTGATTGTGACAAGTATTCTTTTTTTTTTTTTTTCCATTAATCAACAGAACAGCTTGTTTAATAATTTCCTGGCTCTCGGTCCTGAAATTTAGGTCATTTAAGTTGTTTTTTTTTTCCTATCCTAAGCCTAATGGGCGCATTCGGGATCATGATGAAGAGCAGAGCTCCTGGCGAATGGCAGCTCTCTTGCGAACTTTAAAAAGTGAGTTTGCAACAGTGATGAACAGTGAGGTGCAGCTCTATTTAAATCAAACGGAGGCAGACAAGTTTCCGAAAGAAACTGAGCTTCCAGCAAGTGCTGGAAAATTTGCCAAGGACCGAACACCAAGTATAATGGTAAGACAGCGATAACCACTTCAAAATCACACAGTATGTGTCGAAACGCATTTTTTGAGGCTTTCCTTTTGACATTTGCTACATTCTTACCTGCTCATTTCATCTGTGAAGCTCATAACCCAGAACTTCCAGCACACAGCCTGCTGAAAAGGAGCATCCTTCAGTGAAACGTGTTAGTACAGGTACAGGTGATGCCAGCTAAACTGCAGTCTGAAATACAGAGAAATGCAGAAGAAAGGCTAAATTTTCCACCTTTCAAGGCTTTAGGAGACTACGATCCTTAACCATAACACCCGTTCCAACAAAGCCAGCTGGCTATCAAGAAAACCTGCTTGCATTTGAGTGCCAGCAGACACAACTTTTTCACAACATGTTCCCTAGGCTGGCTGGGAGCAAGCTGGCTCTACTTCTTCCTTCCTCTTTTGTTTGTGGGTTTTCTATTAAAGAGAAAAAAAAATGACATTCAGGTATTGCTTTATGTTCAAATGAATGAGAACATTCCATTGAAGCCGCACTTAATAATTTCCTAATTCAAGCTCTAAGTGAATTTTACCATAAATCTCACTGGATCCCCTTCTTACAATGTTTTTCATCCCAAGAACCTAGATGATTAATAACAGCAATCAGTATCGGTACTATTGTTACTCCAGTTTTCACAGGAAAAAAAAAAAACGAGGGTCAGAGAGGTGAAATTACTTAGCCAATAGCACTTGGCAAACCTGGGATGGGAGCAGAAATCAAACCCAGATCTCCCGAGAGCAGTGCTTCATCTGGGAAGGGAGCCAACCCCATACCCACTAGTACAGGAGCCCGGAAGAGTCTATATTTCGATTACAAGGTCACTAAGGAAAAGTCATCTCTTCTGCACTTTCCCAGTCAGCGTTTGCAGGAGTTAACCATGAATTTCGTGTGCTAAACTCATCATTTCACGTCTTTAGCAGTGCGGTTACCTGATTAATTGGCAATTCAGTGTAAATGCCTTAAATTATTGACACAATTATAACAATAATCTGGTAATTATACAGGATAAGTCCTAGTTAGTTTAGTAAATTAGTAAATTTTTAGTAGAAAAAGATACCTCTGCATAAGAACCGCATACACTGGGCTGTAATTCAAAGTTTAATGACTTGCCTTCGCGTTTATCTGGCTTTGGATCAAGTGTTTCTGATGCAAAATTGCTCCCGTAAAGACCTTGCATCCTTGCATTTCCTCCTGCCTTAAGGCAGATCCTACTTCTACCGCCGTCCCAGGAGTACCTGGAATTATGTACGAATTTAGTCTCAGTTCTAGGATTTATCCCTTGCATTGATTTTTTAATTTAATTTTATTTTTTTTTAAGATTAAAATCAAGTAATCTGTTTAAATAATATTAAAGCCTCTCTGCTAAATCTTTTAAACTTAAACTAGGCATAACAGTCAAGAATAATAATAGGAGGAATATAAGGGAATGGATAAAAGTCCTTAATATCTTCTGCTGCAAAATACGGTGGAGAACTGAGGTTTTTCATACAATATTAAACGCCCTGCAAGAACAGCATCCCCTGGTAACCCTCCTCGCTGTCCTGGTTGTTTACTGAGCGTGTGTGCAGTGGGACACGAAAGGAAGCAGGAGCTTTACTGCAGAGAACAGTTTGTTCACCTATCATCTCCCCGGATTTTCAGCTGCAAAACCGTCAGGGCCAGGAACGATCAAAAATCTTTTTAATAACTTGGAAAGGCTTCGGCCCCCTGAGTGGAAACCAAATCCTGCGGCAGGCAGCCGAGCTCCCGCGCAACGTGCAGGGAAAGCTGGGAGCCCCCGAGCACAGATGTAAAGCAGCTCTAGCCTGCTCCGGAGGGGCATCCCCTGGATCTCATCTCTAAAGCCAGCCCCTTAGATGGGGAAAAAATTAAACTCCTGAGCCTGCCAGAAAGCACGAGGTAAAATACGCCTGGTTTGCAGCCCCGATTTGGTTGAGGTGGGTCCACAACGTTCTCCAGGGACTGCCCTCCAGCAAATATGAGCCTGAAGGAAGAGGCCAGAAGCCAGGGATGCTCTTTTGTGGTGTTTTAACCACGAGGCAACGAGTTATAACCCCTTCGTTACCTCATGCTGGAGTGGGCTCCTGCTCTGTGGTGCCTCGCTGCAGCGCAGGAGCAGGGCCTCGGGGCCTACTCCCACCCCCTCAGGAACGGGTATGTTCCTATAGCCTGATGCTCTGAATTCTTCCTATCTATGCAGCTATCTATAAAACAAAAAGGTGAATTGGGATCTGAACGTCTTTCTTCCCCATCTCCCGTGATGGTTTTCGAAGCCTCTATGAAGTCCTTTTACATGGGGGTTACGACCGTGCCTATTGCGAGGAGCCTAACGTGCTGCAGGCCTCTGCAGGCACTCAGGATGAAGCCCATTTAGTTTTCAGTTCATCAGATTCAGCCCATTTTTCATTTTGCGCAGAGAGATTCACCATTAGGCCATCCTTTCATCGGAGGTGCTGCCGGAGCCCACCACAACGTGGAAGTTTCGCTCTGCACCGATCTCCAGACGCTGATTTTAAATATAACGATGTTATTTAAAGCCGGGTTTGGTCGCTCAGCGACTTGTCTGCAATGAAGGATGTACTGCTAGGGGCTTCCTCGCAGGTGGAAGCCCGAAAATCAGTCAAAGAAGCAAATTTAGGTGCACGCTGGGCACGGCAGTGATGAATTATACGCCAGTCTGTCTCCTTATATTTAGCTCCAATGAAGTTAGCAGAGGTAGGAAGCGTCAGGAAGTGTAAAAAAAACAAGGTATTTCCAAAAGAAAAGACCCTTTCCATTCACGGCTGTGGTTAGCACCTGAATGTCAGCATCACCCGTCGTCTGACTGATCGTCCACTGCTGCTGATCATAAAAGTTTAGGAACAAACACTAAGGAGTACCTAAAACTATGCTGGTGTTTGCTGGTTATATTGCTACTAAGGCAGCAGCAGGTAAGCCTCAACCGGCTGGATTTCTATTTACAAAGTCAAAGTTCGTTTTTCCGAAGCTGGTTTCAAATCAAATCAATCGCAGGCAAATCAAAATTTAATTTTAAACAGAAAATGCATCCGGGATGGAAATAGAAAATCCATCACTAAACCTCCATACTGTGTCAATAATCTGTCTGTTTGCTAAGTTTGTGTCGGTTGTAAGAAATGTGATTTTTACCACACCATTTTTTATTACTTCCTTCCCAGTTCACCTCTTGCAATAACTTTTTCCCAGATAAATCGTCTCTAATTTGAGCCTAAAAAGAGGTCGGTGCTACCAAGCTGAGATTTAAAAGGACACATTCTGCTGTTCTCCTGCAAAAATTAGGTGCCGTTCCTTGCAGGAACCTCACAGGTAACCAAGTCGTTGCCACCAAGCACAAACCGAGGCGACAATTCCCTTCTAAGCACTCTCATTCGGCAGTTGTAACTTTCCGAAAATCATCCTTTAGGCCAAAATTCCTCAAAATTCGTGCAGTAATTTAGAATACTTGAGTGGGACAGCAGTTACAGAAATTCACTGCATTGCCAAACACGGGAAGCCTTACAGGGCTGCCATGTCCCCCGCCGCCTCGGGGGTAACGCAGGGTAGAGGAGAAGCAATCCCAAATTTTGGTTAGGAAGACAGAAAGGAAACCAAAGCCTCAGTTTCCTGCTCCACCTCCCAGCACCTCGTCGGATGGCGTAAGCAGGCCACTTGGCTCTCGTGCAGGACATATTCTGTACCAACTCCAACAAAGCCACAAAGGCAGAAGAGTTCAGTATTTTTTTTTTTTTCCAAGCTTTTGTTCTCCTTTTAAATTCCTGGGCCATCTAAGAGTGCATTGTTCATGCCTTCAAACTGCCACAGGTTTTTCATCAGCAGTCTCGTGATCAAGACCATCCTACTCACTGCCAGTTTGTGCCAGCATCATTTTCCAAAGCCGCTGCTGAATTAGATTCCTCGTGACGATAAACACGTTCCTCTCATTTTGTTCCAAGTTGTTTTTTATTTTATTTTTTTTAGCAGATAGAAATGAGGAATAAATAAAAAGAACATTTTTAGGTATGTCGTAGCAGAAGCTGATGTCCTGTAAAAGCTGGACTAAAATTAAGAGACCCAGCTCTGATCCTAAATCATTTAACTAAAGATGGTCCAGCAAATAAAACAGACATGAAAAGGACACATTTTATAACTCGATGCAAATTTAGAGCTGTTGCTTACTCACAGTTTGTTAATTGCCTTCTAATATACCCAGATATCCTCTACCAGGATCAGGTCCATCACCATCACGGACATTGCATGGGAAGAGAAGTTTCTAGAGAGGAGAACTAGGAAGGGGGAAAGGAGAAAATAAACATTTAGTTAGGAGGCAAGGGCAGACAACAAATATAAAGCAGAAGGAATTGTCTTGTCACCCCATGCAGACAGGGCATTTAGAGACATTTGGGGACCTTCAGAGACCTCCTGGAGTTAACTGTGTACAGCGATTTTTTTTTCTTTTTATTTTTGTTTTAATCTGCCCATACATTAATGTCACTCCTCTCTGAACTGCGTCCTTTTTCTTTTCTCCCCTCCTTGTAATGGCCATCCTTCATCCTCTTCATCATACCAATCACATTTTAACTTCTTTAACTCTACTAGGTCATAAGGTATTGACATTTTGAGGTTTTATAGTCTAGGAAAATGACACCCTGACTTATTATTCAAAGCATATACTTTATGTAGTGCAAACCACAGTTCTTTGGTTAATCCGTGTTTCAGTATTTTGAAAGACAAGTTATCCATGACTTGACTGTCCATGACTTAGCCTTTTAAATTAATTGTCTTCACATCAGCTGCCGTAATCCCTGTGAAGTGATAGAGCCCCAAACATCTCCCATTTGCTCTACCATGGGGGAGGGAAGGGGACATAACCGTTTCGTGCTAGTCCATCCCTTCCTGGGTCATAAAGGCCATAGCGCCACTCGCAAAGCAACCACTCCACACTGCTTCATTTTCACTTCCTCGTCATACAGAGCCCAGCACCATACCCATTTATTGTCCCCGTAAACGCTACACCGAAGACAATATCACCTCTTCATTTTCGTGCAGCCCCTCCTTCCCGAAATACATCATCCTCCACTTACACTGTTTAGAGACCATTTAATCAAGCTACCACGCGGATATTTATCTTCTGGTGCACTTGGCTCATAAATAACCATCTCATCCATTCATCATTTTTGTTGCCATCCTATGGATTTGCTATAATGCATTTGCCCAAGACGCGCAGCCTCACAATTGCACACATCAGTCAAGCGCCCCGCTGCATTTTTAGGTGTCCACAGCTCTGGAAGGTAAGGAGCTACTGCGGGTCGGATTTGGAAGGGAAACATGTCATCTCTATCGACATGCTTCGGTGAAGAATTTCTTCTACATCATAAATTCAGAAGTCAGAAGATGCAATCATAAGATCATTCATCGCCCCTATTAACTTCGCTCCTGGTGACGGGGTGTTATTGCTCTTAAATGCCTCTTATTGAGCAGTAACGAAGGGCACGAATGAAAAATTGCTTTGTAGGACAATGCATACTTAGATTATCCAAACTATAAATCCCTCGTGACAGCACCATCTTTGTCTCGTGTGCTCAACATGATGGAGAACTAATCCATGACTCAGGAAAGCTTGGAGACTCTACCAACATATAAATTGTTAATAACAATAAGCAATTAATTAATTCCCTAAGTGATGGTAGAGTTACTCGAACTTTTTGGTATGCACTGGAAATATTAATAGGTGAAGGTGATGGGCAAGGCAAAGCATTTTTGGTGATGCAGATCAGAACGTTTTCGAATAACCATCACCACGACAATCCACACGTGGGCACCTAGGGCTCTGTGGTTCATCAACGGGATCAGCACCTGTGCAGCGCCCCGGTTCTGAAAAATAATGGTGTTTCCGTAGTGCACACAGCACACATAAAGCAGGAAAATCATGCACGTCTTCTGCCTCTGGATGATAAGCACTCCTGCACAACAAGCAAATCAGTCGTCACTCAACTCAGGTAGAAATTGTAGTTTATTCTGGTGCTTTCCAAATCCTACCAGCTTCCTACTCTCGGGAGAAGCCGTCCTTTTTCTTGTAACCTGCTTGCGCTTCCTCCAACGTCAAACGTTTTTGTTTCTGTACCGTGCTGTCCATGCTTTCTCAATTGCTCACAGAGAAGTAACTCGGAAATGAATCCATCCTTTGGCCACTCGTGCTGTCCGTTGTCATTCTCCAAAGGAAGCCTTTTCAGAAATAAATAAATAAATAAATATGTTTTCAGTTTAGAAATAAATACCTTTTTGACTTTGGTTTTGGAGGGTTTTGTTCCTTTCATTCTTTCCTTCTCCTTTCTTCTCCCCCCCACCAAAATTCCTCATCACATATTCTTTATTTTCTTTTTACCAGTTTTCTTTTGGTTTATTTCAGCCCTGAAGGGGAATTCAGAGAAAGCAAGGCAAACCTTGGTCAGCAAAAAACGTCGACTCAAGCAATTCCCAGCAGTAGCCTCAGGGTTGCTATCCATGTCTCAAAAATAAGAAAACCCTTCTCATGTAACGACTTCTTCCAATAGTTTGGGATGGAAATGCTCGTGGACTTCTGAAACACAACTTGAGCAGGCCAAAGGAAAAAGCAAGGACAAAAGTGAGCCACAAGGAGCAGAGCAACAAGAAGCAAGAAATCACTTTTTCCCTTTTCATCACAGCATGATCACCCCTCAAATATACGTCTTTGGCAAGATGCTTATTAAACAAAACTCCAAATTATTGCAAAAAAAAATAAAGATTTCTTGCTCATCCCTGCCTGGAGATTTGGGATTTGACATTTTCTCAAGGTTTCCAGCCTTGGGACACCAATGGGACCGTTTCTGTTACCTAAAAGGAGAGGAATTCTCATAATTTCAAGGGGATGTTCTTGGTAGGCGTCAGATATTGCAGCACTTTGTTTCGTATTCTAAATGTCCTTGTTATATCCCTTCCTTTATTTTTTTGAAATGATTTTTGATTCAGAAATAAATCACAGCAGTGGTAGATCACTTCTGGGGGAAAGATGAGATGGTGATGAAGCTACGTGGTGAATAATATCAGACGCATAACCCAAGTAGATACAGAAGTCATTTTTTTTCCCGTTTCGACACTGTGTGGCATCGTTTTTCTTCAGAGCCTTTACCGTTTTCAGAAGAGAAAGGAACATTAAAAGAAACCTCTCACATTAAAATCCAACCCCCAGGCACGTTCTTTGGCAAAAAGCAAACCTGACACCAGCGCCTCCCAGCAAAGCAAGACCTTGAGCATCACAGGACACGGGGGACACCAGCCAGGAAAACTCAATCCACAGTCGCTAAATGGAGCTGGGATCCTTCTGAAGGAGAGTTTCGGACTGCTGTCAGAGGGGAAAATAAAAGACATTTTGCTTTCTGAGTTTATCCCACTTCCAGAAGCAGGCTGAGGATGCTGATTGCATTAGGGATTCCGGACGGTGCCGGCGGGTCTCTCTGGGTAAACCTCTTAAAAGAATGAGCCAGGCTCTTCACTCATTGTTCCTCCTCATCCATATGCCGACGAGCAAGCTGTTAAGTTTTCAGCTGATTTTGTACTTTAGCATTTTTTTACCTCCCTTTAAGGCCTTTGTATGCGATCGTTTCCAAAGATGCCTTTCCTAAGACAAAAATAAGTTTCAAGCTAAAGATTATCCTACTTTAAAAGTGGCGTGCTTTTGCCTGATACATTTCGATGTCGAGATAACCACCTGGTTTGATATCCTTGCTTCGAAGAAATTTTCAGGAACCTGAAATGGCACAAAATTGGGAAAGAAAGCACAGCCAGTGTGATCAAATGAAGACGTAGCCAATATTACGGCGAAGTACTGCCAGCCCAGACCCTAGGAAGTAATTCACAGAGGTTCGACAATAAGTCAGGTATTTCTCCATCCCATTTCATGAGCACCACACACTCTCGCGGAGCCGTAACACCATCCCAAAAGGCTTGGTCTCTGTCAAAATTTGTAGCAGCAGTGGCAATGGGAACAAACTAAAGACCCCAGCTGACATTTGGATGCTACTTCTCCTCGTTTGCCTCCACGTCCACGTCCTCCCCCTGCCAGGGAGAGGAAGAGCAGCCCCTTTATTTATTTATTTTGATAGGCAGCATTCTCCCGTAATCAAGGCTTACATTTTAAGCGGCCGGCTTTCTGAAGCATGAAATGGGTACATAAATACAATTCCATGACCTGTAACATCCAATTTCAGCATCTTTCATCGCGCAGCGGCTATCTAACGGGAAACTAAAGGTTCTCATTTCTTGGGAAGTTAAACGCAAATATTCAGAAGTATTAATCATGCAAAGTGAACTCTGGAGCCTTACATTTCTTTCTGATGTTTTGGTTTATTTGAATAAATCCCAAATGCGATGTTGTTGGTTTGTTTTTTTTCAAAGCCTGGGCATGTGTAGCAAATTGCTTTTTCACCCCCTTTCTCCTGCCCAGACGTAACAGATCAAAGACACCACTCATCCCCCGGATGGGGATGGGGATGCCAGAGGAAGGGTCACCCAGCATCAGAGTTCCCAAATCCCACAGCTCCCTCAATTCCCACCCCCGCTGGTGCTGTGACAGGGCTGCACAGGGGTGCTGAGCCTCGAGAGATGACTTCGGGGCGATGCAGAGAGCCTGCGCACACCCTGCCCAAAGCAGAGCCCAGCTGGTCCTTGCATTGCCGTGGCCTGGAGCAGCCCCAGGCTGCAGTAAGGATCTCATTCCTTTCTTCCTTTCATAAATTTGTGAAATAAATCTTTGCGCGAAAAAAGGATTTGAAGGAATACTGCCACTGGGGTTCTCTGCAGGAGGTACTGGGGGAAGAGGAACTTAAAATCTCCTTGTTTGAGAAAGGAAGGGATGGATCCAGGCTCAGCGAAACGTGGTGCAGCAGAGCCATGCCATATCACATGGCGAGCTTTCTCCACGGATCTCATCTCTTGGTCCTGCAGAAGAAACCCAAGCAAGGGGCTGGCACTTGTCCTCCCGGGGCTATTTGCAGGCGAAAGGAAAAAGCAGGGAGAGATGGAGCTGCCTGGCATAGCAAAATGGGTAGACAAGACATTTTTGCCAATCAGCCAAACCAGTAGGGTTATTTATTTTTAAGAAATGCCATTTCAAAACCATAGCAGTGGATTTATTTATTTATTTATTTATTTATTTTGAGTCAGGAGGATATCAGGGTTTTTTGTCTGTTTGGGGTTTTTGTTTGTTCTTAAATAAGTGATGGCAAAACGGAGGTGCAGGCATACATCACCAGAGTGAAACACTGTCCATCTTGATAGACATTAAATTCTCTAAATGACAGAGACTACATCTTCGGTAATTCGAACCTGGTGAGTGATGTACTGAACCTCAGGACACCGAACAGCAAACGAGGGACTCCAGAAGTGCCCGTTCCTCAATCCGCTCCACTCATCCGGCCTGGATGGCAAAAAAAAATCCTCTGAAGATCCTACCCCTCATCCTGCAGCGCTAATAAAACCATCTCGGCAAAGCAAACAGCACAGTCACCGGGCTCTTTGAAATTCAAGTCACAGCCTCGTCAAGAAGCTGTTGATGGAGAAGAATGTTAGTGAGGGCTAACAGGCTACGAGGAGCCACTCCAGCCCTCAATGTTACTCACACACCGTCTGATAAAACCTTCCACCCCAAGAAGGTGGAAGACGGGGGAGCCCGGGACGGACATTTTGTGATCCCGGCAGCTTGCGGAAAAAAAAAACAGAGGGCGTTTATTTCAACAGAGGTTTTTGGAAAAGCTGAAACACAGTCAGGAAGGACAAAACACCGCCTGCCAGCACCTAGAGTGAGGAGGCGATTCGGATTTCCCTTTCTGATTTGGGCTGAATTCCCTCCGTAACGTTCCAACGCCGCGGCTCCTTCGGTGACAGCCTGTGAAAGCCAACGCTCTCCCGCCACGGCTCTGACCTTTTCGGCGCTCTGATTAGGTGACTCGTCAAGTCCTGCTCTTCGCCAGCCTTGATGGCCTCTTCGAGAGAGAAAAGGGGAGAGGCAGGAAGGCGCAGCATCAGCGGCAGCTCATTAAACGCACACAGGAAAAGCCACCTCCCCGGATTTGGGATGGCAGCCTGCCAGATACACGCACGACGGGCTCTGTGCACCCTGTGCCCCCCCTCGAGAGCACGGTGCAGCTGGCGGGGACGTGGTGGCAGCAGTCCCTAGTCCATTCTGCAAGGATTGCATCCAGGCCGGACACAGATCTATCATTTCCTCCCCGTTTTCAGTAGCAAAGCATCAGGAGCAAGCCCAAGACAAGAAGTGTCGTGCAAATAACCATAAGGCTTAAATTCTCACAGTCATCATTTAAACGGGGTTGATTTCAGACTCAGCTCTTGGCAACTAGCTCACAACTGGTCTATTTTGCTCTAAACCCGCTCCTACAGCCAAGACTTTTTCCCCTCTCCAAGGAGTGGCATGCCCAGTAATTGCTGGTTTATTGCAGTTTAATCAGTGCAGGGTTCATCTTCCTTGAATGTATCCAAACGCCTTTAAGATTTCTCGTATATTATATGTGTACGTGGGCATAATTTGGGTCCAGTCTTGCCATTTACTTGGACTGAAAGCACTCTGCACTAAATTCTGCAGACAGCCTGATACGCTAAATCTCTCCTTGCCTATAAAATATCATTAATACAGTCACCGGTGATATATTGCTATGAAAGGTCACACGAGTTACAAGTCGTTTGTTACAGGAATTCGGGATGAGACTCTACAGAGAAAGTGTTAAAATAATCATGCAGTAGCCATACGGAGAAAGCTGTTAGCAAAATTAAAAGGTTATCTCAAGGGGCAGTTCCCACTGAAGATCGTTTGATCAGGAAGGATCTACCTGCAAGGTGTGGGTGGGGATGTCCTGGAGTGAGGGAGAGCAGAGCTGCTCTAAAAGCAGCCAGTTCCCCCAGGCTCCTGCCTGGGAATCAGGGAAATTTCCATCGAAACTGCTCTATTTTCTGCAAAATGTTTCAATTTCAATGAATCAGCGTTTGCTGATGAAACCGGGTCAAGGAAGTCGGGTTCATATTCCGTCTTCACAATCCTCTTTAAGAGGATTATTTTCAAAGGTCAGATCCACCTCCTTCATAGGTCTTCTAGATTAGCGAATAATTGAGAGTTGGACCAACATGTGCACGGAGCCAAGCTAAAAGCTGACAGCTGAGCACCTCTTTTAGCTCTTGAATCTCAGTTCATGGATGGGTCGCTTGAAGAGATCAGATGGAAAAAAAATATCCCTGCAATATGATGTGGTGTGGCAGCTCCTGTACCTAATGCTTACCTGCTATATGCCCATCAAACGTTAAATTCATCTGCAAAAACTTGGTCAATACCAACAAGGATTTTACCCAAGGGTGTGCAAGGAATACAAACCTCGGGCTAGCCACGCACGCTGGTCAGAAGCATAGTGGGGCTTAGGCTCCTGAATTTAGCATGCCACCAGCAGCCAAGTTCCTAAATACAGAAGAGTCTGAAGCTGTGGCTTTTATCGGGTGGACTTAGACTCTAATCGGATGGATAAAAGCTTTCCACAAGACCTTTCGGCAAACCTTCAGCATTAGTTATCCAACGAGCTCGTGTCCTGCCTCTCTCCTTCTCAAAGCAAGCAGATTCCAGTTAAAGCTAAAGATATTTTCTTTCTGTAGGTAGCTAATTGACTGTGAATGCCAATTCAGTGTAATAAAGTTGGTGACATTTTTTAAAGGGATGTCATTTTTTTTAATTATTAAGAATACTCACCCATTTTTTCTTCGAATCGGGTGAAGTGCTAAATTTCCTGACAAAAGTAATTGCGTTGCATAATAAAAAGTCCAGAGCAGAATGGGCACTTCATAGCTCTCCGGGGGTTGGGATGGAGGAGTTTGTGTGTTAGATTTTTTCCCTTTACTTTGAGGTGAAACACAAATTCCGTGGATTTCCTCTTCCCCCAGGGTGAGCAGATTGTGTCCTGCCGGTCCCGGCTGGGTGCCGGGCTGCTGAGGAAGCGATCTGGTTGCTTTATGGTTGAGAGAGCTCCCTTTCCTCCAAATTTTTTAGAGGTCTGCAAAACAGATAGAGCGTGAGATGATGTGCGAGCAACTGTAAAGCACTTCGAGAGATTGCTTAGGAAAATGGCAGATTATCCAGCGTTAGAAGCGTTAGGAACAGAACTAAACCACCGCGTGTTAGATGGGGGACAACAACTGACGGTGACAAACGAGGAGAATACAGTAACGCGCGTTAGCTATAATAACTGTGATGTGATCAGTTCGCTGGCTGAATGTGGAAAATCAGCGTTCGACCGTCATTTCTGTTGCTGTCACAAAGCATTACGGTGCGCACGTGGCACTGAGACCTGCCCTTGCTCGGGGAATTCAGATCCAGCAGCCCGGTTTTCCTACTCTTCCTCGTTCTTCACATTTAAATTTAACACAGACGCCCACCGAAACCAAAAATTACGAATCACTGAATCTTTTGCCAAGTTTCCCTCCTATTTCAGTGCTGTTGTTTAAAGAAAAGCACAAAATTTCTTATTCTGCTTCCCCTCTTCTCCTGCTTTCCTAAAGCTGTCTTTATGTGGCACTGTGCCAAACGCTTTAATAAATTAAATATAAAATAATAATAGATTAATAAAAATTATTAATAAATTAATAAAAAATAACTCAGGTTTTACTGACAGCAAATCTGCTGCTTCTTTTCCAGATTCTCTGTCCCGGAAAAGCTACACTGCATTTTTCAAAGCCCTCTTTTCCATTTGTCTTCCTATGTTCATTTATTCTCTCCTCCAATATTTGCTCAGCAGCATCGCGTACTGTTAAGGCTTAATGGACCTGTCCCTATAATAATGGACCACATCATTTTTTTGTCCTTTTCCTCAATGTAGACATCCTGTTTGATACCCCTAGCTCACACAGTCCTCCTCTTGCTTTGATTAAATACATTCAGCCTTCCTTCTCCCCAGCTTCTCAGTTCACTTTCTAGGGGGAATTCTCTCCTTCTTCCAATTATAATTTTGCACTCGATGTCCAGGGAGAAGTTCTTGGAGTTAATGCCTCCGTTTTCCCTCGTTTCTCACATCTATGGGCATTTAGAAATGCAAGTATGGAGGCACCAGCCCCACTTGACAAGGCTGATCATAAGAAAATTCTTAAAAATAAGAATATTTCATAAGAAAACATAAGAACAATAAGAAAATGTTCTAGGCAGTGACTAATAAAAGCCTGGCCGTATCAGATGCCATCTCCCACCTTCTCATCATACATTAAGGACCGCCAAATATTAGGTAGAACAAAATCTGCTACAGTTATCCTCCCGTGGCAACCTTTCTAACAAATCATCCCCAGGGGTTCGGGCATGTTTGCCCTCAGAAAGTCCCTCTCTTTTCCACTGGTCATCATGCATTTGTGACATTTATTTATTTTTTTTTGGTGCCATTTAGCTTCCAAATCTTATATTCGAGCAGAAAGCAAAATGAAAGCATCGCACATTTTACGTGGCCTCCTGTATAAGCTGCACACTTGAGCTGGTTTAGTTCGGTAAATTCATTTAGATACTCATCAAGTTATGCTCTTTTTATTTCCTCATCAAACTGGACGGATTTTTTTTTCTTAGTTCAGCGGATTTGGAACGTGGTTAGATCAACAAAGCGATCGCAAACCTTTGTCACTTTCTACAACTCATTTATCACCATCAAAACAAATGAATATTCCAGTCGTCCTGAAATGACACGTATTAGAGATAATGCCCTTCATAAAATGAGGCATGTAACTAAACCATTATCGCTGAGTGTACAAGAACTTTGTTTTTCTCCCCAAGACAAACGAGAGCTGCTCCTCGAGGGGGTTGCTAATAAGATTCTGTGGCAGAAGGAGTTGGTTAGGCACAAAGAGGGAGCTCAGCTCTCAATTCCTCTCCGTGTTGCTAAAGGGACTTTCAAATGAAATATTCGCTTGAGCAGCAACCACACAAAAATGTCTGAGATTAATATTTAGGGATGGAAGGGTTGGTTAGGATAAAACAATACCCATAAAAGTCAATCATCTCTGAACCTCTTCACGAACCACAAGTTTCAGAGGACATTTGTTTGTACCAAATTCCAAGATAGAGCGGATAAGCGTTTAGATCTGGGTGTGTACAAAATTCAATTTGATGTAAATCAATTGAAATTTTTTACGTCCACCCACCGCTGCATGTACATCCCATTAGAATTGCACGGGCAGACTTTTTCCTCGTGAAATCTCTGATAAATTCTGTTCGGTGCCATGGTCAGTTCCTTCCTGCCACTGACGGGTTCCTCCTGCAATAAACCTGCCGTTGGAAAGCTGCTTCGGAGGGGGAAATGGTGAAAGACTTTCTAATTAAAAAGGAGCTGGATTAATCCGTTAACAAGCTGAATCACCCCTTTTGGCTCAAATAACCATCTTCATCTGGTGCTTTTGGTGTTCACCTGTAAATGAAATGATGAGGAGGATTATTTCAGTCTAATTTTTTATTTCCAAATGCCTACGTAAAAAAGACACCTGCCCATTGGTAACTGGTGCTTTATGTACTTATAAATACAATTATTGGTAATTAGTACTTTATGTACTTAGGTGCCGACAGCTTTATGTGCTACCAAATGACTGAAAATCAGGTCATTTACCCAGGTAAAAAACAAAACAGGTGACTAATTCTAGGTATTCAAAGAGCTGCAGCCTGTTTTAGTTAGTTTCTTTCTCTTCTAAATAAAACTTCTCTGTCATGGCTCACCAGGGAAAACCTCAAATATCCTTGTGGATGCTTATTAGTTTTTATTATATCACTTAGGCACAGGAGAAAGGGATTTCAAGATCTGCCCAGTAAGATGCAGACCAAAATGAAAGAAAAAACATGAAGACTTACAGGGTCTTTTACAGGCGAAAAAAACGAGAGCAAACCCAAAAGCATCTCCCTAGGATAACATTTAAATTAGTGTAAATCTAGAAGGAGTCCTCCTGATTACTCTGAAATCACAATGACATAATACAGGGAGAATCTGGTCCAGGTAAAAATAAAAATAAATAAATAATTAAAAAAAAAAACAAAACAAGAAAACAAACTCACAAGAAAATAGAAGTGAATGAAGGATTTTCACGTTAATACCAACTGAAGAACTGAAGCTGGTACAAGAAAAGGGGGAAAAAAAAAGATAAATTAAATATTGAAAAGACTTTAAACAATGCCGTTTTTTTTTCTCGTTGAAAGTCAGATGTCTGATTTGGTTCCCTTCCAGTAGTGATATTTAAAAAAAACTTGTTCTGCATTTCGTTACAGTCCCTGACCGCCGAGGTACCAACCTGCTGCTTAATCTTTATTCAGGACGTAGAAAAACCTCTGTAATCTCCGGTGTTTTTCTGTGATCCCAGCCTCCTTTTGAATATATACAATATGTCCTCTGCCAATACAATCTGTGACCTTCTGGGGCGGATTGAACGAATTTAGGTCAAGAAAGCAGCCGTAGCCTTGCATTGGGGAATTCTTTTACCAGGCACAATTGGGGATGGGAAGCAGAGGTTGCTTGGCATGCCAGTCAGGTCCGGAGACACTGAATTGGCTTGGACAAGGTAAGAATGAAATATGGATCTCTGCTCACCTGCTGATGCAAAAGCAGGGCTGAGACAGAAGCAGAAGAGTTTGTGCTTGGTTGAGTTGAAAATCCAAGCTTCCTCTTAGCGCCCAGAATTTGCATCTTGGCCCGGTCTGATGACAGCTACTATTTGCTAATATAAATGAAGGTACGCAGGGACACAAGATAAAGCTAAGGCAAATCAACTAAGGATTGATTACTTAATGCAGTTAATCCACCGTCCATAAATGAAGATGCTTTTATGCAAGAACCGAACGTCATTATTCAGTGAAATTTAATTTTCCTTTAACCTGCTTTAAATTATGTCATAGAATTAATGGGATCTGATCTTTCAGAAGCATAGGCTCCTAAATGTAATTTGTTAGACTAAAAAGCATGCTCAGACCGCCGTCAGCATTTCCCTTGTTCACACGTGGTCCAGGCCCTGTCACTTTATCCCTGTGTGCCTCCAAGAAGAGGTTTTTGGGTGGTCCTGTGTGGAGTTGGGCTTGAGGATTCTTGTGGATCCCTTCCAGCTCGGGATATTCTGTGGTTGTGCAGTGCAACGAGTAACCAGCCCCCAGCTGAATGTTGTGCCGGCGCTCAGCACCCCTGGAGACCACCCTCCAGTGAATTCCCACCTACCTAGGGACTCCTGTGTATGCAATTTAAGTGGCCCCTCACTCCGTCTTCCCCTCCTTTCCTACACTCTCCCTGCCTAAGGGAGCTGAGGCCTGAGGGCAGAACTTGCCAATAAAGCCTGAGGCTTACACATGTGTAATATTTAGACATATCACATTGTATAGCATCTGTGCACAGTGTGTATGTGTGTATGGTTTGTGTGTATTCCAATAGTACACTAGCTGGTTTAATGAACATACCCATACATGGTTTAATGAACATACCCATTCCCTACCTACCCATAATTTATGTGCAGAGATTCCTCAAGTTTAGCTGATTTGCTTCAGCTTATAGCGCAAAATCTTCCCGTGGTCCAGCAGCCCTGCAAACGCAGTTCTTAAATGTCGACGGTTTACGTGCAATTAGCTGTGTATGAAAAAAAAAAAAAAAAGAAAAAAGAATCTGTTGAGCTTGAAGCTGCCTTCTCATTTAAACAAAATCCCTGCCTTTCGGTTTGCACCCACACGTGCCTTTATTTTTTCCTAAGATGCAAAAAAAATGATAAAATGTAAATGATAAAATAATGATTGATAAATAATGATAGATAAATCGTAAATCAAGCAATTCAGATCCACAACAAATTCCATCCCTACAGGGTTTCCAGAAATGGTGATTTGGCTAGGAATGCTTGCTGACCTGAGACACAAGATGCTCTGCCTCCCCAAGCATATCCCAGGCATATTCAAGACAGGTTTCTGATGGCTATACATTACTGATGTCCATTAGCTGATTACAAAAGGCTAGCGTGCCATCCGTGGTTTTTTCTCTGCTGTTGCTGAGAACAAACACAATAGGAAATGTACGCCTGGAACCCCGACAGGCTATTTTTGTTTCATCTTGCAGCCTTCATTCAGTGGCAGATAATAGCTGGTTCATCTGCCTCTAGCTATTTGCTAAATGAGGATGTTGAAAATGTTTCAGCAGCGTTCCCATACAGTTCTTGATGTACGCTAAGAAAAAACGTCATTGCATACAGGAGTTTGTCACCTTACAGACTGATGTTTGAGGCTGGTCCGTGTTGCTGTGTCATAAGATCAGAGATCATAAAATCATTTAGGTTGGAAAAGACCCATAAGATCATCGAGTGCAACCATCAATGGATTGATGGATTTGGTATTCGACTGCCATGTGACAAAATGGCACGGACACGATATCCATACCTCCTGCAAGAACATATTTTCACTTAATGTCCTCAAGTGCCCCCGAACTTCTCTAATTTGGCACAAATAGGACAACCGAAGCGAAGAACCACAAAAAAAAAATCAATGAATCAGCAAGAATCAGGTGTCACCAATAAGACATCTCAGTATTATTTACGATGTCCTTGGATTGCTGACCTTACCCATATTTATGGCTGTGGACAGCAAGGAAATAATTTTCATACAAATAGCTGTGAGTGAACAGTTCAGGATTTCCAAGCTGGCTGGAGGAAACCTTTCCAATTTAATAGGTATTTATTCATCACACTCACTAAACACGGACCAATGTCTAGCTTTGGCGAGCAAAGGAACAGAGAAATGTCATTTTTTTCCACCAAAACTTCTGGAGCCACCCTCTAGAGATCCCAGGTTCTTGTTGGTATCTGCCTTTAGGGAATGATGAGGAGAAGCTCACAGCAATTTTTTCTTTCCGTGAATCTTCCTTACGGTTATTTTTTCAAGGGGCCACGATTATTCCAGTGAATACCTAAGACAGGAAGAGGAGAGAGCTCTTTAATTGATATCCAAGGTGACCTTCAGGCAACTTGGCTGAGAAAATTCCACAGTAAGAAGATTCTTTTTCTGCTGAATCGGTTGAAAATGTGAGCGCTGCCCCAGAATTAAAGTCTGGGACGGTAAAGCAGATAGCATGCGTCATTAAGAAGCACAATATTCCCAGAAATGACATGTGCTAAAGACAATCAGAGCCAGAAAGTTGAACGAGCCATTTCACCAAGTTCTCCCTTTTATAAATCCAAATTTGAAACCGTGGTTCTGAAAGAATGAAGTTTTACATTTTAATTATTTATTAAAGGAAGCGTGTAGGGCAGTTTAAAAAAAAAAATGTTTTAAGTTGAGATTTTCAAAATAATCCAGATATAAATTCTGATGGAATTCTGCGTATTTTCAGAGCCTAATTTTTAGGTTTCTTTGAAAATCTTTCTCTACAAATGTTATAGCTGGAATGAAGTTAAAATCAAACGTACATTGTTTTGCCAGTAGCAGAAAAGTCTGAAATCCTAATGGTGTCAGTCTTGTTCGGCTATAAGGATGTACCTTAATTCCCACACTTCAGTCATAGCAACCAAGGAATGAATCCAGGAGCCTTGGGGAAAATCTGGATTTGAGTAACACCCTTTCACCCCTGCAAAAAAATAAAATTAATAATAATTACATATATACATATATATATGGCTTTGAGCACATATACCACTTCTCATTGTGCAGAAATCCACTGACAAGCTCCAGTGCCTGGTCAAGACCTATCAAGTATTATCGGTTAAGAACTAAAATTGATCAGAATTTTCCAAAAACGTGCCCTGGAGCATTACGGTTTAAATCTGATGCCCAAATATTTTATCAAACAGAAGTGTGGCACTCCATCCCTTTGATGCATAGTATAACCTGATATGCTATTCATGAAAATTTTTCTTCTTGTTGAGAATCTAAAGTTAAATTATATAATATTATAATATATAATATATAATATTTTATATAATATTTTATGTTGGAAGGACGTCTGGAGATCACCTAGTGTCGGATCACACACTCCAAGCAGGGGCAACTTTAAAGTTAAATGGAGTTGCTTAGGGAAAACTGTTTTGAGCATGTCCAAGGATGGACAAAAAAAAAAAAAAAAGGAAAGAAAATAAATTTTTATTTATAAAACCAGACATGGTTGCAACTTTCCACAGGAATAAAGGATGCAAGGACAATGGAAATAATTGGTAAATCCTCACATAGTAGGAAAATTATTAAATAAAACACTCAGAATGAGTCTCAGGCATGGGCCACGTCCAGTGCTTCAGCAGATGGCAGAAAAACGTGCGCTGTGATTTCCAGACTGCTCCTTCCTGCCCCCAGACCAAGGAATTGGTTGCACCCGCAGCAAGGAGGTAAATCAGCCCAGTCCTACCAGAGATGCTGATCCCTGGGGAGCTGCGGTGCATCCTGACTTGCCTGCTGGCTCTGGGCATGGCTGCTCTCCACTACATCCCAGGAAAACTCCCTTCCCTCCTCCTCCCTCCTCATTTTCCCCATTTCACAGGTCAAGGAAGGAAAAATACCAAGAGCTTTGAGACGGTTCAGGTGATGGAGAGGGAAAAATGGTCTTCGTAAGGGGCCCGAATAAAGGCAGGGTGCTTCAGTAATCGAGATACGCGACGAGGATGGCTCGAACGAGGATCCGGGAGGTGTTCTGCAGAAATAACTGGCAGGATCTGGACACGTCATGGATGTGAGGAGCTGTAGGTCACAAAGAAGATGCCAGGTTCCTGGCCTGACGAGCAATGCTGGGCTGCAAACAAGACTGAGAAAGGATAATGGTATTAATAACGCGAATAGTAATGGCCCCAGCTTTGGGATTTGGTTCAGGTGGCACTTTGCTGGGATGCTTCCAACCTTCTCTAGCCTTTTATTTATCACCTTTCCTTCCCCTTTGTCTTTGCATGTGCATACCGGTCAGCTGAAGCTCCAAATAGGCGGTTTCTTGTTATTTTGGAGCAGTTGAACAACCCAGCATGGTTTCAGCAGTTGTCATATCTTCATTAGTTAATTCTGCAAATAATATTTCCATAAAGTTTCAGATAATAGAGCACTTGTGGGGCTTTTCTCTGCATCATTTATCTTCATTTGTAGGTATCTGACAAGTCGAGCGGTTTTCAGTTGGTTTTAAATGATTTATAATATATGACTAAAGATGGCAAATGATTTTTATTAGTATGTGAGCCCATGTAAGGGGAAAAAATAAAATGGCAGCCTCCTAAGACACAATTAATCCATTTCGAATATCCTGGATATATTTATTTTTGACACGTAATGTGGGGTATGTACAGTGCCAGAGGAAGCACTCTCTGCTTTATTTACTTTCTAACTTGATATAATTCCTGTTCTTAGATATAAGAACATATGCAAACTGACATATAGAGCTAGTTTAATTAAAAGAAATTTAAAATGAAACGACAAAACTCTTGAACGTACACAAAAAGGAAATACGTTGCTAGCTGAGGGAAGAAAGCCTGGTTATTATAGAAGTGCACCACGTGCTTTTATAATTAAAACAGTCCCACGAAGGACTGAAAAGGGTAAATTACATAAATCTGACCCAAATCAGAACACCTCCATTTATAAGGTAGGAAATACCTTTCAGATCAGCTGAACACTAGGTAGCTCCAAAGCCCTTTGCTTTACTTGCAACATGAGAAGATATCCAGCATTTGTCTAAGATCCCATTTTCTCCTCTTTTACCTTAATTTCTTTTCTCCTGACATTTTGAAAGCTTCCTTTTTACTCCCCAAATATTCGCCTGCTCGGATAGTAAATTAAATGTGGCTAGCGCCCTTAATGTTTAGGTTATTGTACATATGATGTGTATTACACAGATACAGTATTTGTAGGGGGTTATATGCACAGATAAATAATGAAAATAGCTGTGATTTGTAAAAGAATATATCTATATACAAGTATATCTATATCTATATACAAATCCCAGCAAAATTCCAGACGCGGTGGCTTGGGCGCACTTTATTTGAACTAAATTTCTTTACCCGTCTCCAAACCACAATCGTAGCATTGAAAAAAAAATAAAATTTACAACATATTTACTCTGTTTACTTTCTAACCCATCATTTATACTGATTTCAGGGTTTTCCTGGGCTTGGACAAGGGAGATATGGTTACCTCTTCCCTTATCATTAGCTTCCAGGCAGCGGCAGTGTGTCTGCGAAGTTTTCAGCACTCGATCTACTTAGAGAAAAATTCGTTGGTGACGTTTTCTGGCCTGCGTTTTCTATACAGGTAGTCTCGGAACTGACGTGGTTCTTGCAAGCCTTAAATTCTGTAAATAAGGTGTTGAATACGAGATATTTATTTAAGAGAATCTCATAGACACACATGCACTCCAGGATACAGATAGATCCATTGCCACTGTAATTAAAATATGCACAGAGGAACCTTTCTAGTGATCTCGGAAAAAAAGCGTGTATTTCTTGAATATCGAGCTAGGAACAAAATTAACCTGACATTTGTATTTGACAAGTAAGTTAATGCTGCGCTAATCCCCTTCGGGACGCCGCAATTTTCACCTGTCAGAGATGTTTTAGCCCAAAGGGAGTAGCAGTCCCATCCCTTTCTGTTCTACTTGAGCTGGAGAAGAAAGAAAGAAAAAGAAAGAAAAGAAAAAAGGAAAAAAGGAATAAAAAAAAAAAGAAAAAGGAAAAAAAGGAAGAAAAAATGAAAAAAAAATAAAAAGAAGAAAAAAGAAACAAAAATAAAGAAGCCACATGTAACAGGCTGTAAGTCATTATGTTCTTACTATCCCTTGTTTTCCTAAACACATTTTGGGAGAAAAAGGGCTGTGGAAGGCTTTGCACGTCCCTGTGGATACCCTGGGAGGAGAAATATCTGCCTGTAGAGAAGGTGAAAGTCTGCGGCAGCTGCATCCTGCCAAGCAGCAGGCTGAGAAGTTTCCCTCTCCCAAACTAGGCAGGTGGGGGGCTGGGGTATTTTTATTATTTATTTTTTTTTAACACAGATATAAATAAGTTTCGCTTGAGACTTAATTGTTAATTAGTCCACTTTAAAACCAGATATGTTAAATTCATTACGGCGCTAACCCAGTTTGAGATGCATTAGCATTCATCTTCCCCGCTTAATCACTCCAGTATTCATTTAAAATTCTCTCAGTAATCTAGTCTGCAAATTTTCAAGTTGATGGAAATGTCAAAAGCAAAAGGGAGAAACGTCTAATTAGCTGAGTACCTTGCTTGTTGCAATTTCTTGGCAAATAATAAGGGGACTTATGTAATGCTCGCTGCAAGAGGGTGCGGTATTTCATAGGAGCCTTTGAACGAAACAAAGAATAGCTCGTGATGACTGATTGTCTGGGCAATAGTGAGGAATAATAGAGAAATAGTAGAGAAATAGAAATAATAGACATTATTTCTGTCTATGGTACAGAAACGTAAAATCTGAGTGGTTCTAAGGTTCAAAAAAGGGAAAAAAAAGAAAAAAAAGGAAAAAAAATGACAGCTTTCCTATTTCAGATTCCTAAAAAAAAATTAAAAATTAAAGAAAAAAATAAAGAAAGCTTGAATTGACTAAAGTGAGATGGATTTTATTTATTTTTTAAAGGAGTGTTTTGTTTGTTTATATTAGGGCCCAAAGATTGTATACGAATTGGCTGTGGCAATACCTAGGTGAGGCTGCGTAACTGCTATTTCTGCATCTCGTCACCAGGTTCCTTCACTGTGGCTAGCTTTAAATGAACGTGTAAATTAAATCCGTCTTCGAGTGCCTAAGATCTTCAGGCAGGAAACGCTGGATTTGTTTGGGGAGGCACAAATTATATATAAGTACTAATCAGTGCTAGCCACTAATGAATTCTGCTTTTTTTTTCTCTCTCTCGTCGCCAGATGTTAGTCAAAGTCTAAAAGTTCCTTTATTTTCCTTGAATGCAATTACTAAGCAAACGTTTTGGAGAAAGAAAATTCACGACCTCATTAAAGAGGAGCCACGGCCCTTTGCCATTTCCATTTCTGTTCTGTTCTGGAATTGGGATGACTGCTGTTAAAATACCAAAATCCATCACGAGTTACACCACCAAAGAATGCAAGATGCTGCAGTTATTTCCTTCTCTTCATCAGAGAAGTGTCGAGATGGTTTCGACACCTGTGTATAGGATTTTTTATAGTGATATTGTGCACCAGGGTAACGTCAAATATCTACCAGCAGTGACATAACGCGGGCAAGGGTAGGAAAAAAAGTGTTATTTCACATCCTGACAAGCACAAAGAAGTTTGAAGAGCTGATTTCCCATTACAATCAGCTGGGTTCCTGTCCTAGGGAAAGGCTAAAGACTGAGTAAAAGATGTTGGAGTAGAAAATGATGAATAGAAAGAAAGTAAAAAAAGAGAACGGATGAAAAAAGGGTGAAGGGTAATGCAAAGCGAAGCAGGAAACATGGATCAGCCAGGAGATATCGGTGATTTTGGTTAGTGACCTTGAGATAGCTCACCTGGGACCTGTTTTTCAGAGACTGGAGGGAATCCCTTGACCTTCAGAGACGCTCAGAAAACCAGATTGCAGCCCAGAATTACCAGGCGCTTTTGTAAAGAGCTCCTTTGCTAGCCCAGAAAGTGCATCTGTGGGTGGAAAATGTTCTTCCATGCCCCATTTCCATTTCATCTCGATGGATCCCTTGAGCTGCCTCCTGCTTTTACAGTCCTTTCGTACCTCCTGGTTCCCCTTGTGTTATGATCTCAGTTTAGTACCTGAACTCGCCACGAAATCCATGAGGAAAATTCCCTGATGGCTTGGTGATCTCCTGCTGTGGTCATAGGGTCTTAGTTTGAAACCTGTTAGTTTGAAACCTGTTAAGGATCCTGTGTACACCAAAGATATCATAGAAATGTAAAAGCAAACTTACAGACTGTGCTCCTTTGCTAGGGAAAAAGGAAAATAAATAAATGCATAAATAAATGCATAAATAAATGCATAAATAAATAAATAAATAAATAAAAGGTCCTTCAGTAGAACTTTGCTGAATTAAGTCGAGGGAACAGCTCTGGGAGTTTAAATTACAAGAGATTTTTGAACGAGGACAAGTTTTGTGGATATAAAACAAGGGCTAGTGACTTTAACAAAGTCTGAAAGCCTGCGACACACATCTGACCAGATCAACCCCATTCTGCTGCGCTTACATGGCAATTCTTTGTGTATGATGGATTTATTATATTGAATAAAAATTCCATGACAGCTCTTAACATCTACTCCATTGATCTCTGCATCAAACAGCTCACTGTAAGACAAATTTAAATAATATTTTTTTAATTAAAAAAAAAAAGGTGAAAAGGTTTTTTATTGGAACAAAATTCCTTAAGAAATGTTCCATAAAAGCAAAAGAAGAACCAAGAAAGGGATGGCAATGTGCATGATAACAGCTTACAGTAAGAGAGGAAAAAGTAAGTAGTCATTTTCTGTTATAAGAAATAGACTTTTCAATTAATTTCTTCTTTAGAGAAAGCTAAATCATTCATGATATTTAAATAAATGCATCCAGTTTAGACACCGAAAGACCATCTCTGACATCCCAAGTGTATTTATTCTTGTTTATTCCTATGGTAATAGTGTGACTGAAGATCTGCATCCCTGTTATTGCTGCTTACAGGAGGACTAAACCCAAGAAAAACAGGCTGTTGACTCTGAACCACTGATTAACGAGTGATAACAAAGCGTTATTACAATCTGTGTGAGTCTGAATGTCAGCTGGGAGGAAGAAAGGAAGAATCAGCTGGGAAAAATAACTAAGATGCAATGAAGAGTACACAAATCTTTTTAAAAATGAAATAAAATTGAAATTGAAAGCAAAACATGGCTAAATCTAGAGGTCTAAAAAGGAGACAATGTGAGAGGAAACACAATATTTTTTAGGCTTTTTCTTAAAAGAACAGAAAATTGTGGTGTTAGCCCGGTGGTTTGATTTTTACCTTAAACACTCTCTTTATATCCTTTTGTGCCCTGAAATACTCTACTTCTCATACAAAAAGGTAGGGCAGCTTGCCAGAAAGTCGGGTTCAATCTCTTTGGAGAAGTCCTCAGCCGCAGCTCATGGGCTCCAGCCTTTCTTCTGCCTTGGCGTTACGTGGCAGCAGTTACAGAAAAAGCTTTAGGGCAGAGAAAATGTGAAACGCTTCCATTTGGGGCCGTAAACATTTTTCAGAACTGAAAAATAGACAAAATAGTAGGAGGTAATAGGACGGAATGCTTCGTAAATCCTTCAGGTCTACAGAAGAAAATCCCCACCTGCTGTCCCAAATCATTTCCATCGACTTCGGGGTGACTCCCTCAGTGTATGGCCATGAAGAATCCAGCCCGTAATGTTTAACCAACATTAAGCACGTTTAACCAACATGCTAAGGACCCGTTATGCTGCGCAGACTTATAAAATCTCACTGCAGGGGATTTAGTTTGTGTTACACTACTTGGTGGCACAGAAATCCTACAGAAAATGTTTGGATGAGTTTGAGGGTGAAAATGATCATTTTTCATTCTGACCCAGGTCCTTTCTACAAGGGAAAGAACAAAGCACAAAAAATGTTATATAGCACAAAAATATATATACTTTTTTCCTTTCCAAGAGGAAAACAAAATGTGAACATTATTCATTTCTTCCTGGTTTTTTTTTCCTTTTTTTCCCAAAAAAATATTGTATAGCACAAACTACTATTGCAAAAAGAGGTTCGTGTTTATTTCTGTGCATAAGGAGAGAGAGATGAAGGTGGAGAGAGTTCAGCACCATAAAACACTAGAGACAGTGGTTTGGGTAAGTAAATTATGGCATTTGGCACCATGGGAAACTTATGGGATTTAATGTCCAACATGAAGATACAGTGATATACAGATTTCTCAGAAAGTCAGAGGGGGACATATAAATCCATTTAATACTGGAAAACAAGACAGCAAGAGAAATACTAACAACTTATTTAAATATGAAAGGAATGAAACAGCCCTTTGTAGCCACTTACATTCAGGTTATAAACCCAAAATTGAGGTGCTTGGAGTTCAAGAGGCGTTTGGACAATGCTCTCGGAGATAGACTTTGATTTTTGGCGGGCCCTGCATGGAGCCAGGAATTGGACCCGAAGGTAAGATGAGTTAGAAATGGGAGAAGTTATTTAGGCAGAGGTCTCCTGGTTCTCCCGTTCCCACCAAGGACATGAGAAGACGTGAGAGAAAGAGAGAACGTGTGGCACGTGTGTTTTTTTTTCAAACCGCTAAAGTAAAATAATGCTGCTTAGGCTACTGGTGTGTTGAGATCAGCAGTGTTTGTGTTGTCTCGTGCTTTCCTTGTGATTTCCTGGCTGCGCCTCTCCATCTGCTGGCTCCTATATTTAGGCTGCAAACATTTGTTTGGGTGTTCAGAGGGCTTGGGCCTTTTGGTCCTGATCCACGACCAACGCTCTGAGATGCTGCTGCCACGTTAATTGTGGGTATGTTACAGAATATCGCAGCATAAACAAACTTAACAGAGCTGAGCTATCGCTGGAGAATTAAAATAGCCATCTGCTGTAACAGCACAAAGCTAAAGTCTTTCCAAAACAGAAAAAAATGTCATTGTACTTGCATTTCACCCGTATTTTAACTGCTGCTAATATTAGAAGCTAATCAGTGCTGAGCACACAACATCACAACATCCCTGCTATTTAGCAGAAAGGCTATTCCCTTATTTATCCTGCCCGGTAGCCTGAGCTAACGACCAAATACTTCTGCGAGTCACTAAATGTTGCCCCCAAAATTACCGCTGTGACCCTCCCAAGCTCAGAATGGCACTGCTTACAAATAATGTTAGACTTCACTGATTCAGTAACCTCGTAATTTGTTCCCCGTGTGCAGAACGGAGTTCCCTGGCGTTTATGTGAACGAAAGAAATAATTGCGTTCTGGTTATTGTTTTTAAT
The DNA here is from genome assembly GCF_964211835.1 of Anser anser. Lineage (NCBI taxonomy): Eukaryota > Metazoa > Chordata > Aves > Anseriformes > Anatidae > Anser > Anser anser. The sequence goes on from NC_139723.1 coordinate 86,899,885, forward strand.
CCCGCGATTTTTAATTTTTTTTTGGTCTTGTTTTTCCAGTGTAGAAGGCACTTACTCCATTCTTTCCTTTACGTGGTGCGTTGGATGCAGCGTGCTGAGACCGGAGACGTCTCAGAACGTGTCGGTGTAAAATCTGCCTCCCTCGTGTGCCTGAGACAGACCCCAAATGGAGCAGGAACGCCCTGTGCAGAGCGTGGCTATGGGCGCGCAGTCCGAAGGGAGGATCCTTCGATGTCTCCTGCTTCCACGTCTCCTAAAATGATCCTAAATAAATAAATAAATGAATTAGCACCAGCAAGGCTCTCTCCTCCTGCAGGAAAATGTGCTGGAGGAGGAGCGGGAGAGGCCCAGAGTGGAAGCAGCAGCCCAGGCAGCCTGGGCTCATCGTATAACCGAAGCCTCCATGCACAGGAGGAGCAGAGGCCGTTCGGTTCCTCCGAGCAGAAGGAGCTTGTTCCTGACTGCCTGCAGCCCATCCGCTCAGTTCAAACACTGAACGAGGGCTGGGCCACGTATGGGACACGTTTTATTACACTCTCCCCCTTACTCCGCGACTGTAACGTCCCCGTTGCTTCGCAGGGAGTTTCCAAACGCCGTGCTGACAGCTTTCGGCTGGCTGCTCCAACAGATGGACAAATCTGTGAGCAAGACGACGCTCGTGTTTTTGAAAATTACAGCGAAAAGCAGGGTAGGAAGAATAACTTGCCTTACGCTTTCCCAAGGCTAGATCTTCCAAATGAATTCCCTTCATGTCGCCGAGCTCCAAGCGCGCTGGAAATCTGGTGAAGAAAACTCTGATCTGCTTCCTCTTTTCAACTCAAAAAAAAAAATAAAAAATAAAAGAGGGACCAATTTAACAGAACAGTTGTTACAAACAGATGTTTTGAAATGCAGACGGTGATTTACATAAATTCATATTCAGATTCCTCGGCTTTCCTCTACCATAAACAAGAAAGTTTTGTCGAGTGCCCAGGGATAGCTTTGTTGTGCCGGGTGCTAAATCAACACAATTTGCTGTGCTGGTGGTTGTTTGTTCCTTTTCCACGGGCTGCTGGAGGCTGGTGCGTAGAGCAATTTCCTTCAAAAATCATTTCGTCTGAAGGCTCTTTTTGAGCTAATTGTCCGCAGTCTCTGAGAGCTGGAGGAAATACAGTCAGGAGGAGAAGTTCCTAACCATGCATGCAGCCTGATTTTCCAGGAAGGAAAAGCGTCCAGCTCTCAGAAATACCAGATGGATATGTGGGAGCTACGGGGCTAGAATATACTCCTTCGACTGTGCCAGCTTTTCAGCAGATAGCAATTGATACCAAATAATTTCTGACACCTTCCTCTGTCACCTAGAGGGAGATGTGTGCCCAAATCCTGCAGATGACAGCGTGCTCACCCACCAAGTGAACCCCACGCCAGTTTTACTTTAAGAGTTCAAATTCTCCGTGTTGTTCTGCAAAAAGCTGCCTTTCAATGGCGTCCCCTCGAAATATCTCCCTTGCAAAGCTACTTTTTCCATTCTGTTTGGACGCTGTTTAGACCAACAGATAACAAACAGGGATCCAGGCTGGTGAGGTGGCTCCTCAGACCCTACAGCTCAGCGAGGTTCTCCAGGCTCTGTATTTTCGGAGGTGCCATAGCACTGCTGTGTCGCTGTTCATCCCATAAACTCATCGAACACGTTCATACCTAGCAAAGCTGTGAGTTCTGATTTCTTCCATAAGCTGGAGCATGTATTTACCCCTAGCAATCCCTGCCAGGAATAAAACACCTGGACGTTTGCAATGACGAGGACATTGCACGTATATTTATGTTGCTTTCCCGCTCACACGTAAGTCGTTAAACAGACGAAGCTCCTAATGGTATTCATTAAATCTCCACCTTAGTATGCATAACCTAGTCGCCCACACCTTCTTCCCTGTCCTGATGTTATCTGTGAGTTACAACAGGCCGTTAATATTCTGAAATGATTCGATGTAGAAACCAAATCACGCCACAAAAAAAAAATAATAATAAAGCCTTGCTTACTTATTATAGACACCATTCTTTCTGCTTAGACCCTCTTTTGCATTCCTGAAAGGACAGTGAGAAACGGAATGCTAAACCACTCCAGAAAGAAAGGAGGCTGATGAGTTATAAGACTACGGCAGGAATTTACAACCTCGTGAATCCGCTCTGTACCAGAACTTTGGAAGAATTGGCCTTTTTGCTTCCAACATCCCTGCAAGGGTAAAATAAATGCAAACTGATGTACAGATTGGTTCTTATTTGGGCTGCCGCTGTCCTTAAATTAATTTTTCCAGATTTTGCTTCCCTTTTTTTTTTTTTTTTCCCCTCCAGCAATCTGAGAACAATGGCATCATGAAACAGCCCAGTTCACAACACTGTATAAAAAGGCTCATTAAAATGCAGCCTCGTTAATTACTTTTGAAATTAAGTTATACTGGCTATCACTACCTCGGCGCTTCGGATTCTTCAGGCATGCATAAAAGAAAAGTTATTATCTCACCTCCAGAAAGCATTTAAATAATAATAACAGCGGGAGGCTAACACCAAACCCTATAAGAGATATAGGGGGAAGGAGAATCGGTACGTACACTCCTGAAACAGGCACTACTCCATTTGCCAGCCCGTGCTTTTATCCCATTTGCCATCCCTTTACCAGCTCACGAGGCAGCTCCCTGCGTGTTATCTGTATAAAACGGTTCATAAACAAGACCGGGCTGGGGTCAGAAAGCCCTGAGCATCCTGGGCTGAGTCCAGCGTTGGCCCTGCTTGGAGGAGGAGGTTGGATGGAGACCCCCTGAGGTCCTTTCCAACTGCTGGGCTCTGCGATTCAGGGCTTACAGCTCTGCTGTGGAGCAGGACAGGGGTGGCTCAGGCTGAGAAGCCTCGCTTGGATGTAGGAGGCATCACTCACTGCAGGAATTTTCCAAAATCAGATTGCTGAAGGAAGAGGAGCCCTTCTCTTTCTGTCTGTCAGGTCATTAGTTCTAAGCTCTTCTCATTATCTAGCTGGTTTTCCTACACAATGCACTCCTGTTGTGATTTGCCTCTTTTAGCTTTTAAATACTGGCAGGTAAGGCCTCAGAAAGACTCCCCAAAATTTTTTGTGTATATATAATATCGGGTACAAGTGAAAAATGTGGGATGTTTGCAGTGCATCTTTGGTTTCCAGCTTCAGTACAGCAGATTCACAGAGACGCCTTGTTTCTGACGATCTGATGCTCTCAGATAACTTCCATGTGCTCCTGTGAAATACTCATTAGATTGTTTTATGTCAATTTTCAAGAGGATTTTGGAAAGCCACTTTTCAGTGTAAGTATTTAGCGTGGCACGCTTACATAATTTAATGGTTATACAGACTTATCATTTGACATAGTGCCAATCGATGTGTTCTACAGGTTATACCTAGGACTGTTACCAAAAATACAATTGGAAATGATCTGGAAATGCATTACCTGGAAATGTCTGGCCTCGTGACACTGAGAGATGAGCACGCCCATTAAAAACAAGGTGCTTTGCCAGCTCCTTGACATACCAAAATGGCTGCACGAGCATCCCCCAGGAGCGTCGCATGCCTACTGTGGATGTGACAGATGCTGAGTTGTAACTAATGCTTCCACCTAGGATTTCGTCAGGACACTTCACATAATATATACCCTCCATTTTCCAACCACATTCTTACACCCTCACGCTGAAATACATCGCCGGAGTGATGGTACTTGGAAATGCACATCGCTGGAGCGTTTCTTTTCTCTGATACTTCGTGCCAAACGCGGTGCCTTACACGCGCTCCACATTCGTCTGTGCCAAGGAAAACCATAACTAAATCGTAATTAAAAAAAAATCAGAGGTTATTTAGAAACACCACATGGACTTAGACATGCCTACGAGAGAGAAAGGCGTTAGGAAGCCTCGCTGACCTTTTCAAAAAATATTGGATTTCTGTTTTTATTGGAAGAAGCTGCGCTGGCACGAGGACGCAGGAATTCAGCCAAACCTTTTAAAATATATCAGCGTTGGGCTACTTCTGAGCAACGGCAGAGTAGCTTGCAGTCTTATCTCTGTCTCCCTCACGTAAATTTACATCGGCGCACAAGCCACGCTAATTATTTGTTTCTTCTTGGTAAGCCCCCAGCATTTTTAGTATTTTGTCTGCTGCAACTTCCGAAGGCACAGCTCCCAGCCCGTACGGATGTTGATGTTATGCTGCCACTAGCTCTGCAGGGCTGGTGTTTCAGCTGAGTCTCAGTAAGACCAAGGGTAAAATCCCAACTCAGCCTTTTGGCAGGGTTGTGGCTTGTTCCCACAAAACCCTTGGCAGACCAACCTGTGAAATGAGGCAGAAGTTCCCCACTTCTCCTGGGCTTTGTCTGTTTTGCCTACCGAGAATGTAAGTTATCTGGGGACAGGAATCTTCACTGCGCTGCACGGTGGGCTATCAGCACCGCTACTTCTTGAACTCCTGAGGATCTAGGAAGAAATATTTTCTCTTTCAGAACCTGGAAAAGGTTTCATTCTTTAACTTGCAACAAGCAGGGGAGCTGCCCAGAGTTAGAGCTCACCCAACAGCCAGCCAGGGCAAGCTACAAGAAAAGAGGGATCCCCCCTGGTGAGAGTCCGCTTGGTCTTTTTGTAAAGCAGCTTTACTTATAATAAGCAACACTGGTGGTTCCTTAAATTATCTTAGAGAAGTGCAGGAAATTTTTTCTTATATGGGAAATTTACGTTTTCTCAATTGTTTCCACTAAATGTGTTCAGGCATATCATAATAAACTCCTTTTAAAAAATCTAAATGTGAAGTATTTTACTATTAACAAACCATTCAAGTTCTGTTTCAAAGTAAATACTCCAAAATTTCCGACTTTAAAGACGTATGAATCTAAGAACAACATTTCTGACTTACTGGCTTGAGTCATACAAGTACATTTTCCTTTCTTACATAACTTGCTCATTGACTTGGTCTGTTGTAGGCTTTCAAAAATTGTAGAAGAATGGTATATAAATCAGAAAGGTTGCCATTTATATGCAAATAGTTGAGGGGAGGGTGTAAATACATACACGTGGCGCTGCTGCTGAATTTTACTGGATCAATAGAGCTATCATGTACCGCCAAGGGCTTCTTTCTAGCAGCTCCAGGCAGGAGGGTCTGTTAAGGCATTGTCTGACGCTGAAAGAAATTGATGTTTCCTCTGGCATTTCCCGAGCTTCTTACGAGAGGCAGCAGGAACCATGCTGCTACAGGTCTCGAAAGGTTTTGGAGGCAGGATGCTCTTGCACAACTGTGGACATGTCTTTAAGATGCTTAAACATTAGAGCCGACTGAAATGGACACGGTAAACATGTTATTCAGACACAAGGGTTCATATTTCTCTTGGTTATTCTTTTAAACGCTGCTCTGCTTGTTCATTTGCCCTTTGTGAGCCTGCATATTAATGAAACTTTGCACAGATCTTCGAGGCTGCTGCTGCTGAGTGGAACATGGGAGCACTAATTCCCACGCAAACCGAGGCGTTCAAAGAATTTGTTATTATTCGTCAATCACCGTTCAGCATCTACCTTCTTGTTTGAAAATGTTTACCTTGTTCAGAGCGGAGGAAAAAATAAAATAACGCGAAAGGCGACGCCTCGTAAAACAGAAACAAAGAACGGATCTACAAACCACCTCAGGCAGAAAATGGAGCTTTTGTAGATCCGCAAGGCATACACACGCAGCTGAAGATTGGTACGGTTTGTTCTTAAACGCTTTGCAGAGGGCAAATCCAGGAGCAGGTTTTACAGAAAACAAATTTTCCAGTCCCCCATTAAACCTGGGCATCACAAAAGGAAGGCTTCCCTAGTATTCACAGCTTCCCCTTAAAAATACTGAAACATACTGTCAGTGCTGTTTCTAAGAATCAACGAGCAAGAAACCAGGTTCCAAGCATCACTGAAAGAAATTCAGCACGGGAAATATGATGAAATTCAGTAAAAAACACTGCTGATAAAGAAGATGCTAGCTGGGCTTTTCACTATGAGGGTTTACTGTTGTTGTTGGGTTTGTTTGGCTTTGTTTTTTTTTTAATTTATTATTATTTTTTTCCATCTAATCTGAAATTGCAGCCCAGTACCATGTCAAGAATCAGGAACCTGGTAAAAAAAAAGTGGAACTACAAACATTTCTGAAATCTTTTCCTTTTTAATTCTCATTATAAGATTGAGTTGGTAGAAGTTTGTAGTGCAACATGACGTTAAAGTTCTACGAGTAACAAAATCCCAGAACAAAGCCAGATATTCCCTAAGAGTCACTGTAAAATAGCAGTGGGGTGAGGAAAATGTTTACTTTCATAGCTCAGCACAGCTTGTACCCAGGGAGTGCTTCTCACCCATAGAGGTTTCATCTGCAGGAGGAATCGCACAACCAGAGAAGGTAAAATCTTAAAAGGATGCCAGGTCGCCTAATCTCCCACCTAAAATGAAATCACTTTCTTGAGGAGGAGTTGCTGATATTTCGTCCTCTATACCTTTCCTAGGATTTTTTTAATCCTTTATATTAGGATTTTGACCATTTACTTTATGCCTGTTTCCCAGACTCATCTTGCCATAAGCAATTTTCACTCAGTCTCGTGCCAATGCAGAAGCTGAAGACTGACTTCCCGTGTGATGACAAGTCTAATAATCCTCATTTATGCCTTCATTTATCGCTTGTAAAGCCACACATCTGTCCGTCCTGGATATCAAACATGACAGCGGTGCCACGGAGGAAAGGAGAAGGGAATCCCGTTAGCGTGACGATGCAGGGAGGCAAGGCGCACACGAGTTCTCGCTGTGATGCTGGCATACAAAACATGTTATGGGATATTCTGAAATATCCTGATACAGAAAAATCATGCTGAAAAAAAAATCAGCAGGAAAACCCTGAAGGAAAAGGAAAATCCTAAAAAGAAGCCTCCTGTGCTGGGGAATGTGATCCTGAGATCCTGGGTTACGGGCAGAGCCTGGACTGCTGCCACCTGATGGAGGAAAATGCCTCCTTGGTACCTGAGGAGAAATCTTCAGAACATGTTTACTCTCAGCTAAGAACCTATGAGTCATCTTTGCAGGCAAATTGAGTGGATTGCCATTATTTACAAAGAAAATTGCATGCAAATTTTCTGCAGACCAATTGCAATTGTATTAAAGAAGCATTGGATTTTTATTTACATCTGGCAGGAAATATCCCTACCCATAAACTATTAGTTCTTAGGTACTGGCAACATCGTCGAGCCATCTTTAGGAATTTAAATAATCACTGTCCAATTCATTAATAGAAAAGTAGCTTAAAAATCCAGAAGGAATTTGAAAACTCATTGAAAGCATAAAAGCAAAAAGCAAATATTTAATTCATGCTGAAAATATATTTTTCTTCCTCCTTACAGATTTGAATATTGTTCTTATGTCTCTGGAGAAAGAGTAATTGAACATCAGGTTAAAAGTCAGAATAAAGTGTGAGTTCTGCTCATATTAAAATCAATGGAAAGAAATGTGTACTGCCAGAGGGCAAACCGAGTGGACGTCTCTAGCTGCTTCACCCTCTTTATGTGCCTGTTTCTTCAGACTGACTGCAAAACAATGAATGTGATGAGACAAAATTTAAACACCCAATATGCCCAAAGTCAGATTAAAAGAGATCCATCTTAAATTTTAAAAAGTTATCCAGCCTGTTATCCAGCAAAATACTTCAGTATTTTGCAGTTCACAGGAGTCTCTTGCTTTTTGTTTCATTTTTCTGCAGTACACAGGATTTTCTCGCTTTTACAGTGCTGCTCTTGCCACTTGCCACTTGACAATACTACAATTTCTTAACAGCCAGTGTGCCAAGACTGCACAGAAAAGCCCATTTCTGGTTCTGTCTCTCCAGCAAAACTGACTTGTTAATAGCAGGCAATGTACATTTTGGTAGGTTATGCTTGCAATACATTCTAGAGAGCAAGAAAAAAAAAGCTTAGGACTGGTAAATCAGGATCATAAATCCAAAGCTCTATTCCTTCACTGCTTACACCTTCCCCCCAGTTACCTGGGACTCAATGTGGTGTTAAAAAAAAAAAAAAAGAGTGAAGATAAAGAGAGCCATGGGCTGCTTGTAATTCTGTGGGCATTCCCCTGCAATTCAGTATAGAGAACAGCAGATGGACATAGCAATTACAGAGGCTCACTACCATGTATAAATTCCTGCTGAAAAAAAAAAGTTTTAACAATATTTTCCAAGCACTCCATGTCTAAATGTATACAATTCTCTTGCAAGAGACAGTTATGTCTAGTCCAAGGCAATATGTGCACAAAACTAAAGTGTAGTGCCTTCTGGTTACTTACAATAAGGATATTATTTTCCTGCGTAAGGTAGGTAGATACATACCAAATTCAGTAGCTTTATTAAGTTTCCACCTGCACATAGACATTTTTCTTTGCTTCCTTCCCCCGTGGGAGACTCAGCAGTGACAAGCAATGAACACAGTCCCCGCTTTAAAATACCTTTCAATTCCCGTCAAAGGAAAAACCAGAACCATCCTAATCTTGCTACATTTTTGCCTAAACATCTATTACCTCACGTAGCTGCCCAAGCAAACTTTTCACGCTGTGTCTGAGCCTTCCGTACGAAGATGCAAGATTAAATACTACAGGTGTTAATAAAAATAAAAAATAATAAAATACAGCCCTTCCCTAGAAAGAACATTGCTTCCATTTCAGCAGACAAAAATCATGGACATGCTGCACCACCATCACCACCTTTACAAATGATTTGGTCAGCTTGCTTCTCTTTTAGCTAGATTTAAACACCGTAGGTGTAGCTCATCTCATAATCTGTCCAGGAAGGAAAAGACTGGAATTGTACTGAAAAGAGAACTACTTAGTTCTCTCTCTTAGAAGGAAATGTGTGTCTTCTAAGCACAACTAATTTCATCTTTCTTAGTAGGCCTTTATTTGTACATATTTTATATAACTATATAAATTTCATACACATAAGCGTATATGTATTTGGAGCATTGACCCATAAAAGCAGAAAATAAAATTTTATCTCTATTATCAGCAGTGTCTCTGCAAAATGTGTAAACAAGCATCTGTACTTCTGGATAATTAGCAACACTCCCCAGACCTTTTTACTGCAGTGCATGCTGACAGAGGGTTACTGGGATCTGGAACTACTGAACTCACTGTGCCTGTGTCTATTCCAGGAAATTAAATGTCTCCAGGCACAGGGATTTAATTGCCCGTATGGTTAACTCTTGGCACGGTCCCTGGCTCAGCTCTGCCAACTAGCCGACTAGCATTTTTCCCCCAAAATTTCCAGGCAGAGTCAGGCAGTTAGCACCAGCCAAGGACGCTTCCCAACATCCAGCTTGCATGAAGTCGTCCTGTTTTGTAGGCCAAGGTTTCAGAGCATAGAAGTACGCTGTTCCACACCACTTGCCAAAGACCAGAGTGTTTTCAAGCACTCTTAGCTTCCTGGTGCATATGTAATGGGGAATTCAGGCAATTTAGCTTTATAATTGAGTTCTGTAGATTGGGGCGAGATGTGGACTCCTCCAGGCTTTCTTAGTTGTCTGAGGCAATTTAGATGCGGCCTCACCTCAACCGCTCTGTGCAGTTTGGGGTGCCACGGTTCAATAAGGACATGAAAATGTTAGAGAGCCTCTGAAGGAGTTCTATAAAGATAGCAAAGGGCCTAGCGGGCGAGATGGATGAGGAGCGGCTGAGGTCCCTTGGTTTGTTCAGCCCAGAGCAGAGCAGGCTGAGGGGAGGCCTCATGGCGGCCTGCAGCTCCCTCACGAGGGGAGGCCTCATGGCGGCCTGCAGCTCCCTCACAGAGGGGCAGGCGCTGAGCTCTGCTCTCTGGGGACAGCCACAGGACCCGAGGGAACGGCATGGAGCTGGGACAGGGGAGGGTCAGGCTGGGTGTGAGGAAAAGGTTCTACACCCAGAGTTGGTCAGACACAGGGACAGGCTCCCCAGGGACATGGGCACGGCCCTGAGACTGCTGGAGCTCAAGGAGCATTTAGACACCGCTCTTAGACACAGGGTTTGGTTTTTGGGTGATCCTCTGTAGAGCCAGGAGCTGGATTCGATGATCCTTGTGGATCCCTTCCAACTCAGGGATATTCTATAATTCTATAAATATCTCCTTGGCCTGCAAGGAAGGAAGTAGACCCCTGGAGAAGCAGCAAACTAAGTAAACAGTGGACACAGCCAAATCTAACTCAGGACTGCATAAAAAAAGTACTGAGACCGTCAGTAGAGTCAATGTGGTCTGAAATTCATAATTATGTGTTGTGGTTTAACCCGGCTGGCAGCTAAACACCACACAGCCGTTCGCTCACCCTCCCCCCTCCCTCTCTGGGATGGGGGAGAGAAACGGGAAAGTGAAGCCTGTGAGTTGAGATAAAGACAGTTTATTAAGACAGGAAAATAATAATAACAATAATAATAATAATAGTGATAATGGTAATAGTATTAACAATAATAATGTGTAAGAAAACAAGTGATGCACAATGCAATTGCTCACCACCCGCTGACCGATGCCCAGCCTATTCCCGAGCAGCCGGCCCCCCCACCCCGGCCAGCCACCCCTATATATTGTTTAGCATGACGTCAGATGGTATGGAATACCCCTTTGGCCAGTTTGGGTCAGCTGTCCTGGGTCTGTCCCCTCCCAGCTCCTGCTGCACCCCCAGCCTGCTCGCTGGCAGGACAGAGCAAGAAGCCGAAAAGTCCTTGGCCTGGTGTAAACACTGCTCTGCAACAATTAAAACATCAGCATGTTATCAGCGCTCTTCTCATCCTAATCCAAAACATAGCACCCTACCAGCTACTATGAGCTACTTAACTCTGTCCTAACTGGAACCAGGACATTATGTCACAAATGTATAGTCATCACTAGCATAACACATAGGCTAACTGATGATTTACCTGCCTAGAACAACCCCTTGCCTATTTTTCCACAAAAACTTTTACAAGTCTTTGACCTCTCTTCAAAAAGTGAGCTCAAATACGCGTTATTAATTTAAACTATGTTCCTCGAACGAAATGGCTATCTGGATTATAATGATAATGTTCCTCAGCTAATGGGAAGGAGGAATCCCTCTGAAAATAACACGGGTAATGTTTTGGAACAGACACTTTGAAAAAGTTATGATTGCAAATATGCTCTACTGGGACTTGTATTGTCATTCTGTCCTCGTAAGAAGATATACCTAAAATCTCCAGTTTTAGATTATTCCCTTCAATATCTCCAACAATAAATTTGCGTTTATTCTCAGATAAAACCTCAAGGCTCTTTAAATCACTTGAAATTATCTTTTCAAAACATGGTGAAAAAGCTATTGACTGTACTCCTCTACTACAGATAGAGAAGCTGATGTGAATACAAGTCAGTACCTAAATTTTCAAAAATGACACATAATAAGAAGCTCCTCTATTTTTCTTTGTTTACTGTGGAAACCCCCAAACAGGAGAGAGAAATTCTATTTCACATTTTGGAAGAGGCAGGAAAGGAAACCATCTTCAACTGAAACTGCCAAACATACTTAGGGAGGTAGTCAAAGCTAAACCGCTCCTTAGTAGGGATTTGTGAAAATTTTGAGAAATCATCCATGTGAGGTTGATTGCATTTGTCCATACAAAAAATGCCTGAAGTATGAAATTGGTTTATTTTTCAAAGGCGAAAAAGAAGTTTAATCAGCAAATAGCTCTCAAAGTAAAAAAGGAAGGCATGTTAATGGAAGGGCCTCCATTCAGAGAGGATTTATGCCCTGCTGTCTCATGTCTTGATTCTATACAGTGTAGATATAGCCTGAGGGATTCAAGCTTGAACTTACCAGCTCATGTGTTTGTTGATCTGGGCTTTTAATCTAGGGTATGTCTACACCGGTTTTAAGTTTAGATTCTGAGTCGCCTTGTGCTTTGAAGTCAGTCAAACTGCTGGATCACAGCCTTGGTCATCTGATGTTTATTTTGGTCACCTCCTTTCTCTCTCTGAATCTAGTTAAAACGTTAGAAGTGCAAGAAAGCAGCTGAATCATTACCACTCAAAATCGAATTCTTTCCAAATAATAAATACTGCTTAGGGATTATGCAGTACATTTGAGAAAGCAAAATGCAATCAGGAGAGGCAGAATAATGTTCCTCTCTCATCTTTAGACAATATAATTCAAAGGATCAGAGCATTTAAATAACACACATTTGTTCTTTACATCCTCTGCCTGTCACGAAAGGTAAGTAAAACAGAAAATAAAGCATGACGTTAGCACAGATCTGCTAACGTACTCGTGGGACTTGGAACAAAATTCGGAACATTCCTTGGCACCCAGGTAGGATTCAGATCACAATAAATCATGTTCTGCTTCCACAGCTGGTTAGCACAGAGATCAACAAGGGGGAAAGATGGATTTCCATCCGTAAGCCTTCTTCCAAATACTCCCTGTTGGGAGACACTGTCAGAGGAAAGGATCCTGGTTCTTTTTTTGATATTCTTCAAAGGTTGAAATTCAGTTTGGGTCCTAAAAGAAGATTAAACTGGGAGATGGGTAACTTGAGCATCAGCTCAGGCGAGGTATCTTCAAAAAATACCAGCCTTTTAAATAGCTGATGCAAAATAGAAATTGTAGAACTAAGTAATTATCTAGAAGCACTTTATCCCTTCTAAGAAATGGAAAACTGTGCAGCTTTTGTTTCCACATCTAAATAATCTCAAAATTTGTGTCTGGACTTAAGCAATTAGGTTTCAGTGCACCTCCTCTACATCTGTGGATTGTATTAAATAAACTGGAAACGTTTTACCAAGTGTGTTTGTCATTCTTAGTTACTTTGGATATGCTGTTAATTACTGTCTTGCAATTCCCCTTGTTATTATTCCCAGATAATCAAACCCTTATGTCTTTGTTCCACCCAACCCTAAAGTTAGCAGGGATTACACGTCTGCAAAACAAATGTGGAAGAGCCTGATATTTGCAGAAAGGCCTTCCAGTTGTTTCTTTTCTCCCAGCAGTGAGGAGACCGGGATTTAAAGTAAACTCCTGACAGTGTATGAGTGTTTGTTTTCAAATTCAGCAGGTTTTGTTCTGCAAAGACCTCTGATGTAGCAGGTCAGGCCGAGCAGAGAAGTCCCAATAGTGGCTCTGCGAGGATGAGAGACTGATGTGTTTGGGGCCAGAACAAAAGCTCGGTTTTACGTCATCTTAGTTCACCTCTTGAAAATAAAGCCCCCGGCACCCTAATCCCATCAACTCTACTGCTTGACTGCAGTGTTGCTGGCAGCAGTGCTACAGTACTTCATTCCACTCACGGTGTTTTTCCTCTTCATCCAGGCCTTATTTCAGAGCTTTCCCTGTCTGTGTAATAGGACCAAAACCAATTACTCTCTGCTGGAAAGTCCGTCGAGCTCTATGGATGAACAGCGCTAGAGCTAAATGATTATATATCGGACATATTCATACTTTGGTGATGTTACTGCCAGCACCCTATAAACCACGACTGTCTTTTTAAGACTGGTATTTTTGTATGGTGACAGTCTTTGGGCCATGAATATCCCGCATGTGCATCACAAAGACTGAGTGGGAGCAAGACATGCCATAGGGCAAGTGTAATGTACAAATTAAAAAATAAATAAATAAAGACTCAATGCAGAGTTCGCATGAGCAAATAACAGACTGTCTCCTCTGCATGAATATTGCCCCATTCACGGATGCTTAGAGGAAACCTGCTAAAGCTTATTACCTTCAACTAAATGTAAATATAATCTCAAATCCTGCGTTATAGCTCCAGCAGAGCCCATGTCCATTATGCCAGCAAATGGAGCTGTCTACCTACACAAATCAACCCACATAAGGAGAAAAAGAAATTCAGTAGCAAGCTTGCTCTTATAAATTAGGGAGAGATGTCTAAAAACTCTCCAGCTCTGTGGCTATAATTGATCGTGATGCTTTACTGTTCATTTCCATCTGCCCCAAAACAAAGCATCCGTTAGAACACCGCACATCTCATTTCCCAGATTGCATTTCCCACTTATAAAAGCCAATGCAGGTAATAACTCCAGCTCTAATATAGATTTTCATCTGAGAATAACTGAGGCAAAGAGCAAGGCTCTCTGTATGGTCAGTTAGAAGGCAAGCGAATACAAAAACGCCCTCGCTGCTTGAAACCTACATAAAAGTCGTGATCAATACTAATAATTCTAGTGTCAAAGTAAGTGAGGAAAACAGGAGCATTTTGTGCTGTGGAGCATAAGCAGCCTGCAAAATTCAGTTGGTTCTGCTTTCATTTAACTCATTAAGCTAGCACCTTTACGTGCTCATGCTCTTTGAGAACCTGCTGTTTTAAGGAAACTCCAGTACCAGGGCAGAGCATGGCAACATTTTGCTGTGTTACACACAGATCAGTAACAGCAATCTTTTCTGATTTACCTGACTGGTCACCAGCAGATTCCTTTGGAAAATGCTCCTTTGGGTCTGTCGTGTGAGATGATGTAGTACCAGTTAGTCCTTCCACCGTTTCAGGAGTGCCAGACCAATTCTTCCTTCCAGAGCCAGGACAGAGGAGGAAAGGACATCCTGGAGTTTTGGATTCTCTGAGGTGCTGATTTGGTTCTAACTCACATTTGAGTATTTTTTATCCCCCTGGGTTATTTCAATGAAACCACTGACATGTTGGCATTTCAGATGTGTGCCTGGCTCCCGTGCATGCACTGCAGCAAGAACTTCTAATGGCAACCATGGCGAGGAAGAGGTGGAAGAAAGAAGAGGCAAATTGACACAAAAAGCTCTGAGCTGGAAGCACTGCACTGAGGTCATGGTACAAGCAGAGCTCCCTGGAGGAACCTCTAACTTAAATACGCTGACATATCAACATCACTGGTTTGGGAATAACAAACCAGCGTTCCTGCACCCCCCAGTGCTATTTACCTAACGAGTGCCATTAGGCTCAGCTGAAGGATTGCTCCCCGGTGAACACTAATTCCCATTCAAACATTGACATGAACCAAAGGACGCTCATCATATAGGCAACACACCTCTTCGTGCCTGTGTTCCCAGGCTGAAACACATCCAGCCCGAAGTTTTCATCACACTGAAGATTGGTCTCGATTATCTATCTCTAATTAAGAATATATTTTTAATAATTTTTAAAATATATTTTTATATTTTTAAGAACCTTATCTTCAGAATCGAAAAGAAAGGGAAATATCATGGCGTTGCACAAAACCATACGTGACGTACAAAACTGTCAAAAGCCTTTTTTTTATTTTAATGTGACAACACTAGAAGAGGATTAGCGTAATTAGCAATGGTAACTCATTATTTTCTTTATCAAAATAGCCGTGTTTACTTGCTGCAGAATACATAACAGCGGGCTGAAGCTTTGGAATTATAACTGGCACAGAAGAATTTCTGTAGAGGAGCGTGCGTTTGCAGCCAAAAGGAAAGAATGCTCTCAGTGTGCTGCAGGGAAGTACTCTATAGCAAAGCACTTCACGAATGCACAGTCACTGCCACAAAATGGAAACCAAGAGATTTTTCCACCCAGGGGTAAATTTTGCCTTTTTTTTTTTTTTTTTTTTCCTTTGTCTGCACTGTAATCAGAATCCCCGGCGAGGACAAAGCTCGCTGCGGACACCTGCAGGTCCGCGGGCAGGAACTGAAGCTGGACGACTCCGACGAGGAGCCCAAGGGCTGCAGCTCCGCCGCTGCGAAATCCACCTGCAGCATCTCAGGGGGGGTCGTGAACAGCACGGAAGGAGCAGGATTTGTCCAGGCAACTTGGATGCAGCAGCCAGGGGAGCTTGTTAAGAATTATAATGGCATTTTAGTATCGAACGCTGCCTTTAACCCTATCTTATAAAGGTGAAAACCTGAGTGAAGGCACCTTAATGTGCAGGGTCGGGGTAGGAAGCCAGAAGGAAGTCCTGCTGTCCAGGGAGAGGCACTCCAGCGGTGACAGCCAAGGTGGCTTTGGGCAAGCTTGGTAGGCACCGAGACCTCTCCCCAAGGAGGAGAAGATTCAGCGTCTGGTGAATTCTTGGCTCTTCCATCCACAGCAAGCACTGGACAGATCCGTACCCAAACAGAGAAACCTTGTTCTTACTCAGGAATGGAAAATGGAAGACGAGCCTCGAGGCAACTGGTTGAACACCCTAGAGGGACCCAATCGGTCTTATTTTTAATCTGCAAAAGATGCCCAAAAAATCCACCCCCCAACAGTCACGCACACGCTGTTTAATCATTATTTAACATCATAAATAAATTCTGTGCTCCTTTTCCATCAGTAAAGGCTTTTTTTAAGGCGTTTGTTTTTTTTTTAAGACTTCTAGGACAGCAGTAAACCATTGTGACTGCACAGGTATTGCCTACAAAGAACACTCCCGCAAGGTAAATTAGTCTTTTCTAGATCTCAAGCAGAAGTTCAAGCTGGTACCTTTTAAAGAAATTTCAGTTGCCAGGCATGGCACTTATTTTCTAGTGATAAAAAGACCTGGAAATTTAAATCATTAAGTATTATGTAATAAACAACACTGAGGCATAAAAAAAATGAGGATTTTTTTTCTGGACTAAAATATTAAGCAATGAGAATGCAAGTCCCTGATGTACCTTTACTGAAACCCATTTTTTTTTCACTCAAAACCACTTACACAGAAAACTTCATGCAGTCTTGTTAGAGGCATGTGAAAATAAGAGAATATCCTTCTACAGGAAAAAAAAAAATGAAGAAAAGAAATGAAAAAAGCGATGTTTGTCAGCTGAATGCTGCCAGCTAGCAAAAACTCCAGGCAAAGGCTCTCGAGATGGAAGAAATTTGGCACTTCACACCATGAAGTGCGACCGTGACCTTAATTTGTGCAGCCCAAAAGATCCAAGTGCGCCCGTTATCCTACACTGCCGTGGGTAGTACTTTTCCTTTGGTCATTCCTTTGGTATTTTTGCTGTACCAACGCCCCCAAATGTCTTTCTGCTTCAGTTTTCTTCCCTGTATGCGATTTCCTGAGTGCTGCTTTGGTTTGCCGTTACAAATTGTAATTAATGACGGTACGATCCTTTTCTCATATAACTCCAGTCCCTGTTGCAGGAGCCTGCAGAGCGGCAGCTAAATGCCTTCTGCTAGTTTTCAGCTGCTGAATGATTAATAATAGACAAAATTAAGGGCAAATTATCTTATTGCAATGACATGCGTATACCGAGGAAGGCAATGAAGTCAGGAATCCCGTAAAGCTTATCAGGAGAAGTTTTATCATCCCCCAACTCCAGTCCCTAGGACACATGAAAACAAAATTCAGGAAATGCAAAGCGAACCACAAGATGCTAAGAAAAATAACATGGGGCTGCTATCAGTGGTCTTAGTATCAGATGCCATTTAGCCATAAACAGTAATAATATGAATGTAATCGGATATTTTAGTTTTAAGGAATTTAAGGCTCAAATTTGAACTCTTTACCATATACACAAGTGAATCGGTAGCACTTACTGAAAATTTATCAGTAGCCTCTGCAAATTTATTTAATTTTTGCCAAGATTTCATGTGCTGCAAAGACAATATCTACTAATTCTGAGCTCGATTTAATAAAAATCCAAACTTCTGGCCACCGAGAGCATGCGTGTTGCCTGCCATTACAAAAGTATGCAGGACCTGAGGAGCAAATCTATGCGTTTGCTACACGAAGATATATGGTACGTGTTTCAGAGATATCTCAACATATTTTATGCTTAATGTTGCAGAATGCATTCACGTATTTTTAGCATTGCATTGCTGACTTTCCTTCCGGGGGAGGGATAATACCCAAGATTTAACAACCAATATGCAGGAGACCAAGGGAAAGCAGTAATTCTCGGGGTTCGGCTGACATTTGTGAACCTCTTGAGCTCGGCTCCTCTCATGGTTTATGACATGTGCAGAACCACTTGAGGGAATTAATAACCCGCTACCTGTCTGGAATGAGAAATCTCCTTTCTTCCATCTGAATATACCATCTGCCCATCTCTCCTTTCGACCTCTTCCAGCCCTTTTGCTTCGGTGTGACTGAGAGGGGAGATGAGGGTTTGGGTTTTTAGGTGGTTTTTTTTTTTTTTTCCCAGTTTTAATCAGGAGAAGAGAATTCACGGGGCACTCGAAAATTAATCCTAATAATTTAATTATGGCCTCTTGAGTTCTTTTTTAGAACGAAATTCCAAATCCAAAATTACTCACTGACGTAAGGTAGAAATAAAACGCTCGACGTCGTGCCGAGGCCTAGTCGGCCTGCCCACAGAAAGGAGAATGTCCCGTAAAAAGGGATGCCGAATCTGACCAACTCGGCTTCGTTAGAGCACTAATTAACCCCTCTGAAGTCTCACACACTGGCAGACCTGCATTTGGGGTGACTGAGAAGCCACCTAGGAAGGCGGCTCGTGGACCCGTGCCCATGAGGTGCCCGTCACACCGACCCCAGGGCCTTGAGGCCTGTTTTTCTGAGGTGCTCAAGCAGCCAGCTTAGCAACATCCCGAACAATTATTTACTGCTGAACTCTTCCAAATGCACATGAGCATCGCCAAACAGACTCAATTGTATCTTCAGTCTGACCAGACGCAGGTGATTAAATAGTGAGAAATCACAAGCAACCACCTCAGAGCAATATTGTTGTCAGCGCAACACAAAAGCCTTCGTTAGGGGTATGACAGGAGTAACGGCATTTTGACCAACCCCAGTTCAGGATAAAGAAAATGGCTCGGAGTAATCTTAAAAAAACTGTATCTAAACATGCTGTAGATGAGATGTTCTGGATTTATTTCTTCCGTAGGAACGGAGCATGGCTGCCAAGACGAGGGGAGCGGCGGGCTCAGGAACTTATCATTTATATTGCGTAAGAAAGAGCTCTCTTCTGAAATGGCTGCTAGACAGTGGAGCATAAAAGCTTGTACACAACAGTCTAGCCTTTCAAACTCCCTATTTTATAGGAAATCTTCCATTGATCATGCTTTGTTCTTCCTAGAAAGCACAGACGACAGCGCCTTCCCTTCCTGAGAGAATTCATCGAAGAGCTCCGCGGCACGAGCAGTCCTGCCTGGCTTCGAACAGGCCCCAGACACCTCAGTTAGGAAGGGGAAGTAAGAAAAGCAAGCCTGACATCTAATTCTGAGACAAACTCTTGTGGCTTCTCCTCAAATGAAGCAGGTCCTCGCTTAAATACGAAAAGGAATGGGGTTTTGAAAAAAGCTGGCCAAAAACCTGCAGAAGGGGGACTACTTTTTGTGAGCAGCTTGTACCTGATTGCTGGCAACCCGATGGAAAAGTACATTGGACGTTCACCCCTCTTCATTTAAATACGTGTTTTAGGTCTCTGAGGGAAGGGAATCAGTCAAATATTTGCGACCACCAGCAGAAGTAGTAGCAAGGCGTAGGCCCTACTGGTGGCACGGGAAGGAAGGTGCAAGGTAACAGCGAATGACCCAAGGACCACCACCAGAGTTTCTTCATATTTAGCACAGGTGATCAACGAAGAATCCATTTTCTTATCTCCCTGGGGAGTCGGCACCATCATTGCCCCTTTTGGGAAGAGACACACGACGAGCATGATTTCCATATGGTGTTCCCATAGGGGTAGGGGATCCAGCTGGGTACGCCCAGTCCTTATCCCAAGTGAGAGCAGACCTGTGCCTGGCACGTGAGATCAAACTCATGTGCTCTTAAAAAGTGCACCTAACGCAGCCCAAATCCTTAACAGGTGTCCTCAGGTGTTGAGGCGTTCTGCACATTTCCAGTAACAAGGCTCATCGTAGGACTGAATGCAAAACAGCGAGCATCACTAAAGCTTAGCCCAGCTCCTGCGCTATTTTTCTTTTCCAATCGGTTGCAAACGCTGGTGCTGAGCTCTAGCCGCTGAAACCAATGAATCAAATATAATGAGTCTGACATGTCACCTAGGAAAACACTGGGAAGCTTTAGCAAAAACACCCTTGGTTCCATGCCATTGCCTCCCTCAGATTCAGGCTTTGAATTTTATTGTTTTGTTGCTAGAGACTTTTCACAGATGAATAGCCGCACTGCTTCCAATAAAAGCCTTTCTTCCTACCTCTCTCATCTTCACGGCACTTTCTGACACAGCAGATGCTTCAAGGGTATGTGTCAAGAGCTAGCAGAAGCTAGGGTTTTTGGAAACAGGCTCAGTTCTGGATACAACGTGTATGGGTTGTATACCCATATATATGTACATATATATATGGGTGACTAAACCTGTGTTAAATATATGTAAATGAATTAAAAACAAGTAAGTAAGTCAAACTCCTAACTCAAATACAAAACACATGGTGCAAATTATTCTTAGGCTGCTGCGTCCTCTTTGGAAGTGAAGCGTTTCCTTTCGTTGCGTTTGACTTTGAAACTGAAAATGGAATCTTTTTCACCAGAAAAAAAAATAAGTTTTAAATATTTTCTGTGTTTTAACAAGCGGGTTATCCAAGTCCACTCTGCCATAACTGTATTTACAACAACAAGCAAGGAATATTTGCCATAAAGGTCATCAAAACTGTTATGGCTGTTATTACCCAAATTATTAGCTCCTGTAAGCCATTTTTGACCAGGATTAAAACGTAGCAAATCTGATCAGAAAACCTCAGCTACTTGTAAAATGCCATTGGATTGGCTTATTGAGGAGTTATTAAATACATTGCTGCCTACAGCGATGCAGCCTTCAACTGTTTCCATAACTGTTCTCCCAGCCGTGTTTCTGTATTTATTGTCGATGCTTTTTGGGTTATTAATATCGTTTCTGCAGAATAACGGGAACGGCTCCAGACGTAGGCCGAAACAGATGGATGCTGAGAAGCTGGAAGCAGCCCTCGAACCACGCCGGAGACTCGGCAGCCCCTGCTTCTGCCCGTGGAGGACAGACGGGATTTCTCTCTGCAGAAACCACGGCACTGAACTCCCTCCAAGTCCATGCCCCGCTGCGAGACACGGGAAGAGATGCTGAGAAGAACGACGGCGTGGCCAAGAAAATCATTACCTTCATTATCAGCGGATTAAAGCGCCTTGCTAATAATAGAAGCAATTACAAGTGTGTTGCTCTCGCAGTCTTGCTAAGGAGCTCTTTATTCTTGTTAGCGTGTGGGACCGTCCAACAGTCACATTCAATTTGCCGCCAATTTTGGAGTAAAATAATAGTTAGTTTGGTTATATTTAACTAATTAAGATTTATTCCAGAAGCTAAAAACTAGCAGATGGCATACGTTGCTCAGTGTTTAGCGTGCATAATCGTTACGTCCTTCCGCAGCCCCGCAGAGCATCCCAGAAAAGAGGAAATACAAAGTGTTCACAGCTACTTCGCACACACGAATACCTGTGGCTAAGTAATTAATTAGCAGCAATTATAGTAAATGACTGAATGTCTACAATGTGGCCATGGAGAACGCTTGCTGTGCAAGGACTTCGAAAGGGAGAAATACAGAGAACTTGGCTTGCTAGCGGGCTGTTCTTCTAACTGGTGTACTGATACTTTCAGCAATTAAGGAGCTGAAAAATCGATTTATTTCTCCACGTCCTTGAATCCATGCACGGCATTATCGTGTAAAAGAAAGAAAAAAAGGGAAGGCAAAGAGAAACCTAGGTAAAGTTTCGATGGCACGCTGTTAATTGATGAGGCCAGCCCCACTCGGTATCGCCTTCGACTTCGAGGGGAAGCAGAAGCGGGCTGGTGACGGGTAAACAATTTTACCTCGTCTTTCTGCTTGGTTGGTCGCGAGCTCCTTGCAGAGGTAGCCTCATTTATGGACGCTTTCAAAGCTTTCTTCCATTCCCTCACCTTTCCTTCTCTTCCCTTCACCTCCCCTCCCTCCCTCCCTCACATTCCCTGTCCTCTTCCCTTCCCTCCCTTGCCTTTCCTTCTTTCCTTCCCTCCCTTCCTTGCTTTTTCTTCCTCTCCATTCCCTTCCCTTCCCCCCAACCCCCTTCCAATCTCCCTCAAGCAGAGCCCACCCACCTCCACCCACGTCGTTTTTGAGACCCAAGCGGTGGCAGAGCCCACCCTGCCGGGACCCCTTCAATAACAGCACGGACCCTCTGCCCTCCCACCTTCCCCGGCCCCGATGCCTCAAGCAGCAGCAGAGCCCCCCCGCCCTCCCAGCGCCCCTTACCAGATCCCATAGAAATCACAGAAAACCTCTCCCCACACAGCACCCCCGCCGGGACCCCTTAAATCACCAGCACGGACCCTCTGCCCTCCCACCTCCCTGCCCCGACCCCTCAAGTAGGGTTCAGGCCTTCTTTCCGCCCAGCACCCCCGCTGGGATCCCCTCATTAGCTGCAGACCCTTCTTTTCCCCTAGTGCCCCTGCTGGGGTCCCTTAATTAGGGGCACAGACGCTCTCCCCCCCACCCAGACCCCTCAGGCAGCGGCACGGACCCTCTGCCCACCCAGTACCCCCCACGGACCCCTCAAGCAGCAGCCCGGACCCCCTGCCCTCCCACCCCATGCCCAGACCCCTCAAGCAGCAGCAGAGACCCAGTCCCAGTCCAGCAGCTGTCCCTCCAACAGCCCCGCAGCAATAAATGTTCCTGCGTTCCTGTATGCTCCAGTAAGTTACTGGGACTGGGCAGACCGCGCTCCCATCCCTCCTCCCCCCCGTTCCTGTGGCACTGAAAAGGCCTTTGAGCAACACGAGCAGACAGACGCTCTCCTACAAAACCCCGAGTGACTTGGAGCCTGCCTCTAAGGACACGGCCGCAGCAACTGCTGCAGAACGGGGTTTGCACCAGCATTTATTCCCATCGCTGGGGAAGAAGCGGCTTTAGAGCTGCCCTTGTTCCTGTAACTACACGGCAAACCCCGCTGAGCAGCACCGGATTGCCACGGGCTAATCCTTGGGGGCTGCCCTCTGTGCCCCACAGGCTTTGCTCTCTCCAACACGCGTGTGACAGCGATTTTAGCATAGCTGCTTGCAACTCTTGGGTGCTCTCCCACCACCATTGTCTTTACCCACCCCATTTTCTTTACCCACCCCTAGCACTGGTGGTGGGGAGCTGCCCGCTATCACCCTACTGCCCATCTGCGGGCTGGGGTCTAAGGCTTGTAGGACAGCCCTAATTCTTAACATTGATCCTCATCCACGGGGATGAGTAACTTGCTTTGATCCTTCTTCCCTTTATGGGGAATTTGAGCCATCCGTTCTTAGGCTCTGTTTCTGCTGGCTCAACCCAAAAACTTCATCTGCAGGTGACAGAATCACAGGCTGCTTGGCGCTGGGAGGAACTCTGGGTCCACTGGGTCCATGCCCTGCCCCAGCAGGGTGCCCAGCTTCACGTCCATGTAGCTGCTGGAGAACTCCCCAAGGAGCCCCCAGGGCTGTGCTACGGACCCTGCCTCTGTGCCCTGCATGGGCACCAACAAGAGCCCGGCTCTGTCCTCCCCACTGGTATTTATGGCCACTAATGTGGCTCCCTTGCGCCTTCAGGCTGGGATGTCCCAGCTCTCTTCTGTCACAGGGAGTAACCTGTCAGTGCCAAAGAGGTAAAGCCAGCTCATCAGATGGAGCATCTGGTGTTTGCTCAATTATTAGGATGAAAGCAGCCACTTCCAGATCATCCCCTTCTCCCAGATCATCTCAATTATCATCGTGACGGGGCTCAGCAGGCTGCAGATCCACCCTTTGCTCTCCTGACCATTTGCACATAGCAGCCCTTCTTCCTTCAGCAGGGGCTGCCTGACCAGAGCACAGCATGGCATCTCTGCGCATATACGGGCAGCATCTGAGACGTGGGGCAGCAGTCCCTGTGCTAACGAACTGTTCTCGTTTTTGAGCTGCGTTTCAGAGCTCTTATTGCCACCTGTAGCTGCTCCTCTCCCTCTCTAGCACGCCTTTCCCATCCCGTCTCCTGACTTCTCATTGCTGCTCACAGGCACATTGAACACCACATGCCCACGTTTTTCCCTTTCCCTTTCAGAGTTTAGATTTTCAGATCAGCGCGGGGCCCGCGGCGACTGGGCCCCGCAGTCACACGGAGCGCAGAGAACCACGTCCGGACGCGCCGCCGTCCGGCGCCGACTGAAGAGCTGCTGGGCGGGAGGGGCGGGGTACGGCCGGTCTCGCGCCGACCCGCAGCCAATCAGAGGGCTCGGGCTTCCCGCCTCCGCCAGCGGCCAACCGCGCGCTGTTGCTATGGGGCAGGCGACGTGCGCGACGTGACCGCCGCCCGCGCCGCAATGGCGCCCCCGGGGGGGAGGGTGGCCGCGCGGCCTTGTGGCCGGGCCGCCCCCCGGCTGTGTCAGCTCACAGGCGTGCACGCGTAGAGCCGCCCTGCGGCCGGTGGATCTCCGTAGGTGTGTTGGCTGGGTCGCACCCCGCCTGCTGAATGTGTTTCCAGTTCACAAAAAGCACGAGGGGTCCGTTGGGTTTTCGTTACGTTTGCCTCGTTTCCCTCAGTCTACGTAAAAACAACCACCGGTGTTCGTGAAATCACCGCCGCCTCCTCACCGCTTTTTCTCACGTTGTTATGCCCAAGCGTGGCAGGAGAGCTGTGGCGAATCTGGGGAAGGTGGTTGGGTGGTTGACCACGAGAATTGCTATTTCATGGATTCATAGTCTCATTAGGGTTGGAAAAGGCCTAAAGACCATCCGGGACGACCATCACCCTACAACCAATGTCACCCACCGCACCTTGTCCATAATCACTGTACTGATACTTTCAGCAATTACCGAGCTGAAAAATCGATTTGTTTCTCCACGTCCTTGAATTCATGCACGGCATTATCGTGTAAAAGAAAGAAAGAAAGAAAGGGAAGGCAAAGAGAAACCTAGGTAGAGTTTCGATGGCATGCTGTTAATCGATGAGGCCAGCCCCACTCGGTATCGCCTTCGACTTCGAGGGGAAGCAGAAGCGGGCTGGTGACGGGTAAACAATTTTACCTCGTCTTTCTGCTTGGTTGGTCGCGAGCTCCTTGCAGAGGTAGCCTCATTTATGGACGTTTTCAAACTTCCTTCCCTTCCCTCACCTTCCCTTCCCCTCCCTCCTTTACATTCCCTTTCCTCCTCCCTTCCCTCCCTTGCTTTTCCTGCTCTTTTTTCTCTTTCCTTCCTGCTCTTTTTTCTCTTTCCTTCCCTCCCTTCCTTGCTTTTTCTTCCTCTCCATTCCCTTCCCTTCCCCCCCAACCCCCTTCCAATCTCCCTCAAGCAGAGCCCACCCACCTCCACCCACGTCGTTTTTGAGACCCAAGCAGTGGCAGAGCCCACCCCGCCGGGACCCCTTCAATAACAGCACGGACCCTCTGCCCTCCCACCTTCCCCGGCCCCGATGCCTCAAGCAGCAGCAGAGCCCCCCCGCCCTCCCAGCGCCCCTTACCAGATCCCATAGAAATCACAGAAAACCTCTCCCCACCCAGCACCCCCGCCGGGACCCCTTAAATTACCAGCCACCACCCACCTCCCTGCCCCGACCCCTCAAGTAGGGTTCAGGCCTTCTTTCCGCCCAGCACCCCCGCTGGGATCCCTTCATTAGCTGCAGACCCCTCTTTTCCCCTAGTGCCCCTGCTGGGGTCCCTTAATTAGGGGCACAGACGCTCTCTCCCCCCCCCAGGACCCCCACCCAGACCCCTCAGGCAGTGGCACGGACCCTCTGCCCACCCAGTACCCCCCACGGACCCCTCAAGCAGCAGCTCAGACCCCCTGCCCTCCCACCCTGTGCCCAGACCCCTCAAGCAGCAGCAGAGCCCCAGTCCCAGCCCCGCAGCAACAAATGTTCCTGCGTTCCTGTATGCTCCAGTAAGTTACTGGGACTGCGCGGACCACGCTCCCATCCCTCCCCCCCGTTCCTGTGGCACTGAAAAGGCCCTTGAACAACAGGAGCAGACGCTCTCCTACAAAACCCCGAGTGACTTGGAGCCTGCCTCTAAGGACACAGACGCAGCAACTGCTGCAGAACGGGGTTTGCACCAGCATTTATTCCCATCGCTGGGGAAGAAGCGGCTTTAGAGCTGCCCTTGTTCCTGTAACTACACGGCAAACCCCGCTGAGCAGCACGGGATTGCCACGGGCTAATCCTTGGGGGCTGCCCACTGAGGCCCACAGGCTTTGCTCTCTCCAACATGCGTGTGACAGCGATTTTAGCACAGCTGCTTGCAACTCTTGGGTGCTCTCCCACCACCGTTGTCTTTACCCACCCCATTTTCTTTACCCACCCCTAGCACTGGTGGTGGGCAGCTGCCCGGTATCACCCTACTGCCCATCTGCAGGCTGGGGTCTAAGGCTTGTAGGAGAGCCCTCAGTCCTAATTCTTAACGTCGACCCTCATCCCTGGGGATGAGTAACTTGCTTTGATCCTTCTTCCATTTATGGGGAATTTGAGCCATCCGTTCTTAGGCTCTGTTTCTGCTTGCTCGACCCAAAGACTTCATTTGCAGGTGACAAAATCACAGGCTGCTTGGCGCGGGGAGGAACTCTGGGTCCACTGGGTCCATGCCCTGCCCCAGCAGGGTGCCCAGCTTCACGTCCACGTGGCTGCTGGAGAACTCCCCAAGGAGCCCCCAGGGCTGTGCTACGGACCCTGCCTCTGTGCCCTGCATGGGCACCAACAAGAGCCTGGCTCTGTCCTCCCCACAGGCATTTATGGCCACCGATGTGGCTCCCTTGTGCCTTCAGGCTGGGATGTCCCAGCTCTCTTCTGTCACAGGGAGTATTCTGTCAATGCCAAAGAGGTAAAGCCAGCTCATCAGATGGAGCATCTGGTGTTTGCTCAATTATTAGGATGACAGCAGCCACTTCCAGATCATCCCCTTCTCCCAGATCATCTCAGTTATGATCACAACGGGGCTCAGCAGGCTGCAGATCCACCCTTTGCTCTCCTGACCATTTGCACATAGCAGCCCTTCTTCCTTCAGCAGGGGCTGCCTGACCAGAGCACAGCATGGCATCTCTGTGTATATACGAGCAGCATCTGAGACGTGGGGCAGCAGTCCCTATGCTAAGGAACTGTCCTCGTTTTTGAGCTGCATTTCAGAGCTCTTATTGCCGCCTGTAGCTGCTCCTCTCCCTCTCTAGCACGCCTTTCCCATCCCGTCTCCTGACTTCTCATTGCTGCTCACAGGCACATTAAACAGCAAAGACACACGTTTTTCCCTTTCCCTTTCGGAGTTTAGATTTTCAGATCAGCGCGGGGCCCGCGGCGACTGGGCCCCGCAGTCACACGGAGCGCAGAGAACCACGTCCGGACGCGCCGCCGTCCGGCGCCGACTGAAGCGCTGCTGGGCGGGAGGGGCGGGGTACGGCCGGTCTCGCGCCGACCCGCAGCCAATCAGAGGGCTCGGGCTTCCCGCCTCCGCCAGCGGCCAACCGCGCGCTGTTGCTATGGGGCAGGCGACGTGCGCGACGTGACCGCCGCCCGCGCCGCAATGGTGCCCCTGGGGGGGGGGGGGGGGGGGGGTGGCCGCGCGGCCTTGTGGCCGGGCCGCCCCCCGGCTGTGTCAGCTCACAGGCGTGCACGCGTAGAGCCGCCTTACGGCCGGTGGATCTCCGTAGGTGTTTTGGCTGGGTCGCACCCCGCCTTCTGAATGTGTTTCCAGTTCACAAAAAGCACGAGGGGTCCGTTGGGTTTTCATTACGTTTGCCTCGTTTCCCTCAGTCTGTATAAAAACAACCACCGATGGTCATGAAATCACCGCCGCCTCCTTTGCCACACACATGTAGTGTAATGCCATTTGGTGTTACACGGCCATCTGACATGTGGCCTGGGGCCCGTTGTAGAGCTTTCATGCCATCCACCATAACGCCTGTAATCCTTGGTACTTTCCTGGATAAATGTACTATTGCCTTTTTCTCACACTGTTGGGCGCAATGTAAATGTACTGTTGCCTTTTCTCACGTTGTTATGCCCAACCATGGCAGGAGAGCTGTGGGAAATCTGGGGAAGGTGGTTGGGTGGTTGACCAGAAGAATTGCTATTTCATGGATTCGTAGAATCATGTTCCGTCAAGTGTGGGACCCCAGGCCTCACACGGAGACCGGCCAGTTATGGGGTCCCCAGGAGCCACACGGAGCCCGAGGCCACCCCATGGCCTGGTCAGGGCAGGGCCTGGCAGGAGCTCCAGCAGAAGACAGTTACTGGGGTGATGGAAGAGCTGGGAGAGTGAGGAATCTCCATCAAGTCTCGTTGCCTCCCCTCTTCCATGTTGCAATTAAGACACCGCTTAGCAAGTAATGAGTGACAGGAGATTGTAAAATTGAACACAGAACATTGGCCTTGAATGTTGCCACTGACCCCAGAAAATTGCAGAGTCGCTGAATGGTTGAGGTTCGAAGGGATCTCTGCAGGTCATCTGGGTCATCTCCTCAAGCAAGGCCACCTACAGCAGGTTGCCCAGGACCGTGACCAGGTGACTTTTGGAGATCATCCATGGAGGGGAAACCCAAACCTCTCCGGGCAACCTGTTCCAGTTCTCAGTCACCCACACGGTGACAAGACAGACCTCTGAGGGGTGGTGGGTTGGTCTCCATCCTGTAAGGAGATCAGATCCTTCTGGTGGGCTCAGCCCAGCTCCAGAACCTTCTGAAGGAAGACCAGGACCTTCCGTTGGGCTCTGCCTGAGACCGGGACCTCCCAGTAGTACCACAACATCATGGCCTAGCACTGGTGTCAACGTGGAAGCTTAGATCCTAATAGTCCTCATCAGAGCTAATAACGTGTTTTCTAATCCGTAACCTCTGCGAGTGATCCCGGCTCATGGAGCTAGGCTTACTTTAATTACAACCAAAATGAGCTGAGCCGGGGATAAAAACCAGTAATTTTATAGTCTTAATTTCCTCTATTTTGTAGGATTAGGTGAAATCTGTAATTTTGTTCGAGTGTAAATTTTATGGGTTAATTTCTTATTGCTTTTGTACTAGGTAAAAAAAAAAAAAAAAAAAAAGGCTTGTATGAAAATCGACATAATAAACCGTTATTGCCGCACAAGGGACATAATGGTCTCTCTTGGAATAGCAAGAATACATTAAAAATGTATTTAGATGCATTTAAACATGCATATTATTTCACAGATGAGTGTAATGGTTTCTTAGGACCTATTAGGTTTTAGTATGCAAAAAAAACATGTTTATTTGTACGGCTTTAAAGAAAATTATTTAACAAAAATGACAGTAAGAGGTCCCTTAAGGTTTCATTACATAAATCTTAATTCAGCCATTTGGATTATTAATCCAGGAAAGTGCCATGGACCTAAATGACTCATTACACACATTTTTCACATCAGTTTATTAGTAAACTCATACATAGCCTATTATTATTAATTGGATTTTTCTGAAACAGCCAGATATGCAATATAAACATAGCAAGGTGCGTGCTTCAAAGGGCTTTTATTTTCAGATTCATGCCCCATTGAACCTCAGGAAACAAGGTAAGAGGTGCAGAAATAAGCACAGACTATACAGCAGTCATCAATGTCTCAGTTATGACAGTCAAGGCATTTTTAGTTACGATTAGCACATCTTTATGTCCAGATGTGGAGTTTTTTAAAAATTACCTTTTTTTTTTTAAATGAAGATGGCACACATGAATTAATGCTTGTAAAGCTTCAAGACATAACTGACTTCTGAGCAACCAACTACATGGACAAGGGAAACCAGGGGATAGGTGTCCTCTGTTATCCTAGGGCAGGAGCGAGTGATGTAGTATTGTTGAAAGGGATAATGAGGATACCAGAGGCTTCCTGATGTACAGGGTTACTTTGGTGGTAGCAAAATTACAGCAAAGCCAAAATGCAAAGGGAGTCGATGGGTTGAATTTTTGGACAAAGACGAGGCACGGAGGAAGAAAACTCCACATTCTTCATGGCTGAGGCAGGCAATTGGAGTAATTGAGGCTGGAGCAGTACCCAAGAAATAACCATCCACAGATCAAAAGTAGATCCTCCAGTCTTTTGCGGTATGAGGAAACTACATGATTTTGAATAGATTAAAAAAAAAAAAAAAAAAAGGCTGTCAAGATAAAAGCAAGACCTAAAATATGTGGATCCTGGAGATTTTTGATGGAAGGATTGCTCAGAGCCTATTGCTTTGTTCTTGGTGCAACCCACATTGCTGTGGGTTATACAAAGGAAAGCTCTATTCATTAGCACGAGATGTGGAACCGTGTAAGCATACCGGGGCTTTTACTGTTTTTGGGGAACCCCAAAACCACAGAACCTCCAGGCCCAACTGGTACGTTTTCCCTTGGAAAGAGAGAAGCAAAGTGTAGATCCACGTGACTGAGAAAACAATCTGAGAGTGGTGCAGAAAGTTTTTCTGTAGGAGGAAGGGAGGCTAGTGGTGTACCATTCGATCGCGTGCTGTGGGCTGCTCGTGAAGCCAAATCCTTCTGGATTAACAATACACCAAAACAATAATGCAGATTAAAGCAAGCTAAGGTCTTGAATCTAGATCCAGAGAAAAGGATTCATAGTATAGACATCAACCAAGATGATAATTCTGATTGCCTGTGCTATCACACTGGTATCAATGTGATCGTGGTGTAATTCCACTAAAAAATCATGGTTTTGCGGTCTAACTGGGGTGAGAGCAGCAACGTAGCTAGTTATTTGGTTACATCTTTGTGCTCTGGCATATCTGCTAACCATTCTTAAAGGACGGTTTAAAATTACTGATATATTCATATGTGTCCTATGTGAAGGGTGTAAAGTATTTCAGTATCGAATCATAGAATCATGGACTATCCAAAGTTGGAAGAGACCCTCAAGGATCATTGCAACTAAATGGAAGAAGAGAGGCTTCTAGCAATAATAAGCAGCGATCTACAGGAAATTTTATGGTGCCTGAAAATTTTACGGTGCCTGATACACAACTGTTTTTTTTAAAGCCCGTAGTTCGTGACGTCTTTGCTTATGTTTCTTTTCTCTTGGCATTGGAACTATTGAGGCAGTTTAATAAAATTTAATAAAAAAGAGATAGGAAAGAAAATCCTGCCTGGAATTTTTATGTCTGAATGTAAACTTCTCAAAACAGGTGTGTATCATGCAATCTCCTTCCCATAAAACAGGGTCGGCCTGATTCCTCTGTAAAATACAGAAGCAAAAGGGAAGGCTTTGAAGATTGACTGTCGGAACAGGACCCAGAGAGCAAAAAGATGTGTCCTGTCCCTCTGCATTCTTACACCGATGTAGAAAGGAGAGATCATGAGCCTGTTTGGTAGTAGCAGGGAATAAAATTGGCTGCTTTTGTCAGAAGAGGAGAGAGGAAAGAAAAACGAGAGTTTCACGAATAGGGAAAGTTTGATTTCTCTTTCAACTGATGCATTTTGACAGCTCTCACCTCGCCATCCGCGCGCGCACAGGCACCAAAAATGTCAGTTGTAAGAGGCTGTCGCATAAAGAGTTTGTTTAAATAAACAGCGAGGCTGAGGCTGCCCGTGTCACATCCAGAGCTGGTTTGGGATCCGGGCTATGCTTTCTGCAAAAAACATGCCCTGTCAGGGTTATTCTAAACAGGTTACAATGAGAGAGTGCTGTTAATGAAAGTCATTTATTTGCATTTTCACTCACTGAGACCTTTCCGTGCTGTAAGAACGGAGGAACAGAGCCACAGCTGCATTGTGCGACTGAAGAGGCTGTAATCAGGAGCCGTAATGACAGCCTATAACCCCATTTTAAACTGCTTGGGATCTGTGCAAACTCAGGTGGTCTGCATTAGATTTAAAGAACGGATATAGTGTGAGTACTTCAGCCAGGAATTGTGCTAGCTGCAAGGTTAAAATTATGCTTAATTTTGCTTTGTATTTGGGCACGAATAAAAGCATATTAATACCGCACAAGTCAAATCTGAAGGGGAAAAACATTTCTGTTTTAGCTTATTTTAGCCCTTTTCCTCAGGTGGCAAATACTTTTTTGTTGTTTTGTTTTAAAGTGGCTAAGAGTAGAGCTTTACATGGATGTAGGCACGAGGTCGATCACGAGAAGAAGCGCTGTAGACACGTCACCGTGGCACTGCATAACTAATTAGCTCCCCTGATCATTTTTTTAGCAGGGCGTTTCCTTGTAAGCTGCCTTTTAGGTTGTTCAGGAGCAGCAGCTCCGGGCCTGATGAGGTTGTGTACCGGCTGTGAGGAGCTTGGCGAGTTGGGCAAGTGGTGCTCGTAGTGACGGGGCCGAAGGGACAGAAGGTCTACCACGCCTACGTCCTAGTACTGCACCGGGGGGGGGCTCAGATGGGGCAGGAAGAAACATTTCCTCACCGCGAGGGGTCAGACACTGGCACAGGCTTCCTGGAGAGGTGCCGGATGCCCCAAACCCGTCGTGTTCAGGAGGCATTTGGACGATGCCCTCATCAATGCGCCGTCACTGTTGGCTGGCCCTGAAGTGTTCAGGCCTCGAAGATCGTTGAAGATCTCTTCCAAATCAACTATTCTATTCTATTCTGTTGTGCCTGAGCCTTGGGCAGCTGGTTTTTCAATATCTCCAAAGAAGGAGAGCCCACAACCACTCTAATACATTTCAATATTTGACCATTTTCATGGTGAAATTTGTTTTCATTACGTTCAGCTGGAATTTCTTGCGCTGTAATTGGGCCCGTTGCCTCACCTGAGATGAACGTGGCTGTGTCTACTCTAACAGCTCCCACTGAGGAACTAGAGACCACGAGGTCTCCCCACCAGCTTCTCTGTAAGGCTGAATAAACAAGCTGTCTCAGCTCTTGTTTTCCAGACCGCAGCCTGTCTTGACCATAGATAATTGAGAAGTTCAGTTGGGAGGCCTGCTGGCATCTTTCACCAGCACTAAAAAATAATTCACTTTTCACTTTTCTTCCATAAAGTCTTTATTGCTCAGCTCTCCAAAGGGAAAGTTCTTCTTTTTCTTTTCCTTTTTTTTTTCTTTTTTTAATTTTATTCCCCTGACACGCCACCTTTTCAGTGTCAATTAAATAACATCCAGCATCCAGGCGGTAGTATATTGTCTGCAGTAAAAACCAGCAGCAATGATAAACTAAACACAGAAGTGCTAGCAGAATAGTGAATTAGCCTGCAGTAAGCTGCATTTGAGCACAATTGCCGTTATTTATGTACCAACTGGAGGTGCTCCCAGACTCATTTCTTTCGGGCTGACAGAAGACATTAATTCAGATTCCTTAAAACAAAAGCAACAGCTTCTGAGCAGCAGAAAATACAGCCTACTGGACCTTACATCTAAGCATCGAGAGACTTCTTTTTCCCAGCTCTGATATTTTTTGGCTCAGTCAAGTCAGTCTGGTTGTCTGAATATCTGTTTTCTGCTTTGTCTTTGTCGTGTTTTGGGGTTAGGTGCGAGCAATGTGCTCAGAACACTTGAAATTTAAACCAACCTAGAAACAGAACAGCTAGGTACAGGGCAACTGTTCAAAACATCTCAAATTGTCTTGACTGCAGCATTAAGGGCCTTGGAGAGATGGACACCGCTGAAGTTTGCAGTCCAGCTTTATGTTGGATCAGGCCAGAGGCGGAGTTTGACTTTCATTCGGATCCCACTGACTCTTCCACGCACTAAACACTGAATTCTCATTCCCAGAGCACGTAGCTCTAGGTGGGCTTTGGGAGCACACTTCCACAGACAGAATAACCTCCAGCCTTCCCCGACAGGAGGCTTCTTCGGGGACGTGAGGGATGGTTCACGTGTGCCCTGGCGTAGGCAGCACTGCAAACATCCTGCTGATGTTTAATTCTAGCGCTGAACCAAAATACATCGCCTACTCCACATCCAGTTTGCGAAGTTTATTATACAATACATTGTTCTGATTATTTGTGTTTTGAATCCGGTATTTGCTTTAGATTCACAACCTGGTATCTGTTGTTTTCTAAAAAAATGATAGTTCCAAGCTTCCTCACAGCAGAAAAGCTCATAATTGTCTAGTCTGAATTCAGCACTAGCATTAAAAATTACAAAAAAAAAAAAAAAAAGCAATTGCCCATTTCAATTTGAGTTTCCTAAGCCAGACGTGGCTTTACAAATCATCTTCGGACTCAACCAAAATGCAACGCAGCCATTACTTGCGAGCTTCCCAGTACACCATGTTTTTCACTTGCCCTCCTTGTTTTATCCTCCTTCGTGCTACACCGGACGCTGTGCTCTGACCTGTAAAAACTGGCGCCGCGGCCAACAAATCGATATGTTGATTTTCATGTTTCCTTGTACACCCTCAGCAGCGTCTTCTGCAAATTAGATCTCTCCACAGCCTTTCACTTGGATGCCTGGTATTTTCTCCCTGACTGACACCTGTCCTCGTGACGTACGCTAGCGTTGAAGCAATTTTCGGTTCCTTTTTTCTGCCGCATGTAAGACAACAGGCAAGGAAGGCGTTGCAAAGGACTTGGCTGCCGTGGTTAGAACAGAAATTCCAAAGCTTTTTCTCTCGTTTAGTTTTTTAGAGTGTCCTCTGATACTCTTTTTTTTTTGCTAAACAAGCACAGTTCAATTCTCCATACCACTTTCTGTCGCAGAAAAAAAAAATAAAAAAATAAAAAAAAAGCTTAGCTCATGAAGCTATGAAAACCACCTGCCATGCCTAATGCTCCCTTTCCCTAACGCATTGCCTCCCATGGCTGGCTTTGACCTTCTCCGTCGAGTTTAACTTCCATTTTAATAAGGGGTGGTAAAAAGAAGTGTTTCCCCTTCCGTTTCTCCTCCATGGCAGGAACTATACGGGAGCAGTGGCCACTACTCTTTGTCGTACGGACAATGTTTTGCTGCACTAATTTTGTTTGTCGGTCAAGGAGAAGTTCTGAAAAAAATAGCTCAAGTGAAGGTGGCTGCTGGTGCGGTACAGTTTGGGTTTGTATCGTGTGTATTTATCATTACCTGCTGCTAGTTTGGGCTTGGGGACAGCTGTGGGACATCTAAACGGAGCAGAGCAGCCGTTCGCAGATACCCGAACCGTCTCTGTTTGATTTCTCCAGCACCAGCAAAGCTGCAGTAAGGATTTGCGCCTTGGTTTATTAGGCGGGCTTCAGCGCTGCGCTAACGGGACAATCTTGTTCTTTGTTCCGAGCAAGCGGCTTCGTACGGCACCGAGCTGTGACCTGTGGGTGTACCAGCACAGTCAGCCAAGGGGTGCTTGGGTTATCTCTACCAAGAGCCAGATATCCCATTAGAGGTGAAAATTACATTCTTGTAATCCTATTTCGCCCCCTGAAACTAAGGCCGTGCAGCTTGCTTTCTAGGGATGATGTTTTGCTAGGGAAATGGAAGAGCGTGAACAACGCTGCCCTTGTGTTATTGCTTCTCCGGCATTTTCGTCAGTGAACCAGCCCGGGCTTGTTCATCTAGGCAGCTTTTCTTTCCTTTGCAGAAAGCGTTCGATGTATTCGCTCCTCCATTTATGAAGAAAATTTATTTCCATCTGTGGATGCAAAAAGCGTCTTCCTAATTTTAAGTGAAGATACCAGTGCTCATATTCAAGCAGAAAAGGGTGAACCAAGGGAAGGAGGTGCGTTGAAGTGCACTTGCTGCATTTCTCTTCTGACACCTACCAAAGTACAGGATAAACTCCTCACCCACTGAACTAAGTGGGGAATTTTTCCCTTTTGTTTCACTTAAGGTGGGATTTTGACACTGGAATTCAGCGTGTAGGTCTTTGTCAGCTGACTGGGACATTAATTCATGAGCTTTGATATCTATATAATTCGATTTCTATAGAACTGGAGACATCTTAAACGTAATAACGATCTGTTATAAGTAGGACAGAGTGAATAACTTTATATGAGCACGCAGTTTGTAAACACAGCTTCCTTTGCTATGTATGAAGAATTCACCAAATGGAGAATTTCCTGCTTTTTATTTTTTAAATCCTTTTTTTTTTTTTTTTTCCTTGGACATTTTTAATATTCCTTTTCCCTCCCTTTCTCAAGGCTTGATTGCAAACAGGCCACACCAACTCTTCAGCGTTAAGATTCACTGCGTCAGTCACGTTCTAGCTAATTCTTACACAATAAAAGGGAAAAATACCAAACAGAACTAGCTTTTCCCCTTTAGTCAAACCTCGTGCTCAGCAAGATCATTTTGTTGCCCCAAACCCACAACTTTGTCATAGTCACAGGCAGCTCCACATCTGCGAGCACGTGAAATTAAAGTTCTTTTTTGGGGGCATTTATGAGAGTTAACATCAATTGTACGTGCGTCGTGGGCTACACGCTGTACCAGCACAGCTGAACTGTGAGTATATCAAAGAAAACCTGTGCCAGAAGTAGCAACCAACCCTCAAATTTGCTTGTAAGCCATTGAGGGGCCTGATGCAGTGTCTTTAACTATTTATACGATGTGCTGGTAACTGGACTCGAGCAAATTAAGCTGGGTAGATTGGATTATTCACAGTCCCTAGATGTCTGTTTCCATTTTTCTTATTTTTATTCATGGATCTCACGGAGGCAAAAAATGAAATGCAAAAGCCATGCAAAATTCAGCACAGACACTTCTAGCCCATAAGCTTTCCTTAGGGCATGTGAACTGTATAATTTATAAATAGCTCTTGTAGAGACAAGCCAAAAAATAACCTAGGGAAAAGTAAAACAGAAAAAAAAACCACCTGCCAACCTCTTGTTAGGTGAGGAAGTTCCGATTCAGGCACATTATATCGACCCCAAACGTCGGCTGTTACCTCAAAAACTGTTTTCGAACTTTCCTTTTCCTGAAATAACTTTCTGCTTCTCCCAGCTTTCTCCTACCTGCGTTATTTTTATTTCCTGGCTGCTTTCATCTCCAGCTGACGCCCCTCCTGCAGTACCTGGCGGTGCTTTGTGGGATGCTCGATGCGAGCGAGGAAGGGGAAGCGGGTTTTCCTCCTGCAGGCTCCTCTCTTCACCCTGTATGTGTCGGTATTTACCCCTCCTGGGGAAAAAGAAACCGTGCCATGGGGCTCAGAGCACCAGAGCTGATTCAATATTTATCGCAGCGGCTACAAATACCGGCGCTGACTGCCGTGGGCTTGGAGCAGGGTTTAATTAATCCTAATGAAAAGGCTGGGAGAGGAGGCTGCGCGGTGCTGGGATGCCGGGAGGGCACCCCACATGTCAGCGGGTTACCCCAGAGCTCTTACCCGCTGCGTGGATCCTTGGGAAGATGCAGCAGGTGCTTGCAGCCTCTGTCCCGGCGAAGCAGGATCTTCATAAGAGAAATCGGAGGCTGCTGGCGGAGCCATCCCGCTGGGACCGGGGAATTGGGGTGCTGGCAGTGGTACCCACACAGGCAGCTCCATCCCGCTCCCTGTGCACCAGGGGCCAGCCAGGCTGCGCTGCTCACAGCTTTTAAAACCGCCTCTGGCTCTGAAAACCCCAGGAAGGAAGCTCGAAGAAGACGGCTGCCATTGAACGAGGCCATGCGAACACGTTCCCGTTTCCTCCCAGACATTAATGTCACACCGAGACCCTCGAAGACCAGTGTAAAATTCTCCCTCTTAATGTTTTATCCTGTCCTCATTCCCACGGCTCTGGCAGAATCACCATTTTTCACCATTTGCATATAAAACCTTATTTCTGATTTGAAATAATGTTACTTTCGAGTCCATTTATTTTCTATGATTTATTAAGAAAGTACATCAGTATCACCAAGCTAATTATCATAGGCAAATGACTTGTCATAAAATTAATGTACCTAGCGAGAAAGTTAATAGTTATTATTTAAATTCATTGATTCCTCTTCTTTGTCTGTAATTACTTCCAGATATGTGAATGAATACAATTAATAAGGAAAAGTGAAAATGGAATGAACTTGTTTCAGACTTTTTCCTACACAACAGCCCTTGTTCCTGCAACCTTTGTTCTAAGTGAAACGACAGCAGGAGATCCAATTTTTATAATTAACTATTTCTTTTTCTTGTTTAGAAGGACATTTAGAAATCGAACCTAAAACCTCACAAAATATTCTGTCTTTTAATTACTAATAAAGTTGCCTGGGAAGAAGCCCTTTAAACAAAGAATTTTAATGGAGTGAATATTTAAAATATTGTGGTGAGTAAATACGTTGAAAATGTTGGGGTCTATTAGTTTCCTGGCAAGCTGCTCTCGTAAGCATAGTTAAAGAGAATTACTGTCCAAGCTCATAAAATAAACTAGACAAATAGCTAGCAATATATTTTCCACCTAATTTTTTTTTTCTGCCTTACTCTGCATTTTCCCCAAGCCCATCTTTCTCTCCTTTATAACCCAAATTCAACTTTCCACTTTGATCAAGTTTAAAACTCCATCTCTTCTTCTTGCTGTTCTTTCAGCTCCATTTTGGGAGCCAGGCTTATCCTCCTGAAGCGAGATAACAGAACAATGCTCTGTGACCTGGAGTGTCCGAGCAGAGCAGCTTTTAATCATTTTCTTAGCAGACCACATGCAAACTGATTTCTGGAGCCTTGACCTGGAGAATTATTAGTGCAAAGGAGGGGGATCAACCCTGCAGACACTGTTTGCAGAAAGGCAACTTATTTCCAACATGAATGACACTTAATTTTCCATCAAATTGTGGGGAGGGATAATCCTCCATAGCAGTTATTTTGGAGAAAATTGCCGCATCTTTGCATACGGTTTGCAAACAGAAAAAAAAGGCTGTTCTCCTTAAACAACTTCTGGGACACAAATGATGTACTCAGCTGCGCGGTGCTGAAGCCAGACTGTCAGCAGGACGAGAAACTAGTTCCTGCCAGGGAAAGATGCGAACCACGATGCTCTGCTTGGACCATCACTGTACGTAAAATATTAATATGTTGCCAGCTGTGAATGCATACCTGGTGCTTCTTTAGAATTGCCCAAACGCGGGTCAGATATTAGATGCCTTCCCAACTAAATCTCCCTGGGGGAATCTGACTGCATGCGTTAACTCACGTACAGCAAACCTGGAAATACGCCTCCGAAGCCGGGCACAACGTTCTCAGCGAAGACAGTAATAAAGCATGCCTTGTTTATATAGCTGCCTGCATCTTCCTGAGTTAGCGGCCTCTACCCGTTATGATATTTACAGCATTATCATTGCCGGCGTCCTGTAACTAAGAAGCAAATCACTCTAAAATATTGTTCTGTTTTAAAAAAACAACAACAAGGAAAACCAGCAGCCCAGCACAACTTTACTGCAAGGCTGTGCTCAAGAATTTAAGTGCCAAAAAGTCAATGTGTTTACTCAAGTGGACAGGGTGATATATATATGATCTACAGCGTTATACATGAAAGAAACGTATTATTGCTAAAACAGATCGATGACCAGTTACTTCACCTGGTGAATTAGAGTTTGACAGGAATAATCATTTGCATAAACCAAAATCGGACGTACCTGAGCATTGAGAGAGAGGCTTTTGAGCTGTGAGGTTATCATACCCTGCAACTGCTACAAGTGATTTTTTTCAAAAAGAGTCAAAGTTTTCCATTTCTCAACATCATGGGCCAAAGGCAGAGGGTAGGGAACGTCCTGATATGTTTTATACTAATCTCAAATGCATTATGATGCCAGAGAGGCGGCTGTAGAAGTGTTTTCTTCTCCATAATCATTTGTCTTTGTAAGTGACTCATGATTTGGCACCCATTAAAATCAGTAACATCTTTTTTGGTTTTGGCAAGCAATGAATTCTGGTTCCAGTGCATGATGACAACAAACGAACAAAGCTGTTAATGGTTTCTGTGTGTTAAAGATAAGTGCATTGATTATTAAAATGAATGACTAAGAGAGGTACAATGGCTTAATTCATCATGCTTCTTTGCTTTGAAAACTCATATTGTCTTTGATTTAATTTAGGTCTTCAGTTAGTACGAATCACTTGCACTGGCAAATAAAGGCAAGCAAAAGTACAAAGTGACTGCAACCTCTGCCCAGATATGGTGCTGTCAGGTCACACTGCAGCATGAGCATGCCAGTGGGGTAGACAACACGGTCTTCATCGGCAGCATTGCAGTGTCTCTTGGCATCCATCCTGTCTTGAATGTCCCCAGAACTGACGTCCATCTGGCTCCGTGGGCCCTTCCTTCATGCACATACATTTCGTGCAGCCTCCCTGTGCTAGTATAGGGAAATGCAGGTGGAGTCAGCAGCGCTGAAGTTGTCGGTACAAGGAATAGCAGAGCTTCCTGGAGGGTGCACTGAGACTCTTTCCAACATTAACAGTTCATCGCAGCTAGAAGAGGAAACATTTCTTGTGTGGATGGAGATTTTGCTTAATTGTAGGCATAAGTCACCCAGTTATCTTACTGTTGGCAATGCTACGATTTACTGTGGTTTTTTTCCACCTTGGATGGGTAAAGGTGTTATAGAAAACCTGATAATACTCTGGCACTGCCAAGGTATAATGCAGGGAGTTGCTGGGATTGTTCCCTAATCCCATCAGCAATCCTGCCGATAGCCTATTGTCCAGGCTGCTGTGCCTTTCCCTGGAAACTGGGGGTTCCTTCTCCCAGCTTCCCAGTGGGTGGACAGGTCTCATCCCCTGCTCCACCTACAGATGGGCTGCAGCAGCCTGGGACGGCACCACTGCTCCTGGGTGTACCCCATGTGCAAAACTGAGCGTCCCCTGCAAGTTGTCTCACCCATTTGCACAGCTACGTGAGTGCGCCAGGTGTGGAGGAATGCCTCTGAAAACTGAAATTGTGAGCACGAAGCTCATAGAAGCCCTTGTTTGTATTCATTCGCTCGGCGTAATGCACTGTAATGGTTACATTTCATCACTATTTCTTGCTAGCATTATTATGGGTAAATTTCCAACAATCGAAGTGAATAATAATTCAGAGCTGGTTTCAGTTTACAGATGAAGGCGCCTAAATGTTTATGCCTACGCATGTGGAAATTAGGTATCCAAACTTTCACAGTCCTCAGTGGGGACTGAATTCACTGGAGCCCGGGGAGCTATTTCTGCTCAGTTTAATGTCAATTCCTGGCAGCAGAAGAGCCGATTGTGTTGGCTCAATTCAGCTGCTCTTCTGTTGGTAGTTCTTGCTGTTTGGCATGCTCTGGTGTGTTGGAGACACCCAAAATGGAGGTAGGCCTGACACAAGGCCTAAGGGATCGCCGTAGCTGTCGGCGGTAACAACTAGAAGACAAGATTCCGCAGAACGGCTGAAAAGGCACAAAGTGCCTTAATCTATAACCTAAATGCGACATAGATAACTTTGGGCTAGGTGACGTGCCTGCTGGAAGTCAACAGGGCACGTGCTGAGGAGGCAGGATTCCCCGTGACTATTATGTAGCTCAAAATAGATTAACGAAGAACAGGTCTGACTGAAGTTCTGGAAAATTCCTGTGTGGGTTTCAGCTGATTCGGTGAATAATTTGGCTCCCCAACTTCTGTGTGGTGTATTTGGCATATATGAACTCATAATTAATATGTTTATCTACTTCAAGGCTATTGGCATCTAATTTTGTTCCAGATTCTGATCTTTGAGGGTGTTTTCATTCTCTGTGAAGGGAGCTGACATTTTTATTTTGCAGGCTGAAGGATTAGTGAGTCCGTCCCCCCTCCCTTTTTTTTTTTTTAATCTTCGCTTTATATTGGATTCTTCCAAATAATTCAGATCAAAATGTGTGGTGAAAAAGGACAT
This sequence comes from Anser anser, assembly GCF_964211835.1. Classification (NCBI taxonomy): domain Eukaryota; kingdom Metazoa; phylum Chordata; class Aves; order Anseriformes; family Anatidae; genus Anser; species Anser anser. The sequence goes on from NC_139723.1 coordinate 86,941,342, forward strand.
ATTAAGGTGTTTGCTCTAAAGGAACTGTACAAGATTTAGAAGAGCTTTCATGTCTGGGTTCTTGAGAAGTGATGTCTGTAGCTCTTGACATTAAAATACACACAAAATATCAGGGACTGACCGCAGGCCCCGTTCCCCTGTGCTGCTCGGGGCGGGAAGAGGGTGGATGGGGGAAGGCATTTTTAGTTTGCTTTCTATAAAAAATAGGGGTTGTGGTGGAGCTCGGCTGCCCACCTGAGTAAAACCACCAGAGCAGGGCAGGGCCCTGGGCACAGCCTGTGCCCCTGGGGGGTCCGCAGCAGCCCCCAGCTGTGCCTGGGGCGCCCCATGGAGCTGTGGGGCCAGTGGGGTCTCGTGCCGGTGTGGGAAGAGGGTGTGGGGATGGGGCAGTCAGCAGCCGAGTCACAGCTGTGGGTCGGGGGATCGGAGCGAGGGGGTCGGGCCCGATGGACCCAGGGGTCCCTTCCGACCCTGCCATTTGCAGACCTTGCCAGGCAGCACGGGCGTGCGATTTTAAACAGCGTTACCTCAGAGTTTCCCATTACGGAAAGCATGTTGCAAGGGTTAAGTAAGACTAGATTAATGCTATTTTTCAGAAACAGGATTTTAAGCATCCCAAGGTTTACTATTCCTGTACCGAAAGCATCAAAGACAATGGCAGTTTGCGGGGAAGTCCTTGAGGAGAGGCTCACAAATAACTCATGCTGGGACAAGCAAGCATTTAAAATGCATTGCGGTAACACAAATGGAGCAAGTGGGTGATTAAATCCGGAGTAGTTTAAGTCCAGTCAGCAGTAAACGTGGAGCAAACCCCCCCAGAGGTGCCCCGAGATGCGGTTGGAGCTGAGGTGAAGATGAGCTCAGGGCCTTCTTACCTCAGATGGCTTCCTCTGGAAAACGCATTTCGGATCCATTCTTCTAAACGGAATGACTTCATTACTCATTTATCCCAATCTATTTTTTGATAGAGTAGGATTTTAGAAGACCAACTCTTAACCAAAAGACTATTTAAATGTCTACTTGAAAGAAACTCAGGTAAAATTCCCAGCAGTCACGCTGTAAGATCACTGTGGTGTCCCCAGTCAGGGGGCTGAGGATTGGATCACTCCAGAATGGTGATACGGTTGTTAATAACAGATTTTCAGACATTTATACATTTGTTAATAATGTATACTTGCTGGTGCATTAAAAAAAAAAATTCACATCTTCATTCGTCTCCACAGCAAAATCTCTTGCCTTAATATAGCTAATGCTGACATTATTATTCCCCATCAATAATTCACATCAAGTTGATTATAGTAAAATTCCTTGTGCCATTTTTTCTGCTGCTCTTTGCTCATTCTTTCAGGCAGCCAGCCCGTGGCGGCTGGGTTTCTGACATGGGCTAAAAGCACTAATTTGCAGAACTTGCTCATTGTGAAATACTCTACTCCTCCGTGCTAAAGAGACTTTGCTATTCAATACCAGAACAATTAAGAAGCCTTGAGGAAGCCACAAAACACATGGGATATGAAGTGAATTACTGTGACTATGTCTCATGTCTTTCATTTATTGTTTAGGCTTGTCTTTACAGAAAATTTATTGAAAATATCATCTACTTAGGATCCAGCCCAGGTTCTTACTTGCCCTGTAGTTCTGTAATCCCAGAGCATCCCTCACAAAGTCGCATACCTTAATGAAGGAAAGTTTCTGAAGTATTTAACCAATGTGCTAAGCTCCCGCTGTCTTTGTGGGATTGAACAAATGTAATTAAACTGAATATTCTGTATCTTCCCCCCAAGCCCCTCAGATGCTCCCCTGTGATCATTATTGAATATTCTTTCACCAGTTCAGTACATAATCCTTCTGAGAACAACTGCATTCACTTAGAAAGGATAAAATCAGATGTGCTATATATGAAGCCAGTTCAAGGCTACTGTTAAATGGCTTCCAAGTCATTCTTTTGAACAATAACATAAAAGCAAATTATTTTTTTCCTTCAGATACAGAATCTGTGCTCATTCTGTTCTTTTCTGTCTTCAGCCTGTCTTCGACTTTCAGTCAAGATAATCACTGTTGACTTAAAGTACAAGTTTAGGAACAATATCAAGAAATGATTTGTGTCCAGGTGAGTCCTGGTCCTACTGAAATGGAAGTAAATTAGAGATATTTTAAATATATGTATCATTCAGCTGGACAGAAAAGCCTGGAAGGAAAGCACAGATGGTAAAAACGTGATTTTGAGGAAGTCCCCCTCATCTTCATAAGACTTAACCTGCCAAACGTCGTTTGGGAGGACAACTCAGTGAGATGCAAGGAACCCAGGAGATTTTTTTTGTCAATTGCTGTTTTTCTTCTTTGGCATTTAAGTCTGGTGTTGTCTTCCATGACTGCTAGGAGAAAACGGAGGCGCTAACAGAGACATCAGAGGATGAAATGAACGCCTCATGGACAAGGGCTGAACTCATTCAGCAGGTGTCTTTGATGACAGAAGCACAATAAAGAAGAACGAACAATTGGGAAGGACGGAAAAACCCTGAGAAATAACCTCAGGTAAAGAGGAGCTGCTCTGGCAGAGATGAATGTGTACCGATCATGTAGCTGCGTGCCATTTAATAGCATTGCGAAGGTACAAGATGCAAGACATGGTTTTCACATTGTGATACTGGTTGTCCTATAAATACCATGAATAGACTGATGAGTTTGGATAGACAGCGTCCTAATTATGAAAATGTGAACGTATTACATAAATAGGAAAGTACTAGTAATAGCTTTTGGCACAAAGCATTCAATGTTACAATAAGTTAATGGAGCAGCCTTAGGTCCCCAAGCTGTGCAAACAAGGGACGAGGCAGGCTTCCCATTATGCGCTCCTAGCTGAGACCCGCAATACACAACATTTACTCTAACTACTGTCCACCAGCATAAAAATCAGTCCCCGTGGGAGGCTGAACTTGCAGCATAATCAAGTGTGCGACAGAGAAAGGGGTATAGAATTCTGCCAAAGGAGATAATGAATGTCCTTTCCAATCCGGAAAATAATGTAAGGGGCCATTATTGTTTAAGGGATCTGAAAGGAATAGCAAGTAGAGGCGAGACAAAATTACGCTGTTTTAAACACACACGTACCTATTGGAGAGTGACTCTTCCCCTGGAGAGTGAGATCCTTTGTTATTGCCTGCAGAATTTATCCCCGTTCTGTTTGCAAACGCTTCTAGGTGCTGTAAAAGTGATGGGTGCTAATTTCCCGAGTTACCTCAGTCTTACAGATAAGACGCTCAATTCCACGAGGTATTAAACTCAGTGGGACCCGCTGGGTCCCCAGTGCTCCACCGCTGACGTTTATTGACTTTTTTGCTTCTTTTTTGCTGCATACCTTGGCCACTGACACTTTTATATCAACAACAAGACTTGGCCACAAGAGTCAGATCCCTGTTGTCATATCCAGACTAACAGCAATCATGTAGTTGCTTTTTCTCATTGATATTTTTTTCTCATTGATATTTTTTTCTCATTGATATTTTTTTCTCATTGATGTTTCGACGTACACGAAATGAGAGAGGTCAGCCCTCGTCTTCAGCTGATGCACCTCTGCCTTCGTGACGCTTCAGCAGCCTCGTCCCCTTCTCCTGAATTAACTGGCCAACGTTGGCAGGGGTTTGGTAAGAAACCTGCAAGATCACCCAGTGCCTTACTTCTGGGAGTTTCAACGGAAAAGAAGCAGAAAGCACACAGACACCTAGAGGAAGGACACGACGTCGTTCGGTACGCCTCCCCTCCCCACCGTTCCCTCCTCACTCGTTCTCACAGCTGGCTCAGAATAAATTCATTTATTCAGAACGGGTACTTGACGACGAGCGCTAGCCAAAAGCTCAAAAATGCACGCAGTTATTTCAGATTTGTAGCGTTCAACATTCTTTATCTGCCCCCGTACAATCCAAATTCCAGCAGCTATGCCAAACACCTTGTTAAAACTTTCAAAACTGCCATGAAAACTGTCAGGGGAGATAAACAATCTTTAAATCAGAAAATAGCTTCTTGCCTGCTATCTTATCAGCCAATACCACCTACTTATAAGAACGTGTGCCTGCTGAACTACTACTGCTGGGAAGACATTTGCAGAAGACTGGGAGCTCTGAGACTTGATTCGAGTAAGAGTCAGCTTCTCTTCTTTTTTTTTTTTCAGATTTACAGCCTCTCTTCGAGACTGACAGGAGCCTTTGCCTGAACTGATCGTTGTAACTTTAAAAGCCAGCCAGTCACCATCAGGGGCCTTTGCAAATCTCTGCCTTTCACTGCCTACATGAAAATTGCTTTGTGTTTCCAGGTACTTCTAAACCTTACATACAAGCTTCTGCTTTTGTTTACTCCATTGTTTTTTTCTGAGTCTTTTATTATTTTTTTTTTTTCTGGTAAGGCTGCTCATTTGAAAAAAGTTCCCTTACACTCCTTTAGTCCCTTCTCCCAAGGCTGGTTTCTAGGGGAAAAAAATTGCCTCTTTCTTCCTCTTACTGCAAGTTGTGACACTCATCATTTTATAAATCCTGATTCAGACCGTCTTTTGAAAAGAGCAGCTTGGTTGTCCATCAAAATATCATCCGAGCCTGGAAGCTGCTGCATAAACCGTTCTCGCTGGTAGGAGGAATATTTCAAACCCAGCCACACAAATAACGAGAACAAATGTATGTAAATAAATCATTCAAAGCAAGATTTTATCCCATTGCTGGTAGTAGTGAATGTTAACAGATAGAGAAAGGAGGATATTTTAGCCACTGAGTGCCTGTCAGGTATTGCAAATAAAGAAACGATGTGCAAGAAATCACCGGTGTGGTGTAAGTCAAAATTTGTAGTTATACAGCCTTCCTGGATGTGCTGTGGCAACTGCCCTGGGTCACAATTTTCAAGAACAATTGACCATTTTGCGCATCCAACAAACGGTATTTCAGCCCTCATTTTCAGACCTGCTGAGCCCCAGACAAGCACACTCCAATCGAATTGCACGGATTCTCAGAAAAAAAAAAATAAATAAATAGCTTCAGACTGTTCGGAGCAAAAGTTAAAGCCTGTGCTTGAAAAAAAGTAGTTGTTGAACCCCTGCCTCTCAGTTCCTGTTTCACCGAGAGATGAATAGCCCTGATCTTCCTCCTAGCGGTGGATTTCGAAAGCACAAATCCAGAGAGAGAAATTGGAGAAAAAAAAAAAAAAAAAAAACACAAAACGTTGGCGTGTCTTCAGGAAACTCAGTAGTTCAGCCCTTTGTATTTTCATTATGGTTCGAGAGAATTTAAGTGCTACAGCGAGCAGAGGGAGACTCCATCCCCACCAACACTGGCACAATTCCCTTTGAAACCAGCAGGGTATCCGAGCAGCACTGGGCAGCAAAAAGTGTTTCCCAAAGTCTCTTTTAATGCTGATAAAAACCGAATGACTCCGTTCCCCATGGTGAAGGGGGATTCGTTTCAGAGACAAATCAAAAGTAAAGGCTGCAAGCAAAAGAAAGCAAGCTGGTAAATACAAAGTAATGAAACGCCACGGATTAGGCAGCGTGGTCTGATGGTATATGGAAGAAGGGGAACACGCAAATTGGGAGTGACGATAGTGATAATGATATAGAAAAGTGTATTTAGATGTTCCAACGGGGAGTGAGGTAAGAAAAGAGAAACCTGGGCTATGCTTAGGGGTGAAGTTTCTCGTGGGTCTACGGGATTTTGAATAGTTGCTGGAAGAGTAGTAGATGTCACAGGGGTTAGGGTTGGGGTCCTTTAACAAGGCTGGAGGTAGCTCTAAAATGTAACAGAGGACTCAATCCTATGACGTAAGAAAGATGAGCCGACAGACTGCCAACTCAAAGGGCTTTCCATTACAAAAGAGTTGAATATTCAGCTGGACAACGTGCAAGATACTGTTGTAGGAGCAGCAGAATATCCATAGTCAAACCAGAAGAGAAAGGGACTGATCTTGTTCCCATTACAGGTGACACCTCTTTTTTTTTTTTTTTCCCCTCTTTTCTTTTTTCTTTTTAAACAGCAGAGACATGCCCAGCTCTTCAGTTAGACAATCACGTGTTTCTGCAAGAGAAACTTTTTTTCGTTATCCTTCTTTTCCTTTTATGAAACAGTAAAACTTCAGGAAAAGTTCTAAAGCACTTTGAAGTCTGTAACCTTATAAAGTTGTAAGGTTCTCCTGTCCCTAAGCTACACTGTAAAATAAGTCCACTGCACAAGCTCGTTTCATTTTTAATAATTCTATAGTTATTGCCCCATAACTTTCCTGGTCATGAACTCCAGGTATAAAATCGAGCAAGAAATCTGAGGGCTCATTAATAAAACGCTCTCACACAATTTCTTTGCAGTCACTAATTTAGGGGACGGATTCATCCCTCGGATGTATGCGGGCAGATGCCGCCAGCGAGTGGCTCTGTGGACATGGCAGCTGAGTTTAACCTCAGAAGACGCAAGGTGAGACGTAATTGTGGAAAAGTGTGCTCTCTGCTGTTAGTTTTAATAGGACAAAAGACAGCAGACGCATCACGCACACACAGAGGTCCATTCTTGAAAATGTACTGAAGGATAAAATCAGGCTGTGAATGCTGAAGGAATAAGACAGTGTCAGAAAAATAAATAAATAAATAAAAGTAACACTTTATGTAGCTTTAAATAGAGACGAGTCTATATGATCCAGTGCTGGAATTCAAACTGTCACGCAGAATTACAGTCTTTACCAAATCACGCGGTGAAAATAGTCGCAGGGACAAGAGTCCTGCAGATTTTTCAGCGCCTGACTTGTTTCGGGCCCGCGGGGGACGCGAAGCCCCTGCATCAGGACAGGGGGTGTCCGGCTGCAGAGGTGGCTGGGACCCACTGCCAGGGCACTGCCAGAGCACTTCTTCGGAGGCTCCGCAGTGGGTGACAATAAATCTGTGACATTCGAGATTTATTTTTGAAGTTCCATAAGCTTGCAACAGCTGAAAATGGAAGGGTTCAAGTCCTCTACTAAATTTTGAATTTTGGTTTTAAAAAACTGCCTACTAAAGACATCCCTGAAAGGCTTCCCGGGTTTTAATTGAAAAAATATTTTTTGCACATACATGAAGTGTCATTTTAAAAATCACATTTTATATTGTGGTATTACAAAAACTGCACTCACATTTATTGATTAAACCACTATAAAACCAATTATAGATTATAAAAATTCTACGGGATTTTTCCGTGCAAATAAATGATTCACATTAATCTGTGCTGGGAACAAAGAGTTTCCAATGGCATGAGCATAACTGTGAGTACTGAACAAACATCAGGTTCAGAGCAAAACATTTTATTATATTCATTACATCTTGCTTGAGACTCACAGAATGAGAGATATCAGAAATAGTTTTTTTTTCTTGGAAATGTAAAACCCCGACGCTCTTAAGTAATTGTAAATGTGGTGGTAAAAATTCTCCTCTCCCCAGAAACCTGTCCTGTTTCCTTTTCTATTTTTTTTCCTTATATTTTTCACGTTCTCATTTTAATCTTTTCATTGTAACACCATGCTTCTATTAAGGAAAAAAAAGAAAAAATAGAGTCGTGTTTGTCTTGTCCCTCCAAAATGCGGCTCTGTGGTGTCCAGCTGTCCCCGCGAGGCTCCGTGTGCTCTGCGCTCACCCGGGCACCACTCACGCTCCCAGTGCCATGCTGCTCTGGGAAATTTCCCAAAATAGATGTGTTGGAGTAATTGTTCCCTACGAGTTATTTTGGTATCTACCCCTGCGTGAACTCTCTCAATCTGAAATCATTAATTTTTTCCCCATCTGGAGGCGGATTGAGCTAAATTTGAAAAAATAATCATTGCAATCTGGAACAAATTTCCACAGGGGGCCTACACTGGAATAACTTTTTTGGAAATAATTAGTCTATTGCCGGTCTGTTGGCAAACTTCCCGGCGTAGCGAAGCCGTTGCAGGGTGCTGCTGAATTCGTTTGCAAAGCGCCGCGCAGCGCCGGGACCAAATGCGGATGGCGGTGCCCACGGGGAGCCCAGCGGCAGGGCTGGCAGCAGGAGCTGAGCTCACAGGTGGGTGCAAAGCCTGCTTTCAGGGCACCACTGTGCCCACCTGCAGCCCTAGGAAGCCCTAGGTAAGTCAGAAGACAAGTTGTAGGGCTTTTCTTTGCTTCCCGACCTTGCTCGGCACCCAGGAGTGCTTCATGTTCTCCAGCAGCTGCAGACGTAAGCTGCGTTAAGGATGAAAGTTATCAGTAGTGATTTTAATTGTAACAGCCAAATGCTGCTCCTTCTGGACCCCCACCACAGCAATGCCTCTATCAAATACTTAATAGATTATTTTTATTTCTCCTCTTCAGCAGAAAGCAGCGCGTGCCAGCAGCGCAGACGGGAAGGAGGCTGCTGGAGCTGGAGGGACCCTGCGTGGTGGCAAAGTGCCCGGGAGCAGAGACAGCACACCCAATTTCGTGTGAGATCCCAATCTCACCCGAAAGGTGGCATTTTGAGGAATGAGAGACCTCTACCCTCGTATTACTCGTTCAGAGGTGACAGTACGGGATGGAATATGACGCGGCACTCCACCTCCTCACTCCCAGCGGCGATTTCGGCATCGGGCCCATCAGGTGCTGAGCCAGCCTGCCACCTCTCCTTGCACAACCTCCAACAAGGTGCTTTGGCTGGAGGCCAACGAGGTTGCAAGCCTTCTCTCTATAAAACAGCTAAATTACCAGGAATGACAGATGTGGGCCACTGCAGTAATTTGAGGTGGATTAAGGGATGCTGGGAAGCAACAAGGCACCGTAAAACCAGTTCTTGCTAAACTGGCAACTCTTGACTTTTAACAGAAGCTGACAGAGTTTCAGGACTGAAATAAGTAGGATTGAGGGCCATGAAACTGCCAGAGATTTGGAATCCTTCGTGAAAATAGAGCGATGCTAAATTGCCTGCTGAACTGCTGATCTCTGGATTTGAGGATGCGAACCTGAGGGCCTTCCCTTCGATGGAAACCTTTGAGAAGAAGTCATTGTTGATGGGGAGAAACAGGGGCTCACTTTTTACTACAAATTTTCCCCAGAGACAAATATAATTATTCAGAGACTAAAATCTGTCCTGGGACAGGAATCGATACTTCTGTTTTAAGCTGCAGTCACAGGGAATGAGTACGTGCTAAAACCGTCTGTAAGGGCTTCCCGAGGCTCTGTCCTGGCTGTAGCTTCCCAGGTGAGTGCTCACACCCTTTGCTCTTACCTGGACTGATCTTTCCCCTCTGTCCTCAGAACGAAACTTTCCTGAATGCATTTTGCTACCTCATCAGGGAAGCAGCAGAGGAAACAGAATGGGAATCACTCCTCATTCAGCCTCATGCTAATGCAATTTCCCTTTTTGTTACTTTCCACCTTTCCGAGTTCAAATTCAGCTGCAGGAGCTCAGATTAACAAGTTTAAAATATCAGAAATATTTTAGGGGCAGCGTTCCCACTTCATAGGCCAGCACTTAGTGCCTCAGAAGAAAGCCATCAGTTTGCAGCCGAAGGTCAGACCCCGGAGGCAGACCTCTGACAGGCTTTCTGTCTGTGCCCCAAACAGAAAGGGGTGCTTTTAAACAGAAAAAAAGTCCCTGATGTTTATCAGGCAGGAGTCTTTAGCAAAATTTTAGGACAAACTGCCACCAGCTGAGGAGCTGAAAGCCACACGGGTACCGAAAAAGACCTGGCAGAGTGTTTCACATGCAGGTTTAGGGTGATCACTTCATGAATTTGGTTAGAACTGGACAAATGTCACCGGGTAGAGGAGAAATTTGGAAGCACTGCATCATTCACTTTGATATTTTTACCAAAATACCGAAGCCCTTGCTCGGGAGAGATTAACCTTTTAATTTGGCGTGCTTAAACTTTGCAAAGAGCAAACCCACCCGGGGGGGGAGACGCTTTGGGCTAGCGTGTTTCCTTTTCAAACAAGAAAAATCGGTTTTTGTGGTGAACGATGTCCCCTCGGAGCGGTGACATCCCGGGGGGGGGGGGGGGGGGCAGCGGGTACCTCAGCGCCGGCCCCGCCTGAGGGGAGCCCGCTCCCGCCGGGCCGCGGCCTCACAGGGCCGCAGGCGGCGCCGAGCCTGGAGCCGCAGCGGCCCCTGGGGGCGGCCTCGGGCCTCGGCACACACGTTCAAAGCGTTTCGATTCCCCTTTACTCAAGCACCCCGAGCTAAGCTGCCGGTGTCACCTTGGGAGTGGGGTTTTCATAAAGGCACCTTCAAATATTTGCCTCACAAAGCAATCCTCCATCGGGACTGGGGAGGAGCAGGAATCCATGCGGTGGATGAAGGGAACTGACGCATCCTTTAAGGAACTGTAGCAACTACCTAACGTGCACGTGTTGTAAATCATATTTATTACCAAAAAGTTCAGTATAAATCAGCAGGGGAACACGTCCTGCTGGAAAGAAAATAGGAGGGGAATATTGTGATCAAATGCCACCATTAGTGGCACTGATTTAATGGCAGCAGCTCGTCAAGAGAGACAAAAAGTTGTCTCTTGCTGCCCTACCTCATATAAACCCAAAGCTGAGCCCCTGTCCCAGACACCCGCAGCATGGGTTAGAAGAGCAAATCGTGGCATTTAAGCCTTCTTTTGGGGTGCTCTTGCTCTAAAGAAGCTGTGGCTGCAAGGAGAACGTAGAGGAAAAGAGGGGTTTGAAATTGTTGTCTGGTTCTGAAAGAGGCTGCCAGAACTGTTCGTGTGCACAGGTGTCCACAACGGACTGCGTTTCAGAGCCCTGAGTGCTGTGAACTTTCCGAGTTCTCCAAATAAGAATAAGTCCTTTAAACAGCAACTGAATCATTCCTGCTTTCTTGTTTTGACACCTGCTTTCACGTGAAGTGCTCTCAGTTTTACATACCAGCAGCTTATATCACTTGTCAAATCTATCTGTGACAGGATAAAGCTAAATTAAGAGCACTAAACCATCAGCCAAAATGATTAATAATCCACTTGTTTAAGGGCACAGGAGAAGGACGAGGACTGTCAGTGATAATCTCAAACTCACTTGAGCTAGGGCAAGGCACGAGATGGGAGAGCAGCAGACGGGTGCCCTAAGGGAAGAGGCAGACTCATTTCAGCTCGAAGGGCCGCCTGTGGAAGCAGGGAAGCTTTGCGTGGGTCTCCCCAGGCTTCAGAGCCAGAACCATGTCCTCTTCATGAGCGTGTGCGAGCTCTAGGCCAGCGCTGCCCTTCCCTCTCAGTGCTCTTACCGATTTCCAGACAGAAAGATACCATTAAAACCAGGAAGTCATTCCTCAAGGATCCCTCAGTGAATTTATATCCACCTTCTTAGTACTGAAATGCCACCTTACATGAAATATTGATGCCAGATGCCACTCTGACATGAAACATTTTAACTTGGAAGAGCCTCTAAAGCCACTTCTGTGTGGGTTTTATTGGACTTCAGCACGCGGTCACCTAAGTGTGATGTCCTGGTATTTTCATCCCTAAAATGAGACTGCATTGTACAGCTACACAGGAGAAGCCACTCACATCCTCATCCAGGAGCTTTTGATCAGTAATTACACAAAAACAACTCTGGAACTAGAACAGAGTACAAGCTATTTTTTAAGTCCAAATAATTATCTGTGGCAACGTGTATTTACTAGCCTTCACCACTGTTCTGCCTTCTGAGCTGTATCCCTCAAACCCTTACCTTGTGTTCTGAAACGTTACTAGGCTCTGCAGCACAGACAGATTTTCCCCCAGAAAAGCAATCTTTGTGAAATTCACCAAATAACAACCATTTGCTGGGAACATGGTTTCTTTCCAATTTCACCGAAGCTTGCTAGTAACAGGCTCCATTCTTCTTTTTCTTGAGGAGAGAGTTCGATTGTTCCCTGGTCTCCCGCCAGACTGGAGAAAGCCAGACCCATTAATTTCTTTTATTCTGCCCAATTATAAATGTGAAGGAAGCTCATTCGTAAAAGTGATGGTTTTTCATAAAACTGATGGTTTGTGTTGATTCCCAGCCCCCCAGGACAGGAGCACCTGCAGACGGGCTGGCTCTCTGCTTTCCCTCCTGCAAACCATGCTGTGCAGACAGAAGAGGGATGCTGGAGGTGATGGAAAACCTCACCCACTGCAGGCTGCGGAGCAGGACGATGTGTTACCAGCCCTGGAGAAGCAGCCTTTAACCTTGGAGCTACCGTGACCTGCCAGGCAATTCAGTCATCAAACCCCCAGGGAAGTTAAGCAGACCCACTCTGTTCCTGAGTCTGCAGGAACTGCGCAGACCCAACTCACTTCACAGAAGTCTCCGCAGTGCCGCGGGCCATCCCGGTGTCCTAACTGCTTTGTCTCAGCAGACAGAAACAACAGCGAGTTTCGGCACCTGCTGCATTCTGCACTGAAGGCACTTTCTTTGCAGTTTCACTTCGACCTCGGAGCAGAACTCTGTGAAGCCGTGCCGGCTACTTATTTTTAGCAGTCCTCTTTCTCAGGGGAAACGCAATTGTTCTTCAGCTCAACTGAAAAATCCACAACTGCCCCCAAGATCAGACAGCTTTCCCGAGGCAGTGCTCTGGGCAAAGACAGAACTTTTTGACACATGCCCTTCCCAGCCTACCCAGCACCTGGCCAAGCAAACCAAATATGAGCAGGGACTGTCTTCGCTTACCGTATCCACAACACAACAAGTTTTCAACTGATTGGAATATAATCTTTTATTTATCTTTACAGTGATGACGGAAGAATGTACAGGTGTTTTCACCCATAGGTATAAAAATCTGTTTATATACAGAGTCACAATAATCTTTAATTGGGAAATCACTCTGTTCTCCTGATCCATCCTTACTAAAAACCACAGGAAAAAAAAAAACAAAAACAAATATTTAATACAGGCAATATAATTCCAGTAGGTTTGCAACCTGGCATCAAAAGCTCAGCTTTAGATTAAGGGTAATGTTTGATACTTAAAAAAGGACTTTAAGTCATAGGACACAAAATAAAGTTGCTTTTCAAATAAGATATATACATCAAAAATAGGAGTCTAAAAAAGGCATTGGTTTTAATGCTATTAGAAAGCTATATAAATGTGCATGGGTCCGTTTCTTCTTATAACGAAAGACCGAAGGAAAAAGTGCCTCTGGCTTTTGGGAATTTCCTCCTGGGACAAGTCAGTTAAAAGTACCTGCAAGAGAGACAGAAATAATCCCTTTTGGAGAAGTAAAGGCTGACGGTTGCATCAATTAGAGTGACTTTGTTTGAACAGTTACAGCTGTGCTTTAGTTCCGTATTAAGAGCATGTTATAAATTGTTCCTAGTGAGTAATAAAAAAAATTACCACCACGTAAGTAGCTGCTCAGTTGTTAAGACTCCTGCTAGTGCCTAGTTATTTTTTTTTTTTTATTAAGCACAACCACAACATGACATGCTTTTAACATTCAACCTCTTTCACCACACACCCTCCTGCACGTTACCCAGACTCTGCAGTGTTTCGTTACAGCCTTAAACCACTTTCTGGATTCTCATTTTTAAAGATGGAATAATTAGTACATTAAAAGTTTCTTAGTATCAACAGATCAGACTGGAAAATTAGTCTGGGAATTATTAGGGAAAAATTATTAAGGAAAAGACACTCCTCTTTCAAGCTGCTTTACATTAACTAATCCACTTAAAAACCCTGTTCAAATCTATAATGAAAGTCATTAGGGCAGAAAGCAGGGATTTTATAGAATACAGACAACACACTGGCTAAGTACATGCAAATAGGCAAGGAGCTGATGAAAAATCAAGGTCTACTGATCCAACTGATTTCTACAGAGAACCGCAGCATCGGTGCAAAAATAACCACTTCTATGACTCCATTACGGAGTAATTATTTCACGCTAAATTAAGAAGCTCAAATTGACAATTTGAGTCTAAAATGGCAAAGGTTTGAAATTTCACACCTTAAATCAGTGTTCTTGCCTGACTTCCTTTAATGTTATCCATAATTAGACTTTTACAGGAGAAAAATTCAGGGATTAAGAGTTTGATAGTAAATATCTAGAACTTAATTAAAAGATTGTAGTAGCTTGGAAGGTTACTGGCCTGTTAACTGGACTAAACAACGCTGGCAAATACCTCTTGTACACAACGTAAAGAGCAAATTTCTCTTTATGTTGCGCTCATTCTATAAGTAATAAAAATGTGCATTAGAAACATGAATTAATGAATACGTGAATTCGTATTTGTAAGTATTATCCATTTAAAAATAAAGTTTCGGGAACTTGTTATGTAATTTAACTAAATTAAATTCTGAAGAACAGAAGGCGGCCAATTACTTTGATCGCTTTACCCCAGTTCTTCAGCATCTACTAAGCCCTAAAAGATTCACCTGCAATGGTTTCCAGAGACTGGGCTTTTACCCTAAAGGATGAAAGCCACTTTCTTCCTCCCCCAGTGACCCGCGTAGCATTAACGTGAGGATATTCATCTCTAAATATGCAAAACTGCCCCTGCTGATGTGGTGCACGTCAGCCAACAAATGTGCTGGGAGAACGTCGGGCCGCGTGATACGCTGCCGTCTACCTCATGACTGCCGAGTGATCGCCGGCGGATGAGATAGGGAAATCTGAGTGTGCCTCCTGGAGGCCTGACTCACCTGATTTCTTTTTATGCTTCATCTCCATTATCCATTTCTACCTCTATATCTTTTGTCGTATCAGCCGCCCGTGACAAAATGTCTGCCATTAGTGCTTCCTCCAGTTTTTTACGCACTTGTTGCACCCGCTCTTCTTGTTTTCTGAAAGGAGAGAAGGGAAGAAGGGGCAGAGATGTCAATCCTTCAAGTATAATACCAGCCTGGGAGCATGCTACGTGGATAAACAATGACTCAGGACTGTTTTTTTAACCCACATTGACTAGTTCTTTAATATATTACCTTCACGTTCAAGTATTATCTACTAGTCACTGATGCATTTTGGGCAGCAGCAACAAATGTTTGTTTCCCTGTTGAGCTATTTCAAGCATCTTACCTCAGATGTCTATGAAAATTTACGGCATTTTGAGTCAATAGTTAGTTTGGAAGGTAAAATGTAGCTTTCCTGTGTTACCTGAAAACAAGGAGTCCTCTTCTGAAGTTTTCCCAAGAGCACACAACTTTTGCAAAAGAACAATTTTTTTAAAACTCGAAAATACACCTGTTCTATCAAGCTACGCTTTCTAAAAATAAAAAATATGCTTAAAAATGACCAGAACTCATCAGAAACAGGCACAGTCAGCACAGGAAAACATTTGTCAGAGTGCCGCAAACACCCTGCAGCTATTTAGGATGGCAGGACAGATAGGAAGAACATCAAATCTTAGAAGAGCAGGAGTGATATCTAGCATGCTGCACAAGCCAGAAGCCTCTCAGGAGCACCAGCCTCTAAAGCTGTTCAGTCCTACAGCTGCAGCTACTGCCAGCACTCCCTGAGTACTTCGGAGGAGGCTGTCTGCTCAGAGATAGCAAAAGGAAGTCAAGAACAAACTAGCAGCTCGGTACAGAAATTGTTTTCTGTCTTCCAGCTGTTTCCTATCCTTGTTTTCTATCCTCCACAGACAGCTCGCTGTCTCCCAGAGCTGTTAACTTTCAGTGCCTTGACAGTGATATTTCAAACCCCTGGGCAAAGAACCGAACCAAAGATGCCTTATAACCTGTGTGACAAAGGAGAAATAAAACACAATAGCAACTTTAGTATTTGTTAATTGAATGAAAGCAATCCCGAGACCAAAAATAAGATGAAATATAATCAAAACAAAAAAAAAGTTTCCTTCTTACCACCTCAGACCTAATGTCAGTGGTATTTAACTCTCACGAGACACAGAAGCGACAGCCGATTTCCTGCATACTGGACCAGCTGCTGTTATTAAGGGCCCACGTTCCCTATTAACAGGGCACGTGGCCTCCTCCTGAGATTCTTCTTCCCCCTTGCAGGCCTTCCTCACCTCCCAAAGTCAGGTGAAGACAGCGCTTTCCCAAGTTACCTCATTTCCAACTTGTCAGCCAGCTATTTGATCTCCCTGGCAGCAATAACCATAAAACAGCTCGCAGCGCTTCCAGCCCTGA
Source organism: Anser anser (assembly GCF_964211835.1). Lineage (NCBI taxonomy): Eukaryota > Metazoa > Chordata > Aves > Anseriformes > Anatidae > Anser > Anser anser. The sequence continues at coordinate 86,957,369 of NC_139723.1, forward strand.
GTAGGCTGCTCTTCTAGCAAATAGGTTTAAGTATTAAAAACCCAGCTCTGTTTACACAAGCAGTATTACTTTTAAAGCGCAGGAGCCACCAAGAGCAAACACTTAAGAACCAACAGCAAAAAAAAAACGTGCTACTGAGAAGAAGTGCTCATCTTTAAGTAAAACACTAAGGCTCAGACTATCTGCGGTAAGCAGCTCCCCGGCCACATGCTCTTTTCAGCCTTCCTCCTGCCAAGACACAATCCTCATCCTACAGTAGTCGTGCTATTGTCTTCAAAAGCAAGCGAGCGGTAAAGCTACGCTCCTCCTAACACCGAAATTCATAAGCCCCTCATTCAAATTCCGACCGTATTTTCAGTGGAAAACTGCTTTATGCAACAGGACAGCGTATAATGTCGCATTCAGATGATTTCTTTAGTGCTCAGAATGATTTTCTTTGTCCGCACTGCTTGCGTACATCACTTCGTGGTGGGCGCTGAGAAGAATGCATGCTTTAAAGACACACGTGATTCGACATCGCTGCCTGCAATCAAACCGTGGTATTGTGCCAGCCTCCCTGATGATCTCTCCTCCTGCTTTGCTATGTCGTTAAACCTATCGAGGCTCCATTTGATTGAATTCCTTACGTGCTGGCACTGAAACACGTACTCCGTCACCAAAACAGAAAAAAATTGTAATAGGTCTAGTAAATAGCATTTAGCTGCGGAACACAAACCTGTCTTTACATTTTGGATTGGGGTCGGATTTGATGGGACAAAATGCACAGAACCAACCTGTTCCTGACTGAACACCAGTTCCTACTCCCTACGTACCAGGAGAGAGAACTCACCTTCTCCCCTGATCCTCCAGCACACTGAAGTGCAGTGTTTTTTTTGGAAAAAGTCTAATTAAGAACCATCACCATGTAAGTGCTTACAGTAACATGTACCCTATTTTTGGGTAAAACATCCTCCGGAGCTTTTCAGCAGCAGGTTTCCAGAAGTCTTCCACTAACCAGGATCTGAGATGCAGCGCTGAAAGGAGAATTACTCACTCAAATGTTGACAGCATTTGCCAGATTATATTAAATTCAGGTTTAGGGGCATCTGCTGCCTCCCCACACACACAACTTTCCAATACATCACTTCAGAAAGATCTTTTCTCCTCCCCTCTCAGCAGAAATTAACCACTGCTGACACAGCAAGTCTAAACAGCAATGACAGAAATTCTCGGCTGCCTAGTTTCCTGACGTGCTCCGTATTAAACTCATCATTAGAAATGGGGTCAGAAAGTTTACGTCATTGCTTAAAGGGGTTATTTAGGTTTTTACCTCTCTGCAACACAGAAGGGTGCGATCGTTACAAGTTTCTTATTCCTGAGGGAGAGTTCAGACTGTTACAGCATCCTCCCATTTCCTCCCTTCGGCACTTTATAGTTCTCGTGGCTTTGGTCTGCCGCACAAAGTAAGATTTGTGCAGGGCATCGAGGAATATTGTGAGGTACCAAGCTCCAGCTGACTAGCCTGGATCAAGGTTCACATAGCTGAAGAAGATGACGTACTTAGCTCCAAGCTAAGCCAACTTGGAGAGCCCTAAATTTGAATTGCTCTCCATTCCCGTCTGATGTTAAATGCCACTTGGCTTTTGGACAGATTAACAGGTAATTTTTCTTACCCACGACTGTGCAGAGCGTGACGCTGCCAGACATACTTCATTTATTGCTATGCTCTGGTGAATTTAGCAGGTTATGGCTGCTTACAGGAAAAAGCAGAAGTCCTATTAACATGCAATTTCAAAAGGCCATTTGTCAAGATGTCTGAGAAATCTCAGGAACGAAAGCTACTGGGTGACACCACTCATTCAGCAGAGAACCTAGACTGAGCAAGAGAAAAGGCTCTTGAAAACCAAAAGGTAGGATTTTCAGAAACTAGAAAAGCAATCCCTCTGTTTCTTTCAGAAGATACCATTCCCCAGTCCACCCCAAAAGAAGAGAACTAGTTAAAGCTTTTATCTAATAGAGACGCAAGGATGTCACTCCGAGCCTTTTACAGAAATGGAGATAACTCAATAGCGCAGCTGCAAAGAAGAATAAAATGATGTGCTGGTCAGGAAAAAAGCTACAAACAAGCTGTGAATCAGCAATCTCAAGATAAGTGATCTCAGACTCTGTATGGGAGAAGACAGTTTACAGGGAATTCCAAAAGCCTGCCTAAGGAGACCAAGACTGAGATGCAAACACCCCTGGGAACCACACCATGCTCATTTTACACCCTTACCTCGCACAGGACTAGCATTTAGAAGCCTGGAATCATTCAGAAGCTGTATCCCGCAGCTGAGAAATGTTAAGTGCTTATCCCTACTAATATGGAAGTGTGGCTGATTCTTATTCATGCATTTACAAAGAGGATATATAAAATGTTTGCTGGACCGAAAGATGAAATTTTGCATTTTACTCTGATTATGAAAGAGATTTATCATCACTATATGACCAGGAATACTTCAAATTAAACACGATTCAAGCTGGCAGCTATTTTTAGAGAATCACAGAACGTCCCAAGTTGGAAGGGACCCACAAGGAGCATTGAGTCCACCTCCTGGCTCCGCGCAGGATCACCCGAAAACCAAACCCTGTGTCTGAGGGCGATGTCCAAACGCTCCTTGAGCTCCGGCAGGCTCGGGGCTGTGCCCACGTCCCTGGGGAGCCTGTCCCAGTGCCTGACCACCCTCTGGGTGCAGATCTTTGAAAATTAACAGTGCAGCTAACAAAAAGAAAATTGCCCGTACGAGTAGATGGATCTTTCTATCATATCCAAATCTCCCATTTCAAGAGAGTGCATTAGCCACAAAGTTATATGTTATAATATTCTTTATTTTTCCCTTTTTGAAACACTTATTTTTAACTGAGATCAAAAAATTAACTTGACCAAACCAGAAATGGGAAGGGAGAAAGCCAATATTGATCTATTGAACTATAGCTTAATGGTTAGAGCATACTCTTGGGAAAGAAAATGTGGCTTGTGACTCATTCCTTACTGAATATTTTATATTAATATTTTCACCACGAAAAGAAAAAAACCGAAGATTTCATTTTTTTCTAGTTAATGAACTAATCTGTATGTACAAGAAACATGTTCGTGCTTGTCTTCCCTCATGCCAAGGCCAGGAATCTAGTTTAATCAAGCTTGCTTTTTCATTTCCTTGAAGACTTCATAAAACTCACCTAATGTCATCATCTGTGACTATGAAAGCTTTGCAGAGGGGTTGAGATGTATTGAGCCAGACGGCTGGGTTCTTCTCCACAGCTGCGGAGAGCTGTCCCGTGATAGGTGCCGAACTGGTGTGCAAAGCGCTGGCAACAGCCGACAACAAGGTATCGTCGTTGTTACCCGGGCCGACTCCTAAAATAAGGATAACCAAAGAGTTACCATTCACATTTCACGTGCAACTTTCAGAGGCAGAGCTCCTCTCAGTTGGTAGGGTTACATACACCAATGATATGATTTCCACTGGATACACGGCCGTATAATCTAAAAAGTCAAATACAAGTTCTTAAAAAACAGCTTTGCAATAACACAGTTGTTTCAATAAAAGTTAGCATTTCACAAGGCAGCTCACTGCTAAAATTGGCTGGATTTTTTCCCTGCAATAGCAATTACAACATCGTGAATTTTTTTAATAAAGCTGATCACATCATAAATTTATCAGTCACGTACTGAAACAGTTTATCTGCAACTTCATGATGTTAATCCACACCAGCACAGTCTCTGCTTTAATCCTGCAAGGTGTTAAATTAATTCTGAAAAATACACAGTAAAGATTTTTACAGCTCTCAAATTCCCGTGAAGGTCTCCTAGGCAGTGGAACAAAGTTATTAATTCTGACCAGTGATTTGATCATATTTTAGATCAACTTTCACCAGTGAGAGTACAGTTCTGCAGCGTGGTTTACATGAACTGCTAAAAATAAAGAGAGTTTTGGAGATTGAGGTATTTTGTTAGGAAGCACATTTACAGTTTGAAGGTTACTAAATCTGACGGGAAACTGAAACGCTCGTTAAGAGCATCAAAAAGTCTGTCCCTTTTAAGCACAAACTACTTTGTGAATCTGAAGCAACAGCAGCTGAGTGAGCACAGTACCTTGAAGACCCTTAGGGAGCTCCATGGATTTTATGATTTGTTCACTGACATCCGACGCGCTGAGGCCTTGTAGCCTCTTCTCCCAGAAAAGCTGCAAAAAGAAAACGAGATCCCCATTAGAATTCGAAATAAATCAGCTCACGGAAATCAACTGTGCTCATAATCAAAGGAGCATCAGAACAACATACAAGACGGACACCACCTCGCAGCTTACAAAGCTATGGAGAGGTTAACATCCTATCTGCTGCCGGAGATCCGTGCGATGCTGCACATTACAGCAGCGCAGATCACCAAATAAAGCTGATCAGTAGCTCAAACCTACGCTGGCTTGATGACCTGGCCCTTTCCGTTGCTGTGTAGGTATCCCTTGACTTTTCTGGAAACAGGATCAAATCTTTTCACTTTTAGGAAGGTACACGAACTAAATTCACATTCTCTTTCCTTTCCATTGTTTAGTTTGTTAGCTGGGAACATGCTTCCATTTCTCATTTCTTGATCTAAGGGAGGTTTTTTTAATGATAGGGATTTCCTTCTTCGCTCCTACCTTACCTGTCTGAAGATACATGCTGAAGCTCTGGGCTGCAGACTGGCCATGCCTATTATTTAGGAAAAGTTCTCTATCTAGCAAGACAGTGAAGGAAGCTAGTTAAAAAGCTGATTTCCATTCCACAGGAAGCTAGGCTTAACAAGGAAAGGGAGAATCAGAGAATCATTAAGGCTGGAAGACACCTTCGAGATCATCAAGTCCAACCACGCAGAACGTAGCTATGCAAGTTCCCGTGGAAAGGGCATTCCAAAATAGTTTTGATTTTTCCGCAGGCTATGAACCTACTTTTTTCATGCCTTCAACACCTGAGACAGAATCAGACATGTAGTTATCCTAATTCCTAGGAAATTCCTTGTTGTAGTCAAGAGCCAGGAGCCTCAGTTTAAGACAGGGCTCTCAGATGTCACATTCTGTTTTGCAGACTCCGACTGCAATATTTCACACGTTCTTGACGTCTCTGACTCGACAGCTTTTTGAAAATACCATTTGCCACTCATGTCATTTTACTAGAAGCGCTTAAAACGCTTCCTGTAAACTGACTCCTCACTTGTATTAGTTTTTCACCATTCCAACCCAGTTTTTAGCGACATCAAGACATCCCTTTGATTTCCTTTTAAATTTTTAAGTATTTAGTACCTCCAGTCCTTCACTCCTACTGTTTACCACTAAGTCCTCACCCCAAGAAAGCACTCTAGAGGTCTCGTAGCAGTCCTTACTGCTTTGTGGATGGCGTGGCAGTGCCTTAAGACTGTCTAAAACTAGCTAAACTCTAAAACGAGCGTTAGCATTCATAAAAGTGAAGTCACAGTGAAACCCGATCGATTCAGTATTTCATCACTGGATTAGCTTGGCATCTTGAAGTCTCTAGGAACTCAGAAAGCTTTGGTTGCTTCACTTACAAGACGAAGACGCAATATTCTCCAGCTACAGAAGTGCACGCTCACGTGACTGAAAAAGATCCCGCGAGGCTCGATGCGCGAAGTGTCTGCCTCTTAAGTTACAGCCCCAAAAATAGTTTACATTATTTAACCTGCGACTCTCTCAGCGTTACGGAGACGGGGAACCCCCAAAGAGAAAAGAAGCCTCAAGTTCACACACGCTGTGCCCCGCCCCAAGCAGAGGCCACCTTCTTTGTAACAGCCTGCCGCCGTCTCGCAGTTAGAGGCAGCCTTCGGGACCAAGTGTGCTGCCTGGCTTCGGGGCTTTTCTCAGCCCGAGCGCCCCGGGGAGCACCGCGATCCCCGCTGAGCGGGGCAGGCTGATCCGCTCCAGTCCTCGGCCGCCTGCTGAAGCTGCACCAGCGCAGCCAGAAAAGCGAGATCCGTGCCTCCAGGAGAGAGGCATTAGCAAACATGACCCTGTTAGGCAGTAATGAGAATCCTGATGGGAGCAGGATAAGGAAGGAATGAGAAAAGAACCGGATTTAAAGATTCATCATTCTTACGGCGCGATATTTCATTACTAATGCAGAATGAATAACCATTCCGAGCATCCATCAGTCACTTAGGGGTATTCGTCCTGTTGGAGGATGAAAAATGGCCCCATTTCAGTTTCGCCTGAAGTCTGGCCGTTAGGAAACACACACTGAAAAGTGCCTAAAACCCAGGCCCTTCATTTACCGATGCTTGAGCGTTCTGGGTTCAGACGGAGCCAGCAGCCAAGCGACCCATTTCCCGGGAAATTAGTCAGTACGCCTTATGCCAAAAGTGACCTCTTACGCAACAACATCCTGCAGAGCGAGAAATGTATCCCTTATCGCCCAAACTTACTATCTCGAGGGCAACTCTGTTTTCTTCTGATAGAAGAGGCAGCATGGGAACGCCATGCCAAGGTCCCCAGGGCGGAGCGGCATTTTCGCTTCCTTGTTTTTTCTGAGACCCGACAATGGTAGCCCCGCACTGCAGATGTGCCGCTGAAGTCCTTTGTTTGGAGAATTATAAAATATTGCTTCCTCCACAATTGTTTCTTTTCCAAGAAAAGCTATTTGTGATTAATGGCTAGCCATCAGCTAACCTGTAAGCTTTGTAAAAACATCATCTCCTAAGTAACTATTATTTCTCATTCAGAAAACAAAGAAATGATAGATTTGCCTCTCTGTTACAAGAGCCACCAAATACAAGCAGCTCCTTTTAGTTAAATGTGTAAAAGTCTACTTTGCAGTTGCTCAAACAATGGAAGCCTGCAGGAAAACCTTGCTGGAAAGGACACACTCCAATTCTGCTGTTTTTAAAAGAAAAGCACGTACGTTCTTAGCATTCAAACATTCTTGGAGGGTGGCTGATTTATACACAAGTCAACCAAGAACCTCAAGTATCACCTGCAACTTACTATTTGTGGTATTAAAAATACCATAGATGTCAACAGAGGAGGTATCAACTGAACACAAAGAAGGCAAGACTGATTCTGACGCTGGTGAGTTCAGAGCTTGTATTTATTCCATAGTTTCAGTTGATTGACTTGGTTTCTTCCATTTAGACAGCTACAAGTATCTACTAACGTGCACCGGTACTCAGAAAAGGCTAACATCTACTTCACAGCTGCGAAGAACAGCAAGTTTAACAGCACGGTCCCAATTCCAGGTAGCTGGCTTGGCACCTCCCCAGCTCCCAGGGACCAGATTCATTTCCACGCCGCCTGCAGATGCGTTATGACCTGGTGAGCAAGCTAATTAAAACCTTACTTCATTGACAGAACTACGTCTACAAAATCCAGTCAACACGTCTGGGCTGCACTGAGGACCCAAGCACGCAATTTTGTTACGTTTTAACGTCTACTTTAATGGCTAATTGAGGCCAGAACACCCCAAGTTATCACTTGGGAAACTGCTCAACTCAATGATATTGCAAGCAATGAAATGAGGAAATACGACTATAAAGAGGGCTTTTCAAAGTGTCCTTGGAAGATTTTTAAATGAATGAGAACTCCTCCAGAAAGCTGGAAAACTTCTTTCATCTTTTTATACCCTGTGAGTTGCTCGGCTCTCCTACACCCATAACTGCCAAACAAAATATCAGTGTTTCTCAACTTGCTTGGGAGAGGGAGGTGGAACTTAATCTCATCAGGTTCCTTCCATCCCTCTTTTTGATAACTCTAATAGATATCAACCAACAAGCTTAAGTTTTCCAACCCAATCTAATTTTGGATTCTAATCTTTTAAGTTCAGCCGCAGGAAATAAAATTACATCTATTTGACATCCTGCAATTTTTCTAGTAAATTAGGCTTTTGAGGCTGCATATATCTTCTGCAAAAAAATGACTATGGTCGGATTTAGCTTGTGATCTATCATCTTATTCAATAATTCATTGCAATACAATCCACTGCAAGTATCTACAAAGTATACTACGTATAAAATAGACTTTCAAATCAATTGTGAAGAGAACTTTTGGCCTGAAGACAGATTATTTTATAAGCAAATACAACAGGTCTGTCCTCAGGTGGTTTTAGGAAGTGAATACTGTCAGGTTTATCCTCGGGTGGTTTTTAGAGGTGGCTATCTGCCATAGAACTAGAGGAATCAGATCACACAGTATTAACTGATTACTTGCTCTTCTTGAAACAAGCTTCAAAGAGGAGGCTGGATGTGTTTTAGACATTTGATGCATGTTCATGGATTTGTTTTTTAGCCAAATGTATCAGGAAGATAGAGTTGAACCTTTTGCAAATTCAGTTTTGTAATCACCACTTAAATTAGTTTATTTTACTAGTGTGGTTTCAAGTTCTCTCTATCACCACGGTCAACAGTATACAGCAGAATTAACAAGTGATTAATCAAGTCCTCAGGAGTCTGAGCTCACTCAACTCAATACCTCAGGTATGTTACACGTTTGGAGAGTGAAATAAGTGAGCTTGGTGTTTACTCTGAAAAAGGCCGGTAAGTGTGGAACAACGTGAACCAAGGAGCTCTAAAACACGAAGATGATGTTAAGTGCTCTACACAGGACACAGACCTGTGTCTGTGAAAAGAAGTCTGATTTGGAGCACCGCTCCATTTGATCCGATTAAGTACAGAACACTTGACAGGCAAGTAACTCAAGTTTAAGTGATTACATAAAAGATTTGCTACCTATAATAGGTTCAAATAGCCACAGGACTTGCTCCGCTCCCCACTGAGGAATACTCAAATCCAGATACAAAAGTGGATGACTAATGTGTCCTGAAGTATTGCTACACCTAGAGTCCTTTTTGCCATAAAGGAGGGAGGAAGAAAATGTGATTTTAAGACAGTGCTCACCATCATCTAAGATGAACACGACAGATACAGCTGCATGATTTTTTGATTCATCATTACCTCCACGCTCAGTTTCAGCAATGGCAATCTGACTTTTTAAAATCCAAACCATTACTCTGAAATTTATCAAGAATATATCATATCTTTTTGAAACTTTGAAGCAGCAAGACTGACAACGTTTAGGAGGCTAAAACTATTTTTTTTTCTTTTGCAGGACCCACTAGAAATCTTACAGGGTTCTTTTTCTTATACTGGCTTATTTGTGGACTCTGCAAAGGAAAAAGAAAACAAACCCACAGAAATACTAAGGAAACGTATCCTAAGTAAGCTTAGGGGAAACTAAAATATATTTGAGCAGGATGATGCTTCAAAAAGAGATGTGAAAGCGCTTTGAAGGAAATTGCAATTAAGGCTCCTAGATTTGCTATTTATGAACTTAACAGATTTTCTGATCATTTGATTAGATGCAAAAAAATCCGAGAAATCTCCATGGATTGCCTGGTACTGGTGTTGGAACAGAGACCACTTAGAGGAAGAAGACTTAAGAGGAGAAGTCTTGTGCGTATCAGAAGACCCTTGACAAAATGCATGCACACACAACTCGAGTGCTTCCAGGATTCTCCAGAGTATTGCCACCCCTCGGATGAAGTTCTCCACTCTGATGATCAGTAATCTATAGAACCTTCAAGGCTTTGAAAGCCTTTAAGACGCTGTCTTGCAGAGCAGTTGCTTGAAAAAGTCTTAGACAACCCTGTGACGTTATTTGTGTGCAACTAAACATCGCGCTGAATATATGGAACCAGCAGTGCCACAGATCCTTTGCTCTAATTGACAGCTTTACCTACACCCAGATCCCAGGCAAACTGTTATCTTTCCAGGAACTACCACAGGGTTTACTGCTTAAAGAAGAGGCGCTGCCAAACGTCATCCCTGCCAACACTAATAACCATGTCTTTTCGCTCCCAGGTCACAAGAAGACTCCTGACTGCCAAAGGAACTACAATGCTCGTTTATTTTCATCTCTACATAAGGAGGAAGGCCAAAGAGAATCTTCAGGGAACTCTGGTTAGGCCATCTTTTCAAAAGGGAGATACAACAGATACAAGCCAAGTGAGGCTTTTAGAGATGTGTATCTAGAAATGCAGAAGCAAGAACCCCTTAAGGGATTTGGGCCAAGAATTGAAGAAACAAGGGAGGAATGACACTGGAAATGGGAACTGAATAAGCTTTACATAAAAGTAGGCAATAGTCAGTGCTTCAGCATTCAAGTATCCACCACTGATTTAATGTCTATGTACAGGGAGGTTTACACGCCAAAATATAAGAGAAGGAGGAGGCAGTGATGCACGTAAGGATCATTTATAACAGGAAAATATAGTTTTTATCTGGAAGAGAACTCAAGGACGCATTTATCTGACAACTGTATCTCAAGTGCTCCAAGGTGCCGGTTTTATTCTTTTCTATTTCTTTTTTATTTCTTTTATTTTTTTTTTATTCTTTTTACTAAGAATAAAGTTTTCCAGCAACTTCACTCCTCACCCCAGCTCTTCTATTTTATCTCAACTGATCACATCAAAAAAAAGAACCCTTGCTTTTTGAAAACCAAGCAAAGACCATATCTCCTAGTATTTACAATCCAGCTAGTAAGTAAAACTAGTAAGTAAAACTGAATGAACTTCTTGATGATTTCAAACAAGATGTGCATGTCCGTATATTTACATACCTTCAGTTACCAATACCCAAAGAAATATTGATAAATGTGCGATGGAAATCTGTGTGTAAAGAAACCAGATCACTGGAAATTGCTTATGGAATTGCTTATGGAGTCTGGCAATTTGCTTAAGATTCTCCAGTAATTGACAGCATAATATCTACACTAAATCGCTTTGTTCCAGATTTTTTAGTGGAAGTTTTATTCAGAACTCATTGAAGCTTTACGTAAAGGCAACGCTGACCAACTACTCTCTCCCTTCTCCAAGCTTCCCACCTGCGTCAGTCACCAAGACAAACAACGAAATAGCTCAAGGCAGCACTTTAGCTTGGGGAAAGGCAGAAGAGTAAGACATTTCAAGACTTGCTTTAATATTAGACGTATAAGATAAACTATTCTACATTCAATGCAAGTAGAGTTAGCATTTCTTCCAAATGAAGTATGTCAATACAGAAGAATAGCATTTTAAGTGTCCTCTTCTGAAGATGTACTGTTGCAAGCAAAGCAAAAGGATGTTGATCAAAACCAAATGCTGACGCAGTGATCAGCAGACAGTGATTTCTTGAAGATCTTGCTATAGTTTCATCTGTTAGAACTTATCTTAAAGAAGCAAAGATTTTACTTGGGTGGGTTTGAAAACCAACTATCCTGCAAGTCTTTACTGGATAGTCATTCTCAAAAGACAAGGGATGCGTTCCAGATGGTTTCAGTTCACGACGTATTTGAAGCAAAGATTCTGGAAGAAAGAAAATTGGGAGGAAATAGGCAAGCACGAGAGGATTTGAAATCCATCAAGATATGAATCGCCAAACATCCACTTCTCTTGCCACAAAGGTGCCGTAACTTTCATACCTTTTAGTGATTATTACCGGTTCAGCAGACATGACTAAAAGGCAATTCCTAACACACAAAGTGTAGTAGTTTAAAAGGAAAACCCAAAGAACGTGAAGAGAATCAATAGACACATGCAATTATGCATCTTTAAGATCTGAACGTGATACACTTACATGGCCCCTGTTGAACTTCACGGGACCAACAGTGAGGTTAGCTGAGGCCTTCAAATCTTGCTAAAAGACATCTCAACAAGATGATCCCATACGGCTCGATATTTCTTCCTTCTCTTTCTCACCTGAATTTAGAGGATGCAGAGTCTAAATTCCTTATGTTATTTCTAACGAGAACAGCATTCAAGATGTTTGAAAGTTCAATATTAGAGACAGCCTGAGTTTCAAAGGAAATGTTGTTAAAAGTTTGTGATATACCAATGTACAAAAATGCGAACATGCCTCTGCATTTTCTTCTCATCCCTGTACTAAGCCAGAATAAGATGCTTCAATTTGATGGTAGCAACACTATGACTCCAAAAATACACATCAGACTTAAAAATAATGCCTAAATCCAATATACACTATGTTATGTAGTCGATTATTCCTTCAACTAGATTTCCTTTTCTTCTCTGCGCTTCTCCCCATAAAAAACTGAAAAAGCACTGTGTGAAGAGGTGATCTGTCGCTGATATAAAGACAAGCAGCTAAAGGAGAACTTGTGTAAGATGAGTTCAAGTTACTGTGTTTTGCATTTGTTGTAGTATTATACTGAAAAAGAGGGATTTAAAATAATTTTGAATTGATTTTGCACAAATCTCTTCTACATAAAAGGGATAATAGTTCTTGATGACAACCGTATATTTTACAGAAACATCTATTAAGAAGCTGCACATGAAAAAAGTTTTGTATTTAAGGTCTAACTGCGACAATATAACATGTATCTGAAATTCAAGAGGAATTCTGTTGCCAAATCTGACTGAAGTTTTGGATTAAGAAAAAAATCTCCATATCAACTGACCTATTTCTGGAATTTAATTGTATTTTTTACAGCATATTTCCATAAGTAACCATCAATACGAGATTGCTCATCTGTAATTGAAGCACAGCTGAAAATATTTTGATTTTCAGCTTGCTTCAAATTTTGCACAGTTACAATGGAAATAGATTAATTCTTACCTGCCGTGGCTGTTCCGTCACTCGCTGCGGATCGGATCTCACTTTGTTACTTGGATGGTTGGTGACTTTGGTGACGGGTTGTTTGAAAATTGATGCAGTTTGTCTGATGGGCAAAGTTGTATTCAAGTCTGGTTTTCCCTGTTTAAAAAAAAAAGGTGAATTAACAAAAGATATACATAAAATTCCTACAAATTAACGTTGGATAAACCATCCTCTACTGATGAGCAAAAGAAAGCTTTTTCTGGAGTAAAGATTTCCCTTAAATGCTGTACTTAACTAACCTTTGCAGCCACAAACTTTAAAGAAAAAAATGTACCAACTTGACCAGTTCCCCACATTCTCACCTTCTCTGGAAGAAGCATACTGCTTCAAAGTCCACCTTTTAGTAAATGATAAATGTCATTTGTGCAAGTGACTTACTTTCTGAAAATAGACAGCTTCATGAAAATACGCTTGTAGCGAATAGTTTATAGAGTCCTAAGTCTTAAAGGACAACAACTTCCTCCTTAACTCATCACAGATTTCCTAAGCAATTCCTCCATAATACAATTTTTAAACCAGTGCAGTAATTTATTCTGGAAAGAAACTAAAACTATATAAACTGTAGCAAAGTCTTTTGGCCAAGCTAGTTTTAATCAGGTTTGTTAACTGGTGGTTCCCAGGCAGACAGAACACTTCACCAGTAACATCTTGGCACATACAGAACCCTCAGACCCTCGGAGATGCTACAGAAAGGCATTCAGGCATTGGTACTAAGAACACCAGATGAATCATTTGGGGTGGGGAATGGAAGTCTCCCCGAACCCCCAAGACTGATGAAGACAACAGCACATCAACCTACGCATCATTCAGCTTTTCTGAATCTATCCAAGACCTGCCTGCAAATTTGAAGTGCTGTGCCAGCAAAACAGTACCCTAAAGCTTTTTGTAATCTCATTTCCCAAAAGTCCTGAAGACACTCACATTTCTCTGCTTCTGCATTTTGCCTTGTTTTCCCTGAAATAATACCCATTTTCCAGGGGTGTCACTGGCAAGACACGTGCTTAAATCCATATAAGAGAGACGCTGAAAATAAATATCCTATAAAACATACTTTCCCAATTAACATATACCAAAAAGCATGTTCATGTTGTGTGACTGTCCTCAGCACTTCAAAATATCTCAGTCATATCTAATTTTTGACAAAGAAAAATGTTTTTTAAAAAATTACTGCTATTTGCTCAAAAGGAAGAAAAGTTATTGTGTGATATTTCAGATCTTAGAAGGAAGTTTTATAATTGGCTTTGAGATCATTGGATAAAAATTGCACAGCGAACATTTTGATAGCGGACTCCATCCAAGGATCACGTTAAAATGATTTAAAGTGATTTCTACCAAGAAGAATCTCATAGCTCCGTGTCATCCCGGAGAGGCATTAAGTGCCTTGCCCATAGGAAGGTTTTCATGTTGAAAATTACTTTCTGCACACTTTCTGTGCAAAGATATTCGTTTGATTGCTGGTTTATAGGTGTTACACTGCACACATACAGAAAGAATGACTTCACACACTCCCCCTCATCAGCCATCCACCTTGCAAGGACAGAATTGTGCTAAAGTACTGGGCATTTTGATGATGGAAGAACCACCCCGTCAGGCTGACCTAGCAAAGCACTAAAAGAGGGACACTTTTAAAATAACAAGTAAAAAATAAGAGGGATATTTTGAAAATACAAGAATTTAATGTGAGACAGGTGTAGTGAAAAGACTTGTTGGTTAATAAACCTGAGCATTTAGCCATATTTTAAAGTCATTTTTATACAGGTCATTACAGAATACCCATAGTGAGTAGCTAGCTTTCATCATCTGGATGTGTCTTTAGCTCAGAAACTAATGATTTTTTAAGAACCAGAGAGCACACATTTGTTTAACAGTGTCTTTTATGAAGTCGTCTAGTCCAAATTGTATAATCTAAATACTGAGGATTTGAAGATTGAGATTTAATTCCCATTTCTAAATCCAAGAAATTGCTTTTTCCTCACAAAAATCTTTCCAGTAGAAAAATAAGAATAGAAAAATAAGGAATTCCTCCACATAATTTTAAGGAATGTAATCGATAGGAAAAAGCAACAGAGTAATGCTTCATATTTATCTGGGCATCTCAGTGTTACCTAAACGAAGGGATGGTTGCAGTACTTCAGGCCTGAATTTTTTTATCCAGATGGCAAAGAAGGTGATTTATCAAGAGTACCACGTACATTCCTAGCTATTCAACATTATGACTCAATTCACACACTCATTTCTCTCGAACTCACAAGTTCGCCCTGTAGCATGTGGGGAATCTTTGCTTAATACCGACTCACTCAGCCTCTCAGGAAAGCCAAAACAATTTTCCAGAGCAGCAAAAGTATGCTAGAACACAGAAATGAATTCTGAAAGAGTTCTAGAAACATTATTTTCAGTGGAAGTCTTTCTGTCTCTATTCCTACCACTCCTTTAGAAACACCTTGCGATTTTATAGGTCCCCTTTCTTCATTTCCAGGTAGCGCAGTTAACTCATTTAAATATAACAACGCTAAAATCGCGAATTCCCATGGAAGTTTTCCTCAGAAATGCAGGAATCTATCACTTCTTGTTTATAAACTCACAGCCAGAAGCCAGTCCCCACGTCTTGTAATATTACTGCTAAAAACCGTAATAATCCGTCCCTCCTATCAAATACGGGGCCTACGGTGAACCCTCTGACAGGATCTCTAACTGATGTCTAATGAAGTCTAACGTTAGACTTTTTCCCGTGTATTTTTTTTTAATATTTAAAGCAGCTCTGATGAGCACAGAATCGCCAACCAGAGCTAGACCAGAACCGTGACAGACTTTACTTATCCTACCAGCTTCGCTTTCCCTGATCTTGTGACGTCAAGTTCAAAGCCGTACGTGAACCTCTGAAGTCCGTGCCTCCGGGACGTTCTCTGCAGTAGCTTCAGTATTAGTGGTAAAACAGCTATGAAAATTTACAGAAACAATAATATGACAGAGCCATCCACAACGTGGGGGATAAATCTGGTTTAGCTAACGCTTCCGGAGCAAAGGCCTTAGTTTCAAGCTCCTGAAAAAAAAAGATACAGGTTCCTTTTGTCCTGTAATATGACTCACAGAGAAATTTTAAAATATACCCATTAAACTAAGCTTAAGAAAAAAAAAAAAAGGAAATTCCTTCAGGCAGTGTGAGAACTTAAAAAACTCAGCTACATTAATGATCTAACCCTTAGAATTAAAGCAAAACCCTGATGAGTAATGAAGTACACAGGAAATGCCATTTTAAGGACTAGATGTCCAATATACTTTTTAATCGAAGCAACACACTAGAAAATGGTCGTTAGGATAAACTGTTTAAACTAAGAACAGATCAAGTCCCAAGCACTGTAATTACACTCGTTACTGTCTCACTTTGTTTCCTTTCTCATCACAGTCACATCTGGGCTCGCTGATCTCCTAGCAAAACAGTCACTGTGAGTGTTGAACAACAAATAAACTCCTTAGGACAGAAACTTGCTAAGCTCATCTATCTCCAGCACCTGCAGATCCTCTGAGTTACAGGGAAAAGCCATCCTAAGTTAACAGGAAACGACGGATGTTCAGAGAAACTTTTTCACAACAAACCATAAACTCGCCATACACAAAATTCGTCCCTGACATGGGAAGAGCTTCCAATCCGTCTTGAGGAAGGAAGGAAAAGCAAACATCCCTTGATGTACAGTCAGCACCTGTCCCGAAGCACAGGGAACTCTGAGCCTTCCGGCCAAAAGACTTGATTTACACTTTTCAAGTGGTCAGGCACAGGTTCACCACCTGAAGTTCACCACATTGAGCTTTGAGCACACCTACAAAACTTCAGCATCCAGAAACACAAACCTGTGGGAGTTGCATCGCTTGATCACTAGCACAAGAACCTTTTCCTGCCCTAGGAACGATAGCAATATATCAAACAGCAGAAATATCGGTGTCCCCTGCTCATTTTTATTCATTAGGAGCACCTTATTTATTCTCCAGTAACAGTTTCCAAAAGAATTTCAGGTCTTCAAAAAGATACCAGACTATTTCCCAGAAGCATCAATATGCCCCCATCATGAAAACATTTTAAAACCTCAGTAATGTACTTCCTAGCCTTTCATATCCTGTAATCTAAGAAGTCATCTATAATCAGACAGCATGTTAAATAGTAGCCTCTATTATGGTTCCCCTTCAAAATAAAAAAATAAGCACATTTTTTTCTTATAAACACAGCAGGAGTTGGACTCGATGATCCTTATGGGTCCCTTCCAGCTCGGGATATTCTATGATTCTATTCTGTATCTATTGCATTCCTTATTTCATTGTCTCTTCAAAAGCACTCCAAATAAATAACAATCTACAACTGAAAGGTAAAAAATGGTTACACTGAAAACAGCGGGAAGGTTGTTTTAGGCTGAAGCAAAACTCCTGTAGTCCTACAGTAGCTCAACCTATCAAATATATGCCTTTATTTTCAGTACAGAAAGGCCGATAAGAATGCATACTACTAAGATTAGAGAGTACAATTTTGCTAGCAGAGTGTGTGTGTCATTTACACTGTTGCACATGAATGTCAAAACTGGAAAGCATTTATTAGCATGTATTACCCTCAGTTCCAATTTGAACCAGGAGAGGTTCACGTGTCAGTTCTGACATTGAGCTCTAGGCTGCTAACGATGAGAATCT
Organism: Anser anser; assembly: GCF_964211835.1. Taxonomy (NCBI): domain Eukaryota; kingdom Metazoa; phylum Chordata; class Aves; order Anseriformes; family Anatidae; genus Anser; species Anser anser. The sequence goes on from NC_139723.1 coordinate 86,974,686, forward strand.
CCAAAGCTAGAGGTATGGCAAGACAGCCTTTCCATCCACCAGATGCATAAATCTAACCGTCTAGACACGTCGCAGAAGGAAGGCTAAAGTATATTTTGGATATTCGGTCTTGTAACAGAAGGGGAGCCAAAGAGTTTAGAAACGTTCGTGGTGAGTTGTTTGTACAAAAACAAACAACCCATAAAATATGAGCAAGTTTATACATAAACATGCCTACGCAAGGCTCTCGTTTATGGTCCCTCTAGCAGCACAGCTGCAAGGCGGACTACAAGACGACCACAACCAATGTTTTTCACAATGTCTGGTGGAAGGAAGAAAGCAGAAACTTCAGGATTAAGCTGAGGTCCCATTTTTAACTATCGCAGAGACTGCAGAAATTCTTGAAAGCTCATGAGCCACACATTCATTCACTTTCAAATAATAAGTCTTATTTACCTAAAAAAAAGAAAGCGTTAATTATAGATTCTAATCTGATAGTTAAGAGTTACTGCAAACGGCATACAAGCAATCTAAATCATAGCAATACAAAATTAGCACAGTCTCGTCTAGATTTTGTATACCAAATTTTGTAACTTCTGCTCATGCAAACTGCCCACCCAAAACGTTCCTTTGGAGTAGCCCCAATAGTCGTATTATTTGAAAGCCTCACGTCTGTGGGAAGAAAATGAAAGAATCTGAAGGCACGATTTAAATAAAAAGCAATCGGCATGAAATGTTTGGTTCACAAATTACAAGCGGCAGATGACCAAAAACAACAGTGCACAAGACACAGCTATAACTTGTTAGGCATTTTCATACACTACTGTAAATTACGAAATCTCAAAGAATAAAGCTCTTCCAAAAGAAAAACGTTGCAGGTTGTTACAGAAATCCTTCTGAACTTTTGAGAACTGTTGTACAAGGTATCGATATTTTCTTTAGGAATATACTATCTGAGAGTCTGATAAATTTACTTGTCCTGTCCTTATATGCTATATCCATTATTTTAATCCTCTACGCTTCAGACTTTCATTTTTAATCTACCTTACATATTCCCTTCGGCATTCAAAAGGGGATGTTTGTTCAAAGAGAACTAAGACAATCAGAGAACAATCCGATCAATTGACAAAGGCCCAATCAAGCAGAAAAATATCTGGCCTTGCTCGGCTCCAAACGGACATTCAGATTTGTACAGACAAATAAGCTGCCTCAGAAAACAAGCTTCCTGGCACGTACTCAAAATGTGAACTATTTCATCTCAGAACAGGAAGATGAACATAGGAATTAGGAATTTTGAAGTCTTCCACAGAAGAAACTGACGTCAACAGTCCTAACTTTTACCATTGAGAATATTACTCAGGCAGATGACTAGAACTATAGCTCTTTATAGCCTTTAGCCAACCTCTGAGTTACTCAGACCTTTGTTTCATACTTAACATCACCTTGGTATTTCCTTGGTAGTAGCAGAGCATTCCCTCTATTTAAAAATTCTCCATCTCTACCACTACTAAAAATTAAAACATACACGTACAACTTAGAAGCAGGCTGCTTTAAGCAGAAAAGAAATTGCTAAATGAACTACAGGAAAGGAAATTCTTAGGATATCCTTAAACACAGTATTTGCTAACAAACCTTATTTTGATTGAGAGAATCATTCCTTAGTCTCTGTTTGTTCTTCTGCAATTTACTGGGCATCATCTTTCCCGTTCTGAAGTCAAAACTGCTGAGATCAACAGTGTTTCCCAGGTATCTTGCCAACTGAGGCTTGCTTCTGAACTTCTTACCACTTGGACTAAAAAGAAGAAAACACTTTAGTATGTTTTGTTGTACAAGAGGATACAACCTTGACTTCTTACAACAGGTTTTACGCCTTGTTAAAGATCCAAAACGTTTCCATTATCTTTATTCCATGTGGCACGTTCATTGATGTGTGGATTAGCGATGGCACACCTGCCCGATCCCTGGACATATCCAATCCCATCCTTGGCACACGTTTCAATTTACATGTCAGGCTAAACCAGACTCAGCGTAAGCAGTAGAAACGGCATGTCAGGCTGCGTCCAAGGGCAGGAACTTCTCTGCACAAAAGGTAAAGATCATGTGCAAGGTCTAAATTGATTGCTAAGGTCAGCCTAGACTGAACAGCAACCCTTCTGAGCTATTAAACAGCAGGGGATTAAAGACACAGGCAGAACTGAGACTCGAGGTGACATCTCTTGGCTATTCAGTCACTTACACTGGTGAGCAAAGCCAGCGAAGCACCTGAGCAACAAGCAAGCAAGCAGCAAGCAGGATGGTGCGGAATATGAAGCAGGTCCAAAGTTGCAGTTGTACGTATGGTAAATCCCATCATCATAAATTAAACCGCTCGTACAGAAGTTATTTAAATCGTACTCGTTTGAAATCACGGCCTTGCTACTACCCCAAATTCCCAGATAAAGTTCTGAGTAAGTGAGACGTTCTCAAGTGTTCCTACGAAGTGCTATTTCTACCCCTCTTTACATTACAGAATTTTCTCTCCCTGCAGCTCGAGCACCCAGGACGGTGATGCACACGCACTGAATTACACATTTCATCTTGGATACGTTTCATCTCTGCAGATTTTCACCGACCTCAGTGAGGCTTCCCGTGGACGGACTCATCAGCGGGTCATCGCTGATACAGTTTGACAAAAAGCCACAGGGTTTGCATCAACTTAAGGGACAACGGCGCTGCCCCCAGACTCAAAAGGTGGCAGAAAAACTGCTGGCAGGAACTGCTGCGTGAAACTCAAACCGCACCCCTGGTTGGAGGTAGCTTCTTAGTACACGGTTGTGAAAACAGCCGCATACCTATCGCACAAAGTCAACAGCCATTTGATGGTCTAATGCAAATCTCCCTGCAGAGAAATGACCTACGTGTCAAAAAGCTTCCACACCAGTGACATGCAAGAGGTTAACTGAGCTCAGAGCGTTTTCCACAACACTTTGTGCAGAAAACTACTGAAGATTTTTGTCTTCACTTTTCCTCCGAAGCGTTGTGTTTTTTTTCCAGCTCAAAAAACCCCTCGAGGCAAGAACTTCCACACAAAAGAACACGTACTGAATTCTGGGAAAAACAGCTAATTAAGCCAAACGTTTAAAAAAATATATTTAAATGAATCCAGAAATATGGAAAGATATAATTAACAAGAGGTAAAGGGTGGGAGAAAAAGACTTGAAACAGATCGCAATCTGAAAGCTAACCTCCTCAAGGATGGGTGTGGGAGGGAAAAAAACCAACACACACACACACACGCTCCCCACAAAACTCTTTTCTGCTTCTTGCAAGCCAAGAACTGAAGCTGTCCTAGGAGCCAAACTAAACCCAATGCGCTTGAGTTGTATTTTAGATGGTGAAGATGAACGCCCTAGCTTGCTGAGAGCAGGAGAAATCCTACACTGCAGGTCAGACAAGGAGCAAGTCCCTCGTGGGGCAACTAAGTTCCCTGTTAAAATAATCTGATCTATTGCCTTTCAGTCTTCTTCAGAAACCTGCGAGAGAAGCCCAAGATAAAACCTTGTCTAGAAGTGCCAGCTGCCTAGCCAAATGTCCCTGCTTGCTCCGACTTCACTGAATAAAGCCTCCTGGTAAGAGCTGCCGCCCCATCCTCCATGAAATCCTGAATGAAAAAGGGGAAACAACGACTATAAGCAAATCATGAAGTTTATGATTAAGTTCTCTGTTCCAAAACGTGTTTTTTTTTTTTTGAATTAAATCCCTTACACACTGTCATTTTAGGCCACACCTAAGTCACTACTGAAAAGATGGAGAAACTGGAATTCCTAACACCTTCTTCCATTATATCCTAATTTTTGTACCAAGGAAGAATTGTTTTATCTTTTGTTATTCCCACATCACCACCTCCTTTTGCTCGGTAATAAGCTAACAGACTGTCACGAAGATAGCACTGTTTCTACTAGCTTTCTTCTTCAGTTTCCTTGGAGAGAAAAGTTTCACGTATACCTCGAAGGAACCCAAAATTCCAGCAGCGGGCAGACATCAGCCTAACTCCACTACAAATTCTTCCCGGAGAACTCTGAAAACAGATTTCCCAAGTGACAGCAGAATTTATAAACGCATCCAACATTCTTAAATTCTATTTTTTAGACATTTAACATTGTGGGGGGCTTTTCTGTTTGTTTTGTTCAGTAATGCAAGAGCAAACCAGAGCATACGCTCCAATATTCTGTATCAGCATCAGCATGGATCATTGGCAGGGCTGCTGTTAAAAGCTATTTCGATCCACAGGACAAATTCCACCACTTTACACTGAAACTATTAGCAGGGAGAAACCGCAGTACGCTAACAAAATACCTCATTTCACCTTTAATTAAGCGTTAAGAAAGAAACGCACACTTGGGCTGAGATTAAAAGCTAAAAGTAAAAAAAAAAAAACAAATTAAAAAATAAGCCGAAACAAAGAGACTTCGGAAGAAGTCTTCTTGCAAAATGGCGAGAAATATTAAAAAATATATATATATTTTTTAAACTGAAAGTGTCAAACCACTGAAGTAATGCCTTCATTCCCGAATCGCTCCCAGATTACCTCTACCCTGCTCCTGCTGCCAAGTTGCCTCACTTCTCTTACCTGCGAAGAAAGCTCCGTTAGGCAGACGTCAAACAGAAGGCCTATTTGCAGCAGCTTTATCTGAACATCTATTAAGTAATTGCTATGCACTAACGATAACGAGCGGGGTTACAGAATCTATTTGGGCTAAAACAGCTGCATACGAGCCTGCTACTCACGCCATCTCGGTTGGAACTACGAAACGGTATTTTCTTTTGAAAATAAAAGTTCTAACTTCGTTTTCAGTAGAAAAGAAAGGTGGAAGGATGGACGTTAAGCTTTCTTCTCCCAGAGGGGACCTCTGGATGATGATGATGCTCTGGAGACACATCAGAAGTCAGGCTGAAAGGGATGCTGAAGGAAGTGCAGACTTCAAAGTCACCCATGCCCAGAAGATTTTTAAAACGCGTTGGTCTGAGTTCACATAGCCGGGAATTTAAACCGCTAGAAGAGTCAAAAAATGGATCACTACATTATTTTAATGAAAAATTACCCAGATGTGGAGGAAATCGGTACAGTCTGCCCTCATCCAAGTGTCCTGAACATTAATTGTACGCTTCTTTCATGCAAAGAGAAAGAAGCGAAAGAGTTCTTTCAGGGTGCTGTTGCACAGGGGAGCCTCTGGTCTGACCAAACTGCTGCATAATCCAACGCTCAGACAGTTTAGAGTCGCAAGATACATGTGGAATTACACATATCTCCAAATACACCTTCAACAACGGATGGTTTTAGGACTGTTATTCTTGTAAGCATTAACAAAAAAAGTTACAAATACGTAGCCTTACGTATTAACTTCCCAGAGCTTTTTTAATAACTTGTCAACCTCAATTCGAAGTTTCTCAGCTTTTTTTCCCAAATAGAAAAATTATTTTATATATTACTTCCAAATAGAAAAGTTATTCCAAATTATATTTAGTGTACCTGAGAGACTTGGGCCTATCATATCTGAAAAGCGTACCAGCATCTGCTCCTCATCCTTTCGAAGTAAACATTTTGGGATGTTTTTCAGCATCATCGGTTAACGACTAAAAGCACATCTCTAAAGAGGTGATGTGGAAGATCTACGAACTACTCCTTCGGTGACGTTATCAGGACTCAGATCGCTCTCTCTGAGATTAAATGAAGCACGCTACACCTCACCTACAGCTACGCGCTTGTGCAAATTTACATGCTAGACAAATTGAAGTTCTTAGCGGGCTGACGGCGATTAACTTCAACAATGAGCTTGCAAGGAACTTTATTAGAAAAAGGCACTTTACAGATGTTTCCTGTGAAGCAGCAGAACAAGTTAATTCGCATACAAGGAAGTTACCTTGGATTTTATTGTACAGCAAAGCCTACTTGATGCTACTCTCCCCGGCCACCCCCACAGTTCAAAACGCACAGCAAGTTTACAGGCAAGATAGTAGTGCTGCATATTAAAACAATAACCTTAAACTTGGCAGACAGTTCTGTTTTCAGTCGCTTTCAAAAAAAAAAGAGTGCTGGCAGACTTCCTCATTTTTTTGAGCTTTTACACGCCAGCCCTCCCCATCCAGCAGATTTTAGAGGAAAATTTCAACCGGAGCAAGCTCGATGCTCCAACACCAGATGGTAACGGGGAAAACACGTCGTCTTCTTGGGGTTTAAAAGTCTCGTTTTTTTTGGAGCTACCCCAAGTAGCCATAAACTAAAGGGCTCCTGCTTTTCAGGATCCACTCTGACATCCTGCAGTCCGACCTGGAGGAGCACGGAGCGGCCGGACACCAAAGAAGAAGAACAAAAACGCCAAAACGCTTTTCAGATTCAGATTAATGATGTTTTAATTTGGCTTCCTAACAGAGGTAAAGCAAAGCGCAGCATTTCTCCCAGTCACTCCTTGCGGGATGGGAATGAAGCCCAGGAAAGGAAGGAGACTGGGAGTATATCCGAGCGTTTCACGGTGTAATAGTAAATAAGACCACAGAAATCCCTCAGTAAAATCAGTCATTTGATCTTACGTTCAAGGGAACCTAATATTGGACAGCTGCTCGTTAGAGCCTCCTAGGTAGCTGACCTCTAAAGGGAACGTGAAAGATTTGTCCCACCAGCTTATAAAAACTGCTCTGCGATCCTTGGAAGATACCTCGCCTCGAGGATTTGAGTGCAAATGCTCAAACACGCACTCCTAGACGTTCAAAGATTGGGTAAAGAAGTCACTATATGAACGGTGAAGTAAAACACATTCTCATGCCTTCAGGGAGTTCAGAACTTGGGATCTAATCTTCCTTGCAAGAAAACACTTTATTTTTTTTTAAACACACTCGTCCTTACAGTTTACATTGCCACACGAAATCACCAACAGCAATCGATGGTGACGAGCTTTAAAAGATTATTTTCTAGATGGCTGTTCAATTTTCTATTCCTGAAAACATTTTGGCTTCGTTTTTCAGACTCCCTTCCTACGTTTCCTGAACAACTTGACCGGCTGCTTTGCCGAGGCCTGACTCATCGTGCCCTCGTAAAATGAAGTCAGTTACCACGACGGCTTGGTAATAACCATCGGTATTGTTCCGTCCGGGGACGGATTCACCCCACTGAGAAAATAAACTTGTTTTACATACTAAGACCCTCTTAGGCAGCGCGGTTCGAGCAGCTACACCAAATTTAAGTAGGGGAGATTGTCACCGTAATATTTCATGCTAAAACCTGCAGATGATCAGAGAAAACATGAAGACCGAAGGCTGAGCTAACGTGTTTGCTACCACCATTGGCTTCGTTTTGATTACGAGCAAAGATGCAGAGTTTCCAAAGAGGTCAGAAGAACAAGAAGGCAACTGAGAGCTCTCCTCGATGAAGCCCATCCCATGAAGGGGATGCTCTGCAGAGAGAAGACGACACAGGAAAAGCACTGAGAAATCAATAAACTGCTAACGCCAGCAACTTTTTTCTTGCACAGAAGGCAAAGCGCGGTCTCAAGATTTAGACCTCACTCTTAGGACTTGTTCTACGTCCTAACTACCTCTGGAAGCAGCAAAATAAACAGTAAACCTACACATAACGTAAGCGTAATTCAGCAGCCAAGAGCATCACTCAGGAAGTTACGTCTTGCTCGCTTTTAAAGATAAAGGTCTGCCCTCAAAAAACCAGCACCGAATTAAACTAATCCCGCTGTCACTGGAAACTCTCCGGCGTTTATCTTCCTGTCAAACCACAAGACAAACTTCAAAGGGATGTCTGTTTGCCCCACGGGTACACCTAGGCTGGAAAAGCTTTTGTAGTTAAGCGAAAGAGCCTGTTAGAACCCACTGAAAGCCGTGTCAAACTACTCGGCTTTTTTAATCTCAACTAGGGAAAAAAAAAAAAAGGGTAGCTCTTGCTTGCTTTTTTCCCACGAAGAACAAATGCACCAAACCAGAATACTAACGCGCTGTGAAAGAAGTCGTTCCGTGCCAAGTTTAAGAACCCTTTTTCGACAGGTAAATGCCCGAGGGGGTTACACACGCTACGGAGGAGACTTCGTCGGCAGAAAGAAGGGGTCGTTAAAGCAGAAGCTGAGACACCCTGTTCAAAATTCCCACTTTGGCAGGACTCGGGAAGCAGCTCTGGGTATTTGACAGGACAGCAGCACCCCCTACCTCACGGTACGCTGAATAAATAATTCAAAAAAAAAATCGTGGTGCCAATTTCAATTCAGCATTAGGACCTGGAGAACGAAGGAGAGGCAGGTACAAAAATGTTATTTGTGGATGGAGTTTCTCGGCTAATTTTGATTGCAAGAAGATAACGACGGTTACGACAAATTGGCAGCGCGGCTCGCACAAGCACGGAGGCTTGATTTAAAAAAAAAAATCTGATGTGGAGCCTTCAAGGCAATATCCTGTCTGCAGGCAAAGCAAGAACACGCAGATTATCGCGCCGCAGATACGAGCAGGATGTCATAAGTGACACGGAGAGGCGAGCTGCTCGGAGAGGGGACTCACTCTTCCTGAGGATGAAGAAGAAAAGCTACCTTCCAGCTCGCCTCTGCTGCTGCTGGGTCACTTTATCACAAAAAAAAGACGGTCAGTAAGGGAACTCCTACCTTCTTCCAGCTAGATGGAAGCCTAACGGGAGCGTTTATTCTGAGAACACCGCGCCGCTTGCATGTGCCCTACATTCAGCACCGCGATTTTTCATGCGGCGTCGCCTAGATCAAATAAGTTTGTAGCGCTAAATATAGAAGCTCCCCATTACACTCAGCTCCAGCAGAATTCGGTTTTCCTGCCTCGCCCTTAGCGAGGATTCCCCGAGCCATCCTAGGCCTCCGGCGTCACCCCTGCAAGCCTCCTGGGAAGAAACCCACAGAAATTTACCCGGCACACACAGAAATTTGCCCAGCACGCACAGAAATCTACCTGGCTGGACTGCCCGCGTACAATTAAGCAACTGGACCCTCGATCAAATCACCCTGGCGATGCCACGCTCCGAACGCAACGTGTATTTTCACCGCTTCCTGCGACTGCCAAAAAAGTGTAATATTAAACTTCGAGCGGCCGTGCCAAATCCTGGCTGCGCAGGCTTTTAGGGAATATTACTCTCTCTGAGGCACGCCAGGCAAAGCCCGCTGTATGCCCACCTACGTACTTCAGCATCACAGTGTTTATTAACATTCACTTCTTATTTTTTTTTTTTTAAAGGCGCTGGAGTGACATAGCCCTTTCAAATGTATTTGGCCTGCTCTGCTTTTACTGGATCAAAACAGGTTTTCATTTGTTTTAAACACAGCGATGCCGAAATCTGCCTCATAGCTATAACAGAATGGAAAAAAAAAAAGATAAATTTCCTATGCCAGTCCTGCCTGCAGCCATAAAAACATTTTTTTTTTTTATTTGTTTCGCTTTGGTTGTGCAGAAGTAGGCCTGTTGCTGAACAGAAGTTATTTCTCCAGACATAAATGACTACTTCTTTTTCCAAACCTGTAATCTGTAGTGAAATCAACAAGCTCTGAGCTCTGAGCTGCCTGGTAAGTTTTTAGTTTCAATTTTGCGGTTGTTTGGCAGAAGATCTGCATCACTGCTAACCATGCTGGAAGGCGTCCTAAAATGCGAAGCATTTATTCCTCCCGCTTTCCCACATTAAAAAGACAGAATTCCGGAGTCAGTGATGAGCAGATTACAGCCCTGCATCTTAAACCGAAGAGTGTTAAAGAGCTCCTTAGCAGGATTTTCGGCAGCGGCAGAATCTGAAGGCTCAGATCGTCACAGAAGGGGCTAACGCTAACCCTAAAAGCCGCGGTTTGATCTCGCACAGTACTTGTGAGCTACTTCCACCACACCCCTCCTTTAATAGCTTTTTTATGATAATCGGCAAGGTCAGTACGACTCAAGGCTGTACGTGAACGAGGGGCAAAAACCATCCGAGCAGAACCGACTGAAAGCGTTTCAGTCTGTCCGAGCGACTGATTCACCTCTTCCTAACGCGTGTCAGCTTAAAGCACCGTAAAGCAGTCCCGAAACAAGCGAGTTTCGAAATGCAAATCAGGTAGATTGCAACATGTATTAGCCTCGCAAGAGCTCTTCTTAATTACTGCCATTATTTAGACCATCACCGTAAATGAAGCTTCGTCCAATCCCTTTTTATTGTGCCTTTTTTTTTTTCCTCTAGCCTTAAGAAGTCATAAAACCATAAACCTCAGGTTTTTAGTCAGCTAACTAGTTCTAAGCAGCTAACATTAGTGCCTTAATGAACTTAATGAGGTTCCATTATCATTCTTTGCGAAGCAAGAACTAAAACCTGGAACTGCCAGGACGTATTTTCCGTATATTTTGGTCAAGAATCTGGGGCGTATAAAACTGACACCCCCGCGTTGTAGCGGGACGGACACATGACTGAAGTCAAGTGTTTTTCCAACAGCCCACTTTGAGCAAATAACTGAAGTTATTTGGGCTTTCTACATTAAATGTACTCTAGCAGAGTCAGCAGCGAGTGCCCAGCCCGAGAAAAGCCTGGCGTTTAACTCTGGAAAGAGCGGCCCTACGCAGCGAGTTCAGGTCAACGGTCTGCAGGAAGCCAGGAGCCATCCAGAAAACGGGATTCCCGCGGCAGGACTCGGGTTCAACCTCTGAGCCAGGCTTCACGAGGCAGCGCCGAAGGAAGGCCAAGCAGACGCAGAGAGGCAGACAGCGAGGCCGGAAGACAAAGGCAGCGAGACGGCAGAATTTGCTTTAAAAAGTTCTCGGCTGGATTCGTTCAAAGGGCTCGAGGAAAAGCACTACTCCTCCTCCGCACGCGGGGACGCCTCTGTCGGACATTTCACGGTGTTTCGCAGCAACACGTGATGGGTCAAGTGATGCCACCCTCGGCACTGGCAGGAGCCGACTTCTCCATCAGCCGGGATGCGTGAGGGAGCAAGGCTGCCTTCTCCCTCCTCCAGCTGGCCGGAGAAAGCCTTGAGTCCATTCACTGCAACAAAAGGAGACTGCTGAGGCTGCTCAGAGGCAGCAGCGTTAGCGAGAGGTTTCAGGTGCGGTTCGTCAGATGCTCACCGAGCTATAAATAGAGGAGCTGTGGCCAGCAGGCCAGCCTGTGCACAGGGCGGTTTCCTCCGCTCTGCAGCGGGCTGGACCTACTCGAGCACGGCCTAAGAGCACGCTTTCAGACCTGATTCTTTTATCGCCGCCTCGAGAAAACAACTATCTGTATAACATTTCTAAAAGCAGGCGGGAGGGGGGAACGAACCGAGGGTGCTGGCGCTTCTCCTGCTTTCCCTACGAGGCGCGCTTGCAGCGGGAAGGCTGGCAGCTCTCGCACGCGTTCAACTTTAATAAAATTACGGCTCCTGCTCCCCACAGGCGGCTGAGGGAGGCTCCCCCCTGCTTCTGCCCCACAGTTTGGGCACCACAGCAGCTCCGGGTCGGGGTGAGGCGAGGGGCTCCTGGCACGCTGACAGCCTGAGGGGCTCGGGCAGGGGCCGGTGCCGGTCCTGAGGGGACACCGGGCCCGGGGGGGTGCCCACAAACCCCGGGAGGTGCCCCAAACCCCGGGGCCGGCTGCTCTGAAGGGAACCCGGCCTCCAGCCGCCGCTCCGGGCCCGGCCAGGGCCCGACCCCCCCCGGTCGGCGGCCCCTGAGGGGCTGCGGGCAGGGACCGAGCCCCCCCCGAGCCCGGTTCCCCGGCAGGTGGCGGGGCCGGGGGGGGGGGGAGGGTGGCTTGGAGGGGGGGGTGCTGCAGCCGCGGGGGTGCCCGGTGCCGGCGCCTACCTGAAGTAGTAGACATCGCTCTTGCCGGCGCTGAGGCCCGACTTGCGGATCACCTCCTCCTTCTTCCAGCCGGGGGGCAGCGCGGGGCAGTCCATCCTGCCCTGCCGCTCCATGCACCGCGCCGCGGCCCCGGCCGGGGGGGACGGGGCTCGCCCGGAGCCCAGCGGCTGGAGCCGGAGCCGGGACCGGAACCGGGACCGGGAGCGGGTCCGGGGCCGGTGCCGGGAGCGGGGCCGGGACCCCCTGGCGATGGCGGCGGCGGCTGCTGGGCGCCAGGAGCGCGGGCTGCGCGCGCAGCCGGCGGGGCGCTCGCCCGGCGCCCGCTTCCGCGGCCGGGCCCCGCGGGCGGTGGGAGCGGCCCCGCGGGCGGGGCGCGGCCTCGGAGCCCGGCCCGGGGTGAAGGGGGGGGGGGGCCGGACAGCGCCGCCCTCACGCGGGCAGCGCCGGGAGCGGGCCGGGAGCCGAGCCCAGGGAGCCGCCGCCGCCCTCCCCGCCCCCGCGCGGGCACCGCCGCCTGCTCCGGCTCCGCGGGACGGGGCCGCCGCCGCTGAGCGCCGCCCGGCCGCTTCTAGGGCCTGCGCGGAGCCGCCGGGCCATGGCGCGGCCCCGGGGCGGCGGCGGGGCCGGGCAGGGCGACGAGGAGGAGGAGAAGGAGGAGGAGGAAGAGTGGCGGTGCCCGCAGCCGGGCCGCGAGGCCGCTCCGCCCGCCCCGAGTGAGAGGGGGCCTGGGGCGGGGGCTGAGGGGGGACGGTGTGAGGTGGCGTGAGGGGCTGGCGCGGTCTGATTGACTAATTGCTCGACTGATTGACCGATGGATTGATTAATTGACTGATGGGTTGGCTGATTGACTGTTCGATTGATTAGTTGGCTGATCGATTGATTAATTGGTTGACGGACCGCCTGAGGGACTGATTAACCCGGCGGCTTTGGGCTTGCTGCCTGTCAGGTGGAGATTTGCCTCCCTCTTTGCCTTCCCCTGGAAAGGCTTCAACGTCCGAGTCCCCCAGGCTTCTCGGAACAGCTCACTTAGCCTCATCCTTAACCCCAAATTTTGTGGAACTGACAAGGGTTACTCTCCACAAGGGTTTGGAGTCACTGCTACTGTGCTTAGAACTGAGCTAAAGGCAGATGACTTGACAGAAATATACCAAAATAACTTCAATATTCCACTGGGAACAGCTACTGCATCGCTTAAACTATGTACTAATGTAGTCCAGTGAAAAAAGAAATCCAAGTGGCCACCTGAAAACAGGAAGACGCCCAGCAGTAAGCTGAGCTGCTGTGGATGACTTACCCTCCTAACTGACCCCAGAGTTAACACGGTGCTAGAATTAATATAAAGCTCATCGATTTTACATTCTCGTCATATGTTTAGTAGCATAAACTGATCTAAAACCTTTCATCGCGTTGAAGGCGGCTAGTAATATTTAATCTGTTTGTTTACTCTCCTTGCAGCAGGCCACGGCAAGTCGGCATCAGCAAGAAACGCGGCGTGCAGAGTAGTTGTGCACGTGGACTTGGACTGCTTCTATGCCCAAGTAGAGATGGTCCGTAATCCTGAGCTAAGAGACAAGCCTCTAGGTAGGAGTTACTTTGCTGCTGATTAATCTGGGGAATGTCTGCGTTCAGGCAGGAGAAACCGAGGAGGTAGGGCTGCACGGTGACACGCAGGCAGTCACCCGGCAGCTGTAACCACATCCGCAGTGAGCAAGGTGCAGGCTCGGCTCCGTGCAGCCGGGTGACTACGAGATTAATAAATCCTCGGGAGCACAAGCGTGGGCACTCGCCAACACGTCCGAACAGTTCTGGGGATTGAGGCTGGTTCATAACGCATGTGGGCACGGAGAGGGCTGAGCTCCACGGGTGAGCCGTTTGACACAGTCATGCTCAAAGCACGCTTTATTCCATCCAGAAGCTGAGCCTGAATGCAAGGCAGTCAGTAATGGCTACGATCGGTGGAGGATGAACATCTTAAATTAACTCATACATAAAGGTCACTTTCATGGGTAAAATTGCCTGAAAAGGGCCAAGGGTAAGAGGAAAACGTGAGATTTTAAAATGTTCTTACCAGATGCTAATCTAAATCAGCAGATCTGTCCTTGCAGTCTTGTGAAGTAAGACTTTTGGGATTGTTTGCTTATTCTATAATGTCGTGTTCTGATCAAAATCTATGCTTTGTAGTCTTCGCAGTGGCATGAAAGTACTCCGGCCTTCTGTGAAGTACCAAGAAACCGAGACTTTTAAAAACATTTAACCCTTATTTTCAGGTGTGCAGCAGAAATCCCTAGTAGTAACCTCTAACTATGAAGCCAGAAGACTTGGAGTTAAGAAACTGATGTCTGTGAAAGATGCTAAAGAAAAGTGTCCTCAGCTGATACTGGTTAACGGAGAGGATCTAACTCCATACAGGGAAATGTCATACAAGGTTACAGGTACAAAATTAACAATTTTTCGGTACAGGACAAACACATCCAGTTAAATCCTGTGTGCACATGCACATGTATGCAATATTACCGCTATATGCTGCTCTAAAAGTTCTTGAGCCTCCTACTATGGTGATAATTATGGTCATCAATGTCAATATTTCATAAAATAAGATGCTAAACTTGGTTGCAGTCTGGGTCAGGCATTATATCATACTGATGTTTTATGGGATCTGTATGCTGCATTGGGTTTATAGCCGTGTAGTTCTTACGGAACATTTTTTCTTACTTAAATACTGATTTCATTAACATATTTCCGAATGTAAAATGATGGAGAACGGAATCCTGAAACCTTCAAGTTGGTAAACTTCTTCAGAATCTCTTAATTATATGGTATGTCTGCGTTGTCACTTATTACTGCTTTTTATTACTAGCAGCTTTAACAGCTGAAATAGTGATAAATGTGAAAGCCAGTCTGACTGAGAAGCAGATTTTCTTTGAAGAAGGTACTGCAGAGGTTAAGAGCTATCATTTTGTAAAGAAATGAGGAAAGAAATTTGAGGAGAAGAAAAGCAGCTGACGGAGACAATTGTGGGATGGAGAAATATTTTTCTTCTTCACCTGCTCTTCATTTATTCAGTAAATACATAGATAAATAAATGTATATTCAGGGCCGTATCGTCCAGAAGAGAATGGGGTCTCTCTTCTTGCAAGCATTCTGTATGTTAAATTTGGGTATCTCTTCCTCCTAGGATTGTTGGAAGAATTTTGTCCTCTAGTGGAAAGGCTCGGGTTTGACGAAAATTTTGTAGATATCACAGAGATTGTCGAGAAAAGGCTAGGCCAGCTACAACAAAGTGGATGTTCCAGAGTGTGTGTGTCTGGCCACGTGTACAACAACCAAGGTGAGTATAACGTTCTGCATGCTGAAAAATACAACGTTTGTGACATTCGGGAAAAGAATCTTTCTGCCTCTAAGTATTGTCCAAAGCTGAGCAGCTGGAAAATTGTCTTGCTCTGTGCTTTGTATTTGAGAGTTGACATATCACAAGTGTGAATCGGTCTGCCAATTAGACTGTACATAAAATAAATCTCTGCGGCAGAGAAGCACGTACAATCATTATAGAGAACTGATTTTCCTTATATTGTTTTTTTTTCTTGTTCTTGAAGATATTCTTAGCGAAGTCAGGGCAGCCCTCTAAATCAAAGATTCTGAAATCTCTCATTTTATTACATTGATACAAGAATCTGCAACGTTAAATACTTTTGCACCTATTAATATATTGTATTTAATGTCTAAAATGCTCCCTTAACATTCTTTATCCTTGACCGCATGCTCTTGGTTTAGACAGTGGCAGCGTCTTTTACCGGGACTTTGGGGAGGAGTGTGGTTAAACTTGGATGCTGAAATCATAGTGATAGCACTTGTACAGCTGTAACAGAATGTAAAAAATGCCCAAATCTTATTAGAGAACCAACTAAGGGACCGTTTAGACACTGAACGCAGCTTGCTTGCCTTTTGCAGCTATCGATTTACGTGATACAACGCACGTAAGACTGGTTATTGGATCGCAGATCGCAGAAGAGTTCAGGGAAGCCATGCACGCTCGACTCGGCCTCACAGGCTGCGCAGGAGTGGCCTGTAACAAGTTACTGTCTAAGCTGGTGTCTGGGACCTTCAAACCAAACCAGCAAACAGTTCTGCTGCCTGAAAGCTGTCAAGATCTGATGCGCAACCTTGATCACATCCAAAAAGTGCCTGGTAAGTGTGGTGCTATAGGCATAGGTGGCGAGCATATTGACAGCCCTTAAAATAATAAGAAAAAGTACTGCAAAGATGATAAATGGAATAATTTTAAATCTAGTTCCTCTAAGTGGGCAGGGGGATGTAGAGGTGTATGTTTAGGGTGCTTTTTTTTTTTTTTTTTATAAGCTGTTTTGTTTAGCAGAAGGAACAAAACGACTTTGGTCTTCTTCGTTTTTGATTGTGACATGAATGTGTTGCTGTGCTTTACAAGATACCTTCAAAATACTTAAATCCTAGTTTACCGAAGCTTGAACGTTGACTGACGCTAGGTTTTACATGCAAAAGTTTTTTTGGTTGTGTTTTTTTGTTTGTTTGTTTGCCTTTAATTTTCTGTCTGGGAACCTATTGAGAGTTATTTAAACAGTCTCTTGGAGCCTGGTCGAATATTCTGGGGAAGTCCTCTGCCTAATTATTCTACGCTGCCGCTATGTTGTTGGCCAGCAAGCATTGTTGCAGGCTACAGGCACAGCAGCACCTTTGCTTTGTCCCAGTATGGCTTTTCTAATGACAGATCCTAAAACTGGAATGGAAACTCATGGAATCATAGAATGGTTGGGCTTGGAAGGGACCTTAAAGATCCCCCAGTTCCAGCCCCCCGCCATGGGCAGGGGCACCTCCCGCTAGACCAGGTTGCTCCAAGCCCCATCCGGCCTGGCCTTGAACACTTCCAGGGATGGGTGTCCAGAGCTTCTCACCAAAAATGTTGCTGAGAAGCCTTCACTGCATTAGCGAAAGTAACTGTCAGCGCTGATTTCTACGTGGGTGGGCAATATTTTTATTGCGTACATACAAACATTCACAGAAAAGTGAAAGCGTGTGGATACGTGTGTATATTTTTTGATTTTCATTTTTTTCTATGTATTTTTAATACACATTTTACTTAGGCATTGGCTACAAAACCGCCAAGCGTCTCGAAACGCTGGGTGTTAGAAGTGTGTGTGATCTCCAGGCGTTTCCATCTGCTGTGTTAGAGAAGGAACTAGGGGCTTCCGCTGCTCAGCGCATCCAAAAACTCAGCTACGGAGAAGATGACTCCCCTGTGACTCCCTCAGGCCCTCCTCAGGTACAAATATTGTTCTGAGATACTTAGCAGAGAGCAAAAAAAAATTGCTTTGAGTTCTGTAAGGCTTAGCTGGGCTAGCTAACTGAAATTACTCCAATTATTTTGCTAACTTTATATAACAATTCCTGCATTTTCATATGCGTTCCCTAGCATAACTCATAATAAAATATAGTTCTGAAATTCAGTTGAGCTCTGTCACAGTTATCTTGGAGTCAATTCTACAGAACTATGGTGTGGTTTTTTTTTTTTCCTCTTCAGAATTTTGAAATGAATATAAAATTGAAGGGATTATTGTGTTTTTTCAGTCCTTTAGTGATGAAGATTCCTTTAAAAAATGTTCCTCAGAAGTGGAAGTTAAAGAGAAAATTGAAGAACTGCTTCGTAGCCTCTTAGACAGGTGACTGCCCTCCATAGCTCTTTCTGATGACTGAATTTGTGAGCTGAAGGGACTCGGAGCATGTGTTAGGTTTGTCTCATACTCGACATTTCTTCTCCGAGCAAAATGCATTTTTAGGAACAGCACCCGCCTTTCCAATTTCTCTTTCTTCTTTTTTTTTTTTTTTCTTAATCCATGAGTCGTCTTTCTGTATTTTCCTCTCTCCCCCTGGTCTTTTGGCTCACCCCTACCTCCCCCTGAGCTGGCTGCCAGCCCTTCCGTTGCCATCCAGCTTTTTCTGACAAAGGTCTCCGCATCGTTCCGCTTGCTGATTGTTCTCTGTTGCTGTGGTCGGGCACTGCAGTTCTTACTGCGTCGTCACTAATGTCTCTCATTTCCTGTGAAGATCCCTGGTTTTTCTTTCGTTTTCTGTCGGTGAGTGTCTGTCGCTACTTTCAGACCCTTGGTTATCACTATTTATATCTGTCTCCTACTCCACAACTTACTCTTCTGTTGGACTGAAAGAATAGTTTCACTTCTTCCCCTTCCTTTGCCTCAAGAATCCAGGCACTATCCAAACCCAAAATATTTGAAAAGGCAAAACAGCATAGCAGGTGGATTCCACTACTCATTTCTTAACTACTATGACTTTCCTATCCTCCCTTTTTATCCTGTAACTGTTTAAAACCAGTTAATTACAAGGATAAATAGCCTCACAACACTGGATTGTTTCTCTTCTGCTATGCTTCGATTTCTTCTGACTTTTAAAACCCCTTGTGTCCCGCACTTGTTCTTGATATTTTTTCTTGAGAAATAGTTTTCCTATTCTCCGCATGCCTCTCTAAGCCTTAAAATAATCTGTAAGTCATGAAAGCTTTTTTTCCCCCTACATCTATGCAAGTCTCACAACAGACACAGCAAATTTAGTTACATTAGCATTCTGGACAGGGAATCTTTTCTCTGCATCTTAGATGTTTCTCAGAACAGTCTCTGTCTTTAGAGTTTTTAATTACTGTGTCCTATCTTGTTATCTTTTTATTTATTTATTTATTTATTTTGTAGGGAAAATACCTCCATGGCTTTTGGAGGGGGAAAGAGAAATGAGTACATCGTACTTCGTTTCTTCCCTTTCTTCCAAAAGCTAGCTATTTTTTTTTGCCCCTGAATTGGGGAAGTCTTCTTGAAAAGCTAAAAACTAGAAGCTGAGGATTACGTAGTGTGGAACTGCAAAGACTACGCTAAATGTATTTAAATGTATTAACTGCTGAAATGTGGCAGTATTGCAGACTAACCCACTTAATTTTCACATTTTTTTTTTTGAGTCTTTTTTTAAGACTCGCAGAGACAGTACTCACACGGTTTTGGAATTCTAACTTGTGGGTAATTAAGAGAAGCAGGTAGGACCTAAAGTTCCCCACGTAATCAGCAGAGGTAAACAGGGAGTTGGGAGAGCTTATCACTTTGCACACATTCATGTTCCGCAGGGTATCCAAGGATGGAAGACAGCCACACACCGTGCGACTGACTATCCGCCACTTCTCTGCGACCGATAGGTGGTTTAATCGGGAAAGCCGTCAGTGTGCCATTCCACCTCATCTCGTTCAGAAATTCGGAAAAGGTGCGCTTAGAATTTTTGAAAGTGGCAACGCTTAGAATTTTTGAAAATGGTAGCAGCACAAAATTGGTCCTTAACTTCTCTGAGCACTGTATGTTGTCAAAAGATATTAAATGTTAGCTGACCGATGCTACAGTCAGAAGGTGCGTATTAGAACAAACCCAGGAGTTAAAAAATATTTTGAAAAGAGCTAGTCTGGTGCTTTTTGACTGTCAGAGTGGCTTGTGCTAACTGGATTAAGAAGAAAAAACTGAGATACCTGGTCTGTTTTTTCTGCTAAACTCAATTACTTTATTTCATGATGATATTCCCTATATTTAATACTTACAAGCTTTTCCATTACTTGTCGTGGATGTATCGTGGTGAGATATGTTAAAGACGTGTAGAACTCCACTTCAGGGATAATATCTAGGGTACTGCCAAGTTCTAACCCGGCCTGGCTGGATTCGTGGCAGTAAACGTCCTGGGCTGGGGGAGGTCTGCCTCCTGGATTAATAATCTGCTTGATTTATGGATTTGAATTGTGTTCTTAGATGAATGGCTTATTTATTTATTTATTTAATTTTGTAATAAAATGTCTTTTTGCTCTATCTCAGAAAATTAATAACATGCATTTGACGCTTCATTCCGAATTGAGGAAGAGGAAATAAATCTGAATCGCTGCTGCGTTAGCATGCAGAATTGCTATTCCCTGAATTTATTTATAATTTATTTCCCTGAACTTTTTAATTCAGTTCAAGGCATACCTGGCAGGGCAGAACAAACATCTTAATGACTATATTGATGAATAATTTTGGAAGCCTATAGCAGTGTTTAGAGCCTGACACTTCAGGAATTCATCTTTTGAGATGAATAAAGGTTTCCTTAGTGGATTTATGGAGTTATATACTACAAATAGCAGTGTGTATTAAGCTTTTTAGATTGTCATTGATGTCTCTGTTCCTGTACATGCAAAATGGTGAAAGTTCACAATATAAAGTTGGAAGTGCCTCGTACATTGCCTTGTACTTTGCTATTTAAATCAATCTTCAGTCACCTACTTTTGATTATATACATAGCTTTTTTTTTCAATTACTGTTTGTTTGTTTCAGAAAGCAGCAACATTATATCTCCATTGATTGCTATACTAATGAAACTCTTTCGAAAGATGGTAAATGTAGAACTACCATTTCATCTTACCCTTCTGAGCGTTTGCTTCTCTAATCTCAAAGATGTTCCTAGCAGCAAGAAAGGGTCAATAGGTTTTTATCTAAAGCAGATGCCACCAACATCAAGCTCTGGTAAAAGTGTCCAGGTAAGCTGAAAGATGCTGAAAAATTATCTTTGCAGATAAGAAAGTTCTGAGATATTTCAGTCTTTATTGTTATAGATTTAAACTTTAACTGCTTGGAAGTTTTTGGATCATAAATTGTATTCATCAAATAAAAATGAAGATTTATTTGGAATCTTCAGAGCAGGTGCTACTCGTTTGCTTTCTTTCATTAGATAGCACGAAATTTGTTTTAAGCAATCTGTTTTGAGTGGAACAGCCAGGTAGCTTATCAGCCCTCTAGACTTCAAGAGGACAGAATTCGCTAAGGGAGAAATCCAGATGTACATCTTCTGAAAACAATTCCTGATTTTTGCTTTTAGTTTCAGTAAGATGTGCCGTTATTTAGCACTTGTGAAACAATAAGCCACTTAGGTATCGTTACACCGAAGCACGTTTTCATGTTTTACATCTGAAAATTGTAGAGTTCATACTCCTGTACGACAGATTCTGGTGGAAATAATCTCAGTTTCATTTAAGATAAAGCCAGGGATAGAACTTGTAACTTTTATCTTAGATTAAAATCCCCTTGAAGTTGCTTATCATTTACCTTGTTGCTTTTACTAAGATACTTTCACAGTGATTATTTAACTTACTATTCATATTAAATCTCCCTGTTCAGACTAGAAGTTAAACAAAGATGTGGTTCTGTGTTGGCCTCTAGCACCAGCTTCTGCCCTGGTGAGCTTGTAATGCCCACTTGAAATCGAACGCATCTAGCCCCAGTCACACATGCTGGACTGTGCAGACTATGGAAACTCTGCAAAGTAATTCCACAAGATGTTTTCCATACATAATAGAAACAGTGACTTCAAAATGACATTGTGCCCTGAATGTACTGTTTCTGTCCTGACACAGCAATTTTGCATATTGATACTCGTCAGTTTCGTGACTGCTCAGGAATAAAGCAATAAAATACAGCTTCAGGGTTGCTCCTTTAAATTAAGAAAAGGATTCCTACCTGAATCTACCTGTTTAGATCTGTGTTTGAAAATAAGATTAGAAAAAAGCATTACTGATTATTATTATTACTGTCTATTAAGGAATAATTTGAAGGAGTTGCTGTTAGTAACATAGTGCTCAGTGATTAGTAGGCTTGTGGTTTTATGTACGTCTTATGTCACAGGAGATGGAAGATGGCTCACAAGGTGAAGGAAGTGCTTCTTGGAACCAGAACTGGAACAGAACTGGCACTACAAAAACGAAGAGACTTTCAGAGGAAAAGAAAAGCAATACAAAAAAAGCAAGAATTCCTGACTTTCCCTGTCATTTGTCTCCTGGTGGTATTGACCAGGAAGTCTTCAGGGAACTTCCAGAGGATATTAAAAAAGAAATTATGTCTGAAAAAGCAGGAGAAGTGATCTCTGCTGAGAATGTCTTGGGTCAGCCACCAGTACATTTTGCAGAGGAGGTACAGAGCGCTTCCCCGAATTCTAAGGGGCTGAACAGCGATGAGCACTCTGCAGGGTACAGTGCACACCTCTCATCAGCTCGTGAATCAGAATCAGCTTGGACACACAGCTCCAGCACCAGGTGCTCTGTCGAGTATCCTCGAAGCGTGCTCACAGGCAGCAGTATGGAAGAAAACCCTGCTGACTCTCACAGCTTCAGGGACTTGTCAGTTGTCGAAGCTGCTGCCAGCCAAACTGTTCCGCGTGTCCCTGCCTTGGATGAAGATGAGCAGGCCTTTGAAATAACTTCCGAGGGTAAAAACGAGAGCAAGAAAGTAGGAATTGTACTTCCTCCTAGTGTCGATCCAAAGACTTTTTATGAACTGCCTACGGATGTGCAAGAAGAACTACTAGCTGAATGGAAGAGTCGGGAACCTGTGTCCAAATCTTGTATAGAGAAACCTCCAGAAAGGCCTAAAACAAATAGAGGAAGAAAGAATGCGGCGTCGAGTTCCTCACAGTCTAACAGTTTGCTAAGGTATTTTAAGCCACAGTGAAACATTTTTCATAATAGTAACGCTGTAGGATTCAGCACTGGAAGGCACTTTAGTTACTGTAAAGATGTATTAAAAATGTATTTTGACATAAAACCTGCTGCTGACTGCTTTAGTAATTAGTCTTATTTTTCTTCTCTGTTCATTTACATGATGAATCTCAAATTGTCCTAAGATATTACTTTATGCTAACTTATTTTAATATTCACTATCAATACCTTAACACGCTGACCAGAGGGAGAAATTTTGAAGTTACTTTTCAGTGATTTATATTATGCACGCTATTAATTTTTTCTAACAACTCAGGAGGAGACCACGCAGTGAAGATGAAAGCTATGTTCACACTCTTCTTTTAATTTGCACCGCTGCTTCTGTGATGATTTGTAAAAGAAATTGCTCTTGTCCTAGCTGCCACCCTTTCCTGCCATTTAAGCTTATGTAGAAGTACTGGAAAATCTACAGGAGTAACGGGAAATGCTACTTCCACATAAACCAGCTCATTCCTGGACTTCGGGCAGCATACAAAAACTCACGGTGGGTTTTGGAGCTCGGGATTCAGAGGATGACAGACAACTCTGAGTGAGTATAAAGAGCAGCTTTTAATGAGATGCTGTATAATCATATTCATCAGTCTTTCCTTCAAATATTTAATTCCAAAATAGTGATATAGTTGTTAATTTCACTTGCACACTTAATAAACATGTTTAAAGTCTCTAGTACACAAGATCTTCGCTTGTTTCAGTCAGGAGTGCGTAATTGAGGTAAGAATTTATCAAAGTGTTCAAAGCTATAGCAAAATATTTGACATTTGGCATTTTAACATTGCTGTAATTTACATCACCAAGTTCTCATGTGACTGCAAACAGAAGTGCAAAAATATTACAAGACATCGCCTGATAACAGTGAAAGCTACATCGTCTACTTCGATGGCACTTCAGGGTAGATTCTTGCACCATTCCCCAAAAGCAGAGAAAACTAGCGTTCACTATTTTAACAGAGAAGTTGAGCTTTACACGTTTCCACATAAACCATTAAAATAAACTTCACCTTCCATTTTAAATATGAATCGAAGTAAAAAATGCACATGACTTAAGCACATATTATTTTCCACTTCCGTTTAATTACGGTCTTTAAAGCTTTTCAGTCCAGCCCTTGTTTCAGTGATTAAGTTTATGAGAGTCGTAGGTAACGCTGTCTCCACCACAGAGCAAGGAAGCATTCCTCCTAGTTCTGGCTGAATAAATACGACTAGCTTAGAGTGCTCTGGATTCCTGTGATGAAGGGAGCGAAATCCTTCAGTTAACAGTTGTTACTGCTGCTCTGAAACTTACTGAGCTGTGCGAATGTTTACAAGTTACAGGCAGTTTCTGTTGAAATTATTCCTATAAGAAACGGAGGATACACGAATGGTCCTAGAAGATTAAATTCAGCTATCGAGTCTAACGAGGTTCCCTCAGTTGTTTCAGGAGGTAGCGTGAGTCACGAAACTGATTTGCACAAAAATCTAAAAGTTTGCCCAAAATAAAACCGTCTAAATAATAATAATAATAAATAAATAAATAAATAAAGCTGTTTGGGTTCAGTAGATTTAAGCTTTGTATTTAGAGGACAACTGAGTAACTGAAGATGCCACTTAAATACTTACTCAGGCAAGGGAGAACACACGTACCCACAGGGATTGTTACGGCCTCGGACACAAGAGGGAGTTGGAGGGCAGTTGGAATATTCCACACTGATAGCTACAAGTTGCCACACACACAAAAAAAAAAAAAAAAAAGGCAAATTAACCTATTTTTATACGTGTGAATCATAAGACTCAAAAATAACTTCTGGAAACATCAAACAACTCCCACCGCTATGGGATAGCGCAAGATCCCACAATATGCTCACTGATGTGTTTAATCGTTTTATTCTGTAAGCGCGATACCTAAAGGACATCAAATATTTGTGCAAGTAATTCAATATGCATCGAAATCTCCGTGGATGTTTGGGCAAGCGTAACCAGCAGGATTATCCTTGAGACGCGATTATACATACTTAAGTGTTGAATTGTGGTTTAGTTCAGGGCAAAGTAGTCAGTTTGTTAGCAGATGTCTTTAATTAGTTAACGCAGTTGCAAAGAAGACGAGGAAACTGTTGGCTGCGTACATGCACAGTAGTAGTTGGGAGGGGTTGTTTTGTTTAGTTACATAGTAGTAGTTAGGAGGGGTTGTTTTGTTTAACTCTCCATTAGTTTTGCGTAATAAAGTATTGTGACATGGCTTGAAAAATGGTCGTAGGTCAGTAAAGATCCAAGATGAATAAGGGCGTTTTCTGCCATGTTCTAAGAACCCCCACAAAAGGAAAAGCTCAGCACAGAAATAAGTGAGATAATTTCCTTGTTTATCGTGTAATATCAATCGTTTTACATTTTGTATATGTATAGAAAGCTAAATTCAGGATCAACTACAGAACGAATTAGCAAAGTTCAGTCTGAGAATTCCGTATTAGGCAAGTAGTATTTGGTCAGGAAGACCCCCAAGTACAGAAAAGAGTTTATTTAACAAAGACTGAACTTCTATATCGAAATAAATTCTAAATTTCTCGTTACTGCTACTATTTTTTTTTAGGGCAGGAGGGCAACAGAGACAGTGAAAGGCCTAGAGGGCATGTGAGGAGGAGTTGCGAGGAGCAGCTGAGGCCACCAGGTTTGTTCGTCCTGGAGGAGAGGTGACCTCCTCACCAGCCACAGCTTCCTTGTGAGCGGGGAGCAGAGAGGACGGTGCTGAGCTCTCTGGTGACCGCAAGAAAACAGCTTAAAGCTGCATCGGGGAAAGTCCAGGTTGGACTTCCAGATCAGGAAACAGTTCCTCACTGAGAGGGCTGTCAAGTACTCAACGCCTTTAGCTATATAATAAATGGTTTAACTCCTAGCTTGCCCTGGGCAGAGTCAGGAGTTGGACTTGATGATCCTCCTGGGTCTATTCCAGCTCAGGAGATTCTGTGAATAGTTTCAGTATTAAGGAAACACCGTTTTGGAACAAACGAGAGGGAACTGTTACCATCAGTAAGACCATACGCGAGCAGTACGTATACTGTGATTAAACTTAGCAATTCACAGGAGGTTTTCCAAAATGCAGCCAAAATCCGTAAACACGCAGCAGTCCCATGTAACTCACAGTTAGTTGTAAGGATACCGCCAGGGTAGGCTTTGACATGCAGCAGGTCAACAAAATCTCTCGATGAAATCAGGCCCATGCCGTAACTGTGCGTTACGCTGTGGTATATACCCGTGTCCTAAAAGTAAGTACATGTAATTTTTTTTTGTGCATTAATACGTAAAAAGCTAAGCTTTATTCGATTGACAAGCATTACACGAATAATGAGAGGATGGCAAAAATGTATTTCTACTTGTTAGCGTAAGCAGGCAGTTCTAGCTAGTTAACGGTGAACTAACACCACAGCCCCAAAAGGGATCTTCCAGTAAGAAGAGGTGGGGGGATTCGCTACCCGTCCTTGAGGCCTGGATCTGAGCAGGAAAATCACTGCGTGAAAAACTCAAAACATTCACGTTTAGTATCTGTGGAGCTAGCATACCTATTTGCATTAAAATACACGTGCTAGATGGTACAATGCGTTTTAAGGTGTAATTTATTTGGTAAGGTAAGCCAGTAATCGAGTTCCAAAGAAAAAAGCGAAGGAGAACGGATGGCTGTATCGCTGCATCCCAATCCTGATCAGCTCCGGCAGATCCAGGCAGAGGGAAGTGGGGTTAGATAAAAGCTAAAATGTTTTTGTTCAGCTTAGTGAGTACTTTCATGTACTCGAGTCATTCATTCATCGGCCGCGAGACCTCTCTGTGATGCGCAGGGCCATCTCTCTCAAGTTGTTACAGAGGTCCCCTAGTACAGAACTGAGATTTTCCAGAGAAATTTCAAGCTCCTGGTTTCCAGAGTGCTTGGGACAAAGCCCCAGACAACTGGAATTCAGAACACAGAGGAGTTCGCAGCACTAGTACAGCATCATTACGTTCTGCCCTCGACTCGTGTACCCAAATAAGCACAGCACCCAGTCAAATCCAAGAAATGCTTTCTGATAATTTCTGTTACCGCTAGCATAAATTAAGGATTTGATTTGCAGATTCCCTGGTGTGATTTCATTCATACTTCCTACAGCAGCATGTAAGTAACTGTAACCTACCTTTTAAACCCCCCTATTTTACACCCCTTCCCAAATTTCTGTGTGCTACCTGAGAAGCACACTAGCTTGTACAGTGGCCAGAAGAAGTTTTTGAGTTTTAGTTGTTTTTTTGTTGTTTTGTTTCTTTTAAATCTGTGTAAACTATGCTTAGAGAGAAGCGTTCCCTAAATTTTGTTATGATTCTGTCTCACCCTGCTCTTGGTGGAGACTTCTGATGTTTTCCATCCGCTTAATTCTTGGCCTCTTACTTCATAATAAATATTTAAATCTTAAGGGGAGCGATGTACACATCCATTTCACATAAGCAGCAGGTTTAGAAAAAGTTCTGACCAACTCAGAACGGATTTCATATTAAGAGCTTTCTTCATCCCAAAAGAGATCTTTTTAGTCACCACAATTCAGGCAAAAATAGTTAAAATAAAAGCTGTGTATTTTAAACAATTGCATTACCTGGTCAACGCTTTCTAACAGACTGTAAGATTTTAATGCTTTGTCCCATTTGTTTCGATATTCAGGAAGATACATAAAAGGAATAATTTTACTAGGGACTTCCTCAATTATCCCTTCTCCACGGTATCTACATTTCGTAAAACAAACAAAAACAAAACAAAAACAGGTTTTTAAATTCACATTTATTAGAAAAATAGGTTACACAATAATAAACGTCTAGAAGGTGGGAACACCAGCCTATAATGAGGGTAAAGACAACAAACGTGACTGCACTTGATGGCTTGATTAAAATGCAAGTAGTAACAAAGATTATTATTATTTGTAGCTGATTTTTGAGACCATCACATTCTTAATATCACACATCTCAGTATCACACATCTCAAATGAATCATTTATTGTCAGCTATTAGATAAGAACATGCTAATTTAAATGTGACTTATCTGTTAATTTATATTTTTCTACATGAATACTTTCAAACCGTTTTGATACTGCAAATCTTCTTACTGCTTATGAACCAGTACACTGGTCTTTCTCCAGCTTTTGTTCCTAGTACTCTGGGAAGTTCAAGGGAAAGTTCGGAGCGGGGAAGAGCGGCCTCTTACAAGGAAATAGGAAACTCCTCTAATGCTGGGAAACGCTCCCTAGCACGGGCAGTTCACACACCTGGTTTCTGGGAAACGGTGAATCACTCTGATAATCACTAACAGACAGCAATCGAGCGCAAAGGTTAAGGATGCTGCACAGAGACAAAGGAGCTCAAAGGATACTGCTGGCAAAGAGTTTAAGAAACGCGGTTATCAGATTTGCGGCCCCTGACAACACACGACTGGAAGCGAGAAAGGGCGAACGGACATTTCAGCACCACTTACTGCCTCGGTGAAGCGAGTGCGCAGCGTGGGTGTGAAGGACTGCTGCGGAAACTTGCCTCTCCGCTAACTACAACAGGTCTGACGGGGATGGAAAACATTTTAATGTCTACTCAAAAACGGGGAACGTAAACCATGGCGGGGCCAGTTGAAATCGTATTTAGTATTTGAATACACCCTTTATTTCCATAGCTGCCAGGAATTGATGTTTACCGGTATCCTAAGCAACTCTCGCCTGCATGCTGTAATATCTTCTCTCCTAAGCTCTGTAGTCGTTAATCAAACAACTACAAAGTTTGATTAGGAGACAAAACATCACGAGAGACCCCATTCACCCTTGCGCAGTTGCCTTAATGCTACCCTGAACTCTGCTGAAAATATTTCACCCATGTGAAAAGCAAGAATCTGCATTTTCGCTACCAGATTCCATGCTGCCTTCTCTTTGCAAGTAAAGCAAACTGTTCCTACTCCTGCCACTTAGAAAAGAAACTGGCATTTGTGATACGCGGTTAATAAATATTGAATGTCAAACTGGAAATGGGAACAGCTCTATTTTTGCTTCTAGAAACAGCTGGTATTCCTTCCTAAAAGGACATGCCAGAGATCAATACAGCTTGTTAACGTGACAAAGATATTTACGAAAATAAACGGAAGAGATCCTGGCTCCCTGCCCGAGTGGCAGAAAGCATACCACGCTGCTTCTCCTGCCTGCCTACGTGTCTGATTGGGACTGCAGGATGCCTTTTTCATCCGAAAGATACAAGTCAGGTGCATCCTTCTGAGTTCCAAGCTACCATATTCTCAGTCCTTCACATCCACCTGCACTGGAATAAGATCTGAAACACAAGAATAATGCCACTTCCAAACTATTCAATTTCTTATTAAGATAATAGTACTCTTAAGATACTCTAATGACATATTACTTTCCATTATAATACTATAATGTAATTCTTTTGTAATACTATTAATACAGCATTGCATTCTCTAGTGAATACCTTCTATGCTTCAGAAGGAGTTAAAAAGCCAAGCACAATCTTTGGATTTAGAATGCCATTAATCAGAAACATCTCATCATACTGAGAACTTACAAATTTGAATAAAAATAATCGGATTCATATTGTCCCTACTGCTTCTTTGTCTAAACTGACATTTAATATAATTTAATACCCATTAGGCATTAAAAAAAAAGCTAAGGACACACCATAAGTGTCCTTTTACTCCCCTTTCGCATGCTTCTCTTCAGTGAGATTTCTTTTCTCCCTGTTTCAATGATCTGTCTCAGCCATCAGTTGAGTGCCACAGCCAGCATAAATGCGAAGGACTGCAGAGCTTGAAGAGGGGTAAGGAAGCAGAAAGGATGAATGTAAAAAAGCACAGTCAACTCCATCAGCATCAGCAAGTTATATGATCAGGTTACTCCACCTCCCCTAATTCCACCCTCTGGGCCAAATCCAGCTCAACAACAGCACTGAAGTCATAGCTCAAAAGAAGGATGGACAGATGCTGCTGCTGCTTCAGAGACTAAAAGACCCTCTTCTTCCCAGTACAGCAAACTCCTTTTCAAGTGCCAGAAAGAAAAAGGCACAGGTAAAGCAGCGTGAGAGCTTTAGTGTGTTTACATGTGTATCGGTGATTTCACGAGTGTGAAGATGAGAAAAGGGAACTCCTGCTGATAGGTATAATGGCATGAACAGGATATTCCACCAGGAACAGCTTCCAACTTCAGGCTAAAAGGTAGTAATAGGTGTCTACTTATCCTATATTAATAACTGCTATAGAATATTTAATTTCCATAGCACATTTAAAATCGTTTGGGAAATGCATCTCTTCTATTCCAGCACTACTGCTGACTCAGGGCACCTATAGTGCAAAATCTCTGCAGTTAACAAGACTAAACACATCCCTGAGGGACAGAACACGATCAGTTTTTCCATTTAGATCTTGGGTGTCACTGTTTAGATCTGGGCGTCACTGTTCGAGACAGATGTTGGCGTTCGTTACAATGACAAACAAAATGCAAATACTTACATATTTCCCGCATACTCTTTTGAAGGCTTTGAAGAAACTGTAACATTTTTCTCAAAATGAGAAAAAGAAAATAAAAAGTTAGTAGACTACCTTCCATCAGTTGCTAGTTTTTTAAAGCAAAACAAAGTTTTAAACACTTTCTGCAACAAAATGTGTTTAATAAGGATAACTTCATAAACAGTATTAACTAGTATTCACTTACCGAAACTTTTATCACCCTCCATCCTGAAGTATCCTGGCTGTACGATAAGATTTTTTCTGAAATTTCATCCGTGATTTTCTTATAGTCCATTTATCTGCAAAAACGTAAAAGCAACTTGTTGGCATGCAATAAAAGCATTCCCTGAAGGGCAGATAAGGGCTCGCTTCTCTATTCTTTCCGAAGGCTTTAATAAACCTTGAGCGTTCCTATCAGATGAACTTTTTGGCCATCGTATTCCAATTCAGAAACGAAGCCAGTCGTTTATTAAAACGACATCATACAACCGTTTCCCAGCCCGGACTCCTGATGACCGGGGCTCGGGGTGGGACTTTCGCATCAATTCCAGCGCCCAGCCCGTACCTCGCTGCCACCAAACCCGTTGTCACCACAGGTCGGGTGTCGCCCTCCTCACGGAGCTCACCACACGGGGATCCGGAGCTGCCAGGACGCCTCGCAGCCCGCTCCGCCTCGCCTCCTTCCCTCGCCTCCGTCCCTCCTCACACCCGTCCCCCCCGGGCTCTCCTCACGCCTCACCTCACCCGCCTCACGGCCGCGCTCGGCCCCGCCCCGGGGCATGCCGGGAGCTGTAGTCCCAGCCCGCCCCGCCCCGCCGCGCCGCCGCCCGCCTCGGACTACAACTCCCATGGGGCCGCGCCTGCCCGCCGCCATTTTGTGCGGGTGCGCTCGGCGCTGAGGGGGCTGCGCGGCCCCGCGGTGTGCGAGGGGCTCGGCTCCGGCCGGCTGGGCTGTTTGTCCCGGGCTTGGCAGGGGCATCGGCGGTATTTTTTGGGGAAGAAGCCCCGGGAGGCGTCCACCGGCCCTGCTGCAGGGCCCCGCTACTCCTTTCCGTGTAAATCTCGGTGATCGGCGTGTGCTTGTGGTGCTCTGCGTAATAAAGTTACTAATTCCTGTGCCTTGTCGCAGCGTCTGTTTCCTTCTAACACGCTAACGTGCTTTTCAAACGGGCTTTTGCTTGCAGGAATGATACTTACAAGGAAGTTTCGGTCTTGGTTGCGGGGTTTGGAACCAGCCTGCACTTCAGTCCATGGTTTGGGGGATTACAAAGTCAGCTTGGATAGCAGTGACTAAATGGTGTAGATTGGGGAAATCTTAAGCACTCCGATGCTCTGTCAGTTCCTGTTGTGGCCTGTAAAATTATATCAGTATATGTATACATCTGGCTGTGTGAAACAATCTATAGGAGCAATACATTTCTACTTCAGTTACATTCAGCTTTTTTTCTTCTTTATACTAGGCTACTTCTATTGTTTTCCATGAGTACCACCGTTGTGCTGGTTCTGAAATAAAAGGTTATGATATTCCTGCATTTCTTTGCTGAAAGTCCGCAACATGAAGCACAGTTCTTGCAAAAGCTGGATGCTGAGGGCCCTTGGGAACTAGCGAGGAGCTGGATTTCCTTGCCATCCTCTTAGCTCTGTGCTCCGCTAAAGCTTCAGTGTACAAGAAGTTTTCCCTATTATCTTTTTTTTTTTTTTTCCCCCCGAGGCTTTATTTTCTGCCTTTTGCTTTTCTAGGCGTGACACATATGTACGACTAACTTACTTGAAAAGCAGGAAGTTGAATAGCTAAATATTATTTTCCTAAAAATTACTGACATTTTACATAACTAAAAAAAGAAAATCTTAGATACATTACGGTTTGAGAACATGTTTCAGTGCAGATGGTCACTTGGGCTTTCTTTTTCCATTTAGACTGATTAAAAAATGAGTGAAGATTCTAATAGAAATCTGGATAAAAACCATGACCAGCTTAATAAAAAACACAGCGTCTCCTCTCCTGATTCAACAGTATCTTTTCTTCTAACAAGCACTGGCAGCAGCAATTCGTGCTCAAACAGTTTGATTCAATACAAGGACAAGCTTTACAGCTCTGCATCTGAGGCTCTAGAAGCTTATATTGAAGATTTTGATCTAAGTCTCACGTCTTCAGAAATAACCACTGGAAAAATCTGCCTGTGCCAAAGTACTCCCAAACAAGCTGAGTTTTCGAAGCATCATGTCAAAGAAAAATACGGTGTGTTTTCTGCAAGTACGTCTTTTAACAAGTCTCGGAGTTTGCTGTTTTGTTTGTTTTTTTTTTCCTCCATTGTCAGTGGTTTTGCAACTCCTTGTCTCATACCAGCTATGTTTTGGTGAAGGAGTATTCCCTGTACAACTGCCTGCAAGTCTTTGTGGTATAATAAATGATGCTTGTTCATGGCTTGTGATATTTGTCGTTCTCTGTGGTGCAAATAATTGAATTCAGAAAATATTCCAAACTGTAAATGTGTAGTATGAAAGGTGGGGTAACTTTTGACTGCTAGTTTTTTTTATCAATATTCTGATTAGAAATGGAACCATTCTTGCAAGAACTAGAATTCAGTACCCTTTGGTTAATAATATATTCAGTTTTAATTTATTAGCTCTTACAAATGTGTCATTCTGGTATGCTTGAAGTTCTGCGATTCATGTAAACTGTCTTTGTTTTTCAGCGCTGGATGACTGTAATGAGCCCATAGGATTAAGTTCTCTTGCTTCACCCTGTAGAAGGGAGACGGAATGTGACCCAGACTTGATTAGTCTTGCGACAGATGATCTCTTAGCGTTTCCAGCAGACGGATCGCTGCCCTGCGTCCCGAGTAGTCCTTTTAAATCAAGACATCAAAATAGTGAGTGGAACAGATGGTCACTTAAAAAACCTGTCTGCCCTTACCACACCGTGTCACTTGGTGCTGAAAGGGGTTTCTGTCTTCAGGAGAACGGCAAGGCTGATGCTAATGAAAATGTACACAAACACTTCAGTAAAAGGAAATACGATGCGTTTACACGTAACAGGTACAACTCTGTCTCCTCTAAAGGAAGTTCCAGAGCCTTATCTGTTGAGAACTCTGCCTCTCTTCCTGCTGAGAACTATCCGAGGTGGCTTACCAGTCAGAAGTCTGACTTAAGCGTATCAGGGATAAGCAGTATTCCCAGTTTTCACTACCCAGTCTGGCTTAAGAGTCATAACCTTTTCTCTGCTGCGACTAAAGAAAGTGATGGACACAATTCTAATATACAAGGCAAAGCTTCCTCTTCACAGGTTTTTGAGATCCTGAAAGAACAATGCTCCGTAGATAAAGACAGTTCTGGTTTTCTTAAAAAAAATGGTTGCCTGGATCTGACAGGTGATAACGAAGTAGCAGAAAGTTGCAAATATGACAGCCCAGATGCACTCTTCCAATCTGGTAACTCCTTTTTAAGGCACACGAAACAGTCATTCGGAGGTAACTATCGTTCACAATTGGTTTTGAATTTTGAGGGTGAGCTAATAAAGACATGTTCATTTTAAAACAAAAGCTCTGGTTATGTTAGTCTGAACTGTACAGCAGATTTATTTACTTCCATCTTTGACAAGTGATTCAAAGCATTTATTAGTAGATGACCAAGCCGAACAGCTTTTATACTGTAAATTCTCATATATTAATGAGTATTTAAGCATTCCTTTTACAGCAAAGAATATTTATTACAGTGGAATATTTGGTCCCTTACTGCAAGATAAAAACAGTAATTCCATAAATATTTGAATAGAATTTTAGCGTGAAATTAAATTATATGTGTATGCTTTTTATTCGTTATGCAAAGCGCAAATATTGATCTCTTCCTTTTTCCAGGAGGTGAGATGGAAAAGCTAAGTTAAAATGTTATTAATGTTGTGAATTCAAAGTCACAAAATGCCAGATAATGCAAATGTCTGCAAACACCTTTCCAATACATATGCATGATGGACTTCGAATACATGCATATATCCTTTTTTTTTCCCACACAGAATTTTTCTACCAATCATGAAAAAGTTGGGCATAAAAATATATGAGAATGTCTCTGTCGTGATTAGTGCTTGTCTCAACTTACTTTAAAATGTGAGTTCTGTATGTGATTGTGTATGTGATATGCACGTATATGTTTGTGTTTCTTCTCCCAGGTGTCTGTAAAAACAGCTGTTAGAAGAACCTGTACAAACAAATAAGAAAAGTAACTTAAGTTTTCGCAGGATTAATAAATAATATTTGTTTGGTGAATTAATTATATTTCTACAGGAATTTTAATTATATTTTCTACAGCATGAAAGCATATAAACATTAAATAATCTTGAATGCAGCATGTGATACTTGTTTTATGTAGGAAGAGAAACACTTGATTACTTTAAACATTCTCCCACCTAGAAACAATTTTTTGGTACTGCTGATGCATATTTTATATTGCCATACCAACATAAGCAAAGGTGTTGTGATGCGGCTACACAATCTGTGAGATTTTTCCAGTGATAATTTATCTATAGTAATTTTGAGTATTACATAAAATTAAAAGTAGTGTGGAAATAATGTGTCCAATCCTCTTCAAGGGCTTTCTGTCCTTGCTTTTTAGAAGACCAACTTGAGCCGCTTACCTGGAAGGCTGACAGAGATCTGGAGAGCTTAAATGAAGGCTCGTCAAATGCTCTGGAAAATGATGGCAGTCCTTCTACAACCGATATACTCGGAGCAGAAAGATCATGGGAAAATGTTCCGGGTGCTTTGTAAGTAAATACAGATTACGAAATACTTTGTTCGGGAAAATGCGTTATGTATTTAATTGCTTTTGTGTATAGTTTATAAATAATGGTAATATGGTATGTGCATAAAGGCTTTATTGTTATATTTCCTTTGTAGTGCTAAATATTTGATATTCTGAGGTCAGGAGATTAGTGCACTTCTTTCCCTTTTGCGCTGTCTTGCAAAGAGTGCTGTCAATATTACTTATTGTTGCCTTTTAAGAATATATTTTATATATCATTGATACACAAAGATATTTACTTTAAGAGAACAATTATTCAGTGGAATTTAAATTGGTAAATTTAACAGTAAATGAAAAATGAAATAATTTTAGCTATATTTAACAGGTGAGCAACAGTCTCAATCTGCAGCATCCCTATTAATAAAAATATTATTAAAATAACTATTTTTCGTCAGGTGTTGAATACTAATGCTGGAATTGCAGATGTAAGAAAAACACCCCCGTATACTATATTATAGCTAAAAATTAGTTGTTTTTTTTTTTAATTTATTATCATTATTATTTAGTTAGTCTCTTTTTGTGGCTACTCAGGATTCGATTAAACTGGCAAAACTGGAAAAAGTAGTAGAGTGGTTCTCTCACGGTCACCACAGCACTGACAGGACTATTCAGTGCCCTTCAGTGTTGCATTTATGCGGTATGTCTGTTTTCATCAAACGGACTGTATAATTCTCTCAGATTATAAACCCGTTGTTATTCTCCATTGCATGTTTCATGTTGGTGCAGCAAATCACCAGCGCCTGCACGCTGGGAGGACAAAAACAATCCTCTACCGTTCCCCAAGGCGGACATCATTCATCAATTCTTGGAAGACTGTTTAGATGACAAAAACAAGGTCAGTAAAATTGAGTGTTTACTGCTTAGAGTGCCCAAAATGTGTAAGGCTGGTACATATTAGAAGGGGAGATACCTATAAATTGGTTTCCTTCTTCCAAAATGTACAAAGTAGAAAGTCAAACTGACGTAATTTAGTCACATTTCGGCATGATGAATTCTTAAAGTTATTAAATCCTATAATCTAACACTTGGTTTTACTTTTACGTTCCATATTTTGTTTAAATAGTAATTTTCCTGCCTCAAGTAAAAGAAGAAAGGGTTTTGTTATTGATTTATTAAATGCTTCCAATTTAAGAACCTTGCTGATGTCGTGCTGGGTATGAGTCAAGTTCAAGGGGTAAATTAATATATTATTATTCATGCTGTTGCACTGGAATTGGGTTTCGGATTGAATTTACTCTCTTTAGATTATTCATTATTTTAATCCCATTCTTACATGTTAATCACCTTCTTGGCAGTCTTAATATTGTTCAGTCTTTCATTTTAATTATATGAACCCTCTCCATTTCTATTATCCTTTACTCAGCTAGGGAGATGAGCCCCGAGCCCGCTGTTCTAGTTCAAAGGCATAACGTTAATTTATGTCGTGGTATGTTTCTTTTACTTTCTGCTCTCTGTCCTTGAATCTTAACTGCTCTGATATTCTGTTTTCCCATCCTGCAGTAAACAAAGCATCATCCTTTAACTTATTCCACAGTGGCACATACTTCTGTTTCCCTATGGGGTTGTTTGACAAAGAACCTAACAATCCGCATGGGTAATTCAAATGATTCTGTCTAATGAATTTGGCTTCATTTCCGGGCACGAGTACTTCTAGATTACCCCCAAAGTTTGTCACCTTGAACTATTTTGCTTGCTTGTTTTGTTTTTTTATTATTGAATGAGCAGATATCACGTAGGTGCTAATTATATGAATAAATCTATGCTTATCATTAATGATGCTTACTTGCTCTGTCAGTTATGTTAAAAGATGTTTTAGCATTGCTGCCGTAGCGTTAAAAGGACTTGACACTGACAGTCATCATATTCTTGGATGATTTTACACAAGCCAGGGCTGAGACCTTTCTGTGTTGCTTCAGGTCTTCCTAACAATGTACGTATTTACAGTGACTTCACTAACTCTACAGTGGCATAAATTAAGATGATCCAGTGTCACATATGTGCAATTTATTAATAGATCTGTAAAGAACAAGCAGAGAGAAACACTCACAAATTTGCCTTTAAGCTGTTTGAGGGAAACTTCAAAACTTTTTTGAATTTTGATGCGTACTGATCAACAAATGTTACTGTTAAGTGTACAATCAACAAATTCTTTGGATTTTGGTTTAGGAAAACATCTTTTCTGGAGATCATAATCACAGACCGCTGGAAGCCTTGAAGCTAATGTTGTTTAAGCTTCAAGCAGCTCAGGGAAGTTTAAACCCGAACGAAACGGCTGGGCAGAAGGAAGAGTTTGCAAAAGTAAGTAGTCAGTTTCCTTGTACTGTCTTGCTGGTATTGATGTGCTGTTTACATTCTTTTATGGCCTAGGTTTCCAGTCAGTTTCAAAAGAACGCTGCCAGCAGATTCCATCCAGGTTGCATCAAGATCCAAACTGCTGTGCCCTAAAGCCCCGTGTTGTTTTTTTTTGCTGTTGCTGCTGCCGTTGTGAATCAGAGTCTCTGCGTCCTGTTCCGCTGGGGCAACCTGTGGCTGATCAGCAGCTCGACTGAGCAAGTTGGCTTCAACGGTGCTGCAGAAAGCTCTGGTTATCCAGGAGATGGCGACATTCCAGAGCATCCTGCCCGAAGGGAGCACATCCCGCTCACCTGCTGCTCCAGCAACAGCTAGAGCAGCCACTTGCTGTGCTCTGGTCACGCTGTCTTCTGGTTATGTCCCAGTTAACATCAGGCTTTCAGTGGAACGGGCCACATTTTAAAAAAAGTCATTCTCAAATGCGTTATCCTCGCCTGCTTTGGCATCAGGGATTCAGTATTCTGTGTCCCTTTCGTTTCAAAATGATTTCACAGATTTATTTCTTTGTAACGTTTTCATAATGCTTCTTATATACAGTGCTTAAAGTTTATGTCCTGTACTCGGTAGTGAATGAATTCTCCGTGCATATGGCTAAGGCAGGCTGAAGGAATGGGCCGGGGGGAGCAACCTTCTGTAACATCATAGCTGCATAGGAAACTTGGATTAAACCCCTCCTGAATTACTCTGTGTTTCTATAAAGTTGTTGGTAATCCTTTCCGATGAAATGCGCTATAAAAATGTTTTGTCACATTCAGGTATGTTCCTCAGTTTACAATTTCTTTTTTTTTTGTTTTAAGCTTTTTGAAAAAGCAGACGCTGAATTAAAACTCTGTGACAGCGAGATAATCCCTCTTACTAATTCTATTCGGAAGTAAGTGACCTGATTTTCTGACTTTTCACTGTTTTCAGGAAGTAGAGAAAAAGAATGATAAATTAGCTGAGAGTTGTTGTGTGATCTGAAAACTGTTAAGAATAAGCAAATTATGAATAATTAACAACAATCTTACGGGGAAGTCGTAAGTAACTAAAGAAATAACTTTGGGAAAAGGCAGAATGGAAAACAGGTTTTGATTATGCAGAGCATTTGTTTCAACAAAAGTCAGTGTTGCAGTGTAGTTTTCTACTGTAATGTGAAATTAAAAGGTTTATGTAAAAATACAGTAACTTTTAGTGCGGGTATGCTCTTTGGTAACATGATGTTAGCGTTTATCACCGTGTTAAATACCTATTCCGTAATAATTTAATAGAAACTGGGTGTGCATGAGTGGCCATATTTGAGAAGATGTGTTTAAAATTTCAGTTCCAAAAAGTATTTCATCTTTTTCTTAAAGAAAATCTTAATATGTTTTATAATTTCTAAAACAGAATGAATGGACAGTTAGACAAGATGATGTGAACTGTTTCTAAACAATTCAAACTGATAAACTGTTAGTAAGCAACCTGTTAGTAAGCAAACTGTTAGTAAAACATAATTTTGTGTTGAATGTAAATACTTATACACTGTTATTAAAGTCTTCATAATTCATAATTTAGGGCTTTACACCATGTGTCACGTCTTAAGAGTCTTCTTGAAGATACCAATATGAAACAAGAGCAAAGTGATGATCGTCAAGAAAATAAAGAAGAAAAAAGCTGATATCTACGAATAGTTTAATACTGTATAATTTAAATAATTTGTCGGCCTGTACGTTGTTCTTTTTTTTTTGAAAGGTGGACCAGTGCCTGTTCTGAAACAATATTTTATTCATTATTTCTGTACATGTTCGTTACTTTCATGAGTTATTTCAAACCTTGAGTTATTAGTGCTTCCAGCAGGATCTAACAACATGCGATAAGACACCACTTTTAAAAGAATACGGAATTAAAACAATGTTAAAATTTCATGGAAGAAGCCCTGCGTGTTTACATTTTTTTAAAAAATAATAAAATAAACAAACTGTTTGTCCAGTTCTGGTTATCATTGTTACATAGCCTATTCAATTTTTTCTTATTTTCTTATCAGAATTTTATGGCCAATAAAGAGTATTTTAAAGAGGGGTTTGATTGCTTATATATCAACAGAAAAAGTAACTTTTAGGATATATACACGATGCACTTGCAATTATAGCTGGAATTTTTCTTCTAAGCTAAAATGAAGTTACCACTCAGGAACAATAAATGAAAATCAAGTACCAAACAAGAGTAATTGCCATTTCCAAGTTGTCAGAGGTGTTTGTTTCCTGGAGGCTACATCAGGGAAAAGGCATTTTATTGAACTATAATCTTTGTTTCGATAGTGGCGGGGTGGGGAAGGCAGGCAGAAAGCCCGAGTCCGGCGCTTGGAGGAAATAATAAATTAGCAGGGCTTGTTAGAAGGAATGTCACCGTTTCTCAGCAAGTTACAAGAAGTGTTTGATGAAGATGTACACAAGTGTCCGTGACCGTATGTATTTGCATACACAGGAAATCTTTTCTGCAGAAGGCACTTCCTGAATTACAGTGTATATATACATGAGTAAAACCGAGCTAGGGCAGCAGAGGCTTTGATGAGGACAAGTATTGTGCTCTGAGACCTTGCGAAGATCCCAGCGGCGGTAAGACAGCGGGTTGGCACGGTGGGAGGAAGACGGATGGGAATTTTGTCTCTGGGATTTTTGTCCTTCCAAGGGAAGGTCTTTAGATGGAACAGCTGTATGCTGCAGTTGTGTTCTCCTCTGGAACAGCCCATTCGCATTAGGGCACCTCTCTGCATCAGTTCACACTGATTCGGAAGGATGCTGGTATAGGAAAACTTATTTTCAGGGTCCAGATATCATGAAGACTGCCAGCTGAGGGGTAGTCTGGTTAGTTTATACCCCTTCTGGTCTGAAAAGAAGGATCTGAAAAACTGCGAACCCTGCAGTCACTCATTACCAACAGCATAATAATAGTTGTCACTATTAATTCTTTTCCTGTGCAACCAGGTGAACTCCTACACTATCAAGCGTTTGTATTTGTTTGTCAAAATATGTTTATGAAATCTCACATATGTATACGTATCTGGAACTGTGAAACCCTTGAAAATCGTAGTATGTATTTTCTTTCTTGTTGATCACGGATTCCGTGATCTGCCACGTTTTTTCATTTTTCTTTCCTTACTCAA
This sequence comes from Anser anser, assembly GCF_964211835.1. Classification (NCBI taxonomy): domain Eukaryota; kingdom Metazoa; phylum Chordata; class Aves; order Anseriformes; family Anatidae; genus Anser; species Anser anser. The sequence goes on from NC_139723.1 coordinate 87,014,780, forward strand.
AATATTCGGTCAGGTTTACAGCTGGAAAAAAATCTGTGCCGAGGGACTTGGTGTTCACAGAGAAAGGAGAAAAGCTTTTCGTTAATTCCAATTCACTCTATCCTGCTGCTAACGACGCGAGTGGCTGAGCTTTTCACAGAACGGAATAGAAAGGACTGCTGAGGAGAGACAGGCAGACAGAAAAAGAAATGCCTCTTTAAATTTAGAATTACGAACTTAGGAGGGATGGCTTGAAACTAGAGCTAACGAGGAATGACAGCAAAAGAATGTGTTATCAGTGCAAAGAAAAGGGGAGGGAAAATACATTTCTCTACGGGTGTTCGCCTTTGTGTCAAAGTTTAGAACATAAAAGGAGCTAATCTGTTGAAAGTCTCTTGATGACAATAAAGGGAGAAAAAATCTGTTACATTGAGATCCTGCCATTAAGACCACCAAACCAAGAAGATAAGATGGAAAGAACATTGTTGTAAACAACTAATTGAATAATTTGCCTTGAGGAGATGTTATTTAACCAAATACCTGTTGGGAAAAAGATAAATTGATCACAGAGTATCCAGGATATTTTTAGGCTATGATGATGTCAGGTTTTGATCAGAATGTGAAGATAAGTACAAGTTTTAAAGATTTAAAGGATTTAAAGGTTTTTAGAATGGAAGAGAGGAAGAATAGGAAAAAGCAACTTCGATAAATTCAGAGGGCTGTTTGCAAAATCCCGTGAAAACAGTCTAGGAAAAAGGTGCTCAGGAATTTGGATGTTCGTAAAGGTACAGGTATTTGAAATATAATTGTAGGACATCGTTACACGGAGCAATGAAAATAAATATAATTTGGCTTGTAGTCTGCAATGGTCTCCAAGAAGGAAGCACCAAGGAAATAGGTGGAATTGTACCTAACCATGAGTCATCTTTGACTTTTGTGCTTTTGGGAATGTCCAGAGCATAAAGAGGAGAGACGAGGAGGAAGAACTGTCAAAGATAATAAAGTGGCACCGAAGTTCCTTATTGTTCGCCTTATTTGTCCCTTACTGACGGAAAGGAGGACCTGGGAAAATCCTGGTCCATGAGTTTCCTGCAGAGATTAATAAATTATGTCCGTGAAGATACAGTGTTTACTTAAATCATTAACAGCAATCAAACAGCTAGCAATATCACCGAGGGGCGGTGAATAAAGTCCAGATTAGAAAAGAGAAACCATTGCCGAGAGGTCTTGCGCAAGTTGCCTGTGGTCAGTGGACTGTCCCTTTTGGCATTAATGCCAAGAAGAATAATAAGAAGAAAGGAAAGGAAAGGAAAGGAAAGGAAAGGAAAGGAAAGGAAAGGAAAGGAAAGGAAAGGAAAGGAAAGGAAAGGAAAGGAAAGGAAAGGAAAGGAAAGGAAAGGAAAGGAAAGGAAAGGAAAGGAAAGGAAAGGAAAGGAAAGGAAAGGAAAGGAAAGGAAAGGAAAGGAAAGGAAAGGAAAGGAAAGGAAAGGAAAGGAAAGGAAAGGAAAGGAAAGGAAAGGAGGAAAGGAAAAAGGAAAGGAAAAAGGAAAGGAAAAAGGAAAGGAAAAAGAGAAGAGAAGAGAAGAGAAGAGAAGAGAAGAGAAGAGAAGAGAAGAGAAGAGAAGAGAAGAGAAGAGAAGAGAAGAGAAGAGAAGAGAAGAGAAGAGAAGAGAAGAGAAGAGAAGAGAAGAGAAGAGAAGAGAAGAGAAGAGAGTTTATAAACACAATGTATCACACAAACCTAGTTTCCTTTTATGACAGGCTAACAGCATTTAGCACTTATGTGTCTCAAAACAAAGAATCATGGTCTATATTAAATTATTTTTAAGGAATCATTGAGATGGTTGGAGAACAGTACTTGGGGTTAACAAGGTTTGTCTGTTGCTATTCATGATTTTCATTAATGGGGTGCAGTTGGAGAAAGTCTGAAGGAGAAATGCTGAAACGATGAAGGAGAGGGAAGAACTGCCTAAAAGGGAGAGACTAAAAAGGCTGGGACTCCAGCTTGGAGAGGTGAATGCGTGTGTCATGGTGATATTGCTCCAAACCCACGATACAGAAATGTAGGAGGACTTAATGGAGCTATTAAGTGGTCTGTTTAGAACAGAGAAGTGTGATTTATTATTATTATTATTATTATTTTTCCTTTGCCCAGCAAGCAGCCTATCTATTAAGTCAGGGAATGTAAACGGGTTCAGGAAAGACTTAAAGTCATGGGTTTTCACAGAATGAAATCCAAAGGAAAGAGGCTAATCCCTCTAGCATCTCTCACCCAAAAGTTAAGGGTGCTAGTAAAGCAGGAGAGGCGTAACCCAGGAGTAGTAGCCCAGCTACACCCTCCCTTATCATCTCCTAAAGTCCTGTCGGAGGGAGATTTCGGGGCTGGACGCACTGCTGCGCTTCCTGAGCGGTCGGGCCCGCGGTGGGAGGGTAACCGTAACGGGCTGCAATTGCAGCAAGAGTGACTTAGCCTTGTGAAAAACTTCTCAATTATAAGAATATGGAAGCAGTGAAGTGGATTGCCAAAGGAGTTTGGGGACCTCGGCCGTTTTTGTTGTTGCAAAAGTAGGTTACGCAACCACCCAGCGCCGCGTTCGGTCCTTCAGCGAGGACACCAGATGACCTCTGATGATTCCTTTCTGCTTTTTTTTTTTTTTTTCCACGTATTTGGTGGTTCAGCCTCATCTCGCCGCCACGTTGTGTCAGGCCTTTCTGCCGTAGCTCGGCGAGGCGTCCCTGTGTTGCCGCGCATCGCTGCACAAGGGCGCTGCGCTCAGTGCCGCCGCTGCCGCCGCGGCGCAGAGGCGATGGGTCCCTTCCCCGGCCTTAACGCAACCTAAACGAGCACACGTCGGAATTAACAGCCTTTCGTGTCAATGTGTCTCTCGTCCTTTGTAGATTGATCTGTCTCGGCTTCACGGAATGGATAACCAGGCATTCGAAATGCACGGAGAGAGAATACAAAGCCCTTCAAAAGGGAAAGAATGGCCCAGGAAAGAGGTACCAGTCCGTTTCTTTTGCAGTCTTATCAAAACGTTATTAGCAGAGACGGTTTGAAGGTTTAGCCCTTACTTTTTATTAGTTCACCATACGACCCCATCCTATACCATTAAGAAGGTCCTGAGGAAATCAAAAGCTCCCAAGGGCTTCTGCTGCCAAGGTTTTACGATGTCCTATCTCACGTGCACGTGCCAGGAGCTGGACAGCGAGACAAAATTCCCTGGCCTCACTGAAGTTAATAGCTAAATTCTTTATCCTGTGACACAGTAATTAGCTTTGAAGGATTCCCCCTTGATTTTAACCAAAACAGCTACTTAAAAGCACATCTCGTGGTGGTCTTTAGTATCTCTTCCGAGTTACACATTTGAGTACTATTTCATTTTTTTTTTTCTTGCCCTTGAGAAAATTCACTCTCTGTGATTTTCTCATTAAACTTTTTGCTTCTTGGGATTTGAATGAACTTCGTGGAGAAGGAGCTGGCATATTGCTCCTAAAGGCGTTGCGTTTGTTTGCAGCCCGCCCAGCGCTGCCTCCCGGCTGTAAATACAGCAAAACCAGTGATTTCCTCGCAACATAACTCATTCCACACACTTGGGCTGAGGCTGAATGCTCTGCGCTCGCCATTCTTTCTACATTAAAAGTAATTATTGTATCGGTGCCACTGCTGTGAAAATGCCGTAAATTAAAGGTCGTTCCAGCCTGGAAAATGAGGATTTTGAATGCATTTAGGTCTAAAGCCTTGTTCTCTGATGAAACTCTGTGGTCTGTGTACTACTGTTGTAATATTTAATTGAATACAAGCTTGAAAAAAGGGGTAATTTAAACTGAAGAAAGGATTGTTACTGAGTAAAATACATTGGCATTTTGAGCACTTTTCCACTGGTAAGGGAAATTTATTAGTACAGAGCTTTTGTCAAATAGATTCATGAAAGAGGTCATTCTGTTAAAATCAGAGGGCAACCTTCAGATTTTTCACTTCTGAGTGTCCAGCTAAAAGAATCAGCTTTCAGAGCTCATTTTCAGGCCCTCACCATCTGAAAATCAATCTTTTAAAGGTCGATCAAGCTGTGCACCCAGAGTCGCTGGAGGTTAAAAATCTGGGTCAGGGAATATGGTTTTTTATTCATCTGAACCTGCAGCTTGTAAGAAAAAACGGTAAGGGGCAGGAAACTGAAAATCCTCATCGAGGAGATGCTTTGTGGTGCCAGAACTCCTCTAGTAGGACAGCACACAGTTCTGGCTTCTTTTTTAAGAGCAATTTTTAGTGTTTTTTTGGCCTTCCATGAACTCCTGTGCTTGTGTGTGCCCAGCTGCTTCTTTCTCCTTGTCATTCCCCTCCCAAGGCCTGTGTGTCCGGGGGTAATTTACAGCAAATAAACGATGCCACGAGCATTTCTCCTCCCATACCCCATGGACGAAGGGTTGCTGTGGGGTGATCCTACGGGTGTCAGCGTTTTGAGGGACAGAACAGAAACAGCAATGGGAAGAAAACTTCAGGTGCTTGTAAAACCCCCGGCTGATGAAGACGTGTTTTCACTTGGTGAAACAATGGAGGGACAGAATGAAGCAGCCCTGTAACATGTGCTGTGAGGTTTCCCTACACTGGGCCCAGAGATTTGGCTGTAAGCGTGGTTCTGCAAGGCATGCTGTTACGATTACGAAGAAATTATCACATTTTTTTCTCCCCTGTGTTCGATCTGATAAAGCTTCTTGTTTTGCTTTGCTTTTGTTTTGTTTCGGTGGGCTTTTTGCTAATGCCAGGAAAGAAAAGGCAGCTGGTCGCTGATGAAAATCTTCCTAGTTTGTCTGCTGGCCTGCGTTATCACCACCGCGATAGGAGTGCTGGTCTTGTCCTTGGTCTACACGAGCACCACCGGCATCGTGAAAGAGGTCAGCATGAAAGATGATGGGGCAAGCTCCACAAAACCAGATGAAAAGAGCGTGGATGTCAAATTCCAGTTCCTGAATCATCTGACGAAATCAAAGGTAAACTGGTCAATAATATTCTGGCATCGTATGTAGAAGTTTAGTGAATTCATGTCACCTATTTACTTATCTAAAAAATTTACTTATTTAAGTAATAGGGGACCAGTCTAGAATCGGTGAGGAGAGACCCAGACTTCCTAACAGCGGTTCACTGCTTTATACAACAGCTTTCGGAGGTGCTTTGCATCTCTGGAGCATCTCTTGGAGAGCTAAATAGTTGCGCCAATAAATAAGGCTTGCAAGAGAAGGCAACTGTTTTAAGTGCGATTCCCAAACTACAGAGTATGAAATTGGGTGAAGCATAAACAGAAAGATCAAATCTTAATGTAACCTGAGTAGCACAGTAACTCTTTAGTTCTTATGACTGGATTCAAACAAATTCTTATGTTGCAAGAAAAATGGATTCCGTGGTCTTGTTTCAGTGAGCTAACACGTTAATTTTACAATGTCACAAAGCTATAGGAATTATACAGTTCTTTTTGCAAGTGTATTTTGATATTTATAGAAAGGTCTCCTTTGAGCAAACACTAAAGACAAGATCCATCTTGTATTGTTATATAAAAATAATTTCTGATTTATTAAAAATTTAATTGATTTAAATTTAAAAATTTAATTTAATTTTGCTCAGCAAAGAGCGAAAAGGATAAATTAGGTAGCTGGACACTTTAAACTGATGACAGCCATTCTGGTACTCCTATACATTATATTTAACTATGTAATATATTTGCAAACAAAAATGTGTTTAAGAATGCAAACAAAAGGACAAACAATGTGTTTAAGAGGAGAGCAACCCTTTTCATATGCCTTTCCCCAGTGCAAGATGATTCCTTCAAATACAAAACACATCCTAGAGGCAGTACAAATGTTGGGAAGGGAATATTTTCTTGCGTAAATAGTTTGCGAATGTAGAAATGCAGGAAAAATATCTTACTCAGGAAATTTTCTAAGCCTTTTGAATCTAAAAGTTTAAGCATGTATGCAACTGGTTTCCTAAATCTGACTCCAGAATGACATAAGAAGATGAGCAGATAATTTTTTCCTTGATATTTCTATGTATCTCTCATTTGTACAAACATTACTATCCCGTCATGACATGAGAAAGCATGTAAGTGATTGTGAGAAGTGACTAAAATACATACTGCAAGGACCCTCACTGAGAAAAGGAACGGGTCTCATCAGTATTGCTCAGATCGAGTATTTCCTAAAATACATTTGGACTGTTTGGTCACCACAGTCCACAACTGATAAAACTATCCACTTTGACTCACTTTACAGGTGTTTAATTTCGCCGGTGGCGAAATTCAGTGGGCAAGATTCAGGAATGACGTAAATGAATACGAAAACGATGAAGAAATGGAATTTGGAAAAAGTATCAATAACCATCGCTCTTCAATGACTTTTGGAACCTTGCGGATCAAAAGCAAAGGGCTCCGGGTTCCCCACTGGCACTTCAATGCCAACGAACACGGCTACCTGCAGCAGGTACTCCTGATTATTTCTGCATCTTTGAAATCTTTGTTTGCTCTATTTCACCTTAGTGTCAAATTTCATAGCTGTAAAAATAAATTAAAAAAAAAATAAAAAAAGATAAATAGAAACTCACAGTGAGGAAAAATTCAAGATACAAACTTTATTTGAATGCAAAATCATCTTTCCTTGGAAGTATATGTATTTATATATATCTCAATTATTAGTTGTATTTCTAAGAACAATGATTCTTAGTCAATGCTAATAGTTAGCACGTAACTGGGCTTTAAGGTCTCTTCCAGCCCAACCCATTCTGTGATCCTATGATTTAATTTCACAAAAGCTTGCAGGCGAGTGCGTCAGGTTCTGTTTTCTCCTAAGAGCCTATTTGAATTTTGGATCATATCGATTAAATGAGCAAGTTTTCATTCCTATTGTTAAATTCCAACTGTGCTACAGGGCACTGCCTGGATTGGAGTCATTGGTGCGGACGACAGCACGGTTACCACCTACAATGTCACAGCTGGCCAGGTGATCTTCTTCCCCAGGAACACCGTGCACTGGATAAAGAACGTAGGCACAGAAGACTGCCTGTTCTTGCTGTTTTTCACGACACACGAGGAACTTCAGACCTTGGATGTAGATGATGCGTTCTTCTCTACCCCAGAGGATATAGCAGCAAGAGCATTAAAGGTCTGTACGCCGGGATAAACCAGCCTCTGTCTAGTCTTCTTGAGCTCAGCACGGCAGTCCTTTTTTTGGGGGAGAATTCCCCTTATCTCAGTTCATCTCCTCAGATCCCCCAGTGTGGAGGGACGTACGCTTGTCCTTTGCCCAACGTTGTGCCACCCTGTGTGCTCCTTTACACGCAAGGAGAAATAAACTTTTCATGTCTTCACAGTTCACGGGGGAGCCTCCACATTTACAAAGATGGCAGGGAAAATGACGTACTGAAGCCCAAAGCTCACTTCCCAACAGCCCCTTGATGAATCTTGTGGTAAAATAACGTCTCATAAGAAAGTATAGATAAGTCCACCTCATTGTTAAAACGGAGGTCATCTGAACTAACTAGTTGGCAGTGTTCCTTCATCAAGAATACAGCCTCAGAACTTCTTCTGGGTCTGAGGAATCTGCATGTTCAAACCACAAAACTGTGATAAACCTCCCCACCCTGAAAGAATTTGATGGGAGAGGGACCGAGTTACTCTTCTGCTCCAAATCTCTGTGGCACCTGAGAAGGAAGGGCAGAGCACAGGGGCAAAACAAAGCATTGGCAGGACTAGGCAGTCAAGGAGGTGAAGAAATATCTGGAGAAATACAATTCTAATTCCTCAGTTTGCTTTTGTGCATCCGTCAACTCTATATGCACTTCGTGTCCCGCAGCCACAAGGTGGAGTGAACTTCATCAGAACGTTCAAGAAACAAGTGGAAGATCAAGCAGTTAACCTCCCTCCAAACCTGGATGAGCTCGTGAAAAGTGCCGACTACGTGCAGTCTCCGGACCACCTGGTGTGGCAGTACTTCTATAACCTCAAAGGTACGCACCCAAGAACCTGGTACGGAAGAGCTCTCTGCCTTTATAGACAGGGGAGAGAAGGGGATCTGTAAACATTTCACCGAAATGTGACTTAAAAGCGTATAGAGAAATGATAATTTAAGGAGATTGAAAGAATAGGGAGTCATAATAATTTGTTAAACATCCCTCTGTGCAACCCGGGTGTAGTGATTACCAGGGAGCACCTAACGAACACGGATGGCAAAACTTAGTTGCAAGTAGCACAGTCTGTTCAAGAAGGCCTAAAAATCAAATCTAGGTCCATAAGTCTACACACAACTGGGTGGATCATGAGAAAGAGATGTGTGACAAAGATCTTCGCACGTGGGCCAAAACGTTCCCCTGCGTTAGCAGCACCTTACGAAATACAGCGATACGCAGTCAGAAAGGTAACATGTAAATATACTGGAAGTTAATGTATTGGTATTGGTAGCAATTTGGGGTGGAAAAGTTCTAGTCTGCGGTTTCCGTTGTGGTGATCTAACTACTCAAACACACAATAAAGGAGATTGCATAGTGCCTAGTGCATGACAGGTAGATAAGCTAAACGGGCTTTCTTTTTTGTTCTAGAGGCTCACAAGATTCAAGGCCTCGAATTTAGCACGTAGTAATTCCCTGAAGTTCCCTAACAATGTTAACAAAGCCTTGCTGTAAGTGCTCATTTAGTTGTCTTTGTTTTAAGGGTCCAGAGAATATCATTTTCCGGGAGGAATCTTCCAGTGGGCTCGCTACCGCAGAAACAGCACCGGGCTGAATGAAACAGAGAAAATTTTCAGTGAGTCACTGAACAAGGTACGTGCTTTCAGCTGAATAGCTACCTAAAAATAAGGCATTGAATAAGGTATTTATAAATAGGGCACTTAGCTACCTAAAAATAAGGCACGGAATGCATTTTGTGTAGGTTCGTCACTGCTATGTGATGTATAACAGGGATGTAACTGACTCTGAACATTTGTGTTCTGCTTTTCAGCATGAAAATACCCTCACCTTAGCAACTCTCAGGATATTCAGCAATCAGCTGGGACAGCCTCATTTCCACTTCAATGCTAACGAGATGGGTTATGTCATCAGCGGCTGCGGACAGGTAATTCCTTACCTCAGTAAGGGGCAAGGCAGTGGAGTTCTGGCTGTATAACAATTACGGATCTTATAACGGATTCCCATCCCCGATTATTAATAATACTCCAATCAGTATTATTACAAAACTTTCAGCGTCCACACATTCCTTTTCAATATAAATTTTGCTCTCGGTTACATTTGTGGCAGCCTGTCTAGTCAAAGTGGAGCTGAACAAAGAGCAGAATTTGTCCTTGCTAATTCTTCAGAAATCATACATGCTATTGAAAAGAATTCAAACCGAATAGTGGGAGAAGAAAGTAATAGTAAAACAAAACAAAACAAAACCATACTTTTGAATTAGCTCCTCTGAGAAAAAAGAGAAAGCTTACTAGAGTGTAGGATTTTATTATTTGTTTTTCACTCAATTTAAATCTGAAGTGCAAATGCAACTGAGACAGAATGACGAGACCCCATAACGCAAGGCGTTTGTACTTGGGAATTCGCCTTGGACTATTTTACCCTTCTAGAGTCTCAGTGAAAGCACCGACACTGCGCGAGCTGATTGCAGCACAGTGCTAGGACGTCACTGCGTGCTTATCCACTAACAGTGCACTGAATGTAGCTGTTGAACATTGCCGCTTTCCTTGCAATAGGCTGGAGTTATCACCTCCTCTGGGGCCGTCAGCAGTTTCAACATCGGCATCGGAGATGTTATATTTTTCCCCGTTGGAACCCAACATTACCTTAAAAGCATATGTGATGAGGACTTGCTTCTGATTCTAGCCTACAGCACAGGCGACCAGGTGAGAAAACTTCATAAGGGCAGGAGGAGTCAGAAAAGCCCAACTGTACGTAATGTTACGCTTTAAGCAGCTCTGCATCTGAGGAGCCAGAGCAAGGCTGTACTTTTCTAACCTAGGCATCCAGTGATATTAACAGCTCAGTGTAAGGCTTATTGTTAGCTGTATACTTTCATAGTCATTGGTTTTCATCTTCCATTTGAGATGCACTTTAATATTTCATATCATGAATGTTGTAAAAATAGCCCGGTAGCTATGATTATTCTCTCTCAAACACTGTGTTTTTTTTTTTTCTTATAGCTGGAAACTCTTCGTATGACTGACTACTTCCATGCGACAGCAGACCATATCCTTGCTCAGATTTTTTTCAAGGAACAGGACGAGTTTCAGAAGTTCCCAAAGTCTAAAAAATAGACTGCCAACAAGTGGTCTCAGCAGTTAACGGCTCCAAGGATGTTTTGTACAATTGCTGTGTTTCTGGCAGTACCTTCTGATGTGTACAGCACCTTTCTCACTGTTTATCCAGAAGAGATGTTCAGAAAACGGAATTTATGGTTACTATTTTTTTAATTTTTTTTCCTCTTTGTATTTTTTTATCATGTATTATTTATAGTGCGATGTATTTTGAGCGTGTATTAAATTAACTTCTACCTCTGCAATTGCCTCTTGTTCTGTACATAACCCATTATCCCGCTTTATCTCTTTCCTCGCATTACCGAAGTTTACGTTGATTTTCTGTCACGTTGACAGCACTTTATCTACCAGCATCTGCACAAATACAGCACATTTACCCAACTCTGTCTGCCCCGACACCAGGCATCGCTGTAAGCCCTGCGTCTAGAAGCGGCTGCAGGAAGGAGCTCATCGTGCGTTCACCTCACATTCCCTCTCAGCCCCCTCGGTTGAGCTCTGTGTTAGCGTTTAAGACAACTAGTTTATTTTCCCCACTTTGCCACCAATCTGCTTTCTGAGGATAGATTCGTGGGATATTTGAGGACAGGTTCTTAGCAGAAACACGGACCCAGCAGCAGCCAAGCTCCGTGCTAGACACCCATGCATCCCGCACAAAGGCTGGGGATAGTTGAGCCCCACAAAAAGCAGGCAGGCCAAAAAGAAGCAAGGGTGACTTTTCAGATTGGCAGCTATGCCGTTGTGTTGTAACCCTCAGGATCGCTCTCCATCTGTAAGTATTTAGGTAATTATAGCCAAGGAGATGGCTGCAGCAGGGAGACAGAGCTATCTTTCTCCATTTCTTGGGGTTTAGGGTGTGGGCTTTTTTCAGGGAAACGGTCCCTGTCTCAGGAAATACTTGCCTAGATCTTGGGGCTCAAATCAAATCAGGATTAAGGTGGTTTACTAAGTTATTATTGCAGACATTGCTACACTTTCCCCAAGATGAGGCCCCAAACACTCTGAGTTACGTTGCACCCAAGGAGACAAGGACCTGGCTTATTATTAGAGCATTAACTGCTTTCAGGCATTAGGAGAGCAACAGGCTCTGCTCATTACGACAAATGTCATTCAGGTGCCACCAATCAATCCGCCCAGGGCTCTGGTTTAAAGCAATTCAGCTGAAAAGTAGAAGGTTTAGATGCTGGATGCTTGCTTCTTAGTTGAGCTGTTCTTTAGGAGGTTCTGATGTCCTCACCAGGTAGGGGAGATGCTCTGCTTGGCGGGTGGGGGAATGTAACCTGCTAAGGAACAGGGATGTGGCTCTTGTCCTGCTGTTGTCGTGTTTTTTTTGCTGTTCTGAGAGTAACAGGCTGAAAGCTGAGGTCTCTTATCACAATGGCTGTAGTGTCTGCTGTCCTCTGCCCGCATAAGCCCTGCAGTCCCAACGCATGGTGTTCGGATGCTGCTTACGGGCACCCCCTAATTATTTCAGTGCCTGGTTTCTGTCTGTCTTTTCAGCTCTGTGCTCCTTGGGCTGGGTTTGACCTGCTGTTGGAGCGGTTTGGCTTGCCTGTTGGTGTTATTTCATGCGTTTGGCTACAAGCTGCTCCTTAAAATACTATTTTGATAGATTCAGGCCCTTTGCTTGTTGTTATTCTCGATGTAGAGCAAGACTGTGACCCCTCAATAGAAGAGGGTCATAATGTTAGTTACAGAAAAAATATTTAAGTGTTGAAAGATGTGATTTTTTTTTTCCTATTTGTATCTTGTAAACTGGTCTTTGTGAGTCCTCAAATCCTAGAAGGCCTCTGAAGACTGGGTTTAGGGTGTGTGCCACGTATCCAAACTGAAGGAAGTGCTTATTTCATGTGCTTCATCAACTTATTTAGCTCTAACTACTCCATTAAGAAACGCAAGTAGTGTGTTCAGGTGTCAGTGCTTCTGTAGGCATGTGTCTGGAGCCCTGTGGGAAATTTGGTTCTCTCCCGGTGTTTTCCTATTTGGATGCGAACCTCTTACTCGATCTCCCTTGCTTCGTGCCAGTCTGCCTGAAACGCCGCACTCCGTAGCGCAGCGAATGCTCTCTGGAGAATCTCTTGGAAGGACCGTGAAGGGAAATGCATGGCTGTCATTTATCATGCCGTAATGAAGCGATCATTGCTTTGCATGTCCAAATCCATCAGGTTAACGGCCTGTGAAATGCATTTTCCGGCAGTGATTACTGCCCAGTCAGCTGCTGTAGCAGTGCCCTTGTGCTTCGTAGGCAGGCTAGCGTTGAGGAATGCTACAGTTTTGTTTGTTTTACTAAATAATTAGCATGTTTTCAGGCATATTTTCAACTTTGATTAAGTTTTGGTCAACTAATTGCAGACCAGTCCTCCAGCAGAGTGAAGTGGTTTTTGCTGTAAGCGTGTATGCAGGTGGACTAACTTCACCAGTTGTCTTACTGATGGACCGTTTTTAATTATTTATCAATTTTTACAAATACTCATAACCCAATTGCTGTCTCCATAGCTTCTTTAGGTATCAGTCAGTCAACCTTTAGGTCGACATCCAGCCGTTTTTCAGCTGACTATGGCGGAGTCAGTACGATGTTAAATCACACTTCTCGTCTTTCCTCTTGGAATCAGAATCCAAAGAAATGGTCAGAGCAGAAGCATCAGATCCCCATTTTGCGTTAAGTTGCCTAAACCGGGGAGCGTTCATTAACGTTGAGCCGAGAGCCTTCTCTACAGACCTCGTAAAGATCCAGGCGCCTGCTAGTTTCATCCTGCCCTTAGGGTCTGAAACTGCTGCTCGTGCAATATTTGAGATATGAGCGCAAGGTGGAGCGTTAGGTGCTCAGAGGAAGGAGCACAATGAGATGCTGCGGAGATGTTTGATGTTATAAGGTAGCTCTGTCTGACAGAATATAAAATTGTTACTGTGCGTTGTGGAGTGCTGGCCAGCTGTCAGCTCTATAATTCTTGTTATCGTTCCAGGCTGTTAATATCACAGCTCTGCAGATAACGCTTGGATAGAGTGATGTATTCAGTGGGTGACAGAACATACTCTCCTCTCCTGTTTTTGCTTTGACTAGCAAATTATCTAGATTCCCTCCCCAAATACTACAGGCCTGAGATGATTTAACCAAAATGCAGTGAGGTCTGGTTCCTAAATATCAGATTTACCTCAGAACACTCTTCATCTCTTTGAAATCTTTTCCCTATTTACCCAGAGGACAATCAGCTGGATGCTGTCCAAAAAAAACTTCCAGTCATGGCAGCGAGAGGTTCTTGGATTGACGTGGTAGAGCTGGGCTTGAAACGCATCTAACCATCTGTGATGAGCTTTGTCAAGAGAGACTAGGACCAAGCTTCTTAGCTCGGCTCTGAAGACTAAAAAGGCTGGAAGCAATAGGAATTGCAGAAGTTCACGAGACTGCCTGTGATACAGGGACCTCCTCGCTGTTGGTTCTGGTTTCCGTTAGCTCGAACTCCTGTTTGCCTGAGGGCTTTGCTTTAATCAACAAAAAGATACACAAGCAGACAGCGTTCTGCTCAGTCCTTTAGTTTCGGTGCCTGCTTTTTGTTTGTGGTACAGGCTTTGCCACTTACCCATCGGGACGTGTCCTGCACATGAGGAGTGACGGATGGGAGCAGTGAGGGCACCCTGTGCTGAGGACACGGGTGCTGGAGGTGTGCTCGCTGCAGAGAGGAAAACAGCGGGCATGCTGAGCACGTGGGCTGCTCTGGGATCTCCAGCACAGCTGTGCAATGCACCTTGTCCTGCCGGACCGAAACCCGGGGAGATATCTTGGTTTAGCTGCTGGGAGAAAGGGAACTTGGCAGCTCTGGCTTTCTCAGAATATTCCTGCAGCGATTCACTTGAAACTAGAGGTGCTGTTCAGGCGCTGTAAGTCCATCCTTACGTGTCCCCTGAAAATAACGGGTAAAGCATTGATTGGAACAGCAATACCTAAAGAATAAAGGCTGTGTTATCCTGCCCCTGGGAGAAATAGGAATTATGGCAAATATTTCTTGTACAGAAACTGTGTAGGTATATGAAATAGAATAGGTCTTGTCGTGTTTGGGTGATTATAATCAGGAACACTACTACAATGGGTGTGACACTTGAGTGGTTGGTAGTGTGTGAGTGAAATTCATTCAGAGTAAGTCATCCCGTGGCTCATTTAAGACAAATCATCATGTGGTAACCAGCGGTAAGCTCTAAGCAACCCTAAGGGCAGGGTCCAGAGAAGAGGTGGTGTGGTTGGACTTGGGGAGAGCCTCACGCTGGGGACGATTGATGTGATATATGGAGGCGTGGGCAACCCGAGGGTGCTCTCGAGAGCTGGAGCCCAGGGCAGGGCGGGGGCAGCAGGACTGCACTGCACAGCCACTTCTGCCCTTGAGATGAAAGCTTAAAATCTGCCGGGAGGCGATGACGCCAATTCCCTGACTCAGGGTCTTGCGGTGCCGGGGTCACAGGAGAAGCCTGATTCACATCCTTATTTCAGGGCTGTCTGCTCTGCCCCGTGCGGAAAACACAGCCCAGGGCAGCTGGGCTTCCTTCCAGTTTCCCCAAATGTAACCCCCCTTCCTCAAACTGCTTTCTTTTTGAGGTTTTCTGACTGGCTTCAGACCTTCCCGGAGGTGACAGCAGTCCCTGGCATGGCTGGGACGGGGCTCGTGGCTATCTGGGGGATGTGAGGTCTGGAGGGTTTGGCATCTGGGCCGCCCCTTTGGGGAAATCCCCTCTCCCTCTGTCTTCCTCCTGAGCTGTCCCGCCGGGGCCGGCTGGGTTTTACAGCCAAGGGTGCAATAGCACTGCTGCAGCCCGTGGTCATAAACCTCCAGCGGCCGTAAACCAGCCGCTGCTTCGTGCAGCACGTGAAATATATCATGTTTTTTTTTAATAATCCTCTGAGCAAGTTTCAGAGTTCGTGTGTATTCACACAGTGGTGCTGTAGCCCCACTCCTGTGCTTGTTTTCCGATGTTTAGCACCTAAATAGTCTCAATTTACAAATATTGCCTTTATAACGAGTGACCTGTGCTGTTTCTGTGAGCCCACATGAACACATCCAAACACCTGCAATGTTTCTGTTGAGATCCCACCAGCTAAAATCCCTTGGCAGCCTGGTAGGATCTCGAGAGGCCTCGATATGTGATGGTTTAATAACTTACCCTGCTCTGTGAATCTCAGTCCTGCGTGCTCCTCCTCGTGGTGTGTTTTTAAGGATGTGTGTATGTAAAACGTCTGGATTGTGTATAAAAAAATCCAGCTGTTTTTACTGGTTCAGAAACATGCTGGTTTTTGTGTTTTCTGAGTGGAAAGAGGGTGTTCAAGTGCTACTGCCAAATAAACCTTGAGGTGAAGCTTGGTCCTTATGGATCTGCCTTAATGAGACCCTTCAGTCATTAAAGCCTGTAATCAGTGGCTGCTTCAGAGCTGTTCGCCTGAAAAATGCCGAGAGAAAATTGTGAGGGTTTTACATGTCAAAAAATCAGCAGATATTTCAAGGACTCGGTAACTGAAGGAGGCATTTCACGGCCTTCAGGACAGTCACTGTTCTCTGCAATTCCTGGCCTTGGTTCGGTGGGATGCTTTACGTGCAGAAGGGATGCAGCACCGTTGCCTGCATCTCTGTTTCCTTCTTGGGTGAAATCCTGACCGAGTCCATCATAAAATCCGCACTGACCTTGTTCTAGGTGAGGTCTTCCTTGGTGTCACCCGCTGCTTTCCTGGAGAAGCAGGCACTGGATGTGGCCCGGGCGTGCGCTGCTGGGGCTGCCCCGAGCCATTTCCCCTTCCCCTGCTGGCACTTCCACCCTTCCAGGAAGGGTGAGTCAAGGGCAGGAGCCCCGGGGGCGGCAACAGCACCCAAATACGAGGAAAAACCTGCCTGCGGATGACCACGTGAGCGTACATCACAGAAATGCCGCTGTGAAGAATGGATGTTAAAATCAGCCCATCTCTGTGGCAGGCAAGCTAAAAGTTTGGGGTTTTATTCACTCTAGATCAAAGAAAATGTTGAAATAGTAAACTTCTCTGCAGAAATACATTGTTTTGGAGACTGGCCTGTCTATTTTCTTCTCGTTATTCAGAAGCTGAGCAGCTGGGGAGGCTGTGAAGCCGAGCTGGAGCCTGGCTCTGCAGGTGCCAGCTAACGGGGCCACCTCAGCTGAAACACTTCTGCTCCAGCCTGTTGTGCAAACCACCCGGACAGCCTGCAGGTGTGCCTGTATTTTGGGAGAGGGAGCTTGCTGCAGGTACCACCCAGTTTTCTGCCCGTTAAGAGACCTTACAATACTTTACTTTTTACGAACACATCAGTTTCTAGGGCAAAATCTTTCTTTGCAGCTTTTTTTCTTGTGTTGATTAGAAAGGCACTGAAATATTTTGAATTTAAACTTGCAACCTAATGAAGTTTAAAACAAAAAGCTTCTGATAGTCCTCAGCTGGCTGCCATGGGCAGGGTGAGCATGTTGCACCTGAGGGAGGCACAGCTGGAAGGGTTTCATGTAGATCTCCAGGTAAACAGTTTAATTGCAAAGCTACAGAAAAGGTGACTTAAAAGTAATGAGATCTGGTGCTTGCTCCCTTTTGGGGAGAGAAGCATTTGCAGCTGCTTTTAAATGAATTTCAGGTATTTAAAAAAATAAAAATAAAACCAAACCGTTTTTCATAGCATGGGCTGTGTCAAGCCCCAGTGGCTTGCGGTGGTGGTGTGAGGGTCCTGCAGCCAGGAGATGGAGCTGCCTCCGGGGCAGGTTTCAGCCCTGCTGGGAGGATTGCCTTTTCTCAAGGGCACCGGTTAGCTACGGTCACCTTTCTGCACTTATTCTTTGAAATTCAAGCATATTGAAGAAGAGAAAGAGAAGACTCCAGGATGAACGTTTGTGCTGCCTTTTCTAAAAAATACAGCAGTAGCTTTGAGAGAAATGTAATGATACCGGGGGGAAAAAAATATATATATATATAAAAAAAACACAATGAAACAAAGCCATGTTCCTCATTCTGTGGGGGTGAGGCAGGAGCAAAGCCTTCCCTGTGCAGTCCCTGCTGAGCCACGGAGATGTGCTCATCTCCTGCTGCACCTTGCTGGCATTTTTTTTATAGATGGTTGCAATTTCCCTTTGCCTGCTTGGCGCAGGCAGAGCGTGGGGCTGTGTGGTGTGCCGGCAGCTGAGATGTTTCTTGGCCCTCTTTTTGGCTGTGGTTTTGGGTTTCCGCAGGGGAAAACGTGCTGTTGGGGGCACAGCTCAGCTCCAGGCCAGGTCCGGGGGATGCGCGGCTGCCCAGAAACAGCACAGTGGCTTGAAGTCTGCAGTTGTGAGCACGGAGGAAATCTGATTTTATTAAGTGATTGGTTTGAAATGTCGATTTTTAAAGACTAAAGCTCGTGATAAAGCAGGAAACTGGTGGTAATCTTGTTCACTAATCAGCAACATGTGTTATGATTTCATTTGGGCAATGTATAAGTAATGGCACCTTCCGCATATAGAAAAATCAATTGGCTCGTTCTCCTGGACACTGTCAGTACTTCCACCTATTTTTGTTTGTATGTGTTACGACACAAGTATATAATTCCTAATTTTGAGCAGAATATCAGTAGGATTGGGATACACAGACTGGAGAATTTATGGCTTTTCTGATATACTTTAACCCCCGATTAAACACAGTGAATAAGTTTCCATGTTAATTTAATGGCTAGGTAAAATTCAGATTAGAGTGTGCTACTTGGTAATAAAAATTCATGAGACAACACTTTGTGCAGAGAGGGTACGGTGAAATCAGAATGATTTCCCTGGTGCTGTGGGGATGTAATAATGCAAAATCCTCTTCAGCCTCTTTGTCCCACGAGTTTGGCCTTTCCTTGCTGATGAATTGAATTCAGAGATTGGTCTTGTTAAATATTTTGAGTATTTTTTTTTTAAATTTAATACTTCTAGCTTTCATATTTATTTACTGAAGTTGTTGGTTTTGTACTCCTAGCTCAGTGCAAACCTCTGCGAGAGATGGCACCGGAGGGGATTTCAAAGAGGGGATTTTTGTTTTGAGGCTAATGGCTTAGTTTTATGAATGATGAGAGAATTGCAGGGCAGGGGAGGGCACTGGGGACTGGGCTTTCTCTGTGAGAGGTGCATATTTTTTGCCCAAACCAGCTTTGCCCTGCATGCAGCAGGCATTCTGGTTGCTCTCACTGGCACCGAGGAGCGAGGGGCTGGCAGGGCACGCAAACCTTCTGCTTCATAAATACCTGACGAAGCTCACTTCCACCATTTCGTAGGTGTTTTCCGAACGGTGCTGCTCAGGACTAGCCTTCTAAAAGCAAACCTTGCTCTCCGTGAGAGCTCCAGGATTATTCTGGGCTGTGAGCTCTGGTGCAGCCACGGGGAGAGTTTGGGTGGATGCTGCTTTGCTCACACCCAGCACGCGGCCTGGGCAGCTCGTTCCCTGTTCAGTGTGGTGAAGGAGGTCCCCTCTGAGGACGAAACTGCCTTACAAAGACCATTTTTACATTAATTTGTCTGTCAGTCACAAGTGCTGCGAGTTATTCTCAGCTGCTCTCCATTCTCCTCCTCAGCTGAGAGCACACAGCAGTGTACAAAAGGAAGTAATTCAGCTGACAATCGCTGTTGAAGTGGCTGAAATTTCCCTTTCTCCCTCCTCTCCCCACCTTTATGCTCTCAGCAGGCATAAAGCTGACCCAGCACAGCTCCCCGGAGAGGCAGACTGAGAAAACGAGCAGCAGATGCCGCGTGCTGCCACGTATCCCCTAGGTACATAGGGAAGAGGTATTAGAAACCAGATTTTTTTTGTCCAGCTTTTTACAGCATCCATTGTCTGTGTCGTGTGGGGGAATTTGTGACAAGTGTCAGCCCCCTGACAGCGGGCACCGGCTGTGGTTTCACCTGCCAGAAGCTCACGGCGCCTTCGATGTGGCTGGAGAAGAGCGGCGTTTGAAGCTGCGCGACCCGAAATAGCGCGCGCGGCGTTTATCCGTCCCAACCCTCCCTTTGATCACGTCCGCGCAGGGTTTGAAACTGGATGCAGCAATGTTTCCTTGCTCCTCTTTCATGCTGGTAATTAGCTGGACGTTAACTGCAGCTGCCACCCACGACGAGCCGCTGGGTCCTCAAAGGCTGGTGCTGCGGCCTAGCTGCAGGGCCCGAGCGACGGCAGCCAAACCCACCAGGATAAAGGCTTCTCTCGAGCAATTAGTGGAAAAACTGTGCGCCTGTTTTTCCCTCATCGCTTTCCAGGCCCAGATTCTGATTTTTTGTGGAAGATTTTGTATCTTCAGGTGTTTGGGAGCCTCGGGTCTGGCTGTGCCAGGTCTGGAGCCGATCGAGCTCGGGGAGGTGGCGATGGCTGCGGAGGAAGCTGCAGGCAAAGGGCTCTGCTGAGCCCTTGTGGCCCTTCCAGCACCAACAGGGCACACCCTCCGGGATCGAAATATTGCCTGGAGCCCTCTTCCTGCCACAAATCCTTTACACACAGCGGCAGAAAGGAAGAGGGAAAGCGGGACCCCAGGGCTCCTCTCTCATCAAGCAGGCAGCGAACGCTGCTTTCAAGCTTTGGATCAGGTCCTGCATTTTTTTTTCCCCTGAAAAAAGCCAATCGCAGCGAGATAAGAGCAGCTTTGAGGAGCAATCTGTGTTTGCCCTAGCACGGGGAAGGTGCTTCGTGTCTTGGCAGAGCAGAACACGAGCACAGTTGTATTCAGGCTGGGTTCCTCCCAGGGAAAAGGGCTGAAAATGGGGCCGGGCTTCCCACCTGGGACCCCACAGCCAGCATGCAGCCCCCATATCCCGAGGGACCATTCGGCATCCTTCTGCCCTGGTTTGGAAATAACCAACATAAACGGGTGTCCTCACACCAGAGGAAAAAAAAAAAGGCAAAAAATGTTAACATTTCTCAGAGTAACATCTCTCTTCTTGCGGTTACAAACACCGTAACATCATGCCCAATCTTTTTTTCCCCCCACATATTGATGGCTAGAAAGCCACAAAGGTGGGTGAGTGATTTATCTGGGGTGCGTTACTTTGGAATATCCTTAGGGCTGTCTCACATTTGTCCACGATGTCATTAGGTTGGGACCCTGAGGTCCCCCAGCCCTTCTGGGCATCGTGTTTGGGAGTTTCCCAGCACTGGGATGGTTTTCCAAAAAATTAATGTTTTCCCCTTCCTTAAGTGGAGCTGACAGCCCGGTGTGATCGTTACTCCTGGATTTCCCCAGATCTTTCCTTTCTTTCGCTTAAACAAGGTGAAACAATGCAATGCTCTTGAATGCTTTTATTATTCAGTCCGTGGGGTGAGTGATACCCGCACGCAGCCCTTGGGCAGCTCTTTCCTCATAAAAAGCTCCTGAAGTTTTTGGTGTTTCAAATGCAGATCGACGGGGAGGCAGCGAGCTGTAGCTCTGCTCCTCTGCCCAAAACCCGATGGTTTTGTGGATCGCTCTGCTCCTGGCCACCAAAACCTGCCCGAGCCCAGCCAGAGGCGATGGTCGCTGCTGCAATATGGGATGCATCCTGCAGCCCAGGCTGGAAATTGGGGCCCTTTACTTTAAACATGGGTCCTGGGGCCCCTCCTGTGGCCTGGCATAGCCCTGGGTATGTGCCCTCGCTTGCCTGTGATCATCCTTCGGGACCCGATGCGCAGGAGCGGTTTGAAATGCCCTTGCTGGCATTTCGGTGCGTTTTAATTGACTGGGGCGATGTAGGGCAGGGAGTAAATGGCAGGCTTTAAATAATTAAGGTGCTGCTAATCCTCCAGAAATGTCAGAAAGTCCCTAAGAGATGTCACATGCCATCCTCTTTGCTGCGCATCGGCTAATTAAAGGGATCCTTTGGCTGGGCGGTGCTGTCAGCCCCGGACCGCTGAGTGCGGAGACGGGAGGGCTGTTTGGGAGGGCACGCTGCAATGTGGCCTTCTGATTCACTGGGTGAAGGTGTTTAGCTACAAATCAGGGCTGTTTTGCTGTGATGTGGAGGGCTGGCGGGGGATCTTGTTGCTGAAGAGGAAGGCGGTGCCTCGGGATGGATGCCAGGAAGGCTCCGAAGCTGCTGGCGAGCCGCGGGTGAGTGGCGAGCTGTGACAGCGGGCTGGTGGCCGAGTGCAGGGGGCCAGCTGGGAGCTGCAGGGACCCACATCTGGGCCCTGCCGAGCTCTGGCAGCAGCCCTGTGCAGTGGGGCCGGGCCCTACACGGTCCCAGCCGTGCTGGGGAGATGCCTGCAGGGCGTCTGTGCTCACACTGCATGCACAGGTGAAATATCTGGGCCCCATGGCATTGCCCAGGGACTGAGCTAAATGTAGGTCTTATTTATCAAAGCCTTGTCTGTCACCGTGCCTGCTTGCTCGCACGCTTTCCAGAGCTGCCTCTGTTTATCGGCAATGCCAAAAAGACGTCGCTGGGTTTGGGATGGGAATTTCTGGCACCCGTAACGTGAGTCGGGCAAGCGGGGAGGAGCCACCAAGTTGGGAAATTACAGCACCCGGAATTGTGTCTTTAAGGCATTTTACTAAATAATGAAGAAGTTGAAGAGAAATTCCCCTTGGGATTAATTTTTCATGGGCAGAAAGTAGTAAAAGGCGTTGCCTTTTGGGTGCACCTCCCCTGGTGCACCCAAAGCCACCCTGTGCCAGGGGAGCAGCCCTGGGGGGGACTCGCAATGGGGTGGGAATTAGGGGCTGGCAGACTTGAGACCTTGGGAACACAGCAATGCTGCATGTGCTGGCTTTAATGTTTTATATAGTCACAATAAATTATCGCTTAGAGCTTGGAAAAACAGCAGAAGGCAGCAGAAAATCTGAATTTTAGCTACATCTCTGCTAAGTTTATTTTGCTTCCTGAAGGAATGCTTTAACATTATTTTATTAGCTCGGATTAATACGAAGTTTCCCATCTGAGAAAGATACGAGGGGAAAAGAAATCGATTCACTGCCGTGCGGTGTTTAACCCGTGCTTCTATTCTGCCATGTGGAAGGTAATTTTAAATGGGATTTTCTTATGTAGAAATGTTTATGAGATACAGAGGAGTGGGTGCTTGGGTAAATAGGGTGACAGGCTGCAGGCAGGCAGTGAGAGGGACCGTGAACTTGGCTTTCAGAGGAGGTGTGCCCTTCGGGTCTGTCGGCACATCTCTCCACGAGCAGGCTCCTCTTTTCGAGCTTTAGGTTCAGGGATTCGGACCGCACGGGCTTCAATCCCTTCCAGCCCAAATTCTGGGCTTTGTAAGGAAACGGGAGAGAAAGAGGAAAATAAATCGTGTTCTCAGGCTGCTGCAGAAGCACCAGGCTAAAAATGAGCTTATCTGACGGAGGCTTTCACCTGAACCGGTAAATGTGATCCCGAATCCCAATTTTGGCAAGGATCTCAGAAGTTACTTGAAGCCCCAGATCCTGAAGTCACCCGAGCGTGAGGAACTGGGACTTTCTTCATTAAAATGCTTCTAGATATTGAACCAGCCTCAGCTGTACGAGCACGGAGGTACCCAGCAGGGGGCAACAGAAGGAGCCCTGGCTTGCTGTGGCCTCTCAGGGCTGGGGATGGCACCTGCAGGGTGACAGGGTTTGGGAACCTGCTCTAGTGGGATGGGGTTGGAGCTGGGTGGGTTTTAAGGTCCCTTCTGACCCAAACCGTGGCAGACGAGCACCGTGGCTGCGTCTCCAGTAGGCTGCTTTTCAAGCAGCAAAAACCTCAAAAGCGGAGATTTTTGTGCCGTGGATCCCATGTTCCCAGTGTGGCTGTGTTACAGACCGCCGGTGGGTCGGTGCTGGTGGATTGGGGGCTGGATGCTGCCCTGGTGTGAGTGCCCACAGGAAGCACCGGGTGGGCTCAGCGTGGTGCTGAGCAGCAGGAAGCGTGGCTCCATCTCTGCTGGAATAACCCCCGGGGCTCCTTCCCTTCCTGCTGCCTCCGCGGGTGATGCCAGCTGAGGGGGCTCCGAGGATGCTCAGCATCTTTCCTGGGGCTTCGTTAATGTTCTGGGTTTCATAAGGTCAATGGAAAGAAATAAAGCTACGAAGAATTAATTTTGAAAGTTAATAAGAGGGGTTTTTTTTAAATAGTGTTTGAACTTAATTAAAGTTAAGAAATGGGAGGGGGGCATTCTTGAAACCTTTATTTCTCAGACTTTCTTCACTAAATTTATCATTACAGAGCCTTTTATTATATCACAGCTTCTGGGATTCAGCACTTCATACACTCAGTTGTTACCCGGGTGGATGGCATGGCGAGGGGGCGCAGCAATGCCCGCGGGGCTGGCGAGGGCACCGCTGAGCCCCGCTGCTGCAGGGGGTGCTTTAGCCAGGGCCCCTGGTTATCCACGGCCGAGTTAATATTGAAGTAGTTGTGATTTAGAGGCTGACTCATGTTGTTTTCCACGCCAGCACGAAACGGCGCTGCCGGGAGCTCGGTGTCCCCTGAAATCGGCGCTGTGATGCGGGCAGCCCACGCAGGCTGGGTGTGAAACGGAGCCCCGCTCCTGTGCGCCTGCAGGGGCTGCAGCCCAGGTTTCACCGGCAGTCCTCGCAGGAGGTGTTCGAGGCTGCGTTTTGCTCCTGAAGCCGGTTCCCAGAGCGTATTTCACGCCGTAGCTTAGCTGAACCACGGTGCGATCGCAGATCAGATGAGCGAGGGTCTGGTCTTTAAGTGTTCGAGGGAGCTCCGTCACAGTAAGGTATGTAAAAGGAGATTTAAACAAGTTTCAAAACGTGCCCGGGAAATGCAGCCCCGGTTCCCAAAATATTCCTGGGGCTCTGCGCCCCTGCCCCAGGCTGCTCTGGGTCCGGTCACCATCGCCGGAGCCTCTCAGGAGCCCTCCTGCAGGGGGCTGCGGTCGTGCCAAGCTGCACGTGGTGGTCAAAACACGTGGGTATGCGTTTCGGGGGGACGTCAGGCTCGGTGTTTGTGGCCTGGCGAAGGGAACCTGCGTGTAAACACAGCGGCGGCCTCCTCCTGGGCGCGAGCAGGCTGCGAACTTGTTGCTAAGGCAACATTTTCCCCAAAGCCCGGGGTTTCACGCGCCGCTTTTTAGCGTGGCTCCGTTAATAGCGGTTATTCTACAAATCCCATCTGAGCTGTGAGCAGGCCGCCGCTGAAGAGCCCCTCGGTCACCTCCCCGGTACGCCTCGTGCCGAAGCGGAGGCTTTTCAGGAGTGCTCAGCGCTGGTTACAGGGCTCTCCCGGGCTCTGTTCCCATACAAAGCTCTGTTCCCACAGGATCGTGGGTTCCTGAATGGTTAGGGCTTGGAACAGGCCTTGAAGATCATCAGATCCGTCCCCCTGATGTAGGCAGGGAGGCTTCCCACCAGGCCAGGCTGCCCAAACCCCCTCCAGCCCAGCCTGCCCTGACATATAGGGGATTGCCAATATATAGGGGATTGCCCCGACCCAGGGGTAGGACCATCCCTGTGGCCTTATTGATGAATGGGAACCCTCAGGCACGGCTCCACCGTCCCTTACCCGTACCCACATGGGGCTTTTCCACCCGTCTCCCACCAAAGGAGCGCGGGGGGAGCCCTGCCACGGGGACCCTGGCCCCAGTTTGGGTTCCTGTGGGAGAAGTGAGCGGCCGCTCTCGTCCCCGTTAGCGAGGGCTGCCGGGGTGGCAGACGGCAAATAAACTTTTCTCATCCCGGCAGATTTATAGGAGGGGATCAGACTGGTAAAATGATTGTCTGGAGTAACGTAGGCAGACATATATTGCGTGTCAGAAAGCTAAACGGTAGATAAATGCTCATTTATCTTACGGGATTGCTCCGATCGGGCTTTGTTTCCAAGCGCCTTCTGCCTCATAACTTCCTCCCCATCGCTTCCCAGGCAGAAACTGGGGGAAAGCAATAAAGGGATCTGTTCGGGGCCATCCATCCTGCTCTGGGGGCACCCGGTTGTCACTTGAGTGGGAGGGAGGAATTACTTACACTGCAAACAGATGCTTATATTTCTGGATAACGAATGCTCATTTGGTTTGGAGATAAATCACCGAGCTTTCTGCTTCTCAGACTACTGCATACGGCTTTTCGTTGCCTGCTGAACTGCTCTTAATTTCTCCCATGCCAATGAAATGCTCCTCTGGTTAAAACCGGGCTGCAAATCGATGCCTTATAAATGTTACCTGCTTTGGGGTCAGCACCAGCGTGCCATCAGGCTGCTCTTCTTGCTAAGGCTGTGGCATTATTTGGGTGTGTGCGCACAAAAACAGGCAGCGAGAGCTCCGTACCCCTTGAAAAACATCCTATGTCCTGCAGGGGTGTACTGCCTGTGATCCCAAACTGTACCCGGGGCTTCTGCCACCTGCCCTATCCCTCGTGCTAACAGGGGGACACGGGGGGTTCTTTATATCCAAGGTATGTCAAAAAATTGAGGAAATCTTCCTCCAATTGCAATTCCTTGTGTGCAGCACTGTCAGTCCTGCCATTGGCACCTCGACTTGGAGATGCTCGCTGCAGCTCCCTCCCAAAGGTGCTAAGCACTCTTCCCCCTGCAGGACTTCGTTGCTTCTTTATAGGTCTGAAACGAGACGTTTGTGCTGGAAACGGCCGATAATTGTACACAAACCGCCAGGTTTAGGTTACAGGGAGGAACCACTGATGCGATACCCGAAGCACATCCCTGGCTTTTCATGGGAACAAGGAGGAGCAGATCCCTGGGAAAGTGTCAGCAAGGCAGAGGCAGCATGAAACCTGTTTCGTTGCAGTTCGGTCGCTCATTCTCACAAGTATAAAATGTAAAAATAATCCAGACAGTTCGGCAGACTGGGCAACCTGCTTAACACCGAAACAAACACAGCTTTCATCTCCAGCCTCTGGAAGCAGATGAATAGCAACAGGTACAGGTGGTGGAACTGGAAAACTTGGTTTGAGATGATCACTTTCTCCTTCAGACAGCGCTATTATGTACGTTCCCTGTTATACAGCCTTTAATTTAATTAGCTCCCATATTCTCTTGGATACAAATGCCCACCCCTGTTCGCATCCTCGGTCTATTCTACGCGGTGTGCTCCAGATAGCATTTCACAATGTGGCTAAGAGAAGTCGGTGCCATCAGAGCAAGCATTGATTTCTTAATTTAATGCATGCCCTATGGTGTGCAAAAGATAATACCCCCTGCTTAGACAAGATGATTTTAATGTTAGGGGTGTGTAACTGTATGATGGCAATGTGTAGGCTATTATTTAGGCTGATTTGTGGTTAGGAAGCCCAAGTCACATCCTGGCACCGCACGTTAGCTCCCTGAAACATTCACTGAATTTGCAAACTGTTCTCTTTCCAGAACTCCTCCATCATTTTAATGTCATCAGTGAAATATCTTCCTCTTTTTGGTTATGAAATCATTTTTTTCCTATTCTATCATATTTACTACAAGAATTACATCGTACAATAAGGTAGTATTGTACAACTCTGTAAGCACTATGAGTAACTCTTAAGAATAATTTGGCATTTTGAATGACCCGCTTTCAGCTTGCTGTGTTTGTTTTCAGTCTGCTTTGAGGCTCCGGTGACGAGGACGGGAGGAGGTACGTGGCTCCCCTGCCTGGGTGAATCCAGCCTGTTCAGCCCAGGGTCTCCCTGGGGAACAGATCGCTTCGTTACCTCCCGCTTCCTTCCACTAGACTGGGTTTTGAGTTACCCTTTGTGGTCCCCTAGAAAGAGTCCTTGGCCTCCCATCAGGAGGTCAGCGGTTACAGACGGAAAACCAGCGCAGAGCTGCACTGAGGACGCAGAAAAGTCTGATACTTGGAGGCTGAGGGTTTCCCCTCTGCTCACAAGTCATAAAATTTTCCCAAATCCCAAAGAATACCCAGGGAAATTGCCCAAATCCCAAAGGATATACCCAGGAGTTCCTCACTGGTGGTCTTTAAAAGAAGCGAGCAAGCCCAACCGTCCAGCAGACCAGCGTGACTGAGCTGCTGGGAGCAGCAGGTTCGGGGCTGTTAATCACAACAAAAAAGAGTCAAACGAGATGCAAAGCTCCGAGATTAACTCAGAAAGCGTCTTTAAATTAAACAGAAGGCATCTCGAAGAAAAGGGTGGTGAGATAAGGATGCGAAGAGTCAAAACGGCCCTAACATGGAGTTCCTTGGTGCTCTGCTGACTGTGGTGAGAATGTGGAAAAAAATACATATAAATAATAAATGGTGATTTATGTACTAAATGCACATGGAGCTGAGGTCCTCCACAATGGACTGATACAGCAAGCAGGTGGAGTCTATTAGATATATCCTTGATCTCAGGGATTTGAAGCATGCGTACAGCATAACGCTGAGAATTAGATCCCCTAAGCAGAGGAGCAACAAAAAGAAATGTCTACTGGTAAAAAAAACAAAACAAAACAAAAAAAAACCCAGCATGTGCCAAGCTGCGAGGGCATCAGAGATGAGAAGAAAATCGTGTGTCTGCAGCTACGGGTTCTCGCAGAGAGGAGGCTTGAGCTGTGCCACGAGCCTTGTTTTGCAGCAGGAAAATTTGGGGTAGCAGCGGGAGCCAGATATCGGCGTGCACGTTCATTCCCAGTTTCTCTTCCCTCCATCTCCTGCTGGGCAGGCGCGAGGAGGAAGATGTCAACGTATAATCGCACCCGCAGATCAAGGAACAAGGTAGTCGAGTGTGTTTGTTTGTTTTCCCCGTGTTTGGTTTCTGCATGGAAGAAACGTGCTTTTGTGCCGGAGCCCGTGCAGAGGGCACGGACGGGCGTTATTCCTCCACCCGGCCTGGGGGCGCGGGGCTGCCCCCCGGGCTGCGGAGTGAACCAGCGATGGCATCTGGATAGGAACAACTGGAAGCGATGTTTCCATGGGAAATAAGAGATGTTTGCCGTCTGAAGGGAACGGGATCACCCCGCGTAGAGCCTTGAACACCGTCTGTGCTCCAGGCGCTGGCAGCGAGAACGCTGGGACGTGAAAACCTGCGAATAGAAAACGAAAGGAGAGGGCAGAGAAATGGGAAATAACTAATAAAAGGTTGGGACAGCTGCTGAAATATTAGAAAATGGATTTCGCGAGGCAGCAGCGGAGTAGTTAGAAGTGCCTGCTGCTCTCGCTGTGCTGCTTGTGGGGCTATGAGCTCCGTGCGGCGACGCAGCGGGAGCACCAGCGATATCTGCAGGCTGGGGGGATCGGTTTTTTGTACTCAAAATCGAGGCCAACAGTGGAGGAAAGTGGAATAACCGGGATTTGTTACATCCTCCCCGTAACGATGCCTGTGGCCGGAGGGGAAATAACGAGCAGGGCTGCTTCTGCATGGCCCACGCTTTATTTTCATGCCTCCCTTCACCACGTATCCCCGACCCGGGCATGTTCTTCCTTCCAGGGGGATGCTGAGCTGCCAGCACGACATTTGTGCAAGAAGCAGCGCCTTTATCTTCAGACAGGATTTGTGGCACAGGAGGGCCCAGGCCGGGCAGGAGAAGGGGCTCTGGGTGCACCTCCTGGGCTCTGCAGCCGCGCGCGCGCTCGGCAGGGCGCAGCCGGGAGCTTTTCTCAAGGGGTGATGGTTTTATGGAAAATAAAATGCTGATTTTTTTTCAGCAGGGATAAAGCACCCACTCCTCCTTCTCAGTGCTCTGTGCTATTTTGCAGCGCCCGGCAAATTAGATTTGCTCAGCGCATTCAGCAGCGCTCGGCTGCTAGGTTTTACAGATTAATTTCATTCGGAGCTCTTCGGCCCTCTCTGTGCTGCACGTAACGAGAGGAGGAGAGCCTTTGGGGCGGGGAAAGTTTGTATGTGATCCAAAGGGGGCCGCGCACAACACAGCGTGCTCTCCACCAGCCTGTTTTCTGAGCTTACAAAGGGATGCCACCAAATTTTAAAGCCAGTTTGCAGCTAGTGCCATTGGAAGAAAGGATCTGCTTGCTCAGAGGAGATGCGCTTCATGCCTGCGTGAAACATTTTGCTGCCACGTTTTGTTCTGTTCTTGCAAGTTTCTGTAGATAACGTGAAAATGCCCAGAGGAAAGCCGGGGAAAAGAAACCTCTGCGGATAGCGTGTGATTATACAGCTGTAATAAATCAGCGCAAATGAAGGTAGGATACCAAGGCAGTTCTGCCCAACTCGGAGCGTTTTTCCCCTATCTGAGCCACCCCAGGTACTGGCAAGGGACACGAGGCGTCTCAGAGTGGTCAGCACTTAGCGATCGCTGCTTCTGCAGCAAGTGGAAGGTGAAATCCGAGTCCAGGGCCTGATGAAGTCCAGCACGAGCCTTGTTATTACGTGGCTTTTCTCACCACCAATACCTCAGTGCAGATGCACGTGATTATTTAGGCACCTATACTCAGCGTCTGCAACACCGAAGCGATCTTGGCTTGCTTCTAAATGTTCAGGCATATTAAAAATATTTAAAACATCGTAACATGGGGAATTAATGACATTGCGTGCCTTTTAAAGTTAAATGAGAGATCTGATTTTTTTAAAAAGCGATGCAGATTATTTCCACTGTAGATTGGCAGAAATTGAAGTATTCGTCCGCTGGCCGTAACGATGTTACGGGAAAATAAAATGTTCTGGGTCTGAAAAAATACGGGGCAACCTTCTAGATGAAAAATGAATCTTAATCCAAAACCTTGGTAGCAATAATAATAATAAAATAACACCTAGGGCCTTTCTTTCTAACACCATTTCAAGCAGAAGAGGATATTGGTTTCTGACCGGCCTCGCTCTTTACTCTCTTAACTAATTAATCCCTGGCAGGGGATTAATTCAGGGGGCAGAAAATATGAGCATATCCTGCTGACTTACTACAAACAGAAAATGGATACAGTGGATTAAATGTGCGGTTAGGGTAAAACACTTGAGGTCAGATGGGCTTGGAGGAGCCAGGCGGGCAGCAGCAGGAGGCCGGTGTGCCTGCAGGGACGGGGCGCAGCTGGGAGGGGACGTGGGTGGCAGGGCAATGGGGGAGGAAGCAGGATATACAGGGCTTAGTCATTAAATAAATCTGCAACGTACGCCTTATCTAATTAACTTGTTGCCGTTGTGTTGTTAAGTCAACTCTTTGCTCCAGATTCGCCTTGGTCGTGTATCTCATTTCTCCGTTGTAATTAAATAGGCGTTTTAAAAATGGCTTAGAGTAGTACTTGCCAGTTTAGACTGGCATTTTTTTTTATTTTCTTAATGTAGGCGAGCAAAAGGAGGCTTGATACTACTTAAAACACAGCAAGTTTCTTCTCGGAGAACCTGGACAACTCAGGCAGTACTTTGGTCAAGGGCAGGATGAGAAAATATGAAATATGCTTGCAGCAGTTACTCGGTTTGGACATACCCCTGCCTGATTGCATTCACTAATTACCACTGCTTGCACTGACAGCTCTTTTGGGGACCGCTGGACAGCCTCGTGTACATTAAGGCTCCCCACGGGTCGCACACGAGGTGACAGGACACGTCTGGTGTCCCAGGGCTGTCCTCCAGCCCCGTTAGGGAGCGGCGTGCCTCTGTCCTTCCAGCCCCACGCGAGGGGGCTGAGCGAGAACAAAGCAGGCTGAGGGCATTTGCATGAGAAGCTTGTCGCGGTTTAATTAGGTCGAGTATACATAAACATAGCTTGCGTTAGTAAAAGGAAAAATGCTGCTTATACTTTGTGAAAAACCACAACTGAGCCGCAAGAACTGGTTTCAGACAGCTTACTTAAAGGCATGCACCAGTTTTGTTAGTTAAAATGATTTTATTACGTTATTATTTTTTTTTTCCCAAAGCAGAGCAGGCCTTGAAGAAGAAACTTGAATAAGTAATAACTTTGTGGGATAATTAAAGAAAAAGCAGGGGGGAGAGAGTTGGCTGCAGCCTCTTCCTTATTCCTGGAGCACACCAAGGCTATGCAGGGCTGGGTGGCCGCTGCCAGCTGCTGCTCGTCCCCTCTGTGGGCACAGGGAGAACAGGTGAGATAAAATATTTGCTCTCTTTGTGGTGCAATATAGCAGCTAAGGCAAATATGCTTGTCACGGCGAGCCTACATACCACATCCTGCTGCTATTTCCAAAGGAGACCCAGCCCTCTTTTAAAAGAGGTTGATTCAGGAAATACCACCGCTTCGTTATTAATTTTGTATGGTTTATTCTAATAACTCAAAGTACTTGTTTAGCCACTGCTGTTTCACATGAAATTTCTCTATCTAGGAAGAACAGAATCTAGGCACGTTTCCTGTTCTTGCGAATCGTGCTGAGCTTGAATTGTTAGAAGAACAAGCAGGAAGCTGAGGTTACTGAGCAAGACACTCGCCTTTAATTTCAGGAACCCAAAAGAAACGCAACCAAAATCCTTTGGTTTGCCATTTAGCAGCCTAGTGTGGATGAAGAGAGAGCCTATCTAGAAACTGCAACTGCTTCGGCAAAATGCTTCTGTCCGAAACCTTCCGTCACTGCAAAATGTTTCCAGTGACATAAAGAGAGCTGCCAGCGCGCAGCTCCTAATGGCTCGTGTGCTCAAACCGCACCGCCGCTGATCGCAGGCCAGGCTGTAGGACGCCGCGTGGGTGCGAAGTTCTGCGACGCGAGGCCTCGAGGAGGTGCTTGCCAGCGCCTCCATCTCCCCTTTCTGCGAGCACTGGGTATTTACCAGCGGGGAAAGTGGCAAACCGAGCAGCCACGAGCCGTCTGTGAGCATCACAGCAGCCAGTGCTGGCACCGATGTGACTGATCCTAAACGGAGTGACCAGCGTGCCCAGCTGAGCTGCAGGAAGGTCCTCTCTAAACGGATGTGCGTGCCATCGGTGAGATGGGTTATTTGATTTGTGCAGCCCAAAGAACAAAGCTGTTCAGAAAAAACTCTTTTTCTCTTGGTAGCGACAGCGCTATCTTGAAACGTTGCCAGTAACAAATCCCAGCAAATGGTAGCAACCATTTAAACAGATTTATGAGTGGCTGCAAGTGCTGGAAACTGGTCCGGGGTGCAGGGAACTGCAGCTGGAACATCCTCCCAGGATCATGAAAGGTTAGAGGCAGCCACCCAAGTCCTGCAGCTATCTCTGAAAAGACAAAATTCGAAAGAGAAAGATAATGGCGGAGCATTCCTATGTATTTGAGCAGGACAAGAACCTCAAATTCCAGTTTCCAAGAATTGTTTCCAATTCTTTTTTGGGTCTGTATTACAGCATGTGCCCTTCTGAAGACCAGCACTACCGCTTCTGAAGGACGTTGAGCCCTGCAGAAATTCCCTACCTCCCCTGAACACGACCTATCTCGGCCCTGTCAGGGTTTAAATGTGGGATTTTCCTCCTGCGGGAGCTCCTGCATGTCTCTGCCCATCGGGGCAGCACCCGGGCTGTGCAGTGCTGCGAATCAGCGGGACGGGCACCAGGAGCATCGCTGGCAGCAGCAGCGCAGAGCTGACAAGCCCAGGTGCCACGCTGGCCACCTGTTTGCCTCCCCCACCTGTTGCGTTTCTATTTTTAAGGCAGATACTTGAGAGCTAAAATATGCTAGTACTAGGTACCGGTGTCTTGGAGGCAGGCGGGTGTGCGACCCCAAGGCAGCCCCTTCGGGCCTTGCCACGCGCCAGTAGCGACGAGCCTGCAGCAGGGCCGATGAGAACCGTGCTGTTTGGCTGTCAGCTCCCTGAAGTTATTCACTCCTACCGCTGCTGTGCGAAAATGCTTCAGAAGGAGCAGCGCCCGAGTTAGCGAGTGCCGTTTCTCCTCAGGAGCGCGGGGCGGTGGGATCAGCGGCGACTGGGTTACGAGCTCTCACAGCTCGGGGCTGGAAGCACGGCCTGACCGGCAGCCTCAGCCTGCTTTTGGGGAGCGGGGGGGCACGGCTCGGAGCACGAGCTGGTGAGGCGAAGCCCTTCGGATTTCTCCCCCGGGGCTCAGAGGGGCGATGAGCAACGGGGGCAACGGGCCGGGCTGAGGCGGTGCGCGGAGCTCCGTGCCGGAGAGGGGCCGGGCGGGACCAGCCCCACACGCAACGGGCGGCACCGGGGCAAGAAGACGACCCCCCGCTCTCCTCCCCCCGGGCACCGGGAGAGCGGGGCTGAGCCCTCGGCCCGGGGGGAGGCCCCGGCGGCGCCGCCTCCGCCCCGGCTCCAGCCCCGCGGCCGCCCGCAGAGGGAGGCGCTCGGCGCCCGGCCCCCCCGCCGCCGGCAGCAGGAAGCAGCGCAGGCGGCGCGGCGCTCCCCGGAGCAGGTCGGTGCCGGTGGGAGCGGGCTGGGGGGCGGCCGGGCGGCACCGGGACCCCCCCCTCCACCTTCCCTCCCTCCGCTCTCGGCCCCCGGCCCCGCGGCGGGGCGCTGCGATGGAGCCCGGGCGGCCGCGGGCACGGCCTAGCGCTGCTCGCCGGGCTGCGGGGCTGCACCTCCGGCCCCCGCCGCCGGACGGAGGGGTGGGGAAGGGGAAGAAGGGGAA
The DNA here is from genome assembly GCF_964211835.1 of Anser anser. Lineage (NCBI taxonomy): Eukaryota > Metazoa > Chordata > Aves > Anseriformes > Anatidae > Anser > Anser anser. Next base: position 87,048,341 of record NC_139723.1, read on the forward strand.
GAAGGGGGAGGGGAGGTGGGCTCGGGCCCGATCCCGGTCCCTGCCGGGGGGGCTGAGGGAGCCGGCAGCCCCCCCCCCCCCCCCCCAGGCCCCGTGAGGCGCAGAGGTGCTCCCACCCGCCTGCACCCGGGGCTTTCTCCCCTCGCTTTGCGCTTCTCGGGGCGCCCGAAGCGGCTTCGTCGCGCCCAAAAGGTGGTTACCCCGAAATGGCTCCCGCGGGGCCGCCGGCACCCGCGCCTCCGCGGCAGGGGTGAGCCGAGAACGGGAGACGAAGCGTAGAAGAAGATGGGCGCAGACACAGAAGGGATACGCTTGTCGTTTGGAAACCGGCCCCGCTCACGGGCACCGTGACACGGGGGGTCTGGGGTCCCATCGCACCCCACGGGGGTCACCCGCGGGTTTGGGACCCCAGCTCCCTGCGGGAGCACCAGGCCCGCGGAGCAGCAGGGAAACAGCTCGCCGCCTCCGAACTCGGGCGAAACGCTCCTTAAAGTAAGCCGAAGCTGCGGGCTGCGGGTGGAGGAAAGCGCTGGAGGCGAAAGGGATCGCGCGCTTGCAGGCGTATGGGGGAAAAAGGCCAAGCGCTGGAGTCGTGCTAATTCACTCCGGTGAAAGAGAGCGTGCCGCCGCGTCCCGTCCCTTACTCAGGCTCGACTCGAAGGAGGAGCAGCTTCCCCGCGCCGAGGGACTCTTCCCAACAAAGCTGGTGGGTTCGTCGGCGGCGGGTGAAGCTCCCCAGGTGGGGCATGACGAGGGGACGCGCGGGGAGGCACCGCTGGCAGGTCGGCACGCGGCGTTGCTGGAAGGCTCCGCCGAGCCGTGGTGTCAGGGAAGTTTGAACAGCTGCAGAGGGAGGCGACGGCTCTCACGGCGCGGGGCTCGGCGTTGCCCTGGGAGGAGCAGCGCTGCGTGGCAGCCCCTGCGGGAAGGCTCCCTTAACCCGCTCCCGTAGCGTGTGCCTAGGAGTTGCTGCGGCAGAAACTGGCGTAACGGCAACTTGAAAAATATGCTTCCCTTAGGAAGGTGGCACAAAACGCAGCTGCGTGCTGCTTACCCAGATATCTGCGAGTCCAGCCTGCCGAAAGTCCAAATTCGCGCTCGAGAAAGCTGCGCAGCTTCTTTTTCTGCAGGATGCTATTTTTTTCCCTCCCTGTTCACGCATCGCAGCCTCAGACCTCCAAGCTGATTTTCCTGCGAGTGAAGGCATTCCTGTCGTCTCGGAGCGGCTGCGGAGGAGGCTCTACGTATACGTTGTGCTGCTTCTTCCCGTGAAGGCTTCAGGTTTGCTCTCTTTCACCAAGGAACCAAGGATTACTGCAGCAGAAAGTCCGCGTTTTGCATTTTGTGTGTTGAGGCACGGCCCGGCGAAGCAATGTCTGTTGCGTGGTAGAGTGGGGCAGGATTTGATTTGATTCGGGTGATGCTGGGGTGAGGCCAGGCCGGGCAGTCTGTCCCTCCCCGCCATCCCCAGGTCGGGCTGGTGGCCTCGGTGGCATTAGGTTGATGTGACGGCGGAGATCCGAGCGTGACCCGGTGTGGGCATCCCGGCCTGCCGTGCTGTGATATTCCACCTCTGTTCTCGGCAGTGCAGCCGTACAAAATGACCAGGCAGCGCGGAAATAGTTTCAGTGATCTAAAACGCAGTGGGCTTATCAGGCACTGAGTAACTCTCTGGAGTGGCTGATGGAGCGCGGACGATGTAATTGTCAAATATCGTAGCGGAAAAGATGCTTGGGGATCTATGCATCCTTTTAACTCTTTAAAACCTGCGAGTTCCAGTAGATGAGGGTGATAAAACTCACTGCTAACCTTGCTTGTGGCAGCTTATTGCCCTCTGCGGCTTCGAGGGGTTCAAAACTTGTGGGACGAGCGTTTGTGCCTGAGCAGCGCCGTAGCCTTGGAGTCCCGAAGCTTGCGTGCAATAATCAGATTGCTTCAGTGCTCCCATAAGATCGTCTGCCGCAGAAAGAGGAAATGATCTGCTCTTTCCAAAGCGGTGCTTTAAATGTACGATAGCCATTAGCGCGTTAGAACTGATGACTTTCTGTCTCAAGAAACCTCCCTTACAGTTCTCTCGGTCCTTAAAGAGCCGCGATAAATGGGATGGGATTATTCGACAAGCCAAGCCGTTTTGATCACCGTCGTGCGTTTTTATTTAACCGGAATTGTACAGGGCACGGAAATCCGCCTTAACGTGCCGAGGGAGGCGTCGGCTGCTCTTGTGGCTTACCATGATTGCCCGGCTTGTTTAAATGAGCTCTCAGAGCGTCAGGAGCTTTCCGAGCCTGTCCTCAGCTGTATGGGATGAAACCCATTAATTTTCAGGTATGCCCAAAGTCCCCTCTACCCATCTGACAGCAGAAGGAAAGCTGCTGTGAGGGTTGCGAAAGAGTGGTATAATTTCAAATTTCCACAAGTCGTTTCTGACCAGCTTTGGTTTACAAGGGGCCGGGTGTAAGATGGCAAAATGGGTTCGGGACTTTAGGAGAGCAGTCAGTCCCCGCTCCTGTGCCGGGCAGGGTTGGCTGAATATCTCAGTCATGGTTTTGTAACCTCCTGCGGACCTCCAGGGACGGGGATCCATCTCTAGAGGATGAAAAATTAGAAGCTTTTTGTTTAAAAAAGAAATTATTAAAAGTAGAAGAAGGAGGATAAAAAGTAGAAGCTTTTAATTTTCCTCTGTTTCAGAAGCTTCTGTAAAGAGGATGGCCTCCCAGCTCTGACCCGTTCCCACATTTATATGCCTGTTTTTTCATCATCATCATTTTTTTTTTCCTTTGCTGTGCATACAGCTCGTTATCTGCAGGCAGCACAAAGCAGAAATTCTCCAAGGCTTAGTCTCGATTCGGACTTTTTGTTAAATTCTCCGCCATGAAGATGCTCCAAAAGGCAGGTTTGGGTTTGATTTGGGGATCAGTTATGGGGTTAAAGATGTAATCAACCAGTTGGGTGTCTTCACCAGCTTGTCGGGGTTCCTGAATTTAAACAGAGAGCTGGCAAAAAGCAGCCTAAGAGTCGTGCGTGTGGTTGCGAGGGCTGGCTTTTGTCAAAGGAGCTTTGCAAAAGATTTGTGATGAGTTTTGGATCCGCAACAACCAGAAGTTGATAAGGTCAGGGACAGATGAAGCATGGATAACGATATCGTGTTCCCGCAGTTAAAAGGGAAGTCTAACCCACTTGGTGCCTTTCCGATAACCGTATTAGCTCCTAAATTTTCATAGAATTTATTTTTTTTTTTCATGACAGATAAGGAACGTAATGAGTGGTAGGTCGCGCTTGCCTTCAGAGGAGCAGGAGAGGCTGAGGGGGTTTGAACGGCAAGGCAGCAAAGAGCTACTCGGACTCGCCCTTTGGCTTTATGGCAAGTTGGGTGGTGCTGGTAGGGCGCGAGGTGACCCGGTGCTTGTGACAGCACCCCCCTTACCCTCCTCCTCCTGCATTTAATAGGAGCTGTGCCCAGTGCACGTCCACTCCTTGTACATTCAGGCGTGAAACACCGGGCTGAGGCCGGCCAAGAGCCTCCACGTCCCAAATCCTGAACCTGTCTGCGCTCAAATGCTGTGGTGCTCCCTCCGGTCCTTTGGGGTTTTCTGCTTTAAGGAAGGAAAGGATGGGAGATCTCTCCTCTCACGCCACTGCTCCATTTCTTCTGTATTGTTGCTCCCGTGTGGGAATGAGCGTGTGAGCCCGGTTTTGAGGAGAGGAGCCAGCTTTCGTTTCAGCTCAGCGTAGCTCCAGCGAGTTGTTCTATTTTTTTTTTTTTTTTTTTTTTTAGGGAAAAAACAAAAAGCGTTTGGCTCATTGTGTGCCATTTCCTTGGCAGCTGTGAGGCTCAGCTTTTTTGGCGGGTGACTGCTGACAAAGCATGGCGTGATGCTGGGGTAACTGGCTGGAGCTTTATCTCGCCATCGCCGTGTCCCATCTGTCTGCTCGGGAAGGCTTTGTGAGGCTACTGTCCGCTAACGCGCTCTTAAATTTCATTTAAATCTTCTGTCTGCGTCCCACCTCGTCCTGCAGACTTCCCTTGAGGTGCTTTCTGCTAGGGAAGAGGTGTCTGATGTGCCTGCTGATGAGTCGGATGTTAAGGATGTGATCGGTGAGGGGTTGTCTCTTGGGATACGCTGTCCCACCAGGCTGTGGGTATTTGGGGTGGGACTAGGATTTAGCTCTTCATAAAGTGCGCAGAGGCCTCAGGGATTGAAAACAAGACAAAAAGAAGCCGGAAAACCAGGGGGCGGCTTCTCTCTTCAAGGTATGGTTAAAAACTGCTCTCACCTGGGGTAAAACCAGTCTGGCACCTGGAAGGTCTCGTCGTCCTGGTTGAGCATTTGCGTGGCCTGGCTGCTGAGGCTGGGGGCTCAGGGCAGATTCTGTAGTTGGTTTGTTTTGCCTTGTCTTCTTTCAGTAGCTCAGTTTTCCCTCGGATATTCTGATCCAACAGCCCGGATGGTTTCGTTAGGAGGTCACGCAGAGCTAGAGACGACGCGGTTCCATCCCTCTGTACGTACCGGCTCCGATTTGCAGCAGGAACCTACTGCCGTGAGTGGTTTTTGTCGTCGAGAAGCGAATGGAAGAGGGCGCCTAGCAGGCAGCCCGTCCTCCCCCGGGGCGGCTTTGCCCATCGGCACCTTCCACACGTTGGTAGCGGGGACATCTCCGCTCGCGCCTGCGTGGGTGACGAGTGTCCTGGTCACCTGCGTCCCGCCGCTGACCGTCACCGGTTCTTTTTGTCCTCAAGCTTTGGGTTTTTTCAATGTAAAAACAGATGAATCGCGGTGGTGCCGACGCGTTTTGCCGCGGAGGGAAGGAGTCTCTGCTGACCAGCTGCTGGTACAATATGTGCGCTGCCATTTTACATCCCGCGCTCTCTAGAGCTAACGCTGTTTATCCAACATTTGTGTGTGTTGGCCTTTTAACTAATAATGCGTCGGGGAAGAAAATCTTGTTTTCTGGAACTGACTTCTCTCTCGTTGCGGGCATAGCTTTTCCTTAATGATATTCCCAGTAGCTGCTTACGTAAGTATAAAGATGTCCTCTTTTAAACAACCGTCTCCATTAATTAGAAAATGCATTATCAGAAAATTCAGCGTGTCGTCTGTTTGTTTAGGGCATCCTTTCAACATCTAAATTCCAAACTGGACGGGTTTTTAAAAGTTTTAAGATTTTTTTCATAAAATAACCCCTTCCACTTCCGAGAGGGCGAAAATATGACTTAACGGGCTCTATTTTTAGGTTAGGTTCATCAGAGTTTTAGCCTGCTTGATTTGTTTTTACTACACGTCTAAACGTCTTGAGAGTTAAAAGAGTTTCTGAGTTGAAACCATTTTTCTGCAGTTTGTGCCCAGCCAAAATTAATGTGTTTTTTTTTTTTTTTCAAAACCGGGTTAGATTTCAATTCGGAACCGTACTTGTAGTTTTTCAGGAGCAGTGCCAATGGAAGAAGAGAGGATGCGGCGTGCAGTCAGCCCCGAGCAGCCGTGCCATCTCTGGCCTGTTAGGAAAGTGCAAGAAGAGAACTGGGAAATCCACATAGGAAAGGGTGAGGCTGTCAGGAAGCAAAACAGGACACGCTTCGCGGCTTCGGCTGATACCAGGCTGAAATGTGCTGATACCGGCAGATGTGCTTCGAACTCCTTGTGTCCCCGCTGTAGGAGATGCCGGAGGGTCATGCTGCTGTGCTCGAGATACTCCTCCAAGCGTGCAGGGAGAGCCAAAGCGTGCTTCTTACGAATTCCCCATCGGGTGCAGAGCAGCAGTGTGGTGTCCGAGGAGTAGATTTGCCTCTCCCGTAGGCTACAACTAAAACATCTGAAGGTTAGGCTGGTTTATTTGAAGCCTTGTCTCTCTATTGAGAAAACGCTCTCTGGAGCATCTGCTGACAAGTGCCAGATTTTAAACGATCTCTTACCCTGTAGTTAGAGAACATTAAATAGGGATGGGAGAAAATAATCAATCAAGAAACAGGATGCTGCTTCTGGTCTAGATGGGAATCTTGTCTGCCAAGAAAGCAGGGAAGTGTCGTTAAAATCAGGCGCTGTCTCGACGCACAGCCCGGGAGAACAGCAGCGAAATGACACATTTATCATCCTCTGGCTATCGGCCACGTTGCCGGGAAGGCTGGGGAGGAACGGCTGGGAGCTGTGTTTGGGTTCCGGACGATAACACGCCACCAGAGCGAGAGCAGGGCTTGGAACTGGAAGGTGAGGTGGGTGAGTCGAGTGGCAAGCTGCCTTTCGTCTGCCATAGCTTCTCTTACAAATTCAGACCCGTGCGATGCTTTCGGGATGGTGAGGACTTGAAGGGTAAGATGCCAGGATCCGGTGGTGGTGGTGGTTTGGGCTGTTTTGTGTTTGTTTGTTGGGATACCATTATGGAAAACCATGAATTAAGTTGTGTTGTCTTTACATGAGACTTGTACATTACAGCCCATGGGTATTTCTTTTCAGGAGCTCCATCTATTGAGCCATTTATAATTACAGTTGGATTAGAATGAAGAAAAGTATATTACGCTTTTCTTAAAAAAGGCCTTGCTGATTTCTTAGTGGAAAATTTTGATGTGTTTTTGAGACTTGCGCAAAAACGCTTGAAGTAAAGGCTTTTTTTTGTTATGAACCTCAGATATTATAGTTTGATTCTTATACCTCAGTTGTAGGTATTATCTAAGGTAACATTTGCCATGGAGCAAATCGAAACATTCAGAATTTTTAAACCCAATTAAATCACAGACACGGTGAAGAGCAAGCTTAGATGTTTTACTTAATAGTAATTGCTAGTAAGCAGTAATAGTTTTAGCATTTTCATTCGAAACGAAGTGAAGATCTTCATGGTAAAATTTCCCGCGGAACGAGAGCGTGGTTTGCTGCACGGCAGCATTTTGCGAGCATTAAGTCAGTGATGGAAATGGGATGGAAGAGGATGGGTCTGGCCCGTGAGCTCCCCGCCGGCAGCGTTTCGCGCAGCGTGCTCAGCCGGTCTCCATCAAAGAGCTCGCCAAGCTAGGAAGGGTTTCTTAGTGGCTTCAGGTTCCAAGCCAAGGGAATAAATAGGCTTCGTCCTACGTGTTATGAACTTACTTTCCTAAGGAGTCAGGAGAATGAAGAGGGTGAAGCGAGGAAGAGGGTGAGGCTGCCAGGATGCCCTGGGTCTGGCCGCGGAGAGGACCGTTCGTATTAACAGGCAGGCGTCGGTGGGGGGGGAATCATCTTCCTTTTTTCTGATTTTTTGAATGAATTACCCAAAGAAGAGTTACTGCGTTGACCAGAAACAGTTTGATTTTGATCATCCTTGAACATCTGGGCAGAAAGTAGTCTCACCCTGCTGGTAAACCTGAGGTACCGTGGGAAAGGTGAAAGGTACTGAATTAATTTTGGTGACGGTGCTGCGGTGGCGCTCTGACCTCTGAAGAGCGCAGGACGGAGGCAGAGTAAGGCAGAGCAAAGCATGCAGGTGAGAGCCTTTTCCTCCAATTTCTTTAAACCCTTGTCATCTGCAGGTGGATTTGGATCACAAGCTTGTCCTGCCTCTCTGGGTGGCTCTGGATCTGTCAGAGGTAGGCGGCTCATACAATGAAACGGCTTGGTACGCAGCCAGCTTGCTTTTATCCTTAAAGCTCTTGAAATACAGGGTAGTCAAAACGGGCTGGGATCTCTATTTCAGGCGAAGCAGGCCAGTGCTTGCTAACTGAAGTGCTCAAGAACGTAGGTTTTATCCTGATGGAAATTAAGGGCTTGCACCGAACGAAGGAGGAGGTTTTATGAATGGAGCGTGACCCCGGGTCTCCCGCTCTGGTAGCGCAGCGATTAATCTCAGCGTAAAGATGCGAACGGAACGGATGTGTTCATCTGGGCTCGGGATTAACAAAACGTTGGAAAAAGCGAGGGACTTAAATCACATTGAGAACAAGCGAAGAGGATGTAAACCAGCTGGTGTTTCGCGTAATTCCAGTTTTCTCCTCATCAAGGCGTTTCAAGCAGGTGAATAAATATTTTATAGGCCTATTTCTTGCGTATGTCGTCCCCTTTCCTTCCTCTGCAGGGCAAAACTTGGCAAAGCCAATACAGTAATGGGATTTTCCCTCCCATATATACCATGTCGCTTGACTCAGCAGGTTGGGAAAACTCAGGACGTGCTGTGTGGGGCCGTGAAAATCTCAGGGGAATCGTTTCGGTGGCATACATTTAGCTCCAGGAGCTCTGCCTGGGCTGGGAGGCAGCCTGGCAAAGAGGAGGGAGATTTCCCCCTTGCTGGGAATTTGTCTTACCCTGTGATTTCCTGATGTATTTGTTTCACAAGTACCTAATAGGGCAGGCTTTGCTGGTCTCGTTTGCAGAAAATAGCCTAAACCCGGAGCTGTTTGTGGTTTCCTCAGGACATCGCCTAACCCGAAACGCTTCCTCCTGGCCTGCAGGAAATAAATCAAGCTGCAGGCAAAAAAGCAACTTCACTGTGGCAGAGCCGAGCCCACGCTGCGGGTTTGCCATCTGGTTTTCGTTCGTCTTCACTCCAATTAGCATCGGGCAGCATTTGATTAGGGGGCGGGTTTTGTTGCGTGCGTCGCGGAGCGAGGCAGATGTGCGTGCCTCTGGTCGCGCTAGTGAATAAACTGTGCGGGAGAGCCCTGCCTTTATTAACGGTGACCCCGGGATGATTGCCTACTCTGCTTCTTAATTAGTTCTTTGAGGGAAAAACACGTCTCTGTCGAGATAAAAATACGTAGCCCTGATAACTTCATGCAGTGCTGTTAGTAGCCTGAGCCCCGCAAGTCTCGTCATCCAAGGCAAGTCTTTGCAAGCCTTCTTTCGTCAGGCTGTGTGACACTGACCCCCGCCTACAGAGGAGCAGCAGCAGAACCTTTTCTAACCGATGAAAAGCTGCTCCTAAAGCCGGTGGATGGTTCCTGGGACGAAGCCCACCGGGAGGAGTCAGCCGAAGGAACAGCCTCAGAAGGCCGTGCAGCTCCAGAGGACGTAATTTTCGACCGTGCACACAGGCCAGCGGCATTTCAGTGGCCAGAACTCTAAATGAGGCAAAAACAAAGAGAAAAGGGGAGGGGTCATTCTCTTTTTAAAACATTTTGTTTCTTCTTTTTACGTAGGTTCCTAAAAATTAGCACTATGACTGATGGAGACTATGATTATCTGATCAAACTCCTGGCCCTTGGAGACTCTGGGGTTGGAAAAACAACGTTCCTCTACAGATACACCGATAACAAATTTAATCCCAAATTCATCACGACAGTAGGGATAGATTTTCGGGAAAAACGAGTGGTAAGTTGTCTCGTACGAATGATAGCAGCTTCCTTTTATCTTTATTCGTTACTGCTGAGAACAAATTTGACGTCGATGCGTGCTGCTTCTCTTGCTGTGGGATATGGCATGTTGATAATGCTTTTCCTGGTCTAGCTCTTGGCTTAAGCAAATCACAATTAGGAACTGGATAAAGGAGAAAAATGCCATTATCTTTATCCCAATGCGGGACTGGTAAGTGGTTTATTGCATATTTCCAAGAACAGGTTTCCATAGTGCTCGTGAATGAGGTGTGCTTGCTTATGACTAGAAATAACTCCGGCCCCAAAACATAAAAATGTAAATAGAAAAGATGGAAACTTTCAGAAACGCAGAAGTTTCAGCTCGCTTCCAGATCAGACGGTAAACTAGCAAAAGAGCCTGCTGCTTCCCTGCTTCCCCATCAGCAGCAGGGCTGACAAATGAGTGCAAGCAGTCTGTTATCAGCAGCCCTTGTAGGATTGATGTAGTTCCTAATGCAAGGCGTGCAAGCCTGCTCCGCAGTGCATTTATTTCTTTATCCTAAATAGAAGATGAGAGTCTTCTGTAGCGTCAGTCAGACTCTTTTCAGGAATATGAGAGCATGCTTGCTCTGTTTTAATTTCACATGACTAATGTATCTGCTCGTACATCCTGATACCAGATACAAGCTAAATATAGGGGACAAATTCAACTTCCTAATAGGAATCGTTCCGGCTTGCTTGAACAGTGAAACCATGATAAATACAAGATATTAGACCCTGGAGGATGATTTTAGTTCTTTATTTGATAAAAAAAGATGTAAATACTTGCCCAGTTCACATATGGAGACCTCTTTAAATTTGCATTTTTTAAAATTTAAATACTTGAAGGATTTTGCACGAAAAGTCCTTGGAAGCCTTGACAATGCAGAGATGCTCAAGGGGCAGGAGAACCGCTGCTTGTGGAGAGTTTTTCAGTCTGGAGAGGGGCAGACCCTTTTTCCTGAGAAGTCAAGTTCTGACAAAACTTCCCACTACTTACTTTCAACAAAGCCATGTTTCTCAGCCCCATCAGGTCGATGTAAGAGTTAAAAAGCATTTAAAATATTTTTCTTAAAAGCTTTCCCAGTTTTGAAGTAGTTGAACGAGAATGAATGCGTTGGCAATATAAAGTTGTTCACGTGTTGCCATTTCACGTGTTTTCCGGTCCCTATTACTGTGCAAAAAGGTGAGCTTCATTCCCCCAGACACCCAAAACCTCCCTAACAACTTTTTTTTTTATGGCTGAGAGCATTTGTGGCTGTGGTGTTGAGTTCGGTGGTGCCATTGTGGAGGGTACTTGCCAGCCCCACTGAAGAGATGGCCCTGTATGGGTTTTAGGGGTAAATCATACATTTCTTGGTCCCCTGCCCCATATGGGTTTTAGGGGTGAATCACACTTTTCTTGGTCCCCTGCTTGAGCCATAGCAGCACACGGGTTTATAGTGTGGTCAGGACACACTAGGTGCGTTTAGGTCCGTGGGGAACCAGGCAATTAGCAGGTAACTCTTGTAAATCAGCAGTACTGGAGAATTAATCATTAGGCCTGAGGTAGAATAAAAGAATCAGGGCTCTGGATTATGTCTTAAATTACTCCTAATCAGCACTCCAGCAGCTCGGACCGGTTAAGCACGATGCACAGGTCGGAGGGGAACCCGGTGCCTCCACCGCACCGCTGGATTCCCCTGATAGAACGAGAGGAAAACATTAAAAGCAGTTTTATTGCAAGGAAATGTCTGAACACGCAGATTGCTGGTGTGCTCTTTCCCTGCCTGGTCAGACGCTCGTTAGCGTGTTTTGAACACGGGTGCTGGCTTCCTTCCAGGGGGCTGAACTTTTCTGCGAAAGGTTGCAGACAGATTTCTTCTGTAATTTTCCACTGCCGTACATTTTGGGGCGAGATGGGTTTTATAAGGACGGAAGAAACTACGCCTCACGCGCAGTTACGAGCTTTAAAACATCTGGAAGGTCCGTCTGAATAACACGTCCTTTTAAGAAGGAGATCCAAAAGGTTCAATGTGTGTGTGTTCTTGTGGTGCGTAAAAGTCATATTAAAAAATGACCCCGTGAAATTCCCTGTTTATAATGCTGGGTATTGCAGGAACATGCTTCAGTGAGCCTATTTAATTCGCAAAGCGTGGTGTGTGGTTGATCCTGCTGGTTCTTCTCAGATTCTCAGATCTGGCACCTGCCACAAAGGAAAGAAAAGCATGTTCTGGTTAGAAGCTACGTGTTGAAATTACAGCCGTTTAAATAAATCCATGGAATCACAGAATAACCTAAGTTGTAGTGGGCCTCCCGAGGTCATTTAGTCCAACCCCCAATTAATATTAACTGGGTTGCGCAGGAAAGCTGAATGCTGTATTTTACAGCCCAGAGAGAGCAGGCGAAGAAGCATTCCTCTTCCTCGAATAAGGTCAGTGGAGCATCTGGATAAAGACATGCCCAAAAAGTCCGTATCTTCTTGCTGTAAATGCAGGGGCAACGTTTCCCTGCTTTTAAAATTGCTAAGAGTCTGCTGAGCAAGTTCAGAGAACAAAAATGGCTCGTATTTGTTTTTTTTCCTTCTGTCTTTTACTGTAACGGTTAGTGTACACATTGTTTTTGTTCAATAAGGAATTGAGCCCCAGAAAAAGGTCACGGTGCTTTCTTTTAAGCGCCACAAGGTTACGGGTGCAGTTGGTAAGGAAGTCACTGATGTCTAACAGGACTTAACGAATCAAAAATAGTTCTAGTAATAGTGGCTAACGCTGTCAGCCAGCTGCAAATCTTGCAAGGACAGCAACGAAGCAGAGCGCAGAAAGCTTGCTCAGCACAGAGCTATACCAGGTTTTACAGAACTGGTGTCTAATTTGAAGTACTAAATGTGACCAAATAACCTTCCAAACGAAGGTTTCGTGTGATTCATGTGTTTACTGATTGCACTCTCTCGTTAGGTATACAATAGCAGAGGACCAAATGGATCTGCAGGAAAAGCCTTCAAGGTGCATCTCCAGCTTTGGGACACCGCTGGACAGGAAAGGTAAGGGTTCAGCTCGTTAGAAATGAAGTCTGAGTTTTTCCACATTTGTGGGTAAACCATTAGCCCATACATGTGAAGAATCTCAAAAATCCTCTTAATTTGGGACAAGAAAAGTATTTTCCAGAAATAAAGCTTTTTCTGACGCTTTATTTAGCACTTCTGAGGCCACATCTGGAGTACTGTTCCCATTTTTGGGCCCCCCAGGATGAGGTACTTTATACTGATAACTGAAGTCCAGTGGAGTGCCCTTAAAACAGGTCAGGAGGCGGAGGCACATGAGGCAGACCAGATTCTTTTCAGCTTCGCGGCTGGAGGACCAGAGGCGCCAGCTCAAGCTGCAGCAAAGCAAAAGCCTAGTAGGTAGAAGGAAAAAAAAGCACTAACAGCACGAGCGGTTAAGCACCGGAGCAGGTTGCTCACAGAGGCTGTGCAGTCTGCATTCGTGCGGGTGTTCACAGCTCCGATGGACGAGGTCCAGAACAGCGTGACACCTTCCTTAAGTCCTCTCCAGTTTAAGTGCCCCTGACTTGCTCAGGCTTTCTGTTAGGAGCACGTTCTCTTCTGTATTGCCCTGGACTGATGTCCCTTTCATCACCAGGATGCAACGGGGTGGAGAGTTCTGGTTCAAGTCTTACCAACGCTGACTGCTTGCATGGTTTTGGTCGCGCTTGCCCTCTTTGCAGCAGCACACTGTGGTTGATGGATGCGAAATTCGTGAGTGGCCCAAATCTTCCTTTGCAGAAGAGTTCCTTAACCAGTTATTCCCCGTCTTCTGTTTGCAGGGATGTTTGCTATTCCCAGAGACCTTTTCCACTTGGCACTATTGAACTTGGTCCTGTTGTTTTTCTTTGAGAGGGAGAAGTGTGCGTGCCGCTTTCTTAAGCTTCCCCGGCTGGGTTTTGTGTGTGAGGTTGCCCTCAGCATGATTGCTGATACCATCTGTTGACAAGGGAAGAAATTGCACGTCACACCTCTAACAGCAGCTGAGGAGCAGTGGACGAAAGCGTCCGCCTACTGCAGAGGAAGCAGAGTAGTGATGAGGCAGATTTCGGGTTTCTAAATAAGCAGTGCCAACACCGTGTGGGAGGGGTTATTGCCATGTGAAAAGCAGAAGCAAGCTGAAATTTTGTTTGCATCTCTCGTGCTTACCCTCAAACACCATCTACGTAGTAAAAGTTAAACATTTCGAGGCTATTTCCTTTTGCTGAGAAGAAATACAAAGAGTGTGTCAGGGTATCTGATGTATTTATGTGGAGAGCTTTTGTTTTAATCTGTATATACGTGTGTCATGAAATACCCGTTTCTGTTTCTGCCACCGTTAGTTTCTGCAGGATTATATAGTGCTGTTTTGGGATGGGGTCGATCCCCGCCATATACAAAACACCAGAGTGCCGTTGCGTGGTTTGCCAGCACTCTGAAACATGTAATATCGTTTGGATTGTCTTCACGTTTCTGATTTGAACAGAGTTGTGACCTTCTGGTGACAAACGGCTGCAGTTTCATGGTTTGTACTTTTCGTCCAGCTCCATGGCTTTGCAGGAAGCCTGTAGGGGAGTGTAAATGCACAGAGCGCACGTGTGGCTAGAGCTCTGCAAAACCAGGTTGCCTTTCCTTATTGCTGAGCTTACCAGTAGAAAATTGCATCGAACAATCGAAAGCGTGTAAACAGCCAACTACTCTTATTTTCTTTAATAGTTACTGTACTAGGCAGTGCACATCCATCAGCTAAGTGCATGTAATCTCACCAGAAGCATCCGTGTCCCTGTGATCTGTGATGCACTAAATGCTTCTGTCTCAGCTTATTTACGTTAGCCAGCTCTTCTCTCTCTCTGTCTCCGTCCCAGGTTAAATCAGACAGAATTTGAGCTGATGCATTAGTCACCGACAATGTTTATTTCTCACGTATAAGCTTCCTCTGGCCAGTTACTAACACACTGATTAATATGTGTTGACTGATGTGATGTATCATAGCTAAAATGAAAATCACATTTTATTTTTTTTTTTTACTTCCAAGGGAATGTACATCCTTTAAATCATGCAGACTTTTCTGACTGGGATTTTTTTAATAGTTTTTCACAAGTGATTTGGAAAACCTTTCTTTTACTTCATCTCTTTCTCCTTACTCAGTTCCGTTTTGCCAAAGAAATGTGCTTACCTCGAATCTTAGAGCTCACTTTGTAATAGAGCTATGCTCTTTTTTTTTTTCCTCCTCCAGGTTTCGAAGCCTCACCACAGCATTTTTCAGAGATGCTATGGGCTTTTTACTGATGTTTGATCTCACCAGTCAACAGAGCTTCTTAAATGTCAGAAATTGGATGAGTAAGTAGAACTACAGAGTTTGCATTTATTGGTTGACTTGAAGCTTTCCTGCATGTATTTTGTGCTTCTAGGCTTTGTGTGTATCAGTGTTGGTGAACTGGAAAATCCTCAAAGGTATTTATGTCTAAAGCGGCCATATGTGAGGTACTCACAGCCTGCGTGCTCTAAAGCACCTCTGCTCCGGATCAAGGTTTGAGGTGCACATGAGATGAGTTGTCATCCTTGCATGCGCCATTACAACTGAAGGGCTGCCAGAGGTAGGAGGACGTGGATTGTGGTCCTGTGGAGTGTGGCACCCTGTTGTGACTTACTTTGGGCTACGCTGACTTGCCTCGAGCAGGATACGCCCTTTGGTTTGGGGCGAAAGTTTCATCAGATTTGAAAGATGCACGCTTTTCTTCTATTTTTTTTTTTTTTGCATGGTAGACTTCTGAACACATACTTGATAATCTTGTTTGGATTTGGTACAATCCAAACAAATCTGTCGCCTCTTGAAAATTTCTGGTATTTGACACTTCTTTGGCCAGTCTCCTTATTTGAGATGATACAAAGGAGCTTGGGAAATGCTGTTTAGTTTAATGGTGTGATTTGTATTAGCAAAACAGAATGAGATTCCTTCCTGCTTTTGAGGTTTTGGTTAAAATCAGTCTTTGAAGTTCTTGTTTGGAAGCAGATAGTATTTGCCTTACTAACTGAACAGCTGAATGTATTCTGACCCTTAGCAAGGCAAATGGAATTACAGCTGGCACCTGTAGGGAGTTTTTATTGGGACAACCACCTGACTAAAAGTGAAAGAAAGGTTAAATTCTTAAAGTTTGTTTTTAATTGAGGGTATTTAGAGTTCTGGAAGGACGGAGGTTGCTGCTTTTCCAGCTGGTAGCTTTTCAGCCAGTGAGCTGAAGTGGGGATGATGCAAGAATCCAGGCAGATTTGTGAAAACAGCTCCATCAGATTTTATATACTAGCTGAATTTCTTCAGAGATTCCTCCCACTAAAAGGTTGGTGTCATCGCAATCTTCCACTGCTTACCAAGTTGAGTCCCTACTTTCTTCCGTGTTGCAGGCCTTTTGGATTGTTTTGTCAGCAGTCTGAGTCTCTAAGGCACTTCCAGCATTCTCTTAACTCTCCTGTTTATTTTTCCTTCTAGGTCAGCTGCAAGCCAATGCATATTGTGAGAATCCAGATATCGTGTTAATTGGTAATAAAGCTGATTTATCCGACCAAAGGGAGGTAAACGAAAGGCAAGCAAAAGATCTGGCAGACAAATACGGGTAAGCACATTATGGCAGAAGCAAAATTTAATGTTACGGTTGTTGGAAGTATAGCTGATGCCTGGCTGGAGACTCTTGCAAGAAAGAGGTACTCTAAGGTATGTAGTCAGTGCAGTATCACACGCCTTCTGTAGTGATCCTAGCTTGTCACGCTTTCAGATCAACCTGTTTGAGTAGGAAATAGCACGAAACACAAAAAACCATAAAACATCTAGATCATGATGATGTGATACAGGCGTCGTCTTTACAGGAAAAATGAGTGTTACTTTAAAATAGTGGACATAAATGTGTCTGTTGCCTGCGTGGGCTTTTCAAATCGTGTTTTGGCAGAGGTTCTGTGTAGGAAGCAGCGTTCCGGGAGAGAGGGGAGGTGCCGGAGCTGGGTAGGTGCTCACGTATGAAAAAGGAGCACAGGTTTGGTGTGTTTTCGGAACAGGCAAATGCCTGCATTTGCAGTAGATTACAACCCGAGGTGTGAGTCAGAGACTTGCAGGAACTGTGGCACGCAGGCTGGTGTAGGAGGTACGTCTTCGCTCAGACACGTGGCTGGGTGCTGGCTGAGCCCGCGCTGGTGCCTGGCTGCGTTTCAGCTCTGCGCTGGAGCCAGCGCTCAGTGGGTTTAACGCTTGCTGAAGTTGGAAGGCGTAAAGACCGGGACAAAAGTGGCAGTAATGGGGCACCTCTGCGGTACTGTGCCAGTTCTGGGTTGGAAGGAAATTGGTAGGAATGGAAAGCTTACGTGAAAGGATTCGGCATCCAGAGAGCATATGAGAAAGGTGTAGAAACTGTGCTCACCTCGGCATTAAAATAAGAAGGCCTCCGTTTTAAATGTGTTAAAGAAACTTGCCTATAGAAATTGTTCTCAAAAGGAGCAAAAATTAAGGACATTTTTGATGTTTTCTTCAATACCTGGGGGAAAAAAAATAATCTCCACCTTAAATATGGGAAAAATCTCTCCCTGTTCTAAGTTGGGAAACAGTTTTTGCCTTATCCATCCGCTGTGGGTCAGGAATTTCTGAACAACTGAAAGACATACTGTAATTTTTTCTAAATATTTTGATAAGTATGCCTGTTAGAGAAACCACACAGCCTGCAGTGACACGCTATGTCGTACGGTCCCTGAAACTTTCTGTGTTGCAGACCACGGTTTCTCTTTAAAGCAGACGCTCTGGTTACCTGAAGGACTTTCAGGCGAGGTTTGTGTTGACGTTCTTACTATTTGAAGTCAAAATGTCAGGACAGATTTATTTATTTTTTTTAATTAATGATTCTGCTTTGTGTGCATATCGTGACACCACCATGTGCTAGGAACAGGAGTTCGGGTTCTGGCGAGCAGGGAAATAGAGTCCAACAACCCCAGAAACCTCTCACACTGTTTTCATTAACGCTAAACCCACCACCGATAGCTGGGCCAGGAGTCTTACCAAGAGTTCAGTCTCCGTTGCCTTAAAAGCCTCTCCAGTAAACCTTTTCCTTTTCGCCCTAGCATCCCCTACTTTGAAACAAGTGCTGCTACCGGCCAGAACGTGGAGAAGGCCGTGGACACGCTGCTGGACTTGATAATGAAACGCATGGAGCAGTGCGTGGACAAGACGCAAGTCTCTGACACAGCCAACGGAGGAAGCTCGGGGAAGCTGGATTCGGCAAAGCCGGAGGAGAAGAAGTGTGCCTGCTAAACCTCGCCTCTAAACTGTGAGGACCGGCGAAAATATCGCATCAGAACATGGCTGACCTACCACCCAATTCAAACCTGCTCCGTCGAGCCGTGCACAGAAGCAAAGTTCCATCGTGTTAGTGGGATCGTGCATTTTTTTTCCTCCAAAGAACTGGTTTCAAAACCTAAAACCTGTATTGCGGTGAGGCTCTTGTGCTGAAATAATTATTCCTGATACGGTGTCATCGTCCTGAATAATTCTCCCACCTGCTCTTCCCCGCTCTCCCGTTCCCTCGGCCCTCATCTTTAGTTGTTTTGTGATCGGGATGCTGAACAGAGGAAAGTAGCTCTATTCAAAATATATATAAGAAAAAAAAAGGGGGGGGGAAGAATATATTGTCTACATCAGCTGGATATTGAAATTTAAATGGCGGTGGGTGGTTTTCTAGGTCTGTGCCATTTTTCCACGGAATCTTTTTTCTTTACGGTTCTTAATCTGCATCAGGGCCCGCGTGTTTTCGAAGGCAGAGATACGAAAGGTTGTGCGTGGCCTCTTCGGAAAAACTTTCTCGCTTGCACGGAGTGCGGTGCTGTGAAGCTGTCCCGACTGAGTCACTGAGAAGCTGCTTGGGGGTGGCGTGCGTGTCCGTGTGCGTGCGTTTTGGGCTTGGGGGCAGGAAGAAGGGCATTTAATTAAAAAATAAAAAAAAAATTATCAGGGAATTGTGCAGCATTGCTGATGTTGCCAACAATCCAAGCAGGGATTGGAGCGTTACAGGAAAAAAATGTTGTATTGAGAGGGATTCTGGCACTGCAGGGACAGTTTATACAGATGGGAATGTAATGCATGGGAACAGATATCAACTATATTTTATGAAGCACCTTTTGAATCTTGCCATTAGCAAAAAATAATTGTCTCCCCCTTTTGAGGAAACTGTCCCGTTTCTTTCTTTTTCTTTTTTCTTTTTTTGGGGGGGGATGGGGTGTATTAACTACATATCCCAGGTAGGATATGGGAACTTGTGAATGTATTGCACTGCCTAAAAGGGAACTGCAAATCGTGCCACGCTGAGAGGTCCTCGAGGTTATCGCGCAGGTTTGGTCAGGTCCTCTGTACACGCAGGCTTTCAGCAGGAGACGACAGGACAATTGTCTCTTAAATTCTGTACAGAATATGTGACCGGCTCCGGATAAAGACGTGTTGCACGGCTTGCCAGGTATTTTGGGACAGAAGTTATTCTGCTGGTGTGCTGCAGCAGCGGGGTGGATTGCAAAGGATTTCTTCTAGGGGTGAAAACCACTTCTAGTGAAATAGCAAGCTGCTTATCACGAGCACAGATAAATACAGGAAAAAGTAAAGAAAAAATACTATATTTATAAGCGAAGAGATCATTTTCTAAACCAGGTTACAGCATAGAGTTTATCCCGTCCTTTTTTATAGAATAACAGTTTGGGTTTTATACAGCTGGTAGTTAAAGGTCTATTTGTGGTTATTGCGCTTTAAGCTACTTAAAAATCATTCAGGGGAGGAAGGGGCAGATCTCTTTACAAGTCAGGCTTGGTTGGTTGGGTTGGCAGAACCGCAGCCGTTCATTTATGTAAATGTTTTCAGCTTTGGTCGAGTCACAATTGCAAACTTTGTGAATAGCAAGCTCATAAAGTGTTTCAGCGCTTCCCAGAAACGGAGGATTTACCAGATTCACTGCTGAAAAAAATGAAAAAAATGACAGATTCTTCCACCCAGCTCATAAAATGTTTAGTGGATGATTTGGCGTGTCAGCGGGGGCAGACGGTACATCCACAGGAGCAGATCCTTTGGGTGAGTAACCAAATCGCTGCAATTACCAGACCACGAATCCCACTTGGAGACTGTAAAGATTATTGAAGTGACAGGCTGTGCCTAAAGTGTGGTGAATATACACGTGCATATATGGTGAATAATATACAGCCAGGTGTATGAAGCACTCCTGTGCTTGACTGAGTTAACTTACGGCCAGCTGTTGCACTATTTATTACTCAAGGGATCCATATAGGAATGAAAGGGAAATGACTCTAGCAAAAGTTTTGTTCCTTGCTAATACAGGAAGCTAATTATTATTATTATGTGTTTTTTAAAAAAACGAAGCAGATGAAACCATTATTCCAAAAGGATTTGTTTGCAGGAAAAGGGAGAGAAATGGAAGCGTGTTTCTTACCTGCTGCCGGTAGGTTTTGTGTGGTAGCTCTCAGGTATTAAAGTAAGGAAGTAATAAGTGATTCTAAATGCCTGCCAACAGCTTTGTTGTTTATTAGGTTAACCCTCCTTGAAAAAAAACAGGTAACAGACTTGCTAAAAACCCTGTCTTGTCCCCTCTCCATCTACATTTGACTCTTGCTCCCTTTTTTTATCCCCTGCTAAGCAGCTGCAGCCCTGCACGGGTGCCTCAGAGCCACTCCTTGGCTCGGGAGCAGCTCAGACTGAGAGCGAGAGCAGCGTTAAAGTTCCCAGGTTGTATGTGTGTAACGTCCTGGAAACAATGGGAACCGCAGCAAAGAAAGGCCACACCTGAGTCATCCGCGTGATGGATGGTGCTGTCCCGCAGGAAGCCTGTTGTGGCGGGATTAAAGCCCAGCACGCTGGCACAGCGCTTTATTTGCTGGTTCTGACCCTTCTGATTGCACTCTGCACTCCTGAACGTATCCCTCCCAGGTGCCAAACCCTGCTGTTTTCCCCCTTTTTGCGCTCCCGTGGGGGGAAGTGTTTCACTCTACCGTGTTCTGCCCTAAAAGTGGCTCTGGGACAGTGGCCTTGGAAATGAATATGCTTTCATTTAATCTCTCTGGTTGGATATGGCCTTACCCCACCCCAGCAGATCTTGAATTCGAAGCCTGCTGTTGCAGAACTTCCTTATAGGTCTTTGAATTGGAAGCAGTTGCTTTTGAGGCCAAGTACAGCTTGTTTGTGAGCCTGCTAGGCATCCCATGCGAGGGGTGGAGAGGGAGAGGAGGTCCAGCGATGCTTTGTCCGGTTTGATGCTAGGAATTAAGCGCAAGTATTCCGACCCTGTTGGCCTGCGTCTGAATTTCAGTCTAGACATAGTGCTTTTTTTCAAGGTGTCTTTTTGTGTCCCTGTAGAAGCATCTTCTTGCAGCTTTTCAGCAGCCGTCCAGTAAGTGCTCTCGCTGCAGGCTTTATTGTGCTCTGTGTAGTAATTTCCCGACTCAGTAGCGCTGTGCGTCGACAGAGGTGACGGCAAGGCCAGTCCTTTACAGGTCCAACCTGCAGGATCTCACAGACACTAGAATTTTGTTTCCTTGTCTCTCTGTAGAGTTGTTTTCCTTGTCTCTGGCAGTTGTCTCAGGCGCTGGTGTTTACAGGACGGCTCAAGTTAGCAGACTTTGTTGAATCTGGTCTGGTGGAAGGGGTCGGGTAGCTGGGGCTGGCTGGGAAGCGCAGGGCAGCACAGGTATGAATGTTGTGGTTTTTTTTTTTTGTATTGTTGTTTAATAGTGTCTAGTGATTTAAAAAAAGAAAATTAATCAACTGAAGAATGGTAGGAGGGTACTACTGACTGTGCTTCAGTGCAGTTTTTAAGACACTTGAGCATACGCTCTCCAGAAGGCCTTACAAGTTGGATCTGTTGCCTGTGGTAGGGTTCGATGCTGCGGGGGGGGTCCAGGCACTGCTTAAAGGCAGGCTACAGGGTATGGCAAATCACACGGCTTAGGCTTTGCAATCATTTAAGCTTCAGTTTCCATTTTACGGAATATTTTTATCTGGGACACTTTTTAACGTGTTTCTTTTCTCGGTCTGATGTGCCGCGTCCCCACGAAGCAGGCTGGCACAGCTAGCAGGATGACCTGCGGGTACCAGTGCCCCCAGCTGATGGGGTTTCCCAGCTCCACATTTCCCTGTCCAGCTGGGGCCACTGCCCCTTGTCACCCCCAGCAGGCTCCGTGCCTGCTAAAGGTGGTGGGAAACCAGCACGAGGGGCTTAAATAACTCATCTTCTCTATTGCCTTCGCTTTCAGCAGCTTTCTTGGGACATTTGCAAGAGGAAAGGCAGTTAAAATAAAAAATGTTGGGTGCCTGAAAGATGCTTTTTTTAAAAGCAGAAGGGATGGATGGGGAATTTGCTGCTGCTCCTGCAGCTGCGCATGGCCTCAGGAGGGTGTGATGGAGCTGAGAGCAGTGGCTGTGGTTGCTGGCTTGGTAATTTTATAAAAACCCATTGCCTTAAACTGTTTTCTGAAGGCTAAGCATTCCTTCTTCTGACTGTGTAAAGGGTTGTCACACCTCCATTTACATTTTAGAGGATTGGATCCTGTAAGAAACCTTATTAAAAGTTGTACAAGATGTGATTTTGATACCTGCTCCATAGCAACTCCTTGGGGCTATTTCAAGGTAAGAGGTTTTTATCTCCTAGATCTACTTCAGCTCCTGGATGTAACTAGCTTTTTTTTCAGCCTAAACGTAAAACAAAATGAAAAAAAAATTGAGCTGTTATTTTAAAATTTGTATTCCCGTCACTATAACCCTAGAAACGTAGGTGGTGTAAAAAATAACCTCCAGTGACTGCTATTTTTACGTGTGCGAATGCTGTAGGCGTTTCAGACCATGCTCTGATATTGCACAAAGAAAAGGAAAAGGGAAAAAAAAAATCAATGTCTTGTAACTGACATGAAAACGTTAAAATGAGTTGGTTTTTTTTTAACCTGACTGCTGTGAGACCTGGCTTGAGACATCTTTAAAGAGAGAGCCAAATTTTCACAGCTTCTTTTCTGTCTTTTATAATTCTTTTACTTTAAAACAAATCAATCCCTGCCCCTCTTCCCCCGAAAGAAAACCAGAAGTGCACCCCCCCACATAGGATGAGTTTTGTTCTTTTTTTCCCCAAGAGGATGCTATCTGGCTTAGAATTATGCTCTTAGGTGCTGGGCAGATCTGTTTGTAACTTATTATTATTTCTATCTAACCTCGTTAAAGGCAACAGAGGAAGTGATTCTTTGCTTTGTGCTTTTACAGTTACCTAGTGAAAACTTTAGAAAATAAACCCTAAAGTCGTCAGTCCTCATTGTGCAATAGGGCTTTGATGGACAAACTGTGTATTATAAAAAAAGCCTCTTGTCTCTTACCAACTTACTCACGGATGTCGAATTGCTCTTCGGTTTCGTTGCGGTATCTTTCATCTTCCAGGCAAAAACACTAAGGAGCCTCTGTCAGTTCCTTTCCGAGTGGTTTCTTCTGTTGTGCTAGGGTAAGCATGGTTTACGTTCGTCTGCGGCAGATCTAGTGACATGAGCGTGGCTGACACTAGATCTCGAACGCAGAGAGTATTTTCATTATAGCTGCCCCCTCGCTGGGGCCATGGCGCTTGCTTTAACAATGTTACTGTCACTTTTTTTGTGCCAAAGCACCTGTGGCTTCAAACCATGCTGTCAGATGATCCCCCCCCTCCCCCTGTGTGGGTCTGTGTAACACAGCTGAGGAATGTATTCCTGTGATCCGGTTTCTGCACTGTTATTTTCAGAATAAAAGTACGTTTTTAAGCGGCTGGCTCAGCTGTTTGGGGGGAAAGCGGTTATTTTTTTTTTCCTGACCTGCAGTTGAGCTCAGTTTCTCCCCGAGGACCTGAACACCAGCTCACCACCTTCCCACGAGAGAGGTGCAACGTACCACGGGCACTGCGCGAAGCTCTGCAAAGCCAGCACTGGTGTGAGGATAACCCCAGCGGGCACCGCCGCTCGCCTGCGCCTGGAGTCCCTGCAGCACCAGGCCTTTACGTGCACCTTAGCAGAGGTAATCCCCAAGCGACGCTACGTTTGAGCAGCGCTTCTGAAGCAAGACAAGAAAAGGAACAGACAAACTGGGTATATTCAAGTCTTATTTAAGGATCAATACTATTTTTTTTTCCAAAATACTGCTATTTGTGACACAGGTGAGAAGACAAACCCCAGACTACGCAACGCTTTGGCTTTCCTTCCCCTAATGCACGCAGGAGCCCGGCGCAGAGGTAAAGGTGCACGTGCAAATAGCGTCACTCACGCGGGGGACACGAGTCACACCACGAGGTGACATCTCGAACAAGGGACAGCCGGTCCCCAGCGTGCTTTGGTGTGAGAGCAGAGGGACGGGCCTGTTCTGGGCACAGGGGTAGGATGGGCGAGGTGTTACCTGCACCTGGGCACCAGTGCAGAGAGCAGGGGCTGCTCATCCCCCTTTGATGATGCTGGATTGAAACGAGGTCATAAATGCCAGAAACCATCCAGGGAACGAGGCCAATCCCACGCAAACGGGATTTCGGGTGAAGGGGAGGCTGAACGCGGAGCTTCATCCTCGCACTGACTGGGGCACAAAAGCCGCCACTCACCGTGGAAAGCATTCAGGAAAACGGAAGCTGGTTTACCACCGAGGGATTGGCTCAGTCCTCAGTCGGGGAGCCCCCCGTGTGCAGCAGCCCCTGGGCTGTCTCGTTTCCAGGCTTATCCTTCCAGGAGCAGCTCCGCAGCACCCTTTCTGCACCAGCGTCTCGGAGAAAAGCGGCACGTGTCGAAGGCGCGTTGCAACGCAATAAGTCCTCCTGCCAAAGGCAGGAGATGCGCGCCCAGTACTTCGTTCAGCTGTCCTGCTTCTTCATCCTGGTCAGCAGCAGGTAAGGGGATGCCCTGTAGTCCCGCAGGGGGCTGCGGAGCGAGGCAGAGAAAAGCAGGGATCGCTCAGAAACCTTCCCACACCTCTGTTTTTTTAAAATCCCATCACAAAGCCACCCCTCTCTACACAGCCACGCTCACACCGCCAGTGACGCAGAACTGCTGCCTTGCGTGTGGGGCAGCTGACCCCAAACCTTGGTTTCCCGAGGGCAGCTCTGCCCCCAGGCAGCCAGGACTCCCGTGAGCCCCAGCAGAGCCCCGTGCTGAGCCCAACACCTGCCCAGGACAGAGCGACCTGCGTCCCTCAGGCTCGTGGATCCCTTTCCTGCATGAGGGAGGGATCCTCTGCAGGCCGTGGATCTGCTCCCTTCCACCAAGGCCCGGATCAGTTTGCCCAAACCTCCGCGGGCAGAGGCACTCACTCTGTCAGGACGGCTTTCGAAACTTTTGTCTTGGGCTGGCCGGACCATAACGCCACTCTGTCTTTTAGTTCTTTATTCTGCAGGGGGAAAAAAATAAGATGTAATGCAAATAAATAACAGCCAGGCGCTGCCCCCAGCTCAGCAGCCTGCAGGGCCCTCCCTGCTTTTTGCTGCCCTCTCCCCTGATGTTTCCCCACCCGAGAAACAAGAGGATTTCACGGGACCACTGCTGATCTCTCCTCTTAATGCCTCTTCCTCCTTCCTGACCTTACCTGAGTCTCAAGCGCCGTCACCTTTTCCGTCAGGTCTTCTATTTTTTTGTCCTGGATTTTGAGTTCTTTGTTCAGTTCCTCCACCTAGGAGTTAGGAAAGGAAGTTTGTAAGAGGTTCGAAACACGAAAAACAAGCAAAACCACAGCGTTAACTGTCCTGCCACGCCAGGGGGATTGCAGCCACTTCTTTCACCAGAGGAAAAACTGGAGCTAAGTGATTGCCCAACGCATAAGACAATTTCCCAACACACGGTGTCGCATTTTCCTTAGCCTGCCTCGCGCTGGTGTACGTGCAGGAAGGTGCTTGTGACAGCTACGTGGTGTGGGGACTTGCCTTAACTGCCTGGGGAAAGGCAGGCCAGCCTTCTGTGAGGAGCGTGCAGCGGGAATAAATATATTTTAAAAGTCAGCAAGTAAAAGCAGTTCACGTTGTATAGTTACTTGGGGAAGGGGGCTGATTGCTTTTAACTTTGCCGGAGTCTTTCTAGGATCTAGGCCCCTGGTTTGGGGAGAGGGACTTTATCAGGGAGTGACAGGACACGGGGTAATGGCTTTAAACTAAAAGAGAGCCGACAGATTACGTGTTGGGAAGAAATTCGCGATGAGGGCTGTTCATGACAGCAGGTTTACAGCCCGAGCTCGCCCCATCCACCCCAATAATCCCAATTTTGGGGGTGATGCCTGCTCTGCATTAATCGCAGGGCCAGGCCTCTGCTCCCCCGCTGCAGGGCCTCACCTCCTGGATGACGCGGCGCAGGCTCTGGTGCTGTGCCCCGATCAGGCGCTGCAGGTGGCCGATCTGCTCCCGCAGCGTGGCGATGTCCTGCTGCACGGCCAGGCACCTGGGGACAGGAGCACGGGGTGAGCGCGAGCATATACACATAGAGAGGCTTCTCTGCTGAGCAGGGCAAGTGAACCCATAAAATAAACCCCACAAAATAAACCAGACTGTGGGGCAGGACCACCCACCAACCCGAATCCCTGTTGATCATTAAAATCATCAATAACTCCACAGGCTGAAGTCGCCAACAAGTTCATAAGCAATAAAGCGTTATCTGATATTAAAAAAAAGTTGTAAGGGGGGCTGCAGAGGCTCCGGGAGCCCCATGGGGTGGGCAGGTGGCGATACCCTACACCAAGTCACCCCCCAGAAACAAGGGGAGCACTGCACCACGTGCATGTAATCACCGTTTGCTGTCTTCATTCCTCGACATCATCTGCAGAAGCATCTTTTCATAGGACATTTTCTTTTCTATCAGGGTTTTCTTTTCCTGAGGAAACAGAGTTTTATGAGAGTGGTATTACACGCCCTGTCATTTCATTACAAAGAGACATTTGGCCTTAGGTCCGACCGCTCTAGCCAGTCTCCAAAAATTCAGCAATAGCCACCTACATCAACCTCAGCTCCAGCTGCAGATACAGAACAGTCTGACCTCTCTAAACCAACCCACAAAGGGATGGCAGCGTACCGATTTACCGTGAGAAAATTCACTCTTAAAAAAAGTTTTTGCCTATATTTAGTTAGCAAAAATTTCACATCTTGAGAGGGGCCGTGCTCAGCCGCCAGTGGGAACCACCTGAGCGCTACAGCCACCTCTCTTTACAGGACGCTGTGGTACCAGAAGACCACAAATCCTTCAGAAATATTTTTTCAACCCTTGCGGCGCCCACCTCCTCCATCCTCCGCACGCGCTGCTCCATGCCCGCGATGCGGGCGCACCTCTCCTCCACGTCGCCGGCGAGCCGCCTGGCCTTCTCCTCCTTCTGCTGGAGCTTCTCTTCCTGTTCCCCGCTGCGGGCCTGCGAGCAAGGAGGGTGGTTCAAGGTGTGCGTGGGCACAGGACCCCACTGCGATTTTGGGGGCTCCAAGTACCCGCAGGCTTGACCCACAGTAGGAAACATCCCCCTCTGCGGACAAAGAGCTCCTAAACTCACTCATTCCAAAAATCCATTTGTATCTGGGCCCCAGCTTTCCCACCCCACACCTCAGAGCAGCCGCAAGTTAACTGGACACAAGAAACACCTTCCTGTAACAGCTCGATACCTGAGCAGAACCATCGTGCCCCCACGCAGGGAGATCTGTACCTGTATTTGCTTCTTCTCATCCTCATGAGCTTTTCGGAGTTCTTCTGACCGAGTCTGGTAGTTCTCGTAGAGTTTCTGGGAGGCAGCTCGGAGAGCCTGCACGCCCGCTTCCCTTGTGGCTTCCAGCTAGAAAGGGAATTTCACAATAAGCATATATGGTGCTTTAAAAACAATGTTATAATCACGTGTCAAAACACAAGCACCCTATAAGATCAATTTTCAGTATTTTCCCTTGTCAAAGAACAATAATCCTACCCACCTGCCAGCAGCGTGCAACAGGCAGTTCAGTTTCTAGACAAAGGCAGATTTATTCAGCACTGAAGCACCCCTCCTTGACAAAGGACGATGGTTTAAAAGGAGCGAGGTGCTTCGAACTGCTCCTGAACACCTCTGCTGTCAGCCACCAGCAGCACTACATTGTCTCACCGCCCACAAATTGCGCGTGTGAAGCAGCTTTAACACAAATCTCATGGTCTGGCAGAACAGAGCAGCTCGCACCAGCTGGCGAAGCAAAGGCAGCTCTGCCTCTTCCCCAAAACCAGTTGTCCTCTGGGCCACGAGGCACGGGTGAGACCTTGGGAAGCCCCAGCACGCACCTTGATCCGTAGCACCTGGTTCTCCCTGCTGACCAGCAGCAGCTGCCTCTCTGTTTCCCTCATCTTCGCCGCCACGGGGCTGCAGCTCGAGCCCCAGCCGCCGCTCCTGGGCTCTGGGCTACCGCCCGGCACCGGAGGGTGCTGCTAAAGGAAACACACGTGGAAAGCAAGCTCAAGGGATCGGAAAAACAGCCTGAGCAGTTGATGCTGATGACTGAGCCCCTAAAACAGGCTGGTTTCTTGCAAGCACCCCTTTCCTTTTCCCAGGAGGCAGCTTTGCAGAGCAGCCAGCCCTACCCGAGGGCCAGCAGAGCTCCCGGCTGCACGGCTCTCCAGGGCTTCACATTTTAAAGCCTTAGCACGTCAGTCCTTACAAATAGCTGCCTTCTGCTCCCTGCATTGTTACTCCGCACGAATAATTAGCTTGTAGATGATCGCAGCATGCCTATGGCAGGTGAGGCCATTCTTACTTTCCGCCGAGTTCGTTTGTTAAAAATAAACCCCTAAAAACAAAGGGCTGCCTGTACATTTCAAGGAGTTCAAACCATAAATCACTTTCTTTTCGCTTCTTTTCTTCCGCCTCACTCCTCACCTGAGCAGAAAAAGGAATAAGCATTTTGAAGAACTTGTTGTGATCAATTATTTCTTAATGAGCACCGTTTCAGCCCAGTGATCCTTCCCCTTACTCATTCCTGTGCTCCTTCAGGCTCACAGTTAGGATGCAGAAAAACAGCTTTCGCACGTTATCATCGCTGCTCTGTTGTTTGGAGCAAAGAACTAAGACATCAGATCTACTGGGCTGAGTCCCACTGCTCACAAGATCTCTTAGGGGAAAAAAAGAAAAGAGAAAAAAGCATGTTCTAGCTATTTGTTGTGGTGTTGGCAGCGAGCAGAGCACCCCTTCACACACCCTGCGTGAGCTGATGTCACCACCACGGAATATATCCTTTTTTGCAGTAAGGCTATATCCTTATATCCTTTTATTTTCTAATGCATCAGCTCCCACCTCACTCTGCTGCCGTCACCTGTAAAGCACAAGGCGCCCATCCTAAACACTTCCTTATCGCAAAGCGTCCCCAGCTGCGCCTCGCAAGGGCTGCGAGTTTGGGTGGGGACAGCACAGAAGCATCTCTTGCAACAACCCTAAACAAGGGGCGGAAAAACCTCACGAGTTTCAGAGTGGTTTAACCAAGACAGTGCACACTATAATTAAAGCAACGCTGCGGAGAAAATAGTGTTTCTAGTAAACAACCGCGTACGGTCAGGATTTTCTCTTTCAGCAGCTATCACGATTGCTCACCGTGTTACCAAGCGAAGAAAGGAACGAAACAACAGCAGCTTCACAAATACCTTTTTCACATATTCAGCTTCTTCGGTGATCTCTGCACAGGAGGCCCCGTACATGACGTAGCTCCCCTCCGAGCCCCGGTCTTCCCGCGTTACTTCTTCAGTGAGCAGCAGGGTGGTGGTCACGATGCGCGCGTTCCTCTGCTCTGCACGAGGACAAGAAGAGGGGCTTGTCTCATTACACCAGGGCAGCGAGGCCGTTTCCCCACCCCATTTAAATCCGTTTCAGCTTCAGGCGTTGCAAGCGTAAAGAAGTAAAGACTGAGAACCACTTATAAAAACTTGTAAGAGCCACATAAAAATAAATGTAGACACATCCTCTTTTTTTTTTTATAGATGGGAAAATAAATGCATTCACACGTTATTTTCACTGAAGATTTCACCGACTTCTCGCTAGCAACCTAAACCACCATCCTACATCATTTCAGAAAACACTTGGCCAGAGACTCCGGGCAGAAAACACGTGAATACCTCACACGAACCTGCAATTTAACAGAGGGCAAAACAAAACTTTTGCCACTCGTCTGAGAGGTTTATCCACCAAAACCAATTAGAGCCTGCCGAGCGGTCCCGCTGCCAATTACAGCGAGTCCAGAGGACTGACAACCTGTCCTGCTCCGATGCAAGGAGCAGCACAAAGCCTGAATCACAGCACAACTCTCAGGAGAGGGCTTGGAGCAAAACTACCTAGGGGGAACGGATGGGAGACAGCAGATAAAGCTTGTTCTTCCCGTGTCACGCACCGAGAGGAAGGTCCCAGCCGCCTCGGTTCCGTTTCTCCTGTACAATGGTGACATCCAGTGTCAGCTGCTTTACTCTGAAAGGAGCCTGAATTTCTCCAGCTACCTGTTTCCAGCCTGTCCCAGGCGGGGTCAGCAAGCTTACAGGTGCCCATCAGGCAAGCTGGTTTTTAACGAGCACGTTTGAAGCATCTGGAACTAATTAAAGCTAACACAGGAGGTTAACAACACCACTCAGCATGGTGGTGGACAGGCTCAAAACAAAAAAATGGTTGAGTTTTACAAACCTTGCAGATCATTTACAACAAAAGTTCGCTTAAAAATGCATTTATTTAAAAACACCGGAGTTCGAGGTCTTAGTTCCTGCGGGTTAAGCCGCTGAAAGCCATCCCTGCATGGTTTGCTGCAGGCAAACCCTCGTGTTCATTGAGTCACCCCAGCACAGAGTGTTGCAGCACTACCAGGAAGATCACTCAGGCTAGCGCATTTCTTAATTAACCCGTTTTCTAGTAAAATATAATTAGGCAGCTCGAAATATTTATTGCTGCGGTGAAGGAGGAATGGCCTTCCCACAGAGAGCCGCGTGGAGCCGGTGGTGTAACTGCCCCGCTGGAGCAGCGGCCCACGCTGCAGACCTTCCCCACGTTCTGTTAACCTCTGTCCCAGGCAGACAATACAGAAGACTAAACCATAAATCAGCCATAAATAAGCATAAAAAAAAAAAAATCAATACACGAGCCCCACGGCTGTTACTCGGAACTCCAGTTCCTAGGTGATCTACGAATTCAAGAGCAATAAAACACAGAAATAGCCTCCCTGCTTCCCATTTCACACTCCTTACCCGCTTCTAAAAGTCAGGAGCATCAGCAGATGCCACAGCCCCGGCCAGCACAGAGCTGCTCCGCTTTGGATGTGGGAGATGGGAGGGAAAATCATGACGGGAAGGCTGTAAAACGACGAGCTCCCTTTCTGCCCACAATTTTCGTGTGGCTGGCAAGGAGGAGCTGGCGATCCAGACACAACCCTCGGGGCTTTGACCTCAAGCGAGCGCGCAGAAGAGGTTTCCGTAGCTCCAGAGGACGGTTCCCTGCCGACACGAAGTCGGGTCTCGCTCTGGGGCTGCTGTTTTCCTCCTGCCTGCCCTCTGGCCGCCAGCTCGCCC
The DNA here is from genome assembly GCF_964211835.1 of Anser anser. Lineage (NCBI taxonomy): Eukaryota > Metazoa > Chordata > Aves > Anseriformes > Anatidae > Anser > Anser anser. Next base: position 87,079,144 of record NC_139723.1, read on the forward strand.
AGCACAGAGGCGCCCCGCACCAGTCTCCCTCCAGCCTGGGGAGATTCAGGCTGAAGCCTCCAGGCCCCGTCCCCTGGGGGGCAGGTGGGATGGAAATGCCTTTTAGCCCTGAAGAAGCGGAGCCAAGAGAAATACAGAGTGGGCACAGCTCTGCGAGGTGACCTGAAGGTCCCCAGCTGGGGCGGGAGGCGCTCAGGGCAGTCCTCGTCTGTCGGGGACTCGGGACAGGTTTTGGCCATAAGCCCCAAATTCGGGTCTTTGCCCTAAGCATCTTTCCAGGTGGGGCAATGGGACCAGCGACAGAACGAAGCGAGGGCTGGAGCCCTTCTAATCGGAATTAACGCATTTAATTGCGACTATTGGGGATATTCGGATAAGAAACCCCGGGCCAGCCTCCAGCAGAGCGCTGTACCCCCACACCGGGTCTCTCCCTGCCCATGCTCCCCACGCACCCCCAAGGAGCCAGCTGCCAGGTAAACAACCCCGGCGCTCGTCCCACAGCCGAGCGGGGACTTGGACAACCTTCCTCCCCCTTCCCACGCCTGCCCGAGCTGCCGGCCGAGGCTCTTCTCACAGCTGTTTGACAAACCCTTGTTAGAAAATACACACGAACACCACGCTCTCTCCCCAGACAAAGGTGCCCCCCCCGCCGCTCGGGCAGGCTGCGGTGCCCCCCAGGACCCACCCAGCCGGGTCCCCCTCTCTCCTTCCTCCTCCTCCTCTTCCTCGGCCACCTTCCCCCCCGGCCCCTCAGCCTCACCTGCGGACATGGCTCGGCCCCGGCAGCCGGGGGCCTCCGCCCCGGGGAGCCCCGAACATGGCCCCGGGCCCCGCCCGGCCCCGCCCCGGCCCGGCCCAGCCCGGCCCGGTGTGGCTCGGAGCCTCCGGCCCCCATGTCCCTCACAGCCCTCCCCCTGTAAAGTTCCCCCCTTTGGCTGCGGGGACAGCGGGCGAAGTGGAAACGGGGGGGGGGGGGGGGGAGAAAAACGTGCGATAAGCTGCTGCGGACACCACAGCCCCGTCAGCAGGTCCAGCCCGCAGCAATCCCTCCGCATCCGTGACTCCGAAAAACATCGCTTTGCACCCAGTTCTCTCTTTCCCAGCACCATTTTGAACCTGAGGCCGTGTGGGCCCAGGACAGGAGCAGCTGCTGGGCGCCCACCCGCCACCGCCGTGTCCCCCCCACACGGTGCTGTCCCCCCGCCTGGCCCTGTCCCCCCGCGCCGTTGGGGCCGCAGGGCCCCAGCGCTGGGCTGGGCTGAGGACCAGGAGCTGCTGGCCCCTGCGAGCTGTCTATTCTGCGGAAGGGCGAGGGGGGTTGCCTTATTAATTACAGTCAGAAATAACAATGATAATAAAGCGTTACTCCTCTTTCCTCCTGCTGCTCCTTTCTCGCCTCCCCTCGGACGCGGAGCGGCGCGGGGGCAAAGTCGGGCTGTTTCCAGCCCCGTTCGGAGAGCAAACAGTGGCGAGGCAGCGCCCAGCTCCAAAGTCTGCTCTCGCCAGCGAGGACGGGAGAGGCTGGGAGCACCCCAGAACCACCCCGAGCCCAGTCACCACCAAGCACATCCCCCAGGACTGCTTCTTCCTTAGCTCTGGAAACTCTCAGATCTCTCAAATGGGGTCACGAGAGGAGTCTTTTCTGCTCGTGATACCCGCCGAAGCAGCTAGCCGCCCACCAGCGGTTAATCTCTAGTCCCCACTGAGCCTTGTAGCTGGCTCCAGCTGCGCTCAGCAGCCCGGGAAGGCAGAGTCCAGGCTGGTGATTTCATTTCCATTTACTGCTTAAGGAAGGCGAGGCAAAATGCAGCTTGGTGCGTCTTTGAAGCTGTGTGTAAAACGGTTTGCAAACACCGCTGTGCTTTCCCCCCAGGAGATCTCTGAGGGTGTACGATTGAGCAATTTAGTGGCTAGCATTGGCACGGGTGATGCCTGAAGACCTCTTTTAATGGGGAAGACATTTTGAGGTGACTTACAAGATACTGCAGGAGCTGACGCCCCAGCTGTCAGCATACTGCAGTGCTCCGTGCAACCTCGTGTAAACTTCAGCACCAGCCCCTCGCACCGACACAGCAATATTTCAGCAGGCAGTGTGCTGAATTTGGGCAGATTCCTGCCCAAACGCAAGAGGTGGGCTGGGTCTCTCAAGCCAGTGATCGCTAGACAATTTGGACTGAGAGATTAACCAGTCCTCAACACATGTAGCACCCACGAGGCAGGGGAGGCTGACGAGCCGTGGTAATTTAGGTTAGCGATTCGGACTTGCCCTGGGATTCATCATTCCTCCCTGCCGCATCCTGTTTTGATCCAGCTATTGCAACGCACGCAGGTTTGTACGGGATGTGCAGGGAGCTGAGCCTATGAAGGGAAGGTCTTCCAGCCCCTGGAGCTTGTTCAGTTACTCATCCTCTTACTGTCATTATTCAAATATCTGAGTTTTACCTCCTAAAAGCAGTTATATCCACAAACTCATTAAAAAGAGAATGGAGAAAATTATGATGTCACTATGGGTTTTCCCACCAAACTTCCATTATGTGCTTTGATGAGTAAAGCATTAAGCTTATTTGCAAATTCTGAGGTCTGGAGCAAAGCCTGTTGAATAACATGGAAAGAAACTTCATATATGTCTGTGAAAGAGGATTACTTATTTTTATTTCTCTGTTGAAAACATAAGCAGTAATTCAGCTGCATCACTCGTTCTCTGGAAGTATGATGGCTCTTTCATTCAAAAAGTACTAAAAATGTCACATTTTTGAGTCTAAGATGTGGCAACATTGGACAGGGGAACAGATTTAGCAGAACACCCGCGCTGGGGTACAGGGAAAGCCCTCGCCTTTGCTGTACCTCTGCAGCTGTGTCCAGAAAATTGCAGCGTGATGCAAGGGTGCTTCGGTCACGGTAACCTCCGTTCCTCCAGGGAAAAGGAAACAGAGTGTCTCTTTATTCAGCAAAATCTCATTTTACAGAACAGTGGCCTGTTAGGCATGTGATGTGAAACAGAAACGGCTGATGACTTTTGTGATGCGGATTTGTCTTCACGAAGGTGTGCGTAACACGAAATGTACGGAACGGGGCGAAGCGTGTGATACGGAGCTCACTCCTGTGCTTCAGTTCTGCATTTTCAAGAGCTTTCAGCTAGGAGAGAGCCAGAAAGGAGCAAATCACGTGCACGGATCTAAAACTATGTTTTAGAAAATGTGGGACAAGTTATCCTAGCAGCTTGCAAGGACACAAGTGAGCAGCGAGAGCTGTCATGGTGAGATGTGGGAGCCTGCGCTGCAGCAGGGCGCGTGCAGGGCCAGGTGTCCAGAGCGAGGTGAATGCTTCCTTTCGCTTCCAACCAAAAAAGTAAAAGTAAAAGGCAGTGCTGCGAGCGCAGGTGCCCACAGTGCTGGTCTGCAGAAGTGCCATTTCGTGGAGCTGGCTCCTGTGCTGCCCGCGGAAATGCCGTCCTCTCCCCGTCCCAGCTCCGGCCTCTCCTGCCCATGTCCCCCGTGGGTGTAACCGCAGGTTTGCCATCGGTCACGGTGAGCACTCAGTCAGCAATTTCCTCAGTGGGAGGATCGCTGATTAGCGAGGCAAAGTGCATTCCTCGCTGGAAACCCGTCCGATCCCACTCAGGTTTTTCCAGTCACAGCGCACGGCCGGCGGTCCCCGAGCTGCCCCCACTGATGCTCGGCCCCACAGCTCGCCTTGCCCTTGGCTGCTCGCAGCTCCTGCACTGCCTGCTCCCCAAATACCTTACCCGAAGCCAGCCTTCATGCCAAAGTTGAGGAAGATTAAAGATGAGGGCTTAGAAATTTTAATAAAGATCCAAAGTTCCTTCGGGCCGAGCTCACCCTACAAAAACAGCCTTTTATTGATGGCTTGTGAGCCACTTTCCGCAGATAAACACGGTGAGAAGTTATTCAAACAAAGCTTTAATGCTGGGATTTCTAGATAAGAACGTCAGATTATGTTCTGGCTCTGACAGGCCCAGCAGCTCAACAAAAGCCGTGAGTCATCTGTCTGCTGCCTGCCGGGAGTCACCCCGCGCTTGCGGGCGGCCGAGGTGTGTTCGAGCCATCCCGATGAGATGTCAAACACGATACGTGTCCCAGCACCGTGTCCGTGTGTCCCAGCGCAATGTCTGTGTGTCCCTTTATGCTGTCCGTGTGTCCCGGCAGAGGTATCGAGCACCCAGGCTGAGCCCCAGGGAGGGAGCCGTGAGCGAGGCCGGCCTGAGGTCGCACCGAGATGACCCCAAAACTTCGGGTGTGTTGCAGGCCGTCACGGCCATCGGGTTACCTCCCTGTTAGTAACACTGCTTCGGCAGCCTACGTGTCTGCAGGTAGGAAGCGTTTTGTGCCTGCACCAGGGAAAGTGCCCTAACTTCGATGTTGAAGCTAACGTTCAAACCAAACAGCGATAATCCTGGAACAGGGAGCAAAAGACGGCTCTTTTGCCTCAAGTGTTTAATAGTCACCAGGGAAGCCTGGTAATTAATTTATTGCTTTAATTATACAGTGTGTTAACTGTTCCTGTCAATGTCTTTTTAAGATAAGAGTTTTGTTGCATGAGTAGTTTGGGCGAGAAGAAAAAGAGTTCTTCTTATCTCGCCTGCGCTGAAAACATAACATTAGCAGGAAAATGAAGCCCTCACTCTTCCCCTAGTTTATAGAGACATTTTAAGAGCGTTTAACCAAGACCAGGCAATGCCTGCTTACTCCTGACTAAATAGGTCCCCTCGCAATATTTGTTACTCGCAAAGGAAATAAATATTTGTGCCCGGTCTAGCCAACCACGAATTGGAATTAATTAAATAGAAACTAAAGCCTGAAACGTGTTCCTTCCATTTCATATGTACGGAAGAGCTTGTGAACCAAAGAGCTTGTTTTTATTTATTTTTTTTCCTAAATAGACCATTTGCTCTAAAAAATCTCTCTCCCTATAAAACCCACTTCACTGGCGTTATAACTGGGGGCGGTTGCTGACAAGATTTATATGCTCTGCTGCTGCTGAAGAGTCCCTCCAGACTCGGCCTACCCGCCTGGGCAGCCCTGGGTTATTTTCCTACTGCGCCTTGAAATCATCCCCGTTGCTCCTCGGGGCAGGGCTGGGCCTGGGGGCTGCTGCTGGGCACGGGGGCAGTGATGGGGACGGTGACAATGACAGTGACGGTGTTGGTGCTGGTGATAGTGACGGGGACGGGGACGGTGACGCGTGTGCTGCCCCAGGGCAGGGGCTGTAATTCGGACAACGTGCTGTCTTCGCTCAAAGAAATCCACAGCAGTCGGGGAACGTCTGACACAGAGCACCCTGGTGACGTTTCGGCAAGCTGCTGTGAAGCACTGGTGCTCGTTTTCGGCGCCTGGTGATGAGGAAAGTAAGGCCTGGAAACCGTGACTCACTCGCCTCCACCCTGATCCCTGTGCCACGCAGCCCATGGTTTCTGAACTAGGTTACATGGATGTAGCCCTCAGAGACTCCTTTTCGTACCGATCTGTGCCGCGAGAGGTTGGCGTTAACAGTGGCTGGGCTTCCACATGTACAGGACGGGACACCAGCCCTGTGGTGAGTGAAACGTGGGCACGGAGGGGGAGAAACCCCGATATGTTGAAGCCAACGCAGGATTATGGAGGGAATGGTTACTGCCCGTGCCTTAAGCCATCGGTATTGCTTCTGGTCGAAAGAAGTTAAAGGGCTGGCCCTTCCCGTGTCAGTACGGACCCAAGGCTGGTGCTCATGGACACCACTGTCCTGAAGGGTCTCTTTTTTGGCAGTTTTATGCTCAGCGCCGATGGCAAATGGATCCTGTCCTAAGCACCCAGAGGTGAAGGCTCCCTTCGTTCCGTGGGAAGCACCCTAGGGGAGGTTTTTGCCTTCATACGTGATTGCTTTTAGAAAATAAAATTATTTCCACGGTCTGGTGCTGAGGAAGAGTATCCAAGACACGTTTTCTTGCCTATGTGAAGAAGATAAGTGACCCACTGATATTCCCTTACCTGCGTTTCTCAAAGCAGCAGTCAGATGAGACATCTCATTCTTTTCATAGCTGAGCCTTCGGGCATTTCCTGGCCTTGCATCACCGGGAAAATACCAGTTATCCGAGCATTATTCAGTGTCTGAAAAGCGTGCCTGCAAGTGCTTTCCGGGCCGCAGCTGCTGTGTACAGACGGGTTTCGGAGTGCTGCTGTGTGGATGCGGCAGTTTTGGTTTCGGGGGATGAAACCATCGACGTAACGGCCTGGTCCTTCTCTCACAGGCCTGCAGTCCGACAGCACCCGCCTGGATCACGGTATTTCTTTGGGATCAGGGACACAGGAGATCCCACCAAGTATTTATGGCACTTCATCTCCCCAACAACCAACTTTTCCCACTGGCTTTCAAGCAATTATTTTTCACCAAGTGCTCAACCAAAAACACTGCAGGAGCAACATGGCCATGATAGATTTGGACCCCTACTAACCCTCCTTGTCCGTGACAGGTTCGCTGATGTCCGCAGTTTGAGAACTGCGGTATTTAAACACCGTCACTGACGTTATTTCTGGCGTGGCGGTTCGCCTGTCACCATCTTTTTGCTGCTCGGAACTGATTTGCCTTTCATACCTTGGCATTATGTTCAGGGCTCTCATGCCAGGAAAAACCGTGCCAGCAAATGTCAGATGGAAAAAGAGAAAGCTACTCAAAAACCTTGCAAAGCACAGCAAAAAGCTGTTTAAAAATATAATTTCAGCGTGTTTTTATAGTACTTCCATTTATTTTGATAGGGTTGCAGTAGAGGGTGGAAATGACATGTGTACGAACGTGTCGGTTTGACACCTCTGAAGCCATCTAGACACGAGTGTGAGAATCAAATCCCAAAGGGGGAAAACCTCAGCGTCTCTCCATGCAGTGCCTTCGGCTCATGGCATGGGGTTAACGGCACTATCTGGGGTCCCATGGGGTCCCACAGGGTGTGATGCTGCAGGCCTGCAGGTCTGCACATGGGATGCTGGTGCTGGGCTGCTGGTACCTGCCACGATGCCACTGCCACGTCCCCAGTCTCGGCAGGCACTTTGCTGCTGGTATTAATGGGGTGGGAGCTTTGCTGGCAATTTAGGGCCACGAGCACCGGCCCAGGGCCTGCAGCATTGCTCACACAAACCATCCCTGCCGCGCAATGGGAGCACGTGCACGCACGGGAGCACCAAGTTTCAAAACAGAACAGCTCTTGGAGATTTAATTCTGCAAAGCCCATTATAATTGGAGTTTCTCTCCGAAGGTGTCTCTTCTCGCAGCACACACATGAATAATGAAGCCTCCCAAACCAATCACTCAGCGCTGCCTTGCTCGAGCGGGTTCGGTGAATCGATCACTCGTGTTTGGAGGTAGTCATTTACGGTCCCTTCTGTTCCCCTGCTTCCCCCAGGACCGGTCTGCTCTCCCCGTCAATCTCCTTCTCCCCATCCTACAGCTGCTGCCCTGGGTCTTGGTTTTGATAAACAATCTGTTGCCTGCAAACGGAGCCCCAAGTTACAGCAGCTAAATCAGAATTATCCTGCTCCTCAGAAAACCCAGGCTTAGAAAGAAGCATATTGAGAAATGACAGCCGGCGATAGATTCGGGGTTCCCGTACTAACAGTGCTGAAGATGTGCCGCTTCCATTCAATTCGGCGCTCGTGCGGTGGCAGCGCCGCTCACGGCTCTTTACACGGTCCTGCATTTTGTCTCCTAGCCACGGCGTCGCGGAAGCAACGCGATGAAATCGTCCTGGGAGAAGCCCCAGGGGTGTTTAACGCTCAGCCCGCGCAGCACCACAGGGCCACATCCTGCCGGGGTGGATGTGCCAGCAGTGTTTTCTTGTGTCCCTTAGTTTTCCTACTGATCGGGAGCGTAAGGATGGGCCCACCGTGAAGGGCAGGAGATAAGGCTCAGGCCATACCCATGCTCAGGACATCCTAAACGCTTCACTTTGATGGGGATGTAAATTTTATGAGCAGTGACAGTCCTGCAGCACTGGGGCAGCACCAAGGGTCCCGCGGGGAAGGGGCACAGCCCTCGCTCAGGCACGGGTACGGGACGGGTGATGGCACGATGCATGCCTTTTAACTTGGGAGGCTACATGGCCGCATTCGCTGCCGCCGAATTAAATGCAGCTAATTCATTTTAAATTCATCATTCTGGACCTCTGTGGCTGACCGTGTTTCGCATCTCAGCTGAAGTTGGTCCCGGTTTTTGCTTTGCTAGGAAGTTTTTGCCTGTTAGAAGGACTTTTAAGGCTCTTCGACTTCCTGCGGGGGAAGCTCTGAGACTCCGAGATTGCCCCATCCATCACCTCACTTCCCAGGAAACTGCAGAGATTTATTATTATTATTTTTTTTTCTCGTTTGCAAAGGCAGAGGGAGAAGATTGAGAATTCAATCATGGAGGTTGTTAATTAAGCACTCGGAGCTCGATGAGCCGGTGCGGTTTCCAAGCCTGACAAGTTCAGAAGCTGCTGGGAGCTGCTGCCCCGCTCCCCAGCCACCCGGCTGGCACCAGCCTTGTGCTTGTGCAAGCAGGGGGCAAGTGCCGCGAGGCAAGAGAAGAGCAGCCGAGGGGACAGCTTTGCTCTATTTGCTCTCTTGCTTCAGGAAGAGGACAATTTCAGGCAGCTTTTCAGCACGCAGGGGCCTGTGCGTGCTTACCTGAGGATGGGGGACCCCTCTCAACAAAATCTAATGTCTTTGTATAAATATGTATATATATGTGTGAGTTATAGGGTTATATATACGTGATGGTATATTAGCACCGTGCCATATATTGATCTATAGTATGTGGTGTTCCAGTGCAACATCCCAATGTGTTGCACATGTGCAGTGTGGCAGAGAGAGAAAGCGCTGTGGGTGATGCAGGGGATGTGGGTGATGCAGGGGATGAGGGTGATGCAGGGGATGTGGGTATGCAGGGGATGAGGGTGATGCAGGGGATGTGGGTGATGCAGGGATGTGGGTGATGCAGGGGATGTGGGTGATGCAGGGGATGAGGGTGATGCAGGGGATGTGGGTGATGCAGGGATGTGGGTGATGCAGGGGATGAGGGTGATGCAGGGGACGAGGGTGATGCAGGGGATGTGGGTGATGCAGGGGATGAGGGTGATGCAGGGATGTGGGTGATGCAGGGGATGAGGGTGATGCAGGGGACGAGGGTGATGCAGGGGATGAGGGTGATGCAGGGGATGAGGGTGATGCAGGGGACGAGGGTGATGCAGGGGATGTGGGTGATGCAGGGATGTGGGTGATGCAGGGGATGAGGGTGATGCAGGGGACGAGGGTGATGCAGGGGACGAGGGTGATGCAGGGGATGTGGGTGATGCAGGGGATGAGGGTGATGCAGGGGACGAGGGTGATGCAGGGGATGTGGGTGATGCAGGGATGTGGGTGATGCAGGAGACGAGGGTGATGCAGGGGATGAGGGTGATGCAGGGGACGAGGGTGATGCAGGGATGTGGGTGATGCAGGGGATGAGGGTGATGCAGGGGATGAGGGTGATGCAGGAGATGCGGGAGATGCGGGAGGGAGGTGCGGGTGGAGCAGTGGGAAGGCAGTGCCACCTAGTGCTGCCACCCAGCTCTGTCACCCAGCTCTGCCACCCAGCGCTGCCCGGGGGCAGACGCGGCCCAGATTTGTGAAAACCAAAGCCACCCTGCGTGGTCCAGCAGGCCTGAAAATCTGACGGCCTGAAAATCAAAGAGTTTTGCTTTGTAGATTCTCACCAAAGGAAAAAAAAATAATAATAAAAAGTTCATTTCTCATTCCTTCACTGTGGTTATTTATTTATTATTATTTTTTTTTTTTTTAAGAGGAACTCAGGAACAGTTGCCCTTTCCCAAAAGACAACTGTGACAGGCTAACGTGATAGGCAAAAGGCTCTTTCCACGTATTGCTCAGTTGAAGCAAGAGACTCCAAAATGTGCCAAGAGAAGCCCAAAGCAGCACCGGCAAGGCTGCAGCGTGAGGGTGTAAGCCCCGAAACACGTTGCCGTGTGGGCATTCCTCTCTGCAACACACGCCTCTCGTTCCAGCTGCCCTAATTGCGTTCGGTAACTTGTTCCACATATGCAGGAACGGACGCTTAGATCAATGCAGGTCATTTATTTGATGGCAAAAGAAGCTTACGGGGCCGATAAAAGCGCACAGCATCACTCAGCACAGAGGAGTTGCTGGAGGTGTCGTAGGGCACGAGCACGCAGAGATCTGTTATACACCCTGCATTTATTCTGTGCTTGTGGAAGCTCAGTGTAATGAATACAGGCAATCTGTTACCAGATTAATTTTTATTGGTGTATTTCTGGAGTAAACGTCTTGATTTCGATAAACTTTTCGGGTATTTGAGTCCCTGTGATCGGGAACTGGGGTCGAGTTTTGCAGCGCGGATCAGCCGGTACTGCTGTGCTGGGAAGGGGAAGGTGCCTGCTCTCACGCATTAGTCCCCAGTCTGAAAACATCCCACTTTGATTACTGCCTCTTTTTTTTTTTTTTTTTCCCCTCTTTTCAACTTAACGGTACTGCAAGTTTCTTCATTAGTAAAATCTCCGAGGGTAGACGGTCTTTTCTTTGTTCTACATCGCGACACCTCAAAGGCGGCTCTCGCCTTTCTAACGTATCAAGAACTGTATTTGTAACAGATGAGAGATTAGTAAAGTAGCCTTGAAACAGACCTAAATAAAGCGGGGAAGAGTAATAACGCCGCTCCTTTCCACCCCGGATTTCAGCAAATGTTCCTTCCCTCCTCAGAACAAATCTTGTGTGTGTGCCTGCCAGAGCTCCTAAGGAAGACATCGCTACCTTAATACGAGAACAGAAGCTGGAGCCTCAGCAGGGGTAAATGAGTTTCCTGCAGGTTTAGAAAGATTTCTCTGATCCAAAGTGGGGTGCTTGAACAGTTCAGATAATGAAATGAAATGAATTTTCAGCTGCTATAGAAATGCTGCTCAGCGGACCCAAACCCAGATCACAATTGCCGCTTGCTGGGTAAAATGAGCCTGAGCACAGATGCTCATTTCTCAGGAGCGCCCCATCCCTTTGATTTTAAGGAGCGTGCGCCCCGCGAGCTCCTCGCGAGCGTGCTGGCATCCCTGAGGCCTGGACCCGACCCCGCCGAGCCGCAGGGGGAATTCGGCAGGCAGCGGGGCAGGGGGGGCAGCTCCCCGTTTTCCAGCTCCGCCGTTTTCCTGTGGCTGAACGCTAAGGACACCCGCGCGAGACCTCCTCTTTCCAAGCAGAGATGCTCCATCACCCCGGAGGCACCCAGGTGGCTCCTTTCCGAGGAGACACGCTGAACTTCGTCGGGAACCGAGCCCTCCAAATAGCAATGCCTTTCTCCCTCGAGAAATTCAGCATATTAGCAGTTATTATTATTACGATTCCTTTTTTTTTTTTCCTAATCAAAAAGGAGCTAATGGGTTCTATGTGCAGGAGGCATACTCGATGGAAAAGAAAAACCCAGACGTGAACAATAAGCACTTCCCTTCAAGGACTGGCCCAGATTGTCCATTAATTGTTTTAATTTGTCTCATGTGGATTCACATCAAATCTGTATTGGAATCACTTAAAGGTAATTGAGGATAATGGACTTCATCGCTCAGTCGCCGCGGAGGCCGCGCGCCGAGGTGCGGCGGCGCTGCCCCCCACGGGGACACCCTGACCGGGGGCACCCCAGGAACAGCCCTGCCCGCACCCAAGGAGCACATTTTGGGGCCAATTTGGCTTTCCCAAGCATTGCTGCTTAAAATACAATGAGCCGAAGTGTTGTCTTGTTCAGAAGTTTGGTTCAATTAAGATTACGTGCAAATATATATTTTTTTCTCAGTGAAACGACTATGCTTGTATAGATAAAGTTCCTATATTATTTCATGAAATAATTATTGTAATTAGCCTCACAATTTGAATTTAGAAACCATTTCCTTCCCCCAACCCTCCTTTATTTTTTTTTCTTTTTCTTTGTCTTTTTGAAAAACTGAATTAATTCCCTGGGAAACTGACGAGAAATTTTCAAACTAGAAATAAATGTCTGTAATAAATCAAGAGATAAGGGAACACGCAGAGATTATCCTGCAATTAAAGTTTACGGAATTAATTCCGCTTTCAATCCGTGGAGTTTAATGCGATGAAGTCCACGTCTTCCGTCTTCTTTTCGGAAAGGATCATCTCTGGAAATCTGGGAGGAAGGAGAGCCCAGCGGAGGCTGACGGAGCAATCACGGTTCCTCCAGCCACCAACAGCCAAAGAGGTTTCAGCACTTCTTGCACATTTTGACATTCGAAAATATAAATAAACATAAGGCACAGCAAACACGGGCAAATTGATTGGAAATTTGGACAGGTGATTGGAAGTCGAACGTGAATATTTGTTTTTTACCCAAATGAATGTAAATTTCATTAGTTGATAATTAAAAGGAAATTATACAGACATTACAATTACTGCCAATGGCATAAATTATGAAGCTATATGGCAAAACAATTTAGGAATTCACATTGCAGTTCTTATTGTCAATTTGGTTACCAAAGAAACCAAGAATAAATAATATACTCAGTGACTATGCAAATGAAGCCTTGATGTGTTGCTAGGCTGTTAAAGCTAATGTCATTGTATAAAACAATAATGTTAAACATTATTAGTTTTTTAATTATGTCAGTTAATTAGAATTGTTCCTGTTAATTGCCTATGATTCATCTCTGGAAGAAAAATGTACAGCTAACAGCTTTGGGGTGTTTTCCCTCAACGTATCACCTCGAAAAAAGAACCAGAGGTTTGCAATATCGCACCAAAAAATAACAGTATCCCCTATTCGGCCTCGGTAGGCAGCGTGGCAGTAAAGGGATGTCAATGGAAAGTTGGAGGAGGGATGATGACAGTGTGGGGACACCCGGCAGCGAGCACCGACCCTCGGATACAACCATTTGCTCGGCTCAGGTGGAGGGACAGGGGGAGATGCTGGGGACACCTGCCCAGGAGGAGCACCAGGGCCCTCAGCACCCAGGGCCCCAAGATGTTGCTCCGAGGGCGGTGTGGCTGCTGCAGCTTGGCTCCGGGCCTTTGGTTCGGTATTTTGGCATCGTGTGTGACCCTGGATCGCCGCGTGTCAGCTCCCCGGGCGCAGGAGGTGTCCCCAGCCCAGCCCCAGAAGGGTTTTCAGGCCCAGGAGGAGAAGCGCGGCCTTGCTCCCTGCCACTTCAGGCCCCACTTGCTGCAGGTGAAGCCCTTCAGAGCGGTGGGAGAGGTGACACCTCTGTTGGTCCTGCCACAACACTTCGGGCAGTCAGGTTCCTGCTGGTAGCAGGCCTTAGAAGCAGGCCGCAAATGTATTTGCAGAATAGGATGAGCTCTGTGAGCTTTGTTTATCACCGCCGCCATTCCCTGGGCAACTGAGGGAAATGATCCGAAGCACCTCCTCAGAGGGAGCAGGGGCTATTCAAAAATAAATCCTTGTTGCTCTCATTCTCTGTCTAGAAAGATGGAGCCATGGCCCCCAGAAGACGAAAGGAGCTCTGAACTCGTGGGCTAGGGCCGTAAGGCTGCCGTGCTCCCCTCCGGGCAGGTAGGGAGAGCCGTGCCCGTCCTCTTCCCTCGCCTCATCCCTCCGTCCCCGTCTGGAGAGGATCCCAACAGCTCCAAGGGTGTTCCCTCGTCAACAAAGCCGTCTCTCAGCGGAGTCAAAATCATCAGTAAAGAGGAAGCTTTAACAAACAAAGCTGTCAGTAGTTGATAGCACTTGCATTTTGTTTTCAATTTTAAGATTGCTATCGCAGGCTGCATGCCTCAGAGAGAAGTTCTCACGATCTCTGTCTGTGTACGTGCGAGTGAATGGATAGCCACAGCACAATTATCAGACTCTGGTCTCCTTCTTTCATTATTATTTTTTAGAGCAATTCTTTTTTTCTTTTACTCGCTGTTGTTTTATCTCCTGGAACTGTTCCGGTAAGCATGCCTCATTCTGCCCCCGTCGGCACCACCTTCAGTTTCCCACTTTGTTTCCATCCATTGTCACAATCCTTGGAAAAAAAAAATGGGTGATTTCCTTTGCTCTACATCTATGTTTCAGTTATAATGTGATGGAAAACGTTTACATCGCTTCTTCCCAGGTCTGGGCTCTAGAACCGGCTCACGGAGGGCAACCTCCAACTGTCACGCTGAAGTTGCAAATGCACCATCGTTGTTTAAACAAAGTTAATGCACATAAACGCATTGTATGGAAACAGAATGCAATTAGTATCTCACATTTACAGAAGACTACAACACAGCTTTCTTAACACCAGAAACGAAGGGCTTAATAAGTCTATCAAATTATAGCACCATCTTTCTGCTTTGTAATGCTGGATCTGGCTTGTTAATATTCCATTCCCCCTCTGACAGCCCCATTTCCAAATGTTGGATCTGCAATTTCTCTCTTTTTTTCTCCTCGTCTTTATACCTTTCAGTCTAAATACAAACAGAAACAAAGATCCTAATTATGATCCACAATCATTATTCTCTGAAGAAGTTCCCAGTAATTAAATTTTAAAGAAAAATATATTTAACGAGCTTTTTACAGTTTCATCCAAGCGATACGTATTCAAGTAGATAGTGATTAGAATGAAACAGCTCTAATTTGAATGACTTGATAAAAGCTCCTACTTCACTCCTATGTTTTTAATAATTGTGTAATTACATAGAGAAGTATTCCTGTAAATAGCACTTGTTTTGTACAGAATGGGTGACATAAAAATGTGAGGGGGTTATCTAAATCTTCAGCACTTTGAAATGGCATTTTCCTGTGTCAGCTAAAAAGTTAATGTGGGTATCTCAACGTTAAAAATATAGAGCAGCGTAGAAGCCTACGTGTATATTTTTTGTTCAGAATTTCAAAAAAAAATAATTTCCGATTTCATTTTGATTTAAAAATTCCAGTCACGTCCACATCCCAGCCACCAGCACTCCCCGCAGTGGTGGAGGAGAGAGAGGGGTGGAGGTGGGATGCTTCCCATTTCTTGGAGCCACCGGCAGCTCCCCAGTGCCCTGTCCCACGGGCTCGCCATGGGCGGGTCCAAGCAGAGGTCTCATTATTGGCATTATCTAGGGCTGAAATCCTCCAAAGCCCCCGTTAGACCCCAATGGAGGCTGCCCAGCAGGAGCACACCCCACACTCCCCTTGTCCACGCTGCGTTTCCCATGGCACGGGGTCCTCCCGTGCCGGGGTCAGCATCGCGAGCCTCCAGCCACAACCCGAAATACTTCAGCAGAAGAGATTTAGTAGAAAAAGCCGCAGTCGTATTAATCTGGGATACTTTATTCTTGAAGATGACTGAGAAGTAGATACGAAGAAGGTGTGAGATACATAAAGCTGTGAAGCATCAGAGGAGTCTGCAATTAAGAGGAGGTTGAAGAGCCTACGGTACATCGAGTTATCGAGCTCGATGCTACAATTCACCTTGTGAATGAGACATTAACAGATGAAAATGAAAGCAGGAAGCCTTCAGGTGAAAGATTTGTCAAGGGCTCATGATAGACGGTGCAGCTGTAATTTTAATTGCATTTTGGAAATACAAAAAAAAAGAGAGAAAAAAAATACAAAAAATAAAAAGAAATACAAAAAGAGAAATACAAAAAATCTGGTTGGAGCGTAAAACAAGCAATTCAAAAATACAGAACAGAATGAATGCGTAGCTCAGCCCGTAGCTGAACCGGAATTAAGACCTCAGTGAGCCCTCTCTTGCGCTAAGCTGATGCTGTGCCGAGGGCCACTGCAGGGCTGGCAGCAAGTGGATATATATATATATATATATATATATACATATACACATGTATAAAATGATTTGTTAAACTTTGGCGAACAAATTTTTTATTTTCCATAACGTTCTCCTGCATTTTCACACTCTCAAACACATGGTCTGATTTTTTTTGGGTGGTCCTTTGGGGACCCACGAGTTGGACTTGATGGGTCTCTTCCATATGATGGGATATTCTGTGAGTCTAATCCCTGGGGGGAAATCAGAGGGACAAGAAGAGGGCCAATTTCTATCACTCGGGTGGCAGTCCCGCAGAAAAGAGCCCATGAACCCCGTGCAAGTGCTCCACGGATTTCCATTTACCTCTGTCCCACCAGGGCGTCAGCAGCTGAGAGCCAGCTCCCACGGGCTGAAGCCTGGCCGGAACCAACTGCACGATATTTTGCAAATTTTCCCAACTTGGAGGAGCAACGCTAAATGGAAAAGCGATTTCTAAAGCGGTGTTAATTTGGGTTCACTCATACTCCATTTATCTACATCATAAAGATACTTCAGCTCATTTGAAAAAACCAAAGCACCACCTCTCCAGTTCTGCTCCTAGCACGTGCTAAGCCTCAAAGTGGTAGTTTTCGCTGATTGAGTTTCCTAAGTAGGTTTTAATAATGGTGGCACAACTCATTTGCTCAGATATGAAGCTCAATCTAAGCGATATTATCTGTGAGATAATTAAATAGGAAAAAATTTAATGTAACTCGGATTTTTCAATCAAGGCTGCAGGTGACTCCCTAAACATCTCTTTTCCCCGCTGCGCGGTTATTGTGGTTAGCAACTCCCTCGCCACCCTTTCCCAGCGTATGGCTCTTTGAGATTAGCTGGCGGCACCGACGTCGTGTGATGCTTTGGGTTTATTTCAGCTGGAAATCAATCCCTGTCCCCGGGGCACGGGCTCACCTCGTGGCGGCACCCACCTCTGCCCGTCGGGCAGTCACAAACGGTCTCCAGGGGAGAGAGGCTGTGATAGACTGCAAAATATTTCTGTCTTCATTTGCGGACGTGCTGCTCTGCTAAGGGACACGCGGGGACGACACTGAAATCCAGAGCGGATGCGAGGCGTTAGGGCAAATACAGGATGTTTAAATGCTGATGTACCGACCCGGTGTCCAAGAGGTTTTTGCACCTTTGGCGGGCACCCGTCCCTCGCCCCGGGTCCCCGAGGGCACTGACCAGACCCCGCTGCCCCTCTGGGGACACTGCTGAAGGCGGCTGGGCCTCCCCGGCCCCAGCACAGCACACCACCGAGGGCAGAGCCCGTAATGAAGCGCCGCGAAGAGAGAACCGTGCCACGTGCTCGCGGGGCTTTCGTTTTTCATTAAATCACAGGAAAACACCATTGGCCCACGGTCTCCTGCGAGACCGCTTTTAAGGGTTCGTGCGTTCGTTCTCGCTTGACAGCCAGCCGTGAGAGCAGGCACCGCAGGCCTCTATATAGATATAGATATAGATATAGATATAGATATAGATTAGATATAGATGATATAGATATAGATATAGGCCCGCTCACTGGAAAAGCAGTGAACTACAAAGAGAAAAGTCGACGTGAGCAACAAAACCCAACGGAGAGCAGGACAAGCCCCCGTGCTGCCTGGTCCCCCCCCCGCGGGGCAGGCACCCCAGCACGGCTGGCAGGTGCCCTGGCTTTTATCGCACTTGGGGGATGGCCCTGGGGATGCGCAGGGTCCCCAGCAGCCAGGGGGGACCTCAGTGTCCCCGGCTGCTCCCGGGGGGGATGCAGGATGGCTCCCGGCAGCCCACCGCAGGGCCGAGGCCGCAAAGCCTGCCGCGTTGCACAAGAGCTCCTCGCCGAACTTAAGTCGTTAACCAAACCCAAAGCAGATTTTTTTTTTAAAGCTAATTCAAAACAAAACCAAACCAGATTTCTAAACGGACTAAAAATACATTTCCTCTCTTTTCTCAGTCACTTGTGATGGTTTGTTTTTTTCCTCCACTTTCCAGGGCCTTAGTGCTCGGATTTCTCTTTGCCCCAGGCGGAGAAGGCTGTTGTGCTGATACCCAGGGAACTGGTTCCAGCTTTTCCCCAGCCCCCTTCCCTTCTTGCCTGTTTTTTTTTAATCTTCCTGGTCCCTTCTGACAAGGTGTCCCGGGATCTGCTGCTCGAGGACACTTTGCGCTGTGCCGCAAAGGGGGGTAAGTGAACGGCGCTGGCACGGGCTGAGTTAATGGGGGGGATAAGGGGGGGAATAAAACCTTTGCAACCTGCTGAGCGAACCCAAACTTGCTGAACTGCTGGAACATTAGTGAGCGAGAGATCTTAATTAAATTCTTTGTAATTAGCTCTCCCAGGAGTGAAAAGAAAGAAAAAAAAAGAAAAACGCCAAACTAGTGACTGCGAACTACCTGTGGCGCTCAGCCAGGGCGCTCTCCTCCCGCAAACTCTGCTCCTGGATGCAGGGAGGGCTCGGGGTAGGCTTGAAGACTTCGGGTTGCTTTTAGGCTCACTTCTCTGTCCTGCTGCCACCTTGGTGGGCCGGGGGACTCGGGGATCTCCAGCCAGGATACTGGCTCGCTGGAGGAGCACTTGGGCAGCGGGACGGCTGCCCAAGGGGGGAGCAGCGGCGGGCAGGGCCACCACCAGCCTGCAGCCACCCCAGGCCTTCAGACCACCCATTTTCCCCAGAAACCTCGTCCTCCCGCAGCCCAGATCCTTAATTAGCAGTAGGGTCCCTTCTCGTTGCCTCCCAGTATCCACCCATATAAATCCCACGGTCCTTCTCCCTCGGCGTGCTGGAAGACAAATGCAGAGGGAGGTGAGGGGTGCTCAGGATTAGCACACGTCCTGGGAGCGCCGTGGCGGACGTTTCGTTTCCGCGGGCATTGTTTTTTTAACAAAATAATGTATTCCTACCGCCTCGTTAGCTGTCTCGGGCAGTTCCTTTCTAACAGAAATCCCATTTTTCATTCCAGATGTTCAAAGCTGGATGTCACAATACCTTTCAAGTTAATCAAAACCAGCTTTTGCAATTAGCTCTCCGCATCAGACAGGGACGGGACACCCTTTAGAAACAGGTTCTGATAATAAAACCATTAGGCGGGTTCTGTTTCCAGTAACGAAGATGGCCTGCAATTAATTCCCCTCCTAACAGAAACAAGGTGAGCAGATGGCTCGACCCCGGAATAGAAGCACTATTTTTGCACAACAGGAGACCGTAACAGGCACCCTGGGCCGGGCTATCAGGCACTGTTAGGGCGCAAACATGTTTTTCCCATACCTAACCCACTGAAGGCTGAGGACGGGACCAGGGTGATGGGGGCACTGGGTACGGACACGCGAGCACTGCAAGCCGGCACGGCCGCGTCTGCTGGTGGGTCGCCTTCGTGGGGAGACCCCAACACGGTGGCAGCCAGCCCTGCCCCTGCTGAGATTTCGAATCTCTTTCTGTCCTTGGTGGGTTTTGGCTCAGTTTTGCCACGTTTTCCTGATGCGAAGATGTGCCAAAGTGCCAGGAGAAAGCTTGGGGAGAGGCGCTCCGGGGCTTTTTCAGGGGAGGGAGTTTAGAAAGGAGCATTTTGGATGGGGATGGGGCCCATCCGTGCAAACACCACGGTGTTATCTACCCATAAACCCAATTCCGGCCCCTCCTACCCCTGCGTCCCCTTTGCAGTGGCAGCACGCCCCAGGTTCCCCAGTGCCCTGGCGTCCCGGGCTGCCAGCCTCCTGCTGCAGCGGGGACAGGGCGTTTTGGTCTCCAGGGTGTGCAGTGTCACTGCCGCCCCCCAGCTCCCTGCAGGCCCTCCCCATGCTGGAGCATCCCTCTGGGCTTCCCCTGCGCCCAGGTCAGCCTGCGCCCCGCTCCTGGCCTCGGGCTCTGAGGTCTGTCCCGAATCTCCGCGGATATACGTGACACCGGGAACGAAACGCCCATTTTGCGGCTCCCAGTGCAGCGGCGGGTGCGAGGAAACATTCCCGGCTCTCCGTCCTGCGCCGTCCTTCGGTGCAGCAGGGGGAGCTGGGGAACCTGAAAGCAAATAAAAACGCAGCCCAGGAAGCGCTGGTGGGGCGCGTTGCGGTGGGATTGCACGTTCACATTCCTCACCTGCTCCCAAAACAGACACCCGTGCGCATCCCCCGAACTTCAAATACACAGCCACGAACACGTCAGTGGGCATCTCCCACCAGTGAAAGCAAAAACAGTGGGTGCGGATTAAAACACACACAGTTCCACTTTAATTCTTTCTTTTTTTTTTTTTTTCTATTTGTTTTTCCGAGGCGGGACGAGCCCTGGCACAGGCTGCCCGGCGAGGCTGCGGAGCTTCCGTCCCCGGAGGTACTCGCAGCCGCCTGGCCGCGGTGCTGGGCTCTGCTTTTATCCCCTGGAGCGGTGGAGCTGGACGCAGCGACCCCAGAGGTGCCAGCCCCGGCGACTCTGTCATTCTGCAGCTTCCATTTGGACATATATGCATTAAAAAGGATAATTTTACCCCGTCTGCGGTAAAAAATTCGTGGTGTAAGCATATGTGTGATTAAGAAACTGGCTTGCGGCTGCGGCCAGAGCCTGCTGTAGGTGGCCAGAGGGATTTTCTTTCGCCGTTCTCCGAAGCTTCTGCACATGGCGTTATCGCCGCGCGCAGCAGCGGCAGCTGCAGCCCCCCCAGGGCCGGGGCCGGGCACCGAGCAGCTCTGCTGGGGCCGCACGCAGCCCTGCCAGCTCCCACGCGATGGGCTACGGGGCAGCCTTTCTCCTCCTGCTGGCCTAATTCTGCCCCTGGAAGCGCGTAAACAGCTCCAGGAAAGTCGGGAGGGATTCGGAGAGGTGCTGGGGAGCTGCTCAGGGAGGGTGAAGCCAGTGGACACGGCAGGATTGGGGACCGAGGGGTTTATTCACCGCAGTCCCTGCTCCAGATCTTTCAGAGCTGCCTGCCCGGCACAGGTGACACCAGGGAAGCAAAGCAGGGTGCAGGGCCCAGCACTGCGCCCGCGGGACGGACAGGCAGCCCTGCCCTCTGCACGGACACCCCCCGAGCCTGCGCGGGACAGACACGCTGTTATTTGCAGTGTCCCCCCTTCCTCATAAATCCTTCCATTAAGCCCTTTTAGAAGTGCCTTTGAGCTTGTTCTCGGGTCGAGAGTAATGAAGGTAATTAGGGAGGGATTCTGAGTTCTGACATAAAACAAAAACCCACCAGCAAGTAATCTGTCGATTACGCATTTCTATTTCCATCCTTTTTTCCACGTATCCCCCTTGCTAACCCGGTTATCAGAAGCCGAGTTCACCGGATTCAAGCGCGGCCAAAGCAAACAGGCCAAGAATTTGGAAAAGTCATTCATCTTAATCCAACAATCAGGCGATAATCCAATTTATTGGCCTCGAATGCTTTGAATTTTGTCAGCTAAGCGGGCCCTGCGAGGCGGCGCAGCGCTGCCTCGGCGCCAGCTGGAGCCCAGCGGGCAGCGAGCGCCGCCCAGACCCCCCCGGCCCCCTGCTTTTTGGGGTGGCGGCAGCTTTCCTATTAATGGGGCTGACACCCCTGTGCACCCCCATAGCACCCTGTGTCCCAAATGTCCCCCGGGACGGATGCGGGTTAGCATCGCTCGTGTGTATGCCTCCCCCACGTGGCTTCCTCTGGGCAAAGGGGCAGGGGCCGAGCCCGTGGGGGGGAATCGGGCTCAGGATTGACCTGGCTCTCTCGGGAGCTCTGCCCCGTTCGGCCTCCACCCCACCGCAGCCCGTCGGGAAGGAAAATGTCGGCGCCGTCACCGGCAGGCTGCGGCAGCTGACGGAGCGGTAGGTGAACAAATCCCCCCGGTACCCAAGTTGAGGCTCTAGTAATTAGCGGAGAAGTGCGGGGTAATAAGCACAGCAGGACGTCCCTCAAGGTACTTTGGGCTCCCACTGTGTTTATTTGCCACTATCAGTATGGAAATGTCTGCCTGACTACGTTTATGGCGGCTCTGAGAACTGGAACGCCCCGGAGAGGTGGCAGCGACCCCGGAGAGGTGACAGAGACCCCAGAGAGGTGACAGAGACCCCAGAGAGGTGGCGGAGACCCCAGAGAGGTGACAGAGACCCCAGAGAGGTGGTGGAGACCCCTAAGAGGTGACGGAGACCCCTGAGAGGTGACGGAGATCCCAGAGAGGTGACGGAGACCCCTAAGAGGTGGTGGAGACCCCTGAGAGGTGGCAGAGACCCCAGAGAGGTGGCGGAGACCCCAGAGAGGTGGCGGAGACCCCTAAGAGGTGGCGGAGACCCCTAAGAGGTGATGGAGACCCCAGAGAGGTGACGGAGACCCCAGAGAAGTGGCGGCCCCTCTCCCTGGCAGCTCTCCTCCGGCCGTGCCGCGCTAGGTGGCACTGTGGCCTGCTGGCTGTCCCCGCTCCGAGCCGAGCCGCGCTGCTGCTGGCGGCTGTCCCCAGCAGGATTCGTCTCCTCGTGCCCCCGCTTCGTGCCGCTGGATTTTTCCTTACCCCCCTGCCAAAGGGCTGGGGCACCGCAAGCACGGCTGCCACGTCCCAGAGCGCCCTGAGAGCCTTTGAGCGTCCTCGGGGTGTTCGGCATCCCGAGAGCCTGGGAGATGCCGTGAGGAGAAGGCAGAAGGCGGCGAGCAGAAAGGAAAAGGCCGCTAATGCGGTCACCGTGAGGCTGGGCCACAAGCGCACGTGGGATTCCACCAAAAGCTCAGCACGAGAACTTTGTTTCACGGGCTGGGGGGTGCTGGGGGTCCCCAGCCCGCTGCCCGTGCTCAGCCCCTGACCCCGGCCGTGGCCCCGTCCCTGGGGCTGGGGGGACCTGTGCCGGCCCCCCCCTGGGCCCTCGCCTCCCACATGGCTCCTCGGAGCTCAGCCCCAGGCCCCGCACCAGGCTCCTGGTCGGTCACAGGTCGTAAATCAAGGCCGTGGTAACGCGCTCTCGGAGGAACACCAGCATCGTGTTGTGACTGCGGGCAGGAGCGCGGGGCGGGCGGCGCGTTTCCAGGAGCGACAGCGACAACAAATAAAACCAAAAGACAGGAGAAAGCACGCTGGAGTAAACGACCCATCCGTAATTGGTTTCTTATTGCGTTTGATGGCGGTGGAGACGGTCGCGAGGATTGATCGCTCCATATACTTAATACCTTTTATTTGCTTTTTTTTTGGGGGGGGGGGCAAGGTAGGAGACGGAGCGGCGCAAAGAGGGAATACAGAAATTTTAGCCGCAACGAATAAGCAGGACAAATGTATTTCCCCTGGTTCTCTCATAATTTTATTTGTGTCGGTCTATTTGCCGTGGGAAGTCTGCCCGAATCCCAAATTATTTTAGTTAGTTAATCTGCCAGTTTATTCTGCAAACAGTCTCTGTAAGTCCCAAATAATTGCAGTTAATCTGGCCAGCGCCAGCCTATTCTGCGGGCAGCCTATGCAAATCCAGAGAGCCATCAGTTAAATTAGGTCAGGGCGTTTTAATAAGCCGAGGTCAGGCTCGGCTCCGGCTCCCGGCACAGCGGCAGCGCCTCTGCCCCCGCATGTCCCTGGGGCTGGGGTACTTTTCTGGGGCAGTCTCGCTGCGTTTGCCTATTTTGCCATTCCTCCTTGCACGCCTGGACGTGGCAGCTGCCGCAGGAGGATGCTGTCTGGGGACAGGCTGCGATGTTTTCTGTGGATGCAGTCCCCGTGGTGTGACTTTGTGCCCACAAACCACAGGCACCCAGGTCTTGTGCACGTGCTGGCTGGGTTTTAACTGTCCCAAGAGGATATAAGGCCAGGATAATTCTGGCAGAACAAGTGCAGGAATTGCTATTTTTTTCAGAAATTTCACCTGAGGATTTAGCGAGTATTTACGCTCAAGAAATCTGGAAGTTCCTGGACCCCCCCCCCCCCCCTTGGAGGTGGGATAGGAGAAATGATGCACTGTAACAAACAAGGCGTCGATGTTTGCAGGACTTACAGAGCCACCCTCTAGGGCACATCACGCTCCGGTGGAAATGCCCCTGAATGCTCAGGACCCGCTGGGCTGCATGATGTACTTTAGGCCAGCAGATTTAAAAACTCTCCCTTTTCCGACCTGCCCCTCTGGACGTGCTCACCGCCTGCAAAGGTCCAGCTCTGAGCCTCAACCAGGGCCAGGGCTGCTACCGCAAACCCGGGCAGAGCCTTCGCCTGGCTCAGAAATGAAGGAACATTTGAAGAACCGAACAAAGCAATATCATTTGCAAAATGACTTGGCAATTGGCATTAATCCCAACGTCTCCGAAAGAACATGACCATGACAAGCCCTTTCGACTTGGCTGGATGGTCTGTTTACTTGTAATGAAACCAATTGGACTAAGGAGATATTGCAGGGCTGGAACATCTCCTTGTGCATAGGTAATTGGGCAAATCCGGCCCCACCAATTATTAAGGAAACGTTTGGTGCCATCTCTCCATACAACGCCACGGAAGTTTGCTTTGAGAAGTCGTAGGAAAATACACGTTTATGTGCCCAAACCCACCTTCTGGGGCTAACAAAGACACCAGGAGAGATGATGCGGGGACTCCGAAATGCAGGGAGCACAAGGGGCCGTTTGCTGAAGGGGGGCTCGGGGCTGCGGGCGCAGGCACGAGGGAGCAGGAGGGCAGGGGCTGGCTCCGGGGCCAGGCAGACGAGGGAGGGCAGCGAGCCAAGGCCTGGAGCAGGAAGGAAGTGGGAGGAGGGAACCAGAATATTAGGAAGCATAACTGGAGCAGGAAGGGAAATGAAGGGTGAACGAGTTCAGCAGAGTCACATAAGGTTGAACCTGGCCCAACATAAATTAAGACGGAGCTTCGCTCCAGCTGCTACAAGCTCCAAATCTTGTATTTCCAGAGCTGTTAAATGAAAATACATAAAAACACTACTGGAGTCACTCTGTCCATAAATTATGATTGTAATTCAAAAGCTATCTAAGGTGACTAGGATTTCCATTACAAAACCAAACCACAAGGCTCTTCTGGGAATGCTGTCACAACAAATTCAACCAGGCCTTCTTGGGAAACATTTTATAAGGTCCGAAATCTTTTGTTGCAACTGGAAGGAAAAGTATTTGCCTTTTCCTGACACAGAACGAGCTTTTCAAACCCAAATTTCAGCAATTTCGTCTGAGGCTCGCTGCAAAACTCTTCTTTAATTTTATTGTTGTTAAAAATCTTTCTGAAAGCTTGCAGAATGCACCGTCCCTACGGTGTCCACGTGCTGCGGGGCATCCACATGCTTCGCATGGCTCATTGCAGCTCTGCTCTTTTCCTGTTGAGGATTTTTGGGGGGACTGTGGAAGTAAATATTGCTTATCAAGAGAGGCAGCTACAATGGGGAGGTGAAGCTGGCATCAGCCCTAGCAAGCCCTGTGAGGATAAGCCACAAAACTCACTAATAAAGGAAGAAGGCTGCAGCTCGTTCCAATGAGGAAAGCATTCTTCTTTTTAACATTGTGTTTGGATGGCAGGCAGGGTCCCTCTCTGGTCTAACTCAGAGAGACGCTGGAATGAGAGCTGGGAAGAGCCCGGCCAGCGCTGCCCCTGCCTCCCCACGCTGCTCCCCCTTCTGCCTGGCTCCACCAGGCCCTATTTCGCCCCCATCCCCACTGGCCATGTCTCCTGACCCTCGGGACATAGCCTTCCTCTTTTTTTCCTCATTTCTTCTCCCATCCGCACACCCCAGGGGCTGCCGGGGCATCTCCGGTGGGTGCTGGCCGTGTCTCGCAGCACCAAGCCGTCGCTTTACCTATTTATTTGTTTATTCCTCCCCGGCTTCGACGAGGCCTCCCCTCCATATCTATAAGGAATTATCAAATAAAACACACTTCACATTAAATCAAAGGAACATTTCAACGGCCAGATTTAATAACATGAAATAAAGTCTTGTGGAAACCCACACACAGCTGTGGAAACCCCAAAATAAATCAATTTTCAAGTGGCTGTACAGGAGCCAGGGAGCAATTTTTTCAAATTGCTTTTTTTCTAATATAACAAACTCCTGCCCAAGGTTGTGCTGCAAATGGGAAAAGAACGTGCTCATTTTCTTATCAATACGCTATTGTAAAAAATAATAATCAGCCACTCCAACATCACTATCACGGTTTTTACATCTATTCTTCTGCTTCCCCTAAGTAGAAGGCAAGTGGAAGAATTAATTAACACAAGATTGAATTAGGGCACATTGATTTACAATGTATTTCAGACAAGTATGTGTGATCAGAGAAGAAGAACATATTATAAATAAAAGTAGGGATGTGTCATTAAGGCATCTGATTTTCTTCTGAAGCTTTCCGTGTTAACCCTGAGTAGGCAGAGGCACTGCAGGCACAGCGAGCCGTGTCCGCACGGCCACAGGTCCGAGGGCCATGAAACTATTTCATATGAAAATATTTGCTGTTGGCTCCCTGGGGTAGGAGCACCACGCACCAGCCCTGCTTGTTGTGGCTCGCTGACACCTTCAGTCGTAGGGGACTGGCCGGGGGGACGGGCTGGGGACAGGCGTCCTAGGTTCCCTGAGGTGCCAGCACACATCTTGGTCGGTCTCTCCAAGAATTCAAGTCGTAAGAACTGGAGACGTACCAAAAGTCTAGGAAATGGAAAACAGGGTCTCTAGCCTTAAAATAGACAAAAAGGAAAAGAAAAAGAAAAAAAAAAAAAAAAAGAAGAAGAAGAACAGAGATGCTATGGAGCTGTCAGCTTAGCATCAAGTCCCAGAAAAGTACTGGAGCAATTAATCAAAGAATTTTTAAGTATATGGAACAAGGAGATGAGTAACAACTAATATGGATTTGTCAAGAATAAATCATGTCAAACCAATCTAATTTCATACTACAGCAGGGCAACAGGCCTTGTGCGTGTAGGAGAAGCTGTGGATGTCACATGTCTGAGCTCTGGCGAGGTTTCTGATTTAAGCATCGAAGGGAGCTTAGTCTGGATGAGAATGCTACGAAGTAAACAAAGCCAGAACTGGAAGCCCATACCCAAGGATGATTTCCAACATCGACCTGTTGGAATGGGAGTGTGTATTCGGCAGGGAGCCTGACTATGGGGAGCCCGGAAGGTGGTGAAAATGCTGCTCACAGAGCGACCTGAGTGATGGGCTGAATGAACCTGACTAGGCAAGGGGAAGGCGTGCTGCTTGCTTTTGTGTTTGTAGGAAGTCTGCAGAGAAAAAACAAGATTTCATCTCCACGTGGCACGAAAGTAAAAAAAAAAAAAGAGGAGAGGAGAGGAGAGGAGAGGAGAGGAGAGGAGAGGAGAGGAGAGGAGAGGAGAGGAGAGGAGAGGAGAGGAGAGGAGAGGAGAGGAGAGGAGAGGAGAGGAGAGGAGAGGAGAGGAGAGGAGAGGAGAGGAGAGGAGAGGAGAGGAGAGGAGAGGAGAGGAGAGGAGAGGAGAGGAGAGGAGAGGAGAGGAGAGGAGAGGAGAGGAGAGGAGAGGAGAGGAGAGGAGAGGAGAGGAGAGGAGAGGAGAGGAGAGGAGAGGAGAGGAGAGGAGAGGAGAGGAGAGGAGAGGAGAGGAGAGGAGAGGAGAGGAGAGGAGAGGAGAGGAGAGGAGAGGAGAGGAGAGGAGAGGAGAGGAGAGGAGAGGAGAGGAGAGGAGAGGAGAGGAGAGGAGAGGAGAGGAGAGGAGAGGAGAGGAGAGGAGAGGAAAGGAAAGGAAAGGAAAGGAAAGGAAAGGAAAGGAAAGGAAAGGAAAGGAAAGGAAAGGAAAGGAAAGGAAAGGAAAGGAAAGGAAAGGAAAGGAAAGGAAAGGAAAGGAAAGGAAAGGAAAGAAAAGAAAAGAAAAGAAAAGAAAAGAAAAGAAAAGAAAAGAAAAGAAAAGAAAAGAAAAGAAAAGAAAAGAAAAGAAAAGAAAAGAAAAGAAAAGAAAAGAAAAGAAAAGAAAAGAAAAGAAAAGAAAAGAAAAGAAAAGAAAAGAAAAGAAAAGAAAAGAAAAGAAAAGAAAAGAAAAGAAAGAAAAGCCAGAGGCACAGGCTGCATTGGGGAAGACTGAGAACAGAGCTATTTACTCTGGGATCTGGTCCGTACAGCTCCCACCTATGTTTTGGTGCCTAAAGAAGCAGTGGTGCCTCCCAGCGAAGGGGGTGGATCACTGGGATATCCTCGAGCAGACCCTGTCTGCCACCAGTAACCCTCCGGGCCTGCAGCGTCCCTCAGGCTGAGCTCCGTGGGGTCGCGGTTTCCCTGCACGGGTCCCTCGCCACCCTCCCGCCCCGTCCCGCGAGGCGGCAGCTCCCACTTTTCCCCTGCTGTCTCTTTAAAGGGCCGCAGTTTCTCTCCCACGCTGTTCTCCTCTAACCCAGCTTCCCAGGAAGTCTCCCTGCCGCCCAGCTGAGATTAATGAAGTCTGCCTCCTGCAAATCCCCTGGCTTTATTCCGCCTTCCCTCCCTCTTTCAAGGCACTGGAGCGCCGCTTTCACCCGCTCGCTTTCGCATCGGAGGCCGTGACGAGCCCCGTGCTGCCGGGCCGGGCACAGTGCAGGGACATTTCCCCTGCTGCGGCTCTCACCAAGCCTTGTGGAGCAGTCACCACGCTCAAGGCACCCGGTCCGTGCCGTGCCGTTTCCCCCGACCCACAAAAACCCACGCGGACAAGGTCTGTGCTCCGGCCGACAGTGCCAGTAGCTCACCAAAGCCCCATCCGCCTGCTTTGGCCAGCTGTAACAGAATCACAGCATCATCTAGGTTGTAAGCACATGAGGAAAGCTCCTCCACACCGTGCTTTGGACCACCCCTGGCAGGCCTCAAACTCACATTTTCCTCCCGAGCGCCCCTGCCCGGGCCTGGTCCCCGCTGTGTGGCCACGGCCGCCTAAACCCCCTTACTCTGCACAATTCCCCGGAGCTGGAGCGCCGCGCAGACATTTTTCTGCCCAGCTGAAGACCGTGGATCACATCCTGTGAGACTGCGGCTGGCACTGGGGGATGCCTCGCAGATGACATAATGTACGCCCAGACTTGTTTGTTCTTCAGACCTTTTTTTTTTTTTTTTTCTACATTCTCGGTTTGTCTCCCCTCGCACAGAATTTATGTATTTATTTTACACTGTTTTCTCAACCCTATTTTATTCTCTTGTTCCTTTCAACACCCATTGTCTCACTTGAACATGCAATTTCGTGTTGGGCAATCGGGCCTTTTGCACCACAGGGCTTGGGCAGACTTGGAAGGGAACCACAGCAACCCGGATAGCCTCACGCTGGGTCTGCGAGCACGGGCTGCAGCGGCTGCTGGAGGAGAGCCCTGTGGGATGGACTGGTGGCTGGACCTGCGTTTTAAGGTCTCCTGGCATTCAGAGCCCCCATCCCGGTGTTGTCACCAGGGTACGGTCCATACACCCGTCTGCACCAGGTTTGGGCTGTGAGGACATCCAGGACTAACCCTCCTGCTCTGAAGGCACCTTCCAACCTTCATCCACGTCCCTTTGCGTTATGGTACTTCACCATTTGGTTTTACTTGTTGTTGTTTGGTCGGTTTTGTTCTGTTTTGTTGGTTTATTTTTGGCAGTTGTCTGCAGTTGTCTTGCTGTGCCTCCTTCCAGCAGAAATGTCCCCATCCCCATGCCTGCACCCAGGGCTGGGGTGGGACCCGCAGCGTCCCCTCCTCGCCCCGTGGGCTCTTCCTGGGGTCCCCTGGCCCTGTCCCGGCTTCCTGCAGCAGGAACCCCCTGGCTCGGGACGAGCCCTTGCCTTCGCTTGGTTGGGTCTCTGAGGGCACGTCCCCAGGGGCTGTGCCGGAGCGGGGCCAGGGACACGCAGCCACCTAATGCTTCTCATGTGTTCCTCCTCTCGGAAGGGAAAAAAAGGAGAAGAAAAATACATCGCGAAGCGCTTCATTATCCCCCTCCTCACACTCCCACCCCTGGAATTTGTGGTTTCTTTAACTAGGTCTTTTTTCTCCGCATAGCCCACATGGTCGCCAGTGCTGTGATACATCTGTATGGGAATGTGTTAGTCATATTCAGCTTTTAATTACATGATATGGTATAATGCTATTCACATCCCGAGAGAGTTGTTCTTTCTACTATAAATATAGTCTCTTACATGTTTCATTTATGAAGCAATTTCTGGAGTAAAATGGTTGGAAATAGCCTTACTCATGATAACATTTTCTGCCTACAAAGCCTTTGTGTGGTGGCAGGAGCATCACGATTCGATGTGAAATGCTTTCAGTGCACGACTTTAAAAAGACCAGCGGGCTTTTCCAGCAAAGCCCCATGAGGTGAGTGGCTGTGGGAGCCCGCTCCTCGCCCAGACCCACGGCCTTAAGCCCAGGAGCTGTGCTTGAGTCTTAGCCCGCTGTAATGACCCTAATCCACGAGTGCTGACGACTGCCCAGGAGATGTTTTCTTTCCCATGTATTAGGCATGTGGTAGGCAATCTCTTTCACACAGGGAAGCACGACAAAACAGTGCCACCTCAGTCATTCGGTCCCTAAAATTCGGTGTTTCCACAGCCACTGTTAGATAAGAGACTTCATCTCCACAGCACCACACCTCTGCTTCAATTCAGCTGGTGAAAATTTGAGTGGAAACAACAAGGTCAGGTCAAGCTCACTCCAGGTTTCTGTATCTCTAGAGAAATCAAGGGATTTGGCCCAGAAGTGGTTGCTCTGCAGACTGAGGATTACACAGGTTAAGCCCACCTGATAGGTCTGCAGGAATTGTGTATGGTGTGGCAGTAGCCACCATTCAAACCCTAATGAAAATCAACTTAAAAAAGAATTATATATGTATATATATATAGAGAGAGAAATGGTGTGTTTTAATGTATTGTCTTTCAAATCTATCCCTGCACTTAAAATATACGCTGCCTTTGCATCCTGACCAGGCGAGTGCCTGGCTGCAGCGGGCGGTTTGAGGCCTCGGCCCAGCCTGGGAGCCTCCCCAGCCTCAGGCGGTGGTGGGAGGGGGATTTACAGCCCCAAACCTGGCTTCATCCCCTGCCTACGTTGTTAGTTTCTGACAAATATCGCCACTTTGCTGTTGTCTGCTAGCTTGAGTGTACGGCCTGCACTCAGACGGCACGGGCTGCCGACGGTGTGCCCTCAAAGAAGGCCTGCAGCAGGCGTCAGTGCTTCACTTCAAGTGAGGTTTGATAACGGTTTGCAGTCAAACCTCAACAAAAACAAGATTTGCAAGAAGATTTTTTTTTCAGGCCTGGTTGAAAATCTGTAATAAATTGGCACTTTTTCAGGGTATTTTAGGCTTAGGGGACAAGAAGGGTACACTTGACGTGCATTAAAAACTCCAGCAGTTCATCCAAAGCCACAGGGCCCTGGTACCTCAGCAGCCGGCGTGGGGACGCTTGGTGTGGCAGGGACCAGGGTCCTCTTCCACTTCACCTTCGTGGCCGTGCCGAGAGATGTCCTTTTGCTTTACACAGGTGCCTGCGGGACAGTGACACACAGCTTTTCACCTTTTGGCCCTCTGAGGACAAGGGAAGGCAGCAGGATGTGGCCCGAGCCGGACATGAAAGGGTTTCGCCGTGCACCACACCAGGCACTTCTGCGAAAGCAAACGCACCGGGCGCGGGCTGGAGGGTGCCGGGGAAGCTTTGATTTCTCGCCGCGGACAGCCCACATGCTGGTGCTGCTCTTTGTGCATCCTTCGCGCTGTATTATGCATAGCGCTGCCGGAAGCCGACGCTAATTTGTACCAGACCCTAATGGCCATGGATGGCTTGGGCTGATGCAGCACGGCTCCTCGGGTCCTTTTCTTTACAGAGAGGGGACACGGCTGCCAGGACACTGTCACCAGCCACCAGACCAACCTGAGAGCCACCGGCCCCAGCTGAAGGCCGGTCGGTGCGGGTGCTCCACGTAGGTGAGACGGGAACCGAGCCCTAAGCTGGACAAATCCCAGAGCTCTAGGGACTAAGACCAGATTTAGATAAAATAAGAACAAGCTGGGGTGCAGAGCCAGGAGTTAAGACAAATGTGAGACAAACCCTTTGAATCCAATTCTGACTTCCTTGTAAAACTCCCACTGAAAGCCAGGGACGTTGGGGGCAGAGCATTTGTTTCCCATTAGGTGGAATTGTTGTCGGTGTCCCTGCGTGCCTCGACTCCAGCCAGGACGGGGCTCAGGAGCTGCTGGGGCTGCACGTGAAGCAGTCAGGATTGGGGCTGCCCACGTCAGAAACAAACCTGGTCAGGGCACAGACGCCTACGGACATGCTGGGCCGATGGGCACGTCACACCTATCTCTCTCTGCTTTCAATCAACCTACATGGGCTTTTTTTTTGGCCGTTTTTAAAATCAATGCTGAGAAAATTAAGTATTTGGGATCAGGGATGAAAGGAGAAAGCTGCCAGATGGTTTAGGAGAGCCTCACCTCTAGGGCTGGGATATTTCCTCCTGGGAATGGCAGCAGTGTTTGGCAGGAGCAGGGTCTGTTAGCAGCTCTACTCCTTCTGAGCCCGAGTCCAGTCCCCGATTTTATCCTGGGGTGGCTCCTGGCTTCCAGAGCCCTCGCCTGAGCGAGCGGTGCTGGCAAGTGGCAGGGTCTGGCTCTGCTGTTAATGACTGCATTGGCCCTAAACCACAAGGACTTTTTAAAATTTCCTTTGAACCTCCCTCCAAATTAGCAGGATGTAACTAAAGGGCATTTTTTTGTTCGTACTGATTGCCCAGAGACCCGGTCCCAGCACCACAGGGTGGCAGCGGCTGCTCCCCTTACCCCATGTCCCCACATCCCCCTGCCCGCCCGGCCCAGCCCCTGCAGCTGCCCCGCACCACCCCTGAGCCCCGAGCAAACTCCTGCCTGAGTGGCGATCTCCTGGCCCGATGTCTTCCCTCCTTTTCATTTCCTGAGCTGTTTTAAGAACTTGCACCTGTGCAATAACTGAATACCAGGTTAAAATTGATACCAGCCTTCCAGGAGGCTGCTTGACCCACCCGGGCTTTAACTGCGATCTCTGAATGGATAAATTTTAGACCTTAACACATAATTTCTCCCGTTGGAAGTACACCACGTGTTACTGACACGTATGAAAATACAGGGGAAAAAAAATCACCAAGGAATTAATGTGTGCCACCATCAGGCTTCCTTAACGGCGTATTTGCCAATAAGTAGCTGAAAACGGGGGTGAGGAGAGGGTAAAGGGCTGGAGGAGGAGAAAGAAGGGACTGAAATGATACCGCACCAAACATCCACCACTAAATTTCACTGGCAAATGACACCAGAAGCGGTGCTGCAGGAACACAGGCTCGGGGGGGCCTTCACCCGGCCGGGGCAGCCCGCACGCAGGTGGTCCCGAGGCCTCCTTGGCGTGAGGCCTCGCGGGGAGCAGGGCTCGGACCACGACGAAGCCGGTGATCCGTCCTCTTACGAGGATGTCCTGAGGGTGCTGCTGGGCTGGCTGAGCACCAACTGACAGGGATGAAACTGCTGGAGAGCTCAGGACCTCTCAGCCCGTAATAATACAAAAATTACTGCCCGAAAGAGAAAGACCACGGGATGGGGACAGACCGCCCCAGCAAAGGAGAGGGCTTTGTGAACGGGGGCAGCTCTCAGACGTTCTGGTGGCTTTGAGGTCCCTGCTGTGTGTCACGGTGACCAGCGGCAGGGACCTGGCACTGCAGCAGAAACCTGTGGGTCTGTGCCCAGCACCCAGCCGCGGGTGCAGGATGCGTGCCGGGAGGGGGGGAGCTGCCCCCTCACCGCCATGAGCCCATTATAGGACCTTGATATCCCCACAGGGAGGCGGATGAAGAAACTTCCTTATTTTTCAACTTTATTGTTTTTGTTGTTTTTTTTTTTTTGTTGTTGTTGTTGTTGTTGTTTCTTTTCCCCACGAGTTTTCCCAAAGAATGGGAACCGAAGGACGCGGGCGCTCTGCCGGGGCCGGCCAGCTCCAGCCGGTCAGAGCCACCGCCGAGACAATACCCGGGGCTGCGCGGGGCCAGCCGGGGGGGGGGGGGGTCCGCAGCCGCCCCCGCACGGCTCCCAAAATAGCAGCCCCGTGGCGTGCGGCATCCCGGGCTGCCAGCTCTCAGCCCCAAGGCACCGCCGGCCAGAGGCACGGCCCCGTTCCCCCCACAAAGGGGTCTTGGAGACGTCCCCCCCCCCCCCCCCCCGGCCACGTATCTGGGCCGAGCCCCCGCCGCCCAGAGCATGAGAGCACGAGGGCCTGGCAGGCGGTCTGCAGCTTTTTGGCGTGCCTCCATCACGCAGCCCCAGCTTGATTGGATAAGGCTATTTAAAAAGAGCTAGAATGACTAAACACAAATTAGAACGAGGATGATATAATTTCGCCTGCTAACAGCGCATCAGAGGGATGCGGGAAGATGCTTGCTCAATACATAGGAAGGAATGTCTATGAGAAATTAGTCAGCAGCAGCAAAATGAATACACAGTTTTCTCAATAAAAGCTGACTGCTTATTTACCCATCTGGGATGAATTTATATGCTTTGTGCAGAGGAATGAGCAGCGAGGGTCTGATTGGAGCCTGCATTCCTGTGCAATATGTCTAATTTAGCTTTCCATATTAGTTTGCCCTCACGGTCTGAGAAGGAGCTTGGAGGCAGAGCTACTGCGGCAGCGCAGGAACGGGCTTCACCCACAGATCAGGGGAATGGAGCGAGACGGAAAGGTCTGGGTGGGCCGAGCCCACCGCACCGTGTCTCCGAGGGGACACAAGGACGGGGCGCTCGGTGGGGGATGCGTGTGTCCCGGGGCAGACGTGGGGACGGGGACCTGCTGCCGGCAGCGTCCCCAGGTGCAGCAGGGGCCGGGGAGGGAGCTGCCCGATGCCACCGGCCCTCGCGGTGTGGGTGCCCCAGGTCTCCGGCGCTGTCCTGTCCTCAGGCCCCGTGTGCCTCGCTCCCGGGGCCGGCCAGGCTTTGGCAGTCCCCTCCTTTCATCTGGTTCGACGCAAGTTTTCAGACGAGGGGGAGAGGTGGCGAACATCTAAGGCTACATTTCCGAGCAGACGCAAGCCCAGTTGTGATGCTGCACTCTAAAAACACTTGCTCCTTCCCTTGGTGGAGCAGCATCCCCTGGCATCACTGCAAAGCCTGCAGGAACACAATAATCAGCAGTGCGGGGGAGAGATGAAAAGTCTCCGTGTTAGCTTTTTAAAAATTCTCTTAAAAAAAAACAGTGAGATTTTTATTTTAAAAGTTAAAGCTGGTCTATGACCAGGTGACTGCCATTTTTCACCTTTATGAACATGTTGGTTTGCTAATTAACCTCTATAATCAACAGCAAATAACCAATAACCTCTATAATAAACAGCAAATAGCTATTTATTCAGCACTCCTGGTAACCCCCATCTCCGGGCCCTGCTGCTGAGTAACCCCTGCAGGAGATGCTGCATTTCGGTTTGCTCTGCCACTAGTGCTGTAGCACGCGATAATTTTCCTTCCCCCGTTTGATTTTCATACTCTCAGCTCACGGTAATTATTTGGGATCCGATATTGGCTCCCAAGGCAGGGGAGCAGTATTTCTAACAGCGTTTCTAAGGCAGGGATTTGCCTGACCAGGTGAGGCCGATGGTTAGCGTTTGGGTTGTAAGAATGAATAACTGACTGTAAAAATCCAACAGTTGTTGGCAGATCCTCAGCTGGTGTACGTTATCATACCTCTATCGACTTCAAAGATTATCGACTTCAATGAGGCTAAGACAATTTACAGCGATGGCAGATCTGCCTCTAATTACGCCGGCTCTGATGCTGTAATATCCTGAGCTCCCTCCGATCCCACCGACTTCCGACTGAGAGCATCAAACGCTGCTGGGGGCCGGGGCCGGGGCTGGTGCTGGGGCTGGTGCTGAGCAGGGACCACGGTCAGCACCGTCTCCTCCTGCGCCTTCCCGCGCTGGGGCTGGGAAGGGCGTTGTGCAAAGCCCTGCCCCACCGCCCGATTCAGCTCGTTCCCAAGTGCGTGGCTGTTCCCCTGTGATGTTTCAAAAGCAGTATTAATTTTTTATTTATTTGTCTTTTTCTTGAGCCTAGCCCTTTTAATCCGAACCACATTTTTGCAAACAAGCCGCTACATATTTGCTGTGTTTTTTTCCTGAAATAAATCCTGCGTGCCAGACCCTCTTCGGATGTAACTCATTGTAGCTCTCTCGCAGCTGAAAGGAGCTGGCCCAGCTCGCACCGGCCCAGCAGGCAGCTTTTGTGCCTCACCCCCCGCCAAAACCCAGCCCCTTCCCCCAGGGAGCAGCACGCTTTTTGCTGACGGGCGATGTTTCTCCAAATATTATCCTTCCTCTGACAGCAGAGAAGTGGCAGGGGCGGCTGGGACAAGGGACCCCCGGGGGTCCCAAGGCTGCCCAGGGTGGGGGCACAGACCTGTAGGAGGTCACGAAAGGGCTGGCGGCTCTGGACGGGGTCTCTCCGGAGACTGAAGAGATCTCATTTATCCTTATCAGTCTGCTCCAAATCTGAGTCTTATTTCTCAGCTAAAATAAGTTCAATTGACAGCAGATAACACTGGCTCAGCAGTCTTGCTTCGGTTAATCTCTGATTAATTTTAATGATCTTTCAGCCCCTTTTATTCCACATAATTCAGGAATTTCGCATAATCTTTGCATCTAAGTGTGCCTCTGCTGTCTTTAATCCACGCCGATATTTTTTTTCTCTTGGCTTTGCTCCACATTCCACCAAAGGCTTTGGTTTTCACTTGCTCATTCTGTGCCGTGCTTTTATTATTATTATTATTAATTGGTGCTGCAAAGTTGTTATCAGACAGGGGCAATTTGTGATGGTACAATCCTGTGCAGTTGCAGCAAGGTCAGGTGTTATTTACTAATTGCAGGTATTTAGCTTGCAGCAGCGTGGTGGTTTCAGCCCACAGGGCACAGGGATCTCTGTGGGGCTCAGCCCCCGACCCCTCCATCCCCAGCGCCCTTCCTGCATCTGCAAAGCATCTGATCTGCTTCCTGGAGGGGTTCGTGTTGTGTTCATTCTTTTTTTTTTTTCTTTTCTTTCCTTTTTTTTTTTTTTCCTATTTCAGCTTAATAATCTACACTGAAAGTGATTTTCTTGCCGCTGCCCCATATCATTTGATTTACCCCCAGAACACCCAACAACTTCAGCCCCCCCTTGAGCCCAGCCGCTGACCCAAGCACTGTCCGGCCCCGCGGGACCTGCCTCTTCTCCACTTCTCTCTCCTCCAGCTCCAGTTTCTAGGGCTAAATGCTCAGCAGAGGCCTTGCTGTTAAACACAGTGGATGAGTCGAGTGTGACAGCTCAGGTCATGGCTAAAGCCAAACCTTTAATTGCCCCCCCTGCACGTGCTGACGGGCTCCCTGTGAGGTCTGCTGAGCCCCCGCACCACGGGGATGCCCTGGGGGTCCGCCCCAAAGGACTGCGCTGCCTTTTTATATTGCCTAGACTGGCAATGGTCCCAAAACTCTGAGTGTTAAATACCTCTTCCTATACCTACATGTGCAAAATTAAGGATTTGCCTTGATTTAACCCCAGCATTTCTATCACTTTTTAATCCTGTGGTCCTGCTGGGTGCTGCACTCTCCTTAATTCAACCGAGGAAACAGGAGAAGGCCTCAGGTGGCTCTTTGTTCTTTGTGGTTTTGGTTTTAGGACAACGACTCCTCGAAGGATGAGGACACACAGCGCAAGGGGATGTTTCGGCCCCTCCGTGTGCTTCTGTTTCAGTGACTTTGTCACCAAGGTCACTCGGCCTTGCTGGGGCTGAGCCTCTGCCTCTGCTGGTGGCACCGGAGCCGGCACAGGGCAAAAGCCCACATGAAATTCCCCACTTCAGCTTCAGCAGCAGTGGGCAGCCTGGGATCAACAGCTTGCAGGCTGCAGCGCAGTAGATGTTTTTTGTTTTCACAGGTACGATTTGTGTCTCTGGCTTAGAGCCCCCGGCCTGCCCACGCTGCGGGCGATGCTGCGGCTCCCGCCTGTGGCTCTGGGGCCTCTGGCGGCACCGGGAGCTCTCCGGCCTCCTTCTAGCCACTGCTGCCTGGACAAAGTTAAAAACTGACAACAACAAGGCAGTTCTGGCCTAGTTTGCACGATTTAATCCTCTTTTGACTCCTTCGAATCCCAGGCTTACAGTTACTTAGCGCGTTTCAGTGAGGAGCGCATCTGTGTGGAGCCTGCGCGGCCTGCAGCCCCCGCCGCGCCCGGTCCCACCTCGGGGACCCTTCCCCTGGGCGTCCTTTCAGGGAAGAGCGAAATTTAATTCCAGCGCCACCTTCCAGATGCTCTTTCCTGAATATGTGAGAACAGAGAGTTGCTTCTATCAGCAGGAGGCTCTTACACGGTGCTGTCACCAAGGAACGCTGCTCCTGCCGGGAGCTGCACCTCCTCACCGCGAACCCACGCCTGCAAGGTCTGGGCCTCGATTAACATTTTGTTCTTTTAATCATTCTCACAGCAACAGAGGAGCACGAGGCTGGGCAGAGCTTTGTGCTCCACCACAAGCCTTACAATGCCCGCAATGGGCAACGTCCAGCCCAGATGCGCTGGGAAGATGCGTTTGGAAGGAGGCCGCCGGATTTCTGTTATAAATAACAATATTGGCTTAGCGGAGTAAAGAAGATAAATGAGTTCTAGCTAAGGATATACCAAAGGTATTTAGCACTTCTGGAGGGATGCCAGGACTGCAAGTGGAAAGCCATAAAGCAGAGCCCGAGAGATGCTTCCCCCCCCCAGCACACACCAGCCCCGCTCGCTGCTCCCCCGTGCTGCTCCGTCCCCGAGCAGCTCACCCCCGGCACACGGGTCCTCGCACCCGGCCACTAAAACAGCCTCTTTGCTGACGGACCGGCACCGTGCAAACACTGCGGGGCTTTTAGGCTGCCCTGCAGGAAGGATCCCCAGCCTCGCTCGCCCACTGGGTTATGCGAGGGACATCTGACTGCAAGCTGATTAACACTAGATTACAACAGAGTGGTTTTTTACGGGCTTAAACCCAGATCATGCTATAGAAAGCTATCTGATCGTATCGGCGGCAGCATTGGAGAGAATCAGTGCCTAGAAGCGAACTAAGAGTTTTCAGGGTTTTTTGTCAAAATTGCTATTTACCCAAAGAGAAACTTCTGGGCATACAGGGGTTGGAGGAGGGCTGTGGCTGCAGCGAGTCCTGCGGGGCAGCAGCTGCCTCCAGGGGAGGGAGCTGGGGAGCTCTGGGTTATTTCAGGGTACTTTGGGCAAGGTTTTCATTTTTCACCAGAAAAGCTTCCAAGTTTTCCCCTCCGCCATCTGGGGGCACAGCCTGAGACAGGGGGCTCAAACACCACGCAATTCCCTCCAGGCTGGGCGAGCTCGACTTCAAAGATGGGTCACGCACCTGATTTGTGAGGGCTGGTGTTTAACCCGGGAGCAGCCGGGCTCCCTGCAGGTGGCATCCCAAAGGACAGACGTGTTCGCAGGGCTTGGTGCTGGGGTCACCTTCTGTCTGCACCCACGTGAGCAGACCTTAAGGTACCAGCGCAGCAGGTGACCAAGAGCTGGGGAACTGCTCTTTGGCCTCAGCAGCGATGTTAAATAAACAACCAACCCCCCAAAACCAACCCACCCCCTCCCCAAAAACAAACCCCCCAGCCAGCCACAGCTACACGTCAGTCCCGTCTGTCCCTCGGTGGCTGTCAGCCCTTGTGCACAGAAGATCGTTGTGGGAGGATTTCACAGCCGAGGGGTGCAGGAGGGGTCCCCCCCGGCTCAGAGAGGGGCTGAAGCCCCTGCCTCCCCCCCCAGTGACCCCCCCCGGTGCCATGCAGCACGCCCGGGCCCCTGGCCTGAGCTCGAGCCGTGGGGACAGGGCGGTTTCCCTCCCAGTGCTCCCACTTGTAAGATTTACAAGCTCCAGACACTTGAGATGTATTTACTGGCTACCAACATAATGAGAGCGTAATTGCATGTGATATCAAGCCAACTTTCCTAGAGCTGTCAGCGACAGGACGGGGTGGGATGTCTCTTCATCCAAGCCCTATCTATACAGAAGGCAGAAGAATAAAAACCATTCTTCCAGCCTTCAGCTCTTCTATTCATTTCGCCTTTCAGAAGAACTGCGGAGTCCCGTTGCTTTATGAGGAAACAAACAAACAAAAAAAAGCCCGAGCTCCTCGTAAATGAATTACAGCATGAATGTCCTGCTGAAAGCCCTCTCGCACCGAGCGGCTGCTTGCTGCCGGCGGCCGCGGTCCCAGCCCGGACCTCGCGCCCTCCAGCACGGCTCCCGCAGGCGGCGGTGCCGGCGGTGCTGCGGGTGCTGGCGGACACCCCCCGGGCACGGTGGGACCCAAGGGGGTGCACGGAGGCTGCGGCCATCAGGTGGTGGCCCTGCGGCCTCGCTGTCTCCACCGGGGATTGATGGAAGAGTATTCCTGCCCCCGCCACTGGAAATGGCGAAGAGGCGCCGTGCTCGGGGCGTGCAGCGACCGACTGTCCTGGTTGGGAAGAAAACTTGGTTAAACGCATTGCTTCGGGTGTAACGTTCGAGGAGACCGAGCTGCGTGGTTCAGCAGCTACGGAGAATCATTGTACAACGGTGAATGTACTACAGCTCCATTCATTGCCAAAACGAACGGTGTTACCACTGAAAACCTTTGCGAGAGTCAGGTACGTGTTATGTACAACGCTTTAAATCGTGTCCTCACATTTTGCTACCGATGGCCGTGAGCGATGGGCTGTCCATGTTCCCCTGGTGAGCAGCCCAGCCCCACAACAGGAGCATAAACCATAACAGAAACGACCGAAAACGCACCACACAGGTAAATAACTCCTGAGTGCAAACCTGCAATGGCTTTCATGCACATACACGGGTGTTGTAT
Organism: Anser anser; assembly: GCF_964211835.1. NCBI lineage: Eukaryota > Metazoa > Chordata > Aves > Anseriformes > Anatidae > Anser > Anser anser. Next base: position 87,119,581 of record NC_139723.1, read on the forward strand.
GAAGGTTGCGCGAGCCAGGCCCCTTCACGCCTCCAAACGCCACCCGAGGCCACCCGGACCTCGCTCGCGGTGCTGCACGTCCCCGTCACCGCTGGCAGGCCGTGGCGCACGGAGCTTGTGCGGTTTCCGTCTGGGCTGAGCAGGTCCAACCGTGCCGACCAGCAGTGCGTGGTGCAAAAAGGCGTGTAAATACTGTGACCCCACGACCGTGGGTTTACAAGAATTACACATCTCAGCTCTTTGCTCCGGCACCAGCCACAAAATCACAGCAGAGAGAAGGCCACGAGCAGAGACCGATCTGGCCAAGGTGAGAGCACGGCACGGCACACATGTAGTTGGTGTTTCTACAGACATCGCCTCAGGTTTTACAGATTTGGTCTACGTTTCCAGTTTTCTGCCTATGTGAGGCTGCTGGTTCGGTTTGCGCGCACGCCGGTACAGCCCCATTTGTTCTACTAAGTGCTTCCTCCAATGGCTCAAGCAGTTTTAGAGTGCGACACAGATGGTTTCCTTACGGAACACAAAGCTCTACATGGAAATGAGCATGGAAATGATCCTGCCTTTTTACAGCGCCTTCCTCCAGGAGGACTCCAAAGCGCCTTACGGCTACCACCAGCAGGTACAGAAGCGCCGCGGGGAGCAGCTCGGGGAGCAGCGGGGTCGGGAACAAGCACGGAGCCGACCCCGCACGGCACGACCGGCGCTCTCCGGGGACACGCACGCGGGACGAGCGCGCCCGGCGTCCTCCAGGCAAGCCCGAGGCAGAGCCCGGCCCCAGCCCGGCGGCAATGGGGAATGAAATGAAACCAAGGTGTCGGAAAACGGTTTATAAAAATGGCACATTTATTGCTACAGAACGGTCATGTACATGACGGCATCGAATAACTACAGATGAGAAACAGGTAATGGCCTACACCAAGCTGTGTTTGTTTTGCTTTTAATCTTCTTGAAGGAACTCCAGCACACAACCTGTTTGGACACTTCTACAAATCAGAAATACACCAAAAACATGAAAAAATCGAGGCACTCAGCCACACATTGAAAACAAGGTGTAACTGTTCATCTTTTTTTGTTTGTTTTTTTGATCTTTTTCCCTTTTTTTCATTTTTTTCCCTTTTTTTTTGTTTTTTACTGCTGCAGCTATGTGTATAGTCGCAAAATTCCCCCGTTGCGACCTACAACTAAAAAAAAAAAAGCTACCATACAGTTTCATCTCAATAACACATGGTAAAATAACATCTTTTAAATAGTAAAATAAAGTAACAAACTTTTACTCAGAATGATTCCAAAAATCTACAAAGAAGAAATATTCAGAATCTGACAATTTTTTTTTTTCCGTAATATTCATGGTATAAAAGGATTGCTCCTGTGAAAAATAAGCCAAATATATTTTTTATTTTTAAATTTAGTTTTTTTTTTCCTACTAGGGTGTACTACAGTCTATTTTATAGCAAAAAGAGCACTAGACAAACGAAGCTTTATAACAAAAAGCCAGGCACTGATACATGGTAAATCTCTGCTTTTTTTTTTTTTTTCTTATCTTCACTTAATTGCATCACAAGTAACAAGAATGAAAAAGGCCACAGTTCATATATTTTCACCATTACATAAGTCTATAATACTTGAAATGAGTATGGTCAAACCAGCACTGCACAAATATGAATCAACTTCAAGTCCCATGAGAAAGAACATGTTCTTAAAAAACAAACAAACAAAACAAAAACAAAACAAAAAGGTAGGGCCCCCCAAGGGCCCTGGTGCCCCGTTGTGTTGGAATTCATCATATTCCACCTCTAGGTTTTTAGTTTTTTTTCCAGTCAACCAGTGGACTAATTTTTTTCTTTTTCTTTTTTTTTCTTTTTTTCTTTTCTTTTTTTTTTCATTTTTTCTTTTTTTTCTTTCCTTTTTTTTCTTTTTTTTTTTCCTTTTTTTTTTTTTTTTGTGCTTGTTTCCGCTGAAATCTCTTCATTCCTGGCAATGTACGGTATTGTTCACTTCTGGACACGGATCATATTCTGCCTATTGGATACAAAGATGAAACCCTCCTCTCCCTGACCACCCGTCTTTATCGCCTTCCCCCCCAACCCCCTGAAAGAAAACAGAACAAAAAAAAAAAGAAAAGAAAAGCAAAAACAAAAGCAAACAAAGAAAACCTCGGAAGACTGAATCAGTACAAGTTGCATCACTGGTAGGACTGACAGTTGTATAAACATTAGTGTTCCTTGCAGCTACACAGAAGACAAATGGTAAAAAAGTTCTAGATGAACAGATTCCCTATTCAGCATATTCATAAATTACTTGAATGTGGAGGTGGATCGTTTCGGTAAAAGCTGCTATTTCGGTATTTTATATCGTAGAGAGTTTCTTTGCCCGGTTTGTTACCACAGGATAGAGCTTTCTAAAACCTTCATTGCTTTAAGTATCATCAGCTAAATCTCCCCTGACGAAGGCAACTTGAGATGCACAAACCTTACCTGCTTTGGGAAAGAATGGAAAAAATTCAGGAGGACACACTTTGCGGTTTGCTTTTGGGGTGGTGGTTTTTGGGGGTCTTGCCTCATCCGGAGTGGAAGCAGGACAGGATCTTCAGTTCTTCAATCCGGGAAGGACGAATGCTTATCCTGCGCAAACTACGGACCGTAAGCCTGAAAGTGAAGTTCAGTGTGCAATCTACTTCTCACGCGGTGGCCGCGCACATCAGAGCCGTCGGACACAACCTGGAGCTGCTCCTCAAGTTAAGCGAAAGCGGACTGCGAGCGGAACAACAAAAGCGTTTTCTTTCTTACACGTTCCACAAACTACACTTGTCATTTATTTTCTGTCCACAGATTGTTTTAAATAAACATGAAGTTGGTCTCGTAATTATTATTATTTTTTTTTTACATTGTTTATCAGAAGCACAGTTCTTAAAATCTCCGTGAATCGAGAGGCTCCTTTCAGGTTCCTTACAAGACCACATTACAGACAGACACTGAGTGGGCTCCACCGGGTCTGAGATCTCCTGGAAAAAAAATATGGCTTGTTCATCGTCATTTCACTCTCAACACCATCCAGCGTGACAGTACGCACACGAAACGGAAGCCTCCACCCCGCTGAGGATACCAGCGCTCAGAAACAGCGGCTGCCGCTAACGTCGGGTGGGATTCGTCTTTTATTACCCCCACTTGCATGGAAACCAGGCCCGTCGAAAGTCCGGCGTTCTCAACATAATACGCATTTGTACCTCTGGATCAAACCTTAGTGCATTCTCCTCTACTGCTTTTTGTTTTTATCTAGTGGTTTAATCCACCTCCACATTTGAGAAACTTATCGACAAATCAAAACACTTCTCAGTTTTATCGCTACTGAACATATTTACAGTTTTCAGCACGCACACAGCTAATCAAAATGTTTATGGGTATGTCGAAGGTGATCACATGGTAGCTATCATATTTGTTCTTTACGTCTTCAGAAACAAACATAAAATTCAGATTCTCGTATCTCACTATTTCATTTAAATGAGACTTTTTTTTCAACCACACAGATTTTTTTTTTATAAACAAAAACTGATACAATGTATTAAAACACATAATAACAAGAGTCTACATGTAAAAATATAACTTTTACATACACAATTCCAAAATAATGATACGTTTGCCATTTGTTGCATAAAATTTACAAATGTATTTTTCATTACTATATAACTGGCAAAACAGGAGAACAGATGGAACATTTAGACCGTTTGATGGATTTATGGCATTTATTCAGTGTTGATAGGTGGAAAATCTACTCGAACAGGGAGATTTTATTTAAAATACATGCCAGGTTTGTGTGGCTGTAAAAATAGAAACTGGAATTAGAGACAAAAGGATGCTGACAAATACTTAACTAGGAGCACTATCTGTTAATTGTACTGTACACCAAAGTCAATCATTATTAAAGATTCACTATGGAAGTTGGTTCAATTGTGCCCAGACTTCAAAGCTAGTTATCTGATGAGTTGCTGTGCCATAGTTTGATCTATGTTACTATTAAATATGTTAAGTAAAAACTTCATTCATACTGGCCAGAGAAATACTGTACTACCACCCCTCCTCGAGAAAGTGCAACTTAATGCTTTAGGACTCATAAGGCTTGTTATAATGCTGCATGATGACTGAAATTGGCATCTTACAAATAAAGGAGGAGGCAGCAAGTGGTCTACACTTAAATAATCCACTTAAAAACAAGAGAAGAACAACGCAAAGAAGTCAATCGAATCTGTCACACTACTTGCAGTTTTCCCCCCGGATGGTTTCCCCCCCCCCCCGCCCCCCCAAAATCTGACCATGTATTCAGAAACGCCTCACTGCACACTATTTAGGCTACACACATAGGTAACACTTTTAATCGGTTCGTTAAATCACAGCCACTTTGATTATGTTATGCTTCTGATGATATAAACATTGGAAGGCACAGTGGTAACATTGTAGCATTCTAACCTTGTACCTCTGAAAATCCCAGAAAAAGGGTCAACCAGAGCAACGTCACCATGCGACCAGCTCGCCTCGCCGGGCTCGGTAACGCTGCCTGTAGTATCTACACACGACGTGACTTTTTAAGTCCTGTGTTCCCAAAAAGACCGAAGAAACAACTCTCTACTTATTTATGAATGAGAAGCAACGTCAGGGTCAGCGTTTCGTTCCTGCACTACCCCTCCAGAGACAGAGTTGGCACTACAGGTTACAATAACAAAAACAGGGGAGAGGGACAGAAATAAGACAAAAAAATCCTTATTTACAGTAAAATCTTCTTTTTAAAAAAGTTAATCAGTACTATTTTTTTACAGGAGCAAAAAAGTCTGAAACAAATGAACAAAAGCTTACCATATTCACTAAATTTTTAATATATATTTATATATATATTTATATATATATATTTGTCATAGGTCTATAAGATCCATCTGTTCCTCCTACCCTAAGGAATGGCTAATGTCATCACTTCAGTTTTCATTAGGACGTTTGCTGGTTTTGTAAATATCTGGGCAGCAAAGCTTCCCTTTTAATATCCAGTAAGTATAAACACTAGCTGTCTAGCACACCAACAAAAACGCTCATTTTTTTCTTCAGAAGTACACTTTTTCATTATTGCAAGTTTACAATTTTTAAATTAAATATTTTTTTCAGACTTACAAATTAATTATATTTTTTTTTTTTTCCAAAAGAAGTTTAGGCACAAATGCATTGTCCCACAGTGTGGAGAAGATTGCCATTCAGTCTCTAGGCTGTGCACTTACAGCTCGTAACATACTGCGTTAGACATTCTGAATGATATGTTAAAGAGAGTCGTCCCTCAAGTTGCACTTTTTGTTTGTTTTTTCTTGTTTTTAATAATCGGGAATGCTGAAACCTCTTGCGTCTGTGATTCTTAACTACTCAGACTTGTCTTATATTACAAAAAAGGGGTTAAGGAGAAGTGTTTATGTGGGTTTAAGATAATACAGCTGTTAAGGAAGTGGTCTCTTGTTTAAATGAAGAAATGTGGCAACTTGGACCTGTGAAAGAAGTAAAAAAACCACATCAGTCAAGGATAGCTGAATACGCGTCACTATAGCCTCTCTAAACACATGGTCTGAACGTGCCTTTGGCCATGGGGCCTGCTGGCAGCATGACCTGCTTCCCACTTTATAAGGGGTGCCCCTCGCCCACCTGCCCGCCCCCAGCAGCCCAGGGGACGCGCAGCTCTGTGCCCGGGGCTGACCTCCCCGTGACCGGCTGTTTGGGGGAAGGTTCCCAGCACCCGGGCGCTGCTGCAAACGAAACTTGCCTTTTTTTACATCTGTCCCATGTGATTGGAGGCATCTCCCATCCCAGGGTGGGGTCCTGCCAGGGAAAGTGGAGGAGGATCTGAAGAGACTTTCTCTTCTTCCCTTCTTTTCAGACAGGCTGCTTTAGGATTCAGGTTTCTTTCTGTTGAATTGAAGCAGAACACAATTTCAAACGTTCACATTTTTACATCAGGCTGGCTTTGACATTGCACGTGCGTTTAAAACAATTCTCAGTGACTTGGTAAAGTCAGGCTGCAGGAATTCAGGGGGCTGAAGCAGATGACGCAGCCCGGTCAGGTCAATGCCGAGACGCAGGCAGTGCAACTCGGTACACACTCTCTGCAAATCCCTTCGTGTTTGCGCTTTGCTAAGGAGCGGCCAAGCTTAATATTGAATTTGGAGCTTGCTAAAGAATGTAAAATGTACCGAGACTGCCGAGGATCGCCGCCAACATCTGCGGTGCCAGAGCCACAGGCGAACACCAGTGCCCCACTGCGACGCCGGGTGCTCTGTGGCGCTCAGCAGTCCCTGGGGGCCAGGTCCTGTCCCCTGTGTGTCACCGGGTGCCCCTGGGCAGCCTTCCCCAGACTCAGCGTGGTGCCTTTTGTCCCAGGAGGGACGTGAGGAGCTAGGGAGGCACTCACCTCTGACTTGCTGCTCTAAGCTGAGGATGACAGCCACAGCCTGGTGCAAAATCAGGAGCTTCGTCTGGGGCTTGTCGCTCTTCAGGTGGAGTTGCACCATCCGGCCCAACTCCTTGAACGCCTCGTTGATGTCGCGCACGCGCAGGCGCTCCCGAGCGTTGTTGGCCATTCGCCTCTCCTTTTCTCGCTCGGCTTTCTGCTCGGGTGTCAGGTCCTCATCGTCGTTATTGCTGGGAGACAAAAGGAATACATTATTTTCTAATGACGTGGAAAACAAGCAGGGGAAAGATTTTAAACAGAGTTTGTCCAAAACCAGGGCTACAAATCAGTCAAACACCTTATAAGCTATTCGTATTTGCTGTTCCTCTTCCAGTGAACCTGGGCAAAATTCAGTCCCCTTAAATTTTACACTAAGTTGGTAATCAACCTTTACATTCTGCAAGGAAGGTACCTTAAAGAAGTGAAAATGTACTTTTTCAATAACATGTTTTATCACGGTCGATACCTCAACTTTTTAAGTCATGACAAATGTTGAGGGCCCGTGTGGTTGCTGCTGCAGTGACAGATTTGCTGACAACGAGGGAGCACGCTCGTTGTCATCTAAAACAAACAGCACTCCAGGCCCTTTTTATATTTCTGTGACTTTCTTCTATGCCGAACGTAAGATTTGAGATCTGTTCAGCTCAAGTTTTATAGCACGTGGCCCTTGGGGTAGCAGAGGCCCCTGCAGACTGTCTGCAGGTGACACGGGCAAGGACCGGAGAGAAGGTCAAAGCAGAAACACTAAAATATAAAGAAGCTACAGCATGCGTGTAAAGGCTCTTGTGCAGCTTGTACTTTTTGCAGACCGTCCTTTAGAAAAAACTTTCTCCGCTATCAGCAGCGACGGTGGCGGGGGCGGGCAGCTCACGAGGCACTGCGCAGAGCCCGGGCACCGAAATGCCTGTGGGCAAACGGCCACAGGAGGAATCGACGGCTGCAGAGAGCCCTACAGTGAACTCGTGCACCATTTCTGCAACAAAACTGCTTTCCAGCCAGATGAAATAATGATTTTAAATTGAAAACACATCAGCTAGTGAGTCACTGCCACTATGCAATTTGAATTGGTTATGCAAATAGAGTAATAAATTTTCAGCAGCCCTAACAACATGGATTTAGATATATAACTAAATATCGGGAGTAACCTTTTAGAGCCGCAAGCATGTTAAAAGCAAAAATGTTAGCCTACAAAAGCATCAAAGCACGTATAAATATGCATAAGCGGCAGCGTAATTGTTGAATTAGCAAGAACTACAACCACCTTACAGCAGCATCAAGGTCCTTTCTTCTTACCACGTTGGAAACGGACATGAAAGCCTCACTTATGCTTATGGTTACTTCAACACATTTATTCAGAGAAAATCTCAAGTGTCACACGTTTTCTCCAGTCGTAAGAGATGTGAATGCGACTAACAGCTTAAAAATCAGTGTGTGCAGGCTTGAGAGGTCAGAATCTCGGCGCTTTTTCTGTGGCAAAATGTCTGCTCAGATGTTTCTTACCTTGCCTCAGTTTTTACACAGACAAGCAGACACGGAAGGAGAAAAGGCAGTAAGACATGGCCACTCACAATCATTAAAAAAATCCCCTAAACAAAACAGAATTTCAGCCTTATTTGCAATTTGGCTGGGTGATTTGGGACTCAGCTGATGATAAAGAGTATCTGCGCTCCTGAGCTGTACCTCAGGTATGGTGAGATGCAGGTGAGACAAGGGAAATTTAGGATAAATGGGACAGCTGTGGCCTGCCCCTTGTTAGGTGGTTCGTGTTTGCTGTGCCCATAGACATTGCTCAGGTTCACCACGGGCACGAGCTCCCAAATGATACAATACAGCTAGGATTTAACTAATCCTTTCCAAAAATGTATAAACAATATGCAGCACAAGCCTTGTCCCACTAGCAGTCCAGATACACTCCTGCCTTTCCTAAGCATCTCAGCCTCAAAGGAGGAGAGAATCCTCCTGGCCCTTCCCAGGGCGAGGAGGCAGCAGAACGCCCATCTTCTTCCAGGAACTACGGGAGGGCCAGATCCTCACCTGCTGTAATAATGCCACTAAATCTGCCAGCTAAACCTACACAGCTCTAGAGATTTACAGAAATTGAGGACATGGCATGACGAATTTATTTTAAAGGTAAAAGAAAAGAATACGGTTTGTTAGTTCAGATGCAGGTGTGATCGACTTTTAGGCACATTTTTAAAAAGATGCCAATCCACACTGTATTCCCGTTTGCAAGCAGAGGCAGAGAGGAATAGCAGTATAATTAACGCATTTTAGCAAAATACAATTTCTTTAGAGATTGTGGAGAACTTGGTCAGTGTCCAAATTTGTGAATTGTTCAAATTTGAGGAAGTCCTGGAGTACAAGTACCAGAAGCGTACTCAGTACTGCCAGAACAGCCGTTCTGTTCCACTTAGGCTGTGGTTTTACCTGCCAGGAAAAAACCTCATAGTTTCCTCCTGTTCTGTTCACTTCATCAAAATCCAGTAAAGGAATTAAATGAAGCGACACTATTATATACTGTTACCTAGATCTTGACCTAGTAATTGATTTGATATCCTTCTTGTCATCCTCTAGTTTCTTGTCCTCAGAAGATTTTGTGTCCTGGAGGTTTTCGTCGCCCTCGTCGTCAGATTTGATTTCGGAGCTACCTGAAGAGACGCTCTGCCCTTGCAGTCCAGCTGGCATGCCTGGGAGAAAACACACGGACGAGCCGTCAAACACTGGTTACGCGAATGTCAGAGCGATCTGGGTCCAAGTCCTCTGCCTCTGCTGCCCAGTGAAGGGTGACCTGTGCGTGCAGCCCCAGATAACTGGCACTGAGTGAAGCGTGAAGGCCCTAAAACTGGTTTCAGTGATGGCTTTCAGGTCTTGTTCTGCCCCTCAGCCTTTAGGAATAGTTCACTGATGCCTAGCTGCAGCTCCCTTTCTTCAATCACTACCTAAGTTTTCCCTCATCTTAAAAAAATAAATAAATCTTTAATATGTCATTCCTCCCCAAATACACTAAATACCTCTGCTGCAATGAATGAGCAAAGACCTTGTAGGCCATCCCAATAGAAATTTTGGACTCTTCCACACTTCAGCTGGAAGATCAGCAGCCTCTACGAATAATGACAAAGCCCAGATGTCCTAAGATGGGTTCGCTTTGCTCTGAGTCTGCTTTGCAGCAACCCTGCGGGCGTGCACGAGGCTGCGAGGCTGATGACAGCGCGGCACATCATGCGAGCCAAGGGCAGGCACACTGCTGATGCCCTTCCCGCGGCTGGAATTGTAAACTGGGTGGAAATTCCGAGTTTCACCTTAAATCCACATCTTTTTGATGGGCACCCTGCAGCGCCTTGGATACTTGCCAGATTTGTTTGGTCAATTTGCAGAATTATTTTGGTAATTGGGCTGCTTTTATGTGTCCCTGCCCGTGGCGGGCGTTACCTTTAAGGGCCCTCCCAACCCCAATCACTCTGCGACGCACGGGACCGAGGCAGGGGGGCCCGATCCCCACGTTGCGGGGCTGTTGCCTGGCGGTACTCACCCCTGTAGGGGTCCTGGGGCGGGTTCAGGTCCGGGGACGTGGCCGACTGGACGGGCAGCTGGGGCACCGGCACCTGGTTTGGCACGAGCGAGTGGCTGCCGCGGAGGCTCACCCCGTCCTCGCGGTGGGCGCCGACCTGGAGGCGGAGGAGAGAGGGGCGGTGAGAGGAGGCGGCGGTGGCCTGCAATGGGGCCATGGGGACCCGTGGCCCTACAGCCCTGGGGTCCTGCTGCTGCCCTGGGGCCTTGGGGCCCCGGTGCCGCCCTAGGGCGCCGTTGGCAGGCCAGCCCGGGCTGGGTGCCTCGCCAGAGGGCGCCGTGAGCCCGCAGAGCCGAAGCCCGGCCGGGCGTGCAGGCGGCCGAGCGGCTCAGGCAGGTAAAACGTCAAATTGTCTCCCGGGGTGCCGCAGCCGAGCGCGCCGCTTCGCGCCCATCTGTCTTCTATCATGTCCGCCAACAGATCTGACAATTATCTTAATGCCCATATGCTTAATTGCGGGCTTCTCGATTCCCCCATCGCTAGCGGAAATCCTGCAGGAATTTCAATTTGGCATCCGACTTCTCGTTTCGGGGATCGGCATCGCGGGCCTGCCATTTTTCCCCGTCCCGCCGGCGAAGGCTCTGACAGCGGGGGCCGCGGCAGCGCAAACGCAACGCCGTGTCCCCCGCCACCCGAGGCGGGCAGCCCCGTCCAAATTAGCCGTATTTCATTAACCACCGAGTCCCAAAGCCGAAGGGGCGCCAGGCCTGCCAACGCCGTGACTCCGGGTAATATCCCCATGAAGGTTTTATTAAACACTCCAGTTGTGCCATCATCGGAGCTGACAGCGCGATGGAAATCCGTCCATTCCTCCCACCTGCCTCGCTCACAGACGGAGCGGGGCCGTTACCTCCCTACATAAAGGAGGCTGCGGAGGAGAGCTGGGCAGCCGACGAGCAACACTGACAGAAGCTGGAGGAGAAAAGCCAGAGAAGAGCCAGGAAGGGGCAGCGTTGGAGCTATGAGTGGCATCGTTCGGCTGCAGGTACGCGCCCCACGTCCGGAGCTACAGACAAGAAAAATTTCTACAGGGAAAATTTCGCACACGCTCCGGACTTCCTCAGGTGTGCGCCTCCCGTAACACTGGTGTGAAACGGGTTTCCGTGGCTGATAAACTCAGCAGCCAACTGTAAATCTCTCTTTATTCTCCCAAAGTAAAGTGCTCGGGCAGATAAAAAAGATGGAGGAATGTTTCTAATCAGACTTACAAGATAATATAGTATAATTGTTAACAGCGAGTCGAGACCGCAGTAGGAAAGATAAAAGGGAATCCTGCCAAGGGGAACTTGAGAAAATCCTTTACTACTAGACGAAATGCAAATAACCAAAAGCAAGTGTAAAATAGCACAGACAAAAACTCTCTCCTCGTTGAGACGCTTTAATTTTAAAAACATGACGTGCTAAGAAAAGACTGGAACCGGCATTATTTGGTTTTAAGGAAGAAAGACTTGCGAGAGGCTGTGCTCGGAGGTCTGCACTTCTCCTTCCTTAAATCTCAGATGGTTGAACACAGTACAGTCAGAATGGCATCCTTTCGAGGAGGAAAAGTGTTTTTCCCACCCGCTGTGACACACACGTACCAGTGACAGGGCTGTGCTCCCCCGTCCCCAGCGAGCCATGCTCTGCCGGGCCGGACCTGGGGCCACCAGGTCTACCCAGGGGGGCGGCCCTGACTTCAAAGCGGCCCCGCAGGGTGCGGGGGTCTCACCCAGGTGACCCCCAGCAGCCCCCTCCCATCTACACTCTTCCGCGATTCTACAGAAGACGAAAACCATTTCATTTTGAGGTCGACAAAGAAACACGTGACAGCACTTCTGGTTGGAGAACAACCACCGGCCTTCAAACGGAGCTCCAGAGAGCGACTGGAAGCTGTAAAGGCACTCTGACAGACGCAACGTCTCGCTCCGGATCCCTCCCTTTTCCTGCGAGCCTCTCTGGGCTCCAGCCATGCTCTGTGCAGACAGACAGACAGACAGACAGACCGACCGGGAGCCTGCCAGCACCCCGTCCTGCTCCTGCTCCTGCCCCGGAGCAGCCCGCCTCCTCCTGTGGACCACTGCCACCACGGGACTCCACGAGATGCCTCAAGCTGGGTGGTCCAGCTTGAAGTTAGGCAGCCTGGATATCTTGATTATTCGGCCTGGCTGCTGGGAGACGACCTCTGATTTATCACGTCAAGAAGCAGAAGCGGCAATAACGATCGAAGGCCAACAGTACGGACGATCTTTAAACTCAACTGTTGAATTCAGACGCAAAATCAGACACCATCAAGTCCCCATCACTGTACCACTGATGTATCGACAAAGTTTTATTCATGTTTTTAAAAATAGTTCTGATTAAACAAAAAAATCCTCAAATTTCTCCTCCTTTAGGTTCTCAGATCTAGAAGGTAATCATGAATGTCATGTCTCACAACTGACCGCTAAGAACTGTCACTCCTTTTCTTCTTTTCTACCACCTACAATGGGGTCAGCCTCACTTGTTGAGGTTTGTTCCTTTTTTGTCCTGCAAACTGGCAAATTTCAGGCTTGCTTAGGGAGGAAGCCCACCCTATCGCCTTGTACTAAAGCCCACCCTTACACTAAGCCCACTCTTACAATAAGAATAAGCATTTCTTCTCCGCTGTGACTTAGTTCGAGCAGATTTTCCCCTCTCCGAGTGGGAGACACGGTTTCTGCCAAGACATAGGATCAACCTCCAGGCTCTAGTACTCGTCTCACTGCAGTCCTTCCTGTGCCGCAGCAGAGGGGGGTGCTTTGCTCCAAAATATTCATGCCTCCTACCTCCACAGCCACAAAAACACCCCTGTGCAACTGCCTTTCCACGGGGTATTCTCCTGGATATTTTATTCTTCCCATTTCAGTTGCTCACAATCACACCGTTATCCATAAGCAACGTGGTTTTTGAGATATTAAGTCCATCAGCTACAGCTCTACCAGGCTACAGATATGTTTGCGTACGTGCACGTGTGTAAGCGCACATGCATATATTTGTAGCAAAAGACCAAAATTAATTCATTTATGGCAAAAAATCCACAAAATTAACCTTGCCTAGCAAGTACTGCCATGCGCAGAGGACAAGGAAGGCTGCTTCCCACGCGCGCCGGGGGGGCACCGTGCCACCTGCGGGATGCCCAGCCGCCCTGTCCTGCGTGGGTACCCGAATGACTGCTAGGACAGGAAACTTCAGGCCTCTGACTTCCCCCCCAGAAGGGGCCGGACGTTTACTTTTCTCCTTTAAGTGTCATCAGCCGTTTCCACAAAGCCACCAGCAGCTCGGTACCAGTAAGAGCACGACCATCCCACCCAGTTTGGCTGAAAACCCCCAACTGGGAGGGAAGGGACAGCACTTTCTGAAGCAAAACCGGCCCTATCTGAGACCTCAGGGGCTGAAAGCAGCCAGGTCCATGCGTTGGGGGGGGGGGGACACAAACGCTGCCTTTCCTGCTTCCCCTCCGCAGCCAGCAGTGCCGCCGGTTTGTCTGTTGTACAAGCAACAGCCTTGCCCCGAGGTGGAGCAAAGATACGCATCGTCCCCCCCAGCCCAGGAGTGCAGACCTATAAATAATCCTTATCTTCAGAGAATCGACCTCACTTTGAAGTTCTATTAATATTTTATTTCTTTCCATCTCCTTAAACAGCCCCTACTGCAACGCTCAGCAGATCGGAGTGGAAATAAAACCCAAACAAAACGGATAGCAAATCCAAAGACGCGCACGGGAGGTACAAACAGGCCGTGCTGTTGATGTGCAAATCTCTGCCCTAACCTCCTCTTTGAAATCCTAACCTCACACGCGTGCAGGCAGCAGGGCCCGAGCATACGTGTGCGTGCTCAGAGATGAAGCGCAGTATGCTTGAGATAACCCAGCCTAAGGGAAAAAAAACATGAGAAACCTCAGTCTTGTGGGGTTTTTTGGGGGCTATTTAAGGTCAAAAAGGGTTCTGGAAGACAAAGAAATGCAGGTAGAGAGAAGGCTGATCCCGGAGGTGGGGGTACGTAAGGATCAAAATCGTCCCGCGGGACTTTCCAAGGCCTCTTTGGAGGCGCTCACATACCAGGCTGACAGACACGGCAGGAAAACCCGGCCAGAACGATGTCTGCATTCACGCTTGGTTTGTCTTTTACAGCATTTTTCAACTCTTCAAGAGCTGGAAGAAGGCTAGACCTTGTCTCCTTTTAACTCGTGCTTTCCTTTTTATACACGGTAAAAGATACTCAGCACAAACGCCAGGTTTTTCTGGTTATACTGGTCTGTGCGGATTTCAGATTACCTGCACTATCTCCCACCTTCATCGCGGATGGGAAGCTCTTAAAAAATGCTTGGAAATCCATTTGGAGTACTCAGCATTTCGTGCTAGAGATGGGTATCAGTAGTTAGCATGGATAAACAGCACGATACTGGGATTTTCAGAAGCATATTCCACGAGGAGTCTGAAATGGAGAATATTGCCTCTCCGGATGATGCCCCCAGAGCCGGCACTGCTCCTCCGATGCCTCGGCCATGAACGCACCGTGCGGTTGTGCCTCCTGAGAGCGGAGGGGCTGGCAGCCCACAGACCAACCTTAGCCTCTTCCGAGAGAGCAACTGCTGATTTTTCCTGCCGAAGGGCAGCTTCCCAGCTCCCTGCTGCAGATGTACACCTCGCCTCCTCAGAAGCAAAGCCCTTCTCTCAACACCCCTCCCTGAAAACAGCGGGGCAGGCAGGGACAGGCGGAAAGAAACCAAGGACGGGGGCGCGGAGGGGCCGGGGAGGGGACATCAGGCACCCCGGCTGTGTCACACACCTCGTGTGCCTGTGGGCTCACCTGTGCATACAGGTTTTCCTGTCCCCATTTTTCGGTGAACACATAAAGAGAAGATGCGATGTGCCTGCATGGTCCTCGGGTGCCCATCGACACAGAGCGCTGCTCTCTGAGCTGCGACCTCCGCGAAATAGCAGCTGCACCCGACAGCCCCGAAGTGCTGCGCCTCATTGTGAATTATCTGGAGTTATCTCCCCCTGTACCTTTGTCGTGTAGCTGAAGACGGAAACTTTTATCCTCCAGAGCAAGAAAAGCCACCATTTGCCCCAGCAGCGAATCCTGAGGAGCGCTAAGAAATGGTCATACAAATGTTTCTTTTATTGCTCGCAGATGGGCATTTGAAGTTTGGGAACCGCAAGGAGCAGGCACAAGCTGTAAAAAACGGGGAAAGGTTTCCTATTAGGAGCGCTGCACCCCGCTCCTTACGGTTAACCCTCGTCGCGCCGAGCGGCGCCTTCACACAAGTATTAACTTTCTGAACACGCCGCCGCAAAGGAAAAGCAATCACCTGCCGTCAGATGCTCCCCGGATCACGGCTCCAGGCTACGGCTAGCAAGGGATCGCTCCTAACTAGCTCACGTAATGACCGAACGCAGCGAGCAGCGGGCTTTGTACTTTTCAAACTGATGACCTCGTGTTATCCAATTAGATAAATAAAAACATGCGCCAGGGAAGTTGTAAGGTGATGCATGTTAACATGTGTTCAATATTGTCAAAATTTATAAGTCTGACAGAAAGCAGATTTGTGCAAAGCCCTTATAAACCTCCAGCGCTATATTAAAAAGGGAACAGCGCAGGGCACTCTGACACAAATGGTCTCTCACTGTATGTGTGTATTATTGGTCCAAATTATTCACTCTTATTTAACTGCATTGAAGTCTTTCATCTCCATGCTATACAATAATAGTTTCCATATGACCGGTGGCTCAGCTATAAATAAGATCAAAAGCAAAAGAAAGGATTTAATAAAAAAAAAAAAAAAAAAAAGACATTAGGAGTGGCATTAAATCAGGAAAACAGCAAAGTTCAAATTTTTTTTTTTTTCTCCAGAAAGAAAAAAAAAAAAAAAAGCAGTGCCGGAGCGCCGCCGCGCAGCTCGCCAAGCGTCTTACGAAAGGGCTTCTTGCGAGCCAGTTGTATGCAAAAGCCATTTCCCCGCAGCCCCGGGCGGCACAGCCCAAGCTCAACGTTACAAAGGAGAAGGAGCGAACGAAGCGGACGAGCACCACGTCCCGGGCCGGGCCGAGCGGTGGCACCGGCATCCCCCCCGCGGTCCCCCGCCGCCCCCGGGAGCCCGGCGCGGCGAGGGGAAGTTGTGCTTGGCACGCCGCGCTCCCTCGACGCGCGGGGCCAGCTTCCCCGACGGCTTTCCTTCCAGCAGGGCCCGCGGGCTGACCTCCCTCTTCCAGGGCTCCGCGCCGCGCCCGAGCGCCCAGCGCGAGCGCGTCGCAGCTCTCAGAGCCACGTGGGGGCTCCCCGGGCCGTGCCCAGGCGCGCCGGTCTCCCACCGCTACGTGAGGAAATGGAAGTGTTTTAAGGGAAAGCGGCCGGTGGCAGCCTGTTATGGGGAAAAGTGGGTTGCCGCGGCCATTGAAGTGAAGTCGCTGAAATAATCCTTACCGATTTCTTTCCAACAGAGGCGATTATTCATTTAAGCACCGGCTAAATCCGGAGATAGAAAAGGGCCTCGAGTACGGGATTAGGAACATTAACTCTTCTTCACTGACCCGCCGGCGAGGGAGCGGAGGAGACCACGCCGCGAGCGAGTCGCCCAGCTTGGGCACTTCATCCCGGTTTGGGGGCGCGTCCCCCGCCGGGGGGGCCAGCACCAGAAGCCCCCGCGGCGAGCCACCGCCTGCCGCTCTCTGCCAGGCACCTGCTTTAGCGGTGACCTCAGCTCTTCGCCCCTCGAGGTGCAGCCATTTCCCCCGGCAGCTTTCCAAACAAAAGCCAGCTGCCGCCGGCCGGCCGGGGGCCGCGGAGCGGGGCCAGGAGCAGCAGCGCTGCCCAGGGCCGGCCACGCTCCGGTGCCGCCCGCACGCAGCCGGCGCGGGGCAAGCGGGCAGGCGGCGGCGGCATGCCGAGCCCCAGACCCCACGGTCTGAACGATGAGCCTAATTAGCTGCCGGGGAATGAATGAAGCCCTTGTGCCCGGGCGGCGTTTTTCCAGAAAAAGGTCTCGCTTCGGTATCGGTCAGCGGTTTCTCCCTCCCGGCCGGGACGAGCTTTACGGCTCGAAAATCGTTTAAAAATATGATAAAGGCCGTAATTTGCGGGGCGGTCGGAATGTCAGCCAATTAGGCAGAAAATGGCGCTACATAAAAACCTTGCACTGGTGCCTGTTATGTCAGATTTTATTCCAGTAAGGTCATTCCGCCCCCCTTTTTTTTTTTTTCAACGTACGTGATACCTGTTAGCTAAAAAACACAGCAAGGCAAAATAAACAACAGATGCAACAGCTACAACGGCGCTAAGAATCGAGAAGATGAAAAGATAATAAGAAAAAATAGCAAAAGCCAGATTTTGCCTTTTAAATAACGCCAAGTTGCTCGACTCTTTTTGTTTATGTATGAATGACATAACCGAATTACTTCATGAGCTGCTACTTTAATTCCTAGGGGTGGAAAATTCCGTAAGTTAATTTAATGTGGATGTAAAAAAAATATACACGAACATGCTCTCTTCCTGTGGGCCCTCATGTGAAGCATGCAGGCGAGCTGATGGACTTCTAAGTACTGCCTTAAAAATAATGTATACCAGTTTGTGTTTTATAATGATTTTAATCAATCCCTTCATGCACTGCTACAAAAGAAACATGTGTCTGCTAAGATTCCCGTGTAAAAGTTAGCGTTTAAACGCTGGTTGCTCCAATTTAATTTGAAATGTTACAATAAAATCCCTACAATCTGCATAACCTCTGAAATAACAGGAACTACCGAAAGCCAGGAAATTCACAGTTAAAGCCGAAAATATATGCTGAGCTCATGCCCTTGAGAGCTGGAGATGGGCAGCTCCCGCGAAATCAACGCAAACTCCAAGTTTTTGTCTCGACACGCGACTTCTGCCGTAAAGGCCATTACGGAGGCATAAATATTATGAGCAGCTTGAAAACAAAGCCTGCGTCGCCCGTATTTCTAAGCAACTTCTGCCTCTTCGCAGCCAGTTCACAGGAGCTTCTTTATGGGTGTCCAGGGTTGTTTTGTGCTCGCTTTACAAGCCCAGCGAGCGGGGGCTACCTTCGTTTTAATCACCACGTTTTTTCAGTCCTGCAAACGCTCACGCGTGTGCTTCATTTCAACGTCACGAATAGTCCCAACGGGACGACTCGCGGCAATAAAGCTCAGCACACGTGCGTTTGCAGAACCGGGGCCCTTGTGGGACGGGAAACCTGAACCTCCTTCTCCTCTGCCAGAGGAGAGGTCGCCCCCTTCCCCGTGTGCCCCCCCCGGCCCGACCCACCTCGCCGTGCCCTGCGAGGGGCAGCTTTGGCGGCTGCCTCCCACCGCCCGTGCACCACCTCCGGGGGTGCCGGAGGAGCCCTCCCGGCTGAGCCCATTTGCCGCTGCGCCAGCACCGAATATCCTGTATTTATAAACGGTGTGGGTTAACGCGTGCCGCTTGCCGAAGTCAAAGGAGCGCTTAGGAAGGGACGTCAGGGGCCTGCTAAAAATTAGCAAGTGCTCAAATGCCTTCCTCACCGGGCCGCTAAAAAAATAAGGGAGCGAATGTGAAGGAAGAACTTGCTACAGCAAAGGGCTTGCGGAGCTAGCAGGACTCTGCTCGCAGCTACGCGGCTGTAAATCTGGGCTAACTCCACCAAAATCGGAGCACTCCGTCCGCATATTTTCAGCAGAAGAGCAGCTTCTGCCCTACCCTCGCCTTCTTTTTGTCCGGGGAGAGGGAGCAGCGCGCAGGGCGCCGGGCACGGCAGGGCCGCTGGGTCCCAGCACCGGGCTCAAGTTACTCCGGGGCCGAAGGCAGCAGCCGAAGGTGTACAGTGGGCAAGGAGACTTCCACCAGCACATTCTGTACAAGTTTCCGGTCCATACCTCCCACTGCTACTTTATTTACTGCAGCTGGCCAGCGTTTTATAGCCTGTTTCATGTATTAAAATTCAAATGTGGAAAACATTACCAGTATCCTCCTTGATTTTTTTTTTCTTTTTCATTTTTTTTTTTTTTTGGAATTTTTTCCCCCTTCAACTTCCTTTTCAGCGTGGAATGTATCAAATGGTCAAAGGCTAACTTCAGACTGACTCTACTCAAAAACTATTTCCTTTGTTCTTATGTTTTTACTTCAAAATTCATACCAGTTTTCCAAAAGAAATCATCAGGCCTGACTCCTTCACACAAGTTACAGTTTCAGACAGTGAGTAATGCTGTTTGGGAGCTCGGCAGACTGCTTTTTTTCACAGAAATTGTGCCCGTCTTGTTTTTCAGAAGCAGCACTGCCCTCAAAGCACCGTACCTCGGTCTGAACTCCCCTCCTCAACTCTCTCGCTTTGCCTGCGTACTGATTTTGCAGGGGCTGCTAGAGAAACGAGCAGCAGCTCGCCTCCGAAGCCAGAGCAGCGCGAGCCCCTCCGCCCCGCATTTCCAAGGCAGAACACGCGAACTTCTGAAAAAGCCGAAAATCCGAGCGCATTTTTCAGACGCAGGATGCGATCCCTTCAGTTTTTCATTGGTGCTGTTTTGCTGTTGTTGTTGTTGTTTGTTTAAATCTAACTTCACCTACATCTGGTATTTAAGCGAGGAGCACATATTTATGGAACAAACTGTCTCTGAAGTGATGCCCTGGGTGCATGTTGCATCAGTTTAACATATGCAAAGCGAACAAAGCTACAAAAATTAAACTATTTTCTCTTGATTGAGAGCAGATATACAGAAACAGTTGTAAGTCACAGATCTGGCTTTTAATAAAGCCAGATTTCTTCATTAAAAGCAGTATTGTTTAAACACTGGAGGAAAAAATAGCTTTGTACAAACTCAAATCTTAGATTATATGTATCCCAAGTGTATTTAACATATTACCTGAGGCCAAGCTAAATTACAATCTAGAATTTCCTTTTGTGAATTCTCAGCAACTGCCACAGAGAGCAAAACAATGTCTGGTTCATGCTAATTTTATTGGGGAAGGGGAAAGGAGATGGATTTAACTGAGCTGCTGAAAAAGCATCTTTTTACCTCTCGGAGCCTTTTGCCAGACCATTTTCAGTTAACACTTAACATTATTTTTTTTTTTTTTTTGAATCTGCAAATGGCACAGGCTCAGTTGTGGCTTTTAATGATATTTCACCCATGACAGAGTCACTTCTAGTAACGTTTAATTTAATGAGGAGCAGAGCCTATCACAAAGCTGCCCCAATAAAAAATAATAATAATAATAAAAAAACTTATTTTAGTTTCTCAGATATTTAGTTCCAGCAACTGATGTTACATTTTAATAACCTGAAACTATTTCATTCAGAGCTGAAAAACTATGGGCAAATATTAAGGTTACAGCATTGTATGTGCTCAAATATGAAGGGAAGAACTATCAAAGAGTATCTGGGTAAGAATATCTGGAAATTCCACTTTTCCTTGGAGGGGGAAAGCAGGAGGCGGACGGGATATTCTGATTTCCATATGAGACAGCAGATCTCAGTCTGCAAGGCCTCGGGCTCCAGGCTGACCCCCAAAATCTTGCCCCTGCGGGTTGTGGGGTGTGCTGGGGGCTGCAGAGCCGTCCCCTCCGCTCGGCTGGGCCGCCTGAGAACAGCCACGGGACGCAGGAATGGCCCCGCTGAATAGAGCAGGGCTCGCAGTAACACTGGGGCTAATTATTTTATAATCACCTAACTGACTATCACGACAGAGCCCGGCACTGGGGGCATCAGCAGTGTGCAGCAGCCTGGAGGACACGGCAATTATCAAATAATTGGCCACCAGAAGAAGCTCCTTCCTTCCCCGAGCAGTTGCCTCATGCTCTGGCATCAAAGTTTTTCTTTCTTTTTTTTTTTTTTCTTCTCCTTGTGAAAAAAAGGAGGAATCCTGTCTGAATCCTGTCAAATAAAACTCTAAATGTTTGCATTTTCCATATGATGTCTAATCCTATTTGGAATGCTTCTGAACATTTGGCCTTGATTACATCTTGGAGCAATGAATTTCACAGGTCATTGTGTGTTGAATAAAAAGTATTTCTTTTTGTCAGGTTCACTGAATGTCCCCTTGTTCTTTAATTATAAGGAAGGATGAATAGAAGAGCTAGATTTACCTTCTCTATGCTATCCATTATTCTACATACCTCTATTATGTCTCCTCTTATTCATCTCCTTTCTAAACAAAATCACCGCAATCTGTTCAATCTCCCTTCACATGAAAATCCTTCCATGCTTGCAATCACTCTTGCTGTTTGTCACCGAACTTCTAATCCCACTACACTTTTATAAGACGGGAAAACCAAAGCAGAACAACTCCAGGTAAGGCATAAAAACACATATATGTGTGTGTGTAAGGACACACCCGAGGCATACACTGGCATTGCATCAGTCTTGGTGTCCTTTCTCATGTTCCTTTTCAGTTCGGTAGGTTTCATTTATTCATTCATTCAATTATTTATTTATTTTAATGATTCGTGCAGACTGGAGAGAAATTTCCAGGCAACCCTCACAGAGGCACATGCTCTCCTCCCAAATTGAATAGAGCCCAATATGTATATGGTTAATTGAAATTCTTTCTTCTAATCTGCTCTGCCTTACCCTCAGTACGTGGGATGAGACGGGGATCAAGCCTAGTCCTCCCACAACACCACGGCAGCTAACTGGCCGTGGATCTGTCAAGTCCCTTCCTATTTCCACATATTTTCCCCCAGTCTTAATTAACCTAAACAGCTTGAACTATCTGAAAATGCTGCCAGCTGACTCCTCGATCCTTTCCCCCATTCCGCATGTAAGTAAGCAACTCTATTTCGAGAACGAAATTTTGCAGTATAAAAAAGTTTGCCCTCTAATCCTGATGAAAATCACACATCTAGCTCAGCTCTGCACAGACGCACCCTCACCGCTTTCTAATCCAGAACTGCTGTTTCTCACTTCCTACAGGACCGTTGGTTTTTCATTAACTTCCGCTGAGCGACTTTGTTTAAGATTTCTGCAGACTCGAATGCGTGGCGTTAGATGGTTTTCCTTATTACACTTAAAAAAAAAAGAGACTGAAGAGACACGATTTTCCTTCACATGAAAGAAAGTTATCTGCCAGATATTTCCTTTTCCAAGTGCAAGACGTTTGTCCTGGAGACATAAGGGTGCACGTAAAGGCCCCGCGGGAGCGGAAATCCCAACAGCATACTCCAGACCTGGTCAGAGGCTTTTGTCAGGGTGACACACGTCCTGACACTGTGCACTCCAGCAGCAGTGACAGGGCTGGGACTCCGTAACGCAAAGCAAGAGCCGGTGGCATGAGGAAGGAGCAGGCTGCTGAGCGCCGACCACTCCATGTTATACAGGGGCTACTTAATCCAGAGGGAACCACAAGGCACAGTGAGCGTGCGCAGCTCGGACTCGGAGCCACCTTCTCTTCCCACATTTAAGCACAAGTGTAACACAAAGGCGGGATTAGCTCCTACTCTTTAAGCCTTCTCCAGCCCTGCCTGCCGAACGGGGGCCTTACGCTGAAATCTGCACCCAGCTTCCCGAACATGAAATGCAACACTCCCGAAACCTTAACAGCAAGGAAGGAAAAGCATTTCCAGATCGGTGTGGGGCAGTGACTCTACACTGTGCAGGCTGGGAACGAAAGAGAACTTATGAACCCCAAGGTTTCACACCTCCACCCACGGCTCCAAGCCGGCGGCCAGGAGGGCCATGGCAAATGGCGGCTGTGCAGGGGTCCTGCGGCCACCTCGCACAAAAGACGTGAACGAACCAGCCCTCTGCCAAGCCACCAAACCTCACACCCCCTCGTTCCTCCCCCCCGAGCTGTTCCCCGGTGTGTTTTCTGTCAGAGCTTACCATGAGCGAGTGCCGGTTGGCGGAGAGCAGGCCGGTGCCGTAGCCGGAGCCCAGGCCCGCCATGGCGCCGTTGTGCGAGGGCCCTATCAAGCCGTGCATGTCGGCGTGGCCGCCCGGCATGGCGGTGGCGGGCCCCACGGCGTGGTTGCGCAGCACGTGGATGGCGTCGTCCAGCCTCTCCAGGCGGTCCTCGATCCGGCTTTGCTGTTGGCGTGCGAGAAAGAAAGCGAGAGCAGCGTCAGCAGCCGCGGGGCCCCGCAGCGGCGGAGGCGGGCGCAGGGCTGGGCGCGGGGGCAACGGGGGGCACGGTCACCCGCAGCCAGGCCTGCCTTCTCAACCCCTTTTCTCCTTTCTTTTTGCTTTTCACGTTTTTATTTTTATTTTTTTTTATATATATATTTTTTTACAGGAGTGGTTTTGTTTCCTTAGGGACATGTTTCAAACAGCGTTGCGGGGAAGGAGAGAGCATGGTTAACACGAGTGCAGCTTTGATTTTCATGGGCAAAACAGGTTCAATGATTCCTCATGAACATAATCATTACAGTACATATGTTGCCCTCTATGTCTTTGAAAAGTTTTAGTGATACTTAAAAAAATAATAATAATAATAATAATAATAAAAAAAAAGAAGTAGAAGTAAAGGAACAAATATCCCTCTAATTTGAGTCAATCTCTAACTGGGATTTTCCTCCCCCCATCTAGTCACAGGATCACACACAAGGAGAAACGGAGAAACTACCAGGCCACACAGTCCCTCACACTGCTCGGGTTTTTCCCCTACAGGTACGCACCCTAGGATCACTTTCCACCTCTGGTGACAGCAGCAATAAGCACTTGTCCTTGGCCAGTACACCCCATGGGCACGGTGACCGCTGCGGTGCTGGGGGCGAGGGTGCAGCCCTGGTGGCAGCCAGGTCTGTGACACCCAACCACCTCCCCTCTGCCCCGGGAGCCTCCACCTCTCCTCCCTGCTTCTCCGACCATCCCGAACGCCAGCTACGGCACCGGGGAATTCCTTGAAGAAACCTGGCTGCTGCTGTACTGAGTTACTTCCTTCCACTGTCGTCTTTCTGCTCAGCCAGAACAACTCCAAGCCATGTTGCAGGCAGGGCTAGGAAGGAGAGAAGCAACGGGGAAACCACCACCTCTACCTGGGCTTCCCACTGCCTGCTGCACCAGCTGCTCCATGGAAAGAGGGACGGGCTCCTGCAGGAGCCACCACCTCGGCGTGGGGACGGCCAGCCACTGCCACACGCCCTGCTCTGCTCCGCTTCCTCAGCCCCACCGCTCTCCTTGCCTGTCCCCAGCAGGGCACCCCAACGCTTTGCTCCTTGTTGAAATAGGAGAGGAGCTCAGCAGGACAGTCCCAGAGCTCTGCGGAGCTTCAGCTGCAAAAACAGACATAGCTCTGTGGATCTTATGGATCTATGGATCTTATGGATCTCTTAAGCAAACCTCCTAACCAACCCGCTGCTCTCCAAAAACCAACGTAGCTAAAAAACCTCCAGAAGACAGACAGTCTAAAAAATATCACAGTCAATCATGGGAAGGATTTCCATACTCGGGCAGAAAAAATAGCCCCTGCTAATTCCTGAACCTGGAAATTTTCTAGTGAAGTCCACAGGACTGCTGCATCCCCCAGCACTACTGGTGGGTTAGCACTGTGCTCTTGGGAATTACCTGCTTTCTCTTTTTTAAGGAAACTTTAAAACTTCAGTACCATTGATTTTACACCCAACAATATGTCAGGCATCTCGCAGCGATCACTGGAACCTTCTAGACTTCCAGCTGAGACCGACAACCAGCTGCTAAGGTTGAGACAGAGGGTATCGGGTTCGTTAAAGTTCTCCTCCGTCCTAATGTGTGACTTAATCTTTCCATTAAAAAAGGTAACAAATCTTATTGATACCCCTTTAATCCTATCTGTCACACGAACATTTATCACCAGCTCGGCCCCTGACTCTTCCCCTCAAGCCCAGCCCTTCGTGTTCTCCCGGTGAGACCACCGCTGCCACGCTGGCCGCTCTCACTTCCCAACTCCACGGGACTGACGGACAGTGACCACGCTCTGTCCTGCTTTCTATTTCTCTGCAATACGTGCCACCTGCCTGTTCACCGTTCCCTCTTTTTGTATGCACTGTTCCCTTTTCAGGGTATTTCAGCACTGCATCCCCTGCCGTGCAAGCAAGCAGGAGATCCTGTCCAGCTGCAGCTCCAACCAGACTACGAGAGCTAGAGCACGGGGCACCCTGCTGCGAATTTAGGGGTGGCAAAATCAAGTCCGAGGGCATAGCAGTTGCTAACGAAATGAAAACCTGTGTGAGAAGAATGGATGAGAAATGGAAAGAACAGCAAGTAAAATACTGAGGCAGAGGAGGTCACTAATCAAAACATACCAAAGAGTGTAAGGGACCTTCATAATTGGGAGATGATGACGCTTGACCTCCATTTCTAGACCAAACAGCTGTGCCTGCTAATAGTAAAATTGGAATTACCATTAGAACTATGCAAACAAAAATGTCTTTCAAACTTTTTGGACAGTTTTGTAGACATGTAAATGCCGTATTCCAGATAGACTATAGAGCAGACATATGGAGAACTTCCAAAATACACACGGGTGAAAAAAAGGTATTTTGTAGCAAAGCACGTAGATGCAGGCCACAAAGTTCCCCCAGGCTGCTTCTCCACATAGAGGGCTGCATTGATTCAGCAGCTGTACCGACGAGCGGCTGCAGGAGAAGGAAACGTCTCGCTGGGGAAAGGAGAAGCAGCACTTCCACGCGGTGCTGCAGGCAGCTGGGCCTCTGCGCGAGCCCCGGCA
Organism: Anser anser; assembly: GCF_964211835.1. Classification (NCBI taxonomy): domain Eukaryota; kingdom Metazoa; phylum Chordata; class Aves; order Anseriformes; family Anatidae; genus Anser; species Anser anser. The sequence goes on from NC_139723.1 coordinate 87,145,228, forward strand.
CATACTAGCCCATTATCCTAACCTCACTTCGAGCTGTAGTCCGTGCCACTGATTACGTCATTCCACCATCAAATTCGCAAAATCTTAAAAAAAGAAAATAAGTAAAAGCACTGCACACAACATGCTATTATATTCTGATAAGGTCGGCACTCTCCTCGGCCAGATTATTTGGTTTGGCAGGTTCAGAATGCCAAAGGTCTAACCAAAAAAAAAAATCTGGTTTGCATCCACTGCTCTACATCTGCTCCTGCTGCAGGAATAAAAGGTCTCCTCGTCTCCAGCAATGCTTTCTAAAGAAAAAATTGCCCTTGCAAAAGAAGCAAAGCAGACACGGGGAAAAGAAGTTTTTTTTCAAGTATTTTTTTTTTCCAACAGCGTATATATTTAGCACAACGCTTAGACCATTTATAAAGTTCTTTCTTTTAAATGAGTCATCTTCTGAACGATCTTATAAAATGGGCTTAAGAGTTTGAGATGGAAATATTAGGATTTTAATCTTAATGTCTACATTGAGTGGCACTTGCTTGGACTAAGATAGGCCAGGGTGGAACTCATGGCACGTTTTTTTAGGCTCTGACAGCATGATTATTTTTTTTCTCATAAAAGTAAAAAATTATGTCACTTCTAATTAAAACTTAAATCTTCCCTTTTCTGGTCCCCATGGAGTTTTTATTTGAGATTTTGCTGCAGCACTGAATGGAGCAATGAACAGCAATCTTTACTTTCAAAATCATTTTTAACTAGCCCTTGATATCCTTGAGGGAAAGTGTCTCGCATGCTAAACACTTTCAGTTCTTATTTAAATGCATTTGTACTCCTCATTTCTCTCTATTTTGACACTTGGTTCTTTCTATTCATTCACTAAAACTTGCAGGAAGCAAGGCAGCCCAAATTAGCACAATATTTTTCCTTTTGGTTCGGACCCTTTCATGGGGAACAATGGCAACGCCTCGCTAGGAGAAATGCGGCTCAGAGTGCCAGGGTGTCGCTTAACACCTCAGGGGTGATTTCAGGCCAAAAAAAAAGGGCAGAAAAGGGTTTTCTGAAGCCCCAAGGCTGTGACGGGGCAGGCAGTCCTGCTGCCGGTCTCCTGCCAGGGGTGGTTTTGGAGGGAGGTATATTTTCTGACTGAATTCCACCCCGACGTTAGCGCTCCTTCAGAGCAGGTGAGTGTGACGGAGGTGGACGTGGCGTCTTCCTACCCCTCCTCACGGACCCCTGCCTCCGGAGGCCGGGCCATCACCTAGCTCCCTTCTCCTTCCTTTAGACACTGCCACCTAGCACAAGCTTCCCTGCCACCTCTCCTTCCCCAAGGGTCTCATCACTGCAGAGACAGGTTAGGCCCAGGCCTCTGAGGCGGTGCCGCCATTTTAAAGGAGCACGGGAGGTGCCTGCTGCGGTGCTTGTACCCCGCCGAGAAGGAGCACACCTCTCGCCAGCACTACCCTACGCAAACAGCCTCGGCTGCCTTTTAGGACGGCCTGAACACGATGCAGGGCCCATACGGAAAGGAGACTGGAGTCTTTGGCTACTGGTGATAAAGACCTCGTCACAAAGACAGGGTGGAAAGGTCTTCTCCAAGGCATTAGTGTGGGTGCAGGGGAGGAGTAGCCTACTGCTCTAGTCAAAAAGTCTCAGGGTTTATGAAATCTGAATTATATTCAGATAAATATTTAAAACTCCCGATGCTCATGAGAACTACCCTGGGCCTCTGGATCTTTTCAGTTCAGGCTTTTATTAATATGAGTGGGTTTAGTTAAAATATGTCAGCTTTATAAACAGAGCATAAAATAAATCAATGGGATTCGTGGGGGCTCGGTTTGTCCAGAGATACGTTTTATGGATCAAACTCCAGCCAGCATCTGCTTCAGCCCCGGGAGGGGACGGGGGAACGTCCAAGGAGATGCACTTGGCCCCGGGGCGAGGCTGCCATGGGGCACGGCCATGGCACGGGACAGGCTCCGTGCACGGCACAAGGCGCTGGCCACAAGACCCTGAGGGCACTGCTGGAAGCTCAATAAGGATGCATAAAAACACTGCTTTACTGTACAGGCATCCACCTACGAGCTGCAATGACTTTCTCTCTGCACTGGCACTACAGCATTTGGGAAAACTCTCTGCTCGTCTCCGGGGGACCACCGGCCACCTGCGTGTGCTGCACCTGCACGTCGGTGAAACACTGGCCTGGTGCTGCTGGCTGGATGCACGTCGCACACCCAGTACCGTAGGAGCTCATTTAGGCATCTCCTACCAAAAATAGGTTGAAACGTTCAGTAAAATAGAATTGTAACAACAATACCTGAGAGAGAAGGGGGAGAACCAACAGGAGTTGAAGGATTTGATGAAAAGCTGTTGTTGGTGTGATCTGGAGAATAGATCTTTAAAAGATGATACAGAATTAATCTAAAGCCATCACAAACTGATGCAGAAAGAAATATGGAATTCTTATGCATTCAGTTCATTTAAATGAAAGCAGGACAGGTTAAAAAGCCTCTTATTCAAATATTAATATTTCTATAAAGACAAAACTGTATTAGATGCAGGAAGCTAGACAACAGACCCCTTTTGATGGGAACAGACACTAGCCAATTAAGCGATGGTTTCTGATTGTCACACAGATCTGCCACGGTAGATGTACACATTTTCATTGTATAGACTACTTTACGAATGACTGTCATTGACAGGCCTTCAAGCAAGCCTGAAAATTGCTTTTTTGTTCTGCTGAAATCCCTTAACGGCCAAAATAAAGCAAAGGGCACGGAGCACGTCGCCCTGGCACAGCGGGGAATCTGCAGCAGCAAACTCCAGCTACTCGGCCGCTGCTCCAGCGAGAAAGCCCCTGCCTGCCCCGTGCCCGGCGAGGGTGCCACCGCCCTGCGGTGTCCCTGGGGCCGCTGCCACGCACCGCTCGCCATCCGTGCCATTGGTCAGGGCACCACTTCAAAGTGGATTCTGTACTGTATCAGTTAGTTCAGGCAATCTGGAGTCTGACTTTTCGTCTTTTCAATGAAGCATCGAAGAATATGCGAAAAAAAATTAACTCTCATGAGAACTCAATGGAACCCACTCTGCCCAGAAAATAACTATCGTGGTCCTTATTAACAGTCAGTCCGTGCCAACAATTACCAAACACCGAGGCACGGCAGTGTTTCCTTCTGCTCGAGGTGGAAAACTGCCATGCCCCAGTTACCCCGGTAAGAGCTGGGAACTCCTGACTTTAACAGCAACCACAGCAACTGAATAGGTGGAAACTGCCGTGAAAAATATAAAATCTGAAGGCAAAGGGAATTTAGAGCAAATCCTGTTTGCAGATCGCTCGGTAGCACAGAAGTAATCCTGCTGCCGATTTCTGTTCAGACCTCCCTTGCCCGAGTAAATGACGTGTGTGAAAGACTGAAAGACACAGCTCATTGTCACCCAGTGAATGGGAACAGGTCAAGGTTTCCACTCTTTCCATTTCTAGTCTAGCATAAAATTAATTCTAGAACTTTGTAAACACCATTTTGCACTGATTGTTAAATATCTCAGTTGGCAGTGACTCCCAGTGGGTGACCTCTGAGACCAGGTCTCTCCTGTTTGCTGCTCATCTTCTCAAACTCCAGGCGTCCAATTCTGATTAAAGCTCACACTTTGAAAATGGTAAACGTGTATTCCAAAGTAAATATTTCCTTACAGAGGCAAGTGCTTTCCCCAGCGCATCACCAGTCTGCGAGCTGCCTGCCGCCCCACTTCCTCTGTTTGCTGAAAAACAAAAGACTCAATGTAAAAACAGACAGAAAGACATCATCCGTTTCTATTCCTGGTCCACTTACTCATAATTTAATTGCATTTTAATGCTAATTACATCAAATTAATCTTTAATTGCCATTAATTTGTTTGCTAAGGTAGATATCAAACACATTCACGCTCCATTTTTTCAGATAAAATATAAACTCGAGATGTTGTTTTTATAAAAAAATATATCGCGGTTTTGATAGTACTCGGCCATATGGCTTTATTTTTCTAAATAAAAGGTTGCTAGTCGAAGATGCTCAAAGGCATGGACATTGTGCAGGTTCCTAACACTAAAGACCGGGCTCAGGAGTGGCTGCCCGCCCTCCATCGCGTGCTCAGCCTCGGTGCCTGTGCTCTGGGCTCTTCGAACTTTGCTCCAGCAACGGTTTTCTCTTCCAAAACTTATACGTAAGGGCAATGTTCCTCGTATAAGCCACCAGAAGCTACCACAGAGGAATATTACAAAGGCGGCAGAAATAAACTCCCCAGAGCCGGGGATGCCAGAATTCAGTCTGCCAGTGGAGCCTAATTTCTCTCTTCTGCGTCTGTACCGCGAGCCAGGCATTAATTACACGATCGCTTACTGCTCCTCCACGCAGCCCCAGCCTCGCTCAGCGCACGGGAAGGACAAAGTGCTGGTAATAAGCAGCTACCCGGGGTTTTGTTTTCTCCCCATTCACTCGGTGACCCTAGTCCTTTGTATACGTTTCAAAGCGTGTTTTAAAGGCGTTATTAATTTCCATAGACTTCTCCGAAGCGCTCCTCTGACTGTACTTAAAACATTGCACGAACCTTTAATTAAATGATTTTTTTTACCATCTCTCAAGTGATAGGATCGCACCTTTCATATAAGCAATTTAGGGAAAGAAAAATCGTGGCGTTAACAGTCCACCAATTTCTCACCCTCGAGTGATAGGACTGAAACGTCTCCGTTCACAGGAGAAATTGAAGGCAAGGAAAATTAGGGCAAAATGTTCCACCAGCTTCAGCATCTCTGTGTCCATTTATAAAGGAAAAGCACCGCTCTGACTGACTGCTGGGCGTGATCAATACTCCTGCTTTGGGCCCCGCAGACTGGAAGTCAGGCAAAGAGAAAATGAGAAGCAAGCGGCCAGTCGCCGCCCATGGAAAGGCCGGACTGATATCTGGCATCCCAATTAATGCCGCCCTTCAACCTTCGTGTTTTGTAACTTCTGAATGACTGACGCTGCAACTTTTTTACTGAAGGGATGCACTTGTGTGCGTGTATATTATACTTTTTGGGCCATTACAAGAAAAATAACCGTCCCCTCCTGCAGCACTGTGCCGTTCGAAGATCAGGGCATGGGAAGAAGTGTTGGGTCCATCTTAAAGCTCTTCGATTTGGGCTCTTTGAGTAACTACAGCTGAACGTCACTACCAGCTGAACGTACTTGGCCCAGCGCTCACAGCAGATGACATCTGCCTGTGCATGCTGCAGCCCCACGGCAGCACCAGGGAAATGTGGCTTTTGGGGACCTTTGCACCCTGGCCCAGGTGTTATTGATCCTCCACCCTGCTTAAGCCCAAACTTTCCAGTAGCAGCTTCAGCCAAGCCTAGAATAAAGTAGTTCAGCTGGAAGGGAACTTCAGAAATCATCTAACTCCAATTGTCTGATGTCCAGTTAGAAAAACTTAAGGGATGGCACAGGAGAGCATCTTCCTTCTGTATTTCATGTACAATGCACACGTTTTCTATTAAATGCAGTACCTGTACATTTAATTTGACTGCATACAACCCTGTTTCAGCACTTCTCCTACAGCAGAATCATCTAAAGAAGCCCCAAATATTACGTGTGTCCCTGCCTCTTTCACCCCTTTCACATAAACTTACACATTCTTACGAAATTCTTATTTAAACTTTTATTTTCACTATTGTACACTTGCAAATATGCTCATATGGCAGTGATGGCCTATTTGTAATCTCATCTTAGTTTGAAATTAGGTATCAAGATATAGAAAGTTTTAGGATTTACACCACTGAGCTGCCAGGGAAAGTATGAAGTTATTACAGCCCCAAATACTAACACAGAAATGCGAAAGCACACCAGCAGAATACATGGCCTCAGTTAGAGATACAACTTATCAAGCTAATTTAATGTTGTAAATCACAACCTACAGGTTTTGCAACCAGGCAGATGTCCAGAAATTCAGTTACTTCGCTCTAAAGTGAACTGTGAATCTAAATGTAAATCATGCATTGTTTTTTCCTTTTTCTAAGTGACCCTAACTACATTATTCTAAAATTAAGTCCTACATTTGTCTGTCTGAAGGCTGGTTTCTCCTAATGAGATGAGCTGTACCGCTCCTGCGGGAGAAGGAAGCGCAAGGACTGCAGCCCTGCTCCAGCGTGAGCTGGGCCACCTCTCCTCTTTGCTGTCAAAAACAAAGGAATTCCTTGGATATGCTGAATATTAGGCTTTTCCTGAAAGACTTCGAAGACAAATTACTGCAAGAGGCCCGGAAATCATACAGGGAGAGCCGCAAGGATGGGCAGGAGTGTGTAAAGTTTCCTTTTGCAGACAGGGTGCTGCATGTGGAAGAGGAGCGTGAAGAGCGATGCAGCTGAGGTTCGTGACACGGGGAAGGCAAGCTGGGCACGACCATTCATCATTCTCCGCACAGAAAAACTGAAAGGCAACCACTAAAATAAAACAAAATGTTTTTTTTTTCACCGGTGTTCAGCCAAATGGGAAAAGTCTTTGGTTTAAGGAATGCAAAGACCAAGCGTGCAAATAGGTTAAAAAAGAACTGGGCAAATTCATGGGGGAAAACATCCATCCGTGGTTGTTGAACACACGTCCAGGTGCATCCCCAGCTCAGGCTGGCTCTCAGCTGCAGTCTGCAAAACCCCAGGAAAATGCCAGAGGACGGATGACTCCACAGACGGGAGAAAATGGGCAAAGGAAGGTAGCTGAGGCACCTTCTGTGTGGAAGACCGAGTTAAACATAACCAGACAGAGATCTTGTAGAAGTCTTCAGGCCCCCGAAATAACCATGTTTACTTAAATATAGCTAACCTTTTAATGGATGTGTTTATTTTTCACATCACTGCTTTGCACGTAAATTGTCTTTTTCAGTTATTCTGGTAATAGAAAAGACATGACTGAAACCTGTAGGTGGTTAAGAAAACTCCGTATTTGAAGGATTAACAGAAAAATATAGTCTTAAGAAGAGCAAGCACTGTCTACTGCAAGAGCCCAACTGCTTCAGAGGCAACAGCACCAAACATCATCCCAGGACGTGGGACTACACGAAGAGAAAATGGACGTCAAGTGTATGGAAGAGCAGGGATTCACTGCAGAGAAAAGTAACATACAGTGGTGCTTGAGGCAGCGGATGGCTACGGAATATAACCAAGGGTTTCTATTAATATCTCACAGTTGTTGGTCCGCCCTTTTACCAGCGGCTTCAATGAAACGCTATTTAAATACAGCCACCAACGCCGTGGGGGCCGAGCGCAGGCTGAGCTGGCAGTTTCGGTTTGCACAACGACGGTCATGTTTAAATAACTGGGATGTTTTCCCGAGCTCCACATCGCTGGTGCCCAGAGCAGCACACTGAATGGGAGAAAATTCCTAGGAAAAGCAAGCAAGTGTATTTGGATGAGGCCAAAAATACCTTAACAGAACTATTTTAATGGCTTGGAAGCTAATATTAAAGCACTTCTTCAAGCTCGTCAGATGATGATGCAATAGCAGAACGCAAGGGAAAAAAAAGAAAAAGAGGTCACGGAAGAAATGCTGAACTGATTATTTTCATCAGCTTTGTCCACAGGATGGAGGGTATTTTAAAAGGGATTAGTCAGAAAAATTGGCTCCAACTGAGGTGTCAATGTAAAGGCTTTAAAATAAATCAATACAAAGAAAAATAAAGAAGAAAGAAATGACATTTCTATGAGCTCTCAAGAAACTCAAACACAAATTTCTCTAACTTTTACCGCAGCGTAAAACGTGCTTAGACTGACCTAGCACTGGAGTGAAGAAGGTGCAGAACATCACACCGATACTGAAAACAAAGTTCTGCGAGTTCAAAGAGCCACCCAATTTCAAATCTGACTTCCCCATGAGAAAAAATACCAAAGAACAATATACGAATGGATAAATACACTACATTGCAATGCCAACGATGCTTTGTGGGGGGAAGCCATGTCCTGCAAACCTAAATTCTTTCCAACAGACGAGGAGCACAGTGATGCAGGGGATCCTGTAAATATGACGGATTTGTGCTCTCAGAAAGCTTTCAACAAAGCCATCTCCCAAAGGCTCTTAAACTAAATGGGTCTCAGATAAGAGGGAACGGAAGATATTCTTGCGGATTAAGAAGTGATTAAGGGAGAGAATACAAGAGTAGGAATTAATAGTTAGCTTTATAACACAGGAACATCCCCCCCCAAATCCCCATTGCGCAGATCTGTACTGTTCAACGCACCCGTATGTGGCCTGGGGGAAAAAAACTAACATAGGCTGAGGTTGTGGCATTTGGTGAGATCCTGAAGATGAACGTACTACTGGGGATAATAAGAAAATGTCGCCTGCAAAGAACAGCTCTTGTAACAAGTACGGGGGGGAAAAAAGCCTTATGCTGTGAAGGGACATGGGTGGGTGCTTGGTTCCCTCAAACATGCTCCAGAAGGAGAAGACCCGCAGGGACACGAGTAACTCGCTCAAACCCTGGCCTGGCCATCAAGCAGCCCCTTGCTGCCCACCAGGAAGGCCCAGCAGCCAGCAATCGCTGGGCAAAGAGCAGGGGCGAAGCAGAAACCTTTCACGTCGCCCCCACGGACCCAGCCCACAGCTGTGGAACAAAGATTTGGGGAGTCCGAGAATGAGCCTCAAGGCCTAGGGAACAGCAGGGCGGTGGGGCGGTCCCTCCAGGGGATGCCCACAATAAATGTGGATTCTCCGAGAGCCACGGCAGGGCACGACAGGCCACAGAGTCACAAAGAGGAGGGAAGAAGGGCTATCTGGTACTTGTGACAACACGAGAACGTGGCGGGGCCACGTCGGGCCTGGAGGGAGCAGGGTCAAAGTGGAAGCGGAGGAGAGCCGAGCCACCACACGTCACCGTGCCGGGGACCTCTCCCAGCTGAGCTGGTGCTGAGAAGGTTGAAATTCCTAAAAATGTTCTGTGGCATGAACAGGTTGGGGCAGTGGTGGTGGCTGCCGGTGCCCGCGGGGGAGCTGGGCTCATGAGGGGAGCCGGGCAGAGCTGGTGCGAAGCCATGGCAGGTCCTCGTCCTGCAGCAGGCCGAGCGGGGCCGTGCCGAGCTCACACGGGCTGCACGAGGGGCTGGGACACTTCGTGGGGAAAAAAACGCTTCAGATTTCTAAATACTCAGCACAGCACCCAGCTCTGGCTGGAAATGCCTGTGAAAGTATCACATGTGCTCACTCCCTCCTTGTATACCCTTCCCAAGGAAGGGTCCTTGCTGGAGACAGGCCCATGGTGTACAGCAGCTTTGGTCTGAACGAGGACAGATGTTTTCAAGTTCTTATGTAAAACACTGAGAGACTTAGTGCTAGGAATGCCACGAAACTCCCTCAGAACTGGAAGGGCACAGTTTATCCAAAACATCGCCGCAGCAGGCTGTAATGGGATGGAGTTGCCAAATGCAGGCTTCCAGAAAGGTTTCAATTAATGGGGGACAAAGGTTTGAGGGAAGAGCTAGGGAACGCTCAGTGAAAATTTTAGGGAAACAAATTAAACCAGGTAGGTAAAGCTTGCCTCCACACCACAGGCAGTGAGAATGCAGGCACGGGAAGCCACACAGGCACTTTTGGCAGGTTCACAGGAGGTTGAGAGCTTCAGGAACAACAGGTCCCTAAGCAGGTGCCTGCAGAACCAGGCGGGGATGTCCCCTCTGACACGACAGGTCTGGGTGCAGGGCTCCACTGACACAAGGCATCAGCAAATTTTGGCACGATGCAGGAGACAAAGACAGCCTGGGAACGGGACTGCACGGCAGGACTTGAAAATGCATTGCAAGAGCTGTCACCGGTCCTTGGGAGCTATTCCCCCACTCACCAAACTATTAATGTACCGAAGACATCGTGAAAGACTGCAACCTTTGATGGATTGGTTCTAACGACGCTGAAGAGCGTGTTTATTGTTATACTTAATCTCCTAAAACTTTCTCAGCATGTTTCTGCGAAGAACAATTCCGCACTGGAAGGCAACCGGACAGGATGATGAAGTACAGCCTTTTCCCATCTTTCTGGTGGGACTCGGATTGTAAATCTTAGATTATTGAATAAACTTCCAGGAATCTGTATCTCAACGAGGATAATTATATCGAGCAAAGTATCTAGTGTAACAGATAGGCTGCAGCCTTCCATGAGAGAATTCCAGCCAGACTTTTTATAGGTTCAGCTCTAGCACAAACTCACGCTGTTCCAATGGAACAGCGCTTTCTGAAACAGAGGGCTGGAAATTATACTTCTATGTAAAGAAGAGTGGAAAAACTTGCACCATCTTGGTATTCACAGCTGATGATCTTCCCAAATTATGGGGGACTGACATTGCTGGGTAGAAGTCATATCCTTCTTACGCTGCGCGACAGTTCGCCACCCTAGTGTAACTGGAAGCTTAACATTCTTGTAAAATATACAGCGCAGTATTATGTGACTGCTAGAGTAATAAAATTACTGTGAAACCAGTGCCTCAAGGGGAAATGCACATAATGTTTCTCCTGGAAAAGCTGCATGTCACAGTGCATAATGTCATACAAACAACATGTCATTAGAACTGAAAGCAGCGAGCAGGATTAATACGGGCATCAGATGGATACGATGGAGCGCCTTTAGCATACGCTGTACGAGCCTCGCTCAGTAACTGGTTGCCTAAACATTGCACTGCTTCAGACCTTTGAAAATAAAAGCCAACACTTTGCATAAAATTAACCACTGCTTTCTGTCGATGCCACCGTGCAGCCTCGTGAAAGAACCCTCTCCCTGGTGCCTTTTGAAACTGCACCACCATCAGCGAACGCAGCTCATCTACCCAAGCCCTGTTCGTGGTGGTTTGTGCCCCGCTGCCATTGCAGAGTGTCCCACGGATGACCGGACACTTAGAGGACATCCGTGGCTGTGTCCCTTTGCTGGGTTATGCAGTGGTCATCCTGCCCAGGCTGCTTGTCTAGGAAAATCAGGGCACACAGGGGAAGGACAGCATGCACACAGCCTTCAGGGCACGTTCACCGATTTGGGAGGAGGACAGGACTTGCATCCAGATCCGTCAAATATTTTTGCTGCCCTCAGACATGGCTCACCAGTACTACTTGATTAATATTTACAACTGCTGAAACAATTTGCACGTTTGGATTGCAGCTCTTCTGGCTTTTCTTTGCACGCTGGATTTTCAGGAGAGGAATCCAGACGAAAGTCTGGAGGAATTTTTTTCCATGGGAAATTCAGGCACTGAGGCATATGGGCAGGAGACAGGATTCTCACTCCTGCCCGTTTGCATCCCTCTGCAAAATTCTGCATCCCTAAATGTTATCTGTAAGGCGCCTGCATCATGGCTGTAAAATGGCTGAATTAAGTTTGACTCTATTAGGCTTCTTTTGAGGGAGAAAGAGAGAGTGATTTTTGCGTGTCGTGCACACAGAAGCAGCAATACATTGTAAAGGAAGACGTCTCAATGGAATGGCAAGATTGAGCACAGAAACACTATCCTGAAACAGGATACGTTTTTCTCAGACAGTGACAAATTAAGAAGAGACTGTATTTAGTTTTTTCTTTGTTCAGAGACCTTGAAAAATATGATGCCCATGTGTTAATGTTTGAACCCACCCTCCATTCTTGCTGCATTAGTCCTGCTCCCAGTCATTCAATACAGAATCATGTGTGTAATCCGAAACATGTGTCCAGCGATGTGTTCCCTATTTACCAATTATTTAATTAGCTTTATTTGTTCTTTGAAATACAGGCAAAGCAATATTTTTTATTTCCTGTATTGAAGTCTGCACCGGTATTTGCCAACTATTTAAGAAAGTACACAAATGCACGCTCTTTATTTGCAGAGCGTGTCAGAACAGTATCAGCCATGTCAGCGGAGGCTCTCCTCGCTGCAGGGACACGCTGCCACCTCCACGTCCCCCACACCACGGGGAAATCAGGAAAACACTGAAGGGGATGACCGCTGTGATACACAAGGTGTGTCACAAGGTGCTCCCGAGGTGCTGCAGGCAATTAGATCGCTAAGGACACTAAAGCCAGGCTTCAAAACTAGCCAGAGCAGGCACCGGGGGTAACATACCATCTTCCGTACCATTTTTGAAGCAAACACTTGGCTGCAGTTCTACTTATTCCACCAAAAAAAGTAACAGTGTTCAAATATATGCGCAAAGGAGGGCGACGTCATTTAGGATGTACTTATTTCCATGAAAATTCTGCTGTTTCCCCGAGCCTACTGAACTCAATACACTTCCCCAATGCCAATACACTTCCCCATCTTGACTTCGGCTCTCTGCCATTAGCACAGTGCCCTGGCGCAGAAAACAGAGGCAGGAGAGAGCAGGGAAGCCCCGGGCAGCAGCCGGAGCGCCCGCCCGCACTCACCCATGATGCTGTCGGTCCCGTTGGCAGGCGGCGTGCACGACGAGGCGCTGTAATGATTCGTGCCGCTGCGGTGGAAGGTGGACATCGGAGGAAGACTGGAGTTGATGTCTGCTGAGGAGTGTGATGGGTAGCTCTGTGCCGAGAAAAGGAGTTAAAAAAAAAGGGAAATATTTTAAGTACTGAGAACATAAGGGGCAGCAGGCTACTCGTGTTGCTCCAGTTCCAGGTGCTGCTGTGCTTCACCCAACCAAGAAAAGCCACGGGACTACAGGGGGAGCGTGTTTTTCTACCTCAATTTGACAGCTTCTGGAGAAGATGCAGCACATACCTATGTGCCACGCATAAATATCCACAGAGGAGGGTTCGTAACTGGTGGTGGTACTGTAGAGACGCGATGAGAAGAAATTAAGGAAAAAATGCTTAGGTGATGTCCCAAGCAAAGCTTTCTGACAGGGACAGCTCTGGGCTGGAGGAAAAGTCTTCCAAGAGAAGAGGCAGAAACCTCATACTGCTTTCAAACTTTAAAGCAAGATTCGACTGCGAGGCATGCGGGCCTGGTTCTACACAACTTGCTAGGAGGAAAGACGCTGGCACACCAGGTATCGGCTGGGCCAGTCCTCCCTCCTGCTGCAGTGTGTCTGCGCGACAGATGACCAAAAATGTGATGGATCACACTCTCCAAACAAGCCCGGGACAAGCGTCTGGGCAACACACGGAAGGCTTTGGTAGCTGTGTGGCTGGATCAACACAAACCTTCATTACTGTGAGACAACATAGCTGCGGTTACGCTTCTGCTGGATTCACATTACGCTAACCCCAGCTTACACTCGCGCTGTGTGTCACTGTTAAATAGTTGTTTTTTTAATCAGTGTGAGATCCTGGGTGCAGACAAGGCCTACAACACGCCCGGCTTTTATCTTTACCATAGCCATGCCCCCAGCAGAGAGAGGTCCTGCAGAAGACCTCCGGGTTTTGGGGGCTGACACAAAGCCTCCCTGGCAACACAGGCGGCTGCAGACAAATGACAGGACCTAGCCCAAAATCGAGGCATTCAGATGCCACTACAAGATAATCCTCATGCCCTCTGTGTCCTTAGGTTGTTCTCAGTAAGCTGGCTAGAAGCATCTTTCCCTTCATTTGCACTATTTAATTACTTTTACAGGTTACCCATAACAAAGCAACAAGCAACCGAATATTTGGAAGTTTTCTCAAAGAATTAAAATAATATAACTCAATGCCATTTTTCTTATCTATGGAAAAAAATAGCATCAGCTCTGGCCGAAGTCTGAATGAGGTGTTCAAGCTTTTTTTCAGGCTCGCTTGTAAACCACTCCGGGACTTCAGCCACAAATCCCGTTGGCACAGCTGAAGGGAATTTGTCCCAGGATGGAGGCACGAGTCAACGAGGATTGCTTAGGTCAACAGCCTAAACGTCAGTGACTCCGTCTCCCCTGCTGAACTCCTGCTCCGTGACACGCAGGGAAGTGCTGCTGCGTGATTCTCTCATTTCTCAGGGGAAGACATCAAACCGCTACTGCTAAATATTTCAGGAAAAATGTGGGATCCAAATATAGCTCAGCCAGGAACTCTTCTCTGTATTCAGAGCATCTATCTAGAAAATCACTGATATGGCTGAGAAAATAAGAATAATAACAGCTTTTCTTTCTTCTTTTTGCTACGTGCAGTTTCTCTACAGGTCACCGAGAAGTTAAGGACATTTGCAGGGAACTGAACTGAAATCATCCAAAATTTCCTCCCTGGGTTTTTCTTAGAGTGCAACTGCTGACCTCTCACTGATCCCCCACCAGAAATTATGCAAAGTGTACTTAAACTACCAAAGTCTTCCTTCTGTCTCAATTCTACTGAAAATATGGAAGATTTTGCCCGTCCAGATGCCCAGAATGGATGATTAGTACGAGCTTTGCCAGCCCTGAGCACCTGCAACTCAGACTGGCATCAGTGAGAGAGCTGGGTCCTCACTGTCTCTGAAATTTAGGAAAAATAATAGTACCTATTTAAAAAAAAACATTTTGGGGACTACAGGTGGAATATCTGTTCTCATTTTACACTGTAGAAATATTCTAAGTCTTCGTAACCCCCCCTACATGTTACAAAACCAAGAAATTCAGAATCAAAGAAAACTCAAAAGAAATGCGAGAACGTTTGCAGACTTGCCCAGCGAAGGCACTCAGCTCTCCTACCTGAATCCTGAGCTGGTACCATGGAAAAGCCACCTAATTCTGATGGATGAGTACCAGCGTAGATACCAAATTAGATGAAATTGGCTTTTAAAAGTTACGCTCAATTTTTGTAATATATGCTTGTCACTTCAGAGCAACATTAAGTTTGCTTAGTGCCTTAATTACGTTTTTTATAAGGACATGATTAAGCAGTTTTTGAGGCAATTCCTTTTGCTTTTGACTTCCTATTAATTTTACATAGCAGTGTGCTAACCTCATTAAATGTGAGACTTTAAAGATTTGTTTTGCAAATTAATTTTCAGTTTGCAACAGTGAAGTTTGTTTCTCCCTACTCCTCAGACGACGTTTCTCCTAGACTTCATGGCAACAGACTTCTCCCCTAAAACCAGTACTCTCTGCTCTTCGTTTTTAATGGTCTTCAGGAGTGAAAAGCACAGGTATAGAACGGAAAAACTTAATGTTTCATGCATTTTGAGGAAAAGGGCTTCACTTCAGCAGCCTGTTCATTTGCTTATCTCCTCCTTTACTTAAAAACAAAAGCAAAGCGGAGGGCTGAATTGATGCAACCCAGTGTCATTTCCACATATCCAATTCAGCCGCGATATTAGGAGAATATCCACTAAGCTGCACTCAAATCAGATTTAATTCCAATTTTGTTCTATTCCAATACAATAGATGGAATCAGTCCCAGCAACTTCCTCGTGTGAGAGATCAGGATGTACCAGAGAAAATGAAAAAAAATCCCTTTTTGAAAACAGCAAATGTATGCTAGATGGCTACCTGGGACCAGCGAAGGACGGCGGCTGCCAGAAATCAAAGGCCAGGCCGCCCCGCCTCGCGCTGTGGGCTCAGCACCAGCCCACGCAGCGGCTTTTTCTGCTCTTTTCACTTCCCGGTTACACGAGGAGGGGTTGGGACGGGTACAGGGGCTGTGACACGTCGGGACTGCCAGTGGAAACGGGTACGGTACAGGCTGCGAAA
Organism: Anser anser; assembly: GCF_964211835.1. Lineage (NCBI taxonomy): Eukaryota > Metazoa > Chordata > Aves > Anseriformes > Anatidae > Anser > Anser anser. The sequence continues at coordinate 87,160,763 of NC_139723.1, forward strand.
ACCACGCGAAGGAGCTCATCGCCACGACGATGCCTGGGCGCACGTGGCTGCTTCCATTCCCGAGGGCTCCCCGAGTTGTTTTACGGCTCAGCGTAAACCCTTACTTCCCCCAGAAGTGCCTAAATATAATGCTTGGGGTTTTTTTTGCGATGTTTCCAGGCTGTTTTTGCAGAGCCCTCTCAGCGGCACACCCTGAGGACGTGCCCGCGCTGCGGTGGGTGCCCAGGCCGCGCTGCCCACCCCGGTGCCCCCCCGGCCCCGTGCCCCTGCCCCTTACCAAGCGGTCGTGGGGGTGCAGGCTGCAGTAGCTGCTGGACTGGGGGAGGTGAGAAGAGTTGCCCAGCATGCCCCCGTAGCCGGGCTGGTTCATCCCGCTGGAGGAGCTCCACGGGTCGCTGCTGTGATGGCCATCTGCAAGAGAGGAGGGCACAGACGCGGCTGTCCCAAGGCTGGAAATCCTCCGAAAGCTCCCGTTGTGTCCTGCTGCAGGCTCTAAGGGGGTTACGCGCCTACGTGGCTTTGGCACAAAGGCATACTGAGAAAATACAGCGGAGCTGAGCAGCAGTAACGGTGTCATCCCCAAACACCTCACCTCGGTGGCAGAACTTCTGCCTGCAAGCTCCCTGCAGCTTTATTCCTGCACTGCATCATAAGCCTGAGCGCACAAACTCACTTGTAACCAACTCCATCAGCCAGGAGTCCGAACTTTGAAATGAAACACTCGGAAGCCTACGCGATCAGGATGGGCTAACGAGCTTTGGAGAAGCCTCGGCTCGATAAATGCTGGGATATATCCCGAACTCTGAATGTTTCCACACCCAGAAAGCTGTCTGAGTTGTTCGGTTTTGTCGTTCTTTCTTGTTTGTTTGTTTAACAGAGAGAGTAGCACCACTCGCGTTGTTCCTCCACTTTCTGTTTCTGCCCAGACCGAGCACTGCACAGCCGAGTTCGCTGCCAAGGTGCAACGCGCACCAAAGCTTACAAAAAGGGCTCCCCAAATTTTATCAAAGGGAAGCGCAAGCTGCACGTTTTGCCTTTAACTAGACGTGCTGAAAAGGAATTACAATAACGCAACGAAAATTATTTTCCACTGGAGGAATGCCAAAGCCTTAAAAAAAAAAAAAAGAAAAAAAAAAAAAGAAAGATAACTTTTCCCTAACGAGCAGCAGACCTCAAAGACAGGCACGTGGGCTGGAGAAGTTGCCTGCTCTTTCAAACTCCAGGAGTTGGTCTAATAAAAAATTATGATGTCTCACCTACAACCCTGCCTTATTTATACACTTCAAACACCCAGGCAACAGCGGCACTTCTAGCATCACCTTCCCCTAGCTGTTTGAACAGTCACTTAACGGAGATTTATGTCTTCCATGCAAATCTGAGAGAAGGTATCATTTAAAAAGGCAGAATGGCTACGCACTACAAAGGGTAAATATTTGATGGCACTAGAACCCTATTAACCTCCAGCTTTTATAGCTCTGTAGGAGCTTCCCGGTGCTCTCTAGGCAGTATTTGCTGACGCTGAAGCCAAGAGCACCATTTTCTTTTCAGCCACCGCCCATCCTTCCCAGCTCGGGGACTGGTCTGGATGGAGATCTCTGCACCAAAGCAGGTGACGAAACGGGCAGTGCTTTTGCTGCTGTCCTCATCCCTCCCATCCTCATTGCCCGTCACGGGACCCCCAGGGATGGGAAGAGTCCCAGCAGAGGCCTGGAGACACTGAGCAGCACCCAGAACCTTCAACTGGGTCCCATAAAAAAATCCCTTTTTCGACTCAAAAGGGACTTTTTTGTGGGGGTAGAAACTAGGAAGTATATATAGGGGCAGCAAAACCTAACCCCGTGCCCTGCAAGTACTTCAGCCCAGCGGTCCTACTGAATTAAACAGATTGACTTGTCCTCTGCAGAGCCAAAATCAGAGTCTATGCGGAAGCATTTAAAAGCAAGTTACTCTGCCCTAGATGTGGCAAAAGATGAGTAGTACCCTAACTGTGTGCAGATCTTTCCAAACCCTAAGAATTTTATTTATTAAGTTATAGGGAAATTCATCGAACTTGCAGGTAATCGCAGCGAGAAAGGCAACACGGTAACAGTGAATACGTGAGAACTATTAACCCGGCCTCAAACGAGAGAAACTGCATCACTTCACGAAGGTTGCTCTAATTCCACACGCACGCAAACAGACGCACTTGTAGCGCTACATACTTTACATAAGACAAAAATCCTCCTCATTAACTTCAAAACAGTGATGCACAAAGTACATGCCCAAATTTGTGTGCGTTTAGTACGCGCGTAAGAGATGTGCACATGCACTGCCGGAAAAAAAACGCTTCGAGAAACTCAGGTGCTAAGAAGCTGGCGAGTTATTCATTCTGCCGTTTCACTGCGGGATCAGAACGAGACGTTCAGGGGCATAATGGCCAAACGAAGACTTCCAGGCCTTCATTTTCATGGTAATGCTACAGCCCGCAAGATGATATCGCAGCGTGTCTCGACTACACACGAGCCAAAATACAAACACGGCAAATATATGCAAAACAGCTCGCCTTCTGAAAGCGGCATCTTACCTTGCATGAAGAAGGAGCTAGGAAAAGTGCTGGCTGCTGGTTTTGAGGATGGATAACCTGGTGAATCCCTATTGTAGTCGGCAGTGCTTGCTGACGGGGCATAAACCTAAGGAAAAAAGACTAATTTAGTGTGCCTTTAGCAGGAAGGAGGAAAGAAATATTGAGTTTTTACCTTGCTCAGTATAAATCAGTTCACAACACCACATAATTCTTCTCTCGGAACACAAAACCCTCCGTATATGTGTGACTGGGAAATAAATTTGAAGCTTCAAAAGAAAACTCCAGCCTGACATTTTCCAGTTTTAAACAAGGATATTTGCAAGGTATTTGTCAAACTATTTATTTCTGTAAATAAAATGAATAAGCAGATGTACATATGTTCTTCCTAGAGCACTGAGGAGCTTAAAATAAACAAGGACTTGAAACAATAGCGATTTTCTCATCTGAAAGCGTACGGACTTAACACATGTAAAAACAAAAAGGAAAGCAGTGCAAGCAAGTGAAATACTTTATTTCCCAAAATAAAAAAAAAAAAGAAAAAGAAAACGACGATTTGAAGAGCAGCATTATCAAGAACACCGAAAATTACAAACACATCTTGGGATATTAAATTCCCATGGACCCAGCCCCTTCCAGAGAAGCTTGAAAGGACTGCTCGAAACCTGGACTGACACAAGACCACCAACACAGCATGTGTACACATCGGGGGGAAAACTCCTCCTTCCCTAGGACTTAGTGTATTTGTGTGTGCAATAAACTCGGTACATGTGCCAAAAGACTAATTTACTTGCATTTGTTTCCTAATACACCGGAGGTTTCTGTGACTTGCCTTTTATAACATATCTGCTGTGTTTCTTGCTCGTGTCTAGTTCAACCAGGACGGCATTTAAAAAAAATAAAAAATAATAATAATAATAAAAAAATACAGAACGAAACAACACACACACAAAAAAAGCACACACACGAAAAAGCAAAAGCTGGTCCAGGCTGCTAAGTGTAATTCATTATTTAGAGCGTGGTTCATTCCCTCTCCACCCCCTCTCCCTATAGCTCTCGATATTCCTCTGCGTTTTGTTCCTGCGCTGGAGGTGCCTCTCTCCAGATGGTCAGGAAGACTGAAGCACTGTCATCTCCTTGATGAAAATGGATACCTTCCTGCCTCCATTTTGAAGCAGGCAGCAGATCACAAAATTGGCAGAGCGCCTACGCCGACGTTCGCAGGTCACGGCGAACGGGAAGAGAAAATCCAGCAGCGAAGCGCAGCCGCACGCGGCGCCCGAGCAGCCCGGCGCCCCCCGGCCCGCACCTCGCAGCCGCCGCGGCGGGGATTAAAGGGATCCCCTCGTTGTAAAATCAAGAGAGGGTTTTAAGAAGGGGCGAGCAGAAGGGCTGCGGGACGCGGAGCCACTTGCCGGCATCCCTCGGGCGGTGCCACCCGTGCCCCCGGGTGCAGGCCGGGGCCTGAAGCGCCGCCCTGCCCGCAACGTGATCCGCACGGGGCAGCGCCAGCAGCAACCCCGTACCCGGAGAAACTGGAGCCGAAGGGAGAGCCTTTGGTAAGGCAGGGCCAAAGGGCTCAACCCTGGGCAACGGTGGCTCGGGGGCCCCACAGCAAGCCCTCCTCAGAAGCCGCGGCCCTGACGTGCGGCACCAAGAGCTGCCCGCGCAGGGGGAGCTGAGGTAGCGCAGTAGCAGCCAAGGCCACAGTGAACTTTCTGCTTTTCTCTCAGCGTTCAGCTGGACCGAAGGCACAGGCACACGAGCGTATGCGCCTGCAAGCCCCGGGGTCCCCCTGTCACCAGCTGTGAGCCCACGGTGCCACCTCTAGCGCTGCCTTCCTCCTAGGCGCTGCTCCGGCACACGGCCCCCAGCCATCACGGAGCGGGGGAGCTCGTCGCAGAGGTACCCGAGTGCCCGTTTGGTGGTAAAATCTTTACGGATGGGCACGAAGAAAATGGGCGTCGTGCTTCGGTGTACCCGGGGTACACCAGGGGGGGAAGCCAGCACAGGTCAGCAGCAGGAGCGACATCAGAGGCGCTGTGCTGACGCTTTAATCAAACACGCGTCAGGCACTTCTCGGGCTTTCGAACAAAGCGGCGTGCATGCTGATGGCAAAGCTGATGTACTACGCTGCCGTGCCTTGAAGAGGTATGATGGTTAGCTCTAAAAGCAGCTTCACCGCGCCGCTGCGTTTAACCCGCAGCAGTTTTGCTGTCCTGCTCTCTCCTGATCCGTCCAGCAGCCCGGGCCTGTCCCCGGGCCACGCTGCTTTCCCCCTGGGAGAGAAGTCATTGCTTTCCCCTAACAGTTGTGCTGCAGCTTACGAGGCATGCATGAAGTCTGATGCAGGCTGCTGAGAGAAAGGAAAGTAGTCCAGAGGAAGTATTTTCATGTTTCTGAGTTTAAAAAGCCACGTGAGCTTACGGCCCTCCTCCTTTTCGCTCATTAGACCTCAGCAGCGAGGCAGCACGGCCGCAGTGCCACGGCCACAGCTCTCACCTGGGAAAAACAGGAGGGGCACGGGGCTGAGGAGAGATGGACGAGGAAAACCCTCCTGCATCCCTTCTGATTACAGATACACGGAGCTCCTGCTATTTTAAGGGTGACCGCCACCTCTTCTTCCTCTCCTGCCTAGCGCTCTCCCTCCTGTGCCCCACGTCGCCCACCCCAGTGCTCCCGGCAGTGGGGCTCAGAAGTGAACTGGATCACATCTGACGTGCTCCGGGTGGCCCCGCAGAGAAGCAGGGTGCTCCCCACTAGTGCCTGTCTCATTTAAACGGATGCTCGGACACCCGGAGGGCACTGCTCAGCCTCGGAGGCTCCGCGTAGCCAGCTACCCGCTCACGGCGACATGCGTTTGGCTCAACCCAACGCCGTTTCTTCCCTATATTCCTACAGGCCGACGACGTTCAGATACAACTCCAGTTGAACACGAAGCGCCCCAGGACAAGGCCCCTTCCCCTGGCAGAAATTGGGCTTTGCACGTTGACCTTCTTCAGGACCTGCAGAGCGCGAGCTATGAAGGTGGAACAACCACCTGTGCACCACGTGAAGGAAACCGGTCCCTATTTCATGGTGCTCGCTGGCTAAATTCCCTACGTTACGAGCTTGGGTCAAGCACGTCGGGTGACCCTGCGCCGCTCGGAGCAGTCGTGCAGAAGCGATGAATGAAAACTTTGGCCATGAAGGGAAGGAAACGAAACCGTGCGACAGAGACGGGGAGGGCAGGCTGAGCCTGGCTGTCGTGAAACGCCGTGGAAAATAGCCCAAAGAAATGCCAGCACCCAAAACGTCACGTAGCTGGGTGTAACTCTTCCTTGCTAACAGCCGACGCTTGATTTATTCCTCTGCTGCTTTATAGCTAAATTTTCACACAGAGAAAGCCACTGGATTGAAGGAAATTAACTCGTTTTGCTGTGACAGGCTCAGTCATAAGAAGGAATTTGAGGAGATGTAAGGAAGCTTTTGAAAAAACTCTCGTATTTCCTGCAGAAGTGTCACTCTTCCAACATAAATATTCATTATTTTCAGATTTTTGTCACAGTGGGATTCTCAAGTTATCATGACTTTGGTTAAGAGCACGCATGGAAATTCCTCTCGTACTGAAATGTACCAAAGTCTCCAGATTTATTTGCCTTTGTATCATCGGGACTGCAGCATTTTCAGCGGGCAATAAATGGCGCGGAGGCAATGATTAACGGGATGAACTATGAGATTCTGACCGACCCGTCCCTTTTTGCCATTATTCTGCAAAGCAATGTTTAAAAAAGCCACGATATCACTTTATCATATCAATAACCTATCCATAAGTGCTTGCCAGACCATTTTACAGAGGAATTGTGTCTGTAACCCCATCTAAACAGGCATAAATTCTCACGAATAAGCGTTGATAAAGGAAACCACCCAACAACCTGATCCAGAAGAGTGAAAGTTAAATGGGTTAAATTTATGGCACTGGTAGAAATGGAAATATGCTGCCTGCGAGAAGAGAGAGTAACGAGATGTGTACAAGAGTGACTTTCTGATTTGACAGAAAACGCATTATAGATTTAAAGATGTTAATATTCTTAAAGAGAGCCTGAATTTAGAAAATCACTCTGACTCATGCTGGGAGGTTTGAAGAGATGATGAATAACGATCTGGGAAAAACAAGCCATTCTGTAATATGACATGATGAAAAAATTATCACATTGTCTCCAGTTTTGGGAGTCTGCCTTCGAGTTCCAAACACCTTTTCTTCTCTCATTCTTCTGGAAAGCTCGCTGTCCTGAGAACGGGCTTCAGAAATCCCCCGTTTTCCAGTACTGGGGACTCGGCCGCCAGCTCGCGGAGCTGCTGACCTGGCCGTGCGCTGCTCTCCGCCCACGGTGACACGTTCAGACCTCAGGAATCCAGGGTCTACCAAGCAACCAGCCTTGGGAATGCCTATAACACGTCGCAGCATCGCTGGCTTTTGAGCGAAGGGCTCTGGCTGGTGCCAAAGGGCTTGCTGAGGCGCGTCCGAGTCCTGGGAGGTGCCTCCAGGAAGCGCGGCGTGGCTGTGGCGGCCGCCTCCCCAGCTCTCCATCGAGCTGTCCGCAGGCGCCCGGCTGCCGGTGTTTGGAAACTGAGCCTGAGCAAGGCGAAGCGAGAGATCTTCTCCTCCTCTCCTGTCTTGGCCCTGCTCTCCTCCCCTCTCAGGCCCTCGAGCGCCGGGCACGCAGGGCGCGGGCGCGAAGCGCGAGCTGTAAAACACTGGATACAGAGCGATCCACTCCGACGGGTACCCGACAGAAGGAAACATCTCCGACGAGAACCAACTCATCCGTCTGCAGACGTTAAAAGCTCCTCGACGCCAGCACCTGCCCAGGCGGCTCCTTGCAGGAGTCCCTCGCAAAACCCCTCGCGGCATCCACCTCTGGCTTGGTGGCTTGAGGTAACGCTGGGGAGGCTCAAAGCGAAGCGTGAGCCACGGGCCGACTGCTGCCACGTGCTGTCTTGGACAAGAAAGCTTTCTTGGCCACAGCTTGCCCCGGTTTGTCACCCATGGGGTGCCACCGCCGGGCGGTGCCGCTCCCGTCTCCTTGACCGGTGAGTTCGAGATCCCCGCGAGGCCAAAAACGGGGCCGGGACGAGCGGGCAGTGGTACCGTCCCCTGCTCGAGCATTCAGAGGGGAAGTGCTCTCACCAGCAACACTAAAATTTCAAATACTCAATAAAAAAAAAAGAAAAAAAAGCATTCTGTCCTTTCTAATCACTTGAGGGCCACCCTCCTTGGCTGCCGTCCTCTGTCCTCCCAGCCCCGCCACCGGACCAGCAACAGCTCTGCCAGGCCGGGGTTGCATTTCCCCAGCTTTTAGGTTTTTTTAAAAAACCCAACAACACGCTAATTCAGATTTTTAGTACGTGTGAGGAGCAGATGCCCTTTCCCCGGGCTGACCTGCTCCAGGTTTCCCGCAGAAGGGACGCCGTTGGGCTTGCAGGTCCCTAATTTCGGCCACATGTTGCTGCCGGGGATGCGAGGGAGAGGAAGAGGGAGCGGGGCGGAGGGGGAGGCGCGCGCTGATGAAAAGAGCAGCTCCACAAGTGAAGCACATTACCAGCCTGGAGTGGAAAGGGCCGGAAGGAAAACCCACCCACCTCACCCCGCGTTTATTCTATCAACCTGCAATTGCAGCAATCAAAACCAGATGTCGGCTCTTCCAGATCTTTCTCGCAGGACAAACACGCCAAAGGCCCGGGGCCTGGCGTTGCCATCAGCTGGTAATTGAGACCAGATGAGCCACGGAACAGCAAAGCACATGCGAAGCAACCCCCGGCCCCGGGAGAGGTATGAAATTGCAGGTCCCGCTGAGCCGTTAAGTGCACGGTGCACCAGGAAAAACAAGTGTACGCGGCGCGGGGAGCCACCTGTCCGCGCACCGCCGCGCCGCTCCGCCGCCGCCGGCGAGCCCCCGGGGCCAGAGGTTGCCCGGGGTTAACGGCGGGGCCGCGCGGTGCCGCCGAGGACGGGCGCGGGTGCGGGGCCGTTCACGCCCGCGGCCCCGGCAGCGGCTGTCCCTGCGGCACGTCGCGCCTCGCCCTTCCACCGGCACGGCTCTCCTGCCCGCAGCGGGGGCGGAAAGCTCGAGCCGCGGGCTTTACAAGGGTAGATTTGCGGGGTTTAGTAAAAAATGCACCAGGACCTCGCTGGAGGAGCCCCCGCTCTGAAGGGCCTCTCGGCGGAGGCCCCGAAGCGGTGGTTCGGTTCGCGCACGGCGGTGCTGGCCGCCCCGGGCGGGCGCAAACATTTCGCACGGGACTGGCCCGGAGCGTGCAAAGCGGCTCCGTTTCCTCCCGCTGCAGCAAAGGCACCGGGTTTCCCTTGGTTCGATCCAGGAGAAACTCGCAGCGAAGGCTGATGGACATTCGGCAGCTCCTGCGAAGTGCCAGCCCGATAAACCACAGCTCGTTTGGGGGCGAAACGCCAAAATCTGGAGCAAACCGCTTGCTCTGCACTCTTGCTCCAACGCCCCCAGGAACCAGCACCAACACAACGAGCTGCCCTACGCTCAGCGTACCCCGAACGTTAGCTGTCCTTTTTTTTTTCCCCTCCTCTCCTTATCCCACCCTATACGATCCTCTAAGCCCACAGATCCTGCTCGGTTAAAATATCTTCCAGATGGGACCGCTGAATTCTACATCTTGTGAACGCCCAAAGTTAAAAAGGGGTCAGCTAAACGAAGGGAAAAACTGCACCGTGATGTCATCCCCGCGCAGCGATACACGTTCTAAAAAAGCAACAGCAACACGAAGGGACCCGGAGGTTTTCTGTTCCGACTCGGTTCTGTCTGCACCGTGCAGCCGGCCCGGCCCGAGCGGGAGGCAGAGCCCACCAAGCGGTCCAGCCAAGACGCAGCGGCTTCTAACAGGCGTCAGGGAAAAGACAAGGAAGAAAGGCAAGAGGGACAGGGGGAGGACACGGAAGAGAAGGTCGCGAGAGTGAGAGGTGACCAAATACTGCAGAGGAAGTCCCAGGGGTGGGGAACAAAGAGATGGGAAAGCAAAGCAGAAAGGAAAAGAGAACAATTTGTAGAGAGGGGAATTCAAGAACTTGGTAGGGATGTGCCACGGAGACGGGCACGGCACAAGACCTGGATGCTCCTACGGGGGGGCTGCAGCAGGGACAAAGCAAAGGGGAGGCCCGGGACCCCTGGCACCGCCGGCGCTGGGAGCAGCCAGCACGGGCAGAACCGAGCAGCAGTCACACACGAGGCCTTCGGGACGGCTAAACGACGAGGGAGCTGGACGCGTCCTTGCCATCGGGCTTTGCTTTTCCTTCGTACTGACAGCCACCAGGTGACAGGGATGCGACCACGCGAGGATCAGCCTGTGCCGGGTGGCGGGGAGGTGGCCACGGGAGGGTTTCGGATCCGGAGCCGTGCTCCGAGGGCTCCCCAGGCTTCAGCCCGACCCTGGCGGCACCTCCGCGGGCCATCACCCGCTGCCATCAGCCCTGGGACATCCGGAGCCAACGCTCTGAAGGCAGGCAAGCAGCGCCGGGACAGAAGATACAAGAGGCTGAGAAATGAGTAAAGAGGAAATGACAGGCTGCAGAGACACCGAGTCTGTGACGGCTGACGAGGAGCTGCTTCTCAGGAGCCAAAGGACGGAGGTGGGCACCTTACCTGGCGGAGGCAAGACCTACACGCAGCCCTTCGAGTGCCCTGGCCGCGGCAGGGCTCGGGGACGGTCCTGAGGACGGAGAAGTCACCGGAGAGGAGCAGGAGACATGTCCAGGGGGAGAGGCGAAAAGAGCAAAGCAGAGAGGGAGTAGGCAGGAAGAGAGGACAAAGAACCAGGGGTGTGACTGGGGAGGAAAGATGTGACAGAGTCAGAGAACGGAGCTGACATCCTGCAGCTCCCACAGCTCCGGCAGTCGCCGATAGGCAGCGAGTCAGAACCAGACCTCAAAAAAAAAAAAAAAAAAAAAAAAAAGGCAATAAAGAGCGAGCAGAGCAAAAAAAGTGGGAAAAGAGAAATAAAAGTGATGATGAAAAGAACAAAGGTGCCACTTGGCCGGGCTCCAGGGCGAGTTTTCAGATGTGAATTCTAATTCACATTTAATAGAAGATAGCGTGGTTTCAAGCTTCTTTTTTTCTTTTTTTTTTAAGTGAAGGACTTCCCAGAAGAGGCAGAGAAAGGGACCGTTCCATGCGTTTTCCCTCTTTTCGGGATCTGCTTTGTAACTTCCTTTTCTCCCCCGGTTTTACCGAGAGCCATTTTGTGCTTTTTTGCCCTTTCTTCTTTTGAAAATTTTCGACGCTCTGCTTACAAACCCGCGCGGAGACGGGGAACGCGCCAGACGTCTGCCCATATTCTCCTCTCAAATCTCAAGCAAGCAAAGAGTTTGCCTTGGCCAATATTGTCCTTGGCCAGTATCGACCTTGCCCAACACGATCCTGTAACTTGGGGCTGACAGTCACGAAGCGGATGCTGTCCGTTTGCCCGAAGCCCCGCAGAAACCCTGCCAGCCACGTGCTGCACGCCCACGGGGCAGCTCCCAGCGCCCCCACGGTTCGGTTGCTCGAAGCGCGGGCCCTGACCCAAAGCCCGTGGCTCCGAGAGGCCCCGAGCGATGTTTCACGAGCGGTGCCCTCTGCGGAAACGCCTCCGTCGCCGCGAATGGCAGGGGGACGGGGTGACGGCAGCTTCAGGTGCTGAGACACAATAAAAACAATGAGGAAAGAAAATGTTTGCTTTTTGTGTCAGCGGAGATGTCAGTACCCATTAATAAATCTATCTGCTAAATCTACTCTTATTCATGTGGGACATCACCAAGTTAAAGTAAAATAAATTATCTTTAATTAAATGGAATTGTCGTCTTCCTCCTGCTATCATCCCCAATTATTACATCCTAATCAGCCCTTTTGGGAGAAGGCATGAGGGAAGGCTGAAAGGCACATTTACTATAAACAATTTCTCTCTCTGTCAAGAGATGGAAATTTTATTTTAATTATTGTTTAGGACTCCGATTTTTACCCAGCTTTTTTCTTTTTTTTGATGAAAGGGATTAAAAGTTTAAAACGCCATCATTCAAAGCAAGGAAGAAATCTGCTCGTGTCATCACTGCAGAGCAATTTCCTCTCGGGCCCTCCTACAATTAAAGCCCAGAGCGAGGCAGGAGACACGCGAGTCGTTTGGGGCGACTTCTTTAGCGTGATTTCCAGCGGGAGATCTCCGTTCGGAAAAAAAAACCGTCCTGGCCGAAGACGGGAGGTGAAGGCATCGGGAGGGCTACGAAGCCCACCCCGTGCCCGACCCCAGGCGCTGCACCCAAGGCTCAGCCTCCTGGGACCGGGGGCACCGGCACGGGGCGAGCACGGCAGCGCCCGGGAGCCCCCGAGGCCGGCGGGTACCCGCAGGAAGCACCGAAGGCTCCCGGGCAGGTTTGGTTCGGCTCGATCCGACTCCACCGCGTGAGCGCGGGCGGGTTCAAAAGGAGCAAAGGAACCGTGCTCGAAGCCTGCGGTTTGCTCGTGTTTAACAAGCACTCCGAATGAAGGGTACTCTCGGGGCCTGGTTTTCAAGCGCGCTCGGAGCCGCGTTTGCCCCATTACCGTGAGCGCATGTAAACGAAGCGCCCGGGCCTGCGCCTGGGTCGGCTCCGCGTGGCCGGAACCCCTTGTACGCGGCCTGGACACGCAATGGCCGTAACTGCGCGCACGAATCAGGCACGCAGAACAGCCCCGGCACCGGCGGCAGAAGCGGGGAGCACGGGCGCGAGCGGCGCCGCGCGCTGGGACTCGCGCCGAGGGCTCCAGGTAGCTCGGACAACCTGAGCGGAGAGAAAACCCCACCCAAGTGCCGGGAAGTTACAAATATCCAAAGAACAAACACCTCCCCCGTTTTCAAATAATGACGATTTAACCCCAAACAGTTTACGGGACACGTTATCACCACCACGTGAACGGCGAACGCCACGTTCGCTTGCCAGAAACCCTCCGGGACGTAATTCCCAAAACAACCCCTCAGCTAAAATTTACCAGCGGCGCACCACATCCCCCGTCAAGTCCTGACCGTCCGAGATCACCAGGAGTCGGAGCTGCGCTTTTCTAATTAAACTCCAGAGCCTGGGCAGTTTTTGAAAGCGTGTTCCTCTCCCTGCCAATTTTGTTTTCGCCTGCTTGCCGGCCGTGAAGGCCCCGAACACGCTCTGAACAACCGCTGCCCAATTACGGGACGAGATAAATTTCGGATAATAACGGAATTATTCACTCGAGAGAAAATACAGATTATGGCAAGAACTGGAAAAAGGAAGAACCGCTCTGTTCCGATTAATTAATGCGACCTTTTTTTTTTTTTTAAAAAAAAAAAAAAGCACTTTTCAGGGTGTAGCACTGTTTTCATTTAGCACCGCTTTGAATTGCCGCCTACAGAAGTTAAAAAAAAAAAAAAAAAAAAGGAAAAGAAAGAAACCACAGCTATACAAGCCTGCTGACTTCTTATAAAAGAACCAGTTTTAAACTTGTTTACACTACTGATTCCAAATGAATTCAAGATGGTGGCTAGTTAAAGAAAGGGAGACCATGCCAAGGATTTTGATCAAAGAACTTCAATTCAACAATGTTCAGTTTTAATTGACCACTAATTAAGCTACATTAGTCAAAGAAAAGTCTCTATCACTTCTGAGTGACGAAGAAAAGAATTCCTTTAACCCTGTCCTCGTCCTCCTTCAGCCAGCTCGCGGAAAAGCAGCTTCTCGAGTATCAGCCTTGGAAGCATTTCCAGTATCAATATGCCAACAACATTTTTTTTTTTGAGCAGCAAAAGAAAAAAAAAAACCAAAAAACGAAAAAGAAGTGTCGGAGGAGGGCTGGCTCTGCCAGCGAGCATTCTTCCCTCGCGGGGCGAAGCCGTCCCACAGACGGCGGCGTTCCCACGCGGCGAGGAGCAGGCTGCCAGCGGGCTCGGGCTCGCGGGGCCGCCCGGGCTCTCGCGCGGGTCCCCGCTGAGCGAGGAGGCGGAAAATGCAGCGGCTCGCAGCTGCTTGGCACCGCGGGGCCGGGAGAGGGAGAGCCGCCGTGGAACCACCCGGCGACGCGTTCTGGGGATGCACGCTTCTCTACGCGCACACGCCGCGGCCGTGGTTTGGAGCACCTGCGAGAAAAGCCTCCGCGAAAGGGTCCCACGCGGGCGGCGACGTGCGATGGGGAGCGCTCGTCCTCGCCACGACAAAGCCCCGTAGTCATGCACGACTCTGGTCGGAGCACGCCAAAGGAAACCTACGCCTAACGAAAAGTCTGCTGCGGAATTAGGCTCTGGGAACGCATTAGGGAATGAAATACCGGTGTTCAATTTGGTGCTTATGTCTTTTAAGAGTCTGCCGGATCAGATAAATCAGAGGGAGCGAACAGACGCCAACGTTAGCTTGCTTCGAGCAGCAAGGTCAGGAACGGGAAGGCTGGGAGATGGCACCGGGACGGTCGAGCAGGTTTGAAGGAAGGCAAAAAGTTCTCGGCGTTCCTGTCCCCCGCTCACGGAGAAGTTTGCACGATGCAGCGAGCAGCACGGCGGCTCTGCAGCTCCACAGCGTCGCAGCTCTCTTTGATGAGGGCTACACTCACGGCCTTAACTTGCATTATATTTTATCCTAATGATTTTTGGCAACAAACTACTGCATTTCATATAATAGAATTTAATGAGTACCATATCTTTTTTTAACATTCTGCCAAATGCTCATTAAAATGCACTTGTTTTTGCAATGCAATAGCTAGCTATATGAAACCAAAATATTAATGCAAATTGGCATTTCTAAGTTTAAAGCGGTATTTGCATAACAGGAACCAAACGTGGTGCAAGCTGAAAGCGAGCGCACAACACAAAATGCCTCTTAACACCATAATTATTGCAAGGAAAAAATGATGGTTTGTGCACACCACCATGAGCTCAAGGATAAAGCATCTGCCACTTTGCGACACCGTTATCTCCCGATGCCCAGTCTCCCCAAGAAAAGAGGGTCTGAAAAGACTGCACTCACTGGGGCTGATAAACAAGATAGGTACAAGACGCGATTTTAAAAAATACCAACGCCTTTATGCAAATACGACTGTAGGAACTAAAAATTACAAGAGGCAGCTGAATGCGCGGCTGCCAGTAGCGCTGAAAGATTAGCTTGTTAGTTGAGAGCCACAGGCCAAGCCAAAGGTATTCCTGTTCTCATAAAGCAGTCATTAGCCGTAGTAATCAGTATCTCCAAGTAAATACGGTTATGAACCAGACTTTGTACTCTGACACAGCAATATTTCAAAAAAACGTGTCTCTACTGCGAGTGGAAAGGAGCTGTTCAGAAAGCCAATTACTCCCTACCTATTAGCAAACGGGCGTCATCAGCCTGAAGGACATCGCCGCCGCCGCAGCCGGCGCTGGGAGGAACCTTGAAAGCCTCGCTTGGGGTGCAGAGAAGGGGGCAAAGCCGGGGGTCTGCACCCGTTGCAGGGCTACAGCTGCCAGATTGGGTTTTAAAAATAAAGCCGAACATTGCTGCGTCTCCTTTTCAGAGCTATCAGGAAGAACGGAAGTCACTCAACTATTTCTTTCGTGCGTCGCCTGTAAAAAGTTAGCTCTGCGTTGCTACTAGAACGCCTGGTACGCTAGCAAAAAGTAAAAATAATGCAGGGCTCGGGGGTCCTCCAGCCCCTGGCAGGGTGACCTGCTGCCCCCAAGGGCACAGCCTCCTCAGGACCAGGCCTCAGGGCGGCGCAGGCTGCACCCGGGGAGCCCATGCGGCAGGGAGCGGGGTAAATCCCCGCTGCTTTAGGGCGCCTGGTGCTACTCATCCCTGCGGTGGGGGCTTGCCTTAATGGCCTACGGCACCCTACCACCTCCAGCTAACTCTGCGCAAGGTTACAGGGTGTTTCTGTGGCTGGGCACTTCACTCTGACACAGAGGACACCAAGTCGTGAAACCGTACAGTGGTTCTGAAGTAAACGCTAAAGGAACCGAAGTAAAGGTTTCCAACCTGAAAACGCTCCCACCTTCGTGCTGATAGTCGCAAACACAGCACACACACACACGTGCAGGTGTGTGTTTACGCGTCATGTTATTTTTTAGCAGGTAAGAGCCCTGGGGTCTCCTCCAGCAGGAGCTTTAGCAGGCCAAGGGAAGCACACGAACGCCTCCAGTGACGCCACCGCAGGCGTGCGCGTGCTGACGAGATCCCGCTCGGAGCTAACGAAGATTCAAAACAAAACCACCAAAAAAAAAACCCCACAGTTCCCTTTTCTGTACGCGGCAGCTCGACAGAGGCACCTGGTGCCTCCCAGCACCGCAGCGGGTGGCCTGGCCGTGAGGCTGGGCCCGGTGTCACGGAGCGCAGGCCGGTAGCCACACCGGCCGTCCAGGTGGCCCAGGCCGAGGCAGGAGCCCCGCCGCCACCGTCCCCTCACGGCATTCAGCTCCCCGACCGGGCCCAGGCGCCCCACAGCAGGGCCTAGCAGTGCTCCGAGGGCTCTGAGGCCTGCTCGTGAGCCCCGGCTGCTGCCCCACGGCCCTAAAAGCACCGCGATCGCCCCTGGGGTGGAATAGGGGGCCACGGGGCACAGCGAGGGTGGTTGCATGTGCCTGGAGTTTCTCCACTGGGTCTTTCTTCTCTTCTTCTTTTTTTCCTAGCTCAGTAAAAGTTGCTCTGAAAAAGGGGTAAAGCTATAAATAAGGCACTGAGACACCGACAGCAAATTACCATCCTATGAGTTAATGGCATATCAAATTAAAGGCCTCAGTCTCGAGCTTTTGAAGACGTACAACTGCGACCTCAAGATTTTGGCAGATCTCTGCGTGCAATCAGAGCAGCCGAACTTATTTTGCATGCCGACTTCCACAGATCTGCGTGTGTGGCTCAGGCAGCGAGAGGGATTATCAGAAACAGGCTTCTGCCAGCAGTGATCAGTCCGGGGCTGTCTCTGCATGGGTAATTCTGTTTTCCCCTACAAGGTGCCCTCTCTTGGCTTAGGCAGAGCCAGCGGCCCCTCTCCACGACACAGATGTGTGCTGGCACCACGCTCACAGGCGCGTTTGTGGGGGGACGGCGCTCCCCGGGAGCGGGCTGGGATATTTCTCTCTTCTCCATGCTGGAGAGAGAGATGACCATCCGTAAAAACGTCCTCAACACCAGCTCCTGATGAGCCTGGAGCTGTGGGATGGCGACAGCCCCCAGCGCCTTCCTGAGCCGAGTGGCCCCCCGACACGTGCTGCCGGGGCGAGAAGGGGCAGAACGTGGAAAAAAAAACAAAATAGCAATGATAAAAAACAAGAGGTGCGGGACACGGCGCATCTTTAGCCAGGAGGAGGGCTGCAGGCCGCAGCCGCCCGCTGTCGGCACTCGGGGCAAGAAGACACAAAGCTGCCCCCGAGCTGGACACGGCGAGGGGCTGGGAGCTGGAGGGACCGAGACTCCCCCAGACCGCTCCCCGTTGGAAGCCGATTAGCACCGAAGCACTGTATTCTAACGAAGCGCCGCAAACAACGTGTGTTCAAGTTCAGAAATGGCGAGCGGTTCGTAAAGCGCTCGCTTAGGAAGCCAAACCAAAAACGTGCGCGCCGTTTGTTGTTGTTATTATTCCTGATAAAAAATAGGGGACGGTGAGCTTCATCCCAGAGCCAGCCTTCACGTACAGGCCGGGACGGTGGGAAAGAACTGCTGTGTCCAGTGGCTGAGCTCCAACCGTGGCGGCTGCCGGCACTGGGAGGCACTGGGGGGCACTGGGAGGCACTGGGAGGCACTGGGAGGCACTCTCCTGCGGGGTGTCCCCGGTTGGCACACGGACCCCGGCCGTGTGATGCTGCCGGGGATTGCCGCAGGCAGGCAGGCGCCCCACGCTGCCGTGCCTTGCCTTACTGAAGCTCGCAGCGCTAGCCGGCTCTCTCTTTCAGGTGTTAATACAGAAAATCAATTTTGCATCCCGGCAGCTGGGATCGCTTGGAGCCTCGCAGCTGTCCGCATTCCAAAACCGCTCATTCGAGCACGCAAGGACGTGCTGCAAACGCGGCGCCGTGCGAAGATGGCTGATCTGTCCCCGCTGCTGCCCGTGCCAGCTCCGCTCCTGGCACGGCTGGCACCGGCCCCACGCGCGGCCCCGGCACCGCCGCGGCAGCGAGGTTGTGAACGGCAGGAAATACGTTCGGTTTGCTGCTTGTGCTCCCCCTCTGCCGTAGCTGGAGGGGTTTTTTTTAATTCTGGGAATAGCGCTAATTCGGAAAAATCTCGAGTCAAGACAGCCACTGCGAAACTGCGGACGTATTTATGCAAACGTTTCGCTGTGAAGCTGGAGGGGCTGTAAGAGAGATGCGGGCTGTATCAGGTGTTCAGAAAGCACGGGGATTCAAGTCGTTCTGCGACTCCGAATCTGCAGTCGTCTCCGCACCTCAAACCACCACCACTAGAAAGACATCTCGAGCTTCACCGCTCCTTCTTCGGCTCTTAAACCCTACCTACCCTGCACGGGAACGGAGCAGCCGAGCCGCGAGATTTCCTTCTCCCCGTTTCTGACAATTAAAGACTGGGAGAAGCCGGGAGCACCACGACGGCGAGCACGGAGCCGAGGCAGAGGACGGGCAACCACGAGGCGGGGAGGTGCCGATGGCAGCGGGCACACGAGGAGCGGCACTCAACAAAACTGCATTAAAGGGGCTTCAGCGTTCCCTAGCCGGGACTTGTGCCCACGGTGACGTTCCCTGCTGCTCGTAACCCTTGGGAACAGAGGCCCTCGGCCCTCATCGTGGGACAGGGGCGTCCGTCCCCACGTCTACCTGCCACTGCATCTGCTGCCGGGGACCTCAGGCAGCAGGTATCCGAACGCACGACTTCTCCCTGCGTTTGCATCGCTTCTCCGACGGCCTAAGGTTTCCGAAAGCCTTTTCTGCGAGAAGGAGCTTCTGCAAAGCAAAAACTACGCCGCAAACACGTCGGCGTGCCCCTTCCACCGCTCACAACGAGAGCCCAAGGAAGCAGCCCCCAGCCCGAGCTGCTCCTCCGCGAGCTGCACTGTAATAACAGGTGCAGTAATAATAATATGCTGGGCAATCAACTTTTCCCCCTCTGATTTGTCAGTTTAGCTTAATAATGCCATTAGGAACGTAAACATTTCGGCAATTTCTATTTAAAAGTCAATAAAATAATGGGGTGCAGAACTTATCCTTTTTAATTTTTTAAGTAATACATCTGATTATTTTAATCACGTCAGCACTTAGCTGAATGGGTTTAAATATGCACGTTACATCGATTGGGTTTGTTTTATTCATCAGAAAGCCATTGAGCAATTCGGCATTATTCTTTTTTTTTTTTTTTTTCCCTTTCAGCTGGCTGCATACGACGCACGAGGCCCTTTCCGCGAGGCTGTGGGCTGCGTCTTCCGGGAGGAGGGACCGCACCGGGCACGGATTTCCAGGGCAAAAAGCAACCCAGCAGGGCTCGGAGCAGGAATCGGCCAGACGCTGCACGACAAACTCCTCCGGCTGCAATGAGAGGGCCGCTGGGCGAGCGGGGAGCTGCTGGCACAGCCCCGAGGCTTGCTTGCATCGTGGCCACCGACCGCCGCAGGGTCCCCGCTGCTGCCCGCGGGGGGACGGAGCCGGCGCTGCCGGGACCCCTCTGCGCCCGCGGCCGCAGCAGCAGCGGCAGTGGCAGCAGCAGCAGCAGCAGCGGTGCCCTGCCTGCAGCCGAGCCGGGCTCCCCGGTGCCGCGGTGCTGCAGCTCATGTGCTTCTCATTACAGGCTTTGCAGGCGTCTTAAGGAACAATTCGATCCCGCGCACACATGGGTTCTCACACCAGCCCCACTCCTGTTCAGACACCTAATAAAGCCCTGCAGGTGCACGAAATTGCCTCCGCCGCAACTTTTTTTTTTTTTCTTTTTTTTAACGTTATTAATTTTATAGGCAAAGCTCGGGTCCTTGCAGGGGAAGGAACTGGAAAGTTGGGTACCAAACTGCACGCTGCAAATTGCAGCCGGAGGGTGTCTGTGGCAGGCAGGTTTCAGGCTGAGATGCTGCACGCTGGATTTCACGGGCTGCTTTGGGAAAAGCTGAGGGGATGTCGCTGGTGGAGCCCTGCCCCAGAGGAGCGGACACCCAGCAGCACCGGAGGACAAATCCCCGAAGGCTCGAGGGCTGATTCTGCTCCTCCTGCAGCCGACCTGAAACCTCCCTTTGGCTTCCAGGAGGTAACGCCGTGACAATACGTCCTCAGAAACCAAAACCAAAACCAAGTAACGCGCACAGAACTCACAAATGAAGAGGCACGAATTTGGGAAGTTTCCCAAAACGAGGCCTATCCTAAGGCTGGGGGCAGAAATATTTCCCAGTGAAACCCGTGCTGTGGGGTTTTTGAATGCCGGGAAGGAAGCCGTGCGCTCAGTATTGCCGAATACCCGCTCAGGTGAGGGGACGCGTTCCCCCCCCCCCCCCCCCCCCCCCCCCCCATTAAACCCCAAGGGATTTAAATAAAACTTCTTAATAAGCCCGAGCTTTTTGCACCGTGAAAGGAGCACACAAGGGAACGGGGAGGTCGTTTCTGTCGGTGTGACCTCAGCTCTTGGTGACGGCCTGCCTTCCGACTGGCCCGGCTGCAACACGCCGCCGAGATAAAAACGTCGGGGCCGGGGTGGCCACCGGCAGTGCCACGCAGCGCCCGACTGCCCGCCAGGTGACTGCCGGCACAAATGCAGCACGGTTTGGTTAGTGGTGCTGGCAGTGGCACACCGAACTACACACCCGTACTGCTGGATTCGTGAAAGGCTCACTTTAAACTCGCTTTTAGCAGTTTCGCAGAAGCCCGACTGGAAAAAATAGCTAAATGGTTAAAAAACCAGCTTCCCCGAGCCCGGGCAGTGCAGCAGGGAAGGGAGCCGGAGGCTGCGCGTCACGGACGGCGACCCGAAAAACGAGCATAGAACTTCTCACCCGATCGGCTTTACGCAAACCTTACCCCCTGCCTTTTTTTTTTTTTTTTTAATTATAAAATAATAAAAAAAGCAGCAGGAAGGCAGGCCAGCCCGGAGCAGGCAGCTCGTGTGCCCCTCTCCTGCCACCACGTCGGCTGCAAAACTTCAGGGGCTGGTTAAAAAAAAAAACCACCAACAAGTTCCACTGGCAATGCACCGTCATAAAACGAGAAAGAAAGTGGCTGAAACGTTCCCTTTTGAAAAGAAATTCCCTGGATGAACTAAGCAAATCCCACGTCTCTAAAGTGCCACGGCAATTTTACAGTAAACCAAGTTTAATGCAAACCAGATTTATGCTGAAACAGGAAACAAACAATTCTTCTGCACAATTTCCTGTAGATCAATTGGAAAGGTATTTAAAGACTGCACCAGCTATTAGATCTTTTGTTAACCCCCCCCCGGCCCTGCCCACAAAAAAGCAGCTCGGAACACACACTGTCAGAGGATGTCAGCACCAGGCCCTAACTCGCCGTGTCTCCCATCAATCAATAACCGAATAAGATTCTATTTATAATCGCTTTTTTAAGAAAATAAATAAATTAATTAAAAAAAAAGAAAAAAAACCCCTGACCACAGTCATTTCCAAACCGGCACAGCTGAGGACGCGCAGTTCATTTCTGACCGGCGCATGCAAAGCATATTTAAATCCGGGGCTCAGCCCGACATCCTGCAAGGGCATTAAGCGTCAGAAATTCTCGAAATATTTTCGAAAAAGCCAGCTTTGCCGCCGTGAGGCCGCTTCAATTTCTGGCGTGTACAACGGGAAGAAAGCGCCGGGCTCTGTCAGAGCCGGGCTGCGCTGCCCGGTGAGGTTCGCTGAGCCCTAAATCGGTGCTTTGGAACCGGCTTTGGTTCTGCAGGCTCGCAGGGTCAGAACGAACTCGTTGCGTCCCCCTGCCCTTCCACCGGGACGTAAAGCGCGCAAACGCCGCTCCGGTCAAACCCTCCGGGTTCGCAACTCGCACGATTTTTCTCTCCCCTCGTTCTCGGGAGGGAGCTTCCGAGAATCTCTTGATTTACGAGATAAACGCGCAGCCTCGCCGCAACCCCCCCCCCCCCCCCAAACAATGGGCCTGCCAGCCTGCCAGCCGCCTTGGCCTCGAACCACGGCCCCGAACAGCGGCGACCGTCCTTCCGCGCACGCGGCCGCCTCCACGCACGCCCCGCGGAGCCCGAAGCCCCGGCCAGCTACCTGGGTCGCCGCCGGAGCCGCGGTGCAAAAGCTCTCCCCGCGCTCAGGAACCCGCTTGAAAGTATCTCCTAACTTTGGCTGATAAATATTTTGATTTTTTTTGTTTTGTTTTGTTTATGATCCGGGTGTCGGCGCTCCGGTTATTTCCAGCGACCGAAGCGCTGCCACCCCTTTAAACAAAGATGACTCGTAAATATCGCGCCGCGCTGAATTACCGCGGCTTTATTCGGGGCGAGGGGCGGGCGGGGGGGGGCGAACACAAAAGGTCTCTAATTTAGATTTAGAGATTTCTTTCTCCTCGTGCTCAAAAAGACAACTTTTCCTGCAATGCTCCCAGGATGACACTAGGCTCACGCCATTCACAAGTTCGCACTTGTCATTATTAAGCGTGGCACATGGAATTATTACACTATTTGGCCTAGCCCATTAGCAGGAACGATACCACGGAGCATTCATCTTCATCTCGGAACTTTATGGGGTTGAAAAGCTTTATAATAAGAATAGCAGACAGAAAGTAAACAGGAGAAACTCATTAGCATTTACTTTTTGTGATTTGATGACTTGACAAATAACTATTTCAAAACAACTAGTTGGAGAGATGGGTTGAAGCTTGTTAGGATAAAGCAAAAAGAGCAATTACAATAATTATAGGTTTCCCTATATGATTTAACACATGCGCGTGGCGGGAGCTGGTGATGCGATCTTAAGATACCATTAAAAGAAAATTTTGCCACTTTTGTGTTTCATTTCCATTTGCAATAATTCCTTCTTTAATAGTCCCACGCGTTTAAACATATTGTGTGTATAGGGCCAAATAATGCTTTATTAAAACCTCCGGGTAGAGGAAATTGAAAATAAGCAATTGGGAAAATCAGGTTTGGAAAGCGATCCCGCAGCCGTCCCCTCCCAGGTAACGTGCACGTCCTAAAACATCGCGCACACAGCTCGGGTAACGGGGAGCCGGGCTTGGAAAAAACGCCTCGTGTCTCGTTCCCCTGCTTCCGACGGAATCAAAGCGTTCCTCTGGTACAACCTGGGTCACAAAACTCCTCCGCTGAAACTTCCCTTCCAAAACGTTTTAGGGGAAAAAAAGTGATCCAAGAGCTCCCCGTTCGTGCATCGCATCGCCAAGGAAATCATCGAGCGCTGGCTCGCGCTCACGTTTTGTTACGTGACGCTTCCACTTTTGCTATTGTGTGAAGATTTCCTAAAAGAAATGCCCTCTGCCAGCGGGCACGTGAAGGAAAACAATCCTTACCGACGGACGCGGGGAAATAGTTAAAGGCAGAAAGTGCGCTCCCCCGGAGCCAGCTCTCCTAAAACGCCCCGTGAGCGAGGGGAAAAAAAAGCAGGCTGCAGAAAAAGCCTTCTGCAAACCTCGCGCTGACGGCAGTTTATTTTTTTTTTTTCGGTCGTTTTTTTTGTGACTCCTGTACCCGACCGTGCTCGTCCCCCCAACAGCAACCGGGATTCAGAGCGCTTTGGAAGGGTTTTGCATTTTTCGGCTTTTGTTTATTCCCAGGGAAGACCTGCTTCCGCTGCCTGCGCTCGGTTCAGGGAGTTCAAGCCGAATTTAAACAAGTAATTGACTTGTCACTGGGAAAGACAAAAAAAAAATAAAAAGGGGGGGGGGGGGGAGAAAAACAGCAAGGGAGGAATTTAGGACTGGATCTTTTCCTCACCCGAGGGCTCGTGCAACAACCAGAGGCCCTGCTCCGCTCCGGCGAGCGGGAGGGAGATGCGCAGCCCCCCCGCCAGCGGAGGTCCTTCCGATGAGGCGTTCGGGAGGCTCCGTGCGTGGCATCCCCGGGCTCGGCGAGATGCCTGGCACCAGCTCAAGGGCCGTACAATGCGGAACCCGAGCCAGAACAATGCCGGCCGCATATATAAAAAAAAAAAAAAAAGAAAAAAAAAAAGAAAACAAAAATCTGTTTGTCAAGTGCACGGCTGAATACTTTCTCCCCCTCTCCCCGGCGCTGCGGTGCCGGCCTCGGCCGCCGAACTCCTGCAACCGTGCGGCCGCGGCTTTTTGCGCGGCCGCAGCGAGGGCACGGCCACCGCCGGTGGCTCGAGCGTGCCGGCCTCGGTGCCCCGGAGCCCCTTTGTGCTCCCGCAGCGCGGGGAGCCGCCGAGGGCCAGCTCTGCTCTTAACAAGCACCTCGGAAGGGTTCCTCTAAGCACGTTTAAGCCGTGCCGGAGCGCTCTCCCGATTTTTCCGCGTGCCCCCTCCTGAAGAGCACAAAGGGGAAGCGGGGAGCCCCCCGAAGGCCTGGCAGCCCAGCGGGGTTTCTCGGCGGGGCGATGGCCCGGGCGGCGGTTTTACGGCCCGCCGCGACGGCCTCGCTCCGGCTGCGGGCTCCGCAAGCTGGGAGCGCCCCGACACTCGGGCAATTGCCCCGACGGAGCGGTGGGGAGCACGGCGAAGCCCCCCCTTGGCCCCACGGCCCTCCGTCTCGCTTCTCGGGCTCTCTCCATCTCGCCCCCCGGCCAGAAAAGCCCGGGCAAGAAGGAACTTGGGCTAAAGCGGTGAAAAATGTCGAGGAGGGTCCCGGGTGCGAGGCGAGCGCCGTGCGGTGCCGCTTCCTGTTTACAGTGCGCTGTCTCGGGGATTTTATTACTTACTGAGGATGAATTAGCAGCGGTTAGCAAACTTTTTCTCGCAAAGCTACCGGGGCCGGCCGGCCCCGCCGCGCGTGGGAACGCCGGGTAGGTTTGTCCTTAAGAGCGCTAGGAGCAACTAATTCAAAAAATAAAAGGAACCGGGGGGGGGGAGAAAGGAAAAAAAAAAAAAAGCGCCTCCCGGTAAATTCACCAGCTTTTATTTGTACTGTTGAAGCGGTTTTTAAATCCCGGCTGTTGCTCCCGAGCAAAGCCCCTCGGTCTGCAGCACCCCCCCCCCCCGGCCCCGCGTTCCCTCCCCGGCACCGGGAACAAAAGGCGAGGTCCGCGGGGCTCCGCCGAGCTCCGCGCACGGAGAGCGGCCCCCGGCGCCTCGCCCCGCGGCAGCGGGGGGGACCTGGGGGTGCTGCGGCCCCCCCGGGCAGGGCACCGGCAGCCCCCCCCCCCCCTCCCGGGCGGCACGGAGCCGGCAGCGAGTTGGCGGAGCCGGGGCAGCTCGGAGCGCCCGACCGCCCCCCCCCCCCAACCCTTCCCTGCTCTTCCCCAAATTTTCTTCTTCTTCCCAGCCACGGCTCTCCCCCCCCCCCCGCCTCCGATATTTTAAAATACTTTTCCTCGCCGAGACCCAGCCAGAAAAGAAAAAAAAAAAAAAAAGCGCAGAAAGGGAAAAAGACAAAAAAAAAAAAAAAAAAAGGAAAGAACCCTCCAGATGGCGAGCCCAAACCTTCTGCTGGGGTTATGCGCGGAACGCCCCGCGCGGCTCTCGCCTCTCCTTCCCTCGCCCCCCGGCCCCCCCCCAAAAGCTCCGCGGATGGGGACGGGGGGGGGGGCTCGGGGCACCCCGGCCCCTTCGTGCCGCCCGCTGCCGGCCCCGGGGGGGGGTCCCGGTGCCCGGTGCCCGGGGTCGGGGGGGGGTCCCGGCGGGGGTCCCGGCGCAGCGCCGCCTTACCGCTTTGCCATTATAGTAGTACATCAGGGAGTTGCCGCCCATGCCGGGGATCGTGTACGCGCAGTACATGGTCCCGGAGCCTTTTTCCCCTCCGGTTCCCACTCTTCCCAACTTTTATTTCAAACTCGCTCGCCCTGTGTGTTGGTTTCTTTTTTTTTTTTTCTCTTGTTTCTTTTTTTTTTTTTTTCTTTTTTTTTTTTTTTTTTCACCACAATTCCTGCACTTGCATGTTCCCAGATGGCCGGCCCGGGCGCGCTCAATATGCAAAGCAGGGCGAGACCATTCGCGGCGCGGGGGCGGAGGCTGCGCGCCCCCCCCCCCTCCCATCCCCTCCTACCCCCCCCCCCCTCCTCCCCACCCGAACCTCTCCCGCCTCCCCGGCCCCGCCGCGCGCCCGCGCCCGCGCGCGCCGCCCCGCGCCCGCCCCGCGCCGCCCCGGCGCGCTCCCAGCCGGCCGCCCGCGGGGCCGCGGAGTCGGGCCCATTAGCGAGCGGAATACAAATGCGCCTAATTGCCTTCCCCCCCCCCCCCTTCTCCTCCTCCTCCTCCTCCTTCTCCCCTCTCTCTCCCTCTCCTTTTTTTTTTTTTTCCTTTTTTTTTTTCCTTTTTTTTTTTTTCCCTTTTTTTTTTTTTTGGTTTAATTTGATTAAAAAGCGAGTGGCAGGAAGGGAATCGTATGATGCACATCTAATAACTCCGCCATCTGTCCGTGCTGCTGGCGCGCTCCCAGCATTGTGCGCAGCTGCCGCCGCCCGCCCCGCGCAGCCCCGAGCCCCCTCTCTCCCTTCCTTTGCACCCCCCCCACCCCCCCCGGGGCAAAAGGGGGCTCCGAGGGGGCCCGGGGGGGGTCAGGGGGGGTCGGAGGCTCACTCGAGCCTGCCAAATCGTGAGCGTCGCGGGAAAGGAGGGCCCCCCTGGGACTCGATCCCAAATGCAACTCAATCATTTGCATATGCCGAAGCAAATGCCATCCGAGCGTGCGGCGCTTCTCCGGGCTCAACTTTAATAATTCAGAGCACCTCTTGCCTTACCCCGCGCCGCGGGAACGGAGCGCACGCAGCATTCATCCCCGACAAAGGCACGGCGGCGGCGAGCTGGCGGCTTGGGCGACGGCAAAGTTTTCCCTCCGACTTCTTTCCGCCCGGCCCCGGGCGTTGTGGTTGCGTGTGCGTGGCCGCGTCGGGAGGGAGGACCGAGCGGAGCTGTATCTAACTCACTTGTTCGGCATTTATTCGGGAGCTCCCCGGAGGTTCGGGTAAACAGTCCTTGAATTATAATCACACATTTCATTCACATTTCATGCTTTGAGGATTTCTTCCTCATTAGAACGGCTCGTTGTCAATCCGACAAGAGCGCGTTTGTAACCTTTAAGCCACCCTCGGCGTGCGGTACAGCGGGCCAAAAACCCCAACCTCCGCAGGTCACCGTGCGGCGAAGAGCTGCACCCAGAGGGGAGAGGAAACGCGCCTCAAACCCCAGGGCTCCTCTCTTGGGAGCAGATGATTCACCAGCCCAAGATCTCTGCTTAACGGCACCGCTTTCCTACAAACGTAGATGGTGATGCTCCGGAGGTGAAAAATAACCGAGCGCTTTGATCGGTCCCTAAAAAAACCCAACGGCCCGCCTAGAAATGAAGGGAGTTCTTCCCTCCCGTGTTTGCAAACTGCAAACCGCGGCGTTCGCTCTCCCCCTAAAAGCTGCGGTTTCACAGCTCCACACAAAGTTATACAACGGGCATTACATTTTAGCGCGGATTTTAGCACCAAATCGGATCGGGTGGACCTTTAAATCATACAACTTAATCACTTTTCTGCCACTGAGCAATCCTTGAACTCCAGCCGAAGACGCCTGTTCTGACCGGCACGAGGGAATCCTCCACATTTCTCCTGCTGATGCCTGCAGACCATGCACACGGAGAGAGACCAGGGCTCGGAAAAGCAACCCCTGAATGGTGCCCGATGTGTCACGGAAATGGCTGCAGACGATTTCGGTTTGTTTTCTGCAGCCTCGGCGTGGGGAACGGTCCGGCTTCATTTGGATCCTGTCACATTAGTGCTCTCGTTCTTCTGAACGGGAGAATTTCGGTACAAATGTATTGTACACGGCGTGATAAGAAGTTAATGCGGTTTGCAGGGAAGTAAGCCCCTAACTGTAACGGAATTCTCAACACATGACAATAAAAATTAATTACTTTACCATATCCTATTTGCATTCGACACATCCACTGCGATAACTGTAATGCATTTTCCTGCCTTGCTCGGGAACCTGTGATTGTCCCGGATATGTATTTTTTGTCCCTTTTTCAGAAACGGGAACGAATATCGGACATCAAATTCCTACTGCTGGTAGCAGCCAGAGCACTAGCGGAGGTGCACCCACCGCCTCTGGGACCCCAACACCGCGGCCCTGGGTGCTGTTGGGGTCCCTGCCACCCACCTACCCCATGCCCTTGCCCTCCGGCTTTGGGGTCGCGGGCACGTGCTGGGAGATGGCCCCACCGCCCCTACTGGTGTAGCCTGTTGGCCGAGCGAGCCAACTGCTGAAAACACAAGCGGACTTATCTGAGGAGAAGCAGCCTTTTTAAAAAATTACATCTTTTTTGTTGGTGTTTTCACCTCCCAATGCATCTGGAGGCAGCGTACCCACTTCTGGGGTCCTCGCACCGCCCCGCACCGCTGCCAGGCGGTTGGCGCGTTGCACGCGGGCACGCACCTCGAAGCGAAGGGTCACGGCTCAGCATTTACGCTTTTCTTTCAGGGAAAGTACTGTACCCGGAGGGAATGCCACCACAGGGCAGGGGACATAATAATGCATAAAATGAGAAAATGCCTACAAACTCCCGTGATGCGTTATTTCCTGATTTTCTACATCAGGTGACGTTCTTCCAGTGGCCTCGAGGTCACCGAGAGCAAAACCATCCACATGCTGCTCCTGGCCTAAGCATGCTCCCCGTAGCCAGCAAAGTGGGGACCAACTCAGGACGGGACCAGCTGACACCGCAGGACACCCCACCCAGGCAGGCTGCCCGAAATCCATGAGCAGCGGGAGAAAAGAGGGGGAGCTGCCTAGAAATGCCCAGAGTTTCCTAGCTCCTGTGGTATCACTTCAGTGCGCTGGTATATTCTTTCCTCACTTCTCTCTTGCCAGAGCCCAGCAGCAAATTCCAGAAGAGGGTGAGGAAACCTTGGAGACGCCCAAGGAGGAGAAAAAAGAGCCCCAAGTGCCTGAGCTCCCGCGGGAGGAGGAGGCAGGGCAGGAAGCCGTCCTTTCCCAGCAGGGATACCGCAATGGAGGGCACCCTGTTGGCCCCGGGCACACCTCGGGTCTGCACAAAACACCAAAGCAAAGGATACTGGAAGGAGGGGAAGAGTCATGGGCCTGTGGGGACAGCGCCACTGCTGCGACCGAGGCCCTACGACGGCAGCAAAGCAAGGGAAGCGGTCTGCTAGATGATGAGCTTGGCCACAAATTCCGAGGGATAATGGTGAAATCTCAAGTAAGACGACGAAAATAACCAGTATTCCTCTCCGTCTGGGTCACTTGGATAATCTCATCCTTCTTACACAAATCCTTGAGTGTCGTTATTAAAACGGACCCTATGCGCGTGGGAGAGTTGGCTCTGCATCCCCAGATGCGATGGCTGAAGGGGAAGGGAATTTTGCCAAGCTGGGCCTTTTTTGCCCCAGATCAGTGACCAGGATCTCAGCGAAGAGCTCCCACGAAGGCGCCCCAGCTGCTGCCCCACCAGCCTTTCCCAACCAGCTTCTCCCCTGGTTAAGGAAAACAAAACGAAGAAAAGCCGACTGCAGCTCTTCTCCCCAAAGCCAGGTCTGTTTTATAGGATGCCAGCTCGGAGCTAAAGGTTTCTTAAAATCACCGGCAGAGCTCGGTGAGGGATGTGCACGGAGCTGACCGGCAGGTACATAACCAAAAACCCAGCGAGCTCCTCGGGATGCTGAATAAACCACAAGCTGCGTGTGCTAGGGGTGTTGTCTGGCCTTGGTTTTGGGGGATCCCAAATCCACCGGAGATTAACCTGCTCAGCACCCAGAGAAGTAATTTCTTGGTGTCTCTTTTGCAGCTACCGCAGCTCGCTCTGGGCATTGACATTCCCCCTCTCTCCCTGGGAGGAGGTTCGTGTTCAGATCCTCGTTTGCCGCAGACAGAAAGCAGCAGAACTGCCTGATTGTACAGATGCTGTATGAATAAATCAGATCCTAAAAGCCGCCGGCTCTGAGAAGCTACTTTAAAACAGCCAAATGTGGATGCGTCTGCTTTAATAGGGCTGCCTACCGATGGCACCCCTAGTCGACCCCACAACGCTACGCCTTGTTTCCAGGCCTGGAGGCCGGGGGGAAGCGTGGTCCCAGCACCGAACCGAGCTGCTCCGACCCACCGAGGGGACAGAGGGCTTGGGACTGAGCCGGGAAGCACCTGGGCACACTGCATGGGACTTGTGGTCGCAGTCGTTTCAGTGAGACCGCATTTGCAACCCGATTTCCAGGCAGCAGTGGCCAGCTACAACTTGTAGGTATCGCTGTGGGTGCTGCTACTACCAAACTCTTGCTCCGTACGTTTTTATGTACTTCAAATGTCAGCCGGGCACATCTGCCAGATCCACAGGAGTTCTTACACAAGTTGCGCTTTCGGTGGCACAATCGCACGCACCCAAACGCGAGGTGCAGGGCTGGGCTGGGTGCTGTGGCGGAGGCCTGCAGCCCCACCGCAAGCTGAGGCTGCCACAACGAGCCAGGGGACGTCTCGCTAAGCCACGTTTAATCGGCCCAGCGTCAAACTTTTCTTCCTTTTAGCTCAAATGCTCCACGGACGGTACCGACCAGATAGCACATGAAGCTAATAACACCACAAAAGCCCAGGCCAACCGCCTGCGCGTGGGCCTGCTCCGCGCCGCGCGAGGCCACCTGGTTATTCTGCCACTTTCCCTAAAGTGCACCTCATGAAAGAAACCTCCAGCATCGAAGCCTACTTTACAGCTACTCTATTTTGAACAAAACTGTCTATCTAAAATACCCGGTTGCCACTCGGTCTATTTTTGGCTACGCTGCTTGCGAAAAGCCAAGAGAGACACTTAAAACACATGGGCCAGGATTTCTCGTCGCGCAGAGGCACCTATGTCAATTTTTACCATTTTATCTCGAGCGTCGGAGCGTTTGGTGAGCTCTTCTGGAAAGCCAGAGCTTCTCCAGTCACCGACTGCAGGGTGATCTCAGACGGCACGTTTTGAAGACTCTGATAGCCGAGGAGGAGAGCTGGGAAATGGGGGCTCTGAGGCATCAAACCCAGGCTTTAAAATCTCATGATTTTGTCTTTTTGCGGGTGGCAGGGCGGCTGACTCGGGATATTTGAACCTTTGAGGTTAGCAACGCTGCGATGGCTTCTCCACAGCCCTCTGGCAACGTAAAGAGGCCTGAAAATGATTGTACGGTGGCAGCGGGGCTTCAAGGCCCAGTCAGAAATAGTGCCGGCACGGGCTGCAGGCCGGAGCCTCCCACTGGCCTCGATTCAGGATTCACCACAGAAATTAACAGGAAAATTGTTTTAAGGATCATTTCCGACCTTTTCTATGTGTCCCTAAGGCACCGGGGGTGAAGAGGTGGGAGGTTTGGATATTTGGGAAGTTTGGTGTCATTTGTCCCAATACGAGATCCAAGATGCCCAGTATCTACCCTACAGTCTGGAAGCCCCTGTGGAGGTATTTGGCAAAATAAATCAGCAGTGATGGTTTTTTTCATTTCAAAGGGTGCTGAGCAGTTCACTGACAACAAATCTGTTTGGATTGTGAGGGAAGTCTTTGCTGGTGGAGTAAAACACAACCTGTAGCCATCGGTGTTGTAGCTACTGTTGCTATTCCCTCACCGACAGGTTTCCCTAAGTTCTCGGTCAACTGCTCACCATCAGCAGGAGCTGCCAGTACAAACTAAATACGTGTTTTAAGCACAAGGCAATCAAGGCCCTGGTCTTATATTTGGTCTTTAGGAAAATAAAGCACGCTATAACATAACGATTTTCATTAGGAACAATATATATTCCCCCACATGGGTTCAGTGTTTTATAAACGATAAAAGACCTACTTGAACCGGGACTTGGAGAGGGAATTTATATACGTTATGCTCTTGCACAACTCTTTTTTAAAACAATACAAGAGTTCAGGGCTCGTATACTCGGAGCTATTAGTACTAAATACAACCGAGAGCATTTCCAGAAAGTTCCCTGGCTACAAAGCGCCACGGGGCAGGCAGGGCCGTGCCTAGGGCTGGAGATGCCAAAGTCCCTTCCCCAAATCCCCTTCCCATGGGATGGGCACCGGGGCTCTGTGCCTGGTGCTGTCCCCATGGTGCTGATGGAAATGGGATGGCAACTCTCTAGTAAAAGCTGCAGCGTAGGCCAGTAAGGAAAAAAAAAAAAAAGTGGAAAGAAAAAAAAACCAAACTTGTGGGCACCATGCAAATGGCCACATGGCTAATTTTTATGGACCCAAACTTGGTCTTTTTTTAAAGAGTCACATGCAGCAGTTTGTCTACATAGTAAAACGCTAACAGAGCTGATCAAAGCGTTCAAAAGCGTTTCTCACTAGCCTGCTCTCTGCTAAATGATCTGCAGGACTGAACATAGATGTGGGATCCTGCAAACTCGTATTCTTTCCCACTCTGCCACAAGAATCTGCGGAGGGAGAGAAGCGCTGCTTCTCATTTATTGCACATTGCCATATGGAAGGCTTTTCAGCTGTTACATAGTTAGGCCTCGCAGCCCCTCCATCTAGCAGTTAAATATTATTCTGTCACTATTTCCCTTTGTACAGACGGAGAAGGGAAGCTCGGAGGGGCCAGGGGTTGCAATCCCAGCAGGTCAGCGGCGCGTGGGGCCGCGCCGGTCCTAGGCACTTGTCACCTCGGAGGAGGACGAGCGCTTGCATGGTGGCACCTCGTCGCCAAGCCCCTGCTGTCATCCCCACGGAACCCAGCGCCGAGGGTGAGGAGCCCGTACGAGGCGTTTGGGGTGAATTTGTGCCTGTACATTTTTTGGAAAAAAAAGGGTAACTCTCAGTTTGCCCACCCGTGCCCATCACCCTCACTGCTGAGCAATCCGGTTTGGTTTTGCTGCTGGCTGCCAGGAGGGGCACGGCAAGCAGAGGTAAAATGGTTGGTCCTGAAGACCTCAAAGAAATAGGATGCAGGCAGATTTGAACCCTCTTCTGGGAAAAGACCCAGCGAGGTGGAAAGGGCATGGTGAGTGCTCCGGCTTCAGGTCTGGATCTGGCCAGAGGTGGAGCTCATGACACTGCGAGGCTGCTCAGAAGAAAGCACGGAGGGCCAAGTGCAAGGCTTTCTTTAAGGCTACTGCTCAAAGAAAGAAAGAAAGTATCCAGAATAATGGATATTTAAGGAAAGGATCCTGAATAATGGGTATTTCAGGACCCCGAAGTGTTACTTGGTGATTCCACCCACCAGCCAGAGAGTTTCCTGGTGCCACCGGGAGGACCAGGGCTCGGGATTCCCAAAGGCACACACCAAGCACGGTTCCCTCTGCCTCCCGGACTGCTGCGGCTGGCTTTCTGCTGTGCCGGTGCTCCCACGACCCGAGCAGTACAGAATCCGAGCACCGGCACCGAACCCGCCCTCGGTCTCAGCACCAGCCGGCCGCGCCGGACCGGGCTGTAACCATCGCTAGCATTTTTGGTTCTCACGGTCTTTTTTGTTCTCCCTTTGCATAAAATCGTTTTGTCTCTTTTTTTTTTTTTTTCCCAGGAACATAGCCCGGAGGAGGGAAACTGCCGGGTATCCATCTTTTCTTGGAGATCTTCAAACAAAAGATGTTCTGTGCAACATTTAGCGTCAATTTTCCCATTAAACATGAAGAATTCAGCTTTCCGACTGGATGTTAACCCTTCGGATAGCACAGCTGGATTAGATGTGACAGTGGCGTTAAAGGCAGCGGGCTGAGGCGCACGGGCAGCAGGTGCAAGGGCCGCGCTCCTGGACCTCGGGCGCTGAGCGTGGCTGTTCCACGACCCAACGGCCGTGATGGGGCTCGGCAGTGAAGGTTTGGGCGGCTCGCTAAATGAGGGCACGCTAACGAAGCAGCTCCTAAAATGGCACGGGGGGGTTGGTGTAAGGTGCGCGCGGGGCAGGGCCTGAGATGGCAGCGCACGCCGCACCCGCCCAGCGCCGGGCTGAGTTTGCCGAGCTTGGCCCGGCCTTACGATATTTCTTTTTGTAGATTTGTCCCCTAATGGTTTTTGAACATGCTTTTGTGGTTTCATACCGAATCACACGGTGCGGGAGAATAATTAGGGGTAAGTCTTAAGCAGTCTGTGTTCTTCTGTGATTAGAGGAGAAGTCTGCGAGGTCTTTGGGCACTCTGTGTTTTATTTTTACCATGTAAAATCCTTCGAGATCCTTTGGGTGTTTGTACCTTTGGTTTCACTGGGCTTTTCACAGCGAATATCATGCTAAAATCTATCTCGCAAACTGGCTAGTTGGACTAGAGATGCCAGGATGCTGGGTCTTGTGAAACAAAGTACGGGATTTTGTGAGCACGCGGGGTCGTGCAGAGGTTCTGCTGGGTATTTTACATCAAATGTGCAGGTTGTTTATTTATACCTAAAATGCACGCACTTAAAACACGCAGCAAGCCAACTGCAGACACACACGTATTACAGAGCGAATCTCTCGCTGCAATGACACGCGCACTTTCCCCGCGAACTTTTCTTTTCAGCAATCCTAATTAATACTCAAAAGCGCGTTCTCAGCGGTGAGGATCCAGATGCCGTACTAAAAGATGTATCCTCACCCCACAGCCCTTCCGAGGAGCCTCTGCCATCCTGCGCTGCGCCAGCACGGTGCAGAGCCAGAGCCAGAGCCTGGCCCGAAGGGGTTACAGCCTGGGCAAACAAAGACAGCCAAAAAGAAGAAGGGAGCTGAGGCACGGAGAGGTGAAGGGGATCGCCAGCAAACCCTGCATCAAGGAGCCTGAGGAGCAAGATCCAACTTTCCCGGTTCTGTTTCCTAACACTGTGCCATATTCCCATCGACTGCTCAAATTCACACTTAAATGCCTAACACATGCTAGTGCCAACTTCTATAACAAAATATGGTTATTTGGAGGGCCTATAAAACTGCTGCTGCTTGAGAAGTGGGTAACGCGTAGCCAAACGAAGAAGAAAATCAATTGCTTGCTGATAAATACTGTGTAGCCAACTCTTGGGATTTTAGCAGGAGCCCTGCACTATTTCCTGGGTTTTGGTTGCTTCCTTTTTTGTTTTTCCCCGAAAGCCTCATTCCAAAAATTCTGTAATTAGATAAAAATTTGGACTTCATTAAAAATTTTCGTTTCAGGCCCTTGTAGCTGTGGGCAAAACCTGAAGGTGTGATCTGAGCAGAGCTACAAGTTCAGGAGGAAAAAAAAGAGAAGCAAACACAAACCCATTACGTTTACAAATGTCTGCCAAATTCGGCGTGCCAGGGAGCCAGGTCAGGATTTTTGACACGCATTTGGAGGTCGGCAACCATGCCCTGGTCCTTTCCAAGCCTGGCGGAACCGAAACCCCCCCGCACAAGCCCTCTGCGCCCCAGAGCCCCGGCTCGGTGGCACAGACCTGGCGGGGGCGAAGCCGTCCCCGAGCAGCCCCCGGCCGCTGGAGCAGGAGGGGTGGCAGCCACCAGCAGGGCTCTTCCCTGCCCACCCGCTCCGGGATTTTGGGCAGGGCTCAGCAGTGCTTTAGGGACCGCTGCGGTAGGCATTATTTTTGCTCTTGGAACGCCCTTGATTATTTACTGCAGTAGCCCCAGCAGAGGAGCCTTCAGCCATGAATTAAGCGCAGCTCGTTTCTTCAGCCCGAAGAATAAACCGCAAAATGCACCTCGCGTTTGAAACTCTTCCTCCAGATATCACCCGCTAGGAAAACCCGAGGTGCTGCCTAACGTTGGGGGCAAAACAATTCGGGAACAGTCTCTCCAGTAACACAAGTTGTACTAGAAATCCAGGCGCTGCAGCCCAGAGATTGGCAACGAAGTGGTTAACAGACATATGCTGTATAATTAGGAGATGCATTAATGATTATGAATAGTAAATGACTTGGTGCAAGGAAAAAATCTAGTCAAAAGGGACATGCACCTATCTTACATGTTTATTAGAAACTGTATATAACTAGAGAATTCTGCTATTAAGAATCCTGCATTATTGGTGTAAATACTTCCAAGGGTACATCAAATTGTAATCTTTCATACGACATCCATCAAACCAGGCTGGAGATTTTGACAAACATTAAACACAGTAAGGAGGCAATTATGTATGCATGATTTAATCTGCAACTAATTAATATGCAAATTTATTCATATGTTAGTTACTAAATTAAAAATGCAAAGAAGCCCTTATGGTGATTCTCAAAATTTTGCACAAACAGAACATTTAAAATATAAGAAAAAATGAAGTTTTTTGGAAACCTGCGGCATACTTTAAATCTTTGGAAACCTGTTGCACCGAGATGGTTCAAAAATATTTACTTAAATACCGGAGGAAGATAAAAGGTGTGTTAATTTTGTGCTCGAACGTGGTGGCACAAAGGTTAAGCAGGAATCTCGGCAAGTCGGAGGAGATGTGCACTAATTATCAAACAAACTGTATTCCAGACCCAACTCCCACAGCCTGCAAAAAATAAAATAAAATAAAAAATTCAGGCTCGGCACAACCCGGTCATCTCCCTGGCGTTTTGCTCCGTCGGTGGACGGCTGGGTGCTGGGCACAAATCCACCCGGACGCGGGCTGGGAGCACGGCACCTGCAGCCCGTGCTTCCGACGGTCACCGACACAAAAGCCCCCGCTCCTTGTTCACCTGGGTAGGCTTTTCTGTTTCAGAAATGCCTTGGAAAGATTGCAAATAAAGGGTGCGAGGGAACTAATTGGGTGAAGGCGGGCAGAAACTGCCTTTAATTCTTTTCCAGATGCATCTTCAAAGCAAAACAAGGAGGCAAACAAGATGCAGGCATTTCAAATAGCTCCTAGAGCACTGCTGCAGCTATGATTTGGGAAAGCTTCTACCCCCAGTAGGTAAGCGAAGAACAACAACTAGGTGCGTTATTCGAACACGCTCTGCGTTTTTAAGCTGGATGTAGAGGCACACGTTTAACGTGCCAGAATTTCCTTTCACTCGCGTTCCCAGGGAGAGCCCGGTGCTTTGGGCACGGCTCCGAGACGAAGCCGGGGCAGAAACCTGCACACCAGAGGCGCAGGTCGCGCACACAGGCTGGCCCCTAAGTGCTTCCAGGTGCCCTCCCGGGCCACTGAACTCGCCCTGTGGCCTCTGTTAGCCCTGCTCAAAAGCCAGAGGTCGGCCGCCTGCCCCGGCCCCGCGAGCTCTCCCTGCTGGCAGGCGCCAGAGCTGCCAGAGGCCACCCCTTCCCGAAAGAAGGGGGAAAACCACGAGGCTGGAGTGGGAAACTGCAGCAAAAACGCTCGGAAAATACAACCAGACTCAGCTGCACGTGTTTAAATCGACTTCGTCGCTCCTTGATAGGTGCCTCTTGATTTTTGTTTAGGCCAGAACTGAATGTAAGGCTTTTAAAAGCTTAAACGTACACATTTATGCATTCATTACACAGTGTTAAATCTAATTTGTTCTTTTTACTGTCACAGGAAGCACATGTTTAAAGCAATCTGTTTCCTCATATGAATGCTTTCCTGTCTGTTTGAAAAAAATTGCAACACACTTTACCCCAAGTAACCAAGAGGTGATCATAAATATCCCTAAATAGCATTAAACAGATATGAAAGACATTAACACTTCCAGAATGCCAAAGTAGTATTAAAAAAAATTCTAACAGATGCTCCTAGGTCAAAAAGTGAAATGTGTGTTTCCTGAAAAAACACTCTCATCAGAATCATAAATGAACTGTGAGTGGAGAAATGAGGTGTTGCAGAGCAAACGAGAGGATCCTTTTGGTTAAGGACTCCAGCACACTGGTGCCAAAGTGTGGTTGCAATAAAAGAGCCAAAATGAAATGGAAGCGAGCTGCAAACCGACATCCTCTGCGCTCCACCAGGTGGCAACGGCGCTGGCCGGGGCCGGGGCCGGGGCAGGGGCCGGGGCAGGAGCGCGGTGGCCGTGGCCGGGGAGCGGTGGCGGTGTGGTTGGCCTACGACCAAGCCGCTGGACTTCTCCTCGTCACTTTGCGGCCTGCATTTGGCAGGGCGAAGATGCTCTCATCTGGCAACGGGCTCAAATCATGTGTAATACGCAAACGCGGCCTAAAATACCAACGTTACCTAAGGCCTGCTTGCCGCGGGGCTGATGGGTGCCGCTCCCTGGCTGCGGCGCTGGGCGAGGCTTCGATGCGTGAGCGCCACGCACCCAACGGGCCTTTGTGGGCACCTGAAGTGTGCAAATCTTCTGTATTTGCCAGAAAAAAAATGCAAAAATGGGTGCCTTGAAGCCTTTGACTACTTATAGCGTGGGGAGGATGGCCTTGCGTGGATGCTGCCTCTGAGACACCTCCCACCGCATGTCCAGCATGCGGAGGCGTCCTGTCCGTGCCCTGTCTGTGTCCTGTCTGCGTCCCCTCTGTGTCCTATCCGTGTTCGGGTGGGCTCAGGGATCTCCAGACCCCACGGGCAGCTCTGCCTCCACGGCACGGACAGGGGCACCAAAGCCGTGACACGCACTAAATGCGACACGCGGCGCCAGCAGGTGGGCGCGTGGGATCACCGCAGCGTGGCCGCAGGGAGCTCTGCGAGGACTCAGAAAAAGGCCGTTTGGGGGCACTGCCGTTTTTGTCCGGCTGAAGCGGCTGGGCACAGCTCAGCAGGGCAGGGACACCCGTCCTGCTCCTCCGGGAGGAGGCCCACGGGGCCCGAGGATGAGAAAGCCGAAGGCAGCGTCGGGCACGGCCCCAGCGTCCCCTCCGCGGTGTCCCCTCGGCTCGGGTGCCGACATCGAGCGCGTGTTTGGCCTGTCGAAATGCGCTGACGGCCATTCAAAATAAAATAACAATAAAAAAACAACCAGCCATTGTAGGCCGCCTAGGTTTTGTGCCAAGAAACTGTCAGGGGAGCTTTGCTATGCATTTAACAACGTTAATAGTTATTGGAGCTCTCTATGCCATTTTTTTTTTTCTGTTTTCGCTATGCTGATTTTTTTTGCACGTTTACTGCTTCAGCGTAAAGGCAAAAAATACTCCGGAGCAAAAAATAAATGTTCCTTTGATAAAATACACAGACTCGGTTAACAAATGCCCGCGAGTCAAAGTGCAAACGTATCAATCCTGACAGATTATCTCAAAGTTCCCTAGATAACTCCACCACCGCCGTGCTCTCCCCTCCGCACGCTGCATCACCCTGACCCCGCGCCCAATCAGTTCTAAAATGGAAGAAAAACTTAAAGCAGATCAAATAAACAAACCCCCCCCCAGCCCAGGAAGCCGCCCTTCCCTAAAACCGACTTGGAAAGGCCTGCTACGAGATAGGGTTTAAATGCTTTTTTCTTAAATGCTGGACTGTGCTAATCAGAGATCTGAAGCCACTGCAGTGCTTGTAACGAACACCATCTAGAGATAATATTTAAAGAAAAGCTGCAAAATCAAATCGCTGCATAGAGATATATTTTTTTTTCATCTCTGAATGCCTTTTACTAACAATTAGCCTTGAATTCAAACAGAAAAAAAATTAAGTGCTGAGTTTTACACTTGTGAAACTCGGCTTAATTTCCAACTGAAAAAAAAAAAAAAAGAATTACAAATTACATAGCTGTATAAAGGAGGAAAATAGAAGGCCGGGCAATTTTAATTGTGAAATTACAAATGTGTGTGAAGTTCAGAGGGGGTTGAATGGTGGCAGGCTCCAGCACACACATTGGGTTTCCTCCCCAGAACGGAGCCCAGCGCCCCGCGAGCCGGCCCCGCTCCAGGCGCCCCGAAAATCCCCCCTGCACCAAGAGGAGTAAATGCTGCTACGCAGAAGCGGCAATTTGCAAAGAGCTGCCGTAAAAACAGTGCTATCTACCGTGTCTCGTTTTGCCCTTTCTGGAGGCACACAGAAATCATCTGGATCTGTTGGCCAAAATGCTGTGTCCATGAAGGAAAATTGCCTTCTGCACTACCTCCAGTACTCTGAAGAGGGAGTCTATGCTCAAGCTAAACAAAAAAACCCCACTAATCCCACACCTCTGTTACCAGCTGGCCAGCGCTATTCAGTATGGGATTTTTTATAAATTTTTTTTTTGAGTCCAGGATAGTTCAACATTTAGAAGTGTGTGAATCGTGCAATAAAAGTTTTGCCTTGAAATACAACGTAATGCCGAGGCCTAAGAAAAATACCCCAATCACACAATTCTTCCCGGATCGCTTTCTCATGTTTAAGATATCCTGTGCAATTTTACCAGAAACTAAAAACTAAGCAATTTTTATCTGCATTTCACTGTGTTTTAATCTATTTAAAAACACCACCATCACAGCATTTTGTCTGCAAAATGTCGTCTTAGTCCTCCGGGGTCAGCGAGCAATTTCAGGTACAGTTTGCAAGAGAAGCTCTTTTAACCCACCCCCTGACTGCTCGACAGTAGGGTTTAGTAATTTTCTTGGTTTGACTTCATTGTGCTACGTGCTAAAGATGCATTTCCCGATTTTATTTTTTTTTTTAAAGCAAAAAGCAGAGCTTGGCCATAACTGGAAGATAGCTTGGTGGAGCTTAACACGGTGATATTTCTCATATGGACAAAGCCCGGCCCGTAGGGTGGTACGATTTACGTGGCCGGACAGCGGTGGGAAGGAACAACAGCCAGGGAAGGGACAGCAGCCAGGGAAGGGACAGCAGCCAGGGAAGGGACAATAGCCAGGGAAGGGACAGCAGCCAGGGAAGGGACAGCAGCCAGGCCATGGCCCCAGAAGCCAGGGGACAGAGGGATCCCCTCAGCCCCAACAGAAGGGCGGCCGCGGCCCGGCCGGGATGGATCAGCCAGGGGAAGGGGCAGGCTGCTTCTCACACAGGCCGCTCCTCACCTCCATGGGCTCCCAGCCACCAGAAGTGGCTGAATTACGCTGAAATATTTTCACGAAAGTGCCCGGATTGGCTCCTGTTACCTCCTCAGGCCGTCTCCTGCCCCTCTCGGCTCCTGTTACCTCCTCAGGCCGTCTCCTGCCCCTCTCCCTGAGCTGTCAGCCTGCTCCCAACGAGTCCCCCCAAATCTCCACAGATTCCTGCTTCAGGAAGGCCAGCTCCATCCATGGAGGCCTGGCCGCAGCTGGAAGACCTTAACATGTCTCCTGGGAAGGTCTGCGGCACCCGGGGCTGAGGCAGGGCCCCAGAGGTGCTGGCAGCGGGGACGGTGCTGGCATCCCACAGCCGGGCCCACCTTCTGGTAAGGCAGGTGGCGGCCAGAGACGCGGGGACAGTCAGGGACGCCGTGTTTGTTTTGGAAAAGTCCCCGTTAAGTCGGATGCTCGAAGGGAAATTCTTAAGGTTGTGTTTTTTCGCTTGAGGTAGGAAGCCTGCAAAAAGTCCGCACAAAAAGCACAAAGGGTGCTTCCTCACCTCCCAGCTACTCCAAGGCTTCTCCTGTGGAAACCAGAATAAAGCCGTGGAAAAGCTCCAGGTGGCATCCCAGTAGTGTTTCTCTTTCCTTGCTTTTTGGAACAAAGCAGGTGTTTCCTTAGGACGTACAACTGAGTCATCCACTTCCTTATCTGTCTGGTTAGCAAGGTCAAAGCCGGTACGCTTCTAAACACGCAGCACAGCAAGTGCAACGAGATGGCTCCTGCCCAGGGGGGGACACCTCGAGTTAAGATGGAAGAGAGGCTGCTGCCATTACAAGAGAGGCTGGGGAGATTTTACCTGCTGGTTCTTCAACAGAAATGGTTGTTCAGTTCCTCTTTTCTCCTTTAACGCACCAGAGATGACATTCAGCTTGTCCCACCCTTTATTCTGGCTGTGGTGTCTGATGACTCCCCCATCACCTGCCTTCAGGACAATGCCAGCCCAGCTCAGCCATACCTTCCCTGTCCTCTCTATTTTGCAACCCTTTGCATTTTGCTCCAGGGGCAGAGCAGCGCACGGGGTTTCACTTCGAGCTGCAGCTCCCAGGCCTGCTGCAAAGATCGAACAACCGCAGCCACCGACTCCTCCCGCGGAGCTCAGGGAAGAGAGCCCCCGGTGTGCTTGTAAGGGAAAAGAGCGTCCAAGGAGAAGGAAAATTGGAAGTGAATGTGTTATGCCATAAGGACTGTTTGCACTCCTTGCTAGATGACAATTGGGCCAAAGGAAAGAGGGTTGGCGATGGAGGAAACGCACAAGCTTTAACCAGCCGTGCCCCTGGGAAGCCTGGCCCCAAAGAAGAGCACCTCAGGCCGCAGAAAGCTTCGTTCCCAGGCTGCCCGCCTGCCTCCACCCTGCAGGGCTCGAGGGCACTGTCACAGCCTGCGCTCCCATGAGCTGCTCCAGCCCCCGCGGCCCCTTGGTGCGGCAGAAAGCAGCCACGCGCCACCCCACAGCCATCCTGCTCGGGATTCGATGCTCGGTGCCCCTTCAGCTCCGAGCAAAGCCGCCAAGCACTCGCACCATGCCCGCAGATGACTGCCGTCCCAGCACCAGAAGCTCTCCGTGAAGGCTTAATTTCTGAGTTATCTTTATCTATCCGAGTTATCTCCGCCTTCAGCCTGTGACCCAGCCTGGACGCTGCCTCTTGCGGCCAGGACGTCTGTGAGAAGT
Organism: Anser anser; assembly: GCF_964211835.1. Classification (NCBI taxonomy): domain Eukaryota; kingdom Metazoa; phylum Chordata; class Aves; order Anseriformes; family Anatidae; genus Anser; species Anser anser. Next base: position 87,202,755 of record NC_139723.1, read on the forward strand.
ACCAAGGTGCTCTCCAGCACAAACGCCAAGATTGCGGTAACACAAATACCCATTTCAGACGGACGGTTCCCAGTGGACTCACTCTAGAGCTGAACTGGAAAATTATTTTCACTCCACAGCTGAAATTAAACCGCTCAGCCTGTGAAAGGCCGGCCGTCGGTGCCTCGCGCTGCCTGTGCACCTTCCCTGCAGTGGCCAGCAGGAGCTGCTGGACCGAGGACTGAAGCAGGGCTTTGGTTTGTGCCCGTCACAGGGCCACGCAGACAGCTCCCACCCGGTCCCTGGTGGCTCTGGAGGCCAGCTGGTCCAGGGCAGCTTGCTCACGCCCGGCTCTCACTGGTCAAGGTAAGAAAATGCCAGAGCACTTTGCAAACACTTACTGTGAAAGGTCACGTGTGATTAAACCAGCAGCAGCCAAAAGGGGGTGAAGGCTTCAGGTTAACGGTTAAAACAACAGCAAAACCTTTGAATGAAGTTTAAGGGGAGAAGATAATCGTACAGAAGAGCAATTCTGATTGCACAATGGCGATGGCAGCAGCTGACACCGTTCAGAACATTTTACCAAATGGTCGCACAGCTCGTCACGAAGGAGCTGCTATAGCTGCTCCGTAAAGTTAGCTCCTGCCCGCAGGTCCGCGCCTCAGCGTTCACGTGCCCTCAAGCTCCTTGCTGCATAAACACACGGGCCAAACCTCGTCTCTTCCTAGGAATACAAGTATTATTGTCGCACCTACCAGCCTGGGTATGGAGACACCACCATGCCAGAGCTCTGCAAGCCACGCGGGTACTCAACAAGGAAATCAAATTTAACCGTCAACGCTCATTTTTGCCTATATAGCCGTGCGTGTATAGCCTATATAGCCAGGGGGCTCAACCCCAAATGCCCCAAGCTCGCCGCCCTCTTTGGGTCCCAATTTTGGGAACTGGAAGGGGCGCCATGGGGACAACCACCCGCACCCACCCCACGTGGCCGACGGCATCGGCTTCGTGACACCCGGCGTGGCTCCGATCCGAGTAGTTTTTAAATGCTGATTAGCTCCCTAGTTTAATTTACTTTGTTTGCAAAACTCATAGCCATTTCTTATCGTAAAGGGGAGCTGATACAACGTATTTATTACCATTTATCATTGAAATTTTTATAAGACTACTTATGAATTAATCAACAATAACTGCTTTCTCCAACGCTGCTGCATTAATCTCCATATCCACTGCATAAATCACACAGAGAACAAGTTAATATACATATTTTAAGAGAAATACGGCAATATTTCCACCCTATCAACTAAGTGTATTATCATCTAGTTAGTCAATTTATAAACGCATATACTTTATCCAGCCTCATAAATCCTGGCAGTTCAGCGTGACACGAGCTATCAGCAAAACACAACCTGACCTTTTATCAGATACTCCTGCTGTTTGAGACACCTAGGCGTGCATTGCTTCACGGGAAACGGATGATTCATGATGTAATAGAGACGACCAGGCTCAAACACGCATCTGTACGGTCATGTAGGAAAAGCTGGATTGCTTTCAGAACCAAACCATTCCCATATTCACGTTATTGGACTTGCAGATTAATTTCCTTACTCTTGGAAGACACACCTATGGGCGATTAAAATATTGGGGCGTGCCTTTCTGCTCTTTTATTTCCTCATAAATTGTACATCTCCTTAAAATCGCTTCAGATATTTAAAGCGCATGTTCTACTTGGAGATAATTGACTGAAAAATAAAAATACTGTTAAAATAGTTAAGGAGTATTGAGCTGTGGAAGTATTTCCGTTCTGTACAACAACAGCATTCAGACAAAATTAAAGGAAGCACACATTTGAGACTAATCTGTGACAGACACAAATTGCATTTCATTCTTTTGAAGCAAGAAGCAATCCATAAAAAAACTTTTGCGGCAGTTTCAAATCCCCGAATGCTGACATTTCCAACATCAGTGTCACCACTCTTACAGCAAGAGCAGATAGCGGGTACCGTTCTACCGAATGTATCTTTTAGAACGCGGACGCAGAAATATTCACGTAAATGTCCTGAGATGGTCACCTCTCCGCTGAGAAACATCGTAAAGCATAAAATAAATGTGTACGTTTGTCCCTGATGATGTCTGAGGGAAAAAGCAGCGGTCCGGCACGCGGTTACGGAGCCAGCACAAAGGACTGCACAACTCAGCCCTCGACGGGGGCAGGCAGCCAGGGCGCCGCATGTTTAAGTGGTCACAGAGCTCCCCTGCGCCGCCAGGGCTCCGTGGGATGCTCGGCGCCACGGGCTGGCCTCGAGCCGCAGAGAGCTGCGGGGGACAGAGCACGCGAGGCTGGCAGGGAAGGCAGGGAAAGCTAAAGTTTCGTCTAAATGAAATCCACCTCTAACTTCAAGCGCAACGGTGCCCGTAAAGGCCTTTGGGGGGGGATATGAGCTGTTGCTGTAAAGGGCTCCAATAAAAACCCAAACCAAAAAACACACCGTGAAAGACATTTAAAATACGCACGTGGGAACTTATTTTTAATTAAAACAAACTAGTATTACTACTCTACCGGAAACTTTCACTTGAGAATTTCCATATTTCAACAACGATAAATAGATTTACGCCTGTATTGTTCGCTGTGATAAAGCTTACAATAATCAATTATTAAATTGCAATTAAATTAGGATTTTCGTATGTATTTTTCTCTTTTAGACTGCAATCTTTTCATTTATAAAGTGACCGGTGATGAAACTACTGCTTAGCACATTCACTGCGGTAACTGAAGCTTTAAAAGTATGCTGCTTTGCAAACTGCAAATTTAGTTGGATTTACGGCAAAAACAGAAAACCCATCTGAGATTAATATGTCAATTTGTTATATATTCTGCAGGATTGATTGCCACTCGGCTCCTCCTAATAACCAGATTTATAGGTAAAACAACTACAGTTAGCAAGTATGAAAAGGACGCTCTCCCCTCATTAGTGTTTTCTTTTCTGTTTGCAGATATCGATAGGAAAATACGTATTATGTATTTTTAAAGCAACGGTGGAGAAAAAATTAGACTAAAAATAGTAGAATGAAATGCAATGCTAGAATGAAATGTAATAGTAAGTAGAATGAAATTCAAAACACTACTCGATGTTTTATTTTCTGAAATGTCCTATCGTTTCTTTTAAAATCACTATTTTATAGATATATATATTAATGGTTTTAAAAGCAAATGCTCTCAAAAGATGCAGTTGGCCATGGTACGGCTTTTTCAGTAAAAAAAACAAAACAAAACAAACCACAAAGGTTTTACACCGTCACGAAGAAACGAAAACTAGGAGGACGGTTGTGTGGAGCGGGAGACAAAGGGCTTCACCCAGCCACGCAGAAACACCAAGTCCCGACCGCGCGGCGCGAGGGTTTCGAGACAAACACTGAGAAATCCGCACTTTATATGGACGGCATCCACGGCCCTCCTCACAAAGAGGTATCGGAGAGATTCTTTCAGATACCTGGGAAAGGCCTGGGTAATTAGCAGCTCTCTCATTATGCCCTGAGCATCCCCCAGCGCCCCGGCAGCAGCTGGCTCCCGCCGGCGGACACCTGGTGCCGGCCCAGCAGCGCCCGCTGCAGGTACGGCCGCCCGCCGCCCTGGCGCGGGAGCGAAGGCACGGCGCGGGCTGAGACCGCGGCCAGTTCTCGCGGACCCTCCCCGCGCACCTCGCTCCGCGTGCGAACCCATAAATCATCCTCGCAGCGACAGCGCCGCTGGCCGGCACGTGAAGCTCGCGCCCGTCCCACCAGGCGCGCGGCGGCTCGGCGCTTCTGCCTCTGGTTCGCGCCGCTCAAAGGCAACGTGACCCACGCACGCTCGTCCCCGCCGTGTCGTCAATCGCCTCGCAGGCAGGACGAGGCCCTACGACGAGGCTCAGGACCTCTCCTCACCTTGCCCACCACCTGTACCGCTCGCTACAAGCGCCCGCGAGCGGCGTGCCCGTGTCTGCCTGCCCCCCAGCAAAGCGACGGCGCGGCGGCGGGCGGGCGCGCGGTACTTACTGAGGACGGCAAACCTGGAGGAACTTTCCGAACTTTCTTTGTTTGTACTTCTGAAAAAAAAAAAAAAGATAAAACGGTGTCTTCGTAAAGACGGGCTTTTTTTTTTTTTTTTTTTTTTTTTTTTTTTTGCCAGCGAGGATTTCTAAAGAGCAAGCCGCCTAATCGCCCTGCCCGCGGCTCCCTCCCGGCTCCCAGCGGTTTGGGTAGGGCGGAGGGGTGCCAGCCTCCTGCCCACCCCGGCAGCGCTGCGAAATTGGTCATATTTTCACCTCGAGCGTTAGGGGCCTTTGTTTTCGCCTCACGCGGGTCTGCTTTGAGAAAGCGACTTTCGAAGGCTCCTCGCGTGCCCCACAAAGAGGAGCGGCGGCGGCGGCAGCGAGCCCTGGCTGCGCTGATCTCCCCGCGCCGTCACGCGGGGCCCAAAGCGCTGCGGTCCGTGGAAGCGGGGGAGAAGCGCCGAGCACGAAGTCACTCACCCATGGAGGTGCTGTGCAGAGGCCTCCGGCGGGGGTTATTGCTGGAGTACTGGTAGTACTGGGAGCCCGGCTTGCTGGGGGAGAGCGCCCCGGGGTTGCCGATGTCCATCTCCCCTCCCAGGAGACTTTGCTAAAAGACGAAAAAACACACACGTGTGTGCGCGTGCATGTGCAAGCTGCCTTTCCCCATCATTAGCTATTTCTCACCCCTAAAAATAACACGGCAGAGAAGCCTTCATAAGCACCCGGAACCCTGAAACCAGGACCTGCCAACATTTTAAAGGCGGCATCGCAAAAATTTCCAGCTTAGCATCTTTACTTTTACTGGGAAACCGCAAAGTAATTAATTTAAAATACGATTATTTACATTTAAAGGAGACTTATTGCCTACTTATTCAAACGCAATCAGTGTTTTAAAAACTTTTGGAGCTCCGTTAACCAATATATTTGAGAGTCATTTAGTTTCCTCGCTGCAAACAAGACAGTTAAGCGTACAGATTTAGCCATAATAAAACTGAAGGGAAGGAAAAAAAAAAAATCCTGCTGTTGACAGTGCGGTTGGTTCGGAGTGCATGAAGCAGCTTCATTGTCTGTCCCCACGTCAGGCAAAATTCGGAGAATTAAACGGATCACGTTTTGCAAGATGAAAATCTATACGGCAGGCTGTACATAAAACGTGAGCAATGCGTGAATATAAAACTGCGCGTTAATAATATTTTTTCGCAATGCTATCGGAAAAAAAAAGCACCTCTGAAAATCCCAAACAATTAACGCTATTGTACAGCAGCCGCAGTAGCAGCAGCAAAGGACTTTCAATATATCCATTTTATGCCTCTACCATTAACTAACAAGAAGCATCCCGGCAAGCACAGAATTTCCTCAGCTACGAAAGGCGCCTGGCTCCCCCGAAAGAGCAGCAAACGTTATCTGACCACCACTGAAAGAAAAATTACACATCTTTAAGAGACTCCGGCAGAAGAACAATTTCCTGAGTAATGTTCTATTTGCTATAAACTACGTGGAAACTTACCCATAATATATAAATCCCCTGATTATACTCTGCATTGAACACATTGTTCTTTTAATTATTCTGATACGCAATAAAACAGGTGTAGATACCACCATTTATATTAAGAACAAATTTACCATTTAATAAAGAAATTTTAAAATTAAGTACCAAAAATCTAACTTTATCGTTACTTGTAATCAACTTTTACTGACTGAACTAATTACTGTACTTGATAAAGTACAGAATGTGTTTTCCCTAATCTAAATTCTAATCACCATGTCACTCACAACAGACTTAGTAATGCTTCACTAACACACTATTCACATGCAAAATACTCTAAATAGGCCAATTATGACTCTGCCCCTGTTCCCTGGTTAACCCGCTGAGAACTGAAAAATTTCACAAGGCAGTCACCAACTAAAACAAAGGCTCCTTGTTTTAAATTAAGACAGTCTTTTTGATTCCTAAATAGCTCAACAAAGTGGCATGTCTTCTGCTGAAAGCAGTTGGTCAAATATGAGCCATGAGCTGGAAAATCAGAAATTAAAACATCCTTCTCCCTTTACTGCACTTCTAAAAACAGCCGAAGATAACTTTTGCTTCACGAAAACTATATTACTTTTTTTTTTTTTTTTTTTTTCCCCCCAGAGCAGCTAAACGAAAATCGCCGCCGAGGTATGGGCAAGCGAGCCCTGACGGACGCGGCCCCAAACCCCTTCTTGGTGTGCAGCCCAGCGTTTGGCTCTGCAGACCCCTCGAAGACGTCAAAAATACAGGCACGCCAGTCAGAATCGTACTTTTTGCTAATATCTTTACGTTTAGCTCATGTCTAATATACACCTGCAATGACTACGCTCCTTTTAATAAACAACACCTGCACCGACAAAAAAAAAAAAGGGTTGCAAGTCTATTGCATAATGGCAAAGAAATATATGCAAAAACTCTTTGGGAAAAAAAAAAAAGAAAAAAAAAGGTTATCAATTCATTGTGAATATCCTCTGAAAATAAACGGGATTTTATTGAACGTCTCGGAGCATTTCCGAATGAAACAGTGCTAACCACAAAAATCCTATTCAGTCATATATTTTTATCACGTATACGTTTTAACATAAAGACAGACCTGCTAAATCTGTGCATGGTTTATCCATATGTCGGGTAGTCTGAAAGACTTACAGCCATCAGCTGTATAAATTCCTATACCCAGCCTACTAGATTTAATTTGATTTAAAAAAAAAAAAAAGTCTATACGACAGCGTTTGCAAACTATTTTAGATTAAACAAGATTCACTTTAGGAGCAGAAAACACACACATACCCTATGTTGTTTTTGTTTTTTCATCCAAACGTTTCTCCCTCTACAAAGATGCAGAGGTTTCTACGGGGTTGGGAAAAAAAAAAATGAAATCCCAAACTTGCGTTATTACATTAGGAGTAAACAGATGCGCCAGTCCTACGGGCTGCCCGCCTTTTGTTTGTTTAGCGATCGAATACTTCTCGTTGCCACTAGTTGCACTTCACAATGACCATTCATTCCTCTTGACCTAGCAGGTAGGTGCTGAAATGCGGGTGACGGCGGACGGGCTCGCGTACCTGCGGCTCGCCACGCGGAGCTGACAGCCACGGGGGCTCGCGGCACGGGCACGGCGGTGCCCACGGGGCTCCCCGCGGCCGGGCCGGGCACACGCGAGCGCCCGTACGAAGCCTGCTCCTCGCTCATGCCGCATGTCCGCCTCCCAACAACTTCGGCACGGGTGCTGGGCTACAGGCGGCTTGCGCTGCCACAAAGACTGGGTTTTCTCAAACGCGTCTCCCAAATTTTCCGTCCGGAGCGTCGCGGGCTAATTTCTTCATTCGCTCCCGAAAAGCGCCCGAACCCCCAGATAGCCCAAACCAGCCAAGCACCCTGCTTTGTCTGGCACGGGACAGCCAGGCGCGCTTGCTTTCAAGGTAAAAAAATAGAGGTGGGTTTGCGCACTTAAGGGGACCTTGCCGAGCGCCCCAGGGAGGAAAACTCACGTAAAAACATATATGTACCTATTCCGCGATGCTCCTAAAAGGCACAATGGGCATTTATTACAGTTCAGCCTACGCGTCACACTGTTAACGGCCTGCAACAAAGAGAACGATACAACGTTTACAAACCACGGTGCCATAGATCACGTCGCTTTTGGAGCTTGCGTTTTCTCCAAACCGGATCTCAGATGCGGCATGAATTTATCAGGCATCAAAGTTCGTATTTACCATTAGGACAGGACGAGCTTAAAACCAAAGTGTTACGTCTGTCAGACTCCCCTGCAGACTTTGCAGAGGGGCTTACCTAAGCGTGCGCGTACTGGATGTAGGGGAAGCGGGGTGTCTTTGGGTGCAACCGGTGCAGCAGGCGAGACACAAAACATTACAAATCTCTGAGCTGTACAAATCCTGCAGGCGGATGCTGGCATTATAGCGCGTACTGTACAAACCGCCCCGTCCTCGCGGACCTGTACAGTTGGCAGTCTATTTGTTTTATAATAAACAAAGCGAATAATGTGCGGGATTTGCCAGTTGAATGGTAGTTTGAGGCTAAAAACAACCACAGAAGAAAATAAATGCAACAGAGCAAAATCGTGTTGAGGCACGCAGCTGTATTTTTCATCAGTTGCAATGTTTTTGCTTTTGTCGTTGCTACATACAAGCCTGTCTTATTTCTAGTAATTTGTAAAATAAGTCACTAACAAGTGAATCCTGCCTCCAAAATTTGAATAACTAGACAAAGAATTAAAGCTGGATGGGGAGGAAAGGCGCGCGTACTATGACAAAGTAAGATCCATATGGATGCGATATTACCCCTCCTGGAAAAACACAAACGTTGCTCCATTACAAACCCGGAGTTCTGCTCCTCAAACGAAAATCACATGAATGCCAATAAGCATTTCACTTAAATTTCTGCTTCAGACCTATATAGGTAGGAAATAGATTTCCAAAAATTATTTTGTATTTCCTTTCTTGTAGAAGCAGGTGAGATTAGGGTACGACAGCGCGCTGCCGTTCGCTAATAGAACATTAATTCAGATTGAAGGTAAACGTCCTTCAAGCCCATAATCCAAAATCCTCTGATAAAAGTGATCAGGAAAAAATATTTCAGAAAGGGCCTTTTTTTTTTTTTTTCTGACAACCTGGATAGATTTTTTTTTTTTTTGACGTCTCCACGCTACATCGTGATCCAGTATCAAACGCGCCATCACGGGGATGTTGTACGGAAGAGAAAAACGGGCTTAGAGGAGAAGAGATTAAGCTCCTTTTCTGAACGACTGCCAACCGTTTGTGCGCTGCGCTCACGGCGGAGCAGCCCCGCGCACACAGCTGCAGCCCCGCTCGCCGCTCCCCAGCCCGGCGGATGGATGGGGACTGCGGGACATATGGTCCCCGCTCCGCGCGGCGCACAGGACCGCGAGCCTCGGAGCAGCTTTGGAAGCCAACGGGCACGCCGCATGCATCCTGCCAGCCCTTCCCCACCCGATGCGCTACGCGCACTGGGAGAGGGCGAGGAGGGTGAGGAGTGGGGACGAAGGCTGAGGCTGCCGGCATCGCCCTGGCCGGTCCTCAGCATCGTCAGGGCAGGTGGCAAATCTGCTGAGCGCGGGCTGGGGACATCCCACCGCCGCCGCCCTGCTCCGTGCTCGATCCGATGGCAAGGAGCGATCAGCAAGCGCGATTCTGTGCCCGCGCGTCCGCACGCTGCAGGGCAGGGCTGTGAGCCGACACCAGCATTATCCAAATTGCACACGCGTTGTGTAACCCCATCGGCTACCTTGCCGAAACGCGTCGTTCTAAAAGCTAGACCCTTTTGCAATAAAGTTCCTACGCGCACCAAGAATTCACGCACTTCGTCCAAGGAGAAGAGCCCTGTTGCCTTCCCGATGTCGCAGCACTGCTCGCATCAGAAGGCTGTGCGCTGTTGAAGACCGGAGCCTTTTTGCTCGCTTTGCTCACCCCGTGCCCACCGCCTCTGCGCACCCTACAGCCTCCCTCTGCTGGGGGACCCACGTGTTGTGGGGCTTTTCTGCCATCAAATTACCTTTTCCTCCAGAAAAAAAGAGCGCAAACCAAGACGGATGCAGTCACCCTCAGTGCTGAAGCCCCACGTGCACTGCACACACCCACCAGCACAATTTGGGGTGCCCCCACCAAACACCGGCCCAGAGGACCGCGGCCCAGGCCATTCCCCTGCCTGCGCCTCCACCACCTCACTTGGACTTCTCCCCATCCAGGGTACTGCAAAGGTGCAACCGAAGCAACCCGAATTTGATGAAATCGCCTCTAATTTATGCTGAAACAGAGGAATAGGAGGTCTCTTTTTTTTTCTTCTCTTCAAACATAACCAATTTCTAACTGCAACTGTTCTGTTTTCTTTTCCTCTAGCAAAATCGCAGGATGCAGCATTGCATCTCGTCATCCGGGTCGCAGCTCCTTTTACATGCCCTACCCTCGGTTTATGAATTTTCACTTAAGTCAAGTTAACTAAGTAATGCCGCATAGACATCTGAATCATTTCTTGGTTATTTCCTTCTGTGATTTCAATCCTCTGCTTTTAATCAAATTATGAAACTAAATTTCCACTTATCATGTGACTATCAGGGCATCTGTTCATAATCTGTCCAATTCCTACAAATACTCCTTTCTTTGGCTTTTGGAAATTTGGCAGCTCTCTGTAAAATCTTCTGTGTGTCATTTACGTCCAGTATTTCTCTCTAATGCCAAGTGTAAATTGCAAACCATTGATGGCAAACACAGAGAAACAATTTCCTCCGGTTTCACTGAGTATGTTTTCAAGCTAAGGTACTGTTTTCCTTTTTTCTCAGCCAACCATAATTCTTAAAAAGTATTTACAGAAAAATTTTGACTTTTAGAGAACAAAGGAGCTTCTCGCACCGAGATTTCATCTCTCACCAAGTTCTGTTTTTTCGTGAACGCTCCCAAGCACGAAGCAGGAGAAATCTTCCTCTGTTTGTTTTCCTTGCTCCATCTGATGGCAAATAACCTTTTTGTCTCGTTTCTTCTGCCTTCCAGGGCAGCCCCTTCAGATGGCTGCGCGCAGCGTTCAGCACTTTTCTTTTGACTCTGACCTTTTCCACTAAAAAATGCTTGCAGGTATTACCAAATAATTTTTCATGTTCAACCAGCCCTCGTGCATTAATGTCATCAGTATCAGTTCTCTGCTTCTTTTTTTACTATTATTTTTTTCACTCTCTCTTCATCTGCGTGATTTAAAATTGCTCTTTAGGCTTAAACCTTTCCGGAGTAATTTTTCCCAGTTGTGTTGTTTTGGGGACTGACTGTAACACCAGCACAGCAGCAGGAACTTCCCAGGTTCGTTCAGTGGTTTCGGCAGCAGTTCGCAGACACGCAGCTGAACAGAGCGCTCTTAACTATGCCTGAGGCTCGGCAGCCTCTGACAGCAAGGATTTCCAATTTGTCCTTCACTCGTTTTCCTCATCTCTTCCAGGTGAGCAGGAGAAAAAAAACGTGTAACTTTTCCCCTCATTTTCCCCACATTTACTCTTGTATGCTTGCTTCTTCCACTGCCTTTATTCACCATTATGCACGATGACTCAGATGATTATACTGCTGCTTGATTATCACGAAAGGTTAGCTACTTGTCTGCATTAACGATCCCATCTTTCACATTTGCAGGGAATGATTTCACCATCAACTGCACGGTTTTCAGTGTTTTTCTAAAGCTTCAGTAGAATGAAAATATTTCATTTCCTCGCGTTTGGGGAAAAATGGATAAAAAGCGATTCAACTGAACAAGTGCGAGGCACAAAAAAAATCAAGGAAAGAAGGGACTTCCTCCTCCACTAAGGAGTTTTTTAAATGCAGTCTTTGCTCTGCTTGTGATTTTTTTGCTGTGCAGCTTCTGCTGGAAGTGCTTGGAGTTGGAGATGGCTCCTTCGCCACAGCCCAAACGGCGACACCAGCGGGTTCCCTGCTGCAAAGAGCAGCAAAAACGGCCTTATAACGGCCGCAGTTAAGGGGGTGCCCCGTGCCACCCCTGGGGATGATCCCGAGAGCACCCAGCGCGTGAGGGTGGCGGGGGGAAACGGGACCGAAGAAGCACGTGGAGCCTTTGGTCAAAGTCCGTGGGCAGTGGTTCACGGTTGGCGAGTCCTCATGCTGCTGGCTGTGCCCAGCGGGGACGGGGTGACGCCTTTGGTGACTCTCTGGTGCTGCAGATGGCCGAGGTGCCAGGGCCGGCCCTGTGCCACACGGGACAAAAGCCCACCTCCTCACCTGCAGATGCGCTCCCCGAGCAGAGAAATGCTTCTGGAAACAGCAGCGCGCCCAGGAGGAGCTGGACGGAGCCGAGAGCGTGAAGCACAGGTGCCTGTGCCCGAGAAGATCCAGCCCAGAACAATCTGCCACCAAACACCGCGGAAACCCAGCGCATGGGGCGTTCAGAGCGCTCCCGTCTCTTTGCAGACTGTAATACCACGTGGTAACGTTCAGAAGACTTCACAATCAAGGAACTGAAGCCTGGAGCTACTGGAGGGGTTGCTGGTGCACGAGGAAGCGATTCCTACCCGAAGCGTGTCGGTGGAACCGCCGTCCAGGGCAGACGGCTTGGTCAGGAGCTGCACGGCCCCAGTCCAGACCACGCCAAACCCTCTGAAGGCACCGGGGCCTCCTGGGTGTTAACGAGGGAAGAATTTGGGCCGCGGTCAGCAGCTGGATGTTCGGGGATTGTGAATATAGCAAAGCTTTGTCTGCAGTGCTTTTACGGAGCAACGCGGCGACGCGATAAAGGAGGCTTGCCGCATCACGGAGAGCCCAACTGATCTAGAACATCTTTCCAAATTATCAAAAAATCCAGAGTCTGCTCAGAAACATAAGCTTGAGATATATTTTAACGTTCCTAGATGCGAAAAAGAGTGCTACATCAGAGTATTGGCATGCGGCGAAAGCAGGGTACCATAAAAAAAAAACCACTTTCTGCAGGGTTCAACAATAATCGGGCAAAACCAGCGCCGTTGGTTTGTGCACTGGGGCTGCTCACTAAATCTGAAACGCGTGTCCTCACTCCCCGATTTTCACAGCGCCTCCCGGTACCCAAGCAGCCGTATTTCCGTGCGGCTCCGAAGCTCCCAACATCTCCAAGTGCCCACTTCTTCAAACATCTCCGATCCTATACCATCTGGTAAGTATCAGCATCGCGGTCACTTATGGGGGGGGAGACGGATAGGAGACAGGGAGGATTAATGACATGCAGAAACGAACGCTGTGCAGAGAACGACATTTTTGCACTATTTTTCCCTGAGAAAAAATACTGAAGACTCGCTGGCAAGAATTCCTTAGCCGGGCTCTGCTTTTTTTCAGTTCAAGTAAGCACTTCAACATGATTCAGTAAGGATGTCCTACCACTACTCGCTTCAAAATGGTTCTCTCTGGCAAATTATTACAAGCCCTAAAAAAAGCCCCGTTAACCTAACAAGGCAATTATCATCACTCTTCCCCGTGTAAGCATTCGACTACAAACGGCTTACAACAAAAAGCCTGGCTCAAGTTGTCTCAGGCAGGGTAAAACACTCTGACACGCCTCAGTCTTGAAAAGGTGTTTGGTGGCTGAATTCCCATTTTTAATGATATAATTATTGTTTTCCCTTTGAATAGGAGAACACAGAAAAAGGCTTACAGAAGTTCAAATGCATGGGAAACGGCCTTTTTCTGAAATTACGTTAGTAATATTTTTAACCAAAGAAAAGTTACTGTAAAAACATCTGAGAGACCGAAGAAACTTCCTGTCCAAAAAAATAACAAAACCCATGCTAAATACTTTAAGTGCCTCGGAGGATGTGTGTTTTTTTTTTTTTTTCAGACTTATTACTATTCATCAGCCTGAAAGATAAACAACGCCCTCCCCCTTTTTAGGGCAGAAGCAAGATTTTGTAGGAAAAAGAAAAAGCTGTCCACAGACTAAAAGCCATTTAAAGACCCCCAAACGATCCTGCGTGTCAGACACGGGGCCTGGGACTCGGAGGGGCTGGGGAAGGTTGCTTCCATCCCCACGTTCACACCAAGAAGCGTGCGCTTGCCTGGGGCGAGGCGCAGGGAAGTGAAACCTCGAGCACACGTTGGAAAGGAAGCGGGGGGAAGAAGCGGGCTTTGGACCCAACGGTACATGACAAGTTGGAAATAAATCACATTCGTGGCGTCCCCGTCAGTCCATGCACACCGCGGGCACCGGCAAGGGGAGGGCAAGGGTGGCTGGGTCCCCCCAGCCTCCTCTCGGAGCTATAACATCACTTTTTTTTTTTTTACAGATGCATGCAAACAAAAAATGTGAAAGCTTCTTCACTTCAAGTAGAGTCTGCAAAGCTTGGGTCACCTTGTGCTTAAGACAGGACAAAAAAAAAATCAGAATTGCCCTGCGACAACAACAAAATTGGCAAATTCAGCTGCTCTGAGGAACCGGCAGGAAGAAAAAGCACCTTTTTGTGCTGACACAGGTGAAAGGAGAACAAGCTGGCGTTTGGGTGAGTCAGAGCAGAGCGTGCCACCCGGCCAGCTCTCCTCCAGTGCTGCACGCTGCCCTGCAGCTAGCTCAGAAAACGCACTTTCAAGGGAAAATGAAGTTTTGCCTTCTCGGTGCCACCGAGGGGGCATTTGGGGCAGCTAGGGAGGAGCAGACCTGCTGAGCGTCCCGCTTGCTATCGCATGGCTGCTTTTCCTCCCTCCTTTTTGCACGGAGGAGGTAGTGAGGATCTTCCCTGTTGTGGAGGCAACATTTTGGTTTGCCTCCACAGAGAGAGGCTTTGCTCCTGCTCTGCAATACTGCTGCTTTCGGGGAAGCCAGCACGAGCCATCCACTCATAGCAAGTGCCTGCACAGGCCGGTATCGATGTCCGTAGTCAGCAAAGGACTGCACGTGGGCATGTCCCCACCTGGGTCTTCTCTTATTTCTTTACAAAGTCCGACTCCCACCATCAATGCAAGGTTTAGTAATGCTTTCAGAGCCAAAAGATGCAGAAAAGAGCTGGCGTGGAGCAGAGCTGGCAGCACCCCTTCAGGCCGCCATTAGGGCCAAACGTCACAAAATGTGGAATCAGTTTATCTGAAAGACATTGTCTACAAATAAATCAAAGCCACCAAGCTAAGCTACTTGGCAGAAAGAAAACACCAGGCCAAACAGAAGCACTGCGGAGAGCAACGTTTTACAGGCACTGCTTTCTTCTCGACTGCACCTAGCGCCCCGTGGAGATACACACAATGTGCCTTACAGCACGGAACCAATAAAGGAAGGCAGCAGAAAAGAAAGCAAAGAGCCAGCAGAAGTTACACGACAAAACTTTTAAATCCCGACAACTTCAGAATGAGATTCTAGAAACTGGAAAACTAAAGGATACTGGCACAGCATCGTTGCTGCCCTACCCAAGCCCAGTAGCAAGAGTAGGCGAGGAAGAAGCCTCACTCGTCCTTGCTGGGCTACTTCAAAATACGCATCAAAGACGATTTCCTTTTGTGCACTTGTAATCCTGAAATTGTCTGTGCTGCTCCACATGTGGACGACCACACGAAGTCTATCATACGATATCAGGATGTGCCCATAAATCGTGTGAGCAGTAGAAATTTCCATGCGTGTTGTGCCATGGTCGCACCAGGGATGATGGACACTCTTCTGGTGCCGCTGGAAGAGCACGAACTGCAAGTGTACTTTCTCACAAGTCTTCCAAAGCTGGGCTACAAATCAGTCATTCTACAAAGCCTGCCCAAGATTGGCCATCAAGGAATAAAACTTTCAAAAAACGATTAAGAGGAAATACATATTGAAAAGAAAATAGTAAGGGCTCCTGGAAAATTCTCACTGCTCAACACCAAAACTTTCCAAAAAGGGGAGCACTGAACCAGGACACAACTACTGGGCAGTGTTTGGGACAACGGTGGCTGGAGGGGCACTAGGTGAAGGCAGAGGATCTCTGCTCCAACAAGACGTGGGGCAAGACGCAGGTGACTCTTTGTGACGACGCAAGATGGCCTCATCTGAGGCCATAAAGCAGGGGGGAGTTTGTGGTTGATTTTCTCTGTAGATGGCTATGATGTGCTAAGCAGTTAATTGGCTTTTTTTTTTTTTTGCATTACATTAAAGAATAAAGACCTCTGTCTAAGAACTGTATGTGTCACAGTACCTTGTTATCCAATGTCTATGTTGTAAAGGTAATCCTGTATATTACAGTGGTATGTAAAAAACCAACAGAGGAATACCCAAGTGAGTTATATTTTCAGTGATTCCGTTGGTTTTTATTAGACTTTATATGCATTTTCCCCAGATACTTTTGAAAGACAAGGATGTTGGAAATATCCATAATTCTACCTCTCGTATAGCTTATACCTTTACTCTTAAAAAGAATAATAATCTCCTGACAGTCAACCAGGATCCATTTTCAAAGAAGGAAAACAGTTAAAAAATAAAATAGAAAGACCTATAAACATGCAGACAGATGGCTATATTCTGTCATTAACTTCAAAACAAAATAAAAATATTAACTTCTCTATTGTTGCTAAACATACTGCAGCAAGACTTGAATGCCTGGCAGACATGCACCTCATCTGCTGCGAAGGCATAAAGACATACCTGGCTTCTGTGGTATTATTATTTATTATTTGTTAAGCACCAACAATGTGTTCGGCACTTTTCAAAGCCAGAAGGGGCGAAAGTGTACTTTAAAAATGCTGCTCCCGAGGTAAATAAGACCACGGAGACGGGAAAGCAGGAGGGCAGTATGAGGGAAACCCACGCTGCCACGCGTCGGGCCTAACAATAACAGGTCTGAAATAAGAAGAATTTGGAAAATATCCGGCTTGTAAAGCTGGCAGGTGTAGAGATAGCAGAGTTTTGCACCGTTTGACTGGAGGAGAGGACAAAGAGGGTATTTTGAGGTTTGCCTGCGAGCAGCGCGGCCTGGTTAGCAGTGGGCAGGTTGGCTGCCGGGCTGGGCAGGTGCGGGCCCACGGCTCTTCTCCGAGCTCGGCTGACCCTCCACAAACACCAGCGTGTGGCTGGCACTAACCACCTCTTACTGATACCTTCAAGAGCCAAAAACTGAACTTTGCAAAAATGTCAAGATTTTGGCGGGCTGTCACAGAGCCTGCACGCACTGTCCTGCTGACCCCCAGGGATTAATGTCCCACAGGACTGAGAAAGAGAGAAAAAAATCCCACCCCCTTACACAAAAAGTTTGATCATTTGTGTAATCCACTGAACAACGTCCATTTTAGAGGTGTGACGGGGCTCAAGGCCTACTCCTCCACCTGCGAGGAGCACGTCCAGCCCCTCGCACAAAGCCCTCCTCCTCCTCCCGCTGTGCTCACACCAGCCACAGACTGCAGCAAAACACAAGACAGTTACGGGGGGAAAAAAAAGGCTGTGAAAGGGGAACAATGAAAAGCAAGCAAAACAGGAAAGGGGAAGCGAGAAAGACACACCACAAGGCCTTGCTAATTCGTTGGTCGATGGCCCCCAGCCTACAGATGCGGAGGCCTAACTCGGGCACGGCTGCACTGAAATGGGGGTTTCTGCTCCCGGGGGGTGATTCAGTGAACCCAATACCAGGAGCCGATCACCACACGGGGAGCGGAGGGGCTCCCCAGGTCCGACCACCCCTCTGCCTCGCATTTCTGAATGGCCCCACAAGGCCCAAGAAAGGCCTTCAGGTAATCGGGGGGCTCCTAAGGGTCAGAGGCAACATAGGTGGGACTTGGAGCCCGAACCCCATTTCCCTGGGATGCACTGCGCTGTGTTGCCCTGGGCAGTTTGTCATTCTGTCCTTTCTTCTTATGAGAGTGACTTTTATGCTGAATTAAAACAAGCTAGAGAAGCATCTTCAGATGTGAGAAGACAAAGAATTTCCTAAAGAAGTAGGGGATGCTCCATGACAACTCTAAAGCCGTTTGATGGCGCTTGTGTCTGAGGTATCAGCGGGTTTTCTTTTTTTAGGCAGGATGAGAGCACAACTTAGTCATTGTTTTTAATTATTCCATACATAAATAGCTCCTAGGATTCATATCCTCATACAGTCCCTGAAATCTCTACTTGTCAGAAGAAATTGCTCCTTTTTTTTTTTTTTTTTTAAGCCAAGAAGCAAAGGAATAAATCACACAATAATAGAAGCCCGGCCAGAGCGTCATCTTCCGTCACCTCTAAGGTCACTGCTGGTGAAGGCTGGCACCAGACACCGAGGGGGCAACTGCAATGCTGAAACACGGTCTTTCAAGGGGGATGTGAACATCTTTCTTTCTTTTTTTTTTTTTTCTCCAGTTATTACCAAGGAGGAAGTTAAAGAGCTTTCTGTGAAAATCAGGTGGTGAGAGTTTACTGGAAAGCTCTTAAAAATATACAGATCGTGGGCTTGTGTTTATCTGGACCTTCCCAAGGAGTATGCATTGAAACAGGTGAAAAAAATCTAGAGCCAATGCAGCAAGAAATATCTGCTGAGTTTATGGCATCGGTTTGTTAAAACACTGATTTATCGGTGTTTACATGTAGCGGACTGTTTACTGACTGATTTGAATGACTTAAAATATAAATATCAGCCCATGCAAAGCGTAAGCAAAAGAGATACACTAGGTTTCGAAACTCGGGGAGATCTAGACAACTTGCAGATTGTCTGAACTGCAACTAGAAATGCTGTAAAGAAGTTTGCAAAATGAGAGAAATATTACTTATAAATGTGAATTAATAGCTCTCTTAGAAAGTACAGATCCTGACTAGATTTTGTGCAGCATACATTTTGAAAATAGTGTTTATTTTAATAATCAGCATTCTGTGTCTATCTGTGCCTGTAAAAGATCTCGTTTCTCCATCTTGAGCTGTTCTGTATGTGAAGTTCCTGTCTGCAGCCGCATGGTAATTAAGTGTGATTAAAGATGCTATTCATTCCCCTGCAAAGCAGCAGGTAACCACATGTCAGAAGGGGGTGGTGGAAGCGCGGAGTAACTTCTGGGCAGTAAAAAGGCTATTGGAAATGGTCTGTTGGAAATGAGCAATGCGACAGCGCGCAGCAAATGCTACAAAAACGGCCACGTGGGTTTGTGGCAACTACAAGAGATCGACGCGTTCCTAAGCGTTACAAACCCCAAGAAAATAACATTTAAAATCGCCTCTATTCCTGTGTGCACTGGGGGCTGCCGAGAGCCCGGCCGCGGCCTAGACACGACTAAGAGAAAGGCACCCAGGAAAAGCCCGCCAGCAACCCGGCCCCGCAGTAACAAACAGAAAAGGGAGGTTGAGAGGAGTCGGGGCTGGAGAGAAGGCTGGGGGCGGCCATGGGAGAAGGCCGAGCTGCCTCCCAGGGCCTGGCACATCAACCAGAAGGGTACTTCGTCTGACAGGTGCCAGAAATCAGGTCAATAGCAGCATGGCGAAGCTTCCCCCCAAAAGCCGTTTCTCATAGCTGTCACGATCCTTTGAAATACCGGCACGCGTGCTGTTTGTGTACATGCACACACGAGCTCCTCGTCTCGCCGTGATTCCATAAAATGGCCAGATAGAGCTGGAGTTTGGCGCCCCGCAGGCCAGTAATCCAAAAGGCTCATTTAGCAGAGGTAATGGGCACAACTGGAAAGAGGGGAAATTCCATGTAAACACCAGCAAACGTGTTTTTACTGGGAGGGTGGTGAAAGATTGGAAGAGGCTGCCCAGATGAACTCTGCCCTGGGAGAACTCTGCCCTACTCGAAACCCATCTGGGCATGGATGGGTTGGTTTTTTAGTTTGTTTGTTTGTTTGTTTTTAGGTTTTACGCATTTAGATTAGCAGAAGTTGCCAAACCATACCTTATATGCCAAGGACAGCACCCTTGGCTGTCACCCTTGGACACACCAGGGCACTCACCAGTCAACTCTGAGCCCTGCAAATTGCCTGAGTTAGTCAAAGCAGACCGCCTTTTTGCTGGAGGTCCTCCATCAAGCCCTGACCAGACGTGAACCAGCAACGTGCCGTGTAGCGGGGTCACAACTTGCTGTGGTACCACCGCAGGCGAGCATCACTCCCCTTTTTATCGCATTCACGATAGCACAGAAAGTCAGAGTGCAGTGACTGCAAAGGCAAACCAAGCTCCTATTAGCACTCAACCACAACATAAACCTATTATTGCACATTACAAATAGCAGTGCTATTCTGTTGCCAGGTTATAAGCTCCAGAAAGGTGCCCTTGGAATGCTCACTTCCAACAAAATAGCCCTCAGCTTAACATTTGATCCAAAGGGCTAAGAGAAAAGCACTTCCTTTTACCACTAAATTGCAGTGTTGGGTTTTAGCATTTCTTCAATTATGATATGGACAATGAAACCGTGTCTTTCTGGATGCATGAGGAATTCTGCTAAATGAGCCATTCAGACATCTGAACTTAAGTCTGTTCCTTTAATACATTTGATTAACATGGAAATTTTATCTCTTATGTCATTATTTTAGTGCTGTAACATCAAAAACATTAGTCCACAACGTGCCCACGATCACAGGAGGATAGTTTATGGGCGCTAGAACTAATTTCTGGAGCAGAAGCAATGATTCCACCTCCCAAAGCAAGATGCTCGAGCACAAACGATGACAGAGGTGAACCTTCTCCAACTATAAATCACCACAGAAGTTAGCAGGAGAAACGCTGCTTCCCGGCCCCGCTGAACACAGTGGGACTTTTGCCACCCACCAAAATGTTATCTGGTATCGAAGTATCAAAGGCTCTACTTACAGTAGAGCACCATTTTATTTTGCACCGTATTTCTTGCGGGGCGTATCGCATCCCCACGCAGCTGTGGCTGGTAAGTACATATTGCCCAGTCAAGAGGTCGGAGCGTCCAAATATTTAAAAGCAAATAAACAAAGCGCCGTCGCGTTCGTTCAGGGCACTGGTGCTTCACATCTCATCACAAAAATGGATTAGCAATAGACTTTGTAGGACCTGCATTCCTTGGTACATTAGGTATCTTTTATCATCTTAGTATAGCTTTTGTGTGTGTTTTTATAGGGATGGAGAACGAAGGAGGAATTATTACAGGTAAAGGAATCTTGCCATCAAAATGTGAGGAAATCTAGTTATTTGACTAAGCAAAAAAAACTAAGTGATTTGTAACAGAAGAATAAAATGAACTCGCTGTGTCTCCAGAGGTCTGCAATATGATCTTCAGAAAAGGTAGCTTGCCAATTTAATTGAGGTAGGAGTTATTTAATTTTTTTTTATACAGGTATAGTTTTCAATAAAACTACATATGCCTATAACACTGCAATGGCAGATGTGTCTCGATTATTAGAGGTGGGCTCTAGGGAATATATACAATGGATCTTGAAATCCGTAAGCAGCTGTTTGGAAGGGAGGGGTGGAACATTGCAACACACACACATGTTCCTTAAGTGCAGTAATGTTTTGTTATTTTACTGCAGGTGTATTACAGAGATGAAATTTAATAACTTATTGTATACAATACCAATAAAACCGAAAGATTCTTTGCCCTGACGTTCCTGAACAAAGTACAAATTAGAAGCAGCTCTGAGCCCAGCAGCGCTGTGCACTGACACGCACACAACCCCTGCTCACACCTTCCCTGGCTGCAGGCAGAACGCTGCCTTTTTTACTGTTTACCAGGAAAATGTGGTCAGACCATTAAAAAAAAGAAAAAAAGGAAAGAAAAAAAAAAAGAAAACAAAACCCCAAAGTGCTCTGCAAGCTAGTGAAGAACGTGCTGCTGAACAACAACAACAAAAAAAGCAAAAGCATTTGAATGCGTGGGACAGCCTTTGTGAGTTCAGCTGTGAGGTCTCCGAGATGCCCGAAGCCCCTGTGCAATGCTACCAGAGTTATTTTTCTAACAGTCATTCTGCAGTGGCTTAAATCGGAAGCCCGATTTCAGAATATGCATTAGTCTCAATCTCGTGCTGAATGAAGCACTGAAGAAGGACCTTTTAAAAGTACATATCAGATAAAAAGATAATCCCTCTTGCTTTTTCTTTTTTTTTTTTCCCCCCTTTCTCTCTTTGCTGGACTCCTCTTAACATAATTAGAGATGTTGCAACAATTCAATAATTCACAGCAGAAAAAGGAAGTCCCAGTACTTCTGGAAGAAAAAAGAAAATGGGCAATCGCTATTTCTGTCCATTCCCTTCTCAGCATGAGAACGCTATTATGCAAGGATTTACACACTTATTGGGCACACAGGCACGGGCAGCTGGGCTGAATTAATCCATATGCACTTGCCACAGAAGCTGCCTCGGTCTTTCATTCCCATTATGCTCATTTTAAAGTTTTCCAGCAATATTTCCATTACCTCTATACAAAATCCCTGTCAAAGGTATGTTATAAACACCCCCTAGTCTGCTCAATGAGCCTCGAACGTTCAAAAATTAAAATCCAAGGCTTGACAGACGGGGGACTGGAGCCCCATCGTGTGCCAAGGACTCCTCTCGGTCTCGCCAAGTCCCGTGGAGCCTGGACGCGCTGGGATCCCCCTCGCCCACCACGTGCAACCCTTCTGCCCCTGCCACCCTGCCCCAGAGGGATGGGGGAGCAAGGGAAGGCGGCACGGAGAGGAGAGAGGAGCCCGGGCACACGGCAGGGAGGTCAGGAGGGAGTGTGTGATGTCCCTGTAGATACTTTGCCTGTGGCCTTCCCTTCGGCAGCCTTTCCCTGTACCAGGGTACCCTGAATCAAGCTGAAGTCCAAAAGATGTGATCTCATTCGGGATTAAGTTTATTATATTTTGGTAGCGGGTATTTAAAAACAAAACCAAAAAAAGAGAAAAAAATGGCGGAGCTTGTGTAACTCTACTCGCTTTCACCTTAACGCTTCGTTCCAGATCCAGCTTTCGACATGGGCTGGTTCCAGCTAGCCTCAGAGTATTTCTAGAACCGAGTAAATGAGCACAGCCAAAACCAACATCGAGGCTCACTTCTTAATAGTAAAAACAAGTCATCCTAGGACTTGGGGATTCTGCTTGAAGTTAAACCACCTTAAAAGCCGAACGTCCTTCACTCTGCGCTTGCCAAAAAGGCATAATCCAAATCGTCCAAGAACTCTAATTTATTCCCACACACCATCTCATGCGTTGCCTTGGAAATCTAGGGTGGATGTTTTCTGGCCATCAAGCTCACTTTACAGGTCTCTTTATTCATCGCTTTTTTTGAATTAACCATTGCCCAGAAAAGCACGGTGGCTCTGGACTATTCAGTCGGCCTCATCGACTATTAACTGATGAGTGGATCCTCGCTACGCCGAGCAGCACGTTACCAATAGTCTAGCAACCATATTCTATACATCCAGACCCTCTTGCAGAAAGGCACATCAACGTTTCACAAACACTGCACGAGTAACACCATTTTTTATTTTTAAATTGTGTTATTTAAATAACGTTTTTATCTGTCACACGGGAAACCGAAGCGCGGAACCAGAATGAAGTTAGATGAATAAAGTAGGAGCGCTTTGTTAAATACTCCTGCCTTGCTAATGCCCCCCAAACCAGCCCAATAAGAAAAAAAAATGGATCTTTGGGGAGATGGTGAGTAGCACAGAATTAAGACAACACACAAAATCCTGACTTGACTGAATGAAATGAGATTTTTGTCGTTAACTGCAATGAAGCCAGTATTTCAAAAGCACCTTGACAACAACTTCGGTACATGTTTCTTCGATGGCTTCTCTCTAATGGAATTAAATGGTTCCCAAGATGAGCTTTCCTCCATTCCCACTGTAATCAGCGTTGTATCTGCTACGGTTTTCTGTGAGAGCAGAATTGGGCCCTGGGCTCGGGACTAAAACCCATCCTGGAGTAAATGGCTCGCTGCGTGCCTGACCTCTTCTCCTCGGTGTGAGCAGAGCACAGGAAGGAAACCTCAGATCGCTGCTGCTGCCTGCACGAAGAGGGGTTGGTGGTTTTTTTCGTACCAGAAGATTAATAGGTAGCAAGTTCAATATCGTTAGGTATTTAGTTTTCCTTAATTGTTCCAGGAACTCATCTACAGAGAGCAATGCATCACATCTGGAGGTAGCAATTTACCTTTCAGAAATCAACAAAATCTGCACGCTCCTCCTGGGTCTAGGAAAAGGGAGCGCACGCGGCTCCTCCCGCTGCACGGGGCCCTCTGACGACTCGAAGCTTCGGGGTGTTCTCAGCTCTCTGTAACATCACCACCGATGTTTTCTTTGGAGTTGACCAAATATCCTCTTCCTTAGTATCTCCTGTCTAGGTTAGCTAATCTTTCTCAGCACACACGAAAGCACGACCTAGAAATCTTGCAATAGACTTGTAGTTTTTAAATTTTCTTCCCAGCCTGAAGGTTCATGCTTGTTAATAATTTGGTGGATCCTGATAGTTCTGCAGCCTGGAGAACAGACAACAGATGGTCCAGCCTTGGCATTCAGCATTATTCCTTCTGTACCTTTCAGGAATTCAAGAGATTCTTATTTTAGAAATAGCTCTTCTCCTTCACGTCTGGGCATTGGTCATCTGCTTCATCCCCTTCTCCATTACACTTCAACAAAGTGGATGCATGCGGCAGAAAGAAAGATCCTATTCCCCGGCTTGGAAATTCTGTTATTCGTATTATTTTGCAATATTTACCTAATATTCTTCAAATTTTCATGAGTTGAAACCACAAAAAAGGGAGAGAGGGTAGGCAGGGCAGTAAGTTTTCTCCATCAGTTCTTCACTGACCCTACACAACCACAGAGCACTCCGTGGAGGACACCATGAGACGATCTGCCCAGACAGCAGAGCTATGTCTGCTCCCCCTGAATCCTGAGGAAATTCCAGAACCGGTCCACGGAAGTGTGGGCAGTGATTACTCAGTGATATCATTCAGGAAAAAATTGCACCGACTCTCACGTTACATTGGCTTGCTTACTGGAATCGGCGAGGTTTCGGTTCTAATGCCTGGACAAGGCACTCTGAACTCATTTCTGACTTACTTTCAGTATTACAAGCCCCTTCCAATACAGGAAGATCGAAAGAAAACCAAGAAGCGGCAAAGAAAAGGCGCGTTTTGAGATGAAATCTGAAAGGCACGTGTGGACAGACCCCGCGCCCCGTGGGAGCGCTGGGGGCAGCAGCACGTCCTGCTGGCTCCTAGCAGGGCAAAGCAGAAGCATGGGGGGGATTTTACAGCAAAAAGTGGCTCCTAAATTAGTTAAGAGCTACTGCGGTTGTTTTGGACCGGGTGAAGACAGAGTTAGGCGTGCGACCTTCTGTACTCACCTGTTCTGGCTAGCGCCACTGAAATCAGGAGGTCAGTCACTTGCTCAAACCGATCCATTTTGCTACGCAAAACAAGCCTTGTTTTCAAAACACGAGAATAAACCGCTTCCCCATATTACTCATTTTTTTTTCTCCTGGCAGATTTGAACGGTGGAAAGCTCAGAATATTAAGGAGGCCATTAAACTCTTTCAATACTTTCCCAAAGTAAGAAGCTGCCGCACTCAGAAAAAGGAAGCCTAGCACTCTTCGTGAGCAAAATGAATTTAAACACATGATTAATATTGCTACTGAAATTAAAAAGAAAGTGTCTTTTAAAAAAAATCAATTGTCTCGAAACAAAGCACAGACTTGAGGCTATTGATAGTATTTTTAGACTCAGACTTTCTCTGGAGACTTAAAAGTATGCAAATGCAAAGTGCACAGAGGCACACACACACATGCTATACCTTTGTATTACATTGGCATTTTATTATTTAATTAAACTACTCTTATTTTTCTAGCTCACGCATGCTTCCCTTGAGACGGCTTTGCTGTTAGCCTGCTGGCCTTGACTTCCAGCCAAAAACAATTCAGAAACAAAAAGGGACAACAAATCATATTTTCACAGACATTTTTATCCCTCAATACAACCTTGTTTTCACACAACATCATACAGATTCTATGAAAACTATAATTTATTGCAGTAGCCATCCAAAGCTAGGGGCTGACACGAGCTCTGCGGTGTGTTTCCACTTTTGCAGTTCCTGAAGTTGTGCTGCTAGGAAGGAGCCGCTATGCCGAAACACTGCAGCATTGTTGCGGAGGACAATAATCAATAGTTTGCAGC
Organism: Anser anser; assembly: GCF_964211835.1. Taxonomy (NCBI): domain Eukaryota; kingdom Metazoa; phylum Chordata; class Aves; order Anseriformes; family Anatidae; genus Anser; species Anser anser. The sequence continues at coordinate 87,228,294 of NC_139723.1, forward strand.
AGCTTGGGCCAGGGCAGGATTAGGTCAGCCCAAGTGCTAGCAGTCTCCAGTAACCGTATCCTGGCTAGCACAGCTCAGGCAGGAGCTTTAAAAGAGGCACTGGCAAACAGAGCCCACGCTCGCCGCCCTCGCCGTGCGTGGCGGAGCCTGCCTCCAGGGTGCCCAACTTTAAGCCACGAACCTCATTTATCGGAGTATTTACCGCAACCTCTCCGCTGAGCAGACTTCCACTTACCTGGTGGCAACCCTGTAAATTCGAATCTCTTCCATACGACGAGTACGAACCCCTTTCTGTTTTACCTGTTAATAAAAGAGAAGACAGATAGGTGTGTAACGGATATAAACAGATACATACGGCGTCTCTAAGCGCCTTATACGACGCTCCCCACATTTCCCAGTGCTGTTTACGTATGTAAAATAGGCACTGCTGGCTGCGTGGTGTATGGAGGCAACCGAAAGGGATTAAGGCTTTCTCCAGCTGAGGGTGGCAATGTGAAATAAACTTCCTAACCCCCGCTGCACTGCTCCACGCACCTCCGGACACCGGGGTGCGGAGGGCCCCCGCTCTGCCCCATGCCGAGCGCTGTCCCTTCTCGCCCCACGGGGCACCTGCACGGCCCCGCCATCGCGCCCTGGCCCGGGGAAATTCCTTCCCCGAGCCGGCCGCCGATGGGGCTGGCACTGGGCTGGAAATTCGCCATTCCCTGCCCACGTTGCGGCCGCCCCAGCGGCGCGGGGACTTGAACGGGGGCCCAACGGCTGCCGAGACGCTCTGCCAGCCCCAAGTAGCCCTTCCCTCTCTCTCCTTTTTTTTTCTTTTTTTCCCCCCCAGGAAGGCTTTAAAACGCAGCTCTGATGGCGTGACGTGCAGCACTGGTACGGTTATGCCGTATTTACAAAGGAAAATAAAGGGTCTTTCAGGTGGGAACGGCCAGGCTTGAGCAAAATCGCGAAGGAAAGAGGTGGTTTCTGCAGAGCATTAAGTCACGGCTGAGTAGCACTACACCACGTGCTAGTGAGACAAAGAGCAGTCAAGAGGGCTGATACAAAACATATTGACACTAAAAGACCACCCTTATGGTGAGGATAATCACGGCGGGGGGAGGTATCATCTCACAAAACACCCGTAAAAAATCACTCGTGACATCAAAGTCGTTAGGATAGGCTGGAGCACCAGGAGCGCCCCGCGCCGGGGCAGGACGGGATGCTGCCCCAGTGGCACCCCATGCCCCGGTCCAGGCCCTGGAGAACCCATACCCCGAGACACGGCCCCGACGCCACCGTGTCACCCGCTGAACGTCTTCAGGAAGCCTCGGATGGTCACAGCAGCAGCAGCAATTCCCAAAGCCAAGGGCACGGGGGACGGAAGCAGCCCGGCGAGGGGACGCGGGGCTACCGGCACACCCGCGCCCAGGGCTGGCGGCGCTGCTGCGGGGACTTCCCAGCGCCTTCCCCCTCTCCTGCAGAGCCCACGGGGAGGCAGACCGACAGACAAAGGCCGGGGGAGCTCACGGCAGTCGTTCCCAAAACGCCGAGCACACCTCCTAGGTGGCCGAGCACACCTCCCAGCTGGCCGAGCACACCTCCTCGCTAGCCACACCAGGCGCTCGGCTGGGGACGGCCACGAGGCTCGCTCAGAGCCGTTCAGAGGCTGAGAAAGCCCGGCTCTGGGGCTGGCCGGGAGCAAATCCCTGCCGTTCCCCCACAATAATCTAAGTCTGGAGCTTCCTTTTGTTGTTTGGCCGTTCCTCTCCCCGTTGTTTGGTTGCTACTGCTTTTGTTGTTCGCCACGTAAACCCCTCGCTTAAACGCAGGGACCCCCACAATTTATTTGCAATTCATAGGACGTTTGCACCCGTAATAACTTTTGAAAGCACTTGTATCTGGCTATAGGAAAATGATGGATCACCCACTCCACAGCCCCCCTCGGGTTCCGAGCACTGGAAGCCTCCGCAGAGATAATTCAAGCTGGAAATGACAACGAAATTTTAATCGTGAGCCCGACGCCGAGACCTGACAACAAAACGTCTCGCTGGCACGCCCGCCGCCCCGAGAGGGCCGGGAAGGGGCGGCGAGGGCAGGGGGAGAAACGCCAGCCCCACGAGGCGAGCGGGGCGAGGGGACGGAGCGCACGCGGTCCCACGAGGGGCTCTCGCCGCTCCTCTCGCCGCTGCCCGGCTCTCGGCAGCCCCCGTTCCTATCGGATCAGACACAGGCAGCCTCGTCTTAATTTCAGTTGTTAAAAAATATTTATCCCGATACTAAAATAAACCCGCTGCAAATTACAAGTTGTCAGGGTTAAAATCTACTTCTATTTGTGTGGGGGAGGATAAGAGAACAGCATAGACATGAATCATTCTCAGTAATTTGAGTGTTTCCATGACATCAATGGGCACTCGTCCAGGACTCTGTCGAAGTCTGTGAGGTACCAAAGCGGCACAGCAGCCAGCAGGAGATTGACTTTTTTTTTTTAGGATTATGCTCCTTGTAAAGATTTCATCTCTAGCATCCACTTTTACCACCAAACAGATAGCTTTGGAGATCATGAGTGAACACATTTCATTCCGCGAGTGTAAGCCTTTAACTTTATTACATTGTGTTGTTGTTGTTGTTCCCGCATGCAGCTAGAAATCTGCCTGCTCTATTAAGAATAAATAACTGAAATTCATGAAAAAGTCAAGAAACCGTTAAAAAGATACACACACACAGATTTTCACCATCAACTGTAATTATGAAATTATCATACTTTTTGTACCGACACTTCATTTCGGGGGGGGGGGGGGGGGGGGGGAGGAATATCTTTTGTATAAACTGTCCATTTAAAATTAGCTACAGTCTTGATGTTGATTTTCTGCTTAAAATTCACTGGCACATTTGTTTCAGATAATAAAATTTGCAAGAGTGCTGATAATATGCAAGAGTAGGCTCTTTAAGCAACTATTTGTGCTCACAGATACAAAAGCTTCCCCTGAATTTCTACGTTTACTGTACATTATGCATCATTTTCAGTCGCTTGAGCACCGCAGCCTGCGCTGTGCGTTTTCCGAGGTTTGCGAGAGCTAAAGATTCTCTCTCCCCCTTTCTTTTTTTTTTTTTTTTAATGTTTTAAAAAAGAGAGAGCGTCTACAGCGATGTAGACACCCGACGCATTCACTGCGGAATTTTCGAGACAACCCTCTAGTACTAGAATGCGGCAGCCGCTGCGGATATTTTTTGGCACAAAGACAATGGTGGCAGTGCCAAGCCCCATGGCTAAAACTACTCAAAAGAGGCATAAGGGTAGCATTAATCGTTCAAGTCTTTTACTGCATGGAGTACTGTTGTCCATATTTTAAAACCTAAAAGTACCCGTTAGTAATATTTGTTGTAAGCCAGGAAAGGAGAAGGGGGAAAGAAAAAAAAAGGAGGAAAAAAAAAAAAAAAAAGAGCTTGAAATACAGACGAGTAACGAATCTAGGCAGACGTCTGATTAATTTTTTCTACCTAGAGGACCAAATGCTAAAGTGTGCCGTTTGTTACCAGCACTCCACGCGTGCAACAAAACATATATCCTTACGTGGCTTTATGATCTGACAACTGAATCAAAGCTTCATGGAAGAAGTTGACCTACAAAGGGTGGTTAATAACTTCCAAGTACACGCTTATTCTTTAGGTGATGCAGAAAAGGCATTTTCGTTGTCATCGGAGGTAATAACTTAGGGTGTGTAAATATATTTTTATATATATCTATATGCAATTAATTGCCACAATGCATGCCAATCACCGGAGAGACAAAGAAAGAACTCCATGCAGCTCCTGGTTCCTGACAAACACACTGAGTCTCACGGCCGTGCTCTCTCACTACTTCAAGAAAAGAACACTGCTTATCTTCACTAAACTCAAACGACTGCTTCGGAAATATTTCGCTTGCGTTTTTGTTTAAGTGCAAAAATAAAATAAAAGCAGCCTGGGATTGCCAATCAATCAATAAAGAAGCCACCCGTCTTTCCATGGTGCACTTTGAAAAATTAATTAAATTAAGTAGAAAATTCAAGCAACTTCCCAAGCACAAATGCCAGTCATCTGATTCCCCGCTCTGCTCTCCCCTGCCCTGGGAGATAGGGCACCTTGTCTTTTTTTGGGTAGGCAGAATGAGAGGCATGAGGCAACTCTTTCCATCTGCAGAGGAAAAGGAAGTGAAGCTATTTCTATAAATGACTTGAATTCAATGTTTACATTGATTTCGTGTTTGACATATTTTTTTAGAGATGAGTTCAACCAGAATATTCTAATTCAGGTTTCCGATGCCCTACATTTGGGGTTTAGTTCTTGGTTAGATTGAAGAATGAAAACCTGTCTGGAAAAAAAAATGAATTAAAGATTGAAATTTTAATGGCTCCAAATTTGGGTCTGTTCAGATCTGCAATTTTCCTTAACCTATCTCATATTTTACTACTGCACTTCTAACATTATTCAAAATTAATTCTCATTCCTTCTGATGTCCAAGGGTCTCGGGTGCATCCTGAAGGAAGACTGACCGATTCCCTTAAGGGAACGACAAATTCAGGGAGCACTCACTGCTGAAGCGAGACCAAGCATGAGAAAACACAAAGCTTGGAGCAGATTTTGAAAAAAAAAAAAAAAAGTTCTCAGGACCTGAAGAATGGGCTGAACTTTAGAGATCCGCATTTGTCTTTCTCTAATGAACAGATACATACCATCAGCCGGAGCAGGGCTTATTTGCATTATTATGACGATCGTGAAACAGTTGTCTTCAGCCTGTTATCTATAGCTCTTGCATTCAGCATTCTCCTATGCGTGTTGAAAGTTGGTTGCACAAGGATGGAAGGGCGCGAGCACTAGAGAGAGGAGGGCAGGGCTCCTCTCCGTGCTCACCCGTGTGCGAGAGGACCACCTCTGGTCTCTGAATTTGCCACGAGGACTGGCTCTGCACAGCAGCTTTTGTCTCTGATATCCAGATTATCAGGACTATTGGCTTTTTTTTTTTTTTTTGGTCTCTGAGATTTGAAATCAAGAAAAAATCAAGCTTATAGAAATCAAGCTAAAATTTGTATTGCATTACAAATTATCCTAGGGGAAAAAAAAAAAGAAAAAAGAAAAAGAAAAAAAACTCTTTATGAGCTATTGTACATTATATGCCCACACACACCTACGAGCACCTCACTCTCAGGGAAATACATACACGCACCCTGTGCCCTCCAGGAATATTCTCCTGGGCTTTGCAATCTTTTGACCTTGGCAGAAAAACTATCTTTCCCACGTTATCTTTTGAGGAGCCAGCAGGTAATTTCTTTATTTTTTTTTTCAGAACTTCTGCGTCCTCTGTTCTTTAAAAGAAAAAAAAAAAAAAAAACGCAAATTAAAAAAAAAAAAACAGAATGCTTTTAGTATTAAATGAGGTTTTTTTTGGACTCAGTTTCAGGCAACCGGGGCTGAGCAGTAACTGCTGAAGCTGGGGGTACGGGCACAATCTCTCCTCTGCCAACATTTACACAGCAGAGAGTTACTTAGCTCGGCTCAGTTAGTAACTCGGGCTTGACCTAGGTTATGTACACATATTTCTCCAACAGTAATGCGCTTCCTGGTATAGGATATACAGTCAAAATATCCTATTTATTTCAGTGAGGTTCTGAACAGCGTATTTTACATCACAAAGAATCTCACCCGATGGTAATGGAAGTATCATGTTAATGAGCTATTTCTGCTTTGTGCTCTATGTGAAGTACAGACAATAAGAAAGGAATCTAATAGATTTTAAACAAAGTTTGTGCAAGAACGTGCGCGATATAGCCCAAATGACACAGCAAGTGATCTAGGGAAGCTCCGTAAATTAGATACAAAGCTAAGGGAAGGTATTAATCCCAATAATTTTAATGGCATCATACCCCAAAACGTAGCACAGTGCTAGGAGAAAGAGATCTGCTTGACATGAAAGAGGATTTTTCCACTTACACGGATGTGCAGTAAACAGTAATGGTTTTTAAAGAGACGTTACGATGCCAGAGCAAGTGCTATTACAAAAGGAGATTTCCTTCTTTTTTTTAAACAATACCATCAAAATGCAAAGGAAATTAAATCCTAAGACCTATACTAAAATAATGCTACGGATCTGACTTGAACAAGCAAATGAATGGAAGGAGATCCAGAGCAGAAGTGGTGCTTCATCTCCGACTCCCCTCACTGCCCTAGTGCTCCTGCTTAAATAGGCAGGGTTAATTCCCAAACACCCCTAGGGCCAGACTCCTTCCTCTACGCAGCCCTAGACGTGTGCTCGTGTGCCCGTACGTGTCGCTTATTATATTAACAGTGACCATCGCTGGCTTGAATTAAGCACTCAGACTTGGCATTACAGCCCCGCGCTCCCCAGCTGCGCTCCCCGCGAGCTCTGCGCCCCGGGACAGGGCAGCCCCGACCCCGCCGGCCCCTCCGCGCTCCCCTCTCTGCATATTCAGTTAGGAGAGCAATTTTTTTTTGTCACTGATCTTGGGTCATGAAATGTTGGCCCCAAATCAAAAGACTGAGGCAAATTGCTCTGTCTATTTCTGTAATCTACCAAATAATAGCATCTATTACAGGGCAGTATGTGATTTCTCTGTTTGCGTGCTTTTAAAACAAAATAGCTGCGGCAAAACTATATTTGAAACAATAAGAATGTGAAGACCGAGTATCGAAGATCGCATTCTACCAGATATACATAGAATAGTCCCTTAGTCCTTGTCTAGTCCCACCAAAATCAATGCAAAGGTTATCGCGCTGTCCTACAAAAGAAATGTTTGACACGGATACCGATTTGCCTTCACGATACAGCTGCATGACAGGGACCGAATGCGGTCTAATCCAGTAGTACAAGCACATCACACGCTCTGCAACAGGTTTTCAGCACCTTGAAATTAAAGAGAGGGCACGAAGGTATTGCCATTTCAGAGCCATCAGTACAATTGGGCAACTGATGCATAATATTGCACTCTGTGGGCAAGGAACGTCGCCGTCTTTCACATCAAGTGCAGGCACTAATTGAGACCAGAATAATAAACGTTCATATTTAAAGTCGGTATTTAAACAAAACAATGTTTCTTTCAGTGTTGTGTGAAGAAATATTTAACGAGCTAGGGAAACCTTAGAGAATCCTCCCCATCACGGCCACTGTTTGTGTCCCACAAAGACTAGGCTCATCCTAACCGTCATGCTCGGCAGCGAACGACTGGGCACCCAAACCCAAAAGCCGTGGAACAGAAGAACATTCACTGGAAGGGATCCTTCATTTAGCATGAAGATGTGTCTGACTTCGTAAGCATCCCTAGCCTCCCTTCCTTTTCATATGTGCACGGAATTTCAGTTTAGAGGAAATAATTACGATCATCTAAGCCTGAACACCTGTATAATTCTGGAAATAATAGGGAAATTTATTTTGTAAAGAAGCAAAAATTCTAAGAAAACCTACTCACCGTGATTTACCCTTCTCATTCTTGGAGCATGCAATAGTCAAAAGATGGGCAGGGGATGAAGGCAGGCATTACAGAACCAAAAAAAACCAAAAGCGTTATACAACACTGAAGAATCAGAGTAATAACGAGGGGCAGCATTTTCATAAAGACATGAGACAAATAGAAACACGTTGCAATAAAGCTCCAGACCTGAAAGCAATATCTAAGAATTCAATATAAAGCACTGAATATTGTTTTATCCTAAGTAAGCCTCCCAGAGCTATTTCAAATTGAAATATACCGCGGGGCGATCCCTCATCATTTGTTCAGGGACCGGTTCAGGAGATCCTTATCGGGTATCTGGAAACCTGGGTTTTCACTCAAGCATGAAAACAGAATCACTTTAAAACAAGTTAGATAAGGATCTGAGGCCATGAAAGACACAGAATTGAAAGAGGACAATAAACCTTCCCACAGCCAAGTCTGGGCTCTAAATCTTTGCTCTGTAAACCACCCCCTATCTAGTAGCGTTTATTAAAAGGCTACTAAAACAAACCATGTTGGACAAGAGCAAGGATAAAGAGATCAAAAGCCTTATCTTCCAGGCTGGGGGTCAAACCTGCACCTCCCCACGATAAACAAAGGCCCTGCTCGTCAGGCGGCTGCATCCCTCTGAGTATGGGGGACTCGGCATCTCCGTCCTCGCACGGCCCAGCGCCAGGACACCGCGCCGCCCGCTCGCGGCACGGCCGGGGCCGCGCTCGCCACCGCAGCATCCTCTGCGAGCCCCGGAGGAGGGCACAGATGTCGGCCGCGAGCAGGCCCTGGTCCATTTCGAAAGTCTGATCGCAAAGATGAAGGGCGACTTGCTAACATAGATGTCTCTGCAGCGGTTATCTCCCGTTTCTCCCCCGTTTTCCCAGGCTCTCCGCATATACAGGCAGCACTACCTGAGTCTGTCATTAGACTATTAAATACTCAGTTACACATTCCCACTTAAATGTCATTCATTTGTAATATTGTTCGGTACAGGAAATTTAAGGAGAAAAAAAAAACCTCTAGCTTTTATTTTTTCTATAATTTTGATGGTTTAAAACCAATTTGGATAGGGTAATTTGGGCTGGTTAGGAAGGCAAAACAAACCACAAGCTTCTTAGGGTATGGCAAAACACTACGTGGAATATATGTGCACGGAATGAATGGGAATGAATGTGGTAAAATAGATTGCAACATTATGAAATACCCAACAGTCTCCGGTCGGTAATATCCAGCAGAGGGCATGCATACCCTAATAAGATTGTTACACTTGAGACCTAACATTTCCTCAACGTTTCGGGAACATTTGGGGCTGAGAATACAGGCAAACTCATAGCATCAGTACACACGCTCTCCGGCAGTGCCAGATCAAAAATGATAAAGCTGTCTCAGGCAAACTAATCCAGAAAGGGTGATTCCTATGCTGAAAAAAATCCCTTGAGAGAGGGATTTCTCCCCACTCCCGGGTGATGATTTAGCTTCAAATTTTCCACTCCTAGAGGCAAAGACAATAACATTCGTGAAAAAAATTATTGTTCCTCAATACAAACTTCTCATGTGAAAGGAGTGCTATATTGAACAGCAAAATTCAGACTTACAAACATTTTGTTCTCTACAGGTGAAATACTGGCTGCACTAATACTAAATAAAACTGAGCACCTTGGGTTAGATTTTTATCCTAGACTCTTTAATTACTCCACAGAACTAGAAAGCGATGCTACCTACAGTTTCACTGTTTTTTATTCCAGTGAATTCAGGTAAATTAAAAAAAAAAAAAAAAAGATCCGGGGCAGAATTTGTCATTTGTCATGCTTGTTTCCGAAATCGCTTGGTTAAGTTTGCGTTATAGAAAACTTTGTAGTGTCTGCTCCTGCTCCAGATTCCTCCCGTGGAAGCACTGCACGCGCAGCTGCCGAATCCGGTCCCTTCTCCCGGCAGTGGCCAAGCCCCGTGTCCAGGTGGGTACAACGGGAAAAACGTCCATTTCCTGCCGCAGGACCGTATTAGGGCAATTAACTGCTACTGGGCCAGCCACAGAAACGATCGCTTCCAACCTTAACCTCTGCTTTACAGCCCAGAGAGTAATGGCTCTTCGGGTTCCTTATCAGATAATATATTTTTTTAAGTTTCAGTAGCCTTGGGAGATGAACTTAATTTACAAGGTCTACAAGCCAGGCGGCTTAGGTTACATGTAGGTCACAATAAATAATACTCATCCCTTGGCCATCGCGAGCTGCGCCGCCACTGCCTAAGTTGAAATGACAAGCCTTTATTATTCCTAAGCACTCGATTCTGAAACATTTGCACAATCTGTTAAGTCCAGACAAATTTAAATGGTTCTGACATGCAGCCTGCTAGGGTCAGTGACAGGGATAATGCCTCTTTACGTGGGTAAAATTTTGTGGCATATAGGTCACTCTCTTAAGGGGAATCAACTGTGTGTCTCTTCTTTGCATTTCCACCACAATCCTTCATCCTGCAGCCTGGAGCTGAGAGTGAAATGCAAGAAAGGAGCCGAACGCTCAAAGCAAAAATCTGCTTCCAGGACAATCCATTATATCTGACAAGTTAAATGTTCCATGGTAGACCATATGGCATCAGAGCAGGGCCGACGATGGAAGAGGGAAACTCAGCAAATGCATCACAATTAAGGAGTTTGACTATAGACTTTACTTTGATTTACTTTATTTTTTATTAAATTTTAGATATTGTAGTCTTTCAATTTTCATAGAGCCCTTCCAGAGCCTCTACCTTGTCTACCAAAATAGCTGTACGTGAACAGGTGGTTCACCAAAATTATTTCCTCCAAAATCTTATGGTCTTAGTTATTTTAAATAGCGCTCCTGAGTAAGCTGGTTTTTATTCTTGGTAAATTTGCTAAGTGCAGGACATTTCTATTATTAACCAGCATAAACGTTATTAGTAGCTTGCTAAAGACCAAAGAAAAATTAAATAAGACAAAAAGATGAAAATCCATGCCTCCAAAGCCTTAGAGATGGGTTCTCGATGGAAATGTCACCCCACAGAACAACTCAGGCACCTGACGGCGAGCGTTAGCAGACAGCAGTCATCCTACTGAAAACCACCACGTTTCCGTGTTTCTCACCAGATCGGCCCTTATTTGTCAGGAGAATTCCTATATAGGCAAGATAACAGCACCGATGACCTAAAAGATCGTTTCCATCTTCAAGGTCCGTGACTTTACGATCTACGGTGCAGAATGGTGGAACCCTACACACCCTACACATGTTGGGCACGACCCAACATCGTGGCCATGCTTGTTCCATGCACACCGGGAGCCAGACCCGCTTTGGAGTGATTACCAGGCACGAGCCCATGGCTGCCATGGCCCTTTTCTATCCCGTTTTGATTATCAAATCATATTCACGGATTAACCCTTTCCGCAAGGCGCTCACCGCCCATAATTACCCTCGTTGGAAGAGACAAATTCCCGAGCTCTTTGGAAGGAGCAGATGTAACTAACCTGCGCACCAGTGGATTGGGAGCCGTGCGTTCCCATGAACTGGGAATACTTGCCTTGCCACACCGATGGGTCTTCACTGCCATAAATAACAAATGGACCGCTTAGAAGAAAAGCAATGCAAATTTAGTGTGTATAATAAAGTTCCTAAATAATTTGGAAATACAGTACTGACAGCAGTAACTAGTATTTCCAAAAGTCCTTGCGAAGAATCTCTTCTGTTCAAGATGATAGCAAAACTTCTATGAACTTGCCATTATTCCGTTCCAATATCACACAGGTCTGCTATGGTTCAGAAATAAAATATGCAGAAATAACTGCGCAACCATTTTTGGGCAATGCCCTGGGGTCACGATGCAAAAATAAAGTAGGTAACCTAGAGCTACGTCCTTATTTAGGCATTTAACTAAAGCCTCGTAGTCAGGGGTATTGTAAATCCAAGCCAGTGTCACTGATGGTAGTGGAAGCTGCTGGTGCACGACTAACCAAAACAAACCACGTACTTGGGCTCTGGAATTGGGAACCTAATTTTAAGCGCTTATTTTTGGAATCCTGTTGTGTTTTTTTTTTTTTCAATTTTGACCTTGTAAATGCTGAGCCAGCTTTGCTACCAGTAAGGGCCCGTCCTGCTCAGAGTTGGGATCAGCACAAATTTCCCAGAGATGTCCAGAGGGATCTCATGGTAACACAGCGAATGCTTTCACTGGAACCAAGGGGAGGGAAACGCAAGACGCCGGTGGCCAAAGCATGCCTTTCTGAGCCCAAAGTGGTACTCCCTCACTGTTTAATGATGATTAAACCCGTGCCCCAGGTGCAACCCAAACGGACGCTGGGGGTTCCCAACACCCCAAAATGACCAGGAGGGGCCAGCAGCCTCATTCCACCTCCAAACACCCAGCACAGCAGCAGGTTTCAGACACGCAAAGCCAACGGGTTATTGATGGGACTCGGAAGCTCCCGTTGAGAGCATCTCTGTAGGAACCCAACGTCCTCTCTAGCTAAACGGCGATACGATCGCCTCTGAAGATCAAGTATAGAGCTACTCACATATACTTGTTTGCTAAATTTAAGTTCAAATGCATTCCTGTTTTCAGATTTCAAGCAGTTGAGACTAAAACAGTCCTTAACAGGAATTCTGGTGGTCACTTAACTGAAGCAGGCGTTAATGAACTTGTAAAACACCAGTTTCAGTAGGAAGAAGAATGTAATCTTTCAAAATATATCTGCGTTTTATATTCCTTATGCAAAAATGGTTTTAGATGACTTTAAAAGTATTATTGTTAACTCTGTGCTTTTGTGAAACCGCTATTGTTCTTGCTACCATGAACAACTATTTAAGCAGAAAAATTGTAAAGATTTCCAAAATTTTTAAAGCCTTTTTTCACAGATCAAGCAGTGACCGTTTTGAACTCGATAGCTCGGGACTACCCTGGCCAGAAACACACCGTGAACGGAAGACGGGAGTTCTGGCATGCCGGCGGAACAAAGACCGTTACCAAAACAATGCTGAAAGAGAGGCAGCTCCACAGCTCTGGTGCTGTAGTTCTTCACGCTGATCTCAAATTTATTATTGATTTAGCATTTCGTACTGCAGGCGCTGAAACAAAGACCCCTATGATTATAAATGCATGCTTTTGTGGCACGTGCTTTAATTTTCAAAAAGGGGACTTTTTTTTTTCTCCCCCCCCCCCGAAGATCCTGCATATTAAAAGGACATCAACTTCTCAAAAAGTCACACATCTTACAGAATGTGTTTTTACAATTTAAGGTTACTGTCAGAGATGACAGGGAGGGATCGCAGGGCGGGTTGGCGGGGGGCTGTCGTGCTCCCAGGGGCTGGCATGGGCAGGAGCCGGGGACACGGAGCCACAAGAGCCACTGGGGACACGTGGCCAAGCCTGCCCTCCCCGCACCGTGCCTCATGCAGAGCTCTTGGAGGGCAGCAAATTTTCCAAGTAATCTCCCCGCTTTGTCCTTAGGGTTACCCAGCTCCAGAAAAATCACCCTGCACCCTCACAGCCAGCGTATGTGGGTTTCTAAACTATTTACTGGGCACGTTTCACGTGGAGAACGGCCCTTGACCACGCTCCTGACACTGGTGAACCATAAGGATCCCACCATCGAGAAGACAAAAGGTTTCAAACTGATGTTTCCATAGTACAGCTCTACAGGCTACTCGCCCATATACGAAAAAAATTTCATGATGGTACAACCTATAATATTAGAGGATCCCAGAATGGGTTGGGTTGGAAGGGACCTTCAATCTTGAATTCTGTCCGGCTATCAGCAGCAATAGAGATACACGCATAAATGAAGCACAGGTAGACAGGAAGAGAAACACAGCTAAATTCACCAGCAAACGAGGCAGATATTTGCGCTTTGCGGTTTCCACTACTAAACCCAGATCAGCATTGTTATTACTAATTAAATCCTCGCATGGTAAAAGCAACACCTGACCCAGGGAGATTTTAAATACAATTGCCAGTGCTGAACTCCTACCTTTCTTCAGCAAACCTGAAATTTTGGCCTGGATTTATTTTCCATAAATTTACTTTCAATAAATTTTCAAGCGCGCTTTTCTAAGCCATTCATGAAACAGAATAAAAACTTTAGCAAAGTAATTACTTTCCCCATATCGTGACCTTTGGGAGGGGTAAAGAGAAGAATGAAACATTTGAAAGAAGGGAATGCAAAGTTAAAAAAAATACTGGAACTATTCATTGTTTCCTTATCAAGAAGTTAAGTCTATCTGCTACAAAATGCATCTACGAATAAGTTCAACTACAAGCCTGGTGTGCTGTTAATGCCCCGAATACCACCAGTGTCATGAGGAAAGTACTGGAGACCCAGCAGAGAGAAGACACCATGGCCAAAACGCTCGCAGGCTCCTGCTGACGGGCTGCGGTGCCTGAGGCACGGCATTGCGGACCGCTCCGGGTCCCACCGCCAACGGGGCCGACCTCTCGCCGCAGCCACATTGCAGGGAGCCGAGTCCACATTTTGCAGGTTTGGGATATCGGGAAAGGTTCAGGATAGCAGGGAAGAAAAATGAGTTGTGCCCAATACCGACGGCATGCACCGCTGGCTGTTATCTGTCTTCTCGGTCCGGCTGGCAACGTCGAGCAGCAGGCACAGGACAAGAAGGTCAGCCACGGCATCTCTAGGGACAGTCTTGTTTGCTGCAGAGTAGCTGAAAGCTACGCTCACCCTAAACTCTGCAGCTCGGCTCCGAGCATCTCAGCATCCAGCACGCCGGCCACGCACAGCTGCGCCGGCAACCGCAGCGTTCAGCAGCCTGCTCCTGGGGCTGCTCACGGCCATCGAAACACCGGGGTCTGCCTTGCAGGAAAATGAACCTATTTGTTGTGTGCTTCACCTGCACTAAACACATTTCCTTGGGACCGTACAGGGGAGGTGGAACGATCCTGTGGCTGGAAAACACGCAAAGAAGTTCCCAGTTGATCTCAGCGGGCACTAGAGCCCTACGAACCCATTTGACTCCAGCAAGAGCAATTTTTTCCATTTTTTCTCCTGAGAAACAGCAACTTATTAATTGCACCCCAATATACATATTCATTACCAAAACGCTTTGATTTTCAGAAACTCTGAGTTCTCCTAGCTCCTACTGGGGGCGATCAGGCATTCCGAATTATGGCCTTCCTGAATCGTACTGAAGACATCTTCTTTCCGAAAATTTTCTCAGAAGGGTTTTGGTGGGCTAACTAGTAACTGGGCATCATTTTCAGCCCCAAAAGAGCTGGACAGAAGGAAGCTGCAAAGATTTCAACTTCCAGCCATCTTTAAAACCCTTCGAACCCAGAAACAACCCCGGTCAGAAGAGGGCTGATTCATACTTAGACTTTCCACTTTCTGCCTTAGCAACCGCAGCAAATATTTCTACTTCTGACAATAAATTATCAGCTGGTTTGCTTTTCATCCCCAGGTGAATTGTTACTGGAACGATAACACTCTGCAAATGTAAAATCTTGCACCGGGGCAGAACTTGGAAGGAGCCTCGCGAGCGTTCGAGCACTTGCAAAGAAATGGCCAAGGCGTTTTTTTTTTAAGAGGTGAAGCAGAAATCCCAGTCAAATCAGGACTTCTCCTTGGATCAGAAAAAGAAGAACATCCTTCATAAAAAACGGTAGGATTTCCCAGAAAAAGAGAAAAAATATTGTACAGCTTTCTGGAATTAGAAGCATAAAACGCTCAGGTTAATTACGAAATTTCCATAAAAACAAAGAAGATACTAAACTGGGCCTGAAACAAATTTTTTTGCAAAAAATCCCAAACTCGAAGGATAAGAGGACAACCTGATCTTTCCAGCTTCAGTCCTTTACCACAGTTTGCAAAAGCCAGGGATGATTCCTTCTCCTCCCTTCCCTGCAAAAGCGGTGAGAAACCGTGAGTGCTTTGTTACAGGCAGTGCTCCCACGGCCTGCGAGGAAGGCTACAGGAATGGGCTTCTCAACAGGAAATATTGCAATGATGAAAAAAATTACCCCCCCTTTTTTTTTTTTTTTTAAACGCAGCTGAGCTGTTTATTTCTTCTAATCCACTAAACTCCTTTTTCCCCTTGGAAACAGTCGCTAATTTCAGACGCATCACTTTCAGGCCTGATTTTCAGCGAATGAAGTATTCATAACTGGAAATAAAGTTTATGGGAGCTCTCTGGCCTCCCGAAGGAGCCGGCGTGTCACCCGGCGCACGCTGCCATCAGCAGCAACTCTGAATAGTTCCCCCCGAGTACCCCTGGGATTTTATACCATCAAATAAACACATATAAAATAGATAGCAAGCTTACACGCAAAGGCTTCTCTTCCTTCCCTCCAAGAACAAAACCACCCCTCTCAGTCCATTCAAGATCCTATTGCTTGCCATTCGCCATAAATTTAAAAAATAAATCTTTTATTCAGCTCCTCCCCACAGATAAACCTACAAATACGGCCTTACAGAATCCCCCACGACTATTTTTTTTAAGGAGCTTGTGTAGTGGAAATGTATTTAAGCCTGATAATATGTCCAGAGTTTCTCTGCAGATTTCTAAACACGAAACCATCTCCTCACCCTATTCCTGCCAGCGGCCCCACTGAAGTCGAGGGGACTGTTTGCATGATAATACAAAAGCAGGACCTGGCCTTTACTAAAACAATCCCCAATTCCTTATTAGTTCAAAATTAACTAATTTGAGGCTTATCTAGAGCAGCCCCGGCTCGGACCATTAAGACCTGTGTTAACGGAGGTCCCACTGAGGACCAGGACTGAGGGCCAGCAGAACTGGGTTTACAAAAACTGGTGGCAATTAAAAGATGATCTTTTTTAAAATCGATTTTTGTTTGTTTTTAAGCAAATATTGAATTTACAAAATTAAAACAGCGTGTGTCTGAACAATTAAATGCGTTTTTGACTTATTCCATCCTTCCTCGTTTACACTTTTTACAAAATGGGCAAGGATTTCCTGTGATGTTGTCTCAACAATACCGGGAAAGTTTCTCAAGTCACAGATTTTTAGCTGAGCCCAAAACCAGAGACTTTGGGGGGAAAGAAAAAGACCCGATCGCAGCAGGAAGCTCTTTAAAAGGAGACAAAAAAGAAACACCATCTTGAGCAGGCTCCCAGCGATGGTTGTACCGTACAGAAAGGAAATAAAAGCTCTCTAAAACGTAAGAATGAACCTATCTATTCAGCTTGCTTACAGGTGACATTACACCATCTGCTTGGGCAGTGTGCCCGCACAAAGGGAAAGTACAGGGAAAAGTAAAGCTTGATGCATTTTAAAGAAATAGTTCTGCAACGAATCCGTGTGATGTTACGGGGAAGTACAAATTAAGTCACTCCGCACGGCGCCGCGAGTTCCCGAAAATCCCACGACTGCACAAAGCTCCGGCAGCTCGGGGCGACGACGACGGCACGGGGCACGTGGCGCCTGGCGGTGCCGCGGGGACAACGCGCGACCACGGGACCGACAGGGGCAATGGCGTTTCAGCGAGCACCCAGCAGGCTGGGAGCACGCGCGGGTGGCGGCTGGGCGCCCAAAGGGCCACCCGAAGTTTGCCTTTTGCTGCCCCGAGTCCTCGCAGTAACGCTTCGGTTCTC